>NC_092570.1:11760000-13065000 GCF_037975245.1 Apostichopus japonicus | reverse complement strand
CAGAAGGAGGCCTTTATTAATCAAAGAAGTTTTTCCATATATTTAGCAGGAAAAAAGCCCTTCCATTAGAGGGAGAGAAAGAAACAAGACAACACACTACAATAACAATCTCCTATAATTTTATTCTATACACATGCAAGATATCCATATTGAGAATACTTAGGTAATAGAGAAACAGAAAAATGAACCACGTCATTATTGGTACATTGAAATAGTAAGGATTTTTCTTGCCTCAGTACTGGAAACGATTAAAAGTTTAAATACAGTGATATACAATCTTTAATAAAATAAGTTAGCATCTTCATTCCTAAAGCGCAGGTTTAATTCTTTACCAATTTTATATTTTGAGATATGATCTGTTAAACATCTGATGCTCATAAGCTTAAGTGACTGGGATACTTAGTCTGTACACAGACCATAAGGTGAGTTCCTCAGATGCAATACACATACGAACCACGACATTATTATGTTCATCGAAACAGTAAGGATTTTTCTTGCCTCAGTACTGGAAACGATTAAAAGTTATATGACACGACCATTTAAATACAGTTATATACAATCTTTAATAAGAGAAATTAGCATCTTCATTCCCTAAAGCGCAGGTTTAATTCTTTACCAATTTGATGTTTTGAGATATGATCTGTTAAACATATGATGCTCATTAGCTTTAAGTGACTGGGATACTTGGTCTAATACACAGACCATTAGGTGAGTTCCTCAGATGCAATACAAAACTAAATAGGCAACCAAACGATTTTAATAGCCTGAAAAAACATGTTTATGCAAAATGGTGTTGAATGTCATCCATAGGCTCCCCGTTGTTTTAATAAGACAACGAAGAAACATTAACATTAAGGTCTGCACTGAGAAGTTGATATCATCATTAGTTTAACATTAAAGGATCATCCAAGAGATTTAGCAATCCAGTATAATTAAGTTAACATTTATTAATTTATTTATTTATTCATTCATTCATTCATCCATCCATTCATCGTTCATTCATTCATACATTTAATATATTTATACAGTGTAACACATTCAGCATATTTGCTACAACAGTGGCCCTGTGAAAACAATAAACAAACATAAAAAAGGGCAACAGATATTAAATTAATACAGGAATAACAAAACATATTAAAATAAAAAATGATGACACATTATAGGTTACATATATCGTTAGTACAGAAAGCTGGTATAGTCTGTGAGTGTCGCATGACGATATCTTGTGTACTCAATATATCTAACGAGGCATGAATTGTACAGACAAATGACGTCATTGGACTTAACGATGTCTCTAAATCTCTTCAACTTCTCTCAATGTTAATATGTATACAGCAGATTGTTTGATGGTATATTATTACACAGTAGGTTAAACATATATAGGCTAATTCATAAAGCGCGTATAGTATATATGCATAGCATTCTAATTTTTGTTGAGAACAAAATAAATGTGATATACTAACAAGACATTTGTTGTGCAAATAAAAATGACGTTATTGGATACAGCGATTTCTATAATTCTCTCCAACGACTCTCAATGTGTATTAATATCCATGTATGACTGCGCTCTTTGTCCTTATTGGGAGGCAATATTAGTTGTAGTATCTGTGACTTGACATGCAGAATGGAAATATGACGTCATTCATACAATATCCCACCGTTCATGTTCTAATATGAACATATACCGTCTTGATGCCCTTGATATTGTGTTATTCAATTGCGATCTCTGACGGCATTCTGCGTCATAATATAAAACCATTACATGTTGATCTATGTTAACATACATCTCTCTTCCTCTTTTTCTGCTGTTCCCTTATCCAATCAAGAACGATCTCCCACATTGAAATCTTGATAGAGATGACTTCATGAAGAATATGAAGTCATTCTGTGTAAAGACTTTAAATGTTGATATATGTACATGTATCATTTTGCTCTTCGTCGTTAGGGTTGGAAACATCATTTGTTTCCGAGTAGGACATATAAACCGGATTGGGATGTAACTCTGTTGCCGAGGGTGATTCCATACTGCAGCCTGTGTCACGGGATGTCGGAGGCGCATGATGGAATGTAGCTAGTTTTAGCTTTCTACATAAGATGATTAGAACGACAATTAAAATAGAGACAATAGATGTCATGGTAACAGTAATTGCTATAAAGATAGCGTACGTTGTTTCCGTAGTTGACTGAAATTTTGGACTTTGTGCTACAGAGTTCACTGACTCGTTACAATCATTGTGGGAACCAGTCGCCATTTTGACAGACTGAACTTCGGTTGTTTGATACGCTTCCTTTTCAGCCGTAGTCTTTGGTTTATACGTAACAGTTGTTTTCACATCATTGTCTTCTGTAATTACTCTGTGTGACGTAACATCCACCTGTGCCAATGTATCATAAGTAGAGCACCTTACTGCCAGTATATCATTACCACCAGGGGATGCTTCCTTAATGTTTAGTATAGTCTCTCCTGGTCTCTGAGTTATGGTGGTATTTATGCTTACCTTGATGACATCAAAGGAACTGAAGTCGAGCATGTCACCATTAGCTGTTATAATAGTCCAGCGCATCAAACGAGGTGGAAAACTGGTGCAATTAAACTTTAATGTTGTGCCATCTTTCGTAAAGTTGAACGGTGTCAATGAAAGCTGCAGTTGATTAATAATGTCTAGGTTGAGTTGGCGTGTTTCACACTTTTGATAGCCCGAATAATAGTTATAATAATAATAACCCTCCCAGTCGCAAGTGACTGTACTCTGACCATTGCTAGGAACATGGGTCATAGATGTTGACGATAGCTCTGGTCGAAATTCGCATGTCGTATATCTATTACCACAAGCAATTGATATTTGTTCACCTGCATAAACAATCGAACCAACGCTTGAAGAGATGCCTGGCACTTCTCGCACAAACTTAACTTCAACTTCAATGTCGATGGTGGTGCGAACTCGTCTTTCGCTAACAGCTAATGCATAGCTTTTATTAAACAAAGCACGACAAGTATATTTCTCTAGAACATTATTTGTTCTCGTACTCTTTGTTGGAAACCTTTTTGACCAAATTGTTGCAAAACTATTACTGTCTTTTATAGTTAAGTACTGGATTATCTGACGATTTTGCAAGATAAATACCTCTTCAGGTTGCAAGAGTCCACTAATCAGTGCACAGTTGATCGATATGTTCCATGAATAAGATCCGTAAGCAGTATATTGCCTTACCCCTGACTTGACAACGTTATTCCCTTGTACCTGTACGTCTAAAGTAGCCACTATTCCTTCCGTAAAGGGACAGATGGAACCAAAAGTCAAACTGAAAAGAATCACAACATTAGAAAGAAAACCCGCCATGTTTTGATATGAATTTCAAAGTATCAGTCATTTGGAAATAAGAAGATACACAGTACTGTTCTCACCAGCATAATGATAAAGTGAATGACAAACTTACAAGGAAATAGCTACGTGTTTTCTTACGAGTCTATTTATTTTAAGGAGATTGTTTCCTGTTACGTAGTGTTCTGCTGATTTTTTTTTATTTGGTCCTTATTATATAGCGCCTGTTTTAGGGAAATACTAACAGAATTTCAAGGAATGAAGTAACATGTACACAGAATATATATACGTTTGTTCACATGATGTATGTTCCACTGACTAACAATGCAATTCTCGAGAATTCATTTCAGCCTCCACCGGGATTCGAACCACGGGCCTCCCGCTCTGTACGCGGACACCCTAACCACTAGGCTATGGACGCTGATTGTATGTCCAGAGGTTCGAAACCGGTAAGGACGATCGTAATTCCACTGTAGGCGTTTGTCACCTGTATCGAACAATACTAGTTCTGTTTTTGGTGACATATTTTGCCTTACTATATATATATATATATATATATATATATATATATATATATATATATATATATATATATATATATATATATATATATATATAAATGAAAATCGTAATGAGTTGGAAAATCAAGAACAGTGAAAAAACTTTCAGCCTCCACCGGGATTCGAACCACGGGCCTCCCGCTCTGTACGCGGACACCCTAACCACTAGGCTATGGACGCTGATTGTATGTCCAGAGGTTCGAAACCGGTAAGGTAGATCGTAATTCCACTGTAGGCGTTTGTCACCTGTATCGAACAATACTAGTTCTGTTTTTGGTGACATATTTTGCCTTACTCTAGAGATCAAACATGATGCTAACCAACTCGAAAATCATTTGTGATTCCTAAAGCCGGATCTCGAAAGAGATACTTTGAACAGACTTTATGTTAATGCAATGGAGGTAAACGACAAAGGCAAATGAATATATATAAATGAAAATCGTAATGAGTTGGAAAATCAAGAACAGTGAAAAAACTTTCAGCCTCCTATATATATATATATATATATATATATATATATATATATATATATATATATATATATATATATATATATATATATATATATATATATATAGGAATAACGAAAAAACTGTTAAACAACTATGCTGCATTTAGAGAAAGGCTGAAGTTCTCCAAAACGTTTCCTGCAGTATTTTCGTAACGCACCCTCGAAATTGGGTATGTTATATAGACATTACGTGCTAAAATGCTATGTATTTGGAACACCCTAACGTTAGATTTGGTACAGTGGTGCACACAAACCATTTTGTTCTTATATAATTTTTAATTACGACTGAAATATGTATTTTGTGTAATAGTTGGTTCAGGGTTATAAGAATAGTGGGAGAGGATTCTGGGCTAAGGATCAGGGAGGGGTGTTTTCAGGCATTACAATTTGTGCCCCCCCCCCCTCCAATTTCGCAAAAATGGTAAAAGTGCACGCTCTCAACTTTGAAATATGAAATACAATTTTTACACATTATAACTTAATAAGGGTTTTAATTATATAAATGTACCACCTTTAATAAGCTCAGATGTAATGCTTTGTAATAAATCTAATTTTTTTTTCTGTGTTTTGAATGCATTTCGTCTGTGAATGTATAAGTAAACATACACATATAATGAAAATTTCCTCTCCATAATTGTTACACTCCCCATCCCAACTGTTTTACACATGTAACCCCCTCCCCCTCTACTTTACATGTTGCTAAATCCCTGGTTACAGTGAGATGTGCCAATCCCCAACGACTGCAGTGAGTTATTTCTATTGCATAAATCAATATATAAGTTGGCACACTAAGACGTCATGACATATTGTAGATGGGAAATAAAGTTAGAGCCGGTATATATCCTTTACCATAGTACTCCTACATTCTTCTGCAAAACTAGGTACTTCCTCCCTGTTATGGAAACGACATGTAAATAATTCGTATTCCCGCAGAAAGAGTTTCCAAGGGAGTTAACGCATAAAAGAAAAGATGGACGAGGTTTCGAATGGTATTTTGAATAATAATAGTTCTATATTCTACAAATAATATGAATAATAAAGGTAAATGGTACACAAAAGTGAATAACAAAGACAGTTAACTTAAGACGCCAGATAAAAAGAAATAACTTATCTATTAAAACTGGGTCTGAAGTCGATGCACTCAATGGTGTAGTAGAGCTGGGCCTTTGCGATGATTCAAGATAACGAGTGCTTCATCAAAAGGCGTGGCGCGGAACTACTAAATGATTAAAAGTTCATCCAAGGACAGTTGTACTAGTTATAATGGGATCCACTTCAATTCACTGGATGGAAGTCAGATATGGTATGAAAAAGGGAAAGTCCATTCCGTAGTAGAAGTGAAGATAATTAGATGTAATGAAAGTCACTAAAGACTTGAATATCCTTCAGTCCAAACTTAAACAGATGCACAGAACGTATTAACAATACACTCTTAAAATTGTTGGGCAAATTATTGCCCAACCTGGGCAATTATTTACACAACCGTTGGGTCCGTATGCCTCCTGGTTGATATTGGGCAAAAAAGTGCCCAACTAAGTTGGTTAATGATTTTGCCCAGCAAACGGTTAAATAAATACCCAACACCTTTGCCCAACACCTTTGCCCAACGCCTTTACCCAACAATGTTGGTCAGCGATTTGCCCAATGGTTGTGTAAAACCTTTTACCAATGGATTTTCTTTACCCAATGATTCTTGCCCAACAGCTAGTTAAAAATAATAGTGGTTGGTTAACTAATACAATACCAACATTGGATTGTAACATTTTTCATACAACTAGGTTTATTTAATAGGTTATAAAGCTTAAACAGAGAATGATAAAGAAAAAAAAGTAATACATGTTTTTCATACTTTTATTTTTTCTGGTCTTAGCCGACTTCAGATTGTTCCTCCAGTATGAATTCTCACAACATTCAGTGCTTGACTTCTATTTACCTAGTTAAATGATCTGTGACTTCCATCCAAAGCAATAATTTCATAAACTCACAATGGGGATAAACACATATCAACAATATTAAAGCTGAAAATATTAGCTATCCATATTTTGCCATTGTTTACTATATTCAGTTCTTGAAATGTGTTGACCACAGAAGACCTCCTGTATGTTGACATCAACTACACAAGGTACAGGTGCAACACACAACCATGTACAGCTTAATGTTGGTCTCTTTCAAGCAACTCTGGTCTTAATAAGTGAATATAATATCACTGATAATTTCCAACATATAGTCCATTGAAGCTAACCATTTTATGTTTTAAACAAGGACACACAATCCGAAAAATATTGATACACCATTGTATCTGCAATTGCTTTAACAAGGAGCCAAGGCATATTTTGCTAACATTTTGATTGTGCTTAGATGATTGATGAACTGTAAAATTTAAACATCTTTTCAAACAAAAGCCAAATGGTTACACATCCCACATTGATTCTACATACTAGAAATAAAACCAGCTTCAAGATCACAATTATAAGTGATCATAGGGACACTGCTGGCACCTGATCTGTTAAACACACAAAATTAAATGTTTGTTTGATATACCAACCCTGCCTCAACCTTTCACAACTGTATACAATAACAGATCTACCCCCACCCCCCCCCCCCAAAAAAAATACAGATTTTTTGTAGGTACAGTTTGCCAAGGCAAACAGTTACTATTTCCCTTTAATATGTAAATATATATGAAACTAAAGCAACCTTAAAATGTAAACATGTCAGGTTAATACCGAGAAACCATTTGAAAAGTTTGTTGCAAGACACTTTGACCCTTAAACACTTCTGTTTGCTACGAAAGCTCCAAAGGCACTCAGTGAACGACTTTTGATAAAACCAAGTTCATATACCTCAGCATGGAAAAACTCCCAAACCCCCTTACATTGAGTTTGAAAGTTAATGTCCAACACATAATGACTTAAAAACAAATAGTCTACTGCCGTTAGGAGTGAGGACTGCATTATTGGATGTCTCTCAATTATCACAAAAAATGCTGAGAGGAACCTTTGCTCTCTCCTAAGAACAGAATGAATGGCTGTGGTCGCTCATCCTTCGATATTGTCTTGCAGTAGTCCTCTAACACTTGTCACCGACTGCAAATTAAAGAAAATAAACTCCTCGAGTTGCAAATAAAATGTTACAAAAACAGGTGGATAGACAGAGTTTTAAGACTTCTGCACAATGCTATGATACTGTGGACCAGTATAATTAAAAGAAAAAACAGGTCAGGAAAGTCAACATAGTTATCTTGACAAGGTTTCAAAGTGTAACGCCCACCCCATTAATGTCAAATGACCTTTCCCTTGCACTACCAAGTACCGGATCACTTCATTATTATGACCAGGGTTTACATACCGACGATGAAATTTATTGAACCTTCCCCCATTTCATCACTAGTGTAATTAAAAAAAATTGCCCTGGTGGCTTCTAATGACCTCTGACCTCTACTATAATCAATGGGATTCATGTACTCATGTTGGCAAACCTATATGCATCAGATATGAGATTCATCTAACTTTCACTCTTTAAGTTAGCATATTTACAAGGTTTTAAGTGTTTGGCCCTTGTTAACCTCAAATGACCTTTGACCACTAGCACAATAAGTAGCATTCTTCTGCTTACTATAAACAACAACACACCAAGTTTATGAGGTTAAACAAACTTTCAGCTGAGCTGGTATGAACCAAAAGGTGTACCACCAAAAGAATACCAAAAAAATATATATAATTAATGATTTTGCTTACTATGAATGCTTGAAGGCAACTAGTACCGTAGTAGATCCGCTTTTCTTTGCCCGTCCTCTAAAAAGCAATGGCAACAGAAAGAAAGCTAAGTTCTTCTTTTCATCTGTAAAAGAGATTAAGGCAAGAAATGAGAATGCTTGCAGGTATAAACGACAAAAACATTAATAAGGCACACTATAGTCTGACCATATAAAACTTCAAGGACTGAGGATAAAATTCAAGGGATCTACACCGCCCTAAATGTGCTCCACAACTTTATGCTCATACACATTAATAACAGCAACATGAAAGTTAATGTGGCATGTGTACTCATAGGGGACCTACACATTTGTATTAGAAGACTTAATTACCTACCCTACACACTAATTTCAAGCCAAATTTTATAAGATTTTGAAGGAAAAAAAATTAAAAAGCCCATAGTATGTGCAAACCTTTCATTGACACAGTCGTACTAAAATCTGAATACAATTGTCCAAAGATTTTTGGAAAAATCAACTTCTAGACGTTTTAACATGTTTAATCTTCCTGCTCATAAAACATCTTGAGAAGAGTACACAACACAACAAGCTAATTTCTTTTCCTCAGCATTGGAAAAGTATACACATAAGGAATCCATCTCATTGGCCATTTACAAGTTTGTGCTTATCGACAGTAGAATTAATCCAAATATTATATTCAATTGAGCATTAATGAGTAAACAAGGCTAATAATGAGGTTTTCATTCATTACTCCTGCTGACAAAAAAACATTTCACTTGTTGAGAAATCAACAGGAATTATTCAAACCCTATGTGGAACCTACAAACAACACTGATACATGTCCAAGTGACTGTCATTGAGTTAATATTATAACAGGGCTGGGTCTCACTTCAACCACACACAAACCCGAACGCGACTACAAATAAAATAGTAGCCTATTAATCATATTGAGTGCAATGTTTGGAGAAAGTTTGCAGAAAGGTTCAGAAGCCACCATTTGACATTAACCAGCTGATTTGGTCCTTTCAGATCAGTTGATTTTGATAGATTTTTAAAAAGTAACAAACCACCAAAAACATATTTTGAAGGTTAATCCAAATATTGACCCATCTTTACAGACATACTGGAAAGAGAAACTATATTGTCATGGCATATACCCTCTGCTCTTGTAGGCTTAAGTACATGGTACCCATATATTAGGTTATTTTTGCTAAAGTTGGAAGTACCTTGTGTTAAACTAAGGACAAAAACTCGGTTTCAATGCATGAAATACCCATAATGTTGTTAGCTTAGGCCTAGGCCCCAGGTTCATAATCATAGTGGCCGTAAGTGGCGCTATGTTAGTATCCTACTTCCTAGACCAAGTCTACACCAGCTGTAGCACAATGTTGTAGGGTTCTGTATCCTAAGTGGAGTGGCTGCTGAGTGCTAATACCCTGGACAGAGAATGTTTTGAGTCTTATTTAGCAAATAATCCACAATGGTATGCATTTTCTGCTCCTGCATATGTGCATCAAGGGGTTTTGAGCCTACTCAGCCTATCATAAATTTTCTGTTGTTTGTCAATTTTTAGAGAAAGGTAATGTGCCAAGTCCTCAGTATTCACAGCTATATACTTTGAATGATTGTTGTATCAATGGACTCAACTGGTTAGATGAGGTAACAACAAATTCCAAACAACTCTGACAGCAGAAATAGATATCCTGATACATCATGGGAGATCTACTGTAGTAACTATAGGAACCAGTGCTTGCCACCCATGGAGAATAAGGTAATTTGACATTGTTGTTCTTTGACAAGCAACAAATTTGAATGTTTTATCAAAAATTATGCCCCCTATCTACCTCTTGTCCCCAATACATGTCTTTAATATATTGTAACAACCTATGCATGAACCTTTAAATGGACTGGATATGTTATTGAGGTGAACTGTGTATCTAGATAGCATTCCAGTAAGCTTTCCTTTAGACTACTGTACATACTTTTACAGTTAGGCTGTGGTTTACAAATCCCAATGATCTAGTTTTGGCAAAGAACCCCTTCAAGTTAATTCTCTTATTCTAAGTAACTTAACAGTTGCACTGGAGTGACAGGCAATATCAGTTTAACATGTTCCAAACAGTTCAGGAATACATTGGGGTATGTCCTGTAGGTCAGTTTGGGAGGAATCAGCTGAGCTAAACAATAGTAGTTTTCATCACATTTCAGAGCCAGAGAAGAAACAGCCCTCCCCGCTGACCCTTCTCCAGATGATGTTTCTGCAGGTATGGCAAGCCAGACCAAGTGGACTGTGACCCAGATACCAATAAAACATGCAAGAATTCATAAATGCACCCAACTTGGTCAAGCTTATCAAAATTGGTGACTGGAAATGTTGTTGCAGATGTAGACCTGGTTACTGCTTACACAGTATTGCTCATATCATGTGTATTTACACACTGCACAGTGCATACTGAAATCTCTGAAAAGACATCTTTATGGACCAAAAATGATAATTGCATAGAATTCTGTTGTGGTTTATAAAGTGACGACTATAAAAAGTATCAATTTGGTATGAAAAAAATTCATCTCTCAATTAAGGGGGCATACTCCTATTAGAGTCTATATCCATCCCTTCAATTGTTCTTCTTCAGGTAAGTGCCAACAAGCAGCGAAGAACATCTTTTTTTACCTGTTATCAATCATAATCTAGTTTTTTGTGGCTTGCATGTTGGAGAACATGAATGGAAGTACATGTGGTGAAAAAATTGGGTCAATTGAGGCAGTTTTAGAACCCTTTAGGCTTCCGAGGAGTAGCGTAGGAAAACTGTTTACCACTGAGTGAAGAGGCTTGTTTAAAAGTGACGAAAACTTCCGGCTCGAATAGCAAAATATCTACATGGTCATGATACAGAAAATTGTTAATGCCATGAAAGGCCAACTTGTCAGCTATCCGGTGATAGGTAGCATTGAGCTAGTATCTGTGTATGTATCTTTAATGAAGACACTTAATCTCAATTGCCTCTCTTCACCTAGGTGTATAGGGTACCCTGGGAGGTAATTAAAGATATAGCATTTGCACCGCTTTATGGCAGCAATGATATGGGATGTCCCATGGGGAACATGTAGATGTAGCTAACCACATTGAGCATAATGTCTGATATGTGTTACCAAGGACCATAGATAGTGTTAGGTAAATACTATGCCAATGTTGCAATATAAATGGCTAATTTACATTACACTTACAGAGTGTGGCTATATGTTACATACTTAACCAAATGTCTTTACACTCTAAAAACAAAAGAGTGAACTTTTCACTCTTTTCACGGAGTGAAAAAAAATTAACTCCAAAGGAGCGGAAATTCACTCCATTAGACAACAGAAATCTTCGTATTTCAAAGCTAAAGTACTTAATATTCACTCTTTACAAAGGAGTGAACAAATGAGCCAATCAAATGCTAAGAACGCTCACTCTTACTTTGGAGTGAAGGATCAACCAATCAGTCAGTACGCGTTTCTTCGAATACAGAAATATTTGTAGTTACGCCATTTTTTTTACTCGTTTGCCTTCGCTCGTTCTTGTCGTTTTACATCTTAAAACATGTCAGTTTCGCAGTGGCTTGAAGAAAGCGGATTTGGACGTGATGGTATTCAGTTGTTTGGAGGTAAGGTTAACAAGCAAATGTTGAAAGAACGTGAAATTATATAGAATTTAGAAGGTTGCCATGGCCGCAGGTCGTCGTTGCCTACAGTCGATTGGCTAGGCTCTTAAACGTTACGCTTAACAGTGTAGCGGAAACATTTAACATTAGGCTTGGTACCATACACATTAACACATTGGCTAGTTGTTTGGAGGCACAGGCACTCGTAACGTTATGTAGGTGTATAGTATATAAACACGCCTACATAACGTTACGAGTGCCTGTGTTCGGAGGTAAGGCCTATGCCTAAGGCTAATGTTAGGCCTATGAGTAATGGGCCAGAAGTTAATGCAGCTACAGTGGCGTCACCAGACTTTTCAGTCTGGGGGGCACAGGGGGGGCACCAGCATTTGATGGGGGGGGGCACTTAGGTGGATACGGATCGCCGTCCTGTGGGAGGGGTCTAAGGGGAGGGGTGCCCCTCCAGGCGCGGCGGAACGGGAAAATTATTGGGCGGGGGGGCTAATGTGTAGAGACTATCTAAGCGGAGCGCCACCATCGGTTGGCGCGGAGCGTACAAGAAAATTTTGGGTTTTTCAAGCCCCCAGATGGCCGGAAACGGCACTTCCCGAGTGTGTTATGCTGCAAATACCTAGCCCTAAAATATGGGTCTCAAGCCTGCAATTTCTCAGATTGCACGTAAAAGTCTGTAGAAAAAAATTGTAATTTGTATATTCGATGGTGTTTTAAGAGAGTAGCTATTACTCGTAGTGTACTCGCAAAGACGTTTTTGAGTGTAGTAAGGGGATGTTGGAGAACTGGCTGAAATGAAGCAAGTCATTGGCTTAAGACGAAGTTGTGTTGCGCTCACCGGTACTCACACTCACTGCTTCCACTTTTCACGGGGCGTGAAGACGCGGTTGGGGTGACAATGTGGTCTATAGCCAGGGGACGGGCCGAGGGTCCCCCCAGCATTTACTAAAATGATCACACCTATATAGTATACGTGTGCATCGGACAGATCGACAAGTATGCATTGAAAAATGGGCAGATGCATGTTTCGGAGCCTTGGTAAATATTGGGGGGGGGCTCATCATGCATTTGCCCCCTCAACTTTTTCATTGGGGGGCTGAGCCCCCAGGCCCCCCGGTTCCACCGCCATTGCCCCCCTCCCCTTTGGAAAATTTTCGCATATGGAGGATGGGCTAGATGCAAAATGCTGCCACATTTGATGCTAAATTCGATCTGAAGATATATCCAGAAATTGCTATTTTTGAGGTAATGATTTTAACAAGGCGCAGAATTTTGCAGAGGATATGAACCGCATGCTGTCGATATTATGCCTAACCCTATATCAATAGAACCTACATTTGTTGAATTAATGTGTGCATGACCCCGACTCCTTTCTTGTCCTTCTCGTTTTCGCCCATTATCTATTAAGATGTAACAGGTTCCAGCATCGTTATTGGCTTCTATCAGGGATCTCACCATGCAATCCAAAGTTTGATCACACATCGAGTATGGCTCAGTATGCAGGTGTGAACATTCGCCATTTGTTCCTACAAGCATCTGACCTCAAATGACCTCTGCACCCCCTACACAACAGGGTTAATATATGGGTCCACAAATATAGGCAAGTATGGTGCCTGCGGACCCTCACATTCTCACATTTCGTCAGCTCCTAACCTGTCAACCTCAGACCAAGGCAACATATTGCAGTACCCTCCCTTCTCACAGTCATGTAGCTCGCGAAGCGGACGTGTATATCCGCTGGTATGGCGTGAGCACTGACACATTCAATGTACATATCGACACCTGTTGTGATGGCGCGGGTTACGACTTCGATACCCGACGTTCAAGGATAAACGTTTTCATTTTTCGCAGCTCATTTGAAGAAAATACGAATTACTGTGCTTCTTTGTCCTTATGAAAAACCAACTCAGATGATGGGAGTTAAATATAACAAAATATATATATTTTTTTTTACCAACCCAAATCTCAGATGGGGGGGCACTCGGGGTGGCACTAGGTTTTCCAGGGGGGCACGTGCCCCCCCCCCCCCCTGGCCCCCCTTGGCGACGCCACTGTGCAGCTAAGGTCCAGGAATTGTGTTTTCTTAATGAACGTTTTCCTTTATGATTTTTTGTTATTTCACGTATCAAGATGTAACGTCACAAACTGAAAGTTGAAACAGAGACAGTAGAATTACCAGGTTGTTTTTGGATACATTTATTTACAGGTGGAAAATTCGGAATAAGGGGAAATTTCCTGAAAGAAAATTACAAAATAATAGTAGAAACAATCAACTTCGGACGACAAACAATTGCAATGTTCAATCATAACTACCATGAATAGCAATAGCTAATAATATATATGTATGTCCCTCTTTACAAAGTTCACTAGGACTAGGCCTATATCAATTTAACCTCAATATACGGGAGAAAAATACTACATGGCATTAAGGTTAAATAGCATTTACAGTACAAACAGCAATGAGTAATACTGTAGAAAACCAGTCAGAGCCTTAAAGGAATACCAATATTAAACAACATTGCCTTTTACCAGTTAATACAACAAAGTTGAACCACTTTCACTATTTAATTCACAAGGGAATGCAAATATGGACAGAAAATACAATTAAACTTGAACTGTGTTGGATTATCCGAATGATTGATTACAATTCAGGTATGTTAATGGTCCTACGCAGCTGAGAAAGAAACTTATGCCAAAAGATTGCATGACCTTCTAACCCCTTAAAAGCGAATATCCGAAGAGAGTTACAAATGCCTATACACAGTGTATGGACATAGCAAATGAAACACCCTCCAAAGCAAACACAAGATTCATCTACTTTTAAGATGGGTACTATCTGTGATGTTGAGTAACTTCTTCATTCATAGTACAGACAGCAATGAGTAATAATGTAGAAAACCAGTCAGGGTCTGAAAGGAATATCAATAATTAACAACGTTGCCCTTTACCAGTTAATTATACAACAAAGATGTATCCCCTTTCACTATTTAATTCACAAGGGAATACAAAATTAATATGGACAGAAAATAGAATTAATCTATCAACTGTGTTGGAAAATCTGAATGATTGCTTACAACAGGGATGTTAATGGTCCTATGCAGTAGAGAGAGAAACTTATGCCAAAAGATTGATTGAACTTCTAACCCCTAAAAGGGAATATCCTAAGAGCGTTATATATGACTACACACAGTGTATTGTTCTGTTAGTGCAGTACCAAAGGTAAGGACCATTTGTTGTGTTTGGTGTAAAGGTTATTACCCTTCCTGCTTCAACTGTTGGATAGTTTTTAATAGACAAAATTGATAGTGATGTAAAGACGTTATTTTGTCAACTAAAGTGTACCACAGAATTATAAACTAAAAAAATCTGTCCATTATATCCATAACCACACATTTTTAACTGGGTAATAATGATTTGAAATAACTTTGTCGTTTCAGGTAGGCTGTGTGCACCAACGTTGGCCAATTTGTTAAGGAGAAGCCCCTGAAGTGTACCCAACCTTTTCTGCTGGGCCAAGGTCCAGACAGGAGGCCAACCCAATTCTTTTTCATTTTTGATTCAACAAGCTCACCAGTTTGGGACTCCATCACAGTTGCAATTGGCAGGATTTTTAAATTTCATTTGTTTTAATATTCATTTTGCCATTCCATTAACAACATTTTACAAATATATTTTTGAAGGGCTAATATTTAAGGTGCATAGTAAGACCAGATAAGGTAAGTCCAAAACTTAGGTCTCTGAATGTTTCTCTGGCAAATGTGTGAGCATTCATAGAATCAAAGATTAAAGGTATGAAGACAGGTAGCTATTACTTCATTTGAAATATCATAACCCCCCCCCCCCTAAAAAAAAAAAGTATATATATATATATATACTTTTTTTGGGTGGGGGGGTGGTTTATGATATTTCAACTGAAGTAATAGCACCCTGTCAGAGGGGTTATGACATTTTGCTATCAAATTTTGTCAGCTTAAAATTAAAGTGGATATTACTTGAAAAGTGCAGCTGCTATTTTGACTTTTTCAGAGACCATCTTACTCAGAATTTCATACACTTCTATATGAATGGGAACTTTGACCTGTCTGTTTACCTTTAAATTCCCAATTTGGTTATTCTTTATTAACAAGTTTGATAGTTTTAAGAAGCATATGAAGGTATGTTTTATTCATTACGTACTGCTATGTTAGTAATTAAAAGGTTTAATTTAACCTTTAATGAATGATGCATTCTTTGTAAAGGAATTATTCAACGGCATATTATGAACTCAAAATTTAGACTACTTGACTAACTTTCTATTTGATATATTTTTCATTCATCTTTATTACTTTACATGGTACCAATTAGAGCGGGAGGCAAGTTTTTTTTTATGCAGGTAGGTTCGTACCATTGTGTATATTGAATAGCCAATCACAGCCAAGTTCATTTTGACGTCATCAAATATGTACGTGTCACTCGCTCTAAAGCAGTAAGATTTGTAAACAATGTCAATCTGATGCTGTATGAGCATTGTGAGTTCGAATCTCACATCTGCCGAAAATTTTTGTTGTTGTCATTAGCTCGTTTTTATCTTTTATTTTCTCCCAAACCAAGCATTTTTTTGTTCAGAAATGTATTTCATTTCTTCGCATTTTTATTACTTCCCAAGTGCAACCTTTACTGTGAACTCAATACAAATACAGTATTATCTTCAACACATCACATACAAGAAAAAATGTTCCTCTGATTCTTTCTTAGATAAATGCTAGATCTTTTGTAATGTGTGTCACTGAAGCTGTGAAGGCAAAACTTAGAATAATGATTATTAGGCCTAACCTAGTAGCCTTTTAATGATACAATTTGTAGGTCTGTTATTATTTCAATTTTCAATAACTGACTAAATAATAATACTTTGTGTCAACTGCAAATTTCGCAAAACTACTCCCTGAACAATTCGTGTGCACAAAGATACGTTAAGAAGATCTCTAAGATAGGAAATTTGTGGCAAAGAATTCTTACCAGGTTTCCAAAATTTTGGAACGAACACAGATTTCATATTAAAAAACTAAAAATTTAGTCGGTGTAGGCTAAAGCTAAAGGAATAGCTTCGCTAGAGATTACTGCAGCATTGTTGTTGCATCAGGCTAGCACGTCAGGTTGATCTTATCGACTTTAAATATTAAGTGTTTCATGCTTTCCTTGTCATATTTGATGACGTCAAAATGAACTTGGCTGTGATTGGCTATTCAATATACACAATAGTACGAACCTACCTGCATAAAAAAAACTCGCGAGCGGGAGCCCAGAGGGTTTGGTTAGCTGGGAAGGTAACCAATTGCCTTGTACGTCACAATGTTCACAGTGCATTCCTGTATATGAAACCAGACGACTGGCAAACCGGCTGTGGTGGGTGTGGCTGGGAGAGCAATTTTAAAGTCACCTAATAGCGAACCTAGATCAGCTTTCATGGTAACCACATCAAAGTAAGTACAATGTGTCAGGTATGGCCCCAAGAACAACAAATGGCCATCGCCAGTAATTATTGGTGGTGGGGTACCCCTACCAGTCATCAATAATTGACCCCTCACGGCTGACCTAGGTCAGCTCACGAGGTAACCAATTGAAAACTACTGGAAAATGATTGGCAGGACTATATATGTAAGGGATGGGCATTTCCAGTAATTTATATTAGTGGGGTACCCCTGCCAGTAGACCCCCAAAATGCCCATCCCCCTCATTGACCTAGGTGAGCTCATGATGTAACCAGTTGAAACCTACTGGAAAATGATAGGTATCACTTCATATGTAAGGGATGGGCATTTCCAGTAATTTATATTAGTTGGGTAACCCTGCCAGTAGACCCCTAAAATGCCTATCCCCCTCATTGACCTAGGTGAGCTCATGATGTAACCAGTTGAAACCTACTGGAAAATGATAGGTAGGACTCCAGATTTAAGGAGAGTCATTTCCAGTAATTTCCACTGGTGGGGTACCCCTGTCCATTGTCCCAATTGTCAATTGTACTAAAAACAGTGAACAAATTAAAGTTTACCTCTAATAATAGGTCTTCATATAAAGTTATTACATATACTGACATATGGGAGGGTTATAAAAAGTCATAACTTCTTTCTTTCATGGCATGGAATTTTTTATTCACAGTGGTTATCGAGAGGTCAAAGTCAATGATCAGAGTTTATATATATAGTCCTCTCAAAGAAACCAAGTTTCAGGTCATAGGTCGTAGATTATTGTTTTATGGTTTTCACAAAAAATGTCCCCATGCTAAAAGAAATTGGAATGGCAACAAAAATCACAAACAGTGAATCATTCACCAGATTAATATATTTTTCCTTGACCCCTGGAAACAGGCTGGTGACACTGGCATGGACCACATGTTTCAATCAGACAATCACCTTGGCATTAGTAAAGCTACGGTAACTTGAACGGACCACTTCAGAACAGCTGAATGAAATGAACGTTGACTGTCAAGAACATACTTCCTGAATAACCACACAGGTTGTATTCAGTCATTTGAGGCCACCTATGAGTGGTTACACTGTATCTGGGGTGTTTCGGGGAGTCTTGGGGTGTGAGCTATAATAAAATGTGAGACAGTGGTTGGAGATGTTGGGACAATGGACAGGGGTACCCCACCAGTGGAAATTACTGGAAATTACTCTCCTTAAATCTGGAGTACTACCTATCATTTTCCAGTAGTTTTCAATTGGTTACACCATAAGCTCACCTAGGTTAATAAGGGGGGGGGGCGGACTCTGGCAGTGGTGGCCCACCAATATAAATTACTGGAAATGCCCATCCCTTACATATAGAGTCCTGCCAATCATTTTCCAGTAGTTTTTAACTGGTTACTTCATGAGCTGACCTAGGTCAATGACAGGAGGGGCATTTTGGGGGTCTACTGGCAGGGGTACCCCACTAATATAAATTACTGGAAATGCCCATTCCTTACATATAGAGTCCTGCCAATCATTTTCCAGTAGGTTTCAACTGGTTACTTCATGAGCTCACCTAGGTCAATGAGGGGATGGGCATTTTGGGGGTCTACTGGCAGGGGTACCCCACCAATATAAATCACTGGAAATGCCCATCCCTTACCTATAGAGTCCTGCCAATCATTTTCCAGTAGTTTTTAACTGGTTACTTCATGAGCTGACCTAGGTCAATGACAGGAGGGGCATTTTGGGGGTCTACTGGCAGGGGTACCCCACTAATATAAATTACTGGAAATGCCCATCCCTTTCATATAGAGTCCTGCCAATCATTTTCCAGTAGTTTTCAACTGGTTACTTCATGAGCTCACCTAGGTCAATGAGGGGGATGGGCATTTTGGGGGTCTACTGGCAGGGGTACCCCACCAATATAAATTACTGGAAATGCCCATCCCTTACCTATAGAGTCATGCCAATCATTTTCCAGTAGTTTTCAACTGGTTACTTCATGAGCTGACCTAGGTCAATGAGGGGGAGGGGCATTTTGGGGGTCTACTGGCAGGGGTACCCCACCAATATAAATTACTGGAAATGCCCATTCCTTACACATAGAGTCCTGCCAATCATTTTCCAGTAGTTTTCAACTGGTTACTTCATGAGCTGACCTAGGTCAATGAGGGGATGGGCATTTTGGGGGTCTACTGGCAGGGGTACCCCACCAATATAAATTACTGGAAATGCCCATCCCTTACCTATAGAGTCCTGCCAATCATTTTCCAGTAGTTTTCAACTGGTTACTTCATGAGCTCACCTAGGTCAATGACAGGAGGGGCATTTTGGGGGTCTACTGGCAGGGGTACCCCACTAATATAAATTACTGGAAATGCCCATCCCTTTCATATAGAGTCCTGCCAATCATTTTCCAGTAGTTTTCAACTGGTTACTTCATGAGCTCACCTAGGTCAATGAGGGGGATGGGCATTTTGGGGGTCTACTGGCAGGGGTACCCCACCAATATAAATTACTGGAAATGCCCATCCCTTACCTATAGAGTCATGCCAATCATTTTCCAGTAGTTTTCAACTGGTTACTTCATGAGCTGACCTAGGTCAATGAGGGGGAGGGGCATTTTGGGGGTCTACTGGCAGGGGTACCCCACCAATATAAATTACTGGAAATGCCCATTCCTTACACATAGAGTCCTGCCAATCATTTTCCAGTAGTTTTCAACTGGTTACTTCATGAGCTGACCTAGGTCAATGAGGGGAGGGGCATTTTGGGGGTCTACTGGCAGGGGTACCCCACTAATATAAATTACTGGAAATGCCCATCCCTTTCATATAGAGTCCTGCCAATCATTTTCCAGTAGTTTTCAACTGGTTACTTCATGAGCTCACCTAGGTCAATGAGGGGGATGGGCATTTTGGGGGTCTACTGGCAGGGGTACCCCACCAATATAAATTACTGGAAATGCCCATCCCTTACCTATAGAGTCATGCCAATCATTTTCCAGTAGTTTTCAACTGGTTACTTCATGAGCTCACCTAGGTCAATGAGGGGGAGGGGCATTTTGGGGGTCTACTGGCAGGGGTACCCCACTAATATAAA
The DNA here is from genome assembly GCF_037975245.1 of Apostichopus japonicus. Lineage (NCBI taxonomy): Eukaryota > Metazoa > Echinodermata > Holothuroidea > Aspidochirotida > Stichopodidae > Apostichopus > Apostichopus japonicus. The sequence goes on along the minus strand of NC_092570.1, from coordinate 13,044,704 downwards.
TTACTGGAAATGCCCATTCCTTACACATAGAGTCCTGCCAATCATTTTCCAGTAGTTTTCAACTGGTTACTTCATGAGCTGACCTAGGTCAATGAGGGGAGGGGCATTTTGGGGGTCTACTGGCAGGGGTACCCCACCAATAAAAATCACTGGCAATGCCCATCCCTTGTATCTGAAATCCTAACCATCATTTTCCAGTAGGTTTCAACTGGTTACCTCATGAGCTGACCTAGGTCAGCCGTGAGGGGTCAATTATTGATGACTGGCAGGGGTACCCCACCACCAATAATTACTGGCGATGGCCATTTGTTGCTCTTGGGGCCATACCTGACACATTGTACTTACTTTGATGTGGTTACCATGAAATGCATCTGTTTAAAAATTGGACACTCTTAGACTGTTTTCAGACGCCACCATTATTTTGAACTTTGAAACTCTGTTATGAGTACCCTATAACATGAAATTCTTTTAGGTGGGTATTGTTTTCAAAAAGCAAATTGAATTGTTGTGATCCAATTCCCATAGTTAAAATATTTAGATATTTTTTTTTATTTAAATATATTTACTAGTGCCTTAATATGAATTAATAATACGTGGTATGTACTGAGTTTATTTCCTTTCAAATGTTTGCATAAATTACAATTCTAAACCTAAAAGTGTTGCCACCCAGAGGGTTGACGGGTTTAGATGTACATAGGATGGAGCGTTTAATTACTATCTGTCAGGAATTAACCATTTTGCTGTAAAATATCGGTTCACCAGTCATAAACAGTAGTATCCCAGTGTGATTGTTGTTCTTCATACATTTTTCACAGATTTATAAAGACGCCAAAACGAGTTCGAAAATGATAAATGTTTGCATATAGCAAATTGAAATTGTAAGATTGAGTTATTTGCAAAAACATTTTTGAGGTATTGCAAGCACACTCTGGTACATGTTTCATAGACGTAACTAGAATTATTTTTTAATTATAAGAAAATCACATTTGTATGAGAGGAACATACAAGTGGGGTGAGTGAATCATTCATTGCATATTTTTGTGCCTTTGTATGTTTGTAATTTTGCTTCATTCTGTGTTTGTATATGAAACTTGGTATCATTTTCACTATTTAATATATATTTAGTACCATAAATTGTTGTCTTTGTCCTTTTCTATATTTGTTAACAGTGTCCAAATCTAGTAAATCGTCTTATCATCAGCGTAGTAGCCCATTCCATTGTCTTGATCTTTGGATGCATCCTTGTTTAGCAATATTTCTGTGAATAGATAGGGCCTTTCCATTGAGTCTCAAACTCATTCTATCAATCCCGTCCCTCAAAATCAGCTGTAAAATATCATTAACTCTTTAAAGAGTGAAATTCACTCTTTTAAAAGAGTGATTCTCACTCTTTCTAGAGTGAAAAAGCCCACTCTTTCAGAGTGAAAAGCTCACTCTTTGAAGGAGTGAACATTCTCACTCTTTTGAAATAGTGAATTTCACTCTTCATGGAGTGATCACTCACTACACTCTCAGAAAGAGTGAGAATTCACTCCAAACGAGTGAAAATTCACTCATTTGTTTTTAGAGTGTAGGCCTTTGCTACTTTACCGCACTGTATGTCAAAAATGAAAAAGGAAGGATATTTTTTGTGTAATGCAAAGAGATAGTTCACTTGAGTATTCAGCATTGATTTATAGAAAAACTGTGGTGAGTCATAAACCAAACTTATGACAAATAATTTCTCAGCAGAAATTGTAGCATATACGTACACATAATACCGCACACCGGTTATATTCAATAATGCACACCGGTCATACTACTAGTATGCTATAGTGCATGCCTAAGCCCCACAATTGATAAGTTTTCCCAATTGTCCAATAAATATATATTTTAGTTTTAAATGTTCTTAAACCTTTAGTGATTGTTACTGTTCTTTATGAGATGAATTTTTAATGGAATGCTTATTTGTCACATTTTTGCATTAATACTGAATGTTAATAAAAATTACCATGAAACTTACAATGTGTGTCACTATCTCATTTCTTAACTAAAAATTACTTAATCTTAAACTAGTCTTGTGACCTAAATAAGTAGTCACAGTTGCAATGACTAATATTTTTGGTCACTGGACTAAGCTTTGGTCGATAGAGGCATCGTAGTAGGACTAATTTTAATTAGTCAGAAAACTCGATTTAATTAGTCACAAAACTAATGTTATATAGTCAAATGACTAGAAGAAACTGGTCGATAGAGGCATCGTTGTGACTAATTTTTTTTAGTCATATTGACTAACTATTGTTTACAGTGTATATAGACAGATATTCCTGGTTCTTTCATAAAAGATTTTCATTGCAAATAAACGGTTAGCTTATAGTTACACAAGTTCGTCAAAATGGACGAAGCGTTTCTTTGTTTGTCTGTTTTATCATGCACTCTAAAAACACTCTGGTTAAATTTCACCAGGATGGGGTTAAATCTTAACCAGGCTCCGGGTCAATATGCCACCTAACCATTCCTGGTTAAAATGACCAGGATATCCTGGTCAAATAAATTAACCAGGATCCTGGTTAACTTTTACCAGGATATATGGTCATCATTTTAACAAATTCCTGGTTGAATGTTACCAGGAACCTGGTTAACTTCTACCAGGAAATATTGTCATCATTGAACCAATTCCTGGTTAAATATTACCAGGATCCCGATTAACTTTTACCAGGGAATATTGTCATAATTGAACCAATTCCTGGTTAAATATTACCAGGATCCTGGTTAACTTTTACCAGGAAATATTGTCATAATTGAACCAATTCCTGGTTAAATATTACCAGGATCCTGGTTAACTTTTACCAGGAAATATCGTCATAATTTACCCAATTCCTGTTGAATATTACCAGCATCCTGGTGAACTTTCACCAGGATTCTTGGTTCATTTCTGGGCAAAAGTAAGCAAATAGTTTTCAAGAGATATTGCGCTCCCAGCCTAAATAATGAGGGGGTTAAATTATGACTGGCATGATAACATATATACACACCTTCAATAAAAAAGCTCTGCATTTGTTTTCAGACTTGACAAATATTTGGTATGGATTATACCACACATAAACAGGCAACCGGCTTCGAGCCAGTGAACATATATTCCTCTGTTGTGTTATACCAGGTCCTCTTTAAAAATGGAGCCAGTTTCCTTCATGGTCAGTATATGAAAAAAGGGGGAACAATCCCGTCAGACTACTAGAAACGTGATAGTTGCATTAAGTCTCACAGTATCTCCAACTTAAAATAATTTTTTTAAATAAATATACAGAGACAATGCTTTAAATATTTTACTATTTATTTTCAACCAACATGAAAAAGTGTTCGAAAACAAAAAATTGTGATGGCTTTCCTTTTCTGAATTTGCAAACGAACTAATTCCACAAATCTTTAGCTAGCTGCGCATTTGCACTATACCACTTTGCAAGACACCTGTATTTTCGGCTAATGAGAATACAATATCTATTACATGTGACTTGCACCTGATTGTATAATACTGATATCGTAAACAGCCATTTCGATTAGACTAATTAGCGAATTTGGGAAATTAAATGTGTTGTATCAGGTCATGTTTAATTTACCAGTGCTATAAGTAAAATGCAAACAATATTAATGAAACATGCAGTATTGGCACTTATGTCAATATCATTTTGGAGTTTTGTTTGTTTTTAATAATGGTATAAAAATTCTGACCTCTGTTTGCAAAAATTATTTGGGTTTTAAGAATTTTACCTTTCAACTGCTCAGCTCAGATAAAAATCAGCTAAAAATCTAAAGTCAAAGTGCAAAACAACTACAGACCATGTAGGGCATCTATGTAAGAACATCTCTGTAACCTATGGTTTTCTGAGGAGTTGCATTTACAAACTTTGTTACTAAATTACATTGGACCACGCCCCTTCAAGTACCACATCCCTCCAAACTATGATCTCGGAGGAGTTGCGTTTACACACTTTTCAACTCCACAAAATCATATTAGGCCATATCCCCTCATGAAAATTTAATATATTCATGACTGAATGCATTAATATGTACATATCATCTAGCAGTATAACAATTCTCCTTAGCCAAATAGCTATTCAGGACCTCTGCCAAAAAACCCATGGAATGTGTTATGCGGGTCTATGTATCTATATCTGGCTTGAAACAATTAGACTGCCTGTTATTGTATTTGCTACAAATTACTTTTTGATGCAAAGTAGTAAGGAAGATCTAATAACTTTTTCACAAATTTCAAGTTCATAGAAAACATAAACTATATTTGTCTACATAATATTGTCTCACAACACATTTGGGAAAATAATTGAATGTTTCATCTTGCCTGTTTAATTTTGCCAAATTTTGAGTAATTATAGTTTTGACAAAAGGAGTCATACAAAAACAGTTTTTCGTTATTAAATATATAATTATAAAGAGAAAATCACTGTCGGGGCATAAATGCTGCCAGAAAACCCGGTATTAGTAAAATGATCAGTTGTGTATCACTGCTAGTCGTCGGTCGTAACTCGTAAGTAAAGTAAAAATCCAAAAACAAACAACTACTATCATCGATCTCCTGCTCTGCCCTTTTATCTGATTATACAGGATTATATTGGCATAGATTTTGTTTTCAGGGCAGCCCTCATTGCGATTACTGCAGGAGATTCTCTGACTTTCACCTTGTCTTCAAGGCCATATACCACCTTTTGTATGAATTCCCATGATACAGAACTCTGCCAAGGGTACTGAATGTCAAAAACATAAAATAATTTGAAGCAGACATCTATAGCCTTGATAAAAGAGGGCTGTTCAAGGCCTTGCCCTTCAGCCACCACAAAAACTTGATGAATGGCCAAGAGATCTCCAGTAACCATTATGAAGGGCTGTCTGTTTTCAACTTCTTCTAGGTATTTTGGCATGTTAGTACCAATCTGAAATATTATTAAAAATATATACATCAATATTAAAATATATAGCATGTACATAATAATATTTAGTATAGATACAACTACAAACTACACACATTTTGGGACACCCTGGTCCCTCATCTGGTGTAAGGATTGATTGAAAGCATGCAAGTCTACCATGAACCTTCAAACTGCCTAAAAAAACCTGAACCCGGAAAGAAAATCCATGAAAGTTAGTCAGAATTATGGACCAGGGTGTTCGAAAATGTGTAGTTTATATATATACTAAATATTATATTATGTTCGATTTAAAGGCATTGACTGTTGTTTTTGTTTCTTCTTCTATTAATTTTGTCCAACACGCAGAGCAATTCATTATGTATATATATAGATATATACACAGACTTACCGATGCACCAGCATTTGACGTGTGTCACACTCATTTCATGCTTCTCACACGCTCACACACTGCCCCCTTTTTATCACACACAAAACAGCCTCAACTTAACTTGCTTACTCAGGCCAAATTCGAGATCTACAATACACACATCATCACAGCTTCTCACGGCCAAATTTGCAATATTTTAACGTGAATACAGCCAAATGACAACCATATAATCGCTTCAAATGCGAACTGAACATAAAGATGTAGGCCTAGCCAGGGGATACAATTCTTGAGAAAAAAATTACCGTCAAGTATTGAAAAAATCTAACTAATCTAACCACCCTTAAATACACCTCTTCCCTTTAAACCCCTCCCCCAGGATGGCGTTCACACACCTAAATTGTATTTCATGTGGAAAAGTCTGTATATATATATTTAGCATATTGGGATTGGAAGAACACCAAGCAATATTTCAAAATAAATTCTTATACGAGAATATTGTACATGAATATAGGAGGCTCATCATGTTTGGTCAGTTTAGTAGCTACTCATTGACTTTTACAGCCAGTTGTGGAGCAGTGGCTGCTGATTCATGAGATTCAAATTGTGCAAAACAAATGACTACATCACAGCAGATAGATGAAGAGAGCTGAATTCTTCAAAGGAGTGAGACTAAGGTTATGAAGGCTGCATGCATCAACAATCACTCCAAGTAGCAAATATGTGTAGTCTTGAGTGTAAACTATATGCATTTGTCATGATATGATGATACACATCGTCATTGTAGTACAGTATATTACCATAATACACAACTGCATACACATTGCCCCACCTGGCATCCGTAGATCTCACGGGAAAAAAAAACACGCGTTTAAATCGCCGTTTTCGGTCTGTAATTGCGACGTAAATTCCGAGTTCCAGCCTGTTTCCGTTACGTTTCCACTCCTGAAACTAGTGATTAAGGTAAGCTTACGACCCAACTTAAACGCGTGAGTTTTCCGCGTTCGCGATGACTTATTTACCGAGTACGCGGTGACCGTAAACGCCAAGTGTCATCCAAATACGGTGAAGCTCACTTAATCGTGCGGTTTCAGGGAAGGGTAATCTTTACGTTTCCGGTCACAATTACAACAGATTCGCTACCTTAAACATGACCGTTAATCTGGAGTTTACGTTTGAATCCAGCAGTAAACTTCTCGCATTGATCATCGTATACGCCATAATTACACCAATATATACGGAGAAACGTGGTCATCGTAAACACATTACTTACGACCAATACAGGGGCTGGGCTTATTCGCCACGTTTAGGGAGTCTTAACCGGGTTGATTAGGCTGAGAAATACACGGACCACCTCTATCAAATATTACATTTGGTTTAAAGAAAATTAAAAATAATAAACATAAAATCACACTCGTTTGATTTTCCACTTTTTTATTTATATATTTGCACCTCATATCGTATCGTAAACGTTTATTTGTTATTTTTACACTTATACAAAAATTATGTAAATGAACGAAATACCACTTCTAATGTGTAAATACATCTAAATGCAACTCAATATTGCTTTACATCATAGTGTTGAATATTCAGCTTTTTGAATACAAAGTTTAAACCTCGAGAAGCCATTTTCCTTTTCAAATTTCAAAACATGCATTATTGTCCGGAGAATGTTTTTTGATGCCCAAATATTACTCTACTTACATTGTGGCAATTATATACACATACAACGATTTTAATGCCAGGTGAAAGAAGGAAAAAAACAAGTAAATATGGAATGTTTCTATTTTTAGTTACTAGTTTGCAAATCAAAACCTCTGAAAACCAGCTACCCACTTGAAGTAACTTAACATATCAGCAGTTAAATTGAACCAAACAAATTTATGTTTAAAATTCGGTGTGTTTATCCTCAGATGATATAAACGCCTAGGCACTTCTTCCATGATGGTTATCGGCCCCTCGAACCCCCCCCCCCCCTCCACCCAGGCCCGGAAACGGTACCAGCCTCTTTTATGTGGAACGAACTTGACACAGAACACCACTTCCTGCCTCATTTCGTAGCACGCTTAATATTTTGTTGCTGCTTTCAATTTTATTGTAATTAACATATATTTTGATATAAAATGCAATGATAGCCCAAACAAGATCTCTAAATTTTTTACCCTGAAAGTCTGGAATTAAACATGCATGAATAATGAAAGCCAAACGTACAAGTACAACAACATTTCGACGACAAGTTATTAGGCCTATGCTCTATAGCTATGTCTTATTTTAAAATATGATTTACTAAATGATTCATTAAAATTAGTAGAATCATGCTTTTTTCTTGGCTTTTGTTTCCTGAAAATATTCTAAGGATAACTTAATCATTAACATTTAATCACTTGATGGAATATATTAGCTGTGAAGGGAAATTTTTTAAAAAAGGCTTCCATTAAAGCAAAAGACTAACAAGAAAATAATAATTAATCTGACATCTATTATTATGGGCATATTCTTTCTTCCTTGTTGCATTTATCTCAGGTAGGATTTCGTTTTAAAGGTATCATGTAATTACACCAAATGTTAAATTAGAGAAAACTCTTCTTTATTATACAAAATCGTCAACTGCAACTTGTTTGTATCCGAAACAACGGCGTTTGCTGTTTGTTCCTGGTGCCTCATTAATCAACAAATGCTCAGGACAGGATTATCCACGTGCAACAGGGGCACGAGTTTAAACGTTGGGTAAAAAAATCAAAGAAACATTGTTATAACGTTACATTATTCTACGTTGTATATGGTACAAAAAGTTCAAAGAAGTCAAACGAAATGGACTTCGATATGCAGTCTTTACGCTGTTGATCAATGACTGTTTTTATATGATGTTTTAATGTACGTATCATAACCACCGTGGGCAAATAGATGTCTTTTGTGAGCTATACATCCGGCGTTATCCGGTACCAATGTATCTCTATGGGAGCTCCAATAAACTGTTTGCCACGGGCCTCCCACAAGCTTAATCCGGCACATCAAACAATGACCATTTTCACCATTTGGAGGGGGTCATACCTTCATTGTTATTGTTCAGCCTAATTAACAGCCCAAGTTGGGGCGTCAGTCGGTACGCATTTTAAAGATACGTCCCCTTTCCTAACGGTGGGTATCCTTTTTTCTGGACTTTTCGCTAAGGAGAACGTCCTTATGGAATGAGTCCAGCCTCATTTTGTTCACTCTTTCCGACTCCCAAGTGAACTCCTGCACTACGGTACCCTAGCTCGTTCGCTCTCCATGTCAGATTCCTCGGATGACATATACTCAGTTGACATCACTGTACAGTCTGTCTTTTCTCTCCTCTGACCAGTCTATGTTCTTCATTGCGCTGAATCTACACTGAAGTTTCTGTAAACAAAGACACAAGAATAAGTATGAATTAGACATATATAAAGATCAGTTGGCATAAAGTTTACTTTTGTCGAAAAATATACTAGCTCCAACTGTCAATATCTCCAGCCCCCCCCCCCCAGTGAAAAATGTGGAAGCGCGGAAGTATCATTCCGCCCCCTCCCCCCCCCCCCGCTTCGCAAGTCAGAAAAAACCCTTTTTCATTTCCAAATGAGAACAAAAAAATCTCATTTGGAGCACCAAATTGCATCTAAGGCCAGGTGAAAATACAAAATTAAGTTTACAAAATGGGATGTGTTGAAGTGTGCTTTATCGCACCAAATTGCATCTGAGGCCACCTGGAAATGCCAAAACTCCCCTTAGACCCCTCCCCCGGGCAGGCCATCAGTCTTCAACCCCCCTACTCAAATGTACCTTCCTACGCCACTGTATGTTTCAACGGTTTACAAAGCAGATTTGTTTATGGGTTGGGGGGAGGTAGGGGGTACGTGGTCGGGTGACGTTCACCATCATAAGGTTAGAACGTGAATGTATCAATAACAGTATACCCTGGCAAATTGTGCATGAAACATTTTACAGATATCTAAAAGGAGATTATTATATTATTTCTCTCACTGTCATATTTTAACTATTTTAATTTATCGTTTTTAAAGGAGCGAATGCCTGTACAGGTCTAGGGTTTATATAACGGTGACTTTTAGTGATTGAAAAATTACATTAATAAGTCTTGGCCTAGTGTTACGTACCGAACAATCCAGTAGCACGGAGAACTTCGTTTTCGTTTTTTTCGAAAGAAGTTGTTCCTTTTCAGCCAGTAGTGCTCGGAGTGCCTTTAATTCTTCCTTCAAATGTTTGCACCGAGCTTTCTGTCACAACATGTGCATACTGCCGCGGTAGTATGGCAAGCCGTTTTACTTTTTATTCGATATTTGATGATATCATCAAATATTTGGTGATATCAGCAAATAATTGTTGATATCATCAAATCATTTGATGATATCATCAAATAATTGCTGATATCAACAATTATTTGGTGATATCAGCAAATAATTGTTGATATCACCAATTCATTTGCTGATATCACCAATTCATTTGCTGATATCACCAATTCATTTGGTGATATCACCAAATAATTGCTGATATCAATAAATAATAGCTGATATCAACAAATATTTGCTGATATCAGCAAATGAATTGGTGATATCAGCAATTGAATTGATGATATCAGCAAATCATTTGCTGATATCAACAATTCCGACATATCACTAATTAATTAGTGATATGAGGAACCGAATTGCTGATATCATGAAATGATTTGGTGATATCATTAAAAGATTTGCTGATATCAGCAATTGAATTGGCGATATGTTGGAATTGCTGATATCAACAATTCATTTGCTGATATCACCAATTCATTTGCTGATATCAGTAATTCAAGCGTATCGAACCAACGTCTACAAAAAGGAATTAGAAACGAGCGCCATCAACAGGCATTCTTTTTGGGTCTTAAGGGCGCTGTTTGACTGGTAGCGGGCACAGAAAGGCGCCTGGTGCGCGGTTAATTTCAGCCTTGGTTATAGCGATCAACGGGAGGGGAAAGGGGACTAAGTTACACAGTACCACTACTGCCACTGGGAGAGGTACCGTGGCTACTCATGCACTTGTGACAGGGAGGACAAACATTGGGCAAGCACCGAGTAGGCCAGGCCTATAAACCTATGAAAAATAATATCGGGGTGGTTAAGTAGCTCAATATGAAATACCAAAATGTAAAAAGTATACCCTGGTCGGCGGGCGACAGAAACAGGCTGGGAACTGTGTCCATTAGACTGGCTCCCCGATGGTGGCTGCAACCAGTGGCGGGAGATTTGTTTCAAATATTGGGGTGGGGGGACTTTAACTTGGGTGCAGACGCGTAACAATTCCCCCACCCCAAATTAAAATTGTTCGCGCACTTCGTTATTTTGTATATATATATGTATATATATATATATATATATATATATATATATATATATATATATGTATATATATATATATATATATATATATATATATATATATATATGTATATATAAATACAGGCGTGTATCCAGGATTTTCTAACCCGGGGGCGCGATCGAATTACTATCTAAGCGGAGCGCCACAGAAAATTTCTGGTTTTGATAGCCCCCCAGATCACAGGAAATGGCACTTCTCGGGCTTGAAAATGATCAACAAGTTGTATACTTTGGCCTGAGAATCAAGTTTTCTCAATAGTTTTTTTTTTCTATCCATAACCTTTTTCAAGATTGTCACCAGTCACACATCATGTTCGACCTCATCGCTTCTCCTGTGGATCATTGCTTTGGAAGGTAATACTACGTAACGGCCTATACAATACCCGTCAGCCCCATTTTTCAAGGTTTGAAGCCCATTATTTGTTCAGAATTTGAATTATAAATTCACTTCAAAACATATCCATAAATGTTGCACAAAATTTCATCTATGGTCAACCAATATAGAAAAAAAACCTTCAACCCCTAACAGACCGGTCAAAATGGCACGAGTAGAGGGAAGTATGATGAAGAATGTTGGTCAGGGAATTTTCGAAAATTCAGACACAGTTAATTTATTGTGTACAAATATTATAAATATAAAACTTCGATATCGTTAAAAAAGACAAAAAATATCTTCGCCCCACCCCCCCCCCTACTTGGCTACGTGCCTGCGGTTAGAAATCTTGTAGGAAACATGCCAAATGGAAACCCAGTGAACCCATATCGATGTGGATCATATATATGATTGTACGTACGTACACTCATACACGAGAGATGTACAGACATTATGATAATAATCATGATTGACAAGATGCTATACGGTCACAAGTCACAGAAACGACGACGAAGAGTCATTTACCTCATAGCGCATGTGTTGGATAAAGTTTTAGCCACCGCCAAATAGGACTTGGATAAATAATCTCATGCATTATTTTCTATTTATAGCCACACAAAAACACTATGCCAACAAATATTGGGGGGGGGATATAAGATACTATATCCCCCACCTAAAATATGTCCCCCCCCCCCATGATCGCCGCTCATAGCTGCAACGTTCCGTTCCGTCTGGCTGTGCCTGTGCGTCTGCGATGAAAAGGAGCTGATCGTGCACAGCTGCTATTGAATTGAACCTGTGCTCATCGATGCTCGCGTTAATCCGTTCTAAATTTCTCTTTGCTTTGGAGAAGACGTTCTTTCGCTTCAGAAGCATTCTCATTGCCAGTTAAGAGCCTCTCTACTTCGCCCAAAATCCGAGAACTTCTGTCAATAACGATCTGTGCTTCATCAAGTTTACCGCAATCGCCAAGGTGAAAGTAACGCTACCCGTACCCTGTTGTCTCGTCACTGTCATTTGCATGTACTGCTTAGTACACTGACATCGTGTGCGCATGCTTGTAAGACGGGCTGCCACGGTTGAATTACTGATATCATCGTCACGGTTGAATTACTGATATCAGCAAATGATTTGTTGATATCATCAAATGAATTGGTGATATCAACAAATGAATTGGTGATATCAACAAAAGCATGCATTAGTGATATGTACGGTTCATTTGCTGATATCATCAAATCAATTACTGATATCACCAATTGATTTGTTGATATCAGCAAATGAATAAGTGATATGTTGGAATTGTTGATATCATCAAATTATTTGCTGATATCACCAATTATTTGATGATATCAGCAAATAATTGTTGATATCATCAAATGATTTGCTGATATCATCAAATGATTTGCTGATATCACCAATTCATTTGCTGATATCACCAAATAATTGCTGATATCTGCAAATATTTGTTGATATCAGCAATTATTTGTTGATATCAGCAATTATTTGATGATATCAACAAATGAATTAACGATATCAGCAAATGAATTGGTGATATCAGCAAATGAATTGCTGATATCAACAATTATTTGGTGATATCAGCAAATAATTGTTGATATCAGCAATTATTTGATGATATCATCAAATGATTTGATGATATCAACAATTATTTGCTGATATCACCAAATATTTGATGATATCATCAAATATCGAATAAAAAGTAAAACGGCTTGCCATACGGTAGTTCCAACTGTCGCTGCTTCTAAATGATTTTTCTTTTTCCAATACACGTATGACATTTTCCTGCGGAACATCATTAAAAACCAGCGACGGATCGAATTGAAAGTGTACTTTTATAAACTGGCATCCTTGCTTCCACGGAGCTTTCTGTTACTTCTGCAATAAACCACGGAAGCCGGAATCGTCCATTTTGAATGCTCTTTGCAATGTAGAACTCGACTGAGGATAAAGTGCGGTGTGAATCAAACCAACGTGTTGCTACTTGTGATACCGCCTTTTACTGATTTCAAATTGCCCGCTTTCTAGTAAGCCCAGGCTGTGACGTAATTAACTATACTGAATACGTTATTGTTACTAACCAACTGGAGTAGCCAACCAGTGAACTGCAAAGTGACAGACAGTAAACTTTATCATTGTGATGTGACCGGAAATTTCACTTGCTTATCTGGAAATGGTATTTATAGTAAGTGAGCAGTATACTTTTCTGTTTCGTACATATATTGCGGGGGGTATTTGTGCGTTTCATCGCTTTACGTGCATGATATAGGCCTTGAATATACTTCTTCGAATATCACTTGACGTCATATTGAGAGAAATCGGCAGAGCACAAAACGGACTGTTGAAATCTATCTCGACTAATCTATGAAAAAGGATATGGACAATGGGAATCGTAAGAGGAGCATTTAAAACGGGGAAGGGGAGGGGAGGGGAGGGGCAGGGGCAGGGGGGCATGTGGTAGGAGGTTGGAGGTTGGAAAAAGTTTCGCACAAAATTTAAGCAAAAATTACTTAAATCTCAAATATGGATTTGCGCCGCTATGATCGACAAAGTTTAGCCGAGGTTTTTGAAGCCTGACACTGAGTACCGATTGTTCGATATCCCAGTTCCGAGGCTTGTGCCCCCCCCCCTCCACCCACCCACCCTGTCCCCGTTTTTAAATAAATGCCCTAAATAGCTTTTCTGGACCCGACCATTTCTAAAGCCGCAAAACGGCATCACCAAAGAACCGGCTAATTATATTTTAATTTCTATCTCAGGACTAAACTCGGAGGGGGTACATATAGTTGGATAGAAGGAGACATCCACAAATATCCAAAATATGACTCATTTGTAATATTAGATGAATTCTACGACCATTCTGGATCAGTTTAGGGGAAAATGTTGTATCCATGAGATGTCAATGTGTTCCTCGATCACCTAACTTTCCAATTAAAATTAACGGATTACATTCTATAACAAAGGCATATGCAATTAAACAGGTTCATAATAAAATTAAGAACGAGTCTTTGCATTAACAGTTAAGTTTACCACACATTGGGGAACCTGACGAGGGGGGGGGGGGGAGTGGGTGGGGTGCACCACATGGTTGCATTGGGTCCCCAATATAGCGTTAATGGAGGTCTAATTAAAGTACCCTAATTATTGTAAATGCTCATTTAAACGTCGCGGGTTCTCGGAAGCTAACTTGGCGAAAACAGCAAAGGGAAAACTCGATTGGATTTCAAGTGACAAAAATTGTGCGATGTTATGGACTCAGTGTGAATCCTCCAAGCCATAGTTTTTTTTTTTTTTGTCTTGTCTTGTCTTGTCTTCGAAAAGTCTTCAACGCAAAGCGATTCTTTTCACATATCAGTTCATGGAAACTGCAATTATTATATTATCATTATGTTATACTAGTCCATAAATTTGTTAGTACAATCATGGAGGTAAAAACCTCCATGAAACAATGGTACAATGTCCTTTCTACGCTTCTGTAGCTCCGTAGTTAGCATCCAACATTGATATTTCCGAATTCTACGGTCCAGCAACAATAGGCAGCCAAATTCAAATCTGTATGGAAGCCGTGAACTGCCGCTTCTAAAACTTGTTGACGATCTCGTGAACTTATGTTAAAGTCGGAGGAAACTGAATATAGCAGTTTGTCGATCATTTAACCATGCTTTGACTCAGTGATTATATAGAAGCTGGAATCTTACAATAAACAATTAAACAATGTGAAGCGTGTCACAGTGACAATAGCATTTGATATTTACATGTTATTCAGTATATCACGCCTTTTTGACAGTAATCACAAATACATTCTTGCTATATTTTTCAGAGACCCACGAGTTATCATTTTAAAAGGTTTGAAATTCTGACACTCTTCAAAATGCGGCAGTATTTAATTTTTAATTTTATTCAGTTCCATATCAACAGCGTAATGATATAGCTACATTCCATTGTTGACATTCAACATATTAAATATCACTTGTGTATTTAACGTTACTTGATCGAGATGTAGTTTGCAATAATTTTCAGGAAAATTCGTTTTATATATATAACTATTGGAGAATAAAACCATTACCTTGATCCGGCACATGCATATGGATTTTGGTGTGTACTACGTATTGTAATGTAGGCGCTCTATTTTTGCCTTTATACGGCACTTATGTATGTTTATTTACTATTTATATATATATATATATATATAAATATATATATATATATATGAAAATCGTAATGAGTTTGTAAATCAAGAACAGTGAAACAAACTTTCAGCCTCCACCAGGATTCGAGCCACGGGCCTCCCGCCATAGGCGTAGGAGGCGGGGGGGGGGGCTGGGGGGCTGCAGCCCCCCAACAATCTTTTTGGGTGAAAATTCGGGCAGTATGCTGAGAATTTTTCGGGCACCTACTGGAAGAATAATAATATGCAATGTGTTTTTCTGGGGTTTTTTGGGTAAAAATTCGGTAATATGCTGAGAATTATTCGGGCATCTACTGAAAGAATAATAATTTGCAATGTGTTTTTCAATTTTTGGTGAAAATTCGGGCAATAGGCCTATGCTGAGAATTTTTCGAGCGCCTACTGAAAGAAGAATAATTTGCAATGTGTTTTTCAAATATTTTGGTGAAAATTCAGGCAATATGCTGAGAATTTTTTCGGGCACCTACTGAAAGAATAATAATTTGCATTTTTTTCAAATTTTTTGGTGAAAATTTGGGCAATATGCTGAGAATTTTTCGGGCACCTAAAAGTGGCAGAGCGTCCATACAGTCAGAGGGGCGATGACCCCTGACGGACTCAAATGGACTGCTGGCGCCCTTTTCAGCTTTTTACCACTTTTTACTTATTCGCGATTATTGACTTTTTTATTGCGCTCTCAAATACCTATTGACATTTTTCACATTTTGTTGGTGCAATTTTCTGACAAATGGCGATGACACCTATTTATTCTTCATTTATCTGCAAATTAGCAAGGCCCGGAAAGGGTCATTTCCGGCGATCTAGGGAGTATCTTTACTCAAAAATTTCTGTACGCTCCGCGCCAACCTGTGGTGGCGCTCCGCTTAGATAGTGTCAAAAGCGCCCCTACAAACCATTCTCTTCCCCCCCCCCCCTCTGACCAATACCCCTAGCTCCGCCACTGGCACCTACTGAAAGAATAATAATTTGCAATGTGTTTTTCAATGGTTAAACTTATATTATTATTATTATTATTATTATCATTATTATTGTAACGACTTCCCCAATTATACTAACCAATATAGAAGGGTAATAACACGGAAATAATTTTATGTTATTGGCAGGTGATGTAATAACTGATGGATGCCTATATGATATGCACATTAACATGTAGAACGCGCGCGGAGCGCGCGAAAAAAAATTTGGTTATATTTTTCGGGCAAGTCGTTACAGCCCCCCCAAATCAAATGAGGCTCCTACGCCTATGCCTCCCGCTCTGTACGCGGACACCCTAACCACTAGGCTATATGGACGCGATTGTATGTCCAGAAATTCGAAACCGGTAAGGAAGGTCTATATGTTTGGGACTTGCTGTTCTGTTTATTTAAGACTTGCAAGTGTCTCAAGCATGAATGTATTACGGTACCCTCAGAGGATAATACTTCCGTGTCTCAGGTATGCATTTCTTTAATGGAATAATATAACGGACACAGGACAATCTTAGCTATTATATATTTGCATATAGGTGCGTGATTTTTACAAACACCACACGTGAATATGCCAATTTTTTGGCATAATGCTTATTTTCTCAAGCGATATAAATTATTTTCGACATTTCCGTAAAAACTAAACAGTAATGAACGTCGTTTACGTATTATACACAGGGACGTAGCTAAGGCCTGATGATTGAGAGTGGGTAGGGGGGGGGGGAGATGTAGTGGCTGAAATTCCAACTGGATGGGATTTGGAGCCAGAAAATTCCGACTGCTGCCTTGTAACCCGCAGCCCCCCCCCCCTCCCCCACACCCTACTCGTCAACGATACAGTCAGTGTCAGTCAGTCAGTCAGACACTCCATCTTTCGCGACTGCACTTTTGTTTTTTCGGTACATTTGTACCACTGGCCCTCACTTCACAAATTAATTAATCACTCTGGTTAGCAAGTAAGCAATGAGTAAAAGTTATCTGCTTGATAGGCTACATAGACTACCAACTAAAAAACCTATGTTAATGTAACAAAGAGGAAAACTTTTCTTTTCAACAAATTATATTCGACGACATAGTGAACTACCCCAAAATACAGTGCTTTTTCCTAGCGCGCTTAATATTATTTTCTTGGGGGGGGGGGGCTATTTATCACTCACATGAAAAAAAAATTAAATTGTTCACTTCATTCCAACTGAGCATTGGGAATGAAGTGAACAGTTAAACATTTTGCAGAAAAATGTTGAGTTGACGAGATACGATAAGTTGCCAATTAAACATTTTGCAGAAAATTTTACAATTGCTCAATTGGGATGAAGTGAACAATTGAAAATTTTGCCAAAAACATGTCCAATTGACGAGATAAGATAAGTTGTCAGTTGAACATTTTGCAGAAAATTTTTCAATTGCTCAGATGGAATGAAATGAACAAGTGAACAATTTCCAGCAAAATGTCCAATACACGAGATATGATAAGTTGTCAATTAAACATTTTTCAAAAATTGTTCAATTGCTCAGTTTAAGCAACTAAGAAATCCAACATTTTTCGTTTTTTTTGGGGGGGGGGATAAGATTTTATCTTGTTACTTTAACAATTTACTGGAAAATTTCACTTTATGGGCAAAGTTTTTCTTATGTTGATGGCCAATTTAAGCTTCCGTAGATTAACATTGAACGTTTTAATTGTATACGTTGTACAGTAGTTTATTAGGCATTTTTTTTTAGAGTATTCAAAATCACAGGAAGTTTTTGTATGGTGGAGTATAAGAACCGCGAGATACAATTTCTTAATATGACAAGGAAAACGTGGTAAATATGACTGATTAAAGGTCAAATTTGACCGAAAATTGTAGGTCACTCACAAATTGCAAGAATTTATGAAAAATAGAGTGCCACAGTCGGAAAAATTAGAGTGCCACAGTCGGAAATTCCGTACTCATAAGCGTACGTATACAATTTTAATCTAAGGCTGATGGGTACAGTTTCTTCCTCGTTATGATCCCCCACTATAATTTTCAGTTGATATATGTAATCAACATATTAAGTTAAATTAAAAGTAAGTATAGGTATCATCAACCTATATATGAAATTGATCGCAGAGTCAATCAGGCGTAATAGATTTAGGGAGGGGAAATTGATTGTGGGGTGAGGGGCTTCGAGTTCAAATACGTATACTCATCAAAAGTAGTCTGTAATGGCCCCAAATTACGGCATGCTGTAATTGCTGGAAGTTTTCAAAAAAGTCCTTTCCTGAAGGTGTTCACTCTCCATATTGTTCGCTGGCATTATAAACACACACAACAAGATGACTAAATTTCCCAGTTTGGTAAATTTCCTCCAAGGTGGTTAATAAAACAGTTTAAGAATTTTAACATATGGTGACCATATTTTAATATGTAGCATATATGGGACCAATAAATCATACTTAGTATGATAGTAATATTTAGTAGTGTAGGGTCTACTCGTTTGTATTGGGCTTTAACCTAGTGAAGTTGCATATAACAAGGTTTGAACCTAACTGGAGACCAAAACTTCCCGGTATGTAACACCTTCGAAAAATAAATGAAGAGGCGCGGGAGGGGGGGGGGGGGTCGGGGGTCGGACAGAGGATTCAAGAAATTATGTAATATATTGGCTTCTTAAATAGTGCAGTTCCTAAAGGGTCTACTCGTTTGTATTGGATTTTAATGCCTTCTAAATCGCTTAATTTTCAAACATGTTCTGTGAAGACTACTATATTTCAGTCATACTTTCCCAAGCGTGGGCACAATTCCCCTAAGCGTGGGCACAATAAAGTTACTGTCACACATGCATGTTAACCAATATGTATATGTGTATCTATGTATATGTGTCGGTGGGGGGAAGGGGGGGCGGGTGTCGGAAAGAGGATTAAAGAATGTATGTACTATATAGGCTTCTTTAATAGTGCAGTTCTTAAAGGGTCTACTCGTCTGTATTGGGTTTTAATTCCTTCTAAATTGCTTAATTTTCAAACGGTTTCTGTGAAGACTACTATATTTCAGTCATACTTTCCCAAGCGTGGGCACAATTCCCTAAGCGTGGGCACAATAAAGTTACTGTCACAAATGCATGTCAACCAAAATGTGTATATATGTATATGTGTCGGGGGGGGGGGGGTGGGTCGGGGGTCGGAAAGAGGATTCAAGAAAGTATGTTATATATAGGCTTCTTAAATAGTGCAGTTCCTAAAGGGTCTACTCGTTCGTATTGGGTTTTAATGCCATCTAAATCGCTTAATTTTCGAACAGTTTCTGTGAAGACTACTATATTTCAGTCATACTTTCCCAAGCGTGGGCACAATTCCCCTAAGCGTGGGCACAATAAAGTTACTGTCACACATGCATGTTAACCAATATGTATACATGTGTATACATGTATATGTGCCGGGGGGGGGGGGTCGGGTGGGAAAGAGGATTCAAGAAAGTATGTAATATATAGGCTTCTTAAATAGTGCAGATCCACAATGGGCACAATAAAGTTACTGTCACACATGCATGTTAACCAATATGTATATGGGTATATATGTATGTGTCAGGGGGGGGGGGGGGTGGGTAGGGTGTCGGAAAGAGGATTCTAATATAAAGGCTTCTTTAATAGTGCAAAGCGTGGGCACAATAAAGTTACTGTCACACGTGCATGTTAACCAATATGTATATGTGTAGTGTATGCGGCTGCGTACTTTATACATATGTTGTCTATGTATATATGTTAATCGTACATATGTCTGTATCTGAGACTGTATCTGTGGACTGTATTGGCCGCAAATTAAGCAACTTGCAATAATTGCCAGGAATGTTAAAAAAAAAAAAATTTCCTTGGAGGTCTTCGCTCTCCAAATTGTTCTCAGACATTCTTAATGAACACAAAAGATGACTGAATGTCCAGTGAGGTAATTTTTCTTCCAACGAGGTAATATAACCGTTTAAGAATATTGACCAGGGGTGAGGTGACCATTTTTGAATATATGGCATATATGGGCCAATACAGCATACTTTAATCCTTCTACATAACCTATATTAGTTGCATATAACAAGTTTGAACCTAACTGGACACCCAAACTTCTCCCGTAGCAACATAAACACCTTCGAAAATTAAACGGGTGAGAGGGGGGGGGGGGTTCGGAGTGTTTGAAAGAGAATATAAGAAAGTATATGATGTATAGGCTTTTGTCTCACTTGCATTTTTTTCATGGGGCCTTCTCGTTTGTACATGGTGTAATGCCTTCCAAATTGTTAAATTTAAGAACAGGTTTTATGACAACTAGCCTAATATATTTCAATCGTACTTTCCCAAGCGTGGGCACAATTCCCTAAGGGTGGCACAATACGGATCATATGTATATATGTGTGTGTATAGTGTACGCGGCTGCGTGCAGTACACGTTGTATATGTTCATTTTAATCGTTACGTCTGTATCTAGCCGGTAAGCAATAGGCCCTACCTACAAGTTGTTTTTCATTCTATATATTAATCTTCGTAGCATTGTTCCACTAATTTTGAGGTGAATGTTTGTAAAACGTTTCCATGTTTGAATTCAGAGTTCAATAACATTAAAGTTCAATAGAAATGAACGTGGAACACATTTCTGGCGTCAACATGTGTCATTTATTTACACTTGCTTTCTATCGCTGCAACAGAAACATTTGCAGCAATGAATAAGAGAGGAAAGGGAGAGCAAAATCGTTATTAAGTTGTCGCATTCCTGCAGTAAAGAGTGCACCGTCTTAACTACAAATTTATAAATATATACTTTGTACCTCGTAAAACGTGTTTGGTAAAGTATGTTCTTTACTTTGAATCTTTTACTTGCGGTTGTTTAGATTTTACACCCCAATACAAAACCAGTAGATCCCGCTCCAAAGGTTTGCTGTTTTGGCCCCTAATATGCCAGGTATTCAAATATGGTCACCTTTGATACAAAAAAAATATATATTGTAATTGTATTACCACCCTTGAGGAAATTAACATTCAGTCATTTTATGTCTTTAATTTAGAAAGTATGAGAACAATTTGGAAAGTAAAGACCTCCTGGAAGGTAATTTTTGTAAACTTCTTGCAGTTATATATGGGTGCTATAATTTGTGGCATATGCAGACTACCTTTCATCCATTTAGCCACCGACAAATTGCTAAACGGGCAAGTATTAGCTTTGAAGTTATGTTTTCAGGATCACCGCCCTATAAGTGTGTTATATACATGTGCACATAATGGTAGCAGTGTTATACATATGAGCTGTTAATGTTACCCTAAAACTGTGGCTTTCTAGGCATTAACCCATCATTTCATGCTCACGACCCAACCTATAGCCAGATTGTTTAACAGGTGAGTTACAACTCCCTGATTTAACTAGTAATTAGCTAGGAAGCACATTAACGCAGGAGGATCGCCATCCTTTTGGAAATTTTCCAGTTCATATACTCCCTTAATGGGGTATAAGAGAATGTATAGCAAACGCTGATACGTGTGCGAAAATTATCAAAGGAGAAACAACCTCCCCGTGTGAAAAGAAAACAAAGAACAATAAGAAAGCAGACGTTAATTCAGTAAGAGTATACTATTACTTTCAAACGTATATAGTATCAGCAGGGAGTTGTTATGCAACTCCCTGGTATTAGTCAGCCATACATTTCGTACGCTATTCGCGGTCACAGTATTAACCCTCCTGTTGTCATGTAAGCAGCTTTGACCGCGTTTGAAAACAAGCGCGTTTTTTTCATGCTGGTTTTGCTGTCGTTTGATTGGAGGATGAACAGCGACTGATCAGGGAGGTCTAAAATATCACCTCCCTGATCAACAGATGAGGGTTGTTCATTGCGGTTTCACAAATTCTCTACAACAAACCAATTGCATGCACTGTTCTGTTTGATACAGTATAAGGCAGGCCGTATCGTGTATTTTCATTGTTGTATCTGCATATGCATCAAGAAGCAGATAAACCAAACACGTACCATACTAGTCGGATATAATAAATAATAATAATAAATAATAAAAAATGTCAGGCCAACTTACTTTAACACATAAATAATTATACATAAAAAAGTTAGACAGACAGATGAGGAGACCCGTGTATGTGTCTTCTCACCTGCTTTCTCATGATTCCAGCGGTAGTGATAAGAATATCGATCAGCCATGCCATAGCGCCAAACTTAATTCTTTGTGATGGTGAGCTGTTTGTTGAGGTATTATGATCGAGGGCCCGCAACGTGAATTACGTAACTTACCAAAATGAGCAACCACGAGGAAATTTGCTGACACTCTCATAGAATTAGCTTTAGGAGTTTTGTTGGTTTGACGGCTGCATATATATATATATATATATATATATATATATATATATCCCGGTGGAGGCTGAAAGTTTTTTCACTGTTCTTGATTTTCCAACTCATTACGATTTTCATTTATATATATATATATATATATATATATATATATATATATATATATATATTATAACTGAACAAAGTATGAGAAATACATTGTGAGGTACATATGGTTGTATGTATGTGCAAGCCATGCACATTCACATTGAAAGATATATGCTGTATTAGAACAATATCAGATATTCAAATATGGTCATCTTTGGTCAAATCCTTTAACTTTTTTATATTACCACGTGCACCCTGAAGGAAATTTACCTCACTGGACATTCAGTCATCTTGTATGTCCATTTACTAGAATTTCAAGAGAACACTTTGGAAGAGTTAAAAACTTCCCTTTTTGAAAACTTCTAGCAAGTACTTTAGCATGCTATAATTACAGACGAACATATAATGAACCGAATAGGCAGATGATTGTCTCGGTAAAAATTACCCGTGGGTACAAATTAAATGTGACGTATATGGGCGTTGTAATCATACCGTAATCACGTTCTGTGTATTTTTTGAAATTTCCGACGCTTAAGTTAATATTAATCATCTCTTAAATTCCGAGTCTTTATTGAGTCAACGTAAGCGATGTTGATGTAATCATGCTGTACTGACACTCGTGGTATGTGTATGCTCTGGAATTTCCGACGCATAAGTGAATCGTAATCTTCCCGTAAATTCCGAATTCAGTGGAGAATACATTCAACGTAAACGCAATGCGTAAGTTGGTGTAATCATGCTGTAATCCCGTGGTGTGCATGCTTCGGAATTTCCGACGTGTATATCCTAAACATGTCGTACTGTGCCTGTTTCAGGTGAACGAAAATAACTTAAACTTGACGTTTAAGGATTTCGTAATCAATACGTAAACGCTGAAATGAACGTATTTGGGTATTTGTAAGTTAATTGTAAATATACAGTAAATTTTTAACTGCACTCGTTTCAGCCAACGTAAATGTTGAAATTTTGTTCATGAGATGCAGTCACAGGGTATTATCATTATCGGAAAGATTGACATGAGAATTGTGTCCAGTGTTTTATTTCATGGAACAATCAACGTTAACGTCATGCTTAAGTTTGGCGTAAGTTTGTTGCAAACGCGTTGTTGCTATGCTCCGAGTTTCCGATGTGTAAGATAATCGTAATCCTGTCGTAAATTTCTTCGTGGCGAGATTAAGGTCAACGTAAACGTGGAGAAGAAATAAGTTTTAATAAATACGAAAGTAATTATTAACTTCCGATATGTAAGTTGTCATAAACGTAACGGAAATCTGTTGTTCCGTGTTTACAATGTTTACGGATGCGTAAACACATCGTAAACGCGTTGTTCCAAACTGTACGGGTTTCCGATGTTTAAGGTGACCGTAAGCAAGACGTAAACATCCAAGGACTGT
Organism: Apostichopus japonicus; assembly: GCF_037975245.1. Lineage (NCBI taxonomy): Eukaryota > Metazoa > Echinodermata > Holothuroidea > Aspidochirotida > Stichopodidae > Apostichopus > Apostichopus japonicus. Next base: position 13,020,716 of record NC_092570.1, on the reverse strand, counting down.
GCTTACGATAACTTAAATGCGTGTCTTTTTCCCGGGCCGGTACCTAGCGATAAACAGCATTTCATTAATTTCTAGGACCAGCAGGTTATTTTACTTACAAATATGTTCCAAGTTTGCTCAAATGGTAGACCCTCTTCGGGTAATTCTGCGTAAATCCAATGAATTCTTATTGTAAAGTGAATTTCAAAGAAAGTTTTGAACAACTAACATGTATAATTGGTTAAGACCCGGTAATAGGTATATGTATGAAATAAAGTAAGAGGTAATTGTGAGAACAGAGGCATCTCAAGATGTCTTAATCAATCGAAGGAGGATATCACAGAAGTTACCGTATTTTGTGTATCCCGTACCCTTTCTCAGGCTGAGCGAAATGACTCGGTGGGGGATGGGAGGAAGGAGGCAAGCGTTAGCTTTTTGTGCACTTGTGAGGAGTGGCATGTTTATCTGTGGTATACAAGCTTTAAGCTATGTACTGACCATCTAACATCAACTACATTAATTATGATGAGTATGGATCGTCAATAAATGAGATAGGCTAGTTGGGCTAGCAGATTGAAAGTAAAATTACGAAATGGCATCCAGTTCGAACAACGTTATAGCCGATTCGTTATCACGATTTGTCGATATCGGACATTTCAGGATTTCGTCGATGATGACCATGAAGTTATATGTCGTGTTCTCCAGTAACCAATGTTGAAGTTCGTTCCATTACATTTGTTGCAAGAGTCTCGTGGAAATTATGCATGTTTTAAGGTATTGAAGCAGTTCACAAAAGAAGGTTGTCCAAGACTGAAACAAGTTAAAGAGTGTGTTTACTAATTTATTTTGCTTGAGACCAGAGGGGATAAAATAATTATACCCACACGAGCTTACCACGAGGGTATTGTATTTTGCTCACGGGGGACATCAAGGGATGACACAGAAACAATTTGTTTGTGGCCGTAAATAGATATGCAAGTATAAGATACGATTAAGAGTCGTATAGCGTGCCAATACAATGACAAAACCGCTTAACTAGAATTTGCTTCGTTACAGAACCGGTGGTCTACCCAAACAAACCAGTGGATAAGATTGCCATGGATATTTTCGGTCCATTTGAACAAGATCCGGTACAATGCCGCTTTGCTAAAACAGTTGTTGATTGCTATAGCAATTAGCCCGAGGTTTTTATACCTCTTCAGTTAAGAGAACCAAAATAACATCAGTTTTGAAACAAATGTTTAGTCGGGAAGGATTCCCAACTGAAATAATAACAGATAATGGTTTTCAATTCAAGTCAAAGGAGTCTATCTGGTAGAGGAAATTAACATCGATGTACTTCTGTGTACTACTCACAGGCAAATGAAGCTGTGGAAAGTTAATTCGGTTTTGAAGAGCGTTGTCCGAAATCCGATAAAATTTGATTGTTTCGGTGTATCGATCGGCGTCCCAAGGGGACACCCAGTAGTGATTTCTAGGACACAAGATATAGTTATAGCTATCCTGTTCGATCGTATTCACCACTAACCAGTTTTTTTCATGTATATTTCTCATGTTTATACATTGGATACCAAGTGATCGAGCATTTTTTTAGAATTGCTGGTTGATTCCGCGCCACAGAGTTGCGTATTCTTATTAAATATTCACGTATAATATCTTATAACTTCGATCATGTCTTAAGAGATTAGTAAGCAATTTAGCCTACTTACTGAATCATCATAGTATACTCGACAACTGTGTCTACCCAGCTGTGTTTGCGGGGTGGGTCAGGTGGTTGCATGCTTTTACTTTCCCGGTAAGGGTGTCATGCGTGTGTGTTTGCGTATTGGTTTTGTCAATATTCTTTGGTTTGGCGAGCCCTGGGAAGATCAGATGTGTTTGCGGGGTGGGTCAGGTGGTTACTTTTACTTTCCCGGTAAGGGTGTCATGCGTGTGTGTTTGCGTATTGGTTTTGTCAATATTCTTTGGTTTGGCGAGCCCTGGGAAGATCAGATGTGTTTGCGGGGTGGGTCAGGTGGTTACTTTTACTTTCCCGGTAAGGGTGTCATGCGTGTGTGTTTGCGTATTGGTTTTGTCAATATTCTTTGGTTTGGCGAGCCCTGGGAAGATCAGATGTGTTTGCGGGGTGGGTCAGGTGGTTACTTTTACTTTCCCGGTAAGGGTGTCATGCGTGTGTGTTTGCGTATTAGTTTTGTCAATATTCTTTGGTTTGGCGAGCCCTGGGAAGATCAGATGTGTTTGCGGGGTGGGTCAGGTGGTTACTTTAACTTTCCCGGTAAGGGTGTCATGCGTGTGTGTTTGCGTATTGGTTTTGTCAATATTCTTTGGTTTGGCGAGCCCTGGAAAGATCAGATCAGTCATTTTGGTAGATTTCGGGTAAGCTTGGTTTGTATGTGTTCTTGGTTTATTGCTTTTAGCACGAGGATATACGAGGACATACAGTGGAGTGTTAGCTCAGTGGTTAACGCCGGCGCCTTCCAATCATAAGGTCTGGATTCGAGACACTCCTAGATTAATGTATGTCGTCAGGTTACAGAGTTGTTGATAATCGATAATTCATAATCATGGACGTTAAATATGAATGTAAGAGACTGACTTCGGTCAGCTTGCGGCTTTGATAAGCCAACGAGGCTTCTTTGCGAGTTCCTGTGGATCTAATATAGATACATATACATACATACATACATATTTACGGCTCCCACCTCTATGGGCTGGGCAAGTTTACATAGTGATGGCGCTCTTGTCAAATGATTATCTCGGTTATTTGTCCTTATTCCTTCAGAATACAGATTGAATAAAAAACTTATACAAAGCGGAATCCGCAAGTGAGACTACTTTGCTCCGTGCGCCATTGAGAAAACCCTGGAAAGTTACTGTGTTATAATGTTTGGGTTAACATAGAGCTACAGCAGATGCAACAACGGCATTGTCTCCATCAGTATTAGCGCAATGGATACATTTGCGAACAAAACTTAAAGGAGAGATTAACTCTGGATTTTTGCAGTGAACCTGCGGTAGGGGATCATTTTCTAATTCCAATTGTGAAATAACTAAGCAATATAAAGTTTCCCTGAATTTTTCGCGAATTTCCCAATGATTTTGTTAACCATTTGAACCACGGCCATTTTGTTATTTTGAGAATTTATGGCGCTTCAAAACTGACGTAGGCGAGCCGCTTCGTAACTTCAAAACAATGAAGCTTTGCATACGAGTTATAGTCTATTCACACCCTGTTCGAGCATCTCTCTTAGCTTATTTCGCCGACTAAAATGCCTGAATGACAAGCCTTTGATTGTGTTAACCAAATAGGGGAAGAGGGAGCAGTAAAAGGAAAAGGAAAAAGATATATCGTTATTCCAGATAGAATAAAATATTCGGAAAAGAGGGAACTTTAACTGAAGTGGCTGAACATTATCTCCTTTGCGCTTTCCAATGGCGAACAGCGCATCACACAGACACAATTCTTCGCAGTGGCTCGCAGAACTGGTACTCGTATCAGCAAAGGAATTCGAGCCAACATCACCAACAGTCGCGGACTGTGATTTTTTGCACAACACCTCCTCTCGATGTCTTAGTTCTTCCTCTTCCGGTCCAAAAAATACGATTCCAATCCAATGGCTTCCATTTTCTTTTTTCATGATATTTGCTCGACAGTAAATGATTTAACTTTTGGAGTACAATGATGGATGTAAGTAACGCTATCGATAGGACTGAGTATGCAGTGAAAGCAATCTAAACACGGTAAAATAAAATCGTTGAAAAGATCACAAAATTATTTTTCACTGATACTCGTTACAATAATAAATTTTACACACTTTTTAAGCATTTTTTACAGATCAATCAAGACAAAAGATATATTTTATTCAATACTATTGTTGAAAGTACAATTTTAATTATATTAGGGATTGGCAACTATTTTTTTATTGAAATACGTCAAGTGGCTCGCTTTCGTCTTTTTTTCGGTTCACAAGCAATTTTCTTGACCAAACTGAGTTTGGTCCCAAAAATTGTTGGTCCGAAAAAATTAAATTTCGGTTCACAAGCAATTTTCGGTCACAAGCACTATTTGGGTCATAACAAACTTTGGGCCCTTGTTTTTCGTGAAAAAAATTGGTGCGTCCAAAAAATTGTGTCCCCAAAAAAGGTAGGTCAGAAAAAATGTTGGTCCCAAAAAATTTGGGGCCCAAAAAATTAAGTCCCCCAAAAAATATTTGGTCCGAAAAATGGGGGACCAAAAAGATTGAGCCTTCAAAAGAATTGGGTCCGAAAAAATAAATTGTCGGAACATAGAGACGTCGGAACATAGGGATGTCACCGCAAAAAAAGCTAGGGTTTATTTCTCCTTTAATACTGCTGGGTGTGAGTTACCAAAGGTCAAAATAGGATGTGAGCCGATAAAATTTCAATAAAGTAAACACAACCATTATGCCGACAAGAGAAGAAATGCCAAAATTCTGGGTGAAGATTAATAAGCAAGGCGCACTTAAGAAAGGAGAAAAACATTCCAGTGATCAAATACAGATTGAAAATAAGTTAACTAATTATACGATGATAATGCCGGATGGCAGAAAACGGAAATGTTAGTAAGGTAATTGTAATGTGACCATCCAGAAAGTTATTTGGTTTTAATTATACAAAGATCAACCAGTAAGACAAAAAGGAATCCTAAGTAGCATCAATATTATATAATGTATTAATTTGATTTAGGTGAAGGTAATAGTGCTGTCTGTTAAGGAATATTTCTGTTTAAAGGGAGACAACACTTCCGTGTAATGCAGGAGTGACTTAGTATAGTGCATAAAGTGTACTGATAGGGATGTCAGAAAAATAGTTGTAGAGATACGCATATATAGAGTACGTATACAGACGTTAGTGTTAATATTTGCTCTCCTTCTTACGCTAGGCCCTACTAGACACTGGCGACGAGAATTATAAATGGCCCATTTTTGCTTTTGCAACCGCCTGCTGTTCTTCCTACACAACACTCGGCTCTACTTAACTTTCGAGTTGGGTAGCTATGGGGGTTGCTAAAGGGCATGGTGAAATAAACCTCGAAATTTCTACTTTAACAATTTGAAATTTTAACTTCAAAAATGCACAATTTCACAATTTGTTATACTTTTAAAGATTTGTTATCATTTTGCCCTAATAAACCAAGATAAGAGGCAATATCATTAGAATGAACCAATTTAAAAAAATATATATAAAGAAAATGCTCAGGTCGGTTTTGTTGGTGTGTCTTGCTATGTAGTAAATCAGAACCGGTAGACAAGTGTGTTTTTGCAGCGTTAGGCTGGCTTGAAGGTCAATCCCACTGCCTTCAAAGTTTTAGTACATTAAAGGTTTATTTTTGGTTCCAACTGTCCAAATTATTTTCCGGCATTAAGGATAGGCAACCCAAACATTATTCACCGTCCCACTGAGTAAACTATAGTAGTGGCATCTGTAATTGTGATAACTATATAGTGACAGGTCTTTGTTTCGAGAGACTACTAATTAAAAGGAAATGAAAGGAATGCCGGCAATACGCAGAGGCGCCAGTATGATGTTTGAGACTAGGGTAAAACTCTCTGTTTGTCTGGACAAAAAGACTCGACTTTAGCTCCTGTAACTCAATCGTCATGGTCTGGCAACCCATGTGGGACAAACACCGCATAATATATCCGCGTATTAATTGGAATATATATGTGTATTAATTGTACATGTGTAAAGTTTCGCTTTTTGAAGCGATCTCGCGAGCCCGCCAAAACATTTATCGTTGGTATATGTACACAGCAAGAGCGGAAATATTTTTTCGTGAATATTCTAATTAATCCGTGCATATATTGGATTTAATCCCCATATGTATTTTATTTAATACATGTATATATTCGAATTAATACGTGTATATACTCGAATTAATACGTGTATATATTCGAATTAATACGTGTATATATTTGAATTAATACGTGTATATATATTAGAATTAATACGCGGATATATTTAAGCCATATGATTGGCTAATAATATATACGCGTATATATTCCAATTAATACGCGTATAAATTCCAATTAATACGCGGATATATTATGCAGTGTTTGTCCCACATGGCTTGCCATAGACGTTTAGGTCATCGATCTTTACTCGCATAATCAGTCGAAATATTTAGGCCAATATTACAAAATGAAAAGTTTGTAATGAATTGTCGAAATTTCTAGGTAAAATGTCAACTTTACTTTAAAATCATCACAATGTCAACAAACATTGTCGAGAATTTGAGATACAGCGTTGACATATATATATGGAGAAGTAAAACATCAGAATAACGAGATAAGGTATCAAAATTATGAGATGGATTACTTTTGTGGAAATCATAGAGACACAATTTTGACATTAAAAGTAAACTTTTTGACGTAAAATCTCGCAGATTTAATAGTAACACGTCACATTTTCAAGATGGGGTGTAGAAACTTTTAGATAAAACGTCAACATTTCGTAATACCAACAATTTGCCAACAAACATCAGTAGAACACCTAATCTTAATCGTTTGAAGACAGATTTGAAGACGTACCTTTTTAGCTGTTTTTAAACTGTCATTATAATTCTGAGCCTGGTTTAACTGTTTTTGTTCCTTTTCACTTACTTTTTATTGTACAGCGCTGCCAGATTTCCGGGAGGCGCTATATAAGTATTACGTATTATCATTATTTATTTAATGTATGTATATGTATATTAGATCCTCCTGCAAGCAAGAACTCGCGAAGAAGCCTCATTGGCCTATGAAAGCCGCAAGCTGACCGAAGTCAGTCTCTTACATTCATAGTTAACGTCCATGATTATGAATTGTTAATTGACAATAACTCTGTAACTGGACGACATACATTAATCTGGGAGTGACTCGAACCAGGGACCTTATGATTGAAAGGCATCGGCGTTAACCACTGAGCTAACACTCCCACTTAATGGGATCGAATACGTTCGGAATGTTCTTATAGAACATCACAATTATTTTAAATGCTTTAAAAATTTACGAGACATACTATCGAAATTTTGCAACAAAAAATGTTAGATAAAAGGGGAGGGGAAGGTAAAATTTGGCTGACTTTCTTACTGAAAGAGGATCATGGTAAATCTTCGGCCTGATGAGATTTTAGAAGTTCCGAACCGTTTTTCCCCGAAACGTTCATGAATTTCTGACAAACCGCAACGTAATCCAGCCAACCGTTATCCACCCCCCCCCCCCAACCCCAGCCCGATGCCCCTGATCGCCCTGATGAGGATTTAGAATATCCGTATTCCCGTCCAAACGCACTGTGTTTCCTCACAAACTGCAAAATGTTCCAGACGACCGTTGCTTTGACCCGACGGAAAATAATAATCTGAGGGCGATAAACCACAACATTTATTGCGGCACATTTTCGTTCGTTATAACGATAATAAGTACAGGACAGCAGTGGGACGCCATTAACTATGAACGATGCGTGATTCATTCGACATGCGGAAACACGGAGGTATTGCTTGTTTAGTGAGGAGTGAATGTTTTTATAGTTGATTTGTCAGACAACGTATTGTTCCAGGAAACCATGAAGGAAGTACCTAGAAAGTCTAGTTTACTTATGCGTTTTTCTTTTGTGTGTGGGTATGCTATATTTCCTGGCATGTATGTAAACATACATTTGCTTTGATAGAGCACACAATGGACTGCCATCAGTCTGTAAGTTACAGTTCCTGCAACGAATGTTATAGAGAGGCTTGAGATCTTGTTGTTCTCGTAGCCTACGTCACAAATTTAAATGTTAGTGAAAGTCGCACTGAGAAACACACCAAGACGTTTCACCTTAATCATCACTGTAACGTGTATCATACGTTTTGTCGATTAACCCATTCATTGTGAAGGTCTTAACATCCAAAGATCGAGCATTTTATCTCGAAAGGTGCAGAGAAAGGGGTATATTTGTGTCGCCTCACTTTCCTTGCACTCCTCGGCAGTGCTGATTCATTCAGCTGAATCTTTAACCTAGCCGCCTATTGGCTAAGATCGATCATGCTTATATAGTATCTGTGCCCTTTCCAAGGGGCTAGTGATGTAGATTTAACGATGATCACACATTCACAGTCTCGATGCAAGGGGCTGGGATTGAGTGTAGATCAGATAATGAGTTTGGTTTCCGTGCCAAGCATCATTCTTGGGTGACTTTTCTAAGAAAAGTATTTTTAGCAATAGATAACGTCATGCAATCAATGACTAATTTCTAGTTGTAGTTTTTGTCGTATAATCCGTCGAATTTGAAACTGTTTATTAGTCATTTCATTTCTTGAATCCGATGTTTAAGGAAGAAATTGCTTTGAATATGAATAATATGTAATAATGAAAAACATCCAGAAATGGAAAACTTAAGTGGAAAGAACGATTTTTAGCAATACAACAAGTAAAACATAAGTTAGAGATTCTTTGCTCATCGTTCGTTACGAACACGTTTCATTGCATGACTTCGGGCTAGCGCTAACCTTAGATGCTTGGGTTACAACGTGGTAAGTAATTTACACCATTTAGGCCTACGTTTAGGCTAGTAGCCTAGACTAGTTCATATTACAATGATCTAACGATGGATCACTTGGGAGTTTGCTAGTTAAATTTTATACCTCAGTTATTTGTGATACAGTTGTAACTGAGGCCTTAAACACGATCTCCAAATGACTAGCCTAATTCCTTGAACTTTTGAAGCGTTTAATTGTCATACTTCAGTTTACTTGGAAGAGGTTGATGGTTCGGAATGAGTCGTTCAACTAGGCCTAACGTTAGGCCTACCACTAGAAACCCAGTAGGCTAGGCTACAACAGTTTTGATAAGTATCATCGACAGGAATGATGAAGCCTTCATAAGCTAACCACAATTATTTGCGCTGATAATCTGTTATGAAAGCAATACCAGACTTTTGGAGAGACATTGTGGGCATGTAATTATTCCTGAGGATACTAGATTTACTCAAGGTTTTTGTCGAGTCTGAGCTTACAGTACAGTAGGCCTAACCTACTTTTGTAAGTACACTTCATCATTTGCTTTATGATGCTTACAAACATTTTCACTTTTTAATAAATGGACACGTAAACCATCTCTGAGAGGCTTAGTCACAAAGAAGAGAATGGTCAGGAATGTTCGTAAGATGTCATATCAGGCAATCCGACGCAATAATGAAAATAACAGATAGAACTGGCTTATAGAATTCGACATAAACGTAATCATGATTATAAAAGCAATTGATTAAAAATTTATTTGCAATGCCAACATTTCATTTCTACATAAAAGCCTTGATATTCCGATTTTGAGATACCAAGTTACTCTTTCGGTAAAACAAATAGCCAGGCAAACTTTGAGACAAAAGCTTAGTCCATCAGACTAAAGGTAAACGCTGATTTACGTTAACATTTAAGGCTACGGCTGAGGAGCCAATATCATAATCTTCGTAGTCTTAAAAGAGCATTCCGAACATTTAGCATACTGGGTATTTCGAGAAAAAAATTAATTATAGAACATTAATAGCACTCAGATATTTCGTTTATTTTTACTGTATCATCATCATCATCATCATCATCATCATCATCATCATCATCATCATCATCATCATCATCATCATCATCATCATCATCATCATCATCATCATCATCATCATCATCAGTATCATCATCGTTGTGATTTTGTTTGACTAAAGTAAGAGATGAACTTTCCAGTTACATTATCTTTTATTTAACTAGATAGGCATTTGGCATTACTGGTACCGTGGTTAATCCAGCACCAAAAACAGGCCTAATACGATAAGTATAAAACAATATTCCGGTGGGTGATATGTTCATTACTTGGTACAATGGCTGGAACTTTTCTGCATGTTCAGGTTAAAACCACATTCTAACAGTATTTTGTATCGTGTAGATAAACATTTTTCAAATCTGATGAAACTAAATTTTATGCATCTGGCAACAGCAAAGTTGGTGACTTCATCATCACAATTGAGCTGAAACAGTCTTTGCTCTAACTTATTTTCATGATTTAAAACTAATTTTTCATAATTAAGGAACCTTACAAAGTTGACAAAATTCTATTCTATCAAACGTTGACAAATCAACAAAAACATTTCAATCTCATTTCAAGGACAAATCAACAGCAAAAAAAACTTTTGAAGAATATCTAACATGACGACCTTTTGCACCACCAGTATTTCCTGGTACAAGGACGGTTATGCGATATAATAACACCCTCTTAACCAATCTAATCTTTCCGTACACCCACTCTTGAAACAAACATCGAAAATGTGAATTCGTGACCCTTGAAGTAATGTTTTCATATATCTGACAGTATTAATTACAACCTTAAAACGGGAAGTTCCCTACATGCATACCCAACCTCGTTAAAATTGCCATACTTGATTTCCGCTAAATGCGTGTGCCAAATGTTTTTTTTTTTCACTTATGTAATTTGATTTAAATATGAATATTTTACATTAATCTGGAAAATTTGATTGAGCATTACAAATGTTGCTGAGACAAAACACTTTCAAAAGTAGGAAGAAAAACAATCAGTAACAAACAGGAAACTTGTAAATGGAGTCTAGTTTGATACTAAGGATACAAACATAAAATTTTACAAAACATATCAAAATATGGTATTTAAAATACAATCTCTTAGTTTTTAGTACAGCCTAATTAAACATTAAATATCTTTTGTGGTTTCTATTTTACAAGCCTTTCTTAACACATTTTTTTGTATTTATTTTTGTGTTTATTTGCTGTTTATTCTTTACTTTTTTTATCCAACATTTACAAAACAAACTCTGCACCAATTTTATTAATTAAAGAATTGCATAATTTACATAGTCGCGTATACTTCATAACACTAGCGTTAAAATCCTTTATTTAGAGACGTAAACCTTTATTCTTTAACGTAGTTTAACAAATTTACATAACATGGCAGTAATTGCCTGCTTACTAATATCCTGCTGACAGTATTGCGATAAGAAACTTGAGACACCCCACCAGTAAATATAAAAGTTATTTTAAAATCGCAGCATGATTCGTTACACTTAAAAACGCAATAAATAATTAGCGCTATTTTTTCTGTTATGTCAAACGTTACAAAGTGCTTGAGTTGGCGCGAAGCGTACAGGAAAATAATGGCTGAATATGCCTCCCAGATCGCTGGAAATGGCACTTCCCATGCCTTGCAAGTTGCATCTAAGCATTTTCTATTTTTAAATTAATAGCGATATCACAAAAACGTACAAGCAAATATCCTCAAGGGGGGCGGTCACCCCCTTCGCGCCCCCACCTTGGCTACGCGCCTGAGGCTAGGAGAGACTTTTAGGTACCACCTGCGATTATTGTTTGTTTGTACACCGAATGTGCACATAATATTAAACATAACAGTCGTATTGCATGAAGCAAGTCTGTAATCTCTTTACTTCGTGCACCCTATCCCTTATCCACCAACCCTAACTTTCACCATCCAATTTCCTCTCACCCAATGGAAGGTTATACCGGTAGTAACAGCTTCCAAAACAGAAACGGTAGACTAAACTTGTTTTTGTGGGACCCTCCGTGAATTCATTATACCGGTCTGCCAGTTACATCTAATCAAGTTATTTGAATGACAAAATTACACACATAATCACGTACCTGTACTTCAATAGAGACATGGTGATGATTTATGGATAGTTTATAACTTCTCGTCTTGCTCAAATGAATCACTTACTTCACATTAAAGGATTTTTTTTTGAGACCTAATCGATTGTGTTGGGAACTTTAATTCAAATAGAAAATAAGTATAAATTTGCTTTGTTGCATGTTTTTGTTATGACCAGGATGCTGTTGACATGCAAACGCGAATATTAAAAAAGCATATCTATTCAATAAGCATTTTACTACACTACTCGCTGCCACATTCAAGGCGTTTCCTCACTCTGAATTTTTCATTGAACATCTATCAGTGGTGAGATGAGGAATTGAGGGCCAGAAAATTACTTGAACTTTGAAAGGCTTTGGCAATTAATGCTGCTGAGCTTCGATATCATGTCAGTTTCACCTTCATGTTTGACTATACAGTATGTAGTAAACTGTCACATAGAATATTTTACTTACAGCTATTTACAAGTATGAAGGTTTGTCAAAACGAAAGCATTTCTGTCTTTGATAAACATAACGACATCCTTTATTTTTCTTTCTTCATTCTTCTTCTTCTTCTTCCTTTTTGTGTTTTTTTTATTTATATTTTTTATTAACTCTTTATCAAAATGTATCACCTGGAGCTGGCAGCTGTCGTGCTGTGACATTAATAGTCCATATACAACATGTAATTATACGTCCTTGAGAACTGCAAACGTTTTGGGATGAAAACTTCCCTTAAAGTCATAGCTTACTGTTCGTGTCATTGTGGGCAGCTCTGTCAAATCGCTCCATATCTCTGCGTTATGGTTATTTTTTATGGGTTTTTTTAGCAAGTTTTGGCTGAAATTCTAAATATTACCGACCATGGCGGGGTTATAGTGGGTCTCTACTAGTGTCAGAATATTAGTCATGTTGCTGCGCTGATCTTGGAGCTGTCCACTTAGGCCTACATAATAATGACAATAACAATAACCAATAAAGTCACCTGTTTTCAAATTCTTTGAGAACTGCCCTGACCTGAATCATTATCACCATTTATCGATTTCTTGGATGTAGTTGACATTGTCACAGGGAAGGTACGTTTGTGTCCGAGTAAGAGAGATACACCGGGGTTGTCTCGGAGATATGTTCCGGTTCCTTCTTGGATGCAGTTGACTTTGTCAAAGGGAAGGTACGTTTGTGTCCGAGTAAGAGAGATACACCGGGTTGTCTTGGAGGACTGTTCATGTTCCTTCTTGGATGCAGTTGACATTGTCAAAGGGAAGTAACGTTTGTGTCCGAGTAAGAGAGATACACCGGGTTGTCTTGGAGGTCTGTTCCCGAAGGCAACTTGTCATCGTCATCGGCGTTGCTATCCTTAGGCGATGATCCCAGAGAGACGACCTGCTGCAACTTGATGAGCAAATAGACTACTGTGATAATTAGTATGCAGACTATTACTGAAAGGATGGTCATGAGTGTTATTGAAACACCTCCAATCCTGGGGGAGGTCTCAGAATGACGGCCAGAATTTAGTGCAAGCCTTTCATGTGACGAAGAAGCGATGACATGTGTCTGTGTATCATAAGTAGCACATATCACTGTGTGTATGCCATTACTATCAACGAATGGTTCCTGGATTTCCAACGTGGTATTTCCTGGTTGCTGTGTTATCTTTATTGTCGGGTTTCCTTCCACCGGGTGGTAGCTGAAATCCAGTACATTACCACTGGTCGCCATTACGGTCCAGTACATCAAACGTGGTGGGTCACTGGTACAGACAAACGACAGTTTACCATCGCCCACACTTGCGAAAGTTGGGGGTGTCAAGGAGACGGTCAATGCCTTTGTAATATTCAGTGTTAAGTTGATTTCTTTGCAACCTTGTATAGGTTCATCTTGATTATCCGGACTATTCTTCCTTTCAGTCCCAAACTGTAATGGACGTAAATCGCAAGTGACATCTAACTGGTTCATTCCGAAAGGAACATGAAAAACAGGATTTGATGAACCCTTCAAGCGAACTGGACATGGGGCTTCTGTAACATAATTATAGTTCGGAGAGTCGTATTCTTCTGTGGGTTTTGTACTCCCTGTTTCAACAACGTACTGTCCATCACAAAACATTGATACTTGCTCCCCTGCATAGACACTAGAACCAACACTCGAAGCAATCAGATAGTAGTCTTTGCTTTCTTCTTGCATAACCACTTCAGTGATAACATCGATAGTGTACGATCGTTGCCGACCGGATGAGTTGGTAACTGAAAACCGAGCGCGACAAGTATAATTCCCCAGAAAGGATTTGACATCCCCATTCTTTGAGAATGTGTTTGTCCACGTAGTTCCATTATTCGTTACGTTTCCAAGTACTTTTCCATCCTTCAAAATCTTCACGTCTTTTTGTGTTCCTTTAACATTTTTGACGGTACAAATAAAAGATGTAAGTTCTGGAGATTTCTCGTAGAGCGTGTACCGCTGCACTCCCGATTTCGCGACAAACTTCCCATTAACAGTTACATCTATGGCCTTCTCCAGTCTCGCGTTCACAGAAATGTGAAGAAAACTGTAAAACAAAATAACAGTGACATGATTCAGAAAAATAGATGATTCCATAGTTGAACTTCTGACAATAAAAATCAACTTTCTTGACCTTTATTTAAGATAGACGTGAGGTTGGGTTGAATTTGTATAACTTTTTACGACTATCGTTCGCCACACACGAGTTAGTAATGACATAAATAACTATATAACGAAACTGTTATATTACAAGATCCTTGTGCCAGTTCCTTTTTCCCCTCATTGTTATTATTAAAGGGATTGTGTGGTAGCATAGTTGATTGTTTCAAGAAAAAAGCTCTTTATGTTTCTTTATCACGGTAAGTGAACATCATGGTATGCTTAGCAGATATGAATGTTAGATATATTTGAACAGAAAGGTCAACTTGGAAACGATTCCTGACTTCCGTTTGAGTGACAACCTTGACTGTTTCTGTTAATCTAATGTTTGTATTATTTTCAGTGTAAACCTTAAATTGTGACCTGTTCTTACGCTGTAATGCTAGTTATGCCGTGTACAGAACACCGAATGCTCAAATGGATGAAACGCAAAGTATAGACACGGGAATCTCATTTTCTAATATATACGCTATGGAAATAAATAGCATGATAGACCAATGACTATTGAATTAATACGCGTATTTAACACTGGATGACGGAGCAGGTTTGTGAGTACACATTTAAGAGAACGAATGCAATTTACAGAGTACCATCGAGCCTGTATGAGTACAAAGCCACGAGTTTGATACGAGTACACAACAATCTTCGTACGAGTACAGTGTTAGAAGTACGACTATGAGAACGAGTGTTTGAGAATCAGCCTTTGAGTACAAAAGCAACCGGAAATAGGATTATGAGTACGAGTACAAAGCCATTATAATTGCCTTGTACGAGATCGTGAGTACATAAAAGTAAGCGTTTATATGTTCTTACTATATATTTTCACATACATTCTTTAGTATATATTGAAGAATATAGGCTACGTAAGTATCGACTTTCAAGTTAAACAGGACGTTATTATTATCGCGTACCTTTTAATTGATAGCAGGATTTCTCTATTGAATTAATACTTACACCATTGTGCCTCTAAAATAACAACATCGCCTTCTTGGTTGTAATAGATCGGTGTAAATTGCAAAGTTCTCCACGCGATCGTTTGCAGAATTTGTTTATTATATTTCAGGGCTGTAGTCGAGTCCAGTAGATTCGGCTCCAGAAACTGAAGAACGGCGAGTCCAGGTAATCCGAATACAACTTTTTTTTCAAATCCAATGCAGGCAAAGTACAAGACATGTCTCAGTCCAGGGCAACCTGTGTCCGTCATGTCTAAGTCCAAGTCTAGACTATGACCTAGTACGCTACCACCAATAAACAATTCATGCACAATCGTCTTGCTCTTTCTTCTAGTAGTTTAAACAATGAACAATAAATTCCACACTTACATTAAGATGCAATGCATCAAAATGCTCAAAGTATCTGCTATAGTATAGCATAGCATAGTATAGTATAGCATAGCATAGTATAGTATAGCATAGCATAGTATAGTATAGCATAGTATAGTAAAGTATAGCATAGCATAGCATAGCACAGCACAGCACAGCACAGTTTAGTGTAGTGTAGTGTAGTGTAGTGTAGTGTAGTGTAGTGTAGTGTAGTGAGGTGTAGTGTAGTGTGGTTTAGTGTAGTTTAGTATAGTGTAGTGTAGTATAGTATAGTACATTACAGTACAGTACAGTACAGTATAGTATACTATACTATAGTATACTATACTATACTATAATATACTATAGTATTGCTTTAGTATTGTAAATGACTTGCTTCCTTTTCTTATTTTCTTTCTTCTTTTTTCTTTGATAATCATATTTATGTAATCGAGAATAATCACTATCGTAAAACATGTCATTTATCAATTCCAATTTTTTTTTTTTTAAACAGTAATTACAGTAATACCTATTTCAGTTTAGGAAATAATAGATAACATGTGTTGTTCAACCACATGTGTTGGATCGGCTATAATCATGTCTTGTCAAATGCATGTGGCATACACGTGGTTTGCCACCGAACCAGACCCCTTTAAAGTTGTTTTTTTTTTCGTTTAAATATATGTTAATTAATTTATCGCTTTCTCGTCAAATTTTGTATGTATATCTTGAGTATTGTTGTTTCTATACCTCGTAGCAATATTATGGTTCTCGACTTTATTTCCTGGTTTAAGTTCAAAATGTCGCCTACTTACTTCTCAAAATAAACGATGTATACATCATTACATTAATATTGATAACAATTAATGATACTTAGAATGGAGAAGAGCATCGTTGTTAAATTAATAAATCCCCAGAAACGGAAACAGACACCTAACCTGGAACTTCAACTATTGTTCAACAGTACAATTACCTCAACACTACATATATATATATATATATATATATATATATATATATATATATATATATATAAATATATATATATAGATATATATATATATTTACATACATATATATATAAATATATATATATAATATATATATATATATACATATATATATATATATATATATATATATATATATATATATATATATATATATATATATATACAAATATATATATATATATATATATATATACAAATATATATAAAGATGAATTTATCAGAAATTCAACTTCACCACAGGTTTTGTGCTTTTGGGACTAAGGCGAAGGTAGGGATCGAACCTCGGACCTTTTTTCGTGTCACAGACCTAAGTCCGTACCACGTGATTCTACAAACAGGACTAGCAGTTTTCGATACAGGTTGCTGAAGCCGACAGTGGATTGACGAACTTCCTTACTGGTGTCCATAGCCCAGTTGGTTGGGGTGTCCATATAAAGCGGGAGGCCTGGGTTCGAATCCCGGTGGGAGCTGGAAGTTTTTAACTGTTGTTGATAATTCTTCTGTAAGATGTTGTGGACAAATAAAATTCACTGCTACCAGTCCATTATGTATTTCTCTCTTCCACCATCATTGTTTCGCCGATTGACCCATTGAATTTGTAACGCTCATCAAATGAAGTGGCTAGACTACTTAAGCTAACACAGCGAATAATAAGTCATTTCATCGAAAACGACACAATAAAGCTCAACTGGAAAACAATGCAACCTCAAATAGCGTGTATAAAACATGACAAATGTGTCAATGAAATATTGTGTTGCCTGTCATTCAGAGGCGCTCCGTTACAAGTAAGTGTTACAAGAACCTGTTTTGGTTAAGTTACAAGAACTTATAAACATGATCACTTTACATATAGCCTTGGATAACACTTACACGTCATCGAATTAATTCTTAAATGAATTTTCCAGTGATTAAGCATATGTTGAAGGTGAGTATCTCTTGCAAAGCAAAGTAGCTATAGAAACAATGTAGCACTTTTTTAAAATCCTTTTTGATCATAACTAATTGTCAGTTTTTTCTTTCTTTCAAGTTTATATATGTCATGCTTCGACTGACTTGATACTAGCAGTGAGACAGTGTAATTATCCTGTTTCAGTAACATTAAAGTTAAGAATTGATCATAGTCAGCAGCAGCCTACGAATGACTTGAAGCATGAAACGTGAGGAAGTACAGTAAAGTGTTAGACTATATACATTAGCGTTAGCAAATTGTCACAATGGCCATTAAAAGCCCCATTGACTTACACACTAAATCTCAAAAGTAATGTGGTCTCTAAGTCAAGATAGAGGTTCTCACTTGCTAAACGCTACCCATCACCGGATAGCTGACAAGTTGGCCTTCATGGCACCATCAATTTTCCGTACCATGACAGAGCAGATTTCTTGCTATCAGATCCCTGAAGTTTTCGCCACTTGTAAACAAACCTCTTCACTCAGTAGTAAACAATTTTCTTACGCTGCTCCTGGGATGCCTAATGGGGTCAAAAATTGCCTCAATTGACCCAATTTTTTCACCACATGTTCTTCTATTCATGTTCTTCAACATGCAAGCCACAAAAAAACTAGATCATGATTGATAAAAGGTCAATAAGATGTTCCCCAGCTGCTTTTTGGCACTTTTCTTGAAGGAGAACAATCGTGCGGATGGATATAGACTCCAGTAGGAGTATGCCACTTAACGCAACAAATTGAAAGACAAGAAGCAAGGCTCTTTGAACTTAAGAACACACTAGAACAAAGTACGAAGATCTAGAGAGAACAGAGTAACAGAAAAAATTATTACGTACGTACGTAATAACACTACGCACGTACGTAATATGTATTACGTACGTACGTGATAATTTACGTTCTGTACCGAAGATAGTAAGACGTGGCGGTACACGGTATGTACATACTGTAATATATTTGTTTACATGCAAGATGCGTAAACCACAGAAGTCAAGCTTATAGTTAACTAAAAAATGCCGGAGACAGACAAGGTACGTTCGTTGGACTAACACCACAGATATGCATGTGCTTAGGCTTGCCACAATTTTGTGCTGGAAATCATTCCCGGATCACTAGTCCTAGGCCCAATTAATGCTAGGTTAATATTAGGACAAGCGTAGGTTAGACTAGACCTAGGCCTCACGTTAAGCTTGTGTTCATTGAATCTCACGTGGATAGGTCATGTGCTAGGCCAGTAATAATTTGGCCTGTGTAGTGTCTATGGCCGCTGTCATGATCCAGGGAGTTGTTATGGCAACTCCCTGGTCGATCACTTAAGCTCTCCAGCCTATGCACAGATATAAATGGTAATACTAATAGCTGGGCGAACGATACTATACCAGGGAGTTTTAATAACAACTCCCTGATTAAACTCGCATTGTATAGGTTAGGGTAGGACAGGCCTACCCTTCACTACAGATAACTGTCTGAGTTTTATTTTTAGCCTTGAAATTGATTTTAAAAGTATAAAAGTGGAATTGCATGTTGATAATCATATTGTGTAGCCCTCCTGTATCAACAGCTAGCCCAGTTATGATAATAACTACCACGTCAAATTCAATTCTATTAGCGTCAGTTGCTAATTAGCATTATTGCATCTAAAATCACTTTATGGTATCAGCTATTAGTATAATATTAGCCTACTTTACACACAAACCTAACCTAACAGGTTACTAAAGGGCAAAGGAGCCTAGGGTTAAGAACCACATAAAATGCCCTGTGGAAAACAAACCCAAACAGCAATGAGACTGACCAACCCAGAGAATTATTCCATGAGAACATTTTTTTAAATCCTAATCACTTCACCACTCACCATTGTAATATCCAAGATATACAATGTGCTACCCCTTTGAGTAACTGCAGCTAGGCTCATTTATAATCTGTGGTCTCGTTGCTGTGGCCTTTTGACCTCTCTCCCTCCAGTAGTCGATACTCTTATCTTTATACATAAACAATGTATGATTCACCCTGTTTGTTCCCACTGTATTAAATTCATGTACATATTGTTATTAAGAAGTAGAACTGATTTAGAAATAGAAGCGACAAGTCGAATACAATATATTCTATACTGTCAGTGTATTCTTTGGAGTAGAGAACTTTACAATGGCGACGAGGATGGGATGGATACATTGGGATACATTGTGATCCATTCCTCATTCAGATTATAAAAATCTGCAAAAAAAAAAAATCTGACAACAGTTCTCTGTAGTGAAACCGGATTATAAAAATCTTCAAGTTCTCACTATCTTAAAAGTCCCCAAAGTTTGTATTTTCTGACTGTGAAAATGGCGAATCTTCAGTTTCCGGAATTTGGTTTCGGTAATGGATCTGATCAAGCAGATGTTGGGAGTCGTTGGGAAAAGTGGATTGCTAGACTGGAAAACTTTTCATTGCATTCAACATCAAAGACAATACACGCAAGAGAGCGATGTTGTTACATTTTGCTGGAGAAAGTGTTTTAGATATTTTTCACACTCTCAGTGACACTGGTGAAGCTACTGATTATGTGAAAGCCAAGGAAAGTTTGTCTACTTATTTTCAACCCGCCAAGAATGTTGAGTTTGAAGTATACAAGTTCAGACAGTCCAAACAAGATTCGAGCGAAACTCTGGACATGTTTGCCACTAGACTGAGACAGTTAGCGAAGCACTGTCAATTTTCTGAGCTAGATAAAGAGATCAAATCACAAATTCTGCAAGGTTGTATCTCTTCATCACTACGACGGAACATTCTGAAAGATCACACGATGACATTAACCCAGGTGCTAGACAGTGGCCGCGCTAGTGAAATGTGCGAAAAGGAGGCCAGAGAGATCGAAAGTTCAAGTTATGGACAGGTTCAGTGGGTCAGAGAAAGACAACAAAAACCGAAATGGAAGCCGAATGTGAAGAAACAATCGGAATCACGCTCAAAGAAGAAATGTTACCAGTGTGGACATGATTTTCCTCATCAAGGACTGTGTCCTGTTAAAGGAAAGGTATGTCACAGTTGCGGAAAGATTGGACACTATGCCCGAATGTGTCAATCTACACGGACCAAACCTCAGCAACACAAAATTGACAATCGACGCAAGGGACTTAATAATATTGAGACATCTAAAGAGTCTGAGCAAAGCAAGAGTACTACTTCGCACGACGACGATAACGTAAGTTACACATTTGTTATTAGTCGAATAGGCAGTGCGTCCTCTGGTCCATCCGTAAGTGTTAAAGTGGAACATACGGAAATTACAGCTTTGATCGATTCGGGGGCAAAAGTTAACATTATAGATGAAGAAACATTCATTCGCATGCACCCCAGACCCCAGCTTCAGAAGTCTGACATAAAGTTGTATGGTTATGGCAAGAATTTGCTTATGCTTAAAGGAAAATTTCGTGGTGAAATCCAGACTTCAAGTATGTCAACAACAGCAATGTTTTACGTAGTTCAAGGAAATTGTGGTTGTCTCCTTGGATATGAAACAGCAACCCGGTTAAATGTGCTACATATTAATGTTAACCAGACCGCTTCCCCGACTGTATCGGAATCGATGGAGAAACTGGTCATGGAACATGATAATCTATTCACAGGCATTGGTAAGTTGGCTCATTGCAAAGCCAAATTACATATCGATGAAACCGTAACCCCAGTCACTCAACAACACCGGCGCATACCCTTTCACCTACGAAGAAAAGTTGACAAGAACTCAATGAACTGGAAAGAAGTGATGTCATTGAAAGAGTTAAAGATTGTCCCACCCCATGGGTTTCGCCCATTGTAGTAACACCTAAAGCAAACAGACCTGATGACATCAGAATCTGTGTAGACATGCGCCAGCCGAATAAAGCAATCAAAAGGGAAAGACATCTAATGCCGACAGTCGATGACATCATACATGATATTAATGGTGCAAAGCTCTTTTCGAAACTGGATTTAAACAAAGGCTATCATCAAATCGAACTTCACCCAGATTCTCGGTACATTACAACGTTTACCACACATACAGGCCTTTGGAGGTACAAGCGACTTAGTTTTGGGATAAATTCTGCTGCGGAATTATTTCAAAATATTATTTGTCAAGTGTTGGATGGAATTCCAGGAGTATTGAATGTGAGTGACGACATTCTGGTGTATGGAAAAACACAGAATGATCATGATAAAGCTCTGAAAGAGGTGTTTGAGAGATTGAGCAAAAATAATTTAACGCTCAACCGTGCCAAATGTGAGTTTGAGAAAACCACAATAGATTTCTATGGATACAGATTTAGTGCCGATGGAGTCACTGTCGATCCAAGAAAAGTAAAAGCGATCAATGAGCTGGAACCGCCGTCTAACGCGAGCGAGGTTCGTAGTCTTTTGGGAATGGTCAACTATTGCGCAAGATTCATCCCTAACTTGGCTACTATATCGTTACCATTGAGGAATCTCATCAAGAAAGATGAACAGTGGAACTGGACACCCCGACATCAGCAGGCATTGGATACTATCAAAGAAACTTTGTCTAAGAACACTGTTAATGCTTTTTTTGATGCTAGCAAAGAAACAGAGGTTGTGGTTGATGCAAGCCCAGTAGGATTAGGGGCCATATTAGCACAGGGGTCAAATCCCCAGGCACCTGCTAAAGTGGTTGCGTATGCAAGTAGGTCACTTACGCCCACAGAACAAAAATACTCGCAAACTGAGCGAGAAGCATTGGCGATTGTTTGGGCGTGTGAGCATTTTCATTTGTTTTTGTATGGCAAGGAGTTTGTTTTGGTCACTGATCACAAACCGTTGGAATACATTTTCAACAATCCTGCATCGAAACCGCCAGCGCGCATAGAACGATGGAGTTTGCGACTCCAACCGAATGTCTTTAAGGTAGTTCACAAGGAAGGCAGATCAAATCCGGCTGACTATATGTCACGCCACCCTCTCAATGAGGTGTTGTGTAAGGATGATTGTACTAAAACGGAGCAATATATCAATTTTGTTGCTTTTCATGCTACACCAAAAGCCATGAATATTGATAAAATTAAAGAGGTCACTCAAGCAGACACTCTGTTACAGAAAGTCTCTGATGCAATGCATCATGATAATTGGCATGACGCTAAAAAGCGCTACCCAGAATTGCTGCCATATTTTCATATTCGTGATGAATTGACAATTCATGCTGATCAAAATTTGATATTGAGAGGAACCCGCATTGTAATTCCCAAAGAATTACGGCTCAAGTTCTTCAACTGGCTCATGAAGGACATCAGGGGGTTGTAAAAACCAAACAGTTGTTGAGAGAAAAAGTGTGGTTTCCTTCAATAGATAAGCTAACTGAAGACATGGTGAAGAAATGTCATGCATGTGCAGTAACTGTTCCTAAGAGTTCGTTTGAACCATTGAAAATGTCCGACCTTCCAAGTAATCCTTGGCAAAGTGTAAGTGTTGATTTCTGTGGACCGTTTCCAACAGGGGAGTATTTAATGGTTGTGATTGATGAGTACTCAAGATACCCGGTGGTAGAGATACTCAATTCGAATTCTGCCAATTCAGTGATTCCTAAGTTGGACAAGATATTTTCCACATTTGGAATCCCAGAAAGTGTCAAAACAGATAATGGTCCTCCGTTCTCAGGCGAAATTTTCAAGCAATTTGCTGATTACTTAGACTTTCATCACAGAAAGATCACCCCACTTTGGCCAAAAGCAAACGCTGAAGCAGAACGCTTTATGCAAACTATTCAGAAAACAATTCGTGCTGCTCGAGTTGAAGGCAAAAATTGGCATCAGGAGTTGTACACTTTTCTTAGAAATTATCGAGCAACTCCCCATTCTACAACATCTAAACCCCCGTATGAGTTGTTGTTTGGAAGACCAATTCGTGTAAAACTTCCTCAGCTCACAAGTTCTCAAAATGATGTGAAAATAAGGGAAAGAGATAGACTTAAGAAAGATAATATGAAGTCGTCTGCAGATTGTAAGGACAAGGCCAAACCACATTCGTTTAAATTAGGTGATATTGTCCTAGTATAACAACCTAAGCAAAACAAGTTTTCTACTCCGTTTGATCCGACCCCATACAAGGTTGTTAATGTCAAGGGCTCAATGATAACTGCATGTCGTGATGGACCCAATGGTCACAAAATTACAAGAAATTCATCATTTTTTAAGATGTGTCATTCAAAAGACCTCAGCGATGTTGGTGATTTTAACATCACAACACCCCCCCCCCCAGACCTCAGGTGATGATTAATAACCCTGAAAGACGAGTCTATCCCAGACGGAACAGGGTCTCACCTGACTGGTATAAACCACCTTAAAGTGTTTTTGGAAGTGCAAAGATAGATGTGAGTTTTGTCAAAATGATTCAGCATTCTCACTCATTTCCACCCGTAATAGTTTTGGTATATCATTTAGCGTACATGTAGTAATAATTTTATCATCTTGCAAATGCATTCACAATCACATGATTTACTTTTCGTGTAGTTTGTTAAACGAAGCTTAAGCTAATTACAATATATCTTACCATAGCTTACTGTGTGATGTTTTTCACTTTCACAATCTATGTTTTAATAGAGTGTTTTTATCTAAAGTGAAGGAGGAATGTAATATCCAAGATATACAATGTGCTACCCCTTTAAGTAACTGCAGCTAGGCTCATTTATAATCTGTGGTCTCGTTGCTGTGGCCTTTTGACCTCTCTCCCTCCAGTAGTCGATACTCTTATCTTTATACATAAACAATGTATGATTCACCCTGTTTGTTCCCACTGTATTAAATTCATGTACATATTGTTATTAAGAAGTAGAACTGATTTAGAAATAGAAGCGACAAGTCGAATACAATATATTCTATACTGTCGGTGTATTCTTTGGAGTAGAGAACTTTACAACCATTCACAGATCAAGGGTGTTAGTCCAAGGAGCTACAGTTTTTGATATAATGATTCCAAGCCAGCGCAGCATAATCACGATGAGGCCTAACCATTGAACTGTTTATACAAATTCAGCACGATCTCTTTACTAAGAAAACCAAAGTTTTGTCAATCAAGTGAATATAATACGGCTAGATACAATTCAACCAGAAGTAAATTTGAGCAAAGTACAATTTCACTGAAGTAAAATAGACAAGTATTTCACTTGAATAAAGTACTGGATAACCGATATGGTAGGGTGAATTTGGTTTCTCTGTACATTCTCTGTACATTCTCTGTACATTTGCTTTGTGAGGACCGTGTTGTATATTAAACTTTATGTCTCTTTCTTCCAACTGTTTTAAGAAACCCACTTTTAAACATTTCTGAAGAGATGAATTGTAATGACTGATAAATTGTTTATTTTGCTGACACTGATGTCACAAGCAATTCTGGGGTAAATATCCAAACTGGGAAAAGTTACATATGAATCAAATTTTTGTAGCAATGACTTGGCATACTTGAAATTGAATACTTCACTGACCAAGCTGAATTTTATAATTATAACATTGCTAGATTGCCACATGTATGCAGTTTCCTTTGAAAATACAAATTGCATCTAATACTCTAAAAGGAAGTTAAAGAGGATATGTTTTTGGCAGTATATACCCCCGAATGCAAGTTTCTCATTTCGAAGCAATATGGTTAAATTTGCTCTCAGTTATTTAACTGCCTACTTTCAGGGAGACAGGGCTACAATGAAGGAGGTTAATGCCAGTGAGATGAGGAGAAGGAAGCTATTAGCAAAACTGAAGAGAAAATTTAAAAGGAGCAATAAAGAAGAAACTGACACTGATGAAGAGACTTCAGATGACGAAATACTTGCTCCAGAAAAAAAAAAAGCAAAGCAATGTTTGGGAACAAATTGGGTGCTAATTGGCTGCAATAGGACTAGGGTGGCTCCATGAAGGACAGCAAGTACGTAAGCAGACAGGAGGGGGCACCCGGAAAATATCAGTTGCACAAAATGTTGACCGCAGGGTCATTATCGAGCATTTCCCTGATGGAGACTAGCGGTGGTGTCTCAGATTGACAATGAAGACGTGTCTGTTTATTGGTTCTGCGATAATCAGTCCATTTATTGCGGAGGGTGTCTTCTTAGGGTAGAGAAACCAGGATACTACACTTGCGTACTAAAGTCCTTCTTACAACAAAAATCCTCCGGGGGGGGGGGGGTCAAATACTCTCCGGGCTGTCAAACTCTCTGGAAATTCAAGCTAATGGTTACCAAAATGGCCTTAGAGACTGCAGTCTCCAACATATTCAGCCTTCATATATTTCCTGCGACATTGAAAAAACAAAAAACCATAGCTCCTTCGGTGAAGTTTTTTTCCTTTTAAGGAGGTGATTGTAGCAGTTAAGAGAAGCAAGATAAAGCAAGGAAAACGTCACGAAAAGCTGCTTCTTAACGAAGCCACTATATATATATAGATTGAATTTGTAACATGTTTGCAAGAAGTATATCAACTTTAGGGTAGAAAACGAGACCGTGAGTTCGAAGCAAAAACAAGTCCATAAATTATCTCAGTTTTCTGAAAATTGCAGGAATTGCACGGAAATTTCACCAATTGTATTTTTCATAGCTAGTTTACCCTCACGCATAGGCGTGACAGCCCCCCCCCCCCAACCAATTTTTTGGGTGAAAATTCGGGCAATATGCTTAGAATTTTTCGGGCACCTACTGGAAGAATAATAATTTGCAATGTGTTTATCAATATTTTGGTGAAAATTCGGGCAATATGCTGAGAATTTTTTCGGGCACCTACTGAAAGAATAATAATTTGCATTTCTTTTTCCAATTTTTTTGGGTGAAAATTTAGGCAATATGCTGAGAATTTTGCGTGCACCTACCAGTGGCGGAGCGTCCATACAGTCAAAGGGGCGGATGCACCCCTGACGGACTCAAATGGACTGCTGGCGCCCTTTCAGCTTTTTACCACTTTTTACTTATTCGCGATTATTGACTTTTTTATTGCGTTCTCAAACACCTATTGACATTTGTCACATTTTGTTGGTGCAATTTTCTGACAAATGGCGATGACACCTATTTATTCTTCGTTTATCTGCAAATTAGCAAGGCCCGGAAAGGGTCATTTCCGGCGATCGAGGGAGTAACTTTACTCAAAAAATTTCTGCACGCTCCGCGCCAACCTGTGGTGGCGCTCCGCTTAGATAGTGTCAAAAGTGCCCCTACAGACCATTCTCTCCCCCCCCCCCTGACCAATACCCCATAGCTCCGCCACTGGCACCTTGTGAAAGATGAAGAATTTGCAATGTGTTTTTCAATGGTTAAACTGATATTATTATTATTATCATTATTGTTATAACGACTTCCCCAATAATTCTAACCAATATGGAAGGGTAATAACACGGAAAATGATTTCATGTTATTGGCAGGTGATGTAATAACTGATGGATGCCTATATGATATGCACATTAACATGTGGAACGCGCGCGGAGCGCGCGAAAGAATTTTGGTTATATTTTTCGGGCAAGTCGTTACAGCCCCCCCCCCCCCCCCCAAATCAAATGAGACTCCTACGCCTATGCCCACACGGCCAGGGTTAATTCCCAGAATAGAGGACATTGCCTCAAAAGTTTATGCACATGACCACTGCCTCTCCCCCAGCGGTTTAAAGCACAGAGGCATGACACATAATATGTACCCTGTAAGCTCATGTAAGCTCAACTTCAACAGTACATGACAGAGGTCATACAAATCTATGCAAAGTGACTACATAAGGGTTTAAACTGCTGCAGTTATTCTCACGGTCGGACTAATGTAAAAAAATACGTGTAGACATTGTTGCTAATGCAGCCAAAGCCTGGCAAAGTGATATTTTTGCTTTACCAGATATCGCGTCTGTTTAATGACTGTCAGGAGGAAATATGCCACTTTCCAAGAACTATAGACTAAAAATAATAAAGCGAATAATGCATGACCTATCCAATTTTTGTTAAAGATATGCACATTGCAAACACTATAAAGCCTACTGGATGGTGTCAAGCCTTGAGGAAATGGTACTTGAGTAGCAGTATCAACGGAAAAGACTAGTCTGGTTGGAAGCTGTGCGGGAAATACAAATGAACGTAAAGAGAAATTGTTTTCCAACCGCAAACTAGACTTGTCTCTGAACCATTCATTTATTGTGCAATAGCTTTGGTATATGGGTGATGTTGTTATGTCAGCTGAGCATGTTAAAATGTGTTTCTTTTCATGAATATGCTTTTCTTCTCCATTCTTTTTTCAAACTTTGTCATTGAGAAAACAAAATGTTGTTACTATTATAAGTTGAATTCAAATTCTGTCAGTTAAGGGTACGTGGTGTGAGGGGAAGGAGAGAGCACCCCCCTCCAACCCCAGTGATCGTCAGTCGAGAAGAACATTTCTTCGGGCCAGTAGACCCCTCCATGAAGGTTCATGCATTGAGTTTAGAGACCCTCCTGGGGCTCACTTTAACTGAGTGGTTTTTGGGAGAGACCCATGGAACCTTCAAGACAAGGAGGAAGAACCAATTACGTATTAACAATTACGTTTTAATCTAAAAGTTCTTGCAACCATATGCATTCAATGAGTTAATTACGAGTTAATTATTGCCAGCCTCGGTTTAAATTTTTTCAAACACCTGACAAAAACTAAAAGGTAGTTATTTAAACAACCAAGTTAGCAAAACAATTATTCTGTGGTTACTTTCCAGTATTGTAGAAGGAAAAATCCATTTCAGCGAATGATTCAAAAATGCTTGGCTGGTTATATTCAACACAGTATGAAAACGACACATATTTAGCAATGCAGATTATGTCATTGGGTTTGCAAATAGCTTTGATAATTCTGATGGACTTATGTAACAAGTGACAAGTCTCCACTTTAACGATGAGGCTGTTTCTTGTGAACCCTGTATGGATAACTACAAACAGGTATGTCTATAATGGTGACATCATTCGAGCTGTACGGTTGATGTATAATATATATATATATATATATATATATATATATATATATATATATATATATATATATATATATATATATCTTTTATGTGTAGTAAAATTATTTTTTACCGTAAACTTATATCAGTTTCATGCACTCTCATTGGTCATCTACCGTAATTAACAATGGCAGTATGAGAAACCGCGATTACCAAACAGGGGTGGGGGGAACCATTCCATCTCTCCACTTTGACTACGCCAATGAGAGCATACTTTGTTACTTTAGTATTGTTGTCATTGTTTGGAAATTATTTCTTTTTGGTGTTACTTTGTTATTGCTTGGCTTATAGAATGAGTCTAAGTTAATGAAGGCGTTGTAAAGATGTGATACCGAGGTTCTTACATATGTATACATGGAACGAATTAGTATTAAAGTATCAAAGGGACAGGGATCTCTCTAAAATATAACTTTCATTACATTAGGTCTTTAATTGTAGAATGGGGATTGTAATCAAGAATAATTAGCTTTCCCCCAAATAAAATTTGCGTACCTTAAGCTATGAAAATTCACCTATAACTGGTTTATTTTGTAGCCAGCGAAAGCCCGTGTCATGGTACCATATATGCTGTGGATACATATTGATAGTTTTGATATGTTTTAATTTGGTTATCACCGCAAGTATTCCCCAAACAACTTGTTTTTCTTCAAATTTCGATGGCATCGGCCAGCTGTAACATCAGTTTTATTACCATGAAAATTTCTGTTCTGACCTGTTTATCCTTTTTAGTCGGCCTTTGTTTTCGGTTTTCAAATGATCCATTTCTGCAGCTGTAGTAGGCCTTATTTCTAAAATTCGTTTTATTTTACTTTTTAGGCCTATAGTGTTATTAAATGTTGAAAGATTTGCGAATAAACAACACATGTCAAGTAAAACAACGGTCTTTTTCAGTGTCCAGCTGCTAACAATTCTCTATAAATAGCAGCACGGAGAGTAATGTACAAATAATAGCTTCCTGTGGATTCTGCGGAACGTCCTGGTCATGCTCTACCATCAAGTCACAGCATAACTGAAAGACCGTAGAATGAATGCATGGCTGCCCGTCTTTGAAAACACATTGCCATGCAGACCTCAACCTCAAGAGCATCCACGGAAACTAGTTTGTCCTCAGTATTGTACAGCTCCGGAGATGTGTACATGATAATTGGCTTCCCAGATGGTTCTACCATATTCCGGTGGCGTTGCAACCGATGACAGTCCCATGAGTACACAACATGGTTTCCCTCTGAAAGAGTAAAAACAAATTTTCTAAATACATATCACAAACGTTAATATATTAGACAAATTGGTTCAATTCATAGGTTATGCCGTTGCAAAGATGAAGTCCCGCGCAATAATTTATGTTGCCAATTTTGTTACCATTAGAGTAATATGCGTTTGTTATGCAAATTAAATTGCTTACTTTTCGAACAATGAAAAGGACTGGGGTTTTGGGGGGGCGGGGAGGAGGGGGTGGGCACAACTGTTGGAATTTACTGTGTACATCTACAATACTAAACTGTGCAACTTGAATGTGGAGTGATATGGTAACATTGAAGCACGTTATTGATCTTCATATTTATTAGGCTATCTCAACATGAAGCCTGGTTAGTATGGAAAAAACGTACCTGTATTAATGCCATGATGCAGAACTGGATTAAACTCTTATCCAGGAAATCCCCACTGAACTGATCATTTTCTTTAGATCTGAAAAGGTGTTGATCCAAAATTGCACACTTTCTTTTCTTAAAATGTTACACCAAGCTTCAATGCGTTCTTTGCAATGCGCTTCCCGGTCACAAAGCTTTTTTGATCCTCTAAACTGCCCTGGTGATGCCTTCTCAAGAAAGTTTGTAGGTCTTTTACTGTCCCATTTTCAGTTTCTCTGTCCGCACGTACGAGACGGGGCATCCTGCTTCATTCAACACAGCTTTCATAAAGTATCCCGCCATCAAGTGAGGATCATTGCTTGTATGGTACGCTTCCAGCCATATCATCTTGCTCGTAAATCCATCTATGCATCCGTTAAAACAAATACCATAAGGTTTTAGTTTGTCATACCAGTCATACCATACTATATGCCAGTTAAAATTTGGCCCAACACCACGGTATCGTCTCCTCTGAAGCCTTCGTCGACGTCGCTGGTTTACTGCGTCAGGATCAAGAATTCAATGTAAGAGGCGTACATCATTTCGTGAAACCCTTAGCCCATTAGACACGCAATGCGAAAGAATCTAACGATATCCATACAACTGCGAAGACGTTCACATATTGTCCAATATAAAAATGGCCACATCCACAATATCTGAATGTTTCCAGCGATACAAGAAAGGCTCCTCAGAATGCGTCGGAGATGTCTTTCACTAACTATTATCTGATCCTTCGCTGCGAAGTAATAAAGAATTTCCTTGTGGCTAAACCCTAATTTAAAGTACATACGAACAAGTTCATCCCTCTCCATCTTTGAAATGAAGATGTATCCCGCAGTATATAGCGTAGACTCGCTTACGTTAGACAAGTGTTAACATAGGCTATATCACTTAATAATAACACGTACGTATACTGTAACTGTACATTGTAACTGACCCAAACGGACACGAAAAAAAGCTCAATATTAAAATCATTAGAGATTTGGCTGAACTATAGACTCTCACTGCAAATCCAATATTGATAGCTGAATTTTATGATTCAGTATGACATGTTGTTAACCTTTGCTCATATCTCCTTTTCGTTTTCATGTACTTACCAAAAGATATTTCTCGTTTCTTTTCTTTTCTTCGCAAATCCTATACATTTATTAAACTGACACTTCCCGTTGGGTAGGCTATATCATGGGCGTATCCAGGATTTTCTAACCCGGGGGGCGCGAATTACTATCTAAGGGGAGCGCCACCATCGGTTGGCGCGCAGCGCACAAGAAAATTTCTGGTTTTGATACCCCCAGGCCCCAGATCACCAGAAATGGCACTTCCCGGGCTTGAAATGACCAACCAGAATTTTGCCTGAGAACCAAGAATTTTCCCAATAGTTTTTATTTCATCCATAACCTTTTTGAAAATTGTCACCAATCACACATCATGTTCGACCTCATCGCATCTCCTGTGGATCATTGCTTTTTGTAGGTGATTCTACGTCGCGGCTAAAAATACCCGTAAGCCCCACTTTTCAAGGTTTCAATCCCATTACTTGTTCAGATTTTGAAAGTTCATATTTCTCGTGAATAAATTCACCCCAAACCATACCCATAATGTTGCACAAAATTTCATCTATAGACAACCAATACAGAAAAACCTCCTTCAACCCGAACAGACCGGTCAAAATTGCACGAGTAGAGGGAAGTATGATGAAGAATGTTGGTCAGGGAATTTTCGAAAATTCAGACACAGTTAATTTATTGGTGTACATATTGTATACTGGCTACTATAAAACTTCGTTGAAGGAAATGAAAAAATACCAGATATTTCCGAAACCAAACACTACACACATCTACAGTTTGGAGGCTGTTCATCCCGGAACGCCATTTTCATGCTCACTGATAGGCCTATGATGTGATATCTGCTGTTTGCTTTAAAAATTCGAATAATTGAAATGAGACTGAAAAAAAGTAACTATGATCTGTTTATTGTGCAATGCTCCACCAGTGGCGTAACGATGACCCTTGGGGCTCCTGGCCCAAAGGGGCCCCCTATTAGGAGGTCCAAGCAAGGGCGTCCGCAGAAAAGTCTACAAGGGGGGAGGGTTCAGTAGGTCATAAATATGTAACACACTACTAGATACTATCTAAGCGGAGCGCCACCATCGGTTGGCGCGGAGCGTACGACGATTATTTTTGCCAAAAAATACTCCCAGATCGTCGGAAAAGACACTTCCCGTTCAAGTTGCATTTACACAACGGTTATTTTGAGATCTCATGTCTTAGGATTTTGACTTTCAATAATTTCAGTAATGCATTATGGGTCCGTATGCAATGAACATAACTAGAGAACTGTTGGTTGAGGGAAATTGAAATGTCAAATGCTTAAATTTTTTTTAAATTTTTGATTTTCCAGGGGGGAATGGGCAAGTGCCCCCTCCCCTACTGTATGGAGTATAATGGAGACTACTGTACAAATACAGTAATCAAAATTTAGCATAGGCCTAATTTCGGCTGAAACTTTGTCTCCCTCTAAGCCTAATTTCATGTGCTTTTATACTTACCAGATACACCGAAGGCATCTTTATTCTTACCTTTTATTATTGCATTTATATGAAAGCCCTGCCTTCTTTTCAATGAACGCAGTTTCAAGTCTGTTGGGTGTTGGGTTATTGTTTAAGAATTTTTCATAAAATCATATGTCCCGTTTGGCTGGAATTGGGTTTTAAATTATAAACTTCGTTTTCGATTATAATAATAAATAACACAACTAGCTCGATACAGACATTAATACCCAAAGAGCCCCTGATCATGATGTCCGTATTCCTTATCACGTGAAAATATGTATATTGTCTTGTTCAGTCTTTGCATGAGTTTTTCTTTCCCAGTAAACGGGCCCTCCCTATCCAAAGAGGTTACCCTTTTTCTGTGCATCAGTTTAGCGGGGGCCTATGGCAAGCCGTTTTACTTCTATTCGATATTTGATGATATCAACAATTATTTGGTGATATCAGCAAATAATTGTTGATATCAACAATTAATTGCTGATATCATCAAATAATTGCTGATATCAACAATTATTTGCTGATATCACCAAATAATTGTTGATATCAGCAATTCATTTGCTGATATCACCAATTCATTTGCTGATATCACCAATTCATTTGCTGATATCACCAAATAATTGCTGATATCAGCAAATATTTGTTGATAGCAGCAATTATTTGATGATATCAACAAATGAATTGGTGATATCAGCAAATGAATTGCTGATATCAGCAAGTGAATTGCTGATATCAACAATTATTTGCTGATATCACCAAATAATTGTTGATATCATTAATTATTTGCTGATATCAACAATTCCAACATATCACTAATTCATTTGCTGATATCAACAAATCAATTGGTGATATCAGTAATTGATTTAATGCTATCAGCAAATGAACTGTACATATCACTAATGCATGCTTTTGTTGATATCACCAATTCATTTGATGATATCAACAAATCATTTGCTGATATCAGTAATTCAACCGTGACAGCCCGTCTTACAAGCATGCGCACACGATGTCAGTACATGCAAATGACAGTGGCGAGACAACAGGGTACGGGTAGCGTTACTTTCACCTTGGCGATGGCGGTAAATGATGAAGCACAGATCGTTCTTGACAGAATTTCTCGGATTTTGGGCGAAGTAGAGAGGCTCTTAACTGACAATGACAATACTTCTGAAGCGAAAGAACGTCTTCTCCAAGCAAAGAGAAATTTAGAACGGATTAACGCGAGCATCGATGAGCACGGGTTCAATTTAATAGCAGCTGTGCTAGATCAGCTCCTTTCCATCGCAGACGCACAGGCACAGCCAGACGGAACGTTGCAGCCACCATCGGGGAGCCAGTCTAATGGACACATTTACCAGCCTGTTTCTGTCGCCGACCAGGGTACACTTTTTACATTTTGGTCTTTCATTTTGAACTACTTAACCACCCCGGTATTATTTTTCATAGGTTTTTAGGCCTGGCCTACTCGGTGCTTGCCCAACGTTTGTCCTCCCTGTAACAAGTGCATGAGTAGCTCCGGTACCACTCCCAGTGGCAGTAGTAGTTCTGTGTAACTAAGTCCCCTTTCCCCTCCCGTTGATCGCTATAACCAAGGCTGAAATTAACCGCGCACCAGGCGCCTTTTGGTGCCCGCTTCCTGCCAAACAGCGCCCTTAAGACCCAAAAAGAATGCTACCAGGCGCCACTGTTTTTTACCGTAAGTGGCTCGTGGTTCCACTGAAAGACCAGGGAACCAGGAGTATCTTTTGGACTGAAAGTAGCTGATGGTTCAGCCGACCTTAATTTTATCCTTGGCTGCAACTCTCCAACATCTGCATTTCGCACCTCAGCCGTTTGTAATGTTTAATGTACGGTATATCATTACTCTTTCCAATTCCTTTTTGTAGACGTTGGTTCGATACGCTTGAATTACTGATATCAGCAAATGAATTGTTGATATCAGCAAATGAATTATTGATATCAGCAATTCCAACATATCGCCAATTCAATTGCTTATATCAGCAAATCATTTAATGATATCAACAAATCATTTAATGATATCAGCAATTCGGTACCTCATATTACCAATTAATTAGTGATATGTTGTAATTGTTGATATCAGCAAATGATTTGCTGATATCAACAATTCAATTGCTGATATCACAAATTCATTTACTGATATCAGCAAATATTTGTTGATATCAAAAATTATTTATTGATATCAGCAATTATTTGATGATATCAACAAATGAATTGGTGATATCAGCAAATGATATGTTGATATCAGCAAATTAATTGCTGATATCAACAATTATTTGGTGATATCAGCAAATAATTGTTGATATCAGCAATTATTTCATGATATCTTCAAATGATTTGATGATATCATCAAATATCGAATAAAAAGTAAAACGGCTTGCCATAGGGCCCCCTTTTGGTCGGGCCATAGTAGTTACGCTACTTTGCCCCACATTCTTTTCATTTCGAAAGACGCACAGTTTTAAGTTCATTACACACCGAAGGCTTCGATTCTCTATCTGCCTTCAGTTTAGGGAAGATCTGAGATTTTCATCCCTAGATATCGCTAGATATTGCTAGATATCCATAAAGTACAGTGCCCGTGGGATTTCTTGGATTTTTCTGGGCCCAATATTGGGAAATTGCAAAGTCGGAAGTGGTCACACTCCATGTAGGTCAGTGCACGACCTCTAGACGTCTCTAATAAACCCGATCAATTGTTATCGAT
Source organism: Apostichopus japonicus (assembly GCF_037975245.1). Taxonomy (NCBI): domain Eukaryota; kingdom Metazoa; phylum Echinodermata; class Holothuroidea; order Aspidochirotida; family Stichopodidae; genus Apostichopus; species Apostichopus japonicus. Next base: position 12,985,332 of record NC_092570.1, on the reverse strand, counting down.
GAAGTGGTGTGTTGCCGGATTTTGTCAAGGTCTTGGTACTACGGGCGAAGGTCATTAATTAAGTTTCGTAACTCATCGGGAAGCGATTAGAGGGGTGGGGCGTAGGGTGGTGGGCGCGCGTTTTCATGCAGATGGGAACAGTCTCAAGAAGTGATGGTTGCGTCATGTTCCCGACGACTCGGTCGAGTTCGAGACTAGCCACAGTTGGTTTCATAGCAAAATTGTACAATTTAAGGCGTTCATACACACACACGCGTTATGATAGACCATATATAGTATGAATATATTGTGTATGTATGTATAGTATGTATATATTGTGTATGTATGTATAGTATGTATATATTGTGTATGTATGTATGTATAGTATGTATTTATTGTGCATGTATATATATATATATATATATATATATATATATATATATCTACATTAGTGAGAGAGGAAAAGTGGAAACGTCAATAAAGGAGTTGTCGGTGTAAGGGGTGGGTGAGGCGCACACCCCCTTCGGAATCCTCGATTCGTCACTGGCTACCCTTTGTATATAATAGTGATCAGTGCTGTCATTATATCTGTTCCTCTTCTCTTCCCGGTGTCTTGGCGTTTATCTTCTACTCCCTCCTTTTCTCCTTTTTCTCTCTTTCTTCTTTTTCTTTTCCCTTCCTTCCTCCTCTTTTTTCCCCCTCTTTTCCCTTTTTTCTTCTCTTTTTTTTCTCTCCTCTTTTTCTTACCCGGGGGGCGCGCGCCCCCAACACCCCCCTTATATACGCGCCTGTATATGTACTATTGTTTAAAAGCATGGTGCGGTTACGTAACCGTAAAACTAGAAAACTTCTACAACCAAAATGAATGACATGGATGATGATATTAATACCTCGAATTGTAACTATTATACTGACCAAAGTTTTACTATAATTTCCAAATTTGTTCTAGCAATATCTCTATTCTTCATATACATGTCAGAACTATCATGAAAAATGTTGATCCTTTTATATGATTTTTAGAATCTATTGACAATTATAAATTTACTTCTTAGCAGTAACTGAAACTTGTTTAAATAATTATTGCCCCATTGACTTACTTAAAATAGATGGTTATCAACTTAAAAATATTAATAGAGATAATAGAAGAGGTGGCGGTGTTGCAATTTATGCTAAAGAAAACCTCGTTATTAAATTAAGACATCATTTAATCCATCACTTTAACGACAGTGCGAAAAATGTTTATTGAAATTGAACAATTAAAAAGACTTTCATTGGAGTAATTTATCGACCACCTGAGAATCAATTAAATACTTTCATTGACCACTTAAATGACTACCTCTTCAGCATGCATTTACAAAACAAAAATATATTCCTTACAAGTGAATTTAGCATTGACTTACTAAATGTTAATGAAATATTTGACATACAGAATTTTCTAAATGTACTATCACTGTAGTCACTCTATCCATTTGATTGACAAACCTACTAGGATTACTAGCTCCCCGTCATCCCTGATTGATATCTTTTTTGGTTCCTCGCTTTAGCAAAAGGAACCTATGTAGTCAGGTTGGCGTGTGTGTGTGTGCGTGTGTCTGTGTGTGCATCTGTGACACTTTCTTGGGTACGCTCTATCTCAATAAGGGAAAGTTGGATTGAGGCCAAACTTGGACTATAGATCCGCCATATGGAGAAGGTGTGCCCTATTGTTTTTGGTGCCCACAAAGGTCACCAAAGGTCAGTTATGGTCCAAAAACCGAACATATTAAAACTGCAATAACTCCCAGTGCCAATGTGCGACAAGGTTGATATTTTGGGAAAAGTTGTGAACTGGTTAGGGGAATAACTTAACGGTCATGTGATACAAGGTCACCAAAGGTCATTTAATGATAAAAAACTGGTATTTTTGCGATAACTTGAGAACAAATTGTCTGTTAGGGTTGGGAGTTGCTTCAATGTTATCCAATTGTCGACCCGCATCTGGGTGACCCTTGACCTCAATTTGACCTCTGGTGACCTTTTCGTGTTTTGGGGGATTTTTACAGTTTTGATGCTATTTTCAGATGTCAAAGGTACCTTCTGATCATAAATGTCAATGGGTTGACCCCGTATGACCTTTATGTGCGAAGTTATATGGGGTCAAAGTTTTTCGGTCGGAGTTAGGATGGTTGTACAGACTTGTCGTTTTGTTTTTTGGAATCAGGAGATTAAACTTCATCTGAAACCAAGGTCGAAGGTCACATTAGAAAAAAATGTGCTTATTTTGGGAGGAAACGAGCAAAAAAAGGAAATGTTTGGTCTTGATGCTAGATTTGGATATCAAAGGTACCTTCCGATGAAAAATGTCAATTGGTTGACACCCGTGTGACCTTCGTGTGCGAAGTTATATGAGGTCAAAGTTAATTTTCAGACATTTAATGCAACAACTCCCAGTTCCAATGTGTGACATGGTTGATATTTTTGGACAAGTTGCAAATGGTATAGGTAAATATTTTCAAACTTAACGGCCATGTGATCCGAGGTCACCAAAGGTCAATTAATGTTAAAAACTAGTATTTGGGGGGCAGAAAATGAGCAAAGCAAAAATGTTTCAATTTGTATAGTTTGATGCTCTAATTTAGGTCTCATCAATCAAAAATGTCAATAAGTTGACCCAAGGTGACCTTTGTATGTTAAGTTATATGAGGTCAAAGTTAATTTTCAGACATTTAGTGCAATAACTCCCAGTGCCAAGGTGTTACACGGTTGATATTGTGAGACTAGTATTAGTAACTAGTATTACTAGACTAGTAACTAGTATTTTTGCGATAACTTGAGAACAAATTGTCTGTTAGGGTTGGGAGTTGCTTCAATGTAATCCAATTGTCGACCCGCATCTGGGTGACCCTTGACCTCAATTTGACCTCTGGTGACCTTTCGTGTTTTGTGGATTTTTACAGTTTCGATGCTATTTTCAGATGTTAAAGGTACCTTTTGATCATAAATGGCAATGGGTTGACCCCCATGTGACCTTCGTGTGCGAAGTTATATGAGGTCAAAGTTAATTTTCAGACATTTAATGCAACAACTCCCAGTTCCAATGTGTGACATGGTTGATATTTTTGGACAAGTTGCAAATGGTATAGGTAAATATTTTCAAACTTAACGGCCATGTGATCCGAGGTCACCAAAGGTCAATTAATGTTAAAAACTAGTATTTGGGGGGCAGAAAATGAGCAAAGCAAAAATGTTTCAATTTGTATAGTTTGATGCTCTAATTTAGGTCTCATCAATCAAAAATGTCAATAAGTTGACCCAAGGTGACCTTTGTATGTTAAGTTATATGAGGTCAAAGTTAATTTTCAGACATTTAGTGCAATAACTCCCAGTGCCAAGGTGTTACACGGTTGATATTGTGAGACTAGTATTAGTAACTAGTATTACTAGACTAGTAACTAGTATTTTTGCGATAACTTGAGAACAAATTGTCTGTTAGGGTTGGGAGTTGCTTCAATGTAATCCAATTGTCGACCCGCATCTGGGTGACCCTTGACCTCAATTTGACCTCTGGTGACCTTTTCGTATTTTGTGGATTTTTACAGTTTCGATGCTATTTTCAGATGTTAAAGGTACCTTCTGATGAAAAATGTCAATTGGTTGACACCCGTGTGACCTTCGTGTGCGAAGTTATATGAGGTCAAAGTTAATTTTCAGACATTTAATGCAACAACTCCCAGTTCCAATGTGTGACATGGTTGATATTTTTGGACAAGTTGCAAATGGTATAGGTAAATATTTTCAAACTTAACGGCCATGTGATCCGAGGTCACCAAAGGTCAATTAATGTTAAAAACTAGTATTTGGGGGGCAGAAAATGAGCAAAGCAAAAATGTTTCAATTTGTATAGTTTGATGCTCTAATTTAGGTCTCATCAATCAAAAATGTCAATAAGTTGACCCAAGGTGACCTTTGTATGTTAAGTTATATGAGGTCAAAGTTAATTTTCAGACATTTAGTGCAATAACTCCAAGTGCCAAGGTGATAAACGGTTGATATTGTGAGACTAGTATTAGTAACTAGTATTACTAGACTAGTAACTAGTATTTTTGCGATAACTTGAGAACAAATTGTCTGTTAGGGTTGGGAGTTGCCTCAATGTAATCCAATTGTCGACCCGCATCTGGGTGACCCTTGACCTCAATTTGCGGGTTTAAAGTGGTGTCTTTGTCACTGACATTTTTTATCATTACCCCATCTTTTGCATTTCAAACAATAAAATGGAAAATAGACCTACTACAAATATCTTTAAGCATAATACTTCACCAAAATATAGGCGAATCCTTAAAAATGAACTTAACAGTGTTAACTGGACTATTGTCAATAACGATCATAATCCTGAGACAGCTTTTACTAAATTCTCCGAAATACTTATTCAAAAGTTTAACAACTGTTGTCCCTATACCAAAGTAAAACAGAACATAAAGTAAGAAAAGTCCCCTTGGATGTCCACTGCAATATTGAAATCAATTAGAACTGTACTGTATTCGATCTCCAACACCAACCCATAAAATACTCTACACAAATTGTAAAAAAAAAAAACATGCTCAGCACTATTATAACTCATGCTACGAAAATTACTACCATAATCTTATTAATGAGCATATAAAAACAACTCCAGCCAAATGTGGAAAGCTATCAATAAAATCCTCCACAAAGTCAGAAAAACAACACTTAACCTCTGATGAAAATATAATTGTTAATGGTTCAATAAATATTTTCTACTGTTGCCAAAAATTTAGCAGATAAATAGACCAATGGTCACCACAACCCACTAAGTATTGTAAATAGTAATATTTCGAATTCTTTTGTTATGTTACCTACCAATGTAGATGAGGTACGCCTTGTTATATTAAATTTATAAAACGGTAAAAGTCAAGGTAATGATAACATAACAAATTATGTTCATAAATATACGATGGAAGCTGTAATACAACCGTTAACACATGTAATCAATCTTTCATTTTCAAATGGTGGCAAATTTACAATGTTCTACCCCAACTTAACCATAGTTTACCGCAGTAAGACTAGGGTAAATTTTTTTGCTGGGAGCATATACAAATTGTTTCTTATCTTATATAGGGTGATATATTATTGTATTCATGTGCTTTTTAACTGTTCGAACAAATTTTATCCTGCCAATCCTGGACTTGCCGTCCTACTGCTTTACCTCAAGTCTTTTCATAACGTTTATTTTTTTTATGTAATATGAACAAGGATTAAAGAGACCAAAAAGAATGTGTTGTCATTCTTAAAAAAAAACGAAGTTCACTGACCAAAAGTCCCACAAAGCTGACCTCATCGTGGTGCCAGAGTGTCAGCCACTGTCTTTTCAGAGGGGCAACTAGAGCGCTTTTTGTGGCAATTTTGAAGCCATAATGCTCCCTCATGTGTCATATTTAATTGCCTGTTGTATAATTTGCATGTTTCCACAAAACTAGTTATGCTTGAAAATATACCCAGTAAAAAGGCCCCTGTCTCGATACCATCAAGGCTCCATCGGCTGATTACTAGCAACCCCGTGTACAATTTCAATAGGGAGAATTTGAAGGGGCACTGGCAGGGCTTGCACTCTTTGCATTGGCAGGGCTTGTTCTTGGAAGAGCACCAGCATTGGTCCACCTTCATGAGAGTCTCTAAATAAAATTGTTGCTGTTGATGAATTGAAACCAGTGTTGAGTGCCTGATTTCAGTGAGTAGTGCTAAAAGTAGCGATAGTTACGATATGGCATTGCTTGCATGTATTGTTATGTGTGGATGTACCAAAACGATGTATTGGCAGTGAGTATTTCATGATCTCCAGGCGTCCTTATGACCCTATCCACAGAGAAAAGTCACGTCACGGCCATGAATAGTTCATCCTATCATTCGATGTAAGCAATTCAATTCCATCATCTTCCGCCGCCGCCGCCGCAATAACGGAAAATAGCGGTCACGGCACTCCGAGAGGGTCCTTAATTGTGTAGCGCAAGAGCCATTTTGTATGTGTTTTGACCTGTATGTCATATCAGGCAATCAGACGCAATAATGAAACTAACAGATAGAACTGGCTTATAGGATTCGACATAAACGTAATCATGATAATTAAAAATAAAATGATAAAAGCCTGGATACTCCGATTTTGTGATAACAAGTTACTCTTTCGGTAAAACAAAAATCCCGGCAAACTTTGAGACAAAAGCATAGTCCATCAGACTAAAGGTAAACGCTGATTTACGTTAACATTTAAGGCTAAGGCTGAGGAGCATATATCATGATCTACTTAGTCTTAAAAGAGCATTCCGGACATTTAGCATACTGGATATTTCGAAAAAAATATCTACAGAACATTAATAGCACTCAGATATTTCGTTTATTTTTACTGTATCATCATCATCATCATCATCATCATCATCATCATCATCATCATCATCATCATCATCATCATCATCATCATCATCATCATCATCATCATCATCATCATCATCATCATCATCATCATCATCATCGTTGTGATTTTGTTTGACTAAAGTAAGAGATGAAATTTCCAGTTACATTATCTTTCATTTAACTAGATAGGCATTTGGCATTAATGGTACCGTGGTTAACCCAGCACCAAAAACAGGCCTTTTTCGATAAGTAAAGCAATATTCCGGTGGATGATATGTTCATTACTTAGTACAATGGCTGGAACTTTTCTGCATGTTTATGTTAAAACCACATTCTAACAGTATTTTGTATCGTGTAGATAAACATTTTTCAAATCTGATGAAACTAAATGTAATACATCTGGCAAACAGCAAAGTTTGTGATGTCATCATGACAATTGAGTCTTTGCTGTTATTTTCATGATTTAAAACTAATTTTTCATAATTAAGGAACCTTACAAAGTTGACAAAACTCTATTCTATCAAACGTTGACAAATCAACAAAAACATTTCAATCTCATTTTAAGGACAAATCAACAGCAATGTTATAATGCAGGCTTTAGCAAAAAAAACTTTTGAAGAATATCTAACATGACGACCTTTTGCACCACCAGTATTTCCTGGTACAAGGACGGTTATGCGTCATAATAACACCCTCTTAACCAATCTAATCTTTCCGTACACCCACTCTTGAAACAAACATCGGAAATGTGAATTCGTGACCCTTGAAGTAATGTTTTCATATATCTGACATTAATTACAACCTTAAAACGGGAAGTTCCCTATATGCATATCCTTCCTCGTTAAAATTGCCATACTTGATTTCCGCTAAATGCGTGTGCCAAATGTTCTTTTTTTACTTATGTAATCTGATTTAAATATTAATATTTTACATTAATCTGGGAAATTTGATTGAACATTAAAAATGTTGCTGAGACAAAACACTTTCAAAAGTAGGAAGAAAAACAATCAGGAACAAACAGGAAACTTGTAAATGGAGTCTAGTTTGATATTTAGGATACAAACATAAAATTTTACAAAACATATCAAAATATGGTATTTAAAATACAATCTCTACTTATTAGCACAGCCTTATTAAACAAAAATATCTTTTGTGGTTTCTAATTTACAAGCCTTTCTCAACATTTTTTTTTTATTTTGTGTTTATTTGCTCTCATTTCTTTACTTTTCTTTATAAACATTTACAAAATAACCTCTGCACAAATTGTATTAAGTATAAATTGTTATAATTTACATAGTCGCGTATACTTCATTACACTCGCGTTACATAATAATCGTTTATTTAGAGACGCACACCTCAATTCTTTAATGTAGTTTAACAGATTTACATAACATGGCAGTAATTGCCTGCTTTCTAATATCCTGCTGACAGTATGCGATAAGAAATTTGAGACACCCCTACGGTAAATATTAATGTTATTTTAAAGTTGCAGAATAAATCGTTACACTGAAAAACGCAATAAATAATTAGCGCTATTTTTTCTGTTATGACAAACGTTACAAAGCGCTTGAGTTTGCGCGAAGCGTACAAGAAAATAATGGCCAAATATGCCTCCCAGATCGCTGGAAATGGCACTTCCCATGCCTTGCAAGTTGCATCTAAGCATTTTCTAATTTTAAATTACTAGCGATATCACAAAAACGTACAAGCAAATATGCTCAAGGTGGGAGGGCGGTCACCCCCTTCGCGCCCCACCTTGGCTACGCGCCTGAGGCTAGGGGCGACTTTTAGGTACCACCTGCGATTATTCTTTGTGTGTGCACCGGATGTGCACATAATAGTAAACATAACAGTCGTATTACATGAAGCAAGTCTGTAATCTCTTTACTTCGTGCACCCTATCCCTTATCCACCGAACCCCAATTTTCACCATCCAATTTCCCCTCACCCAAAGGAAGGTTATATCGGTAGTAACAGCTTCCAAAACAGAAACGTTAGACTAAACTTGTCTTTGTGGGAACCTCCGTGAATTCATTATCCCAGTCTGCCTGTTATGTCTAATCAAGTTATGTGCATGATAAAATTACACACATGATCACGTACCTGTACTGCAATAGAAACATGGTGATGATTGATGGGTAGTTTTTAACTTCTCGTCTTGCTCAAATTAATCACATGCTTCATATTAAACGATTATTTTTGAGACCTAATCGATTGTGTTGGAAACTTTATTTCAAATAGACAATAAGTATCAATTTGCTTTCTTGCATGTTTTTGTTATGACCATGCGAACGCGAATATTAAAACAGCATATCTATTCAATAAGCATTTTACTACACTACTTGCTGCCACATTCAAGGCGTTTCCTCACTCTGAAGTTTTCATTAAGCATCTCTCAGTGGTGATATGAGGAATTGAGGGCCGAAAATTACTTGAACTTTGAAAGACTTTGGCAATTAATGCTGCTGAGCATTCATGTCATGTCATGTGTTTGACCTCCATGTTTGACTATACAGTATGTATTAAACTGTCACATCGAATATTTTACTTACAGCTATATACAAGCATGAAGGTATGTCAAAACGAAAGCATTTCTTTCTTTGATAAACATAACTTATTGTCCTTTATTTTTCCATTCTTCTTCTATTTTTTTTGTGTTTTCTTTTTCTTTTTATTAACTCTTTATCAAAATGTATCACCTGGAGCTGGCAGCTGTCGTGCTGTAACATTAATAGTCAAAATAAAACATGTATTTATACGTCCTTGAGAACTGCAAACGTTTTGGGATGGAAACTTCCCTTAAAAGTCATAGCTTACTTTTCGTTTCATTGTGGACAGCTCTGTCAAATCGCTCCATATCTTTTTTAGCAAGTGTTGGCTGAAATCCTAAATATTACCGACCATGGCGGGGTAATGGTGGGTCTCTACTACAAACAAATGTCAACGTAACCAACTTCTTCACCAGACAACTCTCATTGAATGCCAGAAATGTACACAGCCGCCGGTACAAAAGTCAGTCCTAAACAAATGTGACTGCAACATTTATCCTAATTTGAAGTAACATTTTTACTCAAGTCAATTTAAAACCACCGTTTCGAGGCAGCCTTTGAAAGTGTCAGAATATTAGTCATATTGCTGCGCTGATCTTGGAGCTGTCCACCTATGCCTACATAATAAGAATAACAATAACCAATAAAGTCACCTGTTTTCAAATTCTTTGAGAACTGCCCTGACCTGAATCGTTATCACCATTTATCGAATTCTTGGATGTAGTTGATATTGTCACAGGAAAGGTTCGTTTGTGTCCGAGTAAGAGAGAAACACCGGGGTTGTCTTGGAAAACTGTCCCTGTTCCTTCTTGGATGCAGTTGACTTTGTCAAAGGGAAGTTACGTTTGTGTCCGAGTAAGAGAGATACACCGGGGTTGTCTCGGAGATATGTTCCGGTTCCTTCTTGGATGCAGTTGATATTGTCAAAGGGAAGTTACGTTTGTGTCCGAGTAAGAGAGATACACCGGGTTGTCTTGGAGGTCTGTTCCCGAAGGCAACTTGTCATCGTCGTCGGCGTTTCTATCCTTAGACGGTGATCCCAGGGAGACGACCTGCTGCAACTTGATGAACAAATAGACTACTGCGATAATTAGTATGCAGACTATTACTGAAAGGATGGTCATGAGTGTTATTGAAACAACTCCAATCCTGGTTGAGGTCTGAGGGTCATATGACGAAGAAGCGATGACATGTGTCTGTGTATCATAAGTAGCACATATTACTGTGTGCATGCCGTTACTATCAACGAATGGTTCCTGGATTTCCAAAGTGGTCTTTCCTGGTTGCTGTGTTATCTGTATTGTCGGGTTTCCTTCTACCGGGTGGTAGCTGAAATCCAGTACATTACCACTGGTCGCCATTACGGTCCAGTACATCAAACGTGGTGGGTCACTAGTACATACAAACGACAGTTTACCATCGTCCTCACTTGCGAAAGTTGGGGGTGTCAAGGAGACGGTCAATGCCTTTGTAATATTCAGTGTTAAGTTGATTTCTTTGCAACCTTGTATAGGTTCATCTTGATTATCCGGACTACTCTTCCTTTCAGTCCCAAACTGTAATGGACGTAAATCGCAAGTGACATCTAACTGGTTCATTCCGAAAGGAACATGAAAAACAGGATTTGATGGACCCTTTAAGTCAACTTTACATGGGGCTTCTGTAACATCATTATAGCTCGAATAGTCGTATTCCTCTGTGGGTTTTGTACTCCCTGTTTCAACAACGTAATGTCCATCACAAAACATTGCTACTTGCTCCCCTGCATAGACACGAGAACCAACACTCGACGCAATCAGGTAATAATCTTTGCTTTCTTCTTGCATAACCACTTCAGTGATAACATCGATAGTGTACGATCGTTGCCGACCGGATGAGTTGGTAACTGAAAACCGAGCGCGACAAGTATAATTCCCCAGAAAGGATTTGACATCCCCATTCTTTGAGAATGTGTTTGTCCACGTAGTTCCATTATTCGTTACGTTTCCAAGTACTTTTCCATCCTTCAAAATCTTCACGTCTTTTTGTGTTCCTTTAACATTTTTGACGGTACAAATAAAAGATGTAAGTTCTGGAGATTTCTCGTAGAGCGTGTACCGCTGCACTCCCGATTTCGCGACATACGTCCCTTTAACAGTTACATCTATGGCCTTCTCCAGTCTCGCGTTCACAGAAATGTGAAGAAAACTGTAAAACAATATAACAGTGACATGATTCAGAAAAATAGATGATTCCATAGTTGAACTTCTGACGATAAAAATCAACTTTCTTTAACTGTATTTAAGATAGACGTGAGGTTGGGTTGAATCTGTATAACTTTCTACCGACTATCGTTCGCCACACACGAGTTAGTAATGGCAAAACAACTATTAAAAAACAACTGTTAAAAGATCCTTGTGTCAGTTCCTTTTTCCCCCTCATTGTTATTATTAAAGGGATTGTGTGGTAGCATAGTTGATTGTTTGTAGAAAAAAACTCTTTATGTTTCTTTATCACGGTAAGTGAACATCATGGTATGCTAAGTATATATGAATGTTAGACATATTTGAACAGAAAGGTTAACTTGGAAACGATTCCGGATTTCCGTTTGAGTGACAACCTTGACTGTTTCTGTTATTATTATGTATGTATTATTTTCAGTGTAAACTTAAATTGTGACCTGTTCTTACGCTGTAATGCTAGTTATGCCGCGTGCAGAACACCGAATGCTCAAATGCATGAAACGCAAAGTATAGACACGGGAATCTCATTTTCTAATATATACGCTATGGAAATAAATAGCATGATAGACCAATGACTATTGAATTAATAAACGTGTTTAACACTGGATGACAGAGCAGGTTTGTGAGTACACATTTAAGAGAACGAATGCAATTTACAGAGTATCATCGAGCCTGTATGAGTACAAAGCCACGAGTTTGATACGAGTACACAGCAATCTTCGTACGAGTACAGTGTTAGATGTACGACTATGAGAACGCGTGTTTGAGAATCAGCCTTTGAGTACAAAAAGCAACCGGAAATAGGATTATGAGTACGAGTACAAAGCCATTATAATTGCCTTGTACGAGATCGTGAGTACATAAAAGTAAGCGTTTATATGTTCTTACTATATATTTTCACATACATTCTTTAGTTTATGTCGAAGAATGCAGGCTACGTAATTATCGACTTTCAAGTTAAACAGGACGTTATAATTATCGCGTACCTTTTAATTGATAGCATGATTTCTCTATTGAAGTAATACTTACATCATTGTGCTTCTAAAATAACAACATCGCCTTCTTGGTTGTAATAGATCGGTGTAAACTGCAAAGTTCTCCACGCGATCGTTTGCAGAATTTGTTTATTATATTTCAGGGCTGAGGTCGAGTCCAGTAGATTCGGCTCCAGAAACTGAAGAACGGCGAGTCCAGATAATCAGAGTACAACTTTTTTTTCAAATCCAATGCAGGCAAAGTACAAGACATGTCTCAGTCCAGGGCAACCTGTGTCCGTCATGTCTAAGTCCAAGTCTAGACTACGACCTAATACGCTACCACCAATCAACTCATGCACAATCGTCTTGCTCTTTCTTCTAGTAGTTTAAACAATAAACAATAAATTCCACACCTACACTAAGATGCAATGCATCAAAGTGCTCAAAGTATCTGCTATAGAATTGTATAGTATAGTCTAATATAGTATCACTATAGTATATTATATTATAGTATAGTATAGTACAGTACAGTACAGTACAGTATAGTATAGTATAGTATGGAATAATATGGTATTGTATGGTATGGTATGGTATGGTATGGTATGGTATGGTATGGTATGGTATGGTATGGTATGGTATGGTATGGTATGGTATGGTATGGTATGGTATGGTATGGTATGGTATGGTATGGTATGGTATGGTATGGTATGGTATGGTATGGTATGGTATGGTATGGTATGGTATGGTATGGTATGGTATGGTATGGTATGGTATGGTATGGTATGGTATGGTATGGTATGGTATGGTATGGTATGGTATGGTATGGTATGGTATGGTATGGTATGGTATGGTATGGTATGGTATGGTATAGTACAGTACAGTACAGTATAGTATACTATACTATAGTATACTATACTATACTATAATATACTATAGTATTGCTTTAGTATTGTAAATGACTTGCTTCCTTTTCTTCTTTTCTTTCTTTTTTTTTTCTTTGATAATCATATTTATGTAATCGAGAATAAGCACCATCGTAAAACATGTCATTTATCAATTCCATTTTTTTTTAAAACAGTAATTTGCATTTGGATGAAGGATTGGATTCCTAGTGCAGTTTAGGAAATAATAGATAACATGTGTTGTTCAACCACATGTGTTGGATAGGCTATAATTATGTCTTGTCAAATGCATATGGCATACACGTGGTTTGCCACCGCACAGACCCCTTTAAAGTTGTTTTTTTTTTCAGTTTAAATGTATGTTAATTAATTTATCGCTTTCTCGTCAAATTTTGTATGTATATCTTGAGTATTGTTGTTTCTATACCTCGTAGCAATATTATGTTTCTCGACTGTATTTCCTGGTTTCAAAATGTCGCCTACTTACTTCTCAAAATAAACGATATATACATCATTACATTAATATTGATAACAATTAATGATACTTAGAATGGAGAAGAGCGTCGTTGTTAAATTAATAAATCCCCAGAAACGGAAACAGACACCTAACCTGGAACTTCAACTATTGTTCAACAGTACAATTATCTCACCACTATATATATATATATATATATATATATATATATATATATATATATATATATATATATATATAGATAGATAGATATATATATATATATAGATATATATATAGATATATATATATAAATATATATATTTATATAATATATATATATATATATATATATATATATATATATATATATATATATATATATATAAATATATATATATTTATATACATAGAGATGAATTTATCAGAAATTCAACTTCACCACAGGTTTTGTGCTTTTGGGACTAAGGCGATGGTAGGGATTGAACCTCGGACCTTTTTTCGTGTCACAGACCTAAGTCCGTACCACGTGGTTCTACAAGCAGGACTAGCAGTTTTCGATACAGGTTGCCGAAGCCGACAGTGGATTGACGACCTTCCTTACTGGTGTCCATACCCCAGTTGGTTGGGGTGTCCATATAAAGCGGGAGGCCTGGGTTCGAATCCCGGTGGGAGCTGGAAGTTTTTAACTGTTGTTGATAATTCTTCTGAAAGATGTTGTGGACAAATAAAATTCACTGCTACCAGTCCATTATGTATTTCTCTATTCCACCATCATTGTTTCGGGGATGGACCCATTGAATTTGTAACGCTCATCAAATGAAGTGGCTAGACTCCTTAAGCTAACACAGCGAATAATAGGTCATTTCATCGGATCCGACACAATAAAGCTCAACTGGAAAACACTACAACCTCAAATAGAGTGTATTCAACATTACAAATGTGTCAACTTTGTCATATTGTGTTGACTGTCATCCAGAGGCGCTCCGTTGTATGTGTTATAAGGACCTGTTTCGGTTGAGTTACAAGAACTCATAAACATAATCATTTTACATATAGCCTTGGATAACACTAACACGTCATCATCGATTAAATTCTTAAATGAATTTTCCCGTAATTAAGCATATGTTGAAGGTGAGTATCTCTTGCAAAGCAAAGTAGCTATAGAAACAATGTTGCACTTAAATTGTTCTTTTTTTCAAATACTTTTTGATCATAACTAATTGTCAGTTTTTTTCTTCTTTTAAGTTTATATATGTCATGCTTCGACTGACTTGATACTGGCAGTGAGGCAGTGTAAATATCCTGTTTCCGTAACATTAATGGTAAGAATTGATCATAGTCAGCAGCAGCCTACGAGTGACTTGAAGCATGATACGTGAGGAAGTACAGTAAAGTGTTAGACTATATACATTAGCGTTAGCAAATTGTCACAACGGCCATTAAAAGCCCAATTGACTTACACACTAAGTCACAAAAGTAAAGTGGTCTCTAAGTCTAGATAGCGGCTCTCACTTGCTAAACGCTACCCATCACCGGATAGCTGAAAAGTTGGCCTTTCATGGCACTATCAATTTTCCTTACCTGTGTGCAGACGTGTCTTTTTAGTGGTTCTGCGATAGTAAGTACATTTATTGTGGAGGATGTCTTCTTAGGGTAGAGAAACCAGGATACAACACTTGCGTACTAAAGTCCTTCTTACAACAAGTAGATGGTGAACCGCAAGAAATCACTAAGGTGTCAAATACTGTCCAGGCTGTCAAACTCTCTTTAAATGCTACCCAAGTCAAGCTAATGGCTACCAAAAACGGCCTTAGAGACACCAGTCCCCAACAAAATGCAGCATTTGGATATTTCCTGCGACTTTGAAAAAAACAGTAAGCCATGGCTCATTCGGTGAAGTTTTTAGGGGTTCCTTTCAAGGAGGTGACTGTAGCAGTTAATAGTCCATCGGGCAGACTTCAAAAAGTGCTTAAAACGACTTTCGTTGCACATATTTAGTACCAAGGTTAGTTGGTTGGAAGTTGTAGAGGGATGTCCTAGGAACATTTTTCGCGATGTTGGATGGTTGGAGTGGTGTTATTTTTCGAGAATCAAGATAAAACGAGGAAAACGTCCCGAAGAACTGCTTCTTCATGAAGCCACTGTAAACCAGCAGATTGCACACAACAATGTTGTCACATTCATGGGCACGTATATGGATCCATCTTATGTCTTCATTGTAACAGAATTTGTCGCAGGGGAAAACATCTAGGACATGATATATTTGCGTGATGACCAGGTAGATTTGCCACACAAAAAAAGTCCATGTCGCTGTGAGGGTTATGAAGGAGTAGCCTATGGTACCTGCACGAACACGACCCTCAAATTATACATCAGGATATAAAGCCAGCAAATATCATTCTTGACAGATACCTCAACGCAATGCTTTGTGAACTAGGCATTGCTAAAGCGAGATCTTTTTGTGTGGCTTCTACGACTACATGAGTGTTATGGCGGGCCATCAGTCTCAAATCATGGGAGATCGACTTATACCGATTTAAATCGACATATACCAGTTTCATTCTACATATCATCGATTTAAATCGATGATAAGTAAGATAAATCGATGATATGTCGAAGTAAACTGGTATATGTCGATTTACATCGATGATATGTAGAATGAAACTGGTATATATCAATTTAAATCGACATATACCAGTTTCATTTGACTTATACCAGTTTAATTCGACTTATATCAGTTTAAATCGACATATACCGATTTAAATCGATGATATGTAAAATAAATCGATGATATGTCCATTTAAATCGACATCTACCAGTTTAAATCGATGATAGGCCTATGTCGAATTAAATCGGTAGCAGTCAATTTCCGTGGACTTATACCAGTTTGATTTACTTCGACATATCATCGATTTATTTTACTTATCATCGATTTAAATCTATGATAAGTAAAATAAATCGATGATATGTAGAATGAAACTGGTATATGTCGATTTAAATCGATGATATGTAGAATGAAACTGGTATATGTCGATTTAAATCGGTAGAAGTCAATTTCAGCTGCTGGAAACTGGTATAAGTCGAAGGAAACTGGTATATGTCGATTTAAATCGGTATAAGTTGATCTCCCATGATTTGAGACTGATGGCCCGTGTATGCTGCTGGAACCCCAGAGTAAATGTCACATGAAACTCTGCTTGACAACAAAAAAGAGTACATTAGCTTAAGCTGTCTGCTCTCTGGGGCTCACTTTAACTGAGTAGTTTATGGGAGAAACCCATGGAACTTTCAAGACCAGCGGGAAGAACCAATTACGTACATACGAGATTGCATGAGGAAACACGAAATGTCACACGTTCTGAATGTATGCAAATTTCATTTTCTACTTTTGTGCATAAAGTATGATCCAGAAGATCGGCCAATTGCATGTATCGTATTAAGACAATTTCAGTGCCCATCTTGCTGTTACACTATGCTGGTATGAGTGAACTTTCCTAATGAATACAAGCATGTCAGTAACCCATGGTCAGAGTAGAAAACCTGTTACACTACTAGTAGGTCCAGCAACTTTTGAGTTCTTGTTTGTAAGCCTTTGCCTCTTTCAGTTGAGGAATGTAACCAGAAACCACTATTCAAAGTATTCACCCAAACGTGTTGCCATGGTATTGTTCTAACCATGTTTACCAAAATAGTTAAAAAGAATTAAGTTTCATTCTCTGGTGATTTGTTTTTAATCTAAAAGTTCTTGCAACCATATACATCAATGACTAAATTACGAGTTAATTATTGGCAGCCTCGGGTTTAAATCTTTTCAAACACCTGACAAAAACTGAAAAGTGTTATTTAAACAACCTTAGCAAAACAATTATTCTGGGGTTACTTTCAAGTGTTGTGGAAGGAAAAATCCATTTCAGCGAATGATTCAAAAATGCTTGGCTGGTTATAGATGACAGTCCCATGTATACACAACATCGTTTCGTTCCCTCTGAAAGAGTAAAAACAAATTTCCTAAATACATAATCACAAATTGGTTCAATTCATAGGTTATGCCGTTGCAAAGATGAAGTCCCGCTCAATAATTTATGTTGCCATTTTTTTTACCATTAGAATAATATGCGTTTGTTATGCACATTTTATTGCTAACTTTTCGAAAAATGAACGGAACGGGTTTTTTTGGGAGGGGGATGAGGGGGTGGGCACAACTGTTGGAATTTACTATGTACATCTACAATACTAAACTGTGCAACTTGAATGTGGAGTGATATGGTAGCATTGAAGCACGTTATTGATCTTCATATTTATTAGGCTATCTCAACATGAGGCCTGATTAGTATGGAAAAAACGTACGTGTATTAATACCATGAAGCAGAACTGGATAATTAAACTCTTGTCCAGGAAATCCCCTCTGAACTGATCATTTTCTTTAGATCTGAAAAGGTGTTCATTCAAAATTGCATACTTTCTTTTCTTAAGATGTTCTACCAAGCTTCAATGCGTTGGTTTGCAATGCGCTTTCCGGTCACAAAGCTTCTTTGATCCGCTAAAATGTCCTGCAGGGTAATGCCTTCTCATGAAAGTGTGCAGGTCTTTTACGGTCCCATTTTCAGTTCATTAGACACGCAATGCGAATGCATCTAACGATATCCATGTATCTGCGAAGACGTTCGCAATTTGCCCAATATAAAAGTGGCCACATCCACAATTAATGTCTGAATGTTTCCAGCGATACAAGAAAAGGCTCCTCAGATTGCGTCGGAGATATCTTTCACTAACTATTATCCGATCCTTTGCTGCCAAGTACCGTAATAAAGACTTTCCTTCTGGCTAAACCCTAAATTAAAGTACATACGAACAAGTTTATCCCTTTCCATCTTTGAAATGAAGATGTATCCCGCAGTATATAACGTAGACTCATTTACGTTAGACAAGTGTTAACATAGGCTATATCACTAATTAATAACACGTACGTATACGTAGGCCTACGTTCGTTATAAATAATAAATACGTATGTAATAATACTACGTAAGTACGTAGTAATTATTACGTACGTACGTAATTACACTACGTATTTACGTACTAGTCATTATCACGTACGTAATACGTATCACGTACGTACGTGATGTTATTACAAACGTACGTAGTATTATCACGTACGTACGTGATAATTATTACGTACGTACGTAGTATTATTACGTAATAACGTAATACTTTTATTTTTAACCATGACCTCTCTAGAGCTTCGTAACAAAGAGAGGCACAATAAAAGGAAATTCCATAGCGTATATACATCCTCAACGACGTCCAACGATCGCAGTCAATTAGCCTAAATGATCTGGAACAATATTCAAGACGAAATAACGTAAGGATATTTGGCCTACCAGAACCTCAGGGAGGAGACACCAATGAAGTCGTGGAGAAACTAGCCGTGGATAATCGTGAAATTACCATCCCTGTCTGACTCGAGCATTGAGTAATTGACCGATCACACAGAGTAGGACGGCAGAGATCAGAGGTCAACAGCGGAATCTTGGTTAAGTTTCTTTCTTTTCGGACTAAAACTTGGGGTGATGAAAGCGAGACGAAAACTCAATTCCACCGGCATCGTAATAAAAGAAGACCTCACTCAAGAAACCATGGCTCTATTAAAGAAAACCCAGGAGCACAAGAAGGTAAAAGACTGCTGGACTCTGGATGGTAGCCATTGTAACTGACCCAAACGGACACGAAAGAAAGCTCAATATTAAAATCATTAGAGATCTGGCTGAACTATAGACTCTCACTGCAAATCCAATATTGATAGCTGAATTTTATGATTCAATATGACATGTTGTTAACCTTTGCTCATATCTCCTTTTCGTTTTCATGTACTTATCCCCCCAAAAAATTGTTTCTTTTCTTCGCAAATCCTCTACATTTTATTAAACTGACACTTCCCGTTGGGTATATGTACTATTGTTTAAAAGCATGGTGCGGTAACGTAACCGCAAAAATAGAAAACTTCTACAACCAAAATGACTGACATGGATGATGATATTAATACCTCTAACCTGTAATTATTATACTGACCAAAGTTTTACTACAAATCTCAATTCTTCATCTAAATATCAGAAGTATCATGAAAAATTTGGATCTTTTTATATGTTTTTACAATCTACTGACAATTATAAATTTACTTTATTAGCAGAAACTGAAACTTGGTTAATAAATTATTGCCCCATTGACTTACTGCAAATAGGATGGTTATCAACTTATAAATATTAATTATTATTATTATAATTTATCGACCTCGTGAGAATCAATTAAATATATACTTTTATTGACCATTTAAAGGACTATCTCTTCAAAATGCATTTACAAAACAAAAATATATTCCTTACGGGTGATTTTAACATTGACTTACTAATTGTAAATGAAATATTTGACATACAGGATTTTCTAAATGTACTATGATCACTCTATTCACTCTTTCCATTTGATTGACAAACCTACTAGAATTACTAGCTCCCCGTCATTCCTGATTGATTTTTTTTTGTACTTATACTAGTAACCCAATTTAAAGTGGTGTCTTTGTCACTGGCGTTTTTTATCATTACCCCATCTTTTGCATTTCAAACAATAAAATGGAAAATAGACCTACTACAAATATCTTTAAGCATAATACTTCACCAAACAATAGGCGAATCCTTAAAAAAAAATAAAGTAAAACAGAAACTAAAGTCTGAAAAGTCCCGTTGGATGTCCACTGCAATATTGAACTCAATTAGACATGAACTTTAACTGTTCTATATTCGATCTCCAACACCAACCCATAAACTACTCTACACATATTATTTGAAAAAACATGCTTAGCACTATTATAACTCATGCTAAGAAAAATTACTACCGTAGTCTTTGAGCATAAAACAACTCCAGCCAAATGTGGAAAGCTATCAATAAAATCCTCCACAAAGACAGAAAAACTCAGTGTAATAAGTTATTTGTCAATGAACACGACTTAACCTCTGATGAAAATAGAGTTGCTAATGGATTCAATAATTACTCTTCTACTGTTGCCAAAACTTTTGCAGATAAATTAACCAATGGTCACCACAATCCACTAAGTATTGTAAATAGTAATATTTCGAATTCTTTTGTTATGTTCCCTACCAATGTAGATGAGGTACGCCTATATATATATATTAAGTTTAAAAACGGTAAAAGTCCAGGTTATGATAACATCACAAATGATGTTCTTAAATATACGATGAAAGCTATAGTACAACCATTGACACATGTAATCAATCTTTCATTTTCAAATGGTGTATAAATGGTGGCAAATTTACCATGTTTTACCCCACTTTAACCATAGTTTACCGCCGTAAGACTAGGGTACACTTTTGGCTGTAAGCTATAGATTGTTTCTTATATCTTATATAAGGTGATATATTATTGTATTCGTGTACATTTTAAATGTTCGTCCAAATTTTCCTGCCATTCCTGGACTAGCCGTTTTACTGCTTTGTACCTCAAGTCTTTTCATAGAGTTTGAAAAGCTAATGTTTTGTTTTCTTGTTACTATTTTCTTACAGTTTTACGTCTCATATTTTATGCAATATGAACAAGAAATAAAGTGACCAAAAAAATGTGTTGTCATTCTTAAAAAAGATAGTCCTCTGACAAAAAGTCCCATAAAGCTGACCTCATCGTGGTGTCAAAGCGGCAACCACTCTCTTTTCAGTGGGTGAACTAGATGTTTGTCTGACCATTTTTAAGTCAAAATGCACTCTCATGTGTCATATTTAATTGCCTGTTGTATAATCTGTATGTTTCCACAAAACTAGTTATGGTTGAAAATATACCAAGTAAACAGGCCCCTCTCTCGATACATCAAGACTTCATAGACGGATTATACTAGCAAACCCATGCACAATTTCAGGAGAGTAATTTGAAGGGGCACTGACAAGGTTTGCATTCTTTGCATATGCAGGGATTGTACTCGGGAGAGCACCAGCGTTGGCACCATCTTCACGAGAGTCTCTAAATAAAACATTATTGCTGTTGATAAATTGAAACCAGTGTTGAGTGCCTGATTTCAGCGAGTAATACCACAAGTAGCGATTGTTACGATATGGCATTGCTTGCATGTATTGTTATGTGTGGATTTACCAAAACAATGTATGGCAGTGAGTATTTCATGATAGTCAGGTGGCTTAGCAACAATTTTCAGGCTTAACGTTACCGGCCGGACAAAAGTACCAAATTTGGCATGGAGTTTCTTTTCGACCTATCTATCGATTTTATCCGTGGAACCCACTTTATCAGTTCCGATTTTTCAAGATGGCGGCCAAAATCCAAGATGGCCGCCAGAAAAAAAAGGAAATGTCACATATCTGGCTGTAAAAATCGGAGATGAACAAATGAGAGGTCAATTCAGGTGTTTCCGG
This sequence comes from Apostichopus japonicus, assembly GCF_037975245.1. Lineage (NCBI taxonomy): Eukaryota > Metazoa > Echinodermata > Holothuroidea > Aspidochirotida > Stichopodidae > Apostichopus > Apostichopus japonicus. The sequence goes on along the minus strand of NC_092570.1, from coordinate 12,963,421 downwards.
GGTCACTGAAATAGATGATGACCATGGCATGTTGCTTGAGTAACCCACTTCCAAGATGGCGGCCAAAATCCAAGATGGCCGCCAGAAAAAAAGGAAATGTCATGTATCTGGCTGTAAAAATCGGAGATGAACAAATAAGGGGTCAATTAAGGTGTTTCCGAGCTCACTGAAACAGATGATGGTCATGGTATGTTGCTTGGGCCACCCACTTCCAAGATGGCTGCCAGAATCTAAGATAGCCCCCTGGAAAAAAAAAGAAATTTCATACATATTCATTCCCCAGACCAACGTGTAAATGAAACCGGGCTAGCACCCTGACTATATGTTATAGCTGGTATTCTAATTGTGTCACTTTGGCTCAGGAAGCCACTTAGGACTTATTGGGGAACTTTGAGGTGTGATCGACCGTGGATAGACACTGTCGCAAAGCCCGTTATTATATGGGAGTAACGAGTGTCATGTAAGACTGACTACATTGAGTCAACTATATAATAGGGTAACTTGAGGGAAAACCGACCAGATGTGAATACCGACTCATTGAGGAATTTTGTACGATTGTGCACCCTTCATAAACACAACGTCAATTGTGCGAACAACACACGCTAAGCAGGTCACTAGGCATCTGAGGTATTTAAGTCGTTCTTTTCGAACCTGTACCCCAGGGCTACTGTTAGCGAGGATCTCCAGGAAGACTTGTTGTCTGGTATAGACAAGGCCCCCCCCCCCACTCATAGTAAAACGATAGCTTGGGTTCGAATCTCTCCGTTGGTGAGCTCTGGACAGCGGTAGCAGCGATGAAGAAGGGAAAGTCCCCGGTCCCGATGGCCACCCTGCTGAGTTCTATAGGACCTTCTGGGAGGTTCTCGGTGGGGACTTTAGAGACGTGTTCGCTACCGCTTTCCAGTTGAATTACATGAGCCAAACATAGAGGGCTGGAAATATTGTTCTCCTCCCAAAGTCAGGAGACCCTTTGGACCCTAATAGGCGTACAATAACGCTGTTAAATCTGGACTACAAAATCCTGGCAAAAGCTTTAGGAAATCGCTTAGCGGATGTGATGCCGGATATTGTAGGTCCTCTTCAGACTTGCGCTGTGCGAGTCCTTCGGATTGAAATCAGTGTTTATTCGTTGGGTCTCGTTACTATATAAGGACGTAACGAGCATGGTCACGGATTTACTTCTGGTCCCTTCCCGGTTCGAAGGGGAGTCCGTCAGGATTGTCCCCTCTCCCCGTTGTTGTATGTTCTCTTCAGCGAAAGCTCAGTATCTCGCTGAACAGATGCTTGGGGTTTCGACCTTTCAATGTACCGGGTGGGGCAAGAGTTAAATGCGTGCAAAATGCCGATGACGTCACTTGTATTGTGTCGGACCTCGAAGGTTTTGGCCACCTTCCAAGAGGCTACTGGTGCCAGACTTAACAAGTCCAAGACCAAAGGGCTGCATTCAGGAGGTTGGCGTGGCCAATCCCTCCCGTTCGATGCTACTTGGTCACATGTCATATGATCAGGGTAATCGGCATCTGGCTAGGTTATGGTGCCCCGGAGGCCACCACTTGGGCCGAGAAGTCTGATCAGGTGGAGGCAAGGCTCGACACATTCAATCGGAGGTGACTCTCCCTCCCTGGGAAGGTTACAGTTGTCAATCGTTTTATTGTTCCTCTCCTTTGGTATCCTGGTACGGTGATCGCTGCACCAGATTATGCCTTGGTGCGATTGGAGAGGATCATTTTTTATTTCATTTGGGGAAAGTGCAAACCAAACCTTCTCAAAACGACCGTTCTGTAAAAGACCCCCTTGAGCGGGTGGGCATGGTTTGGTCCACCTACCATCTTAACTGCGCTTTCTCCTTTTGAAAGGTTTTTTCGTTGCGTTTGAGAATAACTCGTTTGCCTTTTTTGTTACGTTCTGGGGTGGTTTTCTTTTTCGCCACTACTGGCCCGGATCCTTTTCCAATAACCAGCCAAAGGCGACACGCCCTTCGGGGGTGTAGACTCAGATTGGTGACTCACTTTGCCATCAAAGAGGAGGGTGGGCCAGATGTTCTGCTGAACGTGGCCCCTCGGCTTGCCAAACCGCCATCTCTCCAGATGTGTGGTGTTCTGTGTGTTGTAATTCACTAGAAAGCCGTCCCCGGGACTTGGCGAGGAGGATTGCACATGGGGTCCTCATCACTAACCATTTTCGCCTAGTCAGGTGGCGATTAGGTTATGGGATTTGTCCCTGTGTGGGCTGTAAAGCCATCAGGACTATGCAACACCTTTTGTTTGAGTGTCCCTTTGTCCGGTTGGTGTGGGAATGATGTTTCACGCCTTAATTATTGGTGTTATTGGTTGTAATTGTTGTTGTTTTGGTTATTACGGTAATACGTTTTGAGGGTGCAGGCTGACCAACCTCCATAGCATTGTTGATTTGGCCTTTGCTGGTAAATTATCTCCTTAAGGGAATAAGAAATAAGGTATTTATAGATAGGGCCAAAAACGTTTGTCAGTCGGCAAAGTCACCTTAAAGGGTGTGAAGACTCGCGCAAAAAGAAACGTCTAATGCCGGTAATCTGACCTAGTTTCGAATAAGGTGTATCAGAAGTGTTAGACACCACCATCGATCCCAGAAAATACGCACACAGCTTGCTACCTCCGGTAATTAGATACGAATGTGGAGTCAGTGCATACAGCTGCGGTCAATAACCATAGCACAGTGTACAAACGATACAGCGATGCATGGACATCTCAGCTCCAGCTTAATTAAAGCAGCATTTTGCGTCCTTTTCTATGATTTTTCTCAACCTCACTGACTCCACTATCCCATAACGACATACATAACTAGCTTATTTATTTAAGTCTTACTTCATATGGTGCCATAAAAGTCGAAAAATGTGCAACTTTTTCTCCAAGATATTTACCATTAGAACCCTATAAACCTCGCCCATAATATGAATATTTAAACACTACGAACGTCATTGACCAATGCAACACCATGCTTGATTTATGTACAGTCTATATTGCAGTTGTACCAGGGAGTTCCATTACATCCGATCCCTGGTTGTACCAACTCAAAGTCTTGAATCTACTTCTAGCAACAACTCATAACTAAACCTGCATCTCTGATTGGTTGAATTCAAACTAGTGGGTTCGGAGGAAATGTATGCCATTAATTTTAACTGTGTAACTTGTCGAGGACACTGTTCTCATTATCTGCAAATATCCTTAATTACACGTCAATTAACATTGTTGGCAGCGAAAAACTTGGCTAATATCTTAGTTTGCTGTTTTGTGATTGATATATGTAAAAAAAATCGATGGACATGTCAAAAAAAGTAGAAAACGGCGACCAAACGCAAAATGCTGTTTTAAGATAACAAGGTATCATGTTTCATTACCGGTAGGCCTACTGTTTGCATTTTGTAGCGACAAACAGAAAACTTCACTTGCAAGCAACGGAAAGTTAACCTTTTCAGAGCGCGGCACGCGGTTTGGGGCGAGTCTTCAATGACTTTAAAGCATTTTAAAGAGATCCCGGACACTTTCAACTGTGGCATAGAAAACAGCATGACTGCCACAACGGCTCTGAGCAATACAACTCAGCGCGCTCTTAAACGTTAAAATGCAGGGTTACCGGTCTCTGCCAGAGTTGTATTTTTATATACGACATGAAGAGATCTCTAGTCTCTGTCAGAGCCGTATATATACCCGGCTCTTGGCTCTGTTCTGTTATAGCGCCACACATACCTTTCTTCACACTTGACTAACATTGTCTGCTAGCTTCTACCAGGTTCTAGTACGCAGTTCCATCGTTCTATGTATACGTACTTCCAACAAGTCCACTGACCGCTGGCTATTTCACCCGTACATCAACGTAAACCGCCTGTCTTTCAGGATATCTCCTGCAAGGTCACGGTGTCTGCTGAAAACAGTGCTATCGTAACCGTACCTAAACACTTATGCAATCGTGACTTGCTGTTTCAAGAATCTTAACACAGCTTTGCAGGCTGGCTTTCCTTGAATCTGAATTAACCCCATCAACCTTTGGGATAGTTTCGAGAATGTGTGTAGCGTGTAGGATTTCTTTTACATACATGAGGATGGACAGAAACTGAGTTTTCACTGCTGGGTTGCAGTAGTTTTGACGAAGTAAGGACTAAACTGTAGTTCATACTTGAAGTTGAAGCTGGCTAGTGGTTGTAGCAGACGGAATGAGAAAGTTGTACCTTTTAGCCTCGATAAACATTGTGCTGGGACTGTCTAACTCTAACATAGTAAGGCGAAAGTGTTTTGTCGTGTATCAGTACCACAGCTATAACATTGCAGCAGGCTGGGAAATAACAGAATTGATATCGTAAGTTCTGTCTTTAGGCTAGTTAAGAAATTCATTTGTGATGTTAGTTATACCTAGTCTAGGCCCTAACTTGAGTCAGTAGGCTTAGGCCTAATGTTAGACCTAGGCCCTAAGCCGAGATTCGTATTGCAGGCCGACAGTGTTTCGGACATGAGATTGGTCTTAGCCTAGCCTTAAACTTAAAGGTCTGCTGTATATGGTCAATTCCATGATAAGGTCAACATCATACCAAAAAATTTTAAATCGTTGTACATTAAAATTGTATAAGTTTCCAATAAATAGAATACTTGTAGTTACTAAAAATATTTTTTTCACCCCCAAAACCTCATTTGTTTGATTATGGGGTCGGTAATAACAAATGGTTCCTGTAGAAACTAAATTATGAAAAAAACAGTGAAATTTCATTTTGTGCAGATTTGTACATAGTAATCATAGGTATCATCAGTTTTTTGGACTAATTATATTTGCTATAGCATAGTGCTCACTTATTAGCTTCAATTTTTTTTCTACATCAAGGCATTAGACAATAGTGGTGAATTGAAAACACCCTCGATTTACTGTCACGCGAGTCACAAAATTTACTGTTTTTATTTTTTTTCTCCTTGCCTGCACAATATTTTTTCTCCAAATAATGAATATCAAGCCTTCACATAGATACCAAAAGGATTACTGAATTTTCCCTTCCAGAAGATATTCAAATTTTGCAGAAAATCACCCTTTATGAATGTCACGCGAGTCACGTCACGCGAGTCACGTCAAATCAAGATAGTGTTTCTACCTATTTACTGTGTGTTGGACTAATTATATTTGCTATAGCATAGTGCTCACTTAATAGCTTCAATTTTATTTTGATATCAAGGCATTAGACAACAGTGGTAAATAGAAAACAGTAAACACCCTCGATTTACTGTCACGCGAGTCACAAAATTTACTGTTTTTGTTTTTTTTCTCCTTGCCTGCACAATAGTATTACTCCAAAATAATGAATATCAAGTCTTCACATAGATACCAAAAGGATTACTGAATTTTCCTTTTCAGAAGATATTCAAATTTTGCAGAAAATCACCCTTTACGAATGTCACGCGAGTCACGTCACGCGAGTCACGTCAAATCAAGATAGTGTTTCTACCTATTTACTGTGTGAAAATTACAGGGATGTTATCTAGTTTGATGAATGAATCACTGATTAAAGATATCATTCCCCTTTAATTAGGCAACTTGAATAATATGGGCACACATAATGCAACTAATCATAATTTCATTTGAAATATCAGAATTTAAAATCATGAATATTTATTCGCAATATAATGCCTATTTTATCACCACATTTGGAAAGTTAGCACATGTCATTGACTTTTTAGTATTATACTAAAACATAATCTATATTTGTATCTGGCAATGCCATGTGCTACATGACAACCTTAAGGTCTAAACTGCTCAATCATTCCCAAAATCCTATGTGCAAATGTATCTTCTCAAATATTACACTTTTGGTTTATTCAAATATGACAAATGAGAATGGTAATTTGAATCACATTTTGATAGATCTGTTTCTTCTATAACTTTCAAATGAGTGACTTCAACAGACTAAATATTGTTATAAATATTAATTGACAAAATATATTGCCTGAACAACTGTACTACCCGTACAGTATATTACCTACTGTCTGCAGTCATGAAGGTAACTCGGGACATTAATATCATCTGGACATTCCCAAGGGAAGTACCTTTTGGACACTTTCTAGACCAATGAATGTTATATTTCACTATGCAAGATCTGTACCTTCAATTCACTACTGCATTTGGTCTAGAACTATCCGAAAAGTGAACTTGTCACGCGAGTCACGTTTTCTTGTCACGCGAGTCACAATACATCTTCATCGTTATTTTCATGCGTTACAACTTTTTTTCAAAGTTGCATAGCAATTGAGGTAGAGGTATTTTTCAACTTCGGTATGATTATAAAAAGTGATTGGAAAAATTTTAATAAGACATAAGAAATCGAACATTTGTGTGTGCATTCTGATTTTTGCTAATAGTAACTGTCACGCGAGTCACGTTTAGTTTTTCGCCAATTTCACCCCCAATACTTGAGGTATAAATATTTTTTCTCTACTGTTGTAAGCATTAAGGCGTACATTCACTGCTACATTAATGCTTTTCTCCCAGGTAATTTCTTTATTTGTTAAATGATATCAAATAGAGAGGAATTTGAGTAAAAATGTCACGCGAGTCACCATGGAATTGACCATATACCCCTAGCATGGTGACTTCGAAGTTCGGACACTTAAGACTTAAAACACCCCAAAACTAAATCTTCTGGTCTAAATCACCAGAAAATATACTTCATATGGTGGGAGAATTGTGTTATAGTACGATACACGGCCAAACTTTCTTTCCTGCAAACTGTTTTCACGTTGTTTTCCAAGAAGATTCTTTGTGATTGTGGAACTGGTATTTCTTTGCTAGAGTATTGCGAAGTTCGGACACGCAACCCACAGTGTGGCGCTGGTGATAAAATTGGTGGCGCAGTTGCTCTTTCAGTAATTATAACAGACTTCATAGATCTTTGTCATTTTATTGACAAATATGTAAGTAATTTCTTGCACACGGGTCACTTTGGAGAGAAAATAACTGTAGCTTCGTACTGTTTGGTGAAATTTGGCTCTTCCTGTAGGTTTTCATGGTGAAATAGTGTATTTCTTAGGGTGTCCGAACTTCGCAGTATGCCGAACTTCGCAATACTGACTTTACCAGAATGGTATAGCACGCTATCTTGAAAAAGTTTCTTGGGATTACGTAATCCACCTGCCTTTGTCGTAAAATGACCTTCTTTTACCAATTAGTCTGCAATGCCTGCCATATAGTTTTTCTTGTATGAGGGTCTTTGTGTTAACATTGTATGATTAACTGAACTGTCGACATGAACATATTTCCACACAGTGTTTACACAAAGAGCCTAATGGTGTTAAGAGGCTTTGAGGCTAATTGTACATGCTGAGGTCGATCAATCACAAAACTTTCCTAGTTATAGTGTGCTATAATTGGAGCCAATAAAGCAGATCTTTAAGTTATAGGGCCTAAGGTATACCCTGCTGGCCACCGTCTGAAAGCAAGGAGGTTCAGATACTGTGAGTGTGAACTAGTTTAGTTAGTCCTTGCCATTATTTTGAGGTTGACGCAATGTTAATCATTGTGTGGAATTAATCATGAAACTGATTACGTCCACTGAGGATCCATTGTCAGGTGGCTGTCCATTCACAGTTGGGGATCAAACATGTTCTGATAATTTAATTTTGATTGCATGTATGGAGAATATAACACAATAATGTCCACTGAGCCTTCATCCTGGTGTGGAAGGTTAGTCACAATACAAAGTTTGTCTAATGAATGAAATAGCGCCTCTAGAGACAAGAAGCATATAAACCAGTGCTTTGAATTGAGAAAGATAAGGACTAGTTCTAGTACATAAGGTTGATGTACGCATTTGTTAGTGTTCGCACAGGGTGTCTGGGTACCCACCTGGCGCGGTTCTACCCAGTTCCTTATTTAGTACCGGAATCCTACGCAATGTGTGATTTTTTTTTTTTTTTTTTGCAAGAGAAGGTTAGGCAAGATTTTCCCATTGACTTAGTGTGGTGTTAGGCTAACATGGGGTTGTATTAAGAGCAATAAACAGGCATGAGACTCTTCCGCGGAAACGCGGATTTCCGATTATTTTTTTTTTCATTTTCGCGTTTTTTCTCGTAATTCGCGTTTTTTATTATTTTTTTTATTTTATTTTTTTTATTTTATTTTTTTTATTTATTTATTTATTTATTTATTTTTTTTTTGCCAAACATGCTGGACTCTGAAGGGAAGGAACACCGAATTTGACCAGTGGTGGAATCAAGTAGCACAAAGCAAGCAAAAAAGCCTTTTTTTGGTTCAAAAAAGCTAATGGAGAAATTATACAAGCAGAAATTCCACACTTTTTTGGCGAGTTACTTGATGTGATAGATTCCATCTAGAGTCCACCATTTTGCATTTAAGCCCTCCTTACCTGACAAAAAAATTCTAAAGGGGAGGGGGTCACCCCCTCCTCTTAAACCCCACCCCCAGGACGGCGATCGATAAATTTCAGATTTTTTTTCCCTGGCTCAGTCTCATCCCTGAATTATAATGAAAGTATTACATACAGTACATTTCTGCAAGCATATAAATTGCATTCAGACTTGTAAAGAAAAAAAAAAACATTTACCTAAAAGTGGATCAAAGAAAACTTGATGAGCACTAACAAACATTTGAATGATATTATTTGTTTTTCACATGTCTACAAGACAAAGAAAACCAGTGAACCAAAAACAAAAGAAGATTGATAAACCAAGAAACTTGTTAGTAATAGCCACATTAAGACACAACTAAAACAACCAAAGAAGAAGCACCCCAATAGAATGGCGCAATGAGCAGTTACTCCAGAAGCCAAAGAATAATAATAATAATAATAATAATAATAATAATCAGCAGTTAACTCAAATTTGGAATCTTTTCAATTAAGAAAGTCATTTCAGATGGGAAAACCTTAGATTGCTCTTGGATGAAAAAACCCACCTATGACTATGACCCGGCCGGGTATCGAGCCTGGAATCTCTCGATTGCTAAGCATCATTGTTTCAAATGCCACTGCCTTTATCAACTCGGCCACAGCCCCGGTTATCAAAAACAATCACGCCATTAAAAACAAAGCCTCTCTAAATAAAGGAATGCTGAACATCGTATATGATTTGATCCCTGATTTTTAAACAATGCCATTGCTTCCCTGCTCACCCTTAATCAGACTCATCCTTAATCAGACTGTAAAAGAGAGACCATGGAGAGAGATAGCTTTGAATTTTTTGCAAAGAGACAGTTTACACCCAACATGTAACTTACTTCCCACATATTTGATTCCTGGTTGAAGGCAACAGCAATCTATGTGAACAGGATATCTCAAGAAGGGTAACCTTGAGGGATCTCTTTAATACTTGGCATGTGGATGCCCCATATTGAGTACAGCAACCCCATTGTTTTTGGTGAAGGTCAGAGGTCATTTGGGGTCACCAGAGGTCAAACTGTAAACCTTGTGAACACAAAATCTCAAGAAAGGAAACAGTTGTAAATCTGCTATTTTTATTGGTAGAGGTCAAAAGTCTGTAAACCTTGTAACCACAATACCGCAAGAAAGGTAGCATTAGAAAGTATTATATTTAGCATGTGGATGCCTTATACCAAGTAGTTGAAGCCTAAATCAGCAAGGAATCACTAACACCTTTGGCTGTGGTTAAATGACAGAGGTTCTGTACAGTATATCCATCAGGACTATAGTTTCTTCACTGTAATTGAATAATTAAGAGGGAATGTTGCAGGAAGAAAATTTAGCTTTAGTGAGCTGCCATTTTCACAGGTCACTGAACATGTGTTCTTGTCTTTGTTGTAGCTTCACAGTGGGGTAGTACTTCCTTTGATTTACCTAAATGTTTGGAACCTTAGGAATTTTTAGCACCTGTTGCATTATTCCATGGGGTGAACAAACTTTTGACCCAAATAAACATGGAACCATTTGTCTGTTGATCAAATTGTTCCACACTGAAGTACCATAGGAATTATGGCAGGGATTCACATAGACTAACCTGTTGAAAGCATTAACCTTTCAACCAGTGCCAGTGTTCATCTAGGAAACTTTTTTTTCCTTTTGACATCGTTACCAAATGTGATCAAAGTTAAGGCCTGGTAGGCTAGGCCTAATATTTTATCAGGGTTGAGGTCCCGCCATTTTCTAGAACAGTGTTGAAGAGGCTGAAGAAACTGAAAAATTGACAACGATGACCGATATCGTTTTCACTTAGTTTGGTAAGTGATGTTCATACCTACTGTGCATAATTAGTCCACTATGTACAGCATTATATGAAAGTAGTCCATGTTGACATAACATTGACATGACATGACCTATAAAGAAGCAGATTACAAATATTACAGAGTGTGAAGAATTGGTAAAAAACATTGGCTATGACCAGGATTGTAAATGCAACAATTATGACTTGAAATGGATGTCATATAAGTATTATGAACAGACGTATTCACTATACAGTACAGTAGCTCAGCATACACCATGTTGCATTCTTAAATGCAACTTGAGAGTTTTGTTCATATCAACAGACTAACAACATCAACAGTTGATGGGCTGTATAAAATGAACCCAATTGTGGTCCACAGTCAAATGCTTCCTGATACAGTTTGCACTAGTTTTCTACATGGTAAAAGTATACATACATACAGTTTTGGGTAAAGCCTCATGATGCATCCAATCTGGACTTTCCAAAGAGATTGTTTTCATACTGTTTATTTTGTAGTGAATATTGCTTCAATCATGGTGGACTGATGAACTTTATTACCAGATTTGTTCAGCCTGTTCAAAGAGTTTGAGGTGTTGCAAAATACAGAGAATAATGTATTGCCTTTGTTGTTCCAAAACATTAATGGAACACATGCATGCTGGGAGGTGTTGACATATTCTGTCTTGAAAATGTCATATTGACTTACATGTCCAGTTACTAGAACTCTTACCCCATACTCTCACAAAAAGTGTAGAGTTAGAGAATTGTTTGTTCCTGTCTAGGTAATGAAATGCATAAAGAGGCATGAACTTTTGAAAGAGGATAATGTGGTAGATATCCTCCTGTACAATATAGTTAAGTATTTGCAGTATGATAAGCATTATTTACATAGTGTCTGGTACAGTTTGCATAAGGGCTGATAGTCGTAATCGATTAATCGCCAGTAGTCGCGATTACACTTGGAAGTTTGATTAAACGCGTTCAAAACCTAAGTTGGGATTAAATACTAGACTACAAACTAGGACTACACATACTGTAAACTGCTTTTGAATATTAGCCGTAGAACCTATCAAAAACAACACTAAAGCAGTTTGTCAGCAAATACTGCAAAAGTACAGGTTCTCACAAGGCTTACACTAGCACTGTGCAATGTTTAAAATCGGCAAGCACCTGCTCCGGTCAGATTCATACTGTAAGTTTTACATGTCAGTAATACACTTGTTCTGCAGTGCAACATTCAGTCCTAGCAATGTCTGATCATTGCGCATAATCACAAATTCGTAAGTTATAAATCTCTTACAATTGCCAAAGTATTTGCCATTTCTTCAAATATGTTTACTTAATTGTTTAATTAATTACTTCATTACTGGCCTGGATCACATTTATCGGGTTTTTTGATCGAGTGTGTCGATTGCGTTGTAGTTTGATTTCAATGTGCCTGCCTTAGCGCTAGGCTAGAGCTAAAGCCTATAATGTTGAACGTCCTTCTACAGAAAACTCTTGCATACCAATTATCACACCGCTACAAGGTGTTACATCTCTTCATTGTTTGCACATTTGCTGTTATTATTGCTAGTAGTTGTAGTAGCCTCGAAGATTCATTCGCAAGTTTTTGATTTACTCAGAACGATTTTAAGAAATGTTATAGATTGAAAGTTGTTCCCAGTATTGTTTGGTAGATGTTTTAACGCGATTTAGACACCACACGTTAAGACACGAAAGAACAAATAAACCAAGTGCACCATGGAAAAAATTTGTTTTGACTGTATTTTTGCAATGTAAAAAATATAGTGATGACCTAATAACTGTAACCGAGTAATCACGAGAAGAGCTATGCGATTAATTGACTACAAAAGGAAGAGTCGACTATCAGCACCAGTTTGCATTACAGTTCTGAACTAGTAGAGTAGATAATTGTTGTATACATGTATGCAACATACTGCATGTACTAAGTATAGTACATACAGTACTTACAGTACTCACTAGTTTGATGCCTGCCAAATTGGCTCATCAACTTTTGTGTGGCTTCTTAATACTCCAGGAATTCTGAATTGGAGGGCAGTAACATTTTAAGGGAGGGCACCAAATATGTATGCAGAGGCACTTTATGATTGCACAGATTTTGGGATTGGGCACAGTAGTTGGCACATGGGGAAGGTGGGGGGGGAGTGGCCCCTCTCCTGTGTGTGTCTCAGCCTGGCTACAGCCTGGGTAAAATGCTACTGTGCGGTACAGTCATCAGGGATGTTACCATGGTTTGGAAGGGATGGGATAGAGGGAGTGGGGAGTATAGCACCCCTGAGATGACTTCCTGTCAGGCTCAGAGTGAAGGGTGTCAGGAATGATTTGTATTTTCCCTAAACTGGAATTGTGTTCAATGAGTTTTTATGTATAGAGACAGGACTGACTATGTACAGTGCAATATGAGTATTGGATGAAATGACAGATAACGGTGCCTAGATCCTTGTTGATGATCATAGTTAGCACCGACTTGTTAGTAGTATTCAGTACATGCTAAAGTACTATGAGATGATGTTTGGCACAAGTCACTTCATATACCACCTCCCCCCCCCCTCCCCGGTTTCCCATACATAAGACAAACCTGATCAGACATAAGGGGAGGGCTCACAAAGTTTGCCAGTGTTGCTGCCACAAGTTTTTATGAAAAGCTTTGTCATCAGTGGGTTATAATATTTGCAGAGCCATCAGCTTGCAGCTGCATGAGCAATTATACGTTTTGTTAAGGCTAGGGAAGGATGAGTGTGAAGCACTTAACAAGAGTTGCCGATTTCCTGCATAGTGTATATAATAATGTACAGCAGTACTTTAGAAGAGTGTAGAGACAATGGGACCTATGTGTGCAGTACGGTAACAGTGATATAGTATGGAAGCACAGTACAGTAAATAACTTACTTACATGCCAGTGGGGAACAATTCGTCAGCGCATTCTGTTTTGTTCTTGATCAAGTTCTCATTTATGTCCCATTCTTTTGTCGGTGATTATTGAACAGTTCGTCTGGTACTATAAAGTGATGTATAGTTTATCATTGTAACAGACCATTAGAATTTTGTTAAGACCATTTACAGTCCTAACAAAATTCCTTAACATTCAGCTTTCACTGTAGTTGCTGTTACAGTACAGTGGTTTTGAATATTGTGTAACATGTATCTATGGGAATTGAATGAAAGGGAAAATGGGTCACAGAGATGCATGGCAAACACTAATAAATTTACTGACATTGGTTATAAACCTGATCCATTCAAAAGTGTTGACTTCACTTTTTGTGAGAGCTATGTATAACTTCATGTGCTACTGAATATGAAAAAGTGAACTTTAAGCAAACAGGTGTTATGTCATATTATAATATGCACTTTGATCAAACATGTTGTTGTTAGTGTGCAAGCTGTGATATCACGCCTGTTTCTGTGTTTGCTTCAAATTCACGTGGTACTCTGCATTACCAAGTGACAATTTTCTATATATCAATGCTTCAAAATGCCATACATGTACATTTGGTGCAATAGGTTTCATATTGCAGATTTCACCCGGATGTTCCTAATTTGTTGGTTCCTTGCTTTTTGCAAAGCAAGGAACCTATGCATTCAACTTGGCGTGTGTGTGTGTATGTGTATGTGTGTGTGTGTGTGTGTGTGTATGTGACGCTTGGCTTGTGTACACGATATCTCAATAAGGAAATGATGTATCATGATGAAACTTGTTGGGTGGATAGCCCTTAGTGAGAGGAAGATCCCTATTTTTTTTTGGTGCCCGCAAAGGTCACCAAAGGTCAGTTAGATGCCAAAAACCAATATATTAAAAACAGCAATAACTCCCATTGACAGGGTCCGACATGGTTGATATTTTGGGAGTAGTTGTGAATAGGGTAAGGGATCGTTTCCAAACATAACAGTAATGTGATCGAAGGTCAACAAAGGTCAATTAATGATAAAAAACTAGTAATTTTGCGATAACTTGAGAACGAAATGTCCGTTAGGGTTGGGAGTTGCTTCAATGTTATCCAATTGTCGACCCGCATCTGGGTGACCCTTGACCTCAATTTGACCTCTGGTGACCTTTACGTGTTTTTGGGGATTTTTACAGTTTTGATGCTATTTTCAGATGTCAAAGGTACCTTCTGATCATAAATATCAATAGGTTGACCCCGTGTGACCTTTATGTGCGAAGTTATATGGGGTCAAAGTTTTTCGGTCGGAGTTAGGATGGTTGTACAGACTTGTCGTTTTGTTTTTTGGAATCAGGAGATTAAACTACATCTGAAACCAAGGTCAAAAGGTCAAAGGTCACATTAGAAAAAATATGCTTATTTTGGGAGGAAACGAGCAAAAAAGAAAATGTTTGGTTTTGATGCTAGATTTGGATATCAAAGGTACCTTCCGATCAAAAATGTCAATTGGTTGACACCTGTGTGACCTTCGTGTGCGAAGTTATACAAGGTCAAAGTTAATTTTCAGGCATTTAATGCAACAACTCCCAGTTCCAAGGTGTGACATGGTTGATATTTTGAGACAAGTTGCAAATGGTATAGGGGAATATTTTCAAACTTAACGGTCATGTGATCCGAGGTCACCAAAGGTCAGTTAATGTTAAAAAACTAGTATTTTGGGGGTAGAAAATGGGCAAAGAAAAAAATGTTAGAATTTGTATAGTTTGATGCTCTATTTAGGTCTCATCAATCAAAAATGTCAATAGGTTGACCCATGGTGACCTTTGTATGTTAAGTTATATGAGGTCAAAGTTAATTTTCAGACATTTAGTGTAATAACTCCCAGTGCCAAGGTGTTACACAGTTGATATTTTGAGACAAGTTGCAAATGGTATAGGGGAATATTTTCAAACTTAACGGTCATGTGATCCGAGGTCACCAAAGGTCAATTAATGACAAAAAACTAGTATTTTTGCGATAACTTGAGAACAAATTGTCCGTTAGGGTTGGGAGTTGCTTCAATGTAATCCAATTGTCGACCCGCATCTGGGTGACCCTTGACCTCAATTTGACCTCTGGTGACCTCTGGTGACCTTTTTGTGTTTTGTGGATTTTTACAGTTTCGATGCTATTTTCAGATGTTAAAGGTACCTTCTGATCATAAATGTCAATGGGTTGACCCCCGTGTGACCTTTGTGTGCGAAGTTATACGAGGTCAAAGTTAATTTTCAGACATTTAATGCAATAACTCCCAGTTCCAAGGTGTGACACGGTTGATATTTTTGGAGTAGTTGCAAATGGTATAGGGTAATATTTTCAAACTTAACGGTCATGTGATCCAAGGTCACCAAAGGTCAATTAATGATAAAAAACTAGTATTTTTGCGATAACTTGAGAACGAATCGTAAGTTAGGGTTGGGAGTTGCTTCTACGTAATCCAATTGTCCACCCGCATCTGGGTGACCCTTGACCTCAATTTGACCTCTGGTGACCTTTTCGTGTTTTGGGGATTTTTACAGTTTCGATGCTATTTTCAGATGTTAAAGGTACCTTCTGATCATAAATGTCAATAGGTTGACCCCTGGATGAGCTTTGTGTGTGAAGTTATAGGAGGTCAAAGTTAATTTTCAGACATTTCATGCAATAACTCCCAGTGCCAAGGTGTGACAAGTTTGATTTTTTTGGACAAGTTGCGAATGGTATAGGTGAATATTTTCAAACTTAGCGGTCATGTGATCCAAGGTCACCAAAGGTCAGCTAATGTTAAAAAACTAGTATTTTGGGGGAGAAAATGGGCAAAGAAAACATGTTTGAATTTTTACAGTTTTGATGCTCCGTTTAGGTCTCACCGATCAAAAATGTCAATTGGTTGACCTACGGGTGACCTTTGTGTGTGAAGTTATGTATACAAGTTCAAATTTAATTTTTAGACATTTAATGCAATTAAATCCCAATGCCAAGGTGTGACACGGTTGATAATTTGGGACAAGTTGTGAATGGGGTGGTGGAACATTTTCAAACTTAAAGGTCATGTCATCTGTGGTCACCAATGTTATCATATCTGTTGACCCACTTGTAGGTGACCTTATACTTCTTACATTTTCGACGCCATATTTAGATCTCAAAAGTGCCTTTTGATCAAAAATCCAAGCAAGGAACCACAGTGCCCTTGGGCTCTTGTTCCTCTTTCATTGTTCAAGGCTAAATTTAGTTAAAATGAACATAAAGTTTCTAGTGGTCCTGTAGGTCATAAAATACTTAAAGCCAGATTTCCTGACATCATCGAACAGTTTTGTACAAATTGGAATCACTATTTCCTTGTGAGCAGGATTCGTTCAGGATGTATACATTGTTTTTATGAAGTTCAACATCTACTGTATATGGTTTTGTAGTTCCAAATCTTGTGATGTTATCATGATTTGGTGTGGGTCAGTCAAATAAATGGGTCAATATACAGTAGGTTTACAGTTAAAGTTCTACTGTACGTACAAGCATACACCTTAATAAGAAAATAACAGCAATAATGAAAGTATTTCATGGATATCTTATAACTGCCTCACAATTTCAGCAAATAAAGAGCTGGTTAGGCTAAATTTCCCCATTGGCTTAGTGTGGTGTTAGGCTACCATGTGGAAGAAATTGAAAGATTTTCACACATTTTATTATTTTTTCATTTGTTAATTTCATACTGTAGAAGGAAAGACTGACAAGCAAATTGATGAGATGTTACTAATGGATTATAGACAGGATAACTAAAAAATAATAATCTCAAGGAGCTCTTTACTATACTTAAACGTTAAATTCCAATTTCGATCAAATTGCGGGAATCGCGCAATCACGCGGCTAATGCGAACCCTGGGCCTGCATTAGATAGTAGTAGTAAAAACTAAATTGGATATGATACATGGTCTAATCCAATAGAGGTGGAGAGCAAACATAAGCAGCGGCGGATGTGCCATGTTTGTACATGTAGTAATGTTAATTAACTAAACAAGTTAATGAAAGAAACAAAAGCAAAAAGAAATTATTGAGGGGAGGTTTTATACTTTATGTTACACCTACTTGAACATAAAAGCATTTTCAGTGGAGGATATAATCATTTAGTATAGCATCCAATATGTAATTTCTTTGAAAGTCCCGATACACGAGGGTAAACAATTTTTTTGGGTACCCGGTTCCCAATTTTTGGACCCGTGTAAACACTAATACAGTATATATGTGTATCATCAGACAACAGAACCAGTTGTCTGATGATGGCTCAACATGTGATACTTGAGTACAATGTAAAGTACAGTATATACTGTACTTGATAGTATATTATAAGTTGGCAACCTTAATATTGAATTTCAGCATACAGTAGAATATATACAGTACTGTTCTGTACTGTATGTACTATGCAGATTCTAATGGTATTGATTCTAAATAGTTACTGCACATGCCTCGTGTAACATTGAGTATTTACTTAAAAACAGGCAGTTTATGCAGCTGGCTAGTATCAAGATCAGAAAACCACTGCATAAAACCAGCGAAAGTAACTAATTAATCAATGTTTTGCAAAACTGATCAGCAAAATTGTGGCACAAGTTGTACTATATCTATGCAAAGTATATTTTAAGTGCATGGTTTCAAAGCTTTCCATATACTGTAACCATTGCTTTTGTGGTGTTTCTTTCTGTCTTGAATAAAGCCGTTTGCCTCTTCAAAGGAATTTGAAGCAGGAATGTGTGTTTTTTTAGCTCATCTATACCAGCATGCTGGTGTGAGCTATTGTTACAGTGCAGCGTCTATCACTCTATCACTCTATCACTCTATCCGTCAACAATTGGTAAAACCGCTCCCACTCGCACAGTGTTTGATGGAATTTCATGAAACTTGGACACAAGGACCATTGGGTATAGGGCCATCAGAGATGGTCCAAAATTTGGGGTCGAAGGTCACCTGTGGGCCGTAATGGGCCATTTTGTGGAAATACGCAAAATGCTTCTTCTCCTACAGATTCCATGGCACAATGTTGAGGGTTTGTCACGATAGTACTATGGTAGTTTTACCTTCAGGGTGTTCATGAATTTGAGATCAAAGATCAACTAGGGGTCTTTTGTGGCCCGGGCCGCAGCCTTATATTTTCAAATTGCTCCTGTTCGTACAGTGTATGGCCAATTATAATGAACTTAGTCACAATGTTCCTCGGGATGAGAGTTACGAGGGGTGTTTGGAAAATTGAGGTCAAAGGTCATTTAGGGGGTCATCGGGGGTCATTCTTTGTAATATTTTCAAATATCTCAATCTCCTCAAGATTTTGATGGATCATATTCAAAGTTGAACTGATGATTGTTGGATTGTGTATGAATAAGGTGATGCCTAAAAATTTTTGGTCAAAAGTTAATTAATTACAATTAATCCCCATTGTTTAAAAAAATCTGAGCCTTCACTTTTTGCCAAAGCTCCTTTAATTTGTCTCCCAGTTTCTGCAGTGTTTGTTTACATTTGTGGTTAAGCTCAGCAGAGGCTGTTAGTGGAATTAAAGCAGGACTGGGAGTTGTTATTAACTGTTGAACTGTAAGCATGAGAGCCCTATAGCCAATCAGCACTTGCCGATTCTTAGAAGTCTTTGAGCCTGAGGTATGTAGGCAGCTTGTGAAGTTATGTCTTGTAGGGAGTGCTTGTTATGTCTGCTAAGGTAGAGGGGGAGAAAGTTTAATAGGGTAGGTCAGTGGTATTGTTTGAGAGAGTGGGTAAAATAAGATTTTCACACATTTTATTATTTTTTCATTTGTTAATTTCATACTGTAGAAGGAAAGACTGACAAGCAAATTGATGAGATGTTACTAATGGATTATAGACAGGATAACTAAAAAATAATAATCTCAAGGAGCTCTTTACTATACTTAAACGTTAAATTCCAATTTCGATCAAATTGCGGGAATCGCGCAATCACGCGGCTAATGCGAACCCTGGGCCTGCATTAGATAGTAGTAGTAAAAACTAAATTGGATATGATACATGGTCTAATCCAATAGAGGTGGAGAGCAAACATAAGCAGCGGCGGATGTGCCATGTTTGTACATGTAGTAATGTTAATTAACTAAACAAGTTAATGAAAGAAACAAAAGCAAAAAGAAATTATTGAGGGGAGGTTTTATACTTTATGTTACACCTACTTGAACATAAAAGCATTTTCAGTGGAGGATATAATCATTTAGTATAGCATCCAATATGTAATTTCTTTGAAAGTCCCGATACACGAGGGTAAACAATTTTTTTGGGTACCCGGTTCCCAATTTTTGGACCCGTGTAAACACTAATACAGTATATATGTGTATCATCAGACAACAGAACCAGTTGTCTGATGATGGCTCAACATGTGATACTTGAGTACAATGTAAAGTACAGTATATACTGTACTTGATAGTATATTATAAGTTGGCAACCTTAATATTGAATTTCAGCATACAGTAGAATATATACAGTACTGTTCTGTACTGTATGTACTATGCAGATTCTAATGGTATTGATTCTAAATAGTTACTGCACATGCCTCGTGTAACATTGAGTATTTACTTAAAAACAGGCAGTTTATGCAGCTGGCTAGTATCAAGATCAGAAAACCACTGCATAAAACCAGCGAAAGTAACTAATTAATCAATGTTTTGCAAAACTGATCAGCAAAATTGTGGCACAAGTTGTACTATATCTATGCAAAGTATATTTTAAGTGCATGGTTTCAAAGCTTTCCATATACTGTAACCATTGCTTTTGTGGTGTTTCTTTCTGTCTTGAATAAAGCCGTTTGCCTCTTCAAAGGAATTTGAAGCAGGAATGTGTGTTTTTTTAGCTCATCTATACCAGCATGCTGGTGTGAGCTATTGTTACAGTGCAGCGTCTATCACTCTATCACTCTATCACTCTATCCGTCAACAATTGGTAAAACCGCTCCCACTCGCACAGTGTTTGATGGAATTTCATGAAACTTGGACACAAGGACCATTGGGTATAGGGCCATCAGAGATGGTCCAAAATTTGGGGTCGAAGGTCACCTGTGGGCCGTAATGGGCCATTTTGTGGAAATACGCAAAATGCTTCTTCTCCTACAGATTCCATGGCACAATGTTGAGGGTTTGTCACGATAGTACTATGGTAGTTTTACCTTCAGGGTGTTCATGAATTTGAGATCAAAGATCAACTAGGGGTCTTTTGTGGCCCGGGCCGCAGCCTTATATTTTCAAATTGCTCCTGTTCGTACAGTGTATGGCCAATTATAATGAACTTAGTCACAATGTTCCTCGGGATGAGAGTTACGAGGGGTGTTTGGAAAATTGAGGTCAAAGGTCATTTAGGGGGTCATCGGGGGTCATTCTTTGTAATATTTTCAAATATCTCAATCTCCTCAAGATTTTGATGGATCATATTCAAAGTTGAACTGATGATTGTTGGATTGTGTATGAATAAGGTGATGCCTAAAAATTTTTGGTCAAAAGTTAATTAATTACAATTAATCCCCATTGTTTAAAAAAATCTGAGCCTTCACTTTTTGCCAAAGCTCCTTTAATTTGTCTCCCAGTTTCTGCAGTGTTTGTTTACATTTGTGGTTAAGCTCAGCAGAGGCTGTTAGTGGAATTAAAGCAGGACTGGGAGTTGTTATTAACTGTTGAACTGTAAGCATGAGAGCCCTATAGCCAATCAGCACTTGCCGATTCTTAGAAGTCTTTGAGCCTGAGGTATGTAGGCAGCTTGTGAAGTTATGTCTTGTAGGGAGTGCTTGTTATGTCTGCTAAGGTAGAGGGGGAGAAAGTTTAATAGGGTAGGTCAGTGGTATTGTTTGAGAGAGTGGGTAAAATAGGATTTAAAGGGGAAAATAGGAATTATAGCCAGTGGTGTGGCCAGGATTCTGCTAACGGAGGGGGGGGGGTATCCCTCATGGGCCCAAAATTGGTTTTGTGGGCCCTACATTTTTCAGCTCGAAAAGGTATGAGCTTCTGCACCATTGGTGCTCTAGTTTAATAAATATTTTCTTTATTATAACTATATATATATTGTATTCATTCTGTTCTTTGGAGTACTTAAAGTACACTACAACAGTTAATTTAAATATACTGAAGAAGGCTGGTTGTATGCAGATAACGTGGTTTACAGTATAATGTACCTTAGAAGTAGATGTACAGTAGTCTAGTAGTACTGTAGGTGGGAAACATGATCAAAGTTAATTAATGATAGAATAATGTCTTTTGTAAACAAAGGTTGTTTTGTACCAGTGAAGATGACATTTTTTTTATTGTTCATAGTACATACTATAAACTGTAAAACTGTAGGTTAAATCAGAAAAAATGCAAGTTTATGGGAGGTGAAAATCACTCCCAACTTTCCTCTCACTTCTGATGTCCTATTTGCTTATTTTAATGCAAAATTTTGCCAATTTGTCATATATATAGTGAAGCTTATCATATCTACTGCATACATGTCTTTTGTTCAAGTTAATGATGAATGCACCTGTAGGACATCAGTTAATACTGTACATTCTCTGGGTAAATTTACTAAAGCATTTTCATGCAAGTGTTGCAACTGTGTAACAAACTTGTTTACATTTTGCCAACGGTGTACATTACGTAATACCCACAATGAATTGCGTCAGTGACTTAATTGCAGCACAATCAATTGTTTCAATTTCCGATCATACAAGTTTTCGACTGACATGTCCATCCGATGCACCGTATGATATTGTAGGTGACGGCTTGAACTAGCAGGACATTAACCAGTTTAACAACTATCATCAACTTATGATTATGAGATAATTAATGTAGAAGAGGGTCAAGTTTAGCATGTATAACTCCCCAACCAATCTGCTAGTTCTTTAGAACTGCAAAATCTTCCTGTTTTACCCAGGAATTTCTGACACATGTATCTTAAATCACATTCAATCTTCCCAATGTTTGGACCACCCATAATTAATTCAATCCCTCTTCTCAACATCTCAGCATAAACAGGTGAGGTTGACGGCGATGAAATGTCATGTCCCGTGAAACACTTCATTATTCTACATTACTAGGTCCATTTACTATGAATGTGAATCATCCATGATATTGATTTCTGTTTCTCTCTCTATATCCATCAGCTGGCGCTCCGATTGATGCTATTAAGTGCCACAGTACTGGCCTCATCATGGCCAGCCCTACAGGAGCTACCGATGACAACAGCATCGAAGTCTCTTTCAAACCAGACCGCTCGTCATCACTAACAACAAATGAAGCAAATCACAAAGACGAAGAAACGGTCGCACTCCAAGATGAAATTAGAGACGATAGATGCACTGAAGACGGAGACTCTCGTCAGACTGAGGAAGACACACGGGAGGTCAAAGGTCAAGAGAACGTGGGCAGTAATGGCGATTTACAAAATCAGGTCACCAAAGAGCACGGTAACATTAATGGTGATGCCAAGGTTGCTTCAGACGGGCATTGTGAAGAAGAAACAGAGATACCGGTATTGCAAGACGAGAAAGAATTGTTTGATTACTCTGATTATGAGAGGAGCGGACCAAGCAGATACCTGAAAAGTCTGTCGATGCTGATTCCATTCCGACCGAAGCCCAAAGAGTAAGTACTGTAGAATCCATAAATTATTAAAAGATGCATGATTGTATTCCCTTAACATACTGTATCACTTCTGAGTGAACATTACTATCTAGGATTTTTTCCTCACTGTTTTCCTCTTTAAGTTTATGGCTTAAATTTGGCACAAGTTAATGGATCTGATTCCTGTTGGTCTTATTACAATTCTGTACACTGCAAAAGGGCATTGCAACAAAGCTTATGGTACACACATGCAGACCGTTTAAGAACTGCAGTTACAGAGTCATGTGATATTTTCCTTACACCAGCTGCGTACGTAGCAGCGTACTCATCAAGCAGTATCAAACAGACGACTGACGTTCCTTTACGACTGTCAAATAACAAAGGTGACATGTAGTTACTATTTCAGTGTGCTTTTTGGCAAGGAACTCGTTCCAAATATTGTCTGAAGAGAGCATGCCAGAGCGTCCATGAAATAACTACAGTAGTACAAGAATTATGAAGTTGACAGTGGAGTAGCTCAGCCTTGTCATGACGATTTACTTCGCTCCTCGCTTACCTGTCTCCTCACAACCTCATTCTACCGTGCCTATAAAGTCCTGGTAAAATAATAACACTGTGCGCCCTCTATGACCGAACCCCCCCCTCGGTCACTCCTCACTACTCATTCTACCATTAAAAGTGTCTTCACGTGAATTTCTTGTGGATATATTTCCCTTGGATTTCGTCTTGGTTTTCTTTAGCGATCTTTGGAAGTTTCTTTCCTCGGATTCTTAGGAGTATTGCAGTCCTTTCCAGCCCGATAAGTATCCTTTTTTGTTGAAAGGGAGGGTTTTGGGGACTGTTTTTATTCCTAGTGCGTTTCCGCCCTTAGGTTTTTTGCGGGGGTAGCAGTTCCGCGAACTGCCTAGGTTTCCCGCCATTTTCCCTTCCCCGCGCTATAGGCGGGTCGTTGTATTTTTATGTTCATAGCATGTCTACATTGTATTTCTATTCACGATTTCTTCTTCTATATTTCGCTCTCTGATGTTCTTTTTCAGCTTGTGTTGATTTTGTTAGGCCACTTCGTAGCGTTTTTCGTATTTTGCCGTTGCTAGGTTACGCTACGTACCTCTACTCACCGTTATGTACCTCCCGTTATCTCCCGTTCTCATGTCAGTTTGCTTTTTTCCGTAAGCTTAAGAGTTAGTCTTTCCTTAATTCGAGCGTTTTAGTTTGTCTCGTAACCAGCTAAAGCTTTTTAACTACTCGATGTTTCGGCCAGGCAGAACCTGGTTCGAACACGATTTGTGTCCTAAGTGTAGAACCTACACCAGACGGGACCCACGCCTGGTCTGCATAAATTTTTCGCCAGCCCAGTGGCACTAGATAGACCAGTGGCTTACGAGTCTAAGAAGCAAGCTTTAGGGCAGGCTGGACTTGATTCCTTAGGCCATCGGTGCCCCAGAAAAAGATATAGGAGAGACAAGAGAGAGAGAGAGAGAGAGAGAGGAGGAGGGAGAAGTGGTGAGAGAGGTGGAGGAAAGTGGCCAGGAGAGGGCCGAAGGAGAGGTGGAGAGAGAGAGAAAGAGTACCCCTAACGGTCCCGGCGACGTCCGGTTGATTACGGCCAGAGGGAAGGGCAGGAGCAAGGCTCCTGCCAAGAAAAGACCTCTTGAGAAGAGGCACGGCTCGGCCGGGCTAGAGGCAACGTCTCAGTCCGGGTCGCAGCAAAGAGTACCCCTAACGGTCCCGGCGACCTCCGGTTGATTACGGCCAGAGGGAAGGGCAGGAGCAAGGCTCCCGCCAAGAAAAGACCTCTTGAGAAGAGGCACGGCTCGGCCGGGCTAGAGGCAACGTCTCAGTCCGGGTCGCAGCAAGAGAGACCCATGGAGCGCGGGCTACAGGCCACGGAGAGCTCGGGTCCGAGAGAGAGAGTACGACCGAGGGGTCGCTGAAACGGAGCCGGTCCCATAGCAGGCTCCGGGAGCCCGGGTCCGGCGAGAAAAAAAAAAAAAAAAAAAAATTTTAAAAAAAAGAAGAAAAAAAAAAAAAAAAATCCCACCGGAAAGGACAGAATGTCCGGGTCGAGGAGTACCGGCGTGGTGGTACCCGGCGTGGTACGCACACAGAGACGGGCTCCGGGAGCCTGGGTCCGGCGAGGCCGCGGGTCCGGCGAGACCCCGGGTCCGGCGAGACTCGAAGGGAAGGCAGAACCGAGGTTTCACTCCAGATCCGAGACCGCCCCCGGAGCCGGGAACCAGAGCTATACAATCGACTGCTGGGTCCTCAGAGATTGGCTCCGGAGGGCCCGGGCCCGACGAGAACGGGGGCGCAGGGGCAGAAGCCCGGTCCGCACATCTCCAAACGGGATCCAAAACTGGTCCCGACGTCGGGAGCCTACGAGAGTAACAACATTTACAACTGCGACATTTACAATAACATTTACAACTACAACAACATTTACAACGAGATTAACAATTGCTAGGCCCCCAGAACGGGGTAGCAGGTGCAGAAGCCCGGCCCGCAGACCCCCTAACCGGAGCCGCGGCCGGTCCTGAGGCCGGGAACCGATGAGATTACCAATGCCGGGCCCCCAGAACGGGGTAGCAGGGCAAGCGCCCAATCCGAAAAGAGAACCAGCCCCGAGCCAGGTTCCCACGACCTGGTTTGCAGAGCGTCGGGCAACCTGTCCGGCCTAGACGACGAGGTCGACCCCTAGATTTCGGGGTTACAGAGGACGGTTACTCCCGCTTCCCAGAACAGGGGGAGTGTCCCCCCCCCCCCCGGAACTAGCAGCTTGAGCGGCGACGACAGGTTCGAATCATTTGCGGGAAAACACCGCTACCACTACACATCCCAAATGTGTGTTTATTTATCGAGTACCTGCAGACACTCAGGGGTCATATTCTCCTCGCTAATTATACTCCTCTCTAATCATAATTCATCGCCATTTGCCTAGGTTAAAATCTTACTTGTGTTTAAAAACACTGTCGTTTAAAACACTGGTGAACCCACTTCCAGAACATGTTAAAATGCGTAAGACTGAGGGGTTTCAAATCGGTTCTCATGACGTACAGTATTCCGTTTACTTTAAAACCTTGGCAAACTGCTAGGAAGAGAAACTTTCTCGAGACTTGGCAAAGTGCCAGGAAACATATCGCTCATAGATCCTTGGCAAACTGCCAGAAAAAAAAGGTACAACGTGGCACATTTGTTAAGAGAGGAGGGGGGGCCAAGCAGCCACCTGGCTTGACACGTGTAAGCTCAACTTTTACCGCAACGAGCTATCGACTACGTGAGCGATCCTATGGAATAAGCCTTTCTTCCTATTTCTTTGGTGAATTACCAAGACAAACGCGTTAGTAAGTTGAAAAAGGGGTAGGATACAACCCCAGCAAGTTACAAGCGCTAACACGCTCCGAACATACAGCATACGCTTCATGAGCAATGTTCGATGTTCCGACATCTTAAGCAGAGTTGCATTTCGTAGCACCTGATGGCCTAGTCTTGACTAGCCTAGGCGCTAGGTGGTTTCAATAGGAAGCTGGAAACCTTTACTGCACTACGAAATGGACACATCTCGACAGGAAGAGATTTGAGAAGTAACGGGTACGTTATCATAACATTCAATACGTGTTTATTACGTTAAATGTGGTGTTGATAAAACGTTGACATAAGATGTCTATGAGATATTACGTTATATTAATGTTATATTAATGTCTTAACGGAAATTGTTTTGAAATAATAGCCCCTAAAGGGTTTCGGTAACATATTTCTTACACCTCTAATAACGCTATCATAGCAAAAGACTAAACATTTAGTAACGCCTTTGTGTTTGCTGAGTAACTCCCTGGACTCCGTTAAACAGCCAGGATTTATGAGGTGAAATTTCTACAAACCCACCCTACACATCCCCTGTTGGGAGTTTGTTCCTGGTGAGTAGGGCTGTAGCTTAGTTAGCTCAGTGGTTAAACCCGGTGCCTTCCAATCAAAAGGTCCCCGGTTCAAGTCACCCCAAGATTAATGTATGTTGTCCAGTTACAGAGCTGTTGACAATTCATAGTCATGGACATTAAATATGAATGTACGAGACTGACTTTGGTCAGCTTGCGGCTTTGATAAGCCAATGAGGCTTCTTCACAAGTTCCTACTTGCAGGATGATCTAAATTACATACACAAATACATACATATACTGTAGTTGTAAAAGCCACATAGCAGCTGTAGCATTGATTAAGACTCTGATGAAGCAAACTATCCATTCAGTTCTCAATTTTTGGAGAGAACTGTGGTCAAGCGGTGTAGGCAGTGTACTGGTGATCTAAGGCTTGCAGGTTTTAGTCCTGGCCAGATCATTCTGTTGTTTCCTTGGGCAAGGCACTTTATCTCCATTGCGTCTTTCCATCCAGGAGGGATTTCTCTCTGTTTAACAGGTTATTTTTGAGAAGGGTAATATTGCTAGCGCCTCTGGCTTCGTTATCGATAGATAGGCCGGCGCAGTTCAACCCTCAATATTATTATTAATATTATTTTTCATGTAAAGAACCTCCATGAAACCTCCCTACAGGGTACAGCTTAGGTCTACATCATCAAGGCAGTACTTTTCTTCAGAGGTTTTCTGATTGCAACTGGTTGATAACTAAAGGGGTCATTAGCGGTACTGTGGTACTGCAAGCAGTACTGCGAGTGCTGCTGTATTGCAGGCGCTAACAAGGTCATCATACAGGCCACTGTCCTTGACTTCTTTAGCAGCATATACAGAGAAACCACTTTCCTGCACCACAGTGGCGTCAGCAGGGCAAAGGATCGGCCCCAACACCCTATTTGCAAAGATAACCAGGTTTCATGTACTTCCGCCTCGCTCTCAGGACTGTGGGGTTGGGGCTCTCTGGAGCCCTCCCAAGCCCAAGTACAGGGCACTTTGATCACCATCCTCTCAGACAACACGATGGTGGTGGCATACTGTACAGTAGCTACATCAATAGACAGGGTGGCACCAGGGCAGAGGGACTGTGCCGTCTGGCATGGGAGACCCTCACCACAGCTGCAGAATCTGGCACGGCCCTATGGGTCTCCCATATAGCCAGAAAGGAGAGTGTGAGGGCCGATGCTCTGCCCAGGGGACAACTCGACCCCGACGAGTGAACCCTTCGCAAGGAATATGCGGTAGGTTTTTCCACATGTTCGGCATACCTCTGATAGACCTGCTTACGACAAAGGGCAACAATGGGCTGCCCATCTTTTGTAACAGGCGGTCCCACCTGCAGCCTTCCACATAGCGCCAGGTCCCTGCCTTGAGATGGACCAGAGGTTTAAATTCTTCCCCCCCTTTGGCATGATCAGCCAGATACTGAGGAAGATTCGCAGCTCCAAGGGTAAATTCATCCTAGTGGCTCCCTCCGGACCCCGGGTCCCAGGCCGCAGGTCCCACACGCAGGCCCCAGACGGGGACGTCTGGTTTTCCAGACGGCTCCACGCTGGGCATTAGCCCAGACATTGACCAGCTCACCAAAGGCATGGCTAATCGCCGTCCACGAGTCAGACAGTTAGCCCCCTCTGCGGGGCTCTCAGCAGTGCTGCATGCCCTGGCAGGGCCGCTGTACGAATCAACGGGGAACGCTTCCCTGGCTGCTCTTACAAAGAAAACACTCTTCGTCATTGCGGTAGCGTCAGCGTCAGCGTGAAGGAGTTACCTCCAAGCCCTAACAACCAAACAGAACCACATCAGATTCGAGGGCCATGGGGCGAGGACGGTTCCAGACCCGTCCCTTATTGCCAAGAACCGGGCCTTGACTTTCTTGCCCGGGGACATTTTCTTTCCGGAAATCAAAACCCTTTCATCAGTGGCTGAGGACAAGCGATGGTGCCCAGTCAGGGCACTGAAGTGGTACTTAAACAGGACAGAGAAGTTGAGACAAACAACCTCCCTTTTCATCCTGCCACGACCACCTTAAACAGCAGCCGCCAAGGATACCCTATCCCGATGGCTAGTAGAGATGATCCACCCGTTCACGATGGGGGGATACCCGGCCAAGAGATCACAACATCAGTGGGGCCTCGGCTTCCACAGCTCTCTCTGCCGGTATCCCGATACAGGACATCCTCAAGGTGGCAGCGTGGAAAACACCAACTACGTTCGTCGCCTGTTACTTACCTGACACTCTACACGCCGAGGCAGCTTTTGGTAGCTCGGCGATGCGAGGTCCGGTTGGTACTTGGTCCCACCCCTCGGGCCTCCCACCACTGGGCAGTGCCACTCGGTGCTAAGGTTGTGAGGAGACAGGTAAGCGAGGAGCGAAGTAAATATTCCAAAACTTACTGGTTTGGATATTTACGAGTGACGAGCTTACCTGTCTCCATTCCCGCCTCCCTCCCCCGAGGGGGTGGGACACAGCCGGACGGGGGAGCAGTCGTTAGACTAGGCTCACGACTCCAAGCACAACACCAGATAGACAGAGCCAACAACTACTAAGAGTCACCGGCCAGGTCTATCGGTGAGGGTAACTTTGCACCCTGTGTTTTTCATATGCGTACTCACCTAAGTTGTCTTAGGGTTAGCAAGTGTTGGGCCTTTACAGGATGAGGCTCCTTGTTAGGAAAAAGGGGTAGTTTCACCTGCAGGGCTCAGGAGAGTGTCCCCCCCCCTTACCCGCTGCGGCGGGGAGGATTACACTCTCCCTGCTAGGAAGGCATCAGTGCCTTTTGTTAAGGGCTCACCTTTGAGAAGTTTAGTCGACGGGAGTCCTTGGGGGTGGCCAGAGGATTCTGGCCACCCCTATTCCGGTGACCGTGAGGCCACTTTTAAGGAGTGGTCTCATGAGTAGTGAGGAGTGACCGAGGGGGGGGTTCGGTCATAGAGGGCGCACAGTGTTATTATTTTACCAGGACTTTATAGGCACGGTAGAATGAGGTTGTGAGGAGACAGGTAAGCTCGTCACTCGTAAATATCCAAACCAGTAAGTTTTGGAATTTATATGCAGGGAAACTTGTTAAAGCAGCATTTTGCGTCCTCGACTATGATATTTCTCAACCTCACTGACTCCACTATGCCATAAGGACATACATAACTAGCTTATCTATTTATATTTTACTTCAAATGGTGGCATAAAAGTCGAAAAAAATTGCAACTTTCAACTTTGTTGTTCTCCAAGATATTTTCCGTTGGGAACCCAATAAACCTCGCCCATAATATGAATATTTAAACACTACGAACGTCATTGACAGATACGTAATATAACACCACGCTTGATTTGTGTACAGTCTATATGGCAGTTGTACCAGGGAGTTGCATAACAACTCCCAACGCAAAGTCTTGAATCTATTTTTAGCAACGGCTCATAACTAAACCTGCATCTCTGATTGGTTGAATTCAAACTAGTGGGTTTGGGAACTGAATGCGATTTAATTTTGGATGTGGAGTACTCGCCAATTAACGTTTTTGGCAGGGAAAAACTTGGCTAATATCTTAATTTGCTGTTTTGTGATTTGATGTATGTAAAAACTCGATGGACATGTCAAAACAGTAGAAAACGGCGACCAAACGCAAAATGCTCATGAATAAACATACTATTCACTGATTGGTGGAATTCAAACTAGTGGATTTGGAGATATGAAAACTTTGTCGAGGACACTTTTACTCGTTATCGATATAAATCGTTAATTACTCGCTAATTAACGCTCTTGGCAGGGTGAAACTTGGATGGTATCTTAGTTTGCTGATTTATGATTGATCCATGTAAAAAAATCGATGCACATGTTAAAAAGGTGGAAAAAAGCGAGCCAACGCAAAATGCTGCTTTAAGGGTTTCTCATTTTGGTTGTCCAAACAGCAAATTTTGTCATCCAAAATAGTGTAGCAAAATAACAGTGACGAGTATGTCACTGTACTCTACACTGTACTGTAGGAGAGATGTGTATGTTTGTAAATAGAATTCCACAGCTTTTCTGGTGATACCACTATATCAGTGACGAGTATGTCACTGTACTCTACACTGTACTGTAGGAGAGATGTGTATGTTTGTAAATAGAATTCCACAGCTTTTCTGGTGATACCACTATATCATTTCCCTTACAGTATTTTGGGGTCATTCAGTTACAATGCAAATTGGATTTGAGGTTACACTGTAACCAATCATCCACTGACAACCGCCACAACTGATTTTGGTCTTCTGAGCAGAAATTTGGTCGGTCTGGGACGACCAGACTTGTGATTAAAATTTGCCCTGCTAACACATTTTGTAGTGAGTTACCACACAAACATGATTGATATCAGGCTGCATTTTGCAACCGTTGATGTCATGTACAGTGATGTACAGTATCGCCATTGCTGCTGGTAGACAATCAGCCACAAACCAGACATCACATGGAGGTGAAAGGGACACATTGGTATACCAATTATGAATATTTACATTGAGCCAGTGCTAAAGAAACCAGCATTGTTTTCTCCAATAGGATTCCCTCTGAAAATGATGAATATATCGCCACTGAAGTGAAGAAATTAATTTATTAAAGCTTGGATAATGTGCCAAGTTGACAAACAAAGCCGAAGGTCAAGAAATGTTTACACAAAAAGAGAATCAGGAAGGTCTTTCAGGAAATTCTCACCTACAGTATTAACATTGAACTTTCTATGCACCCATAGCTGACCAAGATTTAAACCACAGTAAACATGATTCATCTAAGTTCTGACTCCAGACCAAATACTGGCTGTAAGATACTTCAGTACTAAGGTTCTAACACTTTTAAAGAAACTTAGAAATAGATAAACACACAATCTTAGCAATAGTGAATTATTTGTAGTAGTCCCTGAAAACTGCATTCTGTTCACTACCCTTTTAGTTCTTGCAAATTCTCAAAACCCTCCTCTTTGCTTAGTACTTTACTTAGTAGTGGTGTTTCATTGCATTCTTTGTAAAGCGCTTTGAGATATTTGATATGTAAAGCGCTATATAAATGATTATTATTATTATTATTATTATTATCAAAACATGTGGTTACTATGGTAACTAAGATCAAAGACCTACATCAAAGGTAAAAGATCAATGTAGTCAAACAGTGACTTTCCACTATAATTCCAAGGGGAAGCATTGAATTGATTTGCAGTATCACATGTACCTATATGTTCAATAAATATCAAAGCATGTGGTTGCAACATGGTAATAAATGGAATATTCAGAGTTCAAAGGTCAAATTAAGCAAGAAGGGACTTGTTGCTATAGATCATTCCAAGGGTTAAATCAAATGTTTTGTGCAGTGATGAACCCTCAAGATTGCTGACTTCTCTACTTCTTAAACACAAACACAAACAGGTGCAGATACCAATGTTGCATGCCACCCACAGCTGGCATGCACAGTTTGCAGAACAAGATTTCTTGCAGGGCATTGGTACAAGCACTAAATTATGAAGCTGTTTCCACATGTATTCATTTCATATGGGTGATCACTTGGCCGTATTGTAAGATGATTTCTTCAAATTTAGTAGGAAGGTTCCCCAGTTACAATGATGTCCCTGGTCAAGCGTAGAAATCCAAACAGTGTTTTGTTCAGTGAGGCGTTCTTGCAAAGGGGTGTGAATTTTAAAAAAAAATTGTATATTGCCCATTTATAATTATTCATTAAATGGATTTTAAGATGAGATGTGTGCATTGCTGTGGATTGCCCTCTTCTTCTAGTTTTTAACTGGTTAATAGTGTACTGTATGTTCAAAATTGTACACATTGTTGTGTACATTGCAGTAATGTATGTGCAGGGGTGTGAGTTATCACTGTAAAATGGATGGTCAGATCAAGATCAACAGGATGGTGTTGGTGTACTGTACATAGAGTTTGTGTATATTGGGTGTTTGTTTGTATTTAAAGTGACAAGTTTGTATATATATTGGATGCAATTGTTTGTATTTTAAGTTGCAAATTTATGTATATTGGGTGCTTATTTGTATTTATAGTTACAAGTTTGTGTATATTGGCAGCTCGTTTGTATTTAAAGTTACAAATTAATTACCAAAGATTTCATAGTTTTCATTCAGTCAGAAATTCTGACTCAGAATTGCAAAGTACAAGGAAAATAATCAACTTGGGGCACAGAAAAGGAAAAGAAAAAGAAAAAAAAAGAAGGAAATTAAACAAAAATCTTTGAAGAGCCTGTATATAATACTGGACATTAATATTTAGTTTCTATGACTAAGCATCCAAACCTGAGTTTTGCTTTCTTTGACAAAGATTCAAACTTGTACATATTGTAAACTATACGTAAAAAAATACCATACAGTACACTAAACGTTTAATTTCGCAGTCCCATCTGGTAAAATGCATGCACAAAATAAATTCTGTTCAATAAGTTTACCAATTGCTGAAAACGAAAATTCATTTAATACGGTAATTAAGAAATTAAATGGAGTGTGAATTAGTTGTGTAGGTAGAAAGTGGCACACTGTGATTGTAAGTACTATCAAACTTGCTGGGTGACTGTAAAGTGCATTGTAGTACTGTTTATTTATATAAGTATATACCTCTATAAAATAATGTTTATGGTTGAATAACTAGGGCTATACACGTGCAGTGTTAAATTGTACAATAGATGAATGCTGCACTGTACTGTATGTATACTGTACATATATACCAGACCAGTTGGTTGTAACAACTTGTAATGTTCAGTACTTTCTCACTTTCGGTTACAGTACTGTACATGTATATGTTAATTTCTTGTTATTTTCAGATTGAGCTGCACTATCTATGCTGTAGATTACTAGATTGTTAGTATTACGTTGACTGTGCAATGTTTCATTTTAACAGACCATAGTGTACGTAGTTGTCGAATTCGACATTCTAAAGTAAACTACAGGTTGTTTCATCTTTGAGATTTCTTTCCTCTCCCCTTTAAGTGTCATCTCCTCCCATTCCCTTCCCCCCCCCCTTTCACCCTCTACCTCTTTGTTCACATAGAGGCATGGATTTACTTCGCTCCTCGCTTACCTGTCTCCCCACAACCTTAGCACCTCATTCTACCATGTCTAGTATGCCCTGTGCACCCTCAGCGACCGGCTCCTCCGGTCGTTGCCCTTCCTTCTCATTCTACCATCCAAAGTGTTTACACATGCGTTTTCGTAGTGGATACAAATCTTACGGAAATTTACAAGCCACTGATTGCACAATTTTTAGCCACTCAATTGCTAAAAATTATGCCAGTGCCTTAAAAATGTACTTTCTAAAATCAAATTCCCTCTCACCCTCTCGCATTTTCCTCTCAAGTTTCATAATAAATTAGCCACATGTGTATTATCGGATGTCAGACTGAGTTTGTCGAGATTGTGATGAAGTTTTGTGCAAAATATGTGCCTGCTATCGCGCTAGGCTAGAGCCTAGCCTAGAACGTTGAACGTCCTACAGAAAACTCTTACCTGTCCTTCATTGTGCATAATTTATGGGGTGGACATGCACTGTGGTTTATGTAGTATATACTTCCATACATACTGTACAGTATACTTTAGCTCTTAGTCCCAACTATATGTATTTATTGCACTTAACAACTTTTATGCACACTGCTGTCCCCAGTTTATTTCTTTACAATCTCTTCAAACATTTAAAGGGAATCAAGTGATGAGTTAAATACATAGTTAAGAAGTACATGGCGAGACGTACAGTATACTGCACTCCAATTACTTGAACTTCTGAAATTTTTCATCTCTGAGAAATGTATGTCAAGGTGGACCTCCCCTTCCCATCCCCACCTTTTCCCCCCTTCCTCATTTTGTAAAGATTATATTTAAAGTGTAGAAACTGCAAGCCAATTTAGCCTACTTACAGTGGGGAGTTCAGAGTACAATTTTAAGTATCAAGATCTGTTCTAGCGTGCACTTTAATTATTCTTTCCATCATCAGCAAAACAGGTTATGCACCAATGGCTCACACAGGACTACTAGCCTACATTACAATGTCCTGGATGACCCCATTCTTCAGACGGGCCTACAAAAGAGGATTAAATCAGGAGGACTTGAGGAAGATGGCCCCCACAGAAAAAGGATATAATAATGGCAAAAGGTAAGGATAACGTCTGATAAGAGCCACTACGTAACAACGTGATAAAACTGTAGACCAATGAAAGTTAAAAGGAATACCCACTCGTCCACTCTCACCTAAATATATTACAGGGAGTACAATTTATGTACAATTTTAGTAAGTGGGCCTGACTTTTCAATCTTAGGATTTACTTCGCTCCACTCTTACCTGTCTCCCACTCCACAATTGCACTTTCCTATCTACCAAACGACACATTTGGAAATATTTTAGCACTGCGCCCTCGCTCCCCTGGGCAACGCCCACTAACTCCTCCTTCCGTATAGATCTAGCCCCTGGAAGTTACTACACATGTTTTCCGCAAAATTTTCGCTTGTGAGACAGGTTAGTATCGTCGCTCGTAAATCCCAAAACCAGTAAGTTTTGGGGGATCTTCCTGACTGACAATTGTCATTGAGCCTCTGAAGAAGATCCTGCTAGGATCGAAAAGCCAGGCCCACTTACTTGTATGTACATTCTCTTACACAGGCTCTATAGTGGATAAGCAGTTTGCAAAGAGTTTTGTTTTATTAAGTGAATAATTTAAACAGTATCCCATAGCAAAAATGCTATTTAAAATGGGCAGATTGCTATTCAAGTTCAAATTATATCAGTTTGTACATGTACTGTATGGGGACGGCAGCATTTTGTATAAGACACAGAGCTCACATCGGGCCTGTCAAAATTGCTACACGAAATTTTAGCACGTAAATGATTGCCTTAACTACAGTTTATGCTGTATCTAATTTAGATGATAATAGGTTGACATTTGAACAATGCACGTGTGGCAGCAATCTATCGTGGGTTTGTCTACTATTGGTAAAGGGACGATATCTTTGACAGTCAGAGTTGTATAAAGATACTCTTGCCTGGATATTTTGCCAGTAATAACAATAGTAAAATAGATTGTTGAATGCACTTTTGCTGTTTGTGAGCCAGGACCATGCTAACCCACTGTCTCATGTTAAGTTTGGGTTACTTGTTTTTAATTAGTTTGTACGGTCAGCTTTAATAGTTTACTTTGATTCAGTGTGGATATCCAAGGATCATGATGCCAGTAGAACAGTTGAATGGATTAACACTGGTCAGTTGGTTAATTATAGCACACCTTTGCAGTCAATGTTGTATTGTCGCTGCTGTTGCTCTTGCAATGGATGCCCCGCGTGGCCCTGTATTCCAGAGAGGGAGGGGTGTGCTGGGTCTCTAAACACTCAAATATTGATAGCATCAACCTTACTCCTCCCACATACCCCCCCCCCCCGGCCCCTGCCTCTGTGGTAGTGTAGCTGAAAGAAACTACATTGTTTTGAAACCATTCAGAGAACAGAACTACAATTGACTTCCCATATCACTTGTAAATGATCACCAATGTCTGGGAATTGTAGATGAATACGTTACATGGTTGGAATTAGCAAAGTTACACCTCTGCTTTTGTTTCAAGTGTTTTGTGGGGTCCTCTGATTACCTGTACTTGTAACGACCGTGTGTTTATTGTTTTCTAGATTCCATAGACTTTGGGAAGAAGAGGTTGAGAAGAGAGGACGAGACGGGGCATCTCTCGGAAAGACTGCTATTCGATTTGTGGCCACACGACAAACACTATCAGTATTGTTCTTAATGCTCTTCATCATGTGTGCTTTTATTAACTCAGTGAGCAGATCTTTTCACAAATTTAACTTTTTTTTATGAAATGAAAGCAGTGAAACAACTGCTGTTATTGTAGGGTAATAGCCCATTAACACTTCTTTTTGGGGGAAATTTACCAAATATTTGGGGGAAAATTTTATCAAATATTTGGGGAGTCTTTTCAAAAGTGGCAGAAATGCCTAGTCCAGTTCACAGATCTCTATAGGACATCCCTTCAAAAGCAAAATGGAAATGACCAAGATACTGTACAGCTTGAATTGCCTCATTAGGCTGAGAATATAGGCCAATGTTATCATTGAACATGACAGAGTAGGGGCCAATGTAATCATCAACATTTCCTGAAAGAAGCGTCTGTTTCTTGAACATATTTTAAAGATGGATATTTTGAAAACCAAAATAGACATACATTTTGTACTTGTCAATGTACGATTTACACATCTGCTTAATACCCAGTGAATGTGCATTTCAATAATGTAGACACTTTGTAGCAAAAACTTATCTAGAAGGTTCTAACAAATTGCTACCTTATGGACACAATCCCTGGGACATGGAACTACACAAAAAGCCCTCTTCAGGTGCTCTTGGGCTATGACTACAGAATATCCCTGAAATCCAGGGAAATGAAAATGGCTTGTTTCCTGACTATGGGAGTTGTACAATCCATATTTATTGTTGTTTTTAGATGCACAGTAGAAGTTGTGATAATACTACAGTTTTATGAAACACTTTGTTGCTACAAAATGATTGCCATCCATGGGGAAAAAATTAATTATTGTTGCTGTAATATAAATTACTAAATAATGAGAATATTAAAGGATGACTTTAAACAGAAATTTAGTATTGAAATGATATGTCATCTAGTCCAAGAAGAGAGAATAACTAAAAATATTTTAAAATATGAGTGCTACAGTATGTACAGATATCTCTATATGTATTTCAGTTTCTAAGATATAAGATAGAATATTTTAAATTTCTGGGAATGCTCCTTTAAGGCTGAACTGATGAGGTTTTTGGACTCCTCAGTATACCCTTAAATCTAAATATTAATCCATTGTTTTAAAAATCATTATAATTCAACCAAAATAAGTTTTTTATTAACTGTCATATTTACAACAGAACAACCCTTATTGTGAACACCATATGTCCTTGAAATATTTGTAATGTAGAGTATGTCAGGTGAGGCCATCAGTCTTAATGTATTCCCATTGAGATTTGTGTTGTATCCCAGGGACTGACTCTAACGGTCTGCTGATCCCATTCACTCTGAACTGCTGAGCCACAGCTGTTTGAAGGGTGCATTTCTCAGAATTTGCAAGTGACATAGAAATTTGACCTGGACCGATATAGTGCAGCATTTTTTTAAAGAGATCTGTAAGATATCAATGAATTATCCTTTAAGCAGATATTAATATCATGTTTCTTCAATGTGGAGACTCTCACTTAACCTCTGTTTCATAAGTGTCATAACTTCTTACACATTTGACATCTCTACAGCCAGTTTAAATCTGGTAATATTTTCAGTTAGTCTACAAAATAACAGCACTTTTCACACAATGTGCAATAAACTTTTAATGGCACCTGTGTGTTTACTGTTTAGTAGGACTTTTAAGGACCCTTTCAATCGTCATAAAACTCAGTCTTTATCAAAATTGCTTGTACCCGTAGATCATCCCAACCACATATTTCAACACAAGTTTTAATATGTTATATGGTATTATATCTTTGCATAGAATTTTTTCCTGGTACAATTTTAAGAGTTTGGAAAGTGTAAAGCTTTAGTTTCTTATGTAAATAAATGTTGCTGGTATGTCTAACACCAGCATGTATAGAATATGTATGTAACCTACAGAAGTGTGCATATGTGAGAAATCATAACTGAAAGTTAAAACTCACACATGACATTACCTTCATCTACGTACTTCCCTTTCGATCCAGGCGATACTCATCCAGAAGCTGTTACAGTGGGTCGAATCTCCTGTAGTCGAGGTCTGGTACGGTCTCTTGCTAGTGGGGATGATCTGGGTCTTGAACATGGGTCGGATTGCTGGCGATTCCCTCTTTTGGAATTTCAGTAATGTCACAGCCACGAGATTACGATCGGGGACGTTAGCTGCTTGCTTTAATCGTTTGGCCCGATTGCGTAGTCTGCAACAGCACAGCGTTGGAGAGGTAAAGCTCTAACCCATTATTTCTCCCACCAGTTGTTTGATCATTTGAGAGCTGTCCAGGTTGTGTTACAGTTGTAATCTCAGCATGACCGGTACCTCAATTTGATGAATTTTACCTGAATTTGATGAATTTACCTGAATTTGATGACTAGTACCTGAATTTGATGAATTGACTGCCCTCTTCCTCTCTTACCTGTCTCCTCTCTACTATTGCACCTTTCCATCTTCCTAGCCTAGTAGACTGGTAACATTTTAACAATGGACCCTCCCCCCACCCTCCCCCCACCCCCCCCCCCCTGGGTCATCGCCCATCACCTCCTCTTTCTGAATCTACCCAATCCCATAGCTTATAAGAATGACTGATACCTTAGGTTGTTGATTCTATGGATTCAACCTTTGTCTGTGGAGGTTGAGAATAGTGTGACACTGAATAGATCATACTTGGCATGTTTAGACTTGTCAACACTGCTTTCATTAATCATACTTGGTTCGTATCCACATTTGTTCCCTTCAACCAATCATACAGTGATGTCGCCCCAAAAACACAACAAGAAAATTATTCGATGGCCCAAATGACTTAGGCAAAAATGTAGGCAGATACACAACTATTTTGTCGTTAGACTATTTTTTACTCACTTTTACCCCCTCCCCCCCCCAAAAAAATTCTGCTGATTTGATGTTGCTATAAGTTGCTGAAGGTGAAGAAAAACACAAGGCTTTAGAGGGAGAGAATTGTTCCTCTTGACCCCCACCAGGGCCCTTATGGCAGGGACTGGATATCATGCAGTCATGGCTTTGCCCTCTATTTGCATTACCCATATTCTGTGCCCCTCCCCCCCCCTCAATGTTGCTGTCATTTTTCTTCTCCCCCCCCCTCCCACTTCTAAATGTCTGGCAATGTCACTGCAACTTACTACTCACTCTGAACTCCCTGGGAAATTTAATTGCCTAATTACTCTCTTTAATCATATTAGGGAATAAGTGGGAGATTGAGCACTTGCAGTAGAATACAAATTTCAAGCAGTTATCAAGCATGCTTAAAAGGCACTAAGGCTGGCCTTTATGCAACATGTTTTATTTTCAAGCATATGCCACTATAGAGAAGCTAATTTGCAAAGACAACCACCTGTATTTTTTGGCTCTGTTAGTTCTTGTTCTGTAGTAGTCACTTAACATATTGTCAAAGAACTAGCGAGATGCTGTTAAAAAATGAAAACTTTCAAGAGTGTGGAATATTCAGACACCTGCACTTCTTGAAGATTGCATATCTCTCCTATTATGTTACGATATTGACATGGGTAGCTTAGCTGGCCTATTACCCTTACTTTAGTATGTAATGTTCCATATGATATGATAACCTGTCTGCCTTCTGAGCCATAGGTTGAGTTTACCAGACAACAATAAAAAAAAATTATTCAGTACTTACTGTACCTACCATTAGGTTTAACACCATGACATTACAAATACCATTAGAAGCTGTGCAGACTCAGTTACCATGACAACCAATAATTGAAAATGGCCTGAACTTCTTTTGGCCCCATGCTGGTTGTTGGGTTTTTTGTGACACCCGAGTAGCAAAAACTCTTCTCAGGGAAATGAGACTCTATTCAAGTCTCCCTGTAGAGAATTGACTCTGGCATACTTCCTGGTGACCTTTGACATGCTGCTGTTAGGCTTGTTATTCTGTTTTCTTTCTTTTCTTTTCTTCTTTTTTTTTTGTGTTCTGTTATCTGACAAAAAAAATTTAGGGCACAAAAAAATTACATGCCTTTTGGGATTTTTCATGCTTTAAAAAGTGGCCCTGAACTTTGATCTTATCAGTGATCGTGCTCAATGGTTTGAAGCAAGTTTAACTGTTCAAACATATCTGGATTTTTGTCATAAAAAGTAACCCAAGGGTCAGTTACTTTTCTTCCACAATTGAATACCTCCCAATCTACTACAGATCAAATTTCCAAATGTCTAGTCTGGCTAGATTTGTAAAATTTGAACAGAACAGATGGTGGTGGAACATGAGCCAGAGCTCTGATGAGAGGGTCATGCTGAATGCATTTCCAA
Source organism: Apostichopus japonicus (assembly GCF_037975245.1). Classification (NCBI taxonomy): domain Eukaryota; kingdom Metazoa; phylum Echinodermata; class Holothuroidea; order Aspidochirotida; family Stichopodidae; genus Apostichopus; species Apostichopus japonicus. The sequence continues at coordinate 12,922,826 of NC_092570.1, read as the reverse complement.
AGTTGATATAGACTATCAGGTTAAACTAGGTATTTCAGAGCTTTAGGAATGTGTCTTAGAATGGATAATACAGTATAATACAGCATATACAGCATACATAATATATAATACACCATATTACTATAAACACCACTGCTGTAAAATAACATGGAAACTTGTCTTTTCTATTGCACTAACTAGCCACATCTGCCTTTAAGGAAACCAAAAATGGCTTCTTCCACTTACCTGTCTTAACAACACAACTGCACTGTTATTCTGCTGTGTCTATATCTTGTGGTAGTCACTCTAGACAATGTTTGAGCAAGCTTGTACTAGTGAGCATGCCAAGACCCCAGAAAGTGCGACATTTATCTGTTATTTAGAATATATGTACATAGCATTTGACCATGGAATCACCATGCTGAATATCTTTTTGACATATACCGGGATGAGCCTGGTTTTAAACAAAAATCATGGACCTTTGCAAAAATTGCGGTATAGGCTCCAGTTTTTTGCATATGGTACAGTGTGTTAAGATAATAGTTTTTGTCCACGAGGTAGAAAAGAAATCACTGATATTCCGCGAATTCGTGGACAAATCCCATGCCTGTATATAAGAACTAAGTCTATAGACCAACTCTTTCAACAATTTGTAATGCCTCTGATTGGTGGAATCTTGTCTTTACTTCTCCCCTCAGATTGTCAATGTCTGCGCTAACGACAGCCAAAGACTCTACGATGTCTGTATCATCGGTAATTTTGTGATCTCATCTCTGGTCATGTTCATGGCCGGTTGTGTAGCTGCCCTCATCATCATTGGACCTGGTGCACTCTTGGGCACTCTATCAACATTCTTGGTCCTACTTCCAATGCAGGTCAGTCAAAGAACATTCTTAAATGATTCACAATTCCCTCACTCCCCCCCCCCCCTCCCCCCTTCCACTCCCCCAGCTACTTGGATACTAACTATCCATACCAGAACATGACAACTATGTTTCAAACCTCGGCAGCAAATTCAAAGAAACCCTGAAATACATTCTGCTGTAACATTTGCCTAGTTGCACACTAAGTAATTTAATCACATTTGTATTGAATGAAAGCAGACTTCATTGAGCTTGTTAAGTACCAATAATGCAATAAAGCAAACAGCATATTCCTATGCTTCCATCAGGCATGATACAATAACACATTGCCAGTACCCAACCAGCTGCTTTCAGTTTGATCTCTGTTATTAACCAACACAATAAATTTGCCAGTGAGTGTCTAACTCTCTCATTTGAACAGTAGACTATAATAAAACTGGGAGAGAAGAAGCCCTGGATCAGAAGAAACCAATTAACTCTTTAAAGCATGTTTTTCCCAGACTTTTTATACACAGATGGCTAGATTGTAGAGTTAATTTATCTTTTACCCCTTAAACAGATCAAAGTTTGACAAGATGTCTAATACCCAAAGAAATTACTATTAACATACCAATAAACCATAGGTAACAATTGTCAGTGGGTTCCACTGCATGGCTACCATTTGAACAGGTCAAGGTTGTTGCAAAAAAAGTTTACCCACTTTGCTGGTTATGAAAGTCTTGACCCATAAAATGGCATTTAGGTGCTGTGTTTCATAAGGTTATATACAAAAGAAATCGTGACTTGGTTCACCACAGCTGCTACACCCAAAGGGATAGAATCCCATTGATGGTCTGCCAAGTTTAGTTTGTTTGTGAATTATAGCATATAAAATAATCTCAACAAAGTGAAGGGGTATTTATGATATCATTACTTTTACTCATTGTTTGCAAAAACCTGTTGCGTATTGCACAAAGCAAAATGGCCGCCGATCAAATGCTGACCATTGTAGATTTGGTAACCATGTGAATGTTAATGAGTAAATGTGTTATGGATATGATTTGACCCTCAAAACCTTTAACTAATTACACACAAAATGTATCCATGAAAGCTGACATATGTTCTGTTGTCTTCATTATATGAATGAAACTTGGCTCGTCAACCTCATTGACTGCATTTTTGTGAAATTTTATTATATAATAGAGCAAAAATTATTATAATAATCAACTGGATAATTTGCTTTAAACTGCGCTTGAGTAGTGTTGCCCAAAGTTTGGATGGAAGTGTGATTGTCAATGTTCAGTAAAATTTGGCACAGTATAAAGGACAAATTAAGCAATAACTTGACAAACTGAAATGATAACAAATTCCACCAAAAAGTTTGATTGAGTGGAAGTGGAATACAGATTTGACTCATTTTTAAGATTCAATCCAAGGGATGATAAACAACCATAATCTACAGAGACTACCAGAAAAATAAAGTCAGTTTTTTTTTTGGTTTTTAAATTCAGGCAGCACAGTCTGCTTCTATCCTGTAAATTGTTGTTGGGTAGTCAAATTACTTCACAAATCGGTTAAATTCCAATGCTTTTGGTTCCATACTGATTAGATCTCTCATGTAAAATATGACAGATTTAAATGGATATTGATTATCATGATATCAAATGTTATGAATAATGCAGCAAAGCTACAATGTCATGCAAAATTGTAAATCAAACTGATTCCTGGAAAAAGAAATTTGCAAGAGTAAAATATTATTTTTATTCTGCTTCAAATATTGTGTAAATTGGGTGACGTTTATGACCAGAATTATGCTATGATTTCATTGTTTTGTGCAACAATGTCAGTAAATAAGTTGGTGGTTCTTCTTTTCAGTTATATCACAACAAAGTGCCCAAAGTTTTAAGTTCATCCATTTAACTGAAAATCTGGCAAGCTGTATGAATAGTGTTAATTGTCTTTCTTTTCATGTTGTTTTCGTCTTTGAAGCTGGGTATGATTAAAGTTGTATATTAAAACTATGTGTCTAAATTTTAAGTTCACACATTGAATGACGACAGTGATAATATAGTGTTAGATGGCACGCCCTGTTTAGGCCATGTGACCATTTCTCGAGGTCAAAACCGACAGAGAGACCAACCAAACACACAGCACAGCTACACTGTTTGTGGTAAGGATTTTTAGTGATTCATTTGTCTGTGTCATCCTTAAATTTAATTGCCCTCACCAAGATTTGTACAAATTTATTGGGTGCAATATATATAAAAGATAAACTTACATCACCACAAAATGTGCCAAGTCACTGTTTTCTGTTTGTTTGTGTTTTTTGTTTGTTTGTTCGTTGGTTGTTTTATATCAGGATAAAAGGTACCTGTGGGTAGAGAATAAACAGTTTGATATATATATGTACAGGAAAGGTGATGCCAGAGATCGGAGAATGGCTATATGTAGCATACTTGATCCTTTCATGTTGAAGTCCAAGAACAACATTCCTAATACTAACCTATCCAGGTTGAAGCTGTTATGGATCAGTGGCTGTTTCTCTGTGGTTTGGATGAGAATTTATAACATTAGGCAGCGACACATAATGTTAGGATATTTTAGTCTCAATAATTTACTGTGTATTGCCTACTCTAATCTGGCTGACGTCTATGCAGAATATTATCAACATTTGGAAAAGTCGGAATATATTTTAACTTCTCTTTTCTAGGTTTTATTTTATTCTTAGCTCATTCTATCGTTTACCAGATAAAAACCTATGATACCTAAAAAGAAAGACCCTAGTTTAGAATTTGAATTGAAATCATAACGTGTATAGGACCAAGGAATTTTCTGCTGTAGAGTACCAAAAAAAGGGCACAGTTAGGTAGTCTCAAAAAGAAGTTTCCTGAACCCTGCCTTAGTCACGGAACCATAACTGTACAGATTGTTTGAGTAACTGGAAGATAAATCAAATAAGTGAATGTCTATTGGTTGATACACTCCATTAAAGGGTGTGAAGACTCGCGCAAAAAGAAACGTCTAATGCCGGTATTCTGACCTAGTTTTGAATGAGGTGTAACAGAAGTGTAAAACACCACCATCGATCCCAGAAAATACACACACAGCTTGCTACCGTCGGTAATTAGACACTAGCATACAGTCAGTACATACAGCTGCGGTCAATACCCACAGCACAGTGTGCAAATGAAATAGCGATGGACATCTCAGGTCCAGCTAAAGATAACAAGGTATCACGTTTCATTACTGTCTGCATTTTGTAGCGACACAAACAAAACGTCACTTGCAAGCAACGGAAAGTTAACTTTTTCAGATGGCCGCACGCAGTTTGGGGCGAGTCTTCAATGCCTTTAAGGACAACCTGGCTGTAAATGTCCATAGGAAATGTTTATTGTTTTTGAAGATCTATATGGGTTCTTTTGTTCATGCAAAAGCACTTTCTGTAAGTTATTGCCTTACAATTAATGTTAACAGTGATAATTGGGTAGTTGATAGCATCAAGTCATGAAAATTCATTGGCTTCCAGCCTGCTTGATGAATTGCATTGACCAGTAACTCTTCATCAATGGTAAATTATGCAGTATATACTTAAGATACTTAAAGAACACACACTTATGTTGAGTGGAATATGTACTTCAAAACCTGGTGCGAAAGTAGTAACGAGTACCATCGGCAGGCATACCAACCAGCCTACCTAATACTTGACCTGCATATGCCAAATGTTGAGAAAACAATTTCAGGATGTCCTTGAGATCAGCATTTAGCAGGTTTACCAAGCAACAAATTTGCAGCCAGTTCCTAGTCATTCAAATTCCTTATGCTGACATTGCTTAGTGTTAAAGTAAATGTAGAACGAGTCCTTCGGAACAGCCAGTTCTCCTCTGAGGTGTTCAGGGCCAGGACAGGCCCTGGGGACAGTCATATAACCCGGCCCTATCCTTGCACTCTTATATTTGGAGAATAAAGAATACATCTCTTCAGGCCCTCTCCACATTTTCCAGGCCCCACATTTATTTAGTGGCCCTGGGGACTATCCCCTTAATCTCTTCTGACCTGGTTCCTCTCCTCTCCTGCATCACCTCCAGTGCCCCCATCCCCCCCCTCCCTTGCCCATATAGACACTATTAGAAGGTAATTTGTCCTAAGAGAATTGTACAAGTAGTAATTTACAGTTTTTCTACTGTTGTCCATAGTTTTTTTTTGGTCATTTTACAGATGGTGATAGGTAAAGCTACCTCAGTGCTGAGACAGAAAAGCATAAAAATAATCGATGAGCGAGTACAGAAAATGAATGAAATCCTTACTTTCATTAAATTCATTAAAGTGTATGCTTGGGAGAAACCATTCTCCAAGAAAATTGAAGGTACATTGTTGTTTTGGTTGTTATAAATGTAATGTTTTGTTATGCATGGGTGTACATGTCTGTATGTCATTTGATGGTTACATCCATACTTGGAATGCATCCATACTCATACCCCTATGTGATGGTTACAACCATACTTGGAATGCATCTATACTCATACCCCTATTTGATGGTTACATCCATACTTGGAATGCATCCATACTCATACCCCTATGTGATGGTTACAACCATACTTGGAATGCATCTATACTCATACCCCTATTTGATGGTTACAACCATACTTGGAATCCATCCATACTCACACCCGTATGTGATGGTTACAGCCATAATTGAAATGCATCCATACTCATACCCCTATGTGATGGTTACAACTATACTTGGAATGCATCCATACTCATACCCCTATGTGATGGTTACAACCATACTTGGAATGCATCTATACTCATACCCCTATTTGATTTATACTAGTGTTATTATATGCTGTTTTTTACTTTATCATGAGTAGATACTATTAATGGCAGCTATGAAGTTGGAATCCAAGACCAAGCAGTTTTTATATTATGCTCTTTTGATTGAACTATAACAAGGGATTAAAAACAAATATGTAGGGAATAGTACTTGAAAAAAGTAGAAAAAAATATAATGGAGGGAGGTGACTTTTTTTCTCTCCTTCTAACCTTGAATAGTTGTACCAGTGACCGTTACTATGAAATACAGTAGTAGGATGTCAAGGACCACCCTAAGCTATTATAATCATCTATTTTACACTGCAGGCTGGTGGGCTTCAGGAAAGCAAAGGAAGACATTTTCCTTGAAGATTATTATATCTGTTCTTTGATTCCAGATATCAGAGTGAGGGAGAGAGTCTTCTTGAAGAAGGCTGGGATCATGCAGAGTTTCAGTATTTCCATGATGCCCATCGCCCCAAACGTTGCAACCGTCCTGTCCATATTGCTGCACATTGCCTTTGGGAACGGGCTAACGATATCAGAGGTTAGTCAAGTTTCTCTGCCTCACTTCAAAAAACTCTGTCCATCGATCGCTTATAATGGCTTAAGGTTAAACACTCTAGATACTTGTAAAGGATATCCCAAGTTCAGTTCTCATTTCAACTGCTTTGTTTGCATCGGTTTGAGTGAACCGAGAATTCATTGTCATATAGAACGTTTGTCTTTTCTTGCCTTTGACTATTTCTACCGAGCTCTTTTTTTTTCATGAATAGGCTTTCACATTGGTAGCCGTACTAAACACACTGAGAATCGTAGTTGGACCAACTCCGTGGGCGATCCGGTCCATCGCAGAAACAGTCATAGCTCTGAGGAGATTACGGGTATGTATGCATAAACATGAGGTCATTGCCGCATCTTGTTAGTTAATTAACTAGTATATCTTATGAATATTTAATGTTACCACACTCACTGTTGTTGACAATCTCATTGCTGCAATGGGTTCCACCCCCATAAGCAGTCGCTGTTTATCTTTTGAGCAGTAAAAGATAAGAAAACAGCTTTCAGTGTCAATGTTTACAGGTATAAAACAAATATCTGTGGTGCGTGATTAAACTGAATAATTGTTGACGGTTCGTTCCTGTCAGGGTTCCAGTCAAAGTCAAGATGATTTGGGTCGGTATGACTCTGCGTAACCGTGTTAAAAGGGAGGTTCTAGTTAGTTTAGTATTGCGGTTTTGGTTTTACCCTTGCACTGTTAATGAACCCGTAGTCATCGTTTGTGGTCTTTGGATGACACTAGGCCTTCAAGGTTGAGGTTTCTATGGTGGTTTAGTTCAAGAAGCTTAACAAACTTTCCCTGTCAACAACAAGAATATGTATTAGATTCTTCTGATAGAGATATTACAGAAGGAGGCTGAAATAAACTGGAGAAACTGGATGTATGGATGCCCTGTATGTCCATAGTTGTTGGTCTTGGACAACACCACAGCCTCCAAGGTTGTCTCTATGTGTTGTCTAGTTACAGAAGAGAAACCACCCCCCTCCCCCCCCCCCTGTGGTCAACAAGAATATGACTGATGTTACTACTGATAGAGATATTGCAGAAGGAGTTGACAAATCAATGCAAACTCTCAGTTGAAACTTGAAAAGTATTTACTTGCTATTGCAATTTGTAATCTTTCCAAAAAATAAGTATTTCCTTCATTTTACACCAAAAATTAGACCCCTCTAGTGTGCTGCCTAATGTTAGATATATACTATAAAGCTTTGGGAAAAATGATACATGCACACCCTGAATGCTGTTATCAAGAATAAACTATGAACAAGGATTTTTGCTTGAGAATTACTGTAATGTGTCATCCTCGAGCAAGGGGTCTCTGGTTAAGTACTGTGATTGGTATGTGTGTATGTGATTGTGTATGTCTGTGTGTGTGTGTATGTATGTGATTTGTATCGACTGAGGACGACAACATGACTGGAAGATAGGCAAATAAGCCAATTTGAAAAAAAGAGGTCAAGTAGTCGACTTGACCTGGATATGGACCACTAACATGAGGAATCCAGGTCCTGAGCTTTTCCGGTCAGTAAACGAAAAAAAGAGTTAAAAGGATGGACTTGGTGTGAAAACTGTTCCTTTGCCCGTAGAGAGAATTATAAAGTCTCTTCAGTGCTCTGCTGTATAGTTTTCAATACTTTCTTCCATTTCAACCTTATTTTAATATTTCATTTGGTACATTCATTATGTTCACCTAAATCTCTCAATGCGAATAATCGGCAAACCACACCGAATTTTTAAGGTTTTTCCGATAAATTTGGGCAGTTTATTTCGTTTATTGTAAACATCCGAGACAGCTTCGTCCTTTGCAGGGGGAAAAGATTTAACGATGTTTTGACTATAGACCGAGTTGTGTTGAGGCTATAGGATTGTTCCGCAGTGATTGGGGCTGAAAGATTATCTGCGTAGTTAATATTTATGCCAGCTCTTATTCCATCAAATGCAATGTTACCCCGTCTCACTTGTTTTCAGGGGATTGCATTATTAGATTCTCAAATTTCACATGTGAACTCTTTTTCACTTATTATAACAATCCAAGACTCCTAATGTTTTCCTGATGTAGAGGAACTGCATGTGGATAGGAATCCTGTTTTTGTGATCGTAAACTTGTTCACCTTTTGAAGTATAATAATACAATCCAGCTCTAGTTTGGAGTGCCTTCGATGTAGGCTATAAAGTTACATTTAGTTTTTGCTGCAGCTGTTTGGTGGTACCTTACTCAACTGTTATGTGAAAGATAAGGAAACTGAAAACCATCTGGTTTTTTATCTCCCTCAGAATAGAGCTCTCTAGCCACGCCCAAACCTAGAAGAAAGGCACTGAGTAATATCAGTCCTATCTAGTTCTGTGAAACTTAACAACCTGCAGCCTATGACTGTAGCTCGTTACAGTACCATGAGTTGATCACTGGTGGCTTTATTCAACTTTGTTCATAATTGTTACAAAGTTACAAGCCAAACTAACTAAACAAACTAAGCATGTTAACTTTTGGTAAAGTGATTTGTAAAGTATGTTCTTTCCGTTCAGCGAAACAGCACAAGTTTGAACCTTGAAAAAGCTGCGATCACCCTTGACGCCATTATGCAAGATCATCAGGCGTGTATCCCGGTACTTTAATGCTTCAATTAATACTTTATGTTCATACTGTAATTCATTCAACCGGACATATCACACAGTTGAGTACCAACATTGACAGCTCCAACTCTGTTGAAACCCTGGAGAACCCCCATTGTACTGCATGTGATGAAATTAGGTGTAAGCCTCGCAAGCTATATATCCTTCTAGTTTGTTGTTTTAATGTCATAATATAAATTCAATACCTTGAAAGCCTGTTACAGTGTATACTAACACCATTGTCAGCAATCCAGGCAGTCTAGCTAGACTCATGAAGTTATATACCCACATCTTGTGCGCTTGCCACCACAAGATTTGAGCATGGAACATTGCACAAACTACTGAAGTAAATCCAATTGCACAAACTACTGAAGTAAATCCAATAGGAAAACTTGTGAAATACGAGTGACTGCTAATTACTTGAAAAACTAACTGCTATCGTCAAATTGAATATATTGAAATTTTGTTTTTGGCATTGTTGTTTCACTTTGAAGTTAGCTAGTTTACATGTTCCATATCATAAAACAAAGGGACTTGATGATAAATGTTAGTGGGGATGTTTACTCTGAATTTAATCAACTGAATAAATATACACAATTGATAACAAAATCAGTTTGTACACTAGTCTATGGTGATAAGCAGTTGGATTGCCTTTATGTCAATAATGTCGACAGTTGCACTCTGTGTCTAAACAACTACTGCAAGAAAAATGAACGTTTTTGCCTCAGGTATCATATAGTTTGTGTTTGGTTTATTTCATAGGCGAGAATTAGCCCAGATATAGATAGAGAAGTGTTAGCCACCGGTCAGACTCATTTCACAGTTTGTGTCTAAATGCTAAAAACTGTGGAGTGCTAGCTCAGTAGTTAATGCCGGTGCCTTCCAATCATAAGGTGCCCGGTTTGAGTCACTCCAAAATTAATGTATGTCGTCCAGTTACAGAGTTGTTGACAATTGACAATTCATAATCATGAATGTTAAATATGAATGTGAGAGACTGACTTCGGTCAGCGTGCGGCTTTGATAAGCCAATGAGGCTTCTTCACGAGTTCCTGCTTCCAGGAGGATCTAAAATACATACAAATACATACTAAAGCAAAGTATAAATTGTCCTTACTGCCAAGTAGTCTTTAAGTAATCCAAGACTACTTGCACCGTGATACCTAGTTGTAAGGCACACATTGATCTCAATGAACCTTGTGACGTTTAAACAATTACAAAGAAAACACTATCCATTGATCCCCATTTACACAACAACTGCAACAAACAATAGACTTAAACACTTAAAAGCGTAATTAGGGTATGCAATTAGTGTATTTGTAATTTAAAAGCATAATATGAAAAGGAAAAGGTAAGGGAAAAAAACATGATACATATTAAAGTATTCATAACAAGGACACCCAACTATATCAAAGTTTTGTCCCAATCCATGTTCGGACAAGTATTACGGAGAGGGGGGCTCACTCCTTTATCTTGACCGCTCGATCGTTCGGTACGGGACACATCATGGTAGGGAGGGGGCATCTATAACCAGGGCATTTTTCATTCCCACCCAAACCCAAACAAACCCGTATAGAAATTATTAGATAATTTCTAAAGATGATGTCTCCGACATCCTAGATGGCCGAAGGCTGTCAAGTGAGTGTCACAGATCACGGGTAAATTGGACTTCTTCTAGAACCAGGGGAAAGTACCCTAAGATAATGCAACTCATTTGAAAATGCACCCTTTCATACCACTGCCATTACAGTTTACCTGCCTTTTAATAGGCTCTCGCGGGAGATTGCAGGTAATTTGAGCTGTGCAAGTGACTTTTCCACCCTCATTTCCTTTGCTAGGCTTGGCAAATTGATTATGTAACCACAGGCTAACTTTCCAGACTAATAACCTTGAAAGGTGAAGAAGGGGGCAGTGGCGAAAAATGAACGGCAGTCTTACTAAAGGGCGGATTTTCAAACATCCCTGCCCAGCCCAAGGAGATAAATGAAGCAACTGATTAGCTTACTTATTATCAGAAAACATCGATATCACTCAACAACCACTAAGGTACCATGTGGAAACAACTTAGGGAGGTAGTCCCAGAGAATTAACTCGTACACAAAGAGGTGAACATGAGGGTCACCTGTTTATGGAAGATCTCAAATCTCTCGGGGCAGCTTATGAGGTAAAACGTGGTTTACTCTTCTTGGCACACATGGTGTACAAAGCCACGTTATTTCTGGAATAAACATAGTCATGCATAGCTTCCTTCAAGGAAGTAACATGCCATTGACTTCCCTGAGCACCAAGCATTTGTAGGGGCAAACCTATCACAGGGGAGGGGTGCTTACAAGGGGTGCTACAATTGACAACTGATTGATCTTATATATGCTGGTATATTAATAAAGCTGATTATACAGACACAGAAGTACAGACAGGTCACACAAAGGTGACAGTTGATTGTGCTCGTTGCCAGTAGTACAACAGGTTTGCTATGTCTAGTTCAAGAGTGAGCTCTTGCTGATGTTTATAACCTTATATGTAGGGCAGTTTAAACATTTGAAGGTTAAAGTTTCTGTCTAAATGCTATAAGCAAGTGATTCTGATTGTTGCCAGGAGTGTGGAATCTGTATTTTACATGAACTATAGTATCAGTAAAAATGTTAAGCCATTTTATAGATATGTATATATGTACTACATATGTGCTATATGTACTATATATATACTATACATATATGTACTATGTATGTTTGTTCTATATATATATATATATATATATATATAGAGTAGGTTGGCGTCTATCTTGGCGCAGAGTGCTCTATGTCCATTGGACAGAGCGGAATATATGTTGATACTAGATGAGACTAGTGGAACACTAGTAGTTGTAACTCGGAGTTTCACGCGTTATAGCGATCTTCAGACAAGTTGTCGGAGTTTCACGCGTTATAGCGATCTTCAGACAAGTTGTCTGAAGATCGCTATAACGCGTGAAACTCCGAGTTACAACTACTAGTGTTCCACTAGTCTCATCTAATATCAACATATATATATATATATATATATATATTTACTATAGGTATATATACACATGGGTTGTCACCCACATGTTACAGCTGTTGTCTTGATTCTACAGCTTGGTGCTGTGAATATGTTTTCCAGGTATATATAATATAGTAAGATCTGCTGATATTTCAAGGCCTGTTAGACAGATGCAGGTCATATTCAGTTCACAGTCTTCATGGTACAGGAAACTGAATGTGCTCTTTGCAAGTAGTATAGAATTTGGATTGTCTTCCGGGAATGAACTAATTACCAAGCATTTGGTATTTATAGTCATGTCACAGACACAGGTGATGCACAGTTCAAACTTTAATGTCTCTGCTATAACCGGTGATTGCAATCAAATGAAAGAGGCTAGTATGACCCGATGCCACTCTTTATAGATATATGAAAGTGCAGACGTAGGTCATGGTTAGTTCACAGTGGCAGGTTTATGTGTAGAGTAAGTACTAAAAGAGAGTGGGTAAACTCCTGCTGTAAGTGATGTAGATTTGTGGCTTCTCCAATTGATAAGCAAAGACCAGCCTGGTTTTGGGGGGGGGGGGAGTTGTGTGTATAGACACAGAACCCTGAGAATTACAGAGACAGGGTCAAAAGTACAACTGATAGGAAGGTATGAAACTAAAAATCAGGACATTTGTTTGAGCCTCACAGACAGGACCCAGTTTCTACAGAATAGTGTAATAATTGTTTTTGCAAAGAGAAAGATGAACATTTACAAATCTCTAACCAGAACGACTACTTAAAACTGATTTGAATTCAAATATAAGTAAAAAATTTGAAAACTTAAAAGGATGCATTCTAAATTGGCTTCATCGCATGATATTGTTATGAACAATAGAACATGGCGGTATTTGTGGTAATTTAAAAGTTTAATTTGATGTAGACAGGGAACAAAAATGCATATTTACTTCTCAGGGAGGGAGTTGGGGAGGGGGGGGGGAGGGGAGGGAGATGGCATTGAGATTGACATGGCATTGAGTCAGCATACCCGTACAGGATTGAGATGAAGTATTGATCACATCTCGATCTTAATAAAGGCTTATTTGTCTCTTGAACTAAATACACTTACATGGTTCTTCTACATATTGTTTGTTTTATTTATCTTTGTGTTACATCTAGGTTTACCCTCTCCCCTCATCTATCTTTCCTTTCCAGCTATTTATCACAACCATGTGCTTACAAACATAGAAGCTATTTATAGTACGATTTGTTTTTACTTTAGATCTACAGGTGATAGGTAAAGTGATAGAGATAAAGCACAGACATTGAACATATTCAAGAGAAAGTTAAAAAAACTCTATTTTTTCCGGTCGGCTTTCGACTTTTCGTAAAGCGCATAGAGATGCATTTGCATATTGTTGCGTTCTATAAATGAATATATTATCATTATTATTAGAAAGTCCTGCCGTGTTTGTGAATCTTCTTTCAGGCACCAATGAGTGTTGCCTCTATTCCTCCATTCAACTCCCAAGTAACTGCGTCAATGAGGTGGTGTCATGTGATCAATAGATATTGTAATAGAAACTGGAGAGATGGACTAGTCAGAAACTGATCCGTCTGCTCAGTAGCAACAATTGTCAAAACCTTGTCAACATGTACACCCTCACTATACATTATGTCAGATTCATGAAGAAAACTGCTCATGTTACATCATCGAAACCACAATGCATTTTTGCATTCTGGTTAGTTTTACCCTTGTATTTTCTTTCCCCCGATGCTTTTATCTCTACAGGTGATTCTGGTCCTGGATACTGTGGAACCCCTGGATAGGATGCCAGACGACGGTCGGCACGCAGTGATCATTGAAGATGCAACATTCGCTTGGAGTAAAGTAGCCAGCAACACAGAGGAAGATAAAACTGCTGCGAAAGAGGCAGAAAGAGAAGTAGGAGAAGATGGCAAGATTGATGACAAGCCTGCTGGAACCAGTAAATATACATGAACTTAATAATAGTTATTTTTCCTGTCTTACCTGTCTGCTGAGGGGTTGGGTTGTTGCATTCTCACCTAAATATCTTGCCTAGAAATTTCTGAAAAGTCATCAGCTTATCGTTAAGCCCCGTCCTGAACGTTAAAGGGTCAAAAGGTTATCATGAATTTAACATGTTGGCAGCTTTAAGACATGAAAGACCCAGCATTTACAATTCACACATTGTGCAATAAACTTAAGAAGGGAAGTGAATACTAGGTAAGTGAAGTGCATACAGAAGGTAAGTGAATACTAGGTGAGTCATGTGAATAATAGGTAGGTGAATCCTAGGTAAGTAAAGTGAATACAGAAGATAAGTGAATACAATCATGACAATTACTTTTTGTAGAGAAAAAACATGTTTTTGATGGTAACAATCCCACAATTGTATGCTTGGAAACTCACTGCTAAACTTTTTGCAGAATACTGAAGTTTCTCAAAATACTCTAAGCAAACTGCAAAAGAGCGAAGATATTATTGGCTTAGAAATGGAATTTGAACCAGTGACTTCAGGGTTACCATTGTCCTCAGGGTTACAAGTCCAGAGGTCACTGTTTCAAATCACTGTTCTAAGCCAAAAATGTCTTTGCACGTGTCCATATGAAGATAACACTTTTTGCCACCATGAGCTAAATTCCAATTATTTTTCTTGTCATTAACCATTGTGCAACAGAAGACGGTGTTAAAGATGGTACAGAGAAAAGCCCAAGCACAGTATCGATCACACAGCTAGCCAGTCAAGGTAGCCAAATTGAACTCGACGAGATGGTCCCTGCTCTCTTTAACCTCAACTTCAAGTTATACAAGGTAAGTGTTAAACTACATTCCTACTAGTTCACAGGTGACTGGTGAACTCAATATTGTGTGTGTATGTGTCAATGTAGCCATACCATACTTGATGAGGTTGTCCCTCTTGCATACCATCAACTTCAAATAATTTAAACTCAGGTTACATCTGCATACCTAGTTCACAGGAGACGGATGAACTCAGTATAGTGTGTTTAGCATCAGATTATATTAACTTAGGTTACATCTACATACCTAGTTCACATGAGACTGATGAACTCAGTATTGTGTGTGTAACATCAGATTATATTAACTCAGGTTACATCTGCATACCTAGTTCATTAAATTAACTTCTAGTAGATTATATTAACTAACATGAGATTATATTTACTTAGGTTACATCTACATACCTAGTTCACAGGAGACTGATGAACTGAACTCAGTATTGTGTGTGTAACATCAGATTATATTAACTTAGGTTACATATGCATACCTAGTTCACAGGAAACTGATGAACTCAGTATTGTGTGTGTAACATGAGATTATATTAACTTAGGTTACATCTATTTACCTAGTGCAAAGCTCAGTATAGATGTGAGAGCTAAGTGGAAACCGCAGTGTTGTGACACTGCAACTTATAACCTGTACCGAGATCAAATCCCTTCTACCCAGTCCTTCACCCCCCCCCCTCCTCCCAATCAAAACAAAGAGAATGTTTTGCAATTGTTTCAGCTTAGCTCTTTAAGTTTTACAGAAAATCAACCCAGACATCTTGACAAATTTTAGGCTGTGAGCCTATGAATAAATTTTCATGTTTAGACAGACATTTTGCAACTGGCAAATATAAAGCAGGTTTTTGCATTTGGTCAACATTTCCATCAAACCTACGTGTGTTTATTCAAAATAGGAATGCAATTAATGAAACTCAGACATCTTCATAGGGTCTTGACCAATTTGAAGATTGATTAACAGGTTATTAAAGGAATTACAATGTTTCATCAGCCAAATACATTTACATATTAGTGTTAACTTGTATGGGAATAACAACACATGAAACTGAAATTGTTTACTTCGACCTCATAATTTTGAATTGAAACCAGACTAGTCTGCAAGATGTTTTCTATCATACTTGCCCAGCTTTTGCTTTTCAGGTTTCAGCTTGAATTACATACCTTCTGCTGGTTTTGATTCAATTAAATTAGTTTCTTATATCCTACTAATGAGTAATCTGTTGTATCAAATATGCAGCGAACTATTTGCAAAACTATTTTCTGTTAGACAAGTAAGATTTCCATCCATCCATCTTCAAAAACTGAGGAACAGCAATGTTGTCACCAATCTAACACTGTTGAAGCTGTAAGAATAAATGCTGCTGTTGTCATTACAATGTGTGTGATAGTCAAGTGTGGGTTTCTAGTTGTTACGAAAGAGTTGAAATCAGCTCTTGTTCTTTTCCCGTTTTCTTTTTTTGATGGTAGATCTTAAAACTAAAGTCATGCCAAACATAGATTTATATCTGATTTTGTCTATGATATTGTTTTCATCGATTGTAGTTTTCAAGACTCAATCACGAATAAACACACCATGCCAGAAAATGATGACATGAATTAAAGAAGTGAAAGTTATTGCAATTGTTCTTACAAACAAACAAAAATGTCCTGTAATTATCAAGGAAAAGCCTTTAGGTTTGCTCTCCATTTATGTAAGTAAGTACTTCTTAAAGATCTATTTTTGAATTGGAGGACTATGGAGTCATACACTTAAGGCTAAAATTAACTGTCAGTTGTTGACTTGTTCTTTCCCCTATGGTATTCTTCAAAATATCAACATGTTCAGAGCTATAAAGTTATGCAAGAATTCCCCCTTTCGTTTAATAGACATTGTAATGTATCAGCAGCATCTAGGGACTAGTGGAAATATCCATTAAATTAACTCCACAAACTGTTGTTGACCAAAAGTTGAAAAGAACATTTCTATTACAGTGAGCCTTCTCCCCAATGAGGTTACCATAACAACACACAATATAAACATGTTTGTTTTGGGGTTTTTGTTTTCGATTCTCTTCTACTTAACAAAGGTTAAAACTTCTATGTATATTTATGAGTTATCTCAAAAGTTAGTTGAACTTCTATGTTATATTTATGAGTTATCTCAAAAGTTTGTCTCTATTTTGTCGGTGGTGCCGTGTTGTAGAGAGTGTGTCTTTCCTTTCTCTTTCAGGGCCAACTGACAGGGGTCTGCGGCATGGTTGGGAGTGGTAAGAGTTCTTTGTTGTCAGCCATTCTCGGACAGATGCACAAGTTGAGAGGAGTCTGTAAGGTAAATGGCAACTTTGCGTATGCCTCACAAGAAGCTTGGATATTCAACGCCACCCTGAAAGACAACATCCTCTTTGGTAAAGACTTCGACGAGGAGAAATATACGTCGGTCATTGAGGCGTGTTGTCTCACACAAGATTTCGAAATACTGCCCTCCGGAGATAAAACGGAGGTATCTACTCGCTGATTTTTGTTTTAGGAACAGTGATCATTTCCATAGAAACTAGAATTTAGGTTAAAAAATGTCAGAGTTAAATGTTTCCTCTAACTGCTTCTTCTTTCCAATGATATTCTCCTCATGAACTCGACCACAAAGATTTCAATTATAATGGTAGAAAACTTGACCTGTTTCTCACTTTCTTATCCAGCATTTGTAGCTTCAAAGGTATGTAATAATGTTGCTGATATTTAACTGGCCGTATATTCTTTGAAATCGATCATGATTGGTCCGTTGGTTGATTGTTATGAATATTCAAAGGATACAAGCACCTGGAGTTATTAAATCAATTAACAATAGTTTTCACAAATGCATGATTCCAACTGAACTAGTAAACCCAACACAAAGTTGACCTATTATTGCCAAGTGTCACAGATTTGACACATACTTTCATAATGTACTTTCATAATTCTACTTAATATGTCTCTGACATTTCAAAGTGAAACAAAAACAAAGAATAGTTGAACAAAATCCTTTCCTTATTTATTTAAGTAGGTGTTTGGAGGTGTTATTTGCAAATTTATTATGATATTGTGTTTTAGTATAATTTATACTTGTTATGACATAGAATTTACGATAATTCTCACGCACAGTAGAAATTATGAAATCACTTTTTGTCCACAAAATGGTTAAATTCCTGAGTTTTACTGTATTTGCACTATTAACTAATTGTGCTTCCATTTCACTTTGTCCTTTTTTTTGTGGAGTGGGGGGGGGGGGTTAGAACAATGCAGTTGGTGGAAGTTAAGTTCAGTTATGAATAAAAAGCAATTTGCTTAATACGAGCAAACATTTACAATACATAGCTTGACCTGAGAGGAGGTCAAGGAAAGAAAATCTCTTTTGTATTTCTAATTAAGCAAAACAAAACAGTTTGATATTGATAGAGTAAGCAGGTCACAAAAATGTAAAGATTTTAGGGTGCAACAGAAATTAGAACAAGTTAGATAGAAATTAACAAATTGTCACTAATTAAGTTTTATTTCAAGGTACCTTATCATTATTTCATAACCTTTTAGATTTTTTTTTTTATATATCAAACAGTCGGCAACAATTTTTGGATATTTTTATTTTGATATTTCCTATTTTTTGAACAGATTGGTGAAAGAGGTATCAATCTTAGCGGTGGCCAGAAGCAAAGGGTCAGTTTGGCTCGAGCTCTGTATGCTGACCATGATATTTACCTGTTGGATGACCCACTGAGTGCTGTGGACGCCCATGTCGGCCAACATATCTTTGAACAATGTTTGAAAACTGCACTAAAAGATAAAACAGTGCTGTTTGTTACCCATCAACTTCAGGTGAGAAAGGGAGAAAAAAAATTGGAAAATTGTGAGATAAGTATCAAACTGAAAAGAAAGATAAAACAAAAAATGTATGAATCTTCTGAATTCTTTACCCTACTGTTAAAGTGTTGAAATGGAAGGAATAATTTCACTATCTTTCTCATTGTTTAGATTCTATTACAAAAGTTTAGGTTTAGGTATTGACTAGTCCCGATCACAGTGCAATGTGTAAATACTACCGGTAGTGGGAAGACAACCGGTTATTACATTCGTTTCGGTATCATTCCCAGGAATCCCGGACATAATAAAAATATCTACGTGTTACTATTAGAAATAAAGAAAAGGAAACACGGTTATTTCTGGTTTCTGTGTTCTTAGTTTGAATAATGTCTGATCAATGTAAGTACTGGCCTAGACCTTTATATTAACGAATCAACTTTTCACGTAGTAATTTGGACCTAGGCTACACCAAATATCTAGCGTTACTTGGGCTCAGCATGTTGCAGGACCTCAAACTTATTCTAAATTTTCGTTATTTATTCTTCCTTCAAACGATGATTGTGAAGGCTCCCATGTACAAAATCTTACCCTTATGTATTTCACCTCATTTTGATATAATAATTATAACAATTTCATAAATTTTGAGCCAAAACCGCAGGGAGTATATCCAGTTTAAATCCATCTTCGCCTGGAACTGTATATTATTATAGCCTAGGGTGAACTTGAAGGGTTGCCCTATTCCAATATCATGGAATAGTGGGGAACCCCAATTTCTGTTTGTGTACGGATTACAAGTTTAATACGTGTTAATCTAATATCGTACGTCGAGTATGAATGAAGGATGGTGTGTGTTGCTTTTCTTTTTGAAAGTGTAATATAGCGTGTTATTTTTTTATAACCGTGCGTGTAAGAGTATGTACATAGCCTAGGCTATGCATATTGAATGTATGACATTGACAGTCTCGTAACTAATAATAATTTCAGTTCTTATATAGCGCAACTTTCAATAAAGTCTCGCCGCGCTGACAACTTAGCATTGGTAACTTGTCACAACTTGTGTTATACTCCAGACTAAGAACACAGTGTATCCATAGTTGATGCCAAAGCTTCAGAAAAGATATATAAAACCTAAAGCTTGTTTGCATTCAGAGCCATAAAAACTTAGCGAGTGTCTTTGACCGAGCTGTGTAGATTGCTTTCGACATGTCCTAACTGTGAATTAAGATCTCGTGTTCATTCCTTTTGATACTCCTCAGTATTTAAAAGATTGTGATTCCATCATTGTGATTACCAAGGGTAAGATCTCTGAGGAAGGCTGCCACGAAGAGCTGATGAAGGCCAATGGCGTGTACACGAAGCTGATACAGACACACCACAGCAAACCAGACGTACAGAGAGATGAAGAAGAGACGGGAGAAGATATAGAGGGGGGAGGAGGAATGTCCCCTCAGAGGTAACATGTCCAATCTGCAAGTGGTTTTTTTTTTTTTTTTTTGATTTGAGGCTATATTGAAGTAATACTTAAGTGGTTTGTAGGCTGAAACACAAAGAAGGTATAATTAATGTAAAATTCAACTAGTACACTAGTCCAGCTAAAAAAAACAAATGGGATTTTGTTGTCAGAGAGCAATACACAAATTATCAAATCAATTTAAGAAAGCTGCTCCAATTATGTCAGGGAAGTTTATTGCTTTCTCAGCTTTTTGCATCTTAGTAGTTTCACGTAGCTGTTAGATAATGGTTTAGTTTTGGCAAAGATTCTGGTCATTCGAGAATTGTGACAGACCCCAACTGCCATCTAAGCAATTGTTGATTGTCAATCACCAGAAATGTTTTTGTAATATTTCCTAAAACATATTTTTCATCTCAAGATAGAAAGACCATGCTTACTAGGTACTTACAACACACATTTACATAGAATATGAGATAATATAGGGATTGGAAAATATATAATGTAACGAAAGACTCAATACATTTCTGTATTGCACTTGTTAACTTGTGTTCTAGAACTGAATTTGATGTAAATTAATGACAATATTTTATATGTGTTTTTGGTTAGGTCCCTCTCTAGGGGTATGAGTACCAGGAGCACTGCCTCAGTCTCCACAGTCGCATCCATTCATTCAGAAAAAGAAGAAGACAGAAACTTAAATGGTTTGTACTTTCAATCTATTTGAATGGTTTGTACTTTCAATCTGTTGAGCAGTTTTTACTTTCATTCTATTGAGTTGTTTGTACTTTCAATCTATTTGAGTGGTTTTTACTTCAATCTGTTTGAGTTGTTTGTACTTTCAATCTGTTTGAGTGGTTTGTACTTGCAATCTGTTTGAGTGGTTTGTTCTGTTTGAGTGGTTTGTGCTTGCAATCTAATTGAGTGGTTTGTACTTTAAATCTGTTTGAGTGGTTCGTACTTTCAATCTGTTTGAGTGGTTTGTACTTTCAATCCATTTGAGTGGTTTTTACTTTCAATCCGTTTGAGTGGTTTGTACTTTCAATCCGTTTAAGTGGCTTGTACTTTTAATCTGTTTGAGTGGTTTGTACTTTTAATCTGTTTGAGTGGTTTGTACTTTCAATCTGTTTGAGTGGTTTGTACTTTCAAATCTGTATGAGTGGTTTGTACTTTCAATCTGTTTGAATGGTTTTTACTTTCATTCTATTGAGTTGTTTGTACTTGCAATCTATTTGAGTGGTTTGTACTTCAATCTGTTTGAGTTGTTTGTACTTTCAATCTGTTGGAGTGGTTTGTACTTCAATCTATTTGAGCGGTTCGTACTTTTAATCTGTTTGAGTGGTTTGTACTTTCAATCTATTTGAGCGTTTTGTACTTTCAATCTATTTGAGTGGTTTGTACTTTCAATCTGTTTGAGTGGTTTGTACTTGCAATCTAGTTGAGTGGTTTGTACTTTCAATCTGTTTGAGTGGTTCGTACTTTCAATCAGTTTGAGTGGTTTGTACTTTCAATCCATTTGAGTGGTTTTTACTTTCAATCCGTTTGAGTGGTTTGTACTTTCAATCCGTTTAAGTGGCTTGTACTTTTAATCTGTTTGAGTGGTTTGTATTTTCAATCTGTTTGAGTGGTTTGTACGTTCAAATCTGTATGAGTGGTTTGTACTTTCAATCTGTTTGAATGGTTTGTACTTTCAATCTGTCTGAGTGGTTTGTACTTTCAATCTGTTTGAGTGGTTTGTACTTTCAATCTGTTTGAGTGGTTGTACTTTCAATCTGTTTGAGTGGTTTGTACTTTCAATCCATTTGAGTGGTTTTTACTTTCAATCCATTTGAGTTGTTTGTACTTTCAATCCGTTTAAGTGGCTTGTACTTTGAATCTGTTTGAGTGGTTTGTACTTTCAATCTGTTTGAGTGGTTTGTACGTTCAAATCTGTATGAGTGGTTTGTACTTTCAATCTGTTTGAGTGGTTTGTACTTTCAATCTGTTTGAGTGGTTTGTACTTTCAATTTGTTTGAGTGGTTTGTACTTTCAATCTGTTTGAGTGGTTGTACTTTCAATCTGTTTGAGTGGTTTGTACTTTCAATCTATTTGAGTGGTTTGTACTTTCAAATCTGTATGAGTGGTTTGTATTTTCAATCTATTTGAGTGGTTTGTACTTTCAATCTATAGGTAGTAAAATCTGATATTTTCAAAACCTTAAACAGGTTTCATACACTAATTGGGGGTTTATTTAACAAGGTGTTTTTATAATTCATTATTCCCTCTCCTCTCTTATCAGGAGGTCGTTTAACGGAGGAGGAAGGCAAAGAAGAGGGCGGTGTCTCCTGGAGGACCTACCATGGTTTCATCAAGGCCATGGGCGGTTATTTTATCGCTATTCCAGCCCTGCTTAGCTATGTACTCACCATGGCAATTGTCACCTTCAACAACTGGTGGCTCAGCTATTGGTTGAACCAGGGGAATGGCAATGTAAGTTTTAAGGGAGGCATATCACCTAGGAATCCAGTCAGTTACTCAAGTAATGTTGTTTAGAGGTGTTTTAGCTACATTTGAATAATTCTGTTTTAGATACCTGCAGATATTAATCTTTGGTCTGAGATGACTTAAGTTTGCTGAATGGTTTTATCATTGAATGCTAGACCTATTACACAACTCTCAATATGGGGTATTAGATTCAAATTATTGTGGTTAGTAGCAGTTTTATGTGCATTTTATTTATAGCTTTAGCTTATTTATGAACACTTGATGGCAGAAGCACTGTCAGCAATCAATCTCTATGTAGTAAATCAGTGTGCTGCTTCTTGGTATAATCAATCATATGTAGCTACTATTAGCATTAAAATTGGCTGTATTGGAATATGTTATATACATATACTGCATACATGCCATTGTCTTCTGCCTAATATGGTGTCATATGTACAAGATGTACTTACACATTTGTTACCACCGATTCACATGAATGCAAGGATAATACATGAATTGTATATTAGTGGGTGAGTATATAGCAGTTGCTTAGTCATAAATTAGGCCCAGGATGAGGACCATCATCATGTAGGAGATGTCACATTCCTTCACAATATTAGAAAACTTTTCTTAGTGGGATCGGGGGGGGGGGGGGAAGCACCCAGACACTCCAAGATTGGCACGTATCTCTGACATATGTTATGTCATAGCTTTATCCAATGATATATTTGCCTAATTTCTTTGACTTTGACAACAGCAAACCATAAACGAGTCCGGCAATCGGATTCCACAAGGCAGCATAGCGGATAATCCCGATTTAAGTTTCTACATGTTCATCTATGGAATATCCCTAGTGGTCATCATAATCTTCTCAGCATTCAAGAGTGTCATTTTCATGACGGTTAGTTGCCACATTCTTCTTTCTTTTGTCCTTCTAGGTCTGTTGTCTATTGTATGTATGTGTGTATGTATGTATGTGTGTATGTATGTATGTATTATAGATTTTCCAGAATAAGTATAGTATTGTTTGTATTGTTTTTCTCATATCTTACCTTTATAATATCTCTGAAACTGATCGTGAATGAATTTCGTTGACATCTCTTGCAGGCTTGTCTTGTTGTCTTTCTTGTTTGTTTGTTTACTTGCTTGCATTCGTTTTGTTTTCTTTGCCTGGAATTACAATCTAAAAGAGTGGCGCTGTCAGAACTGTTCTGCATAGCAAAACTGTGCTGGCAAATATAAATCACTGGGCTCCTCTGGAAAGCAGTGCTTCTGCACTGAGCAGGACTACCCTCATAAAAGATGACGATAATGAAAAAAAATTAAAAAACTGTTTATTAGATGATGCAGAGTAGATAAAATGCAAGCAGACTTATAAATTGTTGACAAACAGCAATAACTACTAGAAATGGATTAAAATTTGAACTTCTTGTTCAGAAAGCCTTGAAATTGCCAAAACATGAGCTATAAAATGTGTTGACAACTGGATATTTTCACATCTGGCTCTTTCGTCTAGTGGTCGTCTGATTGGGAGTGACCAGTGATTATTGTCTAGTAGGCATCAGTGAGGGGTATTGATGGTATCTACACTGTAGAAATGTCTCTGTGGAAGAAGGAATCCATTTCTCATTTGTTTTTGCATCTTTTATTCTTGTTGGTCTTTCTTCTTTTGTAAAATCAAATAATATAGAAACATCTGTTATGAAACTGCTGATCTAGCAATGCCAGGCCCAAGAATGAAAGTGAACTCTACCATACAATGATGACACACATTGGACCTTACAGACACAGACTGTATTTTGATTTCTGTATCTTCACAGGTTATGTTGAAAGCTTCCAGTAACCTGCACGACACCCTCCTGTATAAAATATTCCGCAGTCCTATGAGTTTCTTCGACAAGACACCGACAGGGAGGATCTTGAACAGATTCTCCAAAGATATGGACGAGTGTAAGTGTCATTATTTATCTGGGTTCGCACACCGGTAGATTTATGTGGCTGTGACACTTCCCACGAGACTCCCCGATTGTTCTCAAGCCTTTCATCTCCCCTTTCTCCCGCCCAAATTTACTGGTGATTAACACTGTGTGATGGTTTTGTATTTAAATGGTTACATATTG
Organism: Apostichopus japonicus; assembly: GCF_037975245.1. NCBI lineage: Eukaryota > Metazoa > Echinodermata > Holothuroidea > Aspidochirotida > Stichopodidae > Apostichopus > Apostichopus japonicus. Next base: position 12,898,373 of record NC_092570.1, on the reverse strand, counting down.
AGTTTAGGGCATACCAGCAACTTACATTTATTAATTTGTAATATTTCTACCACAGTATTCTCCAAACTATCCATCCTTCCCATAGGCAGGTTGGTTGGTGCGATGGTAACTATCCATCTGTGAAAGAAACAAATCGACCCCCCTCCCCACCCATCCATCCTTCCCATAGGCAGGTTGGTTGGTGTGATGGTAACTATCCATCTGTGAAAGAAACAAATGGCACCCCCTCCCCCCCACCCCCCGTATGGTGGTGCAATAATTACTATCCATACAGGAAGCAACATACCCTTCCTCCTTTTAGGTAGATGCAATGTTCAATATCTATCTGGGAACCAAGAAAACCCTTCGTCTGGTTGCAATGTTTTTAACCACAGAGGCTATTTGACATACCTTGAAGTTAAGAAAGATAAAGCAGTATTGTAGTAAAGCTTTAATTGAAATAAAAATAAAATAAAACTGTTAGCAAACTGCTTATCCACTAGAGAGCCTGTGTAGGAGAATGTGTAAAAGTAAGTTGGCCTGACGTTTCGATCCTAGCAGGATCTTCTTCAAAGGCTAAATGACAAGTAACAGTAACAGAAGGGACAAAAACACGCACAGAATAGAGACAGGTTAATGAGCATGGTGAACACAGAGCTTTAAAGAAAGCTTCAATTGTAAGATGTCACAGCTGTGTCCACATGTTGATATACAATCGTAACTGTGTACCATTAGTCACTGCAGTGTCCACATGTTGATATACGTCGTAACTGTTCACCATCAGTAGACGGACGCTCGTAATGAAGTCATTAATTCCCTTCCTTTAATTGATTTCTTCATCAGTGGACGTCCTTCTGCCCATCAACTTTGAGCTGGCGTTGCAGGTGTTTCTAATGGTGGCCTTTGCCGTCCTCACCATCATCATAGTCTTTCCATGGTTCCTCATAGCACTGTTGCCGGTCGGCATAATCTTCGCAGCCATTCTGAAATTTTACCGTAAAGGGGTGCACGACCTGAAGAGACTGGAGAATATTGCGAGGTCACCCTGGTTCTCTCATATATCGTCAACGACTCTCGGTCTAACCACGATTCACGCTTACGAGAAGACGGATGAATTTGTGACAAAGTGAGTCACCTGTCGATATCTACATGGGATAGAAATTAGGGTTTTAGCATGCAGCTGTGGTGGTATGTACTTTGACAAAACTTTGACAGAAAGACAGAAATTTCAAAACTCTAACTGCTATGTGTCAGGTGAGAATATCAACTGCAAGTACAGTACGGAATCGGCCGATACACAAATGCTGTATCTGTGACTGGTAGTTAGTTAGAAGCCACTTTATTGGACTGCTTCAAATTGGCTGCGGCTACAGAACACTTTCTTTTCGAGTGAAAGGTTTCTTTCCTATATTCTGTTCCATCGTTTCTTGTCTTGTATGACAAACCCTAGCTGAGGTTCTTGCACTCTGCCTACCATTTCTTGATTTTTGAAGAGTGTATCCTCTCTCATCATTATTATCAGCAGCTATTTGCATTTGGTCAACAAATTTTTCTAATCCACTCAAGTAATGGGTCAAAGTAATGTTTGTCAGTAATCAGGTCTTTCCACCAAGTCAATGTCAATAAGCATGTGACAAATGAATTTGATTCCCATTCCTCGACATTTGGTTTGCTTAGACAATTTTGAGATTTTATTCACTACCACCAAATGGGGCCAAAAAACTGAAAAGTTCAAAATGTTTTGTAATTTCAAAAGGACCTTGACTTGTCAACTACCTTATTGTGGGATATGTTTATGTGTTCAAAATTAGATGGTACAAAGAAAAAAAACAGCAAAAAATAGTTTTTTTTACTACGTTTAGGGTTCTATTTATTATCGTTTATTATCGTTAAGTATTGGGTGTTTTAGGCTTTTACAATAATTGTCTTACTGTACTATAGTTACTGTACTATATTTAAACATTAACTATGATTTAATCTTTTGTGTTTTCTTTATTGATAACTATTTTACTATTTACATATTTCTGAATTTGTTTTGGACTATATGCATTTAGGACTCTTTTTTTATCTTTTTTTGTTGTATTATCGTTTAGTACGTGTGTTTTTTACATTGTTTTGGCTTTCACATTTTATGCCTTATTGGTTCTATATATTTAATATTTAGGTTTTGTTAGTATTTGTTTTTATGTTTTACATTTGTAAAGCGCTTTGAGCAGCTTTGCTGATTATGCGGATATAAATATTACCTATGATTATTATTAATCAGTTTCTTCAACCACATCCCCACTTTTTATTCAGTTTTAATATTTAGAAGATTCTCTCTCTTTTGTTGTTGCTGTTGCCAGATTCATAGAGCTATTGGATGCCAATGCTTATCCGTTGATGTTGTTTAGAATATCAGGCCGTTGGGCCGGCATGAGGTTGGAACTGCTGGTTGTTCTCATATCAACCTTAACCAACCTTATGGCAGTCATCACCCACGGAACCCTCTCCCCAGCCTTGGTAGGATTAGCCATCTCATATACTACTCAGGTTAGTAAGCAGTCGCTTATTGTGGTTATTCACATCAGGGACGTTGTGTACGCAAATCCGGATTCAACCAACTTTATTGTAGTGAACTTGATATGATGACCTAATTTGAATCAACTTGTTTCGGTCAGCTCGGTTTTAATTAAACTTGATATCAGTAAATGTCAATTTAGTTCACCAGCATAACTCAAGTGTTTTTTTTTTTTTTTAATTAACTGGTTTATGGCCTTCACTTTAATATATTTGGTTTAGTCAGCATATTTTTGAAACAGAATCTCGGAAAATGTTTGATTTAGAATTCACCTCATTTTTAAATGAACTTGTTGTTTTATGTACCTGTGTGGGCTGTCTGCTTTAATACTGATGTACATCACTATTTATATATATTTTTTTTTGATTTATCATTTTCTCTGCTGCTCAAAGTTTCAGTATCCGTTGCATAGTTCCACAAATAATTGAATTATGACCATATTCATCGTTACCCTTCTCACAGCTGAATGGTATGTTTCAACTCATGATGGCGATGTTTGCAGAGGCGGAAGCGAGGTTTACATCAGCCGAGAGAATTCTCAGTTATATAAAGGTACTTTTTATTATTATTATTAGTTACCCAATTTATATAGCGCTCTTTAGCCTCTTTTCATGCTTAAGCATGTTCAAGAGCGCTTTACAATGACAACAAAATGACAAAACCCTTAAAATATGAATATGAAGAGTAAAATTAGCGCAGCTTAAATATTAATATAAAAATATATATATATATATATATATATATATATACAAAGGAATAATTTTAAAAATAATATAGATTTACAGTAAAATTCCTAAAAAATATAAAAAATGTGAGTTTTAAGTAAATTTAAGTAACAAAATATCAAAACCCCTTAAAATGTGAATACGAAAAATAAAATGGACGCAGCTTGAAAATTAATATAAAAATATATATATCTCTATAAGGAAAATTTTTTAAAAACAATATAGATTTACAGTGAAATTCCTAAAAAGAAGAAGTGAGTTTTAAGTAACTTCTTAAAAGTGGCTAATGATGTTTGATGTTTCCATCAGAAATAAACTTATCATTCAGTTAATACCTCATCAAAAGATCTCAAACCAACCATGCGTCTGTTCCGTTATTCGTTGCTATATGCAGACAAACATTATGTTTCCATCCACATTGGTATCTCATATTAACTTATGTGATTCCGGAAACAGGACAACATATTCGACCTGTGTTTATCGTCAGGGTTAACACACTCACTGCTAATATAGTCAATAACTCTCTACATATGTCACAGTGAAGCGTGTCAAACCCAGGGTAATTCGAAAGAAATGTTATTATTAATGTAGGGGTTTTAGAATGCTTTGAATACAACACAAATACAATGTAATCATGAAGTGACTTATGTTATTGGGGCAGCATTTGTGATATCACAAAACTGACGAGATTTACAGTTAGTTTGCTTCACTCACACACACACAAACACACATCCTATACATTGGTTTACATATATAAGTACTGATTGTTGCTATAAATTTGGAAAGAAGAAGGCTAAATTGTGATCACAAGTTTCTTACTGATCCTATCCAGTCTAATATCTTCTCCTTAGGAAATTCTACTAATTTCTCAAGTTTAACGAGAACATCAGTTTGCCACAATTTGTTTACGTTCAAAGCATTAATTAGCTTGTAACGATTAACGATTCATCACAAGAGGATTAAACGTACATTCTCTTCTTGAATAGGATTTGATCCCGGAGGCGCCTCAGGAGATTAAGGAGACAGAGCCTGAGCAATCCTGGCCAAAAGATGGCGCCATTAAATTCTCCGATTATAGCATGAGGTACAGGGAAAATCTTCCCTTGGTTCTGAAAGGGATCAACTTCTCTGTGAAGGCAGGAGAAAAGATTGGAATTGTGGGCAGGACAGGTTCAGGTAAGAGAAATCAAGTTGAAATGTCTAAGAAATGCTGGACAGAAATGGAGATGTTTGTCCTTGTCTATAACTCATTCTCCAATCTGTGGCAGGTTATAAATTCCATTTCTAGAATCACTCAAGCATTTGGTCAGTTTCCGGCTTTTACAGATATCTGCAGGTCCTTTAAGACAGGTATCCTCAAGATATATAGTACAATGAATTCACCAGCCCGGAACCAAAGTTGCCCCTACAAATACTAGGTCACCCACGACTCTAATAGTAAAATACGGCTGGCTAACGTCGCCCAACGGACATCGCATCCAACTGCCAGCACTAACTGCTGTGGGCGGGCACTCAGCACCCTTGCACTAAGTAGTACAAAATACGAATATCACGCCCTGACCTGCTTCCCCAGCCTATTCATACTGACCCATTACCTGCATTTTATGCAAAGTAATCTAAACAAAGACTTACACAAATCCAAGAAAAGAGGAAATCAGTGAATCAAACAAAGCATACTAGAATGTTGAATGTTGCTAATTATGCGAACTTTGTGAGCAAACCAGAAAACAAATGAATATTCATGGAGTAAATTAATTCAGCTGCACGATAGTTGTTAGACTTGTGTCAAGCATACTCGTGATAATGGACAATCCTCTTCATTTTTGGTGTGCACAAGTTCATGAATATTGACCTGTGTATGGGCTTACCACACTATGAATACATTTAGGCATCAGAACCACTTCAACATTTTCATTTCCTGATTCACAACTTGCCCTCTAAAATACTGCGGGCTAACATCTCCCAACAGACATCGCATCCAACTGCTACGACTATTACTGCTGTGGGGCACTCAGCACCCCTTGCGCCAAGTAGTACAAAATACGAATATCACGCCCTGACCTGCTTACCCAGCCTATTCATACTGACCCATTACCTGCATTTTATGCAAAGTAATCTAAACAAAGACTTACACAAATCCAAGAAAAGAGGAAATCAGTGAATCAAACAAAGCATACTAGAATGTCGAATGTTGCTAATTATGCGAACTTTGTGAGCAAAACAGAAAACATATGAATATTCATAGGGTTAATTTATACAGCCGCACGATAGTTGTTAGACTTGTGTCAAGCATACTCGTGACAATAGATAATCCCCTTCATTTTGGTGTGCACGAGTTCATGAATATTGACATGTATATGGGCTTACCACCTTATGAATACGTTTAGGCATCGGAACCACTCAACATTTTCGTTTCCTGGTTCACATTTGCCCTGTAAATCATCATCATCCTAAGTATGACTTAGAGAGGGTTCAGAGGTTGCAATTGACATTTCATTCTTTGTTCTTTTATGAAGCTATTTAAATTGAAAGTGCTTTTTGTAATGACATCTAGCCTGGAAGTAATAGAGAAAGTATTTAAAAAAACTTGGCAACCCTGTGCCAGGATGGTCCTTCAATTTGTAACTAGGCTTTACCCTTGATTTCACAGGCAAGTCATCTTTGGGTGTGTCCTTGTTTCGTCTGGTGGAGAAATCCAGCGGTGAAATTAACATCGACGGTGTCAACACTAGTAAAGTTGGCCTTCACGCTCTCCGCTCCAAGCTGTCCATCATTCCACAAGATCCTGTATTGTTCATTGGGACTGTAAGGTAAGTTTCAAAATAAAATAAAACTGTTAGCAAACTTTTTATCCACTAGAGAGCCTGTTTAAGAGAATGTATAAAAGTAAGTTGGCCTGACGTTTCGATCCTAGCAGGATCGTCTTCAAAGGCTAAATGACAAGGTAAGTTTCCACTGAAGATTGAGAAAAGGGAGAGAATGGAAAGCTTTCCTTGATTTTCCAGGAATTCAAGTTTATTACAAGAACTGAAAAATAGTTTGTGGCTTCAAATCTTTGGGAGTGTAAAGGTGCAAGTGTCAACCAATACTTACAGAACGAAATGATTGGAAACTTAGTCTTCTGCAAAGAATTCAATTTTACAAAAATTGAAAATAGAAACAATTTGTAGCTTCAAAAGATATGAGAGCATATGTTCTTGCAGAATGTAGTTAAAATGCTTTCTAAGACCTTTCTGAGAGAAAAAAAGGGAGGGGAGGGGAAGGTGATGCTGGACCAGGAAAAAGCACCATGGTTTCTGCTGGTACAGTATGATTTGGGAATGAGGATAGAATTTGGTCAAAAGTGAGAAATGCTCATTTTTTCTCTTCGGTGACCACAACTTAGGGCAGGTGGGGGTAGAGGTGGAGGAAGGGTGGTGGAGGTAGAGGTGTTAACTAGAAATAGCCTGGCCCACCCTACCTCCTATTTCTCAGTGTGGTTTAGGAAGCTTTGATTGAAAGTGTGATTGTAGTGTTCTGACAATGAGGACAATTTCTGAGGCGGTTCTTCAATCACCTTCAGACTTGTTCAATCTTATCCTGTACATTGACCAAACTTTTTGTGTTCCCAAAGAAAGTTGTTTTCTGTTGGTTATTGTCGAGGTAACCGCTAGTACTTTTTTTTATTTTTTTTAACAGTTGTTATTGCTGCAAAGATTGTGATGTTTTTGTTCTGTTAAATCACAGTCACACAGTTTTTTATATCAAACATGTTTCCGATTTCAAGATTAAATGTACTGTCACATCTATGACAGATGTTTACTACCAAAGATATTTCCATAGAGGAACTACATTCAGGGCTACATGTGTCATTTACATAAAGTAAATTTACATATTCCTTCAATGTTCGTGTTATGTCTTTGGAGGTTTTTTGTAGTTGTACAACAGTTATCGAAAAAAAAAATTGTTTGAGATATATGCCAAGAGCATTTAGGTTGTTCAGGGTTTTGTATTTAACAAGACACGTTGCAGTACAAAAATCGATTCATACCTTAAGGGGGAAGAACAAATGGCCAGGCAAATAGTCAAATGGTGAATTCATCATTGTATATAACATAATAGCAGGTAGATCACAAAACTGCAAAAGAAAAGAAAACATTCTGAGTAACTAATGGAAATTAGCCTGGTGAAAGTTTATCGTTGGTCATCTCAGAACAGGGCAGATTGTCTTTTAGCTATCAGTGGGGTTGGAGGGAGGAGTGGATATGCTCACTCGGTCCAATAAAGAATGCTTGTACATATTTTGAACTGTTCAGTTTTCAAGTGTTGTTTATATTGTGTTCATGTGTTTCGAAAATGCTTGAATATTTAGATACAACCCTTGCTGGGTTGCAACCCTGTATGTAGCTAAGTGTGGAGAGTGTTGCAGCAAATACAGAGACGTTCACGGTGGCAGGCTACTACTGCCATGGGTGGTGAACACCATACATTAAAACAATCTCTAAACTATTCATAGAATAAAACCTAGTTACACATCACAGTATGTGTTCAAACACTATATGCAGTTTTCATTCTTTGACTAACTTCACCTAGCTTTCGGTAGCTGGAATGCAGGGATATCATTAACAACTTGTAGTAGTTGTTAGCTAATTACAAACCTACAATATGGTCTGACTGCCTGGCTATTCTTTTGTCTTATATCTACTAAGGTATAATTTAGATCCATTTGAGAACCACAATGATGAAGAACTCTGGAGTGCCCTGGAGAGAGCTCACATGAAAGACAAGGTAATGTTAAAGATGCTCTTTAAATTGTTAATATATCTTGTCTCTCATATCAGTGAGTGAAGATATGGAATTGGAGGGTGCTCACATGAAAGAAATGTATTAATGTTGACAATCTCCATATCTCATATCAAGTTGTGGTGGGGGGGGGGGGTGTGATATGCATTGGAAAGAGCTCACATGAAAAACAAGGTAATGTTAAATGATGGATGGGATTGGAGGGTGCTCACATGAAATAAAATGTATTGATGTTGACAATCTCCATATCTCATATCAGGTTGTAGTGAGGGGGGGGGTGGTATGCATTGGAGTGAGCTCACATGAAAGACATATTGGTGGTGGGGGGGTAAATGGACTTGACATTGAAAAAGAGCTAATTTTCAAACTTCAAGTTGTGATATATCGTGCCTGTCATACAAGAAAAGGGTTGTTCATTAACTGCACAAATACTCCTATTTCAGGGCAACTTCTGTTGAAATGTTATCATGAATCATAACAAATATAGGTCCTTTCAAATGAATTGTCAGTCAGTCCGAAGGCAGTTTGAACTTCACAATATCACAGCGGATATAAACTTGTCGCCCAAAAATTAACCTCAAACAGCCATTTAAGCTTATCTTTACAACGAATAAGGGGGGACAGTGATGTGCCATTTAAAGGCATTGAAGACTCGCTCCAAACCGGGTGCGGCCATCTGAAAAAGTTAACTTTCCGTTGCTTGCAAGTGACGTTTTGTTCGTATCACTGCAGAATGCAGACGGTACAGTAATGAAACGTGATACCTTGTTATCCTTAGCTGGACCTGAGATGTCTGTAGCTGTATGTACTGACTGTACACTAGTGTCTAATTACCGATGGTAGCAAGCTGTGTGTGTGTATTTTCTGGGATCGATGGTGGTGTCTAACACTTCTGTTACACCTCATTCGAAACTAGGTCAGATTACCGACATGAGACGTTTCTTTTTGCTGTTATGAGCTGTTTGTATCTCTGTTTGCTGCTAAATGTTTCTCACCTCCCTGATTACTACCACAGGTGAGTTCTCTTCCCGAGAAGTTGCAGTCGTTGGTATCAGAGGGCGGGGATAACTTCTCAGTCGGCGAGAGGCAGCTGATTTGTATCGCCAGAGCACTGCTGAGACACAGTAAGATCCTGATCCTGGACGAAGCCACCGCTGCTATCGATACCGAGACGGACTCGTTGATCCAAGGGACCATCAGACAAGCGTTTGGTCAATGTACTCTACTGACCATTGCTCACCGCCTCAATACCATCCTCGACGCAGACAAGATCCTGGTCATGAGTGACGGCAATGTAAGACATTTTAACTCGTTCTTGACGGATGTAAGTTATGATCATTTTACCCTTTGTTGTTTACAATTTTCACTTTGGTGGGTAAAAAATGTTCAAGAAAAGCTTCTTTTTCATTCATTTGGAAAATTGAAAATTCTCTCAAAGACTTGAAGTTGAAATTTGAAAGTTTTTCTTACGTTCACAGTCTCCAATCTATGTTGTTGTACATGGTGGTGATTACCTGCTTGATAAACTTATCATATCAAATCATATCAATACCCCATCTGGTTAAAGTTCTCATAATTTACCTTTTCACTGCCAGCCATTTATGTTTTTATTTTTCATCTGGCAGGTAGCAGAGTTTGACACCCCATCTGGTTAAAGTTCTCATAATTTACCTTTTCTCTGCCTACCGTTTATGTTTTTATTTTTTTCATCTACAGGTAGCAGAGTTTGACACCCCATCTGCCTTATTGTCCAAGAAGGATTCAGTTTTTGCGGGGATGGTCGCAGCTGCAGAACAGCAGCATAAAAATAGTTTGGACTGAAACCCTGTAAGAAGAATAGATGAATTTACAGCAAGGAGGCAAAGATGAACTAACAGCAAGGATGAAAGATGAATAATACGACAACAACAACGAGCATCGAGACGCTCGAGAAATTGCAATTAGAATCACAGGGGCAGCAGTATCTCGTGTAAACTTGCAGCAAGATTACTGTCCACTGATGCAGAAAAACAGAACCAATGAGCAAAGAAAGCCAGGTTACAAAAATAAAACTTGCAAATGTATTATGAAATGAAGTTAGCACACTCAATGAGACCTGCAGATAGGAGCAGTGAAAGGGATAGTATGGCTACTGCAGAGTCCTGGGAAAGTGGGGGGATGTGGTTGGGGGAGGGCTGTGGTTTTATCACTATGGCTGGGAATTGCTGATAGGAATTTGCTGGCAAAGTATAATACTAAGTAAAGACTTCCAACCTATTTACCTCAAAAAACCTCCACTTGGGGCATGTGAAGGGTGGGGAGGGGGGAGGTGTAGCCTTGTAATAGCCCTGTGCCTCCCCTTACTTCTCATTCTCAGTTTTTGTAAGCTGTGATTACAGTGCTCATGATAAATCAATGCAAATTGTTTGGTTCTATCATTGGATCATATTTGCTTAGATCATCTTTAATGTCTCCAGGGGTTTAGTTTGAAAAACTGCCAAGATTGTATTAAGTGTAATATCTGGATGATTCTACAGCTCAAACTTTTTTTTCAGAGGCTTTGACAAAGGCTGAGAAAAAGCCATTATTTATAGAAGCATGCTTTGAGAGAGGCAATAAAAAAAATAATCATAATAATAATCTTCCACAAAATAATAATCATAGTTTGTGCGGTGATCAAGTTTTTTGATATTACAATGTTTTGGGATCAGCGCTGTTCCCTCTTAAAGTATAGTTTGCAGTTCCAACCAAAATATCTGTGCGGAGAATTTCTGATTTACATGTAATATTTGAAAGTAATGCAAAAGGTGCACAAATGGGAAATTGACTATAACACAGGCATGAGCTTTTTCCACGAATTCGCGGAATATCCGTGATTTCTTTTCTACCTCGGGACAAAAACTATTATCCTTACACACTGTAACATATGCAAACTGGAGCCTATACCGCAATTTTTGCAAAGTTCCAGGATTTTTTTTTGCCCCAGGCTCATCCCTGATAACAAGATAATGTAAAGCATGGCAGGCAAGGGACCAAAGTGTGTCTCATATGATGTTAGTTTCTATATGGTTAACAATGCTACTTCACAATCTATCAGAATGATAGATGTTTTAAGACTTGACCTACTTGATATTGGACATATTGATATTAATTTACCTCATTACCTTAAGTTACCTTAAGTTATTTTCTTCCCAAAGATTGCAAAAGTGTTCTATTTGAATCCATAAATTGGACCAACGTACCAAGTTTCCATGGAAAACTGTATTAGCATAGTCCTAACGCAAAGTAATTGATAGCAGGTTGTTGATTTCAAAAGATGCAGTATGTATATGGTAAATGTCAGTGCAAGCAATAAATGTCTTGTGAGCAAATAAATATTGATTTGATTTTTTTTTTTTTTTTTTTTTTTTTTTTAAATATGAAATGTGGCAGCTGTTTTAAAAAGAGTACTTCTAATAACTTTTTTCTAAGTGCATTCAATTTTGATATTTTCTTCTGTATTTCAAAATGTTTTAGATCTTCACTTCTCACTTATCGTCCTGTTTTGTACAGGGGACCTTAACAGAATTTTGTAGATGAATGACCTCTGGGAGGGAGTTGATGGACTGTTTTGTTCTTTAGTTTATTTTTTATTATACTATCACATCTTTTTTTTTTATATAGAGGAAGTCATACAACATAGTTGAGAGGCTAGTTTTTAATTGTATGGGCAAACTGTACTTTACTGTCACCCAATACCATTTTTTTTTATAGCAGATAGACAAATTTATTCCAGTTGATTCACAAACACTTTTTAATTCTCTGAAAGCAGTTTTTGATAGTAATGACCTTAATTCAATTTTCCAATAATTGATTCACTGACATAGGTTTTGTTTTTCTAATATATAACAATAAAATTAACCAAAGACACAAATCAAGAGTTATCTTACAAGAGTTATCAAATATATATATATATATATATATATAGATATAGATATATATACTCAACTAGCAATGGTAGAGCGCCCCAACTAGCAATGGTAGAGCGCCCCAACTAGCAATGGTAGAGCGCCCCAACTAGCAATGGTAGAGCGCCTCAGCTGGCAATGGTAGAGCACCTCAACTAGCAATGGTAGAGCACCTCAACTAGCAATGGTAAAGCACCTCAACTATCAATGGTAGAGCACCTCAACTAGCAATGGTAGAGCACCTCAACTGGCAATGGTAAAGCACCTCAACTATCAATGGTACCTCAACTAGAATTAGTTTTGTTATATTATTTGACAGAGATAACCTCACAAAGGAGGAGTGGGCTGTGTTAGATATTATCATTCAAGGCTGGGAAACCAAACAAAGTTAGAAACATTAGGAATATTAGGAACGCGGTTTAATTAAATATGTATGCCCATTGAAGGTAGAGATCACAAATGTAGAGCGGGTTTTAAAGCAGCATTTTGCGTCCTTTTCTATGATTTTTCTCAACCTCACTGATTCCACTTTGCCATAACGACATACATAACTAGCTAATCTATTTATATTTTACTTCAAATGGTGGCATAAAAGTCGAAAAATTTGCAACTTTCAACTTTGTTGTTCTCCAAGATATTTTCCGTTGGGAACCCAATAAACCTCGCCCATAATATGAATATTTAAACACTACGAACGTCATTGACAGATACGTAATATAACACCACGCTTGATTTGTGTACAGTCTGTATGGCAGTTGTACCAGGGAGTTGCATAACAACTCCCTGGTACAACCAACGCGAAGTCTTGAATCTATTTTTAGCAACGGCTCATAACTAAACCTGCATCTCTGATTGGTTGAATTCAAACTAGTGGGTTTGGCGGAATTGTATGCGATTAATTTTAACTGTGAAATTTGTCGAGGACACTCTTCTCATTTATCGACATAAATCGTTAATTACTCGCTAATTAACGCTCTTGGCAGGGTGAAACTTGGATGGTATCTTAGATTGCTGTTTTATGATTGATACATGTAAACAAATCGATGCACATGTTAAAAAAGTGGAAAAAAGCGACCCAACGCAAAATGCTGCTTTAAAGCATAGGACAGTGAGTTTTGTTTTTTAATTTTGCAGATGTTATATGCCATACACGTTCCTTGTAAGTGGTGTCTACACAGAGCTGGTATTGGCATGAATTTATATTGTTACGTGTTCTTGTACGGAAGGCCTTGTTGAACAAATGTACCAAAGATAATATACTAATATGATGTGTTTAGTTACACATTAATGGTATAATGATGTATGTAGTTATACATTAATGGTATAATGATGTGTCTAGTTATACATTAATGGTATAATGATGTGTGTAGTTATACATTAATGGTATAATGATCTGTCTAATTATACATTAATGGTATAATGATGTGTCTAATTATACATTAATGGTATAATGATGTGTCTAATTATACATTAATGGTATAATGATGTGTGTAGTTATACATTAATGTTATAATTACAAAAGTTTTCACTATACCAAGGAAATTTTCTATAAAGTTAATGTTTCTTATTTGTTTTACTGTGCTCAGATCATTTGTTATTATTCTTGTAAGTATTATCTAACCTTAGTTCTAATAAAGAATGGTGTTTACGCCAGAAATCATGTTAATCTCTTTATTTAGTTGATCTATTGTTCGTGATAATACAGCCGTCTGTCCGTCCACAATGGTCGGAAGGCTACTACTCGCAGGGGTCCTCTGCTGAATTCTTTACCAGAGTTGTGGAGGTTGTAAGATATGTTAAGGGGAAACAACCACACCACTCCACAACACTTCTTGTTCTAGTGCCATAGATATAGGTTGTGTAGGGTTTATAAGGAAGTGGCATATAGGATGTGAACCAAACCTTTAAACTCCCCTCCCTCCCACACCTCAGTTGGACAGGATATAACTGTCTAATGCATAGCCTGTTGTGCTACACTATATGTAGATGCTAAATTTTATATTCAATCCACACACAGCAGTATACTGGACTATTTCAAACACAATATTACAACTAGCAATTATTGATTCAACCTTTTCTAGAGTTTAATGCCCTCCTTACGCAATTGCTTGAGCTACAAGAAAATTAGTAAACCTGCTTTGTGGCAGAAAGACCTATTTTAGTTGAAAACTTGATCCAAAGTAAATTACAGTTTTTGATATATGTCAACCTCTGAGAATTTTTTTTTTTATATTTGCTAGGAGATTTAAGGAAGCTTAAGCAAAGTGGGATCATTGGAAAGGTTACATAGTTAAAGATACAGGTTACACATACGTGTTAGCGGGGACATTGCAAGTATTGTCCTCACAAGTAAATCAGAGTAATGACTATATACAGCCAGTTGTAAATTTACTTTCCCAGATGTTCAATAAATTATATATACCACATTTATACATAATATCATAATTATTATGATTGGTTGGTATTTAAGCATACACAGCATGGAGAGGGGAACTTGACGGCAGGGAGTCCATTATGAAAATCCTCACACTGTGCTATTAAAGCCAGGGCATTAGTGGTTCGTTCTTTAGAGTCTTCCGTATGCTCCCTTGTATAGGCTAAATAACCCCAGGCACTACTATTAAAGAATATCATTTAGAAAATGAGTGGTCTCAAAGAAAGATCATACCTCGAGGTAAGAAGTAAATTCATTTTGAACTTTGAAAATGAGTGAACCATTGACCTTCAGTTCAAACATATTATATTAGAATCAAATATTGATGTCATTTCTTTATAGATTGGTAAGTGTAGCATCATGAAAAGTTGGTACTGTACCATCAAATCTGGCCTTATGTGACCTTTCTACTACTCTCCCAACCACATTCTCCCCTCTGACCACTCTCCTATCCCCCCCCCCTCCAACCACCACTATCCTCCTTAAAAAGTGTCCAATGTTTATGTCATTACATGGTTCATCAAAATAAAAGATTATGGACGATCAACAGAAGTGCATAAAATCATTCAAAGCCCTTACTGAACATGTAACCCCAAAAAGTGTAGCCGTTCCACAACTAACGAGGAAACACTGGCAAAACTTGCACGCATGAGTCTACATGACATATGCATAAACTTTCGAAATGTAAGTTAATGATTCAGTGTTTATGCTTTTAGTTTGACCCCATCTGGCCTCCTGCGATTATACATATACTCTAGTATTTTACCTAATTGACCAGCTCTAGTTTTAACCGACCACATACTGAAGGCACTCCAAATACGAGGGCTAATTGCTGGTTGCCAAGGGAACACTGCCTCAGGTCTGTGGATTTAATACCACTAATTGCGTTACACTCTAATTAGTATCACATGATCCAATATGCTCTAAGCATTAAGTCTAGCTGCCCATAGAGAAACACTCAGTGTGTTATGAATTACACAAGAAGTGACCAGGCTAGCAGTAGGCCTACAGAAGCCTTTTGGTACATACATTGTGCCCAGTTACTCATATCTACCTTAATTTCTTTCAACATGAACTCAACATCTATAAATATGTTAAGGAAGAAATTTGAAAACATGGCATTTAAAAGCAGTTGCATTTGGAAGTTCACCAAACTTACAGCTACCAATTATTATGTATAATTAGATTGCAATTCAATCGATCAATTTAAGACCTTCTCTTTGATTTGAGTTTGATTTAGTTCTCAAATTCATTCCTCAAGTCATATTTTTATTTCATATAATTGGTATTTAGTCACATGCAAAAGCAAATTAATTATTTTTTTACTTTTACCTAGTAAGCTAATAAAATTACAGTTATCACAGTTTAGTATTGAGTAGCATCATAAACTTTAAATACAAAAAGAGGCCCAAAACAGCTGCTAACATCTGAGTAAAACCTCTAAATAATTTATCAAATTTTCAAAACTTGTTTTGAACCAAACCATATTGGTTTCACTTTCACATAGTTAAGGTCCATGTTACACACAAAAAAAAGGTTAATCCTACCAGTAATTAATTGTATAAATTGAATAAAGCTTGTTTGTGAAGATTTTTTTTTTTTTTAGAATTCAAACTTTTGCCATGTAAGGGTACTTTGACCTAATCATTTCCTATGATATAGATTGTGTACTGAACTTCATTCATGAAACGCTGGCAGCCCTACATCTAGTAGGCAAACAGTTGACCATGCTTATATTTATATCAATGTACAAGAAGGAAAACATTACAGTACACTCCTGTACCTGAAAGCTCTCACCCTGGGGTCCTTCCCCCGGCAATCCCCTATCCCCATTCTGCATGCACTCACACACAGCCCTCTATCATCGATAATTTTTTTTTTCCTCATTTTGCAATGCAAGCATTACAAACATACAAATATGTATTTTAAGTTTCACTAATGGGGGGGACTTGAACGGAATTAAATATTGATAACTAATATATGCCATAAGGTCAAACCATTTTCTCAATTTTACTTTTGCCTAATGTCATTTTCAAAGTTTTTTGTTTTTTTTTTCTCCTTACCTTTAAGTTTGTTTGTTTTGTGTTTATTATTGCAAAGTAAAACTTATCACTATTTTTTCTCTAAAAGATGTCAGAAATGGGATGGAAACAGTATCCTTTTTTTTCTTCTTCGAGTTACTTAAAATTCAGTCCTGTATTTACATCTTCAATGGCATCAATTCCTGCGGCAGGGATATGCCAGGCTCAGAGTCGGTACTAGTGCCTAGAATCTCAATATGTAATTTGAGTTATACCAGGCCAGTTTAATACAAAGAATTCTAATACAACATAAAAATATATATATAACTGACAGACTCCAGAGCTGGAGGACTTTTTGTGAAGAATACTTTGGCGAGTTCAATAACCTCCAACTTGTTCTGTAGTATTTGAAATCTGTCTACAACTTAAACAGAATCTGACAGCTTGAATTACATTTGTACAATATACTCAGCATCAGAGAGAGGCGGAGAGGGAGAGGTAGAGAGAGAGAGGTGGAGAGAGACCTTAAAGAGATATAAATAACAAGCATTTGCAGAAAATTGATGAGTTGGACACAAATGGTGAAAAAAATTTGAAGAGGCTGTCCACAGTTTGATTTTGATCAGCTTGTTGGGGTAGATGTAAACAATAATAGGAAACCTTGAACAAGTTTTAAAGCTATTTACACAAGTAATGACGTCAAAGAAATGATGAACTCATCACCAGGGGCATAGGAGCTGTGGGGGCACGTGCCCCCTCTCCACTTTTTTTCCAAAATAGCAAATGTGCCCTATTGGCAAATAAAATGTGCCCCTTTGATGAAGAACTGTCTTTTGGATATCTTAAGCCTTTGTTAATTTTAATATTTGATTTTAATTATTCACGTGCACCATAATAGTATTGATAGCATACTCACACATATTTAAGTGATATGGCCGCTGTGTATCGGTTTATAGCATAACGAGTGGTGGTTGTGGAATGAGAAAGTGCCCCTCCGATGTTTCCCCCCCCCCCACTTTTGGAAGCTTCCTACCCCCTGCTCATCAGTACTGTAACTTGAGTGGCAATAGATGGATTTGATATAAATGCGATATCAACTCTGAACAATTTCCATGGTACCTCTCTGCTTTAACTTGTAAAATTTACAAAAATGAACTTACAAAAAGGAGAGTTGTGGAAATTTCATGTGCAGTGATTTTATTTGCAGTGTAAAGTATTTGAAGAAACTCTTACTTAGTAGTATATTCAGAGATATTTACATTGAAGGTCATGCATATATAATGCTGATAGGCTCATTATATTGCTATTTAGCTTGTTTTGTTTCTGTTTTGATTGCCTGTTTGTTTGTTTTTTTGCTTGTTTAATAGCTTGCAAGCTTGTTGACTGATTGATTGATTGATTGCATTGTATTGCATTTTACATGCAATCCTCCTATATGATTTTGAAAGCTAGAAAGTTGTCATCATGAATCTTAAAATATGTTTGACTTAAACTACCCCTTTAAAGAGATGGACACATCTTGAGTGTGGGATGAAAGTAATTTAGCTGAGTAAACTTGAAGGGTACTCAGGTATGTAGTAGGTTGATATTTGCTACTTATCAACACTCAGTAGACCTTCATAGGATGAAGAAGCAGGGAGCGTTCATCTTCCTAGATGCAGCATCAACTGCTGCTGCTGCTGCTGCTGTGTTTAATCCTCCTCACCCTGTGTATCAAGCAATAAGGATGAATACATCATCTACAGTCAATATAACATGTCTCGCCATACTAACAGTGACTATAGAAAAATAAAATAGAATAATCAAACAAGAGCCAGCTGGTAATTTTTTGAAGTGTCTCTGTATAAAATTAAGTATTCAACCCATGCAAATGTAGGTATTACTTATATGGATGTAACTGTGGAATGGGTCATGTCACTGTTGTTGACAGTGCACTTTACTTTACAATGATATAACTGTGGAATGGGTCATGTTTAAAAAAATAGAGCTTTCTAGGTAGCATATGACGATGGTATTACTTTAAGCATTTCTTGGTATCTTCAAACAAAGGACTATGAATTATCTCTTAAAGTCCATGTTGGAAGCTCATCTGCTAAAAGCAAAGTCAACGTGCCTTTCACTGTTACAACCAGCTGACATATTTACTACTGCATCAACCATCTATCTCCTTTGAAGAAAAATAAATAATATTAATTTAAACTTTGGTCAAATTGATAACTATCATCTACTATATGCATTATATGATTCGCCCACGCTCCATCCCCCCTTCCTCCCTCCAACCCAAACCCTGAAATATCTATACTACTGACATGAAAATCTGGTTTTCTGTGTTATATCAGATAAGCCAGAATTAGTTCTTCAAAAGACACTGGCAATACACTTTAATAAATGATACAAAATGACATTTTTATCCATTTTAATGACAGGAGACTTTCTTTATTTTCATAACAAATACATTACTGTATGCACGTAAATACATTCATAATTACAGCCAAAATGGACATAAAATGGTACATATGGAAGAACTCTAATCTGGACAAATATTTTATGGTGGGAGACAAACTAGCTACCATTCTCCTTTGTTTTCTCAAAAATATACAAATGTTACAAATTTACTGTCTATTTATTAAATAGAGGTTCACAATACTTTGACTGATATTTTGTAAAATAGATCTACACTTCCCAAGGTTTAAAAAATACTTGAATTGTTTCATATCAGTGAGTGTTAATATTAATTATTTGATGAATTGAGATAAATATTATAGTTGGATGGCAGTTCTAATGGAAGACAATAAAATGGCAGTCTATGTAAATCAACAAGACATCTTTGTTAGTTTAGCAACGCTACAAGAGATAACATAATTAAAGGAACTTTGAAGGGGTTTTGCTTTCAAATGCCCATGCAAAGAACTTGACGATTGTGTTTGGACTTTATACTGACACAGAGTAGAAGGTACATATATGTGTTTGTTTATGACCTGCATCTTGTTCAAATTCTTACAGATTAAGAAAGAGACATTAGACAACAGTGCCTGACCTGATCCTGATGGCCTCATAGTAATTAATTAATAACTAATTGACAGATGAAATGTCCTGTTGCCATGAATGAAACAAAACCATTTTGCAAGGTTGTGATGTAACTGAGGAAAATAATTTATGGTTATTGTTTTGTGCAAATGTTCAAATGAACAGAAACTGAGTGATACATAAATATTGAGAACAAAGCAATTGTTACACTTATGAACATATCAATAATTTCTTTACATTTTTTCTTCCAAATATGAAAAGATGTGGTATGCAGAGATGGTTTTACTCACAAATTGTCAAATTTGGAGAAATTGTTTAGCTTTAAGTAACCACACTAATGTTTAGACTTCATGATACTTCAAAACAGAGTTAAATTGGTTTTATGATATTAAATATGGCAAGGTGCATAAAGTGAGACATCTATCTCTAATAGACGTTTCCAAAGAAGCTTGAAATAAATGCATCACAGATTTACTTGAGCACGAAATTTATTTATACGTCATGGAGGTGTGGCAAACGACATGTACCTATAAATGACATAACTTATTAAATCTTTGTCTATTATATATCAGCAGTTAATGATCTGTAAATGTCAAAAAGAGAGAATGATGCATTTTGGGAGTTCCAATTGGTAATTCCATTGCTGGAACACAACATGTGCATTTGTAGCTCTGTATATTATATGGCAAGGAGAGAGCCTGTTGCAAGATCAGGAATTGAGATAAATGAAGGCTTAATTAATTATCATTAAATTATGTTGGGCATCCCACTCCTATTGATCATCTTGTGAAAGCCACAATATTGATAAGTTTACTGTTCAATTGATCTGCTCACCGCCCACCGCCACCCCACCCACCCATCCAACCACACACGCATGCACGAACACATTTTCTACACTCCCACAACCGATATATGAGGAAATATACTTAATTATTAATTATTAATTATAAAAATAATTAAGATGTCTATAATGCCTACATGAGATTTTCAGTTTACATGCTTACATTAAGTGTAATGTGAGTTACTAGTAACATGGAATTTGCAAGCCTTCAAAGTCATCAGTATTGCCCCCAAATTAGGCATGATAACAGTTATGAAATATGGGAGGTTCTGACTCTCCAATCATCCCCAGCCATATCATCCCCAGACGTAGCAGAAGTTCACTTTGATATTCAAATGTCTAAGAGAGGATTAGATGCTCTGAGGGTGGCAGTAAGCTTTTTGTTGAAGTTTGAACATGGGTGACCATTATTTGAGCATATCTGGGGCTAGTACTGATGATCTTTAATTTGTCAATTATGTAAAGATTTGTAGAGATCCCTTGTGGGCATCAACCATGCCATGCATTCATAAGGATTTTACAATATAGATTTTAATCCAAACTGTTTCAATATCCAGAAAAAACAGTCTTCCTATGTGAAAGATAAACACATTTGCCAACTTTGAACTAGCAATCCATTTAAATTGTTGTTCAGAGTTACATAACATTGTTTACATACTGTGGAATATTTTTGAGAAAATTGCCAAGTTTCCACCATTTGAGATAACATGAAGAATTTGAATCTGACTTGTATGTTAACGCAATACTGAATTCTGACTTCCTGTTCAATCTGAAGCTGAACCATAGATATGACTAAGTTGGAATTACTGTTTCCAAATACAATGTACTAACATATGTTAACTACTAGAGACTTGCTTACTTAATGTTACATCAACAACACATTTAAAGTTGTCTGGGCCACCAAACTGCATAAAATTACATCTCGGGACCTGGGATCAGATGTGGGCCCATAGACCTACCAAACAATATGTACAGGACAAAATGTAGTACCTCTATATATCAGATAATCTCCATAATAAATATATCAAAAAATAATGCAGGGATATCAAAATACAGATGTTTTATAAAGTCTTTTGTGCAGTGCTTAAAAATGAAATTTGCAGTATGTGTTTTATGCACACAAACATTTAGGACTCTGGCAACACACTGCATTAAATATTTCAAAAGAATAAATAGTACGGTATCTGAGTGAACGTGAAAATATACAGATTAAAACAAAAAGGAATAAAAAATGAACTGTAAAATAAATTCAGTTTGGTGGTATATATAATAATAATATGAAAGTATAAAATTCCTTCTGAATAACATTTGTTTTTTTTTTTATATAAATAATTTTGGTTCTTGTAAGCATCTCTTCGATGAACCTCAGCCTGAAATGGAGCTGCTTGTCGATATATGTAATACAATATTTGGCGGCACGGTGAGCTACGTCAGTCGTCATAGGACACTGTTTTTGTTCCCGCATGCCATGATAAGAGCGTTGCGATCATCAGAGTGCCACAACCACCAGCTGTGAGGTAGAAAGTCCATCCAATGGTACATGAACCTGTGAAGGGTAACAAAGGGTTACAAAACTGCTTATCTAGTACTACATACAGATAGTGTAGGTAAATGAGTAATAATGGTCAGAATCCTGCACTATTCCCTCAGTCCGTTTACCCACTTATATTTCTTTTCCTTTCTAATCCCCCTCCCCCCCTATTATCTCTTCCCTCTCCTCACCCTCCATCCCTAATGGAAGACTGTCAGGATGGGGGGAGGAGGGGTTGGAATAGTATCATTGGGATCTTGAAGTTGACTAAACCTACTTCATCATCATTGGCACTATGCCAGGGACTGACGCAACACTCTTGATCATTTTCAAACCATTAGTAATAAAGCTCATTATTAAAGACATAAATTATCATGACTGTACCACCCCACCCCCACCCTCGACCCATTGCAATTGCCTGAAGTATGCACTATAAACAAACATGTCATATTCACACCTCTAAGCAGCTTTAATACTATATGATATCATATCTCTGTCTCCCTCATACTGTTAATAAAGCTGTGGCATCCTTGTAAACAGATTATAAGCTTCTATGGTGATAGCGCCACAAAGAGTTTGAACTTTACTTGACATAGCCTCATTTTCCAAAATTTGAAAAACAAGGCCAGGGCCCCAGGGGAGTAACTCTATACATATTTCACATGTAAATGGATCATCATGAATAGTTAGAAACATCTCTGAAGGAGAAACCACTAATGCCCAGATGCCACCTATGCTTTATAAGCCACATACTGCCTCCTAAATGTCACAGATGCCATTGCAAATTTAGCCTAGGTCTGCACCTGTCAATGTGTAACAGGCACCTGCATGTCTCCTGTATCACATTTGTGTACACAGAAATTTGATCGAAAACGATGGCTGTAATTGTGCACAACATGCCAGTTACTTGGACTTCAAAAACTGATAAAACACTGAAAATGCTAACGCTAGCAACCAACGTATTTGTTCTTTTTGTCTGTGTACTTGGCATATCTATGTCTATCAACATTGAATGATAATGTTATGCAGAATTTTAGTTTTATGTTTTATTTCTTGAAAGGAAACTTTAAGTGCTAGTACTAAATGTTTCTATCCAGGCTATTCTGGTTTTTGAAGGTAACATTTGCTAAATCTCTGCAACATTGCTCCTTTAACGCTTAAATGATGATGTCTGGCTTCTCAGTGCAGGCCTAACTGTTAATTTTGCGGAAAAACATGTGTTGTAACTTCCGGGGTGGTAGATACGGAAGGAGGTAGTGGGCTTGGCCCAGGGAGCGAGGGCCCAGTGCTAAAACGTTTCCAAATGTGTATAATTTAGATAGGCAGGAAAGTGTAAATGTGGAGTGGGAGACAGGTAAGAGAGGAACAAAGTAAATCCATTGGTTTTATGAATGCTGATGGCTCAACCAAACCATATGTTCTTTTAACTTTCATATGAAACTGGGTAGGCCTAGAGTGCCATTTAACTTAACTTGCTCTTGAGAGTTTGCAATGCACTGTAAACATATTTCAGGCCAAAAAAAAATTACATTTCTCCCATTGAGTTTTGTATTGCATAATATCACAAACTGACCTACTGTAATGGTCTGTGGGATAGACTCTGGGTCATTTCAGGTGATGACTCTTGAATGTTTAAAGGATCATTTCTAATATGTTTTAAAGTCTTAATACGTGTTTGCTGATGAATTTCAGAAAAAAACTTCCGAAGCAGATTCAATGTTTCTTATTCTAAATGCACTCTGACCAGGAAGGTCTAATGGAGAAAGCTGTCGCAATCGAAAGTAAGAAATTTTTTTTTCTGTTGCCCTTATGGCACGAACGATTTACTGTAAAATCACTGCGACGGCCCATGTCAACATATTGTATATTCATCGATCAGCTGTTCATAAATAGTCTACACATGCGGCCCGGTCAAGATTTTAACGCAGTCCTATTCGTATCGTCCACTTTTTACAATTCCATGGAGGAAATGTGAGAAAACACTGCTCATTCATTGCAATGGAAGGAAATAACACAATTTGGCAAGCTACATCGGTAAGACCGAGAGAAAAATACCTTTCAAGAAAAGGACCTAAGACAGGCTAGCCATGAAAGTGGAAATAGGCCTTGGCCAAACGGTAAACAAAACAGAGAGATTTGATAAAAATTGCATACAAAGGTGTCATTTTTTACTGAGTTTTAGTGCAGTAAGCTGAAAAGGTCAAAGTTTAAATTTGACAAACAAGTACTGCGACTTTAATCATTTTCCTTATTTTATTATTTTTTTTCCTGCTTCGTTTCATGGAAGGACTCCCCCAAAAACTTACATGGTTTTCTCTTGTACAAAATCACTGCTTAAGCCACTTTCTACCAAGCAACCCAGCAATAACAAGCATCGCTCTTCTCTAGGGAGGTGAAATGCATGCCAAATTCAATTGATTTTTAGATGAAATTTCAAGCCTCCTAAGCCACAGCAGCCTTGTAGTCAAAACACAAGTTAATCGCTGCTTTTAAGAAGGGGATCGAGGCAGGGAAGGAAACCACTCTGTTTAGACAGATGATTGACATCTTCAAGAGTAATCTAAATTTTGCTGTAAAATGGGGCCACTGGGGCTGCATGATTATAAGAATAGGCTTATACAAGCATGGTCTGTGTCTTCTTAAGAGGCTAGCATTCTCAGATCACGGGGTGGATCGGATTTCTAAACTTTGGTGACATCCAATCATCTACCCACTGATCTTTCCTTTGCCCACAAGTGCACTGAAAATAACTGCACAGTATTTGCATACTATAGCCAAGTTCCAGTGGAGGCCATAGTATATATGGTTAAAGGGTGTGAAGATTCGCGCAAAAAGAAACATCTAATGCCTGTAATCTGACCAAGTTTCGAATGAGGTGTAACAGAAGTGTTAGACACCAATATCCATCCAAGAAAATACACACACAGCTTGCTACCATCGGTAATTAGACACTAGTGTACATTCAGTACATACAGCTCTGGTCAATACCCACAACACAGTATACCATCAATACAGCGATGGACATCTCAGGTCCAGCTAAAGATAAGGTATCACGTTTCATTACTGTCTGCATTTTGTAGCAAACGTCACTTGCAAGCAACAGAAAGTTAACTTTTTCAGATGGCCGCACGCGGTTTGGGGCGAGTCTTCAATGCCTTTAATATTTAGGATATACAGTACATAACAATAAGTAAATTTAAAGCCACAATTTAAAAGCAGAATGATTATATTCCATGAAATTATAAAATTTGACTTTTACCGGGATTGTACGGTTGTGAATCTGGTCCACAGGCTTCCCTGACATGTTCATGACTCCAGCCCTGAGGATATAATGCCATTCCTGTACCAATTAAGATAGCTGGAGGAAAGAAGAGAGAGAGAGGAAAGCATCTTACAATCATGATGTCACATTTTACCAGTTACACAAGTTTGCAAAGTTTACAATTTAACAACAGAATTCCAAAAGCTTCATGCATGATCAAAATTCCAGAGCTGATGATTTTAAGATATTTTATACTGCATTGACCATAAGTCATCAAATTTGGTAAAATGCCCTCAGGAATGATAATCCATTAGTTTGGCTGACAAAACACTAAGCATCTCGAATCATTCATTAAGTATAACCCTGCATGTCATCTTGACATTTAGAGACTGCCAAACTATCAAAGCAAAGTACACATTTACGAGCTTCACATGTCACAAACCTTTGAGGTGTAATAAACCTGCCAATGTTGTTGATAATGAACTCTTTTGACATTTTCATCAGTCTTAATGATAATAAATGGTTTAAGCAGGAGTATAATCAGCTTATCACTGCATACAGCCAACAGTTACTGTAAGATGGGAGTAAATCAACCACATTATCACCAACAAGAGTTCTATGACGAATCTTAGCCAACACTTGTAACTAATTTTATCTGATTTAAAAAGGATCGAACATTTGTGAGAAATATTATCTCTTACTTTCCTTTTTTAAGTTATATATTTATTTCAAAGTCCACTTGACACAATGAATCAGCTGTTTCTGTTAGGTCACCAGTTACTATCAGTTACATTACATCATCGTAACTTGAAATGAGATTGCAGTTGTTCAACTTTTAGCAAATATAACATTTATATACAACATTTTCAAACCAATAGATGTACAAACATAAAACATACCTGCAATAAACTGCAGAACACCACATACACGGCCCACCCTCCTGGTAACGAAGTCCCTGACACAGCAAGCCAATAGGCCGCAAAAACTGACAAACAATGAAGTTACACAACCCAATCCGATAACGACGGTGCATATTTTCCAGGTCATGGTGGGAATGTCTGAGAAGGTGGTGTAGTGTCCGCACTTTAAGACTACTTCATTGTTCATGAAGTAGTTACATCTACGGAAAACGCCAAAGTGTACGGGATGGGAGGTATTACCCAGCGTCCCCTCTAACCAGTACGGCAGAAAGAATCCGACACAAGAGGCGGCGGTGCCCAGGATGGACACGACCGCCCAGATGACACCGATCGCTGTCAGTCCACACGACATCCTAAAGTCAACGTTCTGCTGGCTGTATACTGAAAGGTTGCATGAACGACTGTGGTATAGATGACCCGAACGAGCCGATGCTAACGTCTGCGTGGATCTCTTGATGTACGTCCCCGGCTCTAGTGCTCTGTGTGATGAAAGTAAGAGAGAACAGGGTAATAGATATGATGAGGTCATCGACTGATCGACAGCTAGCAGAATTAAAGGCTCAAAAAGTAGTGGTATAAAATAGTGCTGTGTGTGTTTGACGATTTGGATTGTGGTCTGCGGATAATTGCTGTTCGCATATAAAGCCATTCATTCACCACCGTAGGGCTGGTTACCGGTTATTGTGTCCTGAATGAAAGGAATTTCATATTAGCAGTGTGCGCACAGAGCAACAGAGTGACTGAGAATAGTGCGAGGTAGACAATTTACAGGAACAACTTGTAACTATGGTTCTATTATAAAAACTATGGAAATGCATTCTGTACTATTTGTCTCTTACTGTGATTACTGGAGCTTGAAACCAATTATGGATCAAGGAGATGCGGGGGGAACTAATGAAAGAAACTATTCAAACTAACCCCACTGATATAATTCAAGCAATGTAGTCTCTCTCTCACAGCAAGATATTCAGTTGAATACCTTGTTTGTTTGTTTTTTAGTATTTTTTCTAATATTTTTTTTTCTCCAATTTCTGGACATGTGATTTTCATCATGTCAATTGAAGTTTGATGTATTTCATTTCTAAAGTGACTTAGTGTACAGTATATACAGTTTAGCTGGATATCCTTCACTCAGTGTTGAAGCTACTGTGCTGTATAGTGTATGCTTGTTGGCGTCATCTAGTGCTGATTTGTACCATTAACCAGCACCTATCAGAAATTGATACCTTTCCATCCAGCACTTGTTAATTTTCACAACCAGTGCTTAAGATACACCAGTTAGGGAGACTTCTACTACGCATCTTAACAAGATGACCCACGTAAGCAACAGTAGGGATCTCATGACATCAAAATATGGCAACCGGCACTCAACTATTGTCCTGGCTATACATCCCCTGGCCCCAAGGGCGTAGGAACCGGGGAGCTGGGGGGCGCCAGCCCCCCAGTGAAAAATATGGAGGGGCGGAAGTATCATTCCGCCCCCCGCTTCGCAAGTCAGAAAACCCCTTTTTCATTACCCAAATGAGAAAAAAATCTCATTTGGAGCACCAAATTGCATCAAAGGCCAGGTGAAAATGCAAAATTATTCACAAAATGGAGTGGGTGTTGAAGTGTGCTATATTCCACCAAATTGCATGAGGCCACCTGGAAATGCAAAAAATTTCCAAAGGGGAGGGGGTGTCCCCCTCCCCTTTGGAAATTTTTTTAGGACCCTCCCCCAGGCCGGCTATCAGTCTTCAGCCCCCCCACTCAAAAGTACCTTCCTACGCCACTGCCTGACCCTAAGGATGCACTGGGTTGTAACCGTTAAGCTAATCCTAATAAAAAATATAAGCTCCTAAATAAGTTTAAACTGTTTTAACTAAAAACACAGATATAGGTATGGCTTACCAGGTGGGACTGTGACAAAAGTATATGCTAACTGCAGCTTTAATGCAATAATTTAAACAAAGTTTTAATTTAAATCTATTTACACGATCAGAAACATTGCATATTGTAAATAAAGTCATATTACTGCTTTGAACTCCACTAAAACAGTCAAAACAAACATACCTTTCCTCAATTAGTAAACTTTTTTGTTTCATTACATTACACACGTCATGAATCGTTGCTTTTTAAAATATGACAGGGGCTGTGAACCAATTTTGTTTGGGGAATTTGTCAAAGCTGAATGTTCACAATCATTGAATATTTATTAGCCAATCACAAATGAAGTGATCATTTAAATGATCTGATCCACCATCACTTTGAACAAAATATGATACTGTCGACCTGTTTACATACATGTGTATACTTGAAATAATCTAAAAATACTAGGAAAAATTAATTAGTAGTGCTATAAATATGGATGGGGGGTAAAGGAGAGGCTAGACAATTGCATCTGGGTCTTGTTTATTATGAAGAATGTACACAAAATTTCAAAATTTCTTTTCTTTGCCAGGATGATTCTGTCAAATCTACCAACTTCTAAAGTGTAGACAGACACTGAGTCCATGACCAGATTGAATGGTTGCCTGGGGGGATCAGGTTGCATTGACCATGAAATTGGTTTCCTGGGAGCTGCATCTGATACTAATCATTCAAATTCAAACCACACAAATTATATTGCTCATTGCAAAGGTTTCCAAGAGAGTTAACAGTACTATATACTAAAACCTTCTTTCCATCAATGTACGTAATATGATAGTCTAAAATTTCTCTGCAATACATACAAAACAATATTCCAATTCATGAAACTACTGTAAGATACAAAAAAAAGACAAAAGATTAAAATGTTACTTGGTGTGATTGGTAATTGATACCCAGGTTATGTTTACCCTTGAGTTTTTACTGTTCAATCCAATTTTCTTTTCCCAGTTGGGTGAACAAAGTTGTTACTGTATCTGCATGCCACCTTAATTCTCACTTTTACATACAGTAATCTTCCATGTACCTTCATGTATGTGCAGTAGGCCTGCCTACACTATATTTGCCTCGTGTTGGGTACGTTGCTAAACAATCACATGAAACTTTTACCACATCTGGTGCAATTTTTTAAACCGATTAGGAAATGAAGAATCACTCCTTACCTGACTGACATTGGATAGTGAGGAACCCTGGTAGGGCTGCGCGGAGGCACTTGGCTGTAACGTGTGCCATTCATATTGATACTGTTTTAAATGTTTTAATTATCCAAAAGTCTATCAAAATTCTCCAAATGACTTTTGTCTCTGGCATTCACAAAGATAATACTCAGCAGCAATGCTAATTAGTTTTCATAGATGCAGTGAGTCACATCCTACCACATACAGTTGTATGTTTGTTTGACCTTTGTGCTAGACATGTATACATTTCATCAAGTTCAATAGCTCAGTAAATAAAACACAGATGATAAAATGCTATACCGGTAGTCAAAGAATGCCAAGTGGAAATGTATCTGTTGTTGCAGTATCAATAATTAACTCCTTGTCATGTCTAGAGTTTCACACTTGTAGTTTGGTATTGATAACAGATATTACCACAAATATCAGATAATATGTGATACTCCACATTCTGTATAAACCGTTACAATGTCTTTGTTCCTTCAAATGCACTTTTTTTCTTCCAAGCAATGAATGCCTTTACTTACAGACTGGACCTACAGTATATACTGTAATATACAATTGCTTTAGCCTATCCTTACATAAATCTTGGGGTTTAAAAATTAGATAACTTTCATAGGAATTTATCATTGGATTCACTTATATTCACAGAAATCTTCATTATTGATCCAAATTTTCAGAGTTCTTTGTCAAATGTCCTGTCAGTCTTGTGTGCCTCTACAAAATACCATAGGGCAGCATTTAAGGATTCCACTGATAATGAATCAAGTTGTTAAAGCATTAAACAAAAGGCAAAACTGAAATATCCAGCGGAAAATATAAAAACAAACTTATTACACTTGAGTCAGTACCATATAATCCATTCATGCAGACATTTCCAGATCAAAGTTACAGTTGCAATCATGAAGCATATAAAGCATTGCATACTATGAACATGAAGTCAATCATCCAATCACAATTCATCCAATCACAATTTTATTGACCGCACATGCAATCCAGAATGCACACACACACAGTAGCTATATATCCTGTACTGATGCTCTAGTTTACTGCTGACAACTGTCTCATCAAACTAATTGTCACACAATTTTAGCATTACAGAGGATTAGAGGTTTGAGAAAACAGTGGCCCAGATATCAGAAATTTATTCTGGGTACCATAGTCCATTGCCAAGTCAGAATAACATTAAATCCAGTTTCAGTTATTGTAGGCAAAAGGTATAGATATTCCACTGGTTCATGACAAAAACAAGTCATTATATTTTGATTCTGCAATATGGCAGTTATTACGTCTATGGGTGGGCACAATGTGGAAGAGATTTGTCACAGCCGAATTCACTCTACAAATATATATATGCTGGTATATAACTCTCTAACAAGCCTAACATGTTATGATCCTCATGATTGTAACCACAGGAGATCACTACAGGCCTTAATAATTCCTGTTTGATGATTGGCTGGTACACACCGCAGAGGCATCCTAGGAATGCCTTAAGATGTTCCTCCATCTCAATGTCAGAAAAGAAACGAACCAATACCCGGGTACTTGCCAATATTCTTTGGGCATCAGGAGGCTGTTCTTTGTTCACAATGTTATCTACTGACCAAATCACTTTTAATGGAGGAAGCGTGACAAGGGTTTGAAATAAAAAAAATTAACAGCCAGTTTGCTACAGGCCAAGGGTCAGACATTTAATTGTTGATATAAAAGGGCAAGCACTGCACTGATGAAGTGTTAATTTGACAGGAATTTTGCTCTCATATCAACACTTTTTGAAACCAAAACTTTCTGTAAAATAAATTGTGTCAATCAAAAGTTGGATCTGAGATGCTTGCAGATGTTTTCATATGGCGATGCAACTTATATTTAGCTTTAAACCATATTTGTTACTGGTGACGCCAGCACATATATTGTACTGTGCATTAGGGGTTAAAGAGGATGAGTTTTACAGGATATCAGTATTGGCCCATAAGTTTAGCAGTTTTAGAAGTTTTCAAGAGGACTTTCTTTGATGATTTGGTCAATCCCCCAAATAGACAATTAAATATTTCAGTGTGGGTACTCACCTTTGCAGCACTGGCAGTAAACTGCTACAGTAGTTGCATTACTCTACTGGAATTTCTAGCATATTTTGGGGCAATACCAATGACCTTTTGGGCAACTGTTGATCACTTACCGTGTACCGTTTGAGAAGTGTTTTAAACTTGTACTATGAAGAATACACACTGACTTAACAATACAATTTGTACTATTTCAAAAGTGTGCAATACACTTAAAGCAGCATTTTGCGTCCTTTTCTATGGTTTTTCTCAACCTCACTGATGCCATAACGACATACATAACTAGCTTATCTATTAAAATCTTACTTCAAATGGTGGCATAAAAGTCCAAAAATTTACAACTTTCAACTTTGTTTTTCTCAAAGATATTTTCCGTTGGGGATCCAAATAAACCTCGCCCATCATCTGTAATTTGTCTGTCGGAGGACACTTTTTTCATTATCTGTAAATGTCCTTAATTACTCGCCAATTAACTATTTTGGCAGAGAAAAAACTTGGCTAATATCTTAGTTTGCTGTTTTGTGTAAAAAACTTGATGGACTTGTCAAAAACTTGGAAAACGGTGACAAAAGGCAAAATACAGCTTTAAGAGTAAATGTACTTTCCTTCAACTTTGCATGTTTAATTATATAGCCACAAGCACCAGATTGAAAATGGAGTTTTGTTAAGGGGGTGGGGGGGGGTTGGGAGGAGATGGAGAGTGGGGTGGGAGTGAGGGTCTTCCAGATAGTGTCTACAGGATTGATTCATTTAGTGTATACAAACTTGATGATAGCAGAACATTAATTTAGACAACAATGGAATAGAAAGTCCAATTAACCGCTCTACACAATTAGCATATTTACCTAAATTCCATTGCAAATAGTACAGAAAAATTTTGCACAACAGAAAACCACTTGCCCCCCCTTAAAGAGATACTTGAGTTGAGCACTTTTCCTTTACCATGTAAACAAATGTATGGCAGATTTGAAGGACTCCTGTAGTTAATCTTATTGTGTATTTGTGTACAGTTTTCCATTGACAATAGTCCTGTCAAACATCAGTTTATGTACAACTAGGGACAGTGAACTGGATTGGTTCATTCTCATCAACCAGAGTAGATCTGTTAATTGTCATGATAGCCTCTAGAGAAGGCAGAGCAGATACTGATCAGACTGCTTATGCTGTTCAAAGGATTTCTACAAAGAAGTCTTGGTTTGTTTTCCTCAAGTTACAGTATATCTTCACTACAAGTTGCAAAGGAGATGAGGAGGTAAATGCACTAAACTACAGCTGTAACTATACAAGATCAGTCAGCATAGGCCTACTGTACTGTATCAAGTACATAGCAGTCACTACTATATATATAGTTCTCAAGACTTTATTGCCCTAGCTAACACAAGATGGTTTGAGTTATTGGAAACTATATATTCTTTATTTAGTTTAAGTGATGTTAAACGAGCTAATATGAAGAAGGGACTGAAAGAAAAATGTGCCTCTTAGTTGGTTAGTGGTTGTAAATATTCTCTGAAGTCCCTATATGCCCCTCCCCTCCCTTTGATGCATTAGCTCAGTAACATGCATGGTCTCTTCAACTGGTCATGGTGAAACAGGTTTCCCACCTCAAATTTTCAATTTTCGACTGTGAAATTCATGTTTAATTAAAAGTAAGATTAGTGAGCTTTGAAAGAAATATAAAAAAAAAAGGTTCACAAATGTCACAATTTTTTATGCTTTTTATTTCTGTGAATTACCACTGAAAAGAAAAAAATGCTTTCATAATAAATAAGCATGAAAGCTCATTTGTTTAAGTCAATTTAATGCATGTCCATGTGTTTATACATATTGGCAAATTATCCCTGACATTGCATCTCACTGCACGGCTAAATGGGCCCAGACTCAACTTGACTATTGTAACATGGAAAGTCTACAGTGGATTTCAGACAGTGTTCGCACTATAGCTTATAGTTATGTTAGCTTGTCTTATTGCTTCAGTATTGGATAACTCAGGAACTCAGGAAAACTGCAAAGTCTACCCATGCACAAATGTAACCACGGAAATCAATTTCATACCTGTGCCCTAAACACAAGCACTAATCCTAATTTAGAAACACCTTTCAATGTGCACTCATTACTGGCTCAGAGTACCTTAATCAGTAATTGCAGACTAATGACTTGTTACAAATATTAGAAAAGGTCAGAGTGGGACTTGAGTTAAATCATGTTCAGTCGGACATTGTGCAGCTAGCTTTATCCCCGGATGCTAACTTTGAGACCATGGATTTACCGACTTACCATGAAAGTACAATGTCGCCTCTGCTAAGTCTGTTGATAACACAGGTAGGGTACATATATGGCATTGTACTTTAAACAAGAACACCTTACTCCAAAATCAAGAGAATCTGGGATTACATGTCTGCACAGGTGCAGCTCAGCACAGTATTTCATGTCTGTCTTTCTCACTTACAACCTACAAACCCATTACTCTTTGATGCAATTACACCTCCGAGACCACCAACAGATCAGTTTACAAGGACTGCTGTTCTCCTTGTCCTTAAATTGAGGTCATAACCCAAGGGGTTCATATTTCCTTAGCCCAGGGGAAACATTTATTGGTTGGGATATTACCTCATGTTGTTACCATGGTTATCAGCTCCTCACATTCCACAAATGAAAGTGTTATCTGGTTCCCATGCATGCTTCCTGCTAGGCTATAGCTTATTGGCTGGCTAGCTGGCAGTGTCCCATTCCACATTTATAGATACAACTGGATTCTAGGTACAAATGCTTGTACACTGTATGCAATGCATACATGTGAAACATTTGTTGTAAGAAGAAATCCTATTAGAATTGCTACAAAGTTTATCTCAGTTTTATACAGATGGATTTGACGTGGAGTGAAGAACTGCAATACAATGATTTCTAGATGATGCATGGTTTACAATACCTACGTACAGTAGTTATTCTAAATTATTCACATATTTGGGTTTAATTCATCTGTTAGAAATTTAACCATAGAAAAGATGATTTGTTACTCAGCCAAAATAAGGTGTAACAGTAAAACTCTTCGGATAATCAGGGTCTTACTATATATCTGGTATCTTTAATCTAGTCAACATAGTTTCATACAGAAGGTATCACCAAGCCCAACAAATTGTGTCAATGATGTGATGTAACATGTTCGGTACATTTCTGTCACACATACTGATGTCTACTGCAGAGATACTATTTAGCCTAATTAGAGAAGATGTATTTTCCTGGGCAAAAACACACACTTCACTAATACAAAATCAGGTGTGTATCACAAAAGGATGAATAAATAGCCTGCCAATTTGCAAAAGCGGTGCCACTGCACATGCATTTTATTATTAATTAAGAAAAACACTACCACTTTAATTTACACTTAAAGAGCAAATTACATTTGGTCAGAAAATTATCCAAACTCAAGTTGAGTATCATTTAGAACAATACAGTAACAGATCAAAAATTTCTCCTACAATTTTTAGTCCACCTGCCAGTCAGTAAATGCATTTCATTCAGGAGTCACCAACATGTTACTTTTTTTCATCATACACTTTATTGTATGGGTAAAAGCCAATTAAAGTTAGAGAAATGACTCTTTGTTTTCCACAATTTCAAACATAGGTTTACTGGTCAAAATAATTAATTAAGGTGATTTTAGCATTGAGAAAGTGGCTCAAAGAGTGCGTAACTAATGCACATCACTGCCATGGACTTGTAATCAGGATCTTGTAATGTAGATACATCAAAGTTATTCTAACTGAAGGAGACCACTTTACTGTATAGGCCTACGTACTGTATATATTCACCCTGCCATACAAGCGCACATCACACTAATTTGCTACATAAGAAAATATTGAACTATTAAGTCAACTTGAAAAATAATTCTAAAATGGAGATCATCTGTCAAACAACTTAGGTGAAAATGTTGAAATATTATATACCTGTGGATACATCAATTATCCGTAGTCCTAAGGAAACAATTCTATCAGTTACATCACTGTGATCTCATGAAAGCATTAATTAACCTGTCAAGGTAATACAGTACTGTACTTCCATGGTAATACAATCAAATATAATATATATATATATATATATATATATATATATATATAATAATAATAAATAATCAAGATACTATACTGCAAGTTGTGACTAGCTGATACCCAATTGATATGCATCTCTTGGTCTCAAATTAACAGAAAAATCAACTTACCAAGTTCAGACATTAACAACAAATTTATACCAGCTACTGTGAGCCCTTAATGGTGGAGTTAAAGCGAATAGGTTCTTCCATTTATGCCATGATATAAAATTAAATCTACAGATCAACATGAGTAGATAGTGATCTAGTGCAGTGCCATACAGTAACTACTGTACATGTACTGTAACTCCACTGCAACCTAAATATTGCATTGGCAGTACCAGCAGACTGCAAATGTCAAAAGTGAGTAAATTTGTGTTGTCTGGGTATACAGTTGACTAAAAACACAAATATAGGCTACCATGCAGATAAACTATGCTAACACGTAAATCAAGTGTATGCCAAGTATTTTTACAACTTGACCCTTGACTCCATAAATCCCTTGGGTAATTTGAACAAGGGCTTGAAAAACATCCCATGGGAACAAATACCAGCACTTCCCCCAACTGTATTAAACATGACAGTTCACTTCTTATTAAAATATTTATATTGAATGCACTAGAAAGACAGGTTGTGGAAATGATAAAACAGTTACCAGCTTGTGCAATAATAGATTAGTTTCCCCTTGACGGGGGAAACTGGATTTCTTCCCTGAGTTTGGGCATTCAGTTTCACGAGGCCTACTGTACAAACAGTATAGCTTGATGCATTCAAAGAAAACTATTCTACCTGTTTAATATACACTTTAAAAGGGTTTAGTTTCAGTTAGTTTATTTCCCACAGGGTGGGGGAGGAGGGGGATAAACATATCTATGTAATTAACTTTTAGAATGATTACTAATAAAGTGTGTTTTCCATTTGTGTTGTTTATGTATGATATGTTCTGTTCACATTTCATAGCATTTCCATATTGTTAAGTACTATCACTTTGTTCCCAAGGTCCTGTACATATCATATGTGTAAATTGAAACTCTCTAGAACATCATTTGACAATCACAACTCATCCCCATTCTCCCTCCCCTCCACTTCCTCGACCCCTATTTTAAAATGTGCAGTAAAAGGAGAAACAGTGCCAGAATCATGTATAACCAGAAAAAATGCTACAGTATTGTTGGCTCACATATATGTAGAAAAAACACTTAAATAGAGTTGTTTCTGTGTCAAATTCAAGGAAATAAACAATATATTGTCATTCCCACTCAATTGTTTGATCAACCACAATCATAAGCGTAGGAGGCAGGGGGCCCCTGGGCCCCCCCCCATCAAATATTTTTGTGAAAATTTGGGCAATATGCTGAGAATTTTTCGGGCACCTACTGAAAGGAAAATAAATTACAATGTGTTTTTCAATGGGTAAACTTATTATTATCATTATTATTGTTACAACTTCCCGAAAACTTAAAAACCAATATGGAAGGGTTATAAGACGGCAAATGATTGTATGTAATTGGCATGCGATGTAATAACCGATGCATGCCTATATGATATGCACTTTAAGATGTTAAACATGCGTGGAGCTCTTGAAAAATTGTTGTTATAGGCTATTTTTTTATGACCACAATTATGATACGGAAGCAACAGTATAGTATAGAGTAAACTCAGATGCAATCAATTTGCTTCATACAGCTACTATAGCTATACTGCAATTCATTCACAACCGCTCAATGAAAATTTGATTTGTACGGTGCAGTAGCCCAACAGATGCAACATTATAAACCAAGGCTATGCGCACGGCCAATATGGCTCGATCCCCTACTTTAATTGTCAATCTCCTTGGTAACATATGTCTTCCAATTAATTATGAACATATAAATCATAAATGGATATTAAACTAATATTGGAATCAAGAGGCATGAAATGTTTGTCAACATTGTTAAACTTAATTGCTCTCAATGTCTCATCTTCACCACAATAATATTAAGTGAAAGTGTCTAGATCATAGGAATGTTTGTGAAATGACTGTATAGCCAATAGGCTTTTACATTTGACCTTGAAAACTATAACCTCTTCAGTTTGTTACTAAGGTACAGATTTCTGTTCAGACAAATAGCTAGATTCATTTCATGCTTGAAATGAGGTTTCCTCTCTTATCTATTATTTGCTATTTCAGCTTATTATTTCATCTTATTCCCCATGACATAGCCTACTACAAGAAAGGGCGGTCGAACCAGCAATCCAAGTAGGCATAGCCTATAGTGACTTTGAATCTTGGGAAAAATAAATCAATACTAAAGCATCTCAATCACTTGGTAAAATTATGGCAAAAATCTTCATATAGCCATTTGCTAGGAAATACAAATTTTAAAAAGTGATGGTACTTTCAGTTGACTAAAATCAAAATTCCCATGTAGTACGTGGCATTTCCTCTGTTGTAGCACACACCACATAGGCTAAGCAGTAATACAGGAATTGTAATAGAAGGTATGGAAATCATGCCCATTTCTTTGATTGATAATTTTTACCACATGTATATGTTCTTCTACTTGCACAAAAATGTGAGTGCCTTATATTCTAGGCCTGGGCCCTACAGTAGTGGCATATTGAACAAAAATCAACTGGCATTTGGCCAATATATTGCTTAAATCTAAGGACCTGTAATTGTAACTCTTTTTCAAGCTCCGAGTCCTAGCCTAACCCAAATCATTTCAGATTCACTACTTTGGCTAGAGCCTAGGCCTTTAAAATTATGACATCAATTTAGAACCTGTAAAACATTCAATTGACTTTTATCCTCAATCCAGCTTTGAAATGAAAGTTGCAATGCTTTCATACCATAGGTAATCTAACGTATCGTGCGCTGTATTGACTGTATTTGCCAGTTACAGTACTCAGAGTCAGACGTCCTAGGCCTATATCATGCATGCAGTTTTATTGAATAGGCTTCAATGCCTAAAATTACACGTACCCACAAAACCAGCCAGGCGAAGCTGGGACGCTTATACCTTACGCACCGCAGAAATTCTTACAACTTGTACGATACTTACGGTACATTTTCGGTAATAACCCTTCTCTACATTCGTTGGCTACTGCAAATTTGACAGCATGTTTCCTATACCGTCCTGAAATTCCTTCTGTCACCATTTGTTTTCTATCCAAACAAGACCGTGACCCAAACTACACCTCAACGTCCCCGTTCATGCAGACGACACACGATAAACACCTGTGTGTATCACCGGCAAGTGTAATCCCAAAAGAACGCGCGTGCTATTATTATGTAAATATAACAATTGCTTACGGAATGTAGGTGAATTCCACACTTCACCACAAAGGCATTGACGAAGTCGGTCACGCTTCCTTTAACTTAATCCTTTTCCGTTAAATTACAATGTAGGCAGCTACTCTTCATATATGAATGGATTTCCGATAACGTAGGATTGGGGAACTGAAATATTTGTAACTGGCGAATGCAATTTCCATCATATAAGTCCATTTTCCAACGCAAAATTATGAAAAGGCTTTCTAACATGAGCAGCACAGCAGAAATAATGGCAAGGCTCTTCAACTTTCACGCCAAAGAAAGGATTTCACACCTGCGCGTTGTCTTTTGCCGCATTAGTGGCGAATTTTAAAGAGGTACAACAGAGAATAATGACCCCTAGCTGCTGGTTCCGATGGAAAAGGTAGCTGCATGCTCGTTGAGATTTTACTGTAGGCTAAAATTAATTCCCCTATCCGAAAGATTATAGACATTTGTTTACGTCAAGGTTTCGATAAATCGTTTACGAAAATCAATCAGGCTATAACCATGCTTCATCACTTTTTGATATTGCCACATTCAGTAAAATATGAATCTGATTACATGAGATTAACCTCGGACGGGAAAGGGTGTTTGAGGCCTCTATCTTGCCAAATATCATATATGCTGCCCCGGTCTGGTATCACTTTGTCCAAATGAAAGATAAGAAAAGATTATTAAGTTTCCTGAGATACTGTGAGAGAATCTTTGGATTAAATCATAACCTACTTAAAGATAAAGTTAATACGGATGCTAGGAAGGAATTTGAGAGGTTACTAAATAGGCCGTGGCTATTCTTACAACTAGTCGTAACAATTATTTATAAACTATTCTTACAACAAAGGCGAATTCAAGCGCAGTAAAGTAAATAAAGCAACTGCGCATGTAGTAGGGGTAACCCTAACCCTAAACATAACCCTAATCCTCAATCCTAATTCTAACCCTAACCGGAAATTATTGTTACTCCTGGTCGTTAAAATAGTACTACTGGTCATAAAAATAGCAACTGCGCATGCGTAGTCGGAAATTATTCTTACAACTAGTCGTAAGAATAGCCACTTTGTACTAAATAACATCCATAGAAATGAAGGACACACACTCCACTGTGCAATAAACTCTCTGTGCAATAAGACAAACTGCAATTTGAGGAATGCTGCAATAACTCCCAGATTCAGGATTGAACTTTATAGGAATTCTTTTGTTTATAGGGAGTACATGTTCATACAGCATGGGGATCTAGAACCATTGTTGTGATTTTTTTTTATAATTTTTTTTTCTATTTATAAATTGTTAATGATTTATACTTGAAATAAAGAATTGAATTGAATTGAAATAGTTGTATTGTTACAAGCACACCGTACTACTACCTTTCTCCAGATGTATTGTGTAAACTGAGCATAGGGGCAGCGAACTTGCGAAGCCGGTTGCCCCTCCCTCAGTTTTGCGGGGAAAAGTATCGATGCCCTCTGTTGCTTATCATAACTATTGTTTCATTTTTGAAAAGTGCACCTTTCCTAAGGAATTGCAATTTAAAAAGTTTTCTTTTGTTGGTGAGTCTATGGTTTGGTCCCTTGGCAAATGAAGGTCACATATGCCACTGCCTCTCACACCCCCTCCACCCCCTCCCTTCCCCCCCCCTCAACTCCCCTCCAGACTGATCCCTCTTTCGCCGCTTCTGTCTAAACCCTTATATGTCTCAATCTCGGAAATGTCAAGTTGAAACTGTCTTCAAGTACAGTCAATGTTCAAATGACAAGAAATTTCGAATAAAACAAACAATACTTTAACATAAGAAGTTACAAGTTCAACTTGAAACTAGAAAACAATTAAATACGAGCTCTATAGAAGAAACTCGAATTACATCTTTGATACTAGTATGCGGATGTGAGTCTAGTTGGCCCTATTAAATGTGTTAGATATGCAAGACCTTGCTATCAAATCTTTAGTAGACCTACGGTCTACGGTCTCCCATGGACATAGGTTTCCTTTTCACTTCGCCAACGATCCCTCCACAACCCCCCCCCCCCCTCCCCCACCTCAACCCACACACATTCCCATGTATGCATCCATGCAGTTTCTCATAATCCTTTTGGTTAACACTTTATTACCAAGGCAACATCGCTGAATTTGAGCACAGCATTACCAGTGAAGAACAGCCTGTTAGACGAATTTTAGTCTAATGCACCTATAGTGTACGTGAATTCGTCGTTTCTTTAATTTATATAATATATGCAGAGAGAATGAATGAGATCGTTACCTCGACGAAACACGTTACGAGAAAGTCAATGTGTGCATAGGCGATATATACATAATTTCAATCAGTAAAACAGTACAGTAAAACGGTAAAAACAGCATATAGGGGGCACGGTTATCCAAAATTTTGACTATATAAATCTACGTACGGAATCTACATGTGCCTTTGCTCATCTCGGTAGGTAAGCGAATTTGTTTTATTCAAACTAATGACGGATTCCAATCAGGAAAGTGTATTGAGAATGGAGGAGTTTGTATCGCTGAATGTTGGCGGGCATATTTATACAACGGCAAGAACTACACTTGTACGATATCCCGATTCTATGTTAGGATCGATGTTCAGTGGTCGTATGCCAACGACCGTTGATAATGAAGGACGATTTTTAATTGACGGAGATGGCCCATTGTTTCGCTATGTGCTCAATTTTCTACGACGTTCGGAGCTTATATTACCGGAAAATTTCCCAGAATTAGATATGCTTATGGCAGAAGCGGATTATTATCAAATATCTGAATTGGTGGAGGCTCTGAAAAATATACGAGATAACAAGATTGCAATTCAAGAGGAGATCAAGCGAAAACTAGATGAACCAAAAGTACAAGAATTTCTAGAAGTCGAATTTGAATGTGCAAATGGTCACTGGATAATCTTCGCTCGTGCTGATATATTGAAGAAGATTCCAACGGTTATGGAAAGTTTGCATCATTTGAATTTAATAAGGCCAGCTCAATTCGGGCGTAAATTTGGACCGGAAGAAAATGGTTTGATTTTACCAAGAGAGAGACCGTTGAATAGGCTAAAATTATTTCGAGAGCTCACTCAAATGAGTTTCGAACTTCAGGCAGTGTCGTCCAGTGGAGGCGACGAGAGGTCGACGGACCGTTGGGTTTTTAGTCGATCAGCTAGTATCACTTAACCCCACCAAATGTGTTAGCTCCTGAAAAGAGGGACAATTATCAGCCTCGAGGTCATGAAATTTCTACCTCGCCCGCGCGTGTTAATATTGGTGACACATATACCGGCCCTTGTGCGGTCCTCTTCGTATAGTAGTTATTGGAAGTGAAGGAGTGGGCTATATGGTCCAATAATGTTTGTAACGCAGCACCAGTGCCAATCTATATTATTATAGCCTATATGCATATCACCAAACGTGCTGAATTAACTAAGAGATACTTTAACCAACATATATATAATGTCGCATTTGGTAAGTTATGTATTTTCCAGTCGCGGTACCGATGACTTTTGACACGGAAACTGCAGGTAAGAATGTATGAGGCTGGGGGACTCGGAGGGTGTTACTAGGGGATTTAACTTACTGTTTGTTACAAGCATGCAGTGCTTTAATGCCACACTGACATTGACGGTCGCTCGTACTCTCGGGGTGGAAAGTAATGTGTATAACATATATTGAAAAACGCCATTTAATGAGTGTCAACAATAACTCCGACGACGGTATCAACACCGAGACATCGATGGAC
Organism: Apostichopus japonicus; assembly: GCF_037975245.1. Classification (NCBI taxonomy): domain Eukaryota; kingdom Metazoa; phylum Echinodermata; class Holothuroidea; order Aspidochirotida; family Stichopodidae; genus Apostichopus; species Apostichopus japonicus. The sequence continues at coordinate 12,856,114 of NC_092570.1, read as the reverse complement.
GTTTTTTCGCCCTTACAACTGGGGGCCGCTAAACGGATAGCTTTATTGTCATAAAGGTCACGGTTAGTGTATAGGAAATCTGTGATAGTTCTGGGATCCAACACCATCAAGCAGCATCAGGACACCCCAATTGGGCAGAAATTACTACCATGGTAGTGCATGTTCCATTGATGTGTCAATAAGCCGGTGTTGCAACTATAAAGCGACAACGAAAACAACATATGTGAGCATCTAGCCTATAACAAGTCTCACCCTCACAGTATGCACGGTACATCCGACTTGTGGGTTAACTTGTTGATGCATATGGGGAGTGGGGGGGGGGGCTTGTGAAGCTGTTAGTTTGCTGTATTGATGTCTCTCAACATGTATAGATGTCATCAAGTGTTTTAGAAATACCATGTACTAGATAAAAGGGCATCTTCGTACACGGGAGGAACGGCAGCTTGATAAACCCATGGAACATAATCAGCTAACATAGGGTCAATCTTTCAGGCCGCATTGGACCGCACGCCAGCTCAGCTTGACCTGCACTATACGTTCAGCCGAGGAGCGCACATATTTAAAATGCAGGCTTCATCTGTAAAAAAGCACCGAGATCTCCCGCTATTAATGATGATACTCTAAGGCTTATTTACATTATATCACCTCCGTTTGAAAAGAAAAATTGGCTAGTTTAAATGTCTACTCTCCTTACGCTGAAAATTATTACTTTACAAAATTGCTGGAAATTTGCTCCTTTCACATCCTCATAGGGTTTTATTTAGCACATACATTAATAGTTCGATTTTGTTTTCGATATTTATTAATGTATCTGGTAACAGTAGAGTGAAGATGTCATCATGGAAATTGAACTGAAAATTGCTCTGTTTTTTCCGCACGGGGTTAGCATATTTCCACACAAAAAAGTTATGTCTACTATATACAAACTCCAACTGTTTCCGAATTTCAAGAAAAATTACAAGAGGAAACTCGATCTAGCTCTTGAACTGCCATGATGGCACCACAGACCATTGACACGTGACCCACTTCGGGGAAGGTGAGACAGTCAAAGGTCACATTTCAAAAACCATATCTCTAATTAAGGACATGCATGAGATAACATTTCCAATTAACAGTATGCAATATTATCCTCATCAAAATATGTTACAATGTCCGAAACCGAAATGTCCCTTGTATTGACATGGAGAAGGTCTTTAGTTTAAAATAGCGTTATTATATTGGTTGTGAACTACCGATGTCGGTCTTGTTCGCACAGTTGGATGTGTCCGCAGCTTTACTACAGTAAATGTCGACCTATATAGGGCATATACTACTCTGTTGGCGACTATTTGTGTTGTGCTATAGAGTCAATATACATATACTCATGTATGTCTCTATGAAGCCCCTCTTATTTCTCATGCAAGTTACTGGACATGGCGTATAGGAATAGGACAGTGCGTCCTCCTGGGCCCGTGGACAAGACTCTAAATAAATTAACCACCCATCAGTTTTATACTATTTACTACAGTATACAGGAGAAAGCTTTAGTGAGCCATGTCCGAGCGTCTAGATATGACATCAAAAAGTGGGCCAAGCAGAAATCCTGTCTGGGACGTGACGTCTCCTTTGGGTGTCATTTCCACTGGGCCCTGTTGCGTTTTGTTATACGCTTCTGGACGGTAACTGTGTGTGGAATCCAACTTGAGAGAGCAAACTATATGCTGATATACCAGTTGTAAAAGTATAGTAGAACCAGTTACAGCTAGATGTCAACCCAAAGAGAAACGATAAAATATTACGGTATACTAACTCTGAGTATAATTGTCGTGATATACCAGCTTTTAAAATGCGGCATTCTAACAAATCTATTCACCAGCCGCATTTGAACTAATGAAGTTATTTAGCCTTATGACGAGTTATTTGAACACCAAGAAAATATATGCCAATAGGTGTTAATTGGCAAAAATTTCTTGGTCACCACATCGTGAACGAAACTACTGTACTAGAGGCCTACTAAGTTATATTTTTATTCCTTTCTTGAATGATTGTTTATAGGGTGACGGAGGCCACTTGGTTTTCTATGACAAGTGGTGCAGTACATTTTATACTCAGTATATATAACCTTGTGTATTAGCATAATATTTTTGTGATGGGAAAGGGAAGGGGAGGGGTGGTGAGGAGAATCGAAAATGATGCGAAGATTATCAGAAAGAGCCATGTGACTCTGCATTCCAGATTTAGAGAATAGAGATGGCGCTGTTATGATTTGATGCATTATATAAATCATTTATTAGTATATTGTCAATCTACGGCTGATTTGATGAGGCGAAACTTTGAAGAAGAAAACAAACGTATTTACCAAATATTACTAATTGCTAAGTTTGCACGATATTAACTTCACCATACCGTATAAATGTAAAGTTAAACGTTAGGGAAACGTTATTAGTTACTTTTTATGATCATTCACCGAAACCGCTACATGGACAAAACCGCCCAGTATTTGCCAATGAAAATATAAAATATTACGTTCAATTCATGGAACAAATAAGTTTTCTATTATATATATTATAGGCTAAATCTTAAATACGAACGTATCCAAGCGAAATTGATACATATATATATATATATATATATATATATATATATATATATATATATATATATATATATATCAATCTGCATATTCGTAAATCATATACCGTGCTAGGAAATTAAGTCTATGGTTCCGTCAAAGATTTAGGAGAGGACAAGTACCTTAATAAACGTGAAGTCACTGGTTAAAATTAATTCATATTATATAGGCCTAATTCGATATAAAAAGTTATTTAGCTAATGAATATAGATATATTCAAAATAAATTGAATATGTATCTTTTATGCGCATTTACATCGAGAAATGAAGATTGCTTTTCTCTTTCAATAAGTTATTACCGTGTTTATTTTAATTTCAAAACATAACATTTCGTCCATGTTTGTATCGTCCAGATCTGGTTCTCTTTGTTTAACTTACGTTTCTGGATATCGTACCATAACTATAAAGTCTGTGTAATTTAATAAATACTTAAATGTACAATTACAACAAACGAGAAACTGTTTAGTGTCATACATTTTATCATCATTTTTTTGTTTGTAATTTGCTATAAAAAGTTTTCGCTTTAATGAAGAAACATTTCAGAAAATGACCAATGTAAATAACCAGGGGACGTGATGAATTAGGAATTTCCGACAGAAAAGGCGATAACTATAAAGAACCTCTTTTAAACAAAAACGATGAAATTCGACGTATCCTTGCATATATCATTATTACCAACATGCATATATGCATGATCATTGTATTAATTGGTCGACATCGTCACTGCCATAAGTATCATCAACATAATTACTTTATCCTTACAAAACCGGCATGGTAGGACAAAGGATTTGTATTTATAAATGAAATGGTCTTAGTCCTGGGATAGTCGAATCCGACTGGCATCAATAGAGTGGTGTATAAGCCTCCCCCAGGGGATTGATAAGAAACTTAAAACATGAAATGGTTCGGTCTGACGCCGTATTTAGATTACAAGTTAATTCGATATTAGGCCTACGCAACTTTTGAAATGTGTGAGGTTGAAAATATGAGGCTGTTTAACTTATCACTCCCCCACCCCCCCCCCCCTCCCTCACCTGGATCCGCGCCTTGCTTTCGTCTCATAATATTCACATAACAGGGCATGCAGTTCCAGGTGTATTGACATTTGGTATGGAAGTATCGGTTTGTTTTGGGCCTTCATGTGATAGGTAGGCCTAAGTAGTGATTCCTTCTTATGGGTTTGCACAAGGGCGTAGGAACCGGGGGGCGCCAGCCCCCCAGTGAAAAATATGGGGGGCGGAAGTATCATTCCGCCCCCCCCCCCCCCCCGCTCCGCAAGTCAGAAAACCCCTTTTTCATTTCCAAATGAGAAAAAAATCTCATTTGGAGCACCAAATTGCATTTAAGGCCAAGTGAAAATGCAAAATTATTTACAAAATGGAGTGGGAGCTGAAGTGTGCTATATTGCACCAAATTGCATCTGAGGCCACCTGGAAATGCAAAAAAAATCCAAAGGGGAGGGGGTGTCCCCCTCCCCTTTGGATTTTTTTAGACTTAGACCCCTCCCCCAGGCCGGCCATCAGTCTTCAGCCCCCCCCCCACTCAAAAGTACCTTCCTACGCCACTGGGTCTACATGATTAGAACACTTAACGTAACACTGCAAATGAGTTGTGTTCTTCTTCAACTGCAGACGACCTTTGATCTCAACAATAACAAAAGAGTCGTCAATGGCATTCACTTAATTTAAAAACAAAATAGTAATATTACTGGGAGAAACTGGAGGAGCTTTACTACCCTTTAAATGTAATCTTAAATGTCTCCCTCCCAATATCCTGATGCAAATCTGTAATACTAAGGCAGTATTTGTGCACTAATTATCAAGTTTCCAAATTAAATATTATCCACAGCACTGCAATTATAATTTGTCATAACATGTCTTAACAAGTATATAGCCAAAAAAAAAAAGCTGTTTGTAGTGACAAATACTACCCCACTTTTTGACCACCTAAATGCGTCAAAGAAAAATTAATAAATAAATAAAAAATAAAGTAAATAACCTTTCTCTTCGACCCTCTGAGTAAGAACCTCCTCCTCAATTACCTATGCTAAGAATAATTTAAATTCTTCCTCGACGTCCTCGACTTTAGAAACTTGGGGTGGGGAGAGGGGGAGGCCTCGACTCTGACAGAGGGAGGGGGGCCCTAGTTTAGCACCCGGTGGCTAGAGGGCTTGTCAGTCAAACTCCGGAAGTATTACTTCTGGGGCACATGCAGCTATTCCCTCCCCCCATTTTGTTTTGGCTCATATGGCTAGGTACTCCTGGGAGGTTCATCATTGCAAGTGATGGGGCGGCCTTCCAGTAAAGTCAGCTTCCCCCTCCTCTGACTGGCACCGATTTAACTTTTGTCTATTTAGGGGGGGGGGTGGTTATGCTTCCAGTCGGAGAAATATTTGGTTATATTCTTTTTTCTACTATATCCTCGTTCATTAACAATAAGTCTGCTTTATTTGATAGTTTGCGAACCTGCAGGAGCTGTGCTTATAGGACAGCTCGACCAGGCTTGTGCCCCTGTCACATTGTGTTTGCACACAATTTGACAATATTTTCAGACTTTGACATCGGGTGACCTCAATGACATATCACCTCTATATGAAAACGGTAACATTCTTGTGGCCTACATGGATCCAAATATCGCGCTTATCGTGTTTACAGGGTTGCCGGATCTCTGTTTTGAAGGACAGAATGGGATCGGGAGGGGGGGGGTGGGAGAAACATTCTCATGCCCGCACTTTCACTGATTGCATCGAGAAAACCAAACATCTTGATCCACATAATCACCAAAAACGAACAACGTGATCTACTCACTTTTGAACGGGAAAAAGATCTGCACTTAGTAGCCTAAAGTGGAACTGTATAACTGCAATACACATAATGGCCATTTGCATATTTTTGGTCTATACTATTCAGACTGATCCTAGATACAGAGATTCTTATAGCATGTGTACACAAAGCCTGACAGTAGAGCTGTTGTTTGTTTCGTCTGGACGCTATTGTCATGTTACGTCATCAAATTTGAACTAATGAATAGTCATTTGCGTGCTTCGAACACAACCAATCAGATTGCAGTTAACCAGCTGATCAACACAAGCGTGGAATTGGGCAAAATTCAAAATAGTATACAACTGCACGTAAGACGTATTGAACATAGCCTACGCAGTACGTGAACCTTCAATAGTAAAACACAATGCCAGCGAAGACACGGGTACGAATTACTGAAGTTTGAAGGTGGAGTCTACATCTCATAATTTAGAGCTGGGCATGAAGTTAAAGTGAAGCAAGTCGGAAAGGCACAAAGTGAACAGTAAAAAACGGAATTTTGTCGACTTTTAATTCGGTTTCATGCCGTAAAAAGGAAGAAGAAGAGCCTAACCATACATTCCCTAAGTGAGACGCATTAGCACCAATAACAGATAACGGTAACCTACAAATCTTACTTAAAGTCAGCCCTAGCAAAACTTTAGCCCAAGCCTAAATTAAGGCATAGCTTAGGCCTAAATTAGGCTAGTCCTAATCCTATCCAAACTCAGGTCTAACTTAGGATTACAGTCTAACCTAACTAGCCTGGGCCTAAATGTTTTTGTTAAGCAGTTATAGACTAGTTAGTTAGGCTAATTTCTTTTTGGCCTAATGCTCAGGCACACCTAGGCCTATGCTAACTTACTTATGATGGTGTCCAGTAAATTAGCAATAGTATTAGTAATGGCATTAATGATCTTTTTAAAGCTTGTGTGATTGCGCAGTGCATGGTTTAGATCTAGGCTAGGCCAGAGCCTGTCCTTCAGCTATGTGATTTCATTGATGGCTTGACCAGAAATAGAAAGGCCTAAGCTATACTTGTAAAATTTTGTACTATTGCTGGTTGTCAAACTGCTCAAAGCAAGGAAACTTTTCCCCAACTTCTCGCAAGTGTTGCTGTTGTGCATAATTCGGCTATATGGATTAATGATATTTATTTGTTTCTTAGTTTCAAGTATTTTCCAAAGCAAACTTACATAAGCCGAACATTCAGCTTAGGATTTTTGAAACTTTATTAAAGAGTATTTTTTTTGTACAATTGCGAACTGTGGGGCACAACAAAGGATCTTGATCGCAAAATTGACACTTTTCAAAGGAGACTTTGTAATATTCTCAACATTAGATGGACCAATAACAATTGGTTATCAAACGATGAGCTCTACAATTAAACCAACCAAACACCTTGGTCATCCATAGTCGCACATAGAAGATTGAGATTTTTCGGTCATGTAGCAAGACTCCAGGAGGACGCTCACAGCAACAGTTGCTTTAAGAGAAGCATTGAGACATACCGCTGAACCAGGAGGGAGGCCTGTGACTTCCTTGCTTTGAAAAATAAAGTCGCAATTTAAGGACATTAACGATTTCAAGGAAGCAATGGGCCTTGCGCAAGATTGTGATACATGGAGGAGGTTAATCACTGAGCATGTCGGATAGACGAGACTCACCTTACTACTACTACTACTAGTTTCACTTTGGCAATTTTGTTTTTGTTTGTTAGATTAAATTGCAATTGACAAAGTGGTTACAATTTGACTAACAAACACAGCAGCCACTGTGACTGTAACAGACTGTGCAGTGTGTATAACACAGTATGGGAATTTATGGGACATGCGAAGCTTCTGTACAGCACCGTACCTAGACTAGACTAGCGTTTTTGTGGAGAGCACTAAGTTGGCCAAATTTGCTATGGTTCTTCAAGACTTCTTTAGCCCAACTCATGCAAACCCATATGATTGCAACAAAGCCTAGGCTAGAATAAAGCTTCTATTCCATTGTAAAGTGTACAAAGAATAGATGCTGACAGTTTTTTTTTGCTTTGAAGGTAGGGTATATATATAATAGTTTTCCTACAAAGAAAGTTTCAATTAATTATTGCACTCTTCGACTGTCCATCGTTACCGATGATGACTGTTGAGTGCAACAGGCAATCAATTAACATTTCCTGGCCCTCTTCTGCGAGGACAGACCAGCATTGGCACGGAAGTTTCTCCTGCAGGTGATACATTGATAGTCTGAGGTAAAACTATCAACTGCCCCATGACGTAAATCATGCTACCGCTTGTGCTTTTCATTCCTCCTGTCTTCCACGGTCTTGATGGTGTTCCTCACTGCATGTCTCCAGCTGATCCTATCACTGGCCAATGATTCCCATAGCTGTCAACATTGATGTTAGCTTTTCTCAAGCTTCGTTTCAGGGTATCTTTGTAATGCAAGATTTGACCACCCTGTTGTCTTTTGCCTTCTGAGAGCTCACCATAGAAAACCATTTTTGGCAACCGATGTTCAGGCATTCTGCATACATGTCCTGCCCTCCTTAACTGTGAGGCTGTGATCATAGATTCAATGCTTGGTAGGCCTGCTCTCTGTAGAATCTGCACATTGGCTACCCTTTCCTGCCATTTGATGTTCATGACCTGACATAGTTGGTTCATCTGAATACTGCTCAGTTTCTTAAAGTGAAGGCTGTATAATGTCAAAGTTTCTGTAGCATATAAAAGAGATGGCAAAACTACCTCCTGCTGGGAAAATGCCATAAGTCATTCCCTTCTCCTACTGTCATTCTGTACATATTCATTCACCTGCAGGGAGAATATGTGCAGTAACATGATGCACAAGGCAACTCCCTCGTACTCTCCGCCACTGAATAAATAGCAATTTGCATCTCTTATTCGAATTGTTGTCTGCATAGATGTGCTGTATCATAAAGTCTATTAATAATTTTACCTTTGTTGTTTTTCATTTAATACAGGATTGAGTACAAGAAGACTTCACAGAACCTATTTACCATGCCTGTTAATTTGAGAAGGAAGGTCATTCGGGCGGGCATCCCAGTTCTTAAGCAGGTCAGTTGAACATTTGCAATCAACTTTTAAATGATGCAATACATGGCATGATCTGCATTTAATGTTGTTCTTCTAAGATTGAGTTTGGTGTCTGGATATGCAGTGTCTGATGTACTTTTCCCCTTCAATATTATGTAGGTCTGCCTTGGGGGAAAATGGCCTCTCAAAGCCGGGGTGGGGGGGCAGTATCATGACAGTACACAAGATGATGTATAGTATATGGAATTTAGCACAAAGGAACCAGGAGATACTGCAGCCATTACTGTATATTACACTGTGTGTAACTACTTGTACAGTTTCATCTTTGTGGTCTTGAAGTCGATTCATAAATCTTTCAGTCTTAGTGAACTGCTTTCAAATCTTTGTTATAATATGTTATTTACCAGAGAGGCTCTATAGTTTGTATTTAATGTTTCTAATGATCACTTTTTGGATTGTCCAATTGTACAGGTTCATCGTGACAATGTAAATCAATATGCCAATCACAAGGACGAAAATGGACCAATGACGAGAGGGAAAAGACGGTCAAGTGGGTCTCCACAGCAACAAGCTCCCAAGAGCAAGAGGGCGGCATTTGGTGACATCACAAATGTAAGTAGTTACCTGCGTATAATGTTATTACACACTCCCATGTTGTCTTCAATCAACAAACTAGACATTCACTGGAAGCACTGTCACAAAATATATACTGTATCTTTGCAGGTACTGTGTGGGGATTCAAAACATACAGTAACATTTAGGAGCACATTTTAACACCTTGGACCTTTATGGGAAATATAGTAGCTTTACAATGTCGACAAAATGTTTGAAAGAAGCATTGTCTATTCAGTACAGTAAATATTCTGATATAAGGCCAGTTTCAAATCTCTCAAATCTACAAGTTTTTCTAAGATTGCTGGGACAGTCATTGCATAAGTATCTATTAAGGCTAATATACTTAGCTCTAAGTTTGAGCAGCTGATATCTGAAAGAGATCCAAAGTTTGGACATTTTCTGCCTACCACTTTCAAGTTTTATCCTGTAATCATGTTTTGAGGACAGTTGGTTTTCTGGAGAAATATATTTTGCAGGGCTGCTAACTTTTGAAATAAAGTTGGTTTACATGTTACAAAATTTGGCTTGCTTGCTGCTGGTTTGGCTCTATCCATGATGCCAATTCATTAACCTGGATTTTAAGAGCATCCTTCTCCGGCAAGTTTGAAAGTATGTGCTTAAAGGCACTGAAGACCCGCCCCAAACCGCGTGCCGCCAGCTGAAAAAGTTAACTTTCTGTTGCTTGCAAGTGATGTTTTGTTTGTGTCTCTACAAAATGCATACAGTCATGAAACGTGATACCTTGATCGCTGTATGGTTTTGTATACTGTGCTGTTGGTACTGACTGTGCACTAGTGTCAAATTACCGATGGTTGCAAGCTGTGTGTGTATTTTCTGGGATCGATGGTGGTGTTTAACACTTCTGGTACACTTACACCTCATTCGAAACTAGGTCAAATTAGCGCATTAGATGTTTCTTTTTGCGCGAGTCTTCACACCCTTTAAGATTTTACATACAGAAGTCAGTGCTGAGAATGGTCTGCTCAATGTGATGCCCTTACACCATAGGTTTGAAACTTTAATGGGATTTCCCCAAAGTCAACTGTTACCCCAAATTGTCAAATCTGTGACATTTGATTTGAAACATTTTTTGATTTCATGAACCATTAGAAAGATTAATGTTCAGCAGATGCTTTCCCAGAAGTTTGTAGAAATTTGCAATGTAAAAATGCTGTTGAGTTCTTTACTCTTCTTTTTTTCAGGCTTACCACAATGTGAAGAATGTAGCTAAAGGAAAAGGTAAAAGCAATCCTGCTCTCTTGAAACCCTTGAAGAAACCTCAAGTTCAGCAGGTCAAGAGTAAGAATGTCGTTAAAGAGCAGCCCAAACGGGTAGAGGAGCAGAGTACAGAGATGAAGCCAACGGTCAGTACTACCAAAGAAAACATTGAACAGATAGATGACATTATAATGCTGTCTCCAGCTGATGTACCCCTCCCTGACAGGTAAGACTAGCTTCAAGTCCACCATAATAACAACAGGGATGTGCTCACACTGGGTGGCACCGGGCGGCTGCGCCAGCAGTTCTGAATGCCGCCTAGCACAAACATTTTTAAAACATTTCCGCCCGGCACTTTTTTGATGATAATTTAACAAATTTTACCATAACCAAAATTTGGGACAATACATGGCACAGAATAGGAAAACTAGCACCACCTAAGCGTACTTCATGTGCAAAATTTGTCCAGTGGGGAGGGGGTACCCCACCCATGAGATCCCTCTCCCAGGGTGTGGATCACACTATCGCACAATCTGCCCGGCACTCAAATATTCCTGAGCACATCCCTGTAACAATGTAATATTTTCATATTTATTTTGTTGCTCTTAAGGGGGGAGGGGAATCAAATAGGTATCTTCCATCTGACTCACCAAACCAGTACTGGCATGAACTATAGAGCTGATGCCTTAACCTTTAATGTTAAACTTTGTGAGAATGTTTCAATTCTGTGATTTCAGTTCTCTCGAAGATGCAAGCATGGAAGACGAAACAGAGGTGATGAACCAAAAGAATTTGGAGAAGGATAAAGAGACCGAGAAAGAAATGTTATCCAGTGAGAAATTAGATGTGAAAGAAAAGGTGAGTTGATCAACAAATCAGCATTCCATCATTGTACACTCTCAGTGAGGTACCCTCTTTGCTGATTCAAGCCATGTTGAGACTTAAAATGCCATGACGTGACTACTGTTGTTGCTCTATATATAATGCGGTCAGTTTCCGGTGTTTTTACAGATATCTGCAGGTCCTTTAAGTCAGGTATCCTCAAGATATATAGTACAATGAATTCACATGTGGGGAACCAAAGTTGCCCCTACATATGCTAGGTCACCAACGATCCTAAATAGTAAATTACTGCCGGCTAACATCTGGCAATACAGAAAGAATTTAAATGACATACACGAAAACAAGAAATTACAAATAAAATGAAAGTAATTTTTGCCAGAGTCACCAGGAATCTAAGTACAAGAACCTTACTTCAAATGGGTTAGTCGAAAGGGTCAGTCTGAAAATATTGTAAACATGATATCTCAAGAAGTCAACTTTTCTTGAACTTCATACTTAGTTTGTAGATCTTTGTAGTCTTCAACAAAACATAGTCATCAAGGAAATGAATCTGCCTCAGAGAAATGAGGGTCTTCCTTTAAGCAAACTCTGGCAGGCCTTTACCAGTTTTCACCTTCTGAGCTTCAAGGGGTCCACAGGTTATCTTAATTGATCTAAGATTGGCCATTTTCTCTGATTTTTACAAGATGACCTTTGCTTTGGCAGTTAGTTGTGAAAATATTTGTTTAAACAATGTCAGTAAATCTCATTTATTTATAACAACTATTAAAGGGATGGTGGATGTCAGAGCTGATTTGCTAGCACAAAATTGGTTACAGACTATGTCAGACATGTGTTTATATTTCTTGTAGGAAGACTGTTTTCTCTGGATATCGAAACGTTTTGGAATAAAAAATTTGATACTGTACATTGTTAATGCCCACAAGGGACTCCCTTGTGAATGGGAGTGATACACATAAAAAGCTGGAAATCTCTTTCTCTGGAAACCTTTTTCTGGTTCTCATTTAGTTTTTGCCTCTTGGATAAATTTACCTCCCTTGTTCTGCATTAGTCAAATAGTTATACGTGGAAGTGTGAGCAAATTGGATGGCAAGAAATCACAATAGCTGACTGGCATTCTGGTTGTAAAGAATTGCAAGACGATCTGATATCAAAACAACCTATTCTTCGTTAAGCAGACGATTTCTGTTTACATTGACAATTTGACTGATGAATGCATTTCCTTCATTTTTCATTTCATGCATTTCCTTGATCATCTAGGAAGCATTGATTCAGTCTGTCGATTCTCTCAAGATGGAGGAGGAGGGAGTGGAACCTATCGAGGAGGACATGATTGATATTGATGAGGAGAATAAAGATGACCCTAACCAGTCACCACAGTATGCTTTTGAAATATTCCAGTATCTGAAATTCAGAGAGGTGAGTTGTTTCTCAATTAAATCAGGGACGTTTCCATAAGAGTCACTTGATTAGTAAATAAGGGGGGGGGGTTGGCTGTGGGGGGGGGGGGGGCTGGTTGAGAGTGAGAGAGAGAAGGTGGCTGCAGAGAGTATTTTTTAGACTGGTTTAAGTTGCTGTTTAAGCCCCTGTGCCCCACTAGTTTTTGTGGTTCTGAAAGTGGATTTGCTTGACAAGGAGCTCTCTGTCTGGTTGAGTAACATTTTATATGTAATGCTCTTACCTCAGGTATGTGAGTTAAAGCAGAACTGTTCTTTCAAAGGATGATGAGAATGATGATCTCTCTGATTTTACTCTCAGGTTTAGTTTATCAATCACCTTCAGGATCTGGTAGTATAGATTCTGTCAGAATGAGAATGTTCCAAAACGAATGATTCCTTGTTTTTCTATAGCATTCTCAGCCAATATTAGTTGACCATGTGTACAGTAGTTTAAGATTGTATTCTAAAAAAGTGTTTAACAATTGTAGTTTGAACCACAGCAAGTCCAAGTTGGTAAATGCAATCTCTATCATTGCAGCTACAAATGTATAACACAGTACAATTACACAAATTTTGGAATAAATGCAAAAATTACCATACTAATGCTCAGACTTTAATTTGTGCTTTTATCATTCTCTGGACAGGCTGAGTTCAAAGTGAAACCGTACTTTCAGCAACAGAAGGAGTTGACACCTCACATGAGATCTATCTTAATGGACTGGATGGTGGAGGTGCAGGAAAACTTTGAGCTGAACCACGAGACCCTCTATCTTGCCGTCAAACTCGTGGATCTTTACCTTATGGAAGTACAAATCAATAAAGACACTCTTCAGCTGTTAGGGGCCTCTGCCATGTTTATATCAGCTAAATTTGATGTGAGTTTTAACCAAGTTAGTTGAACGTATCATGTTTAGGAGGGCGTTGTGGTTAAGGCATTGGACTTGTGATCTAAGGATTACAGGTTCGAGCCCTGGACAGATCATTGCATTGTGTCCTTGGGCAAGGCACTTTCTCCATTGCCTCTCTTCACCCAGGTGTATAAATGGGGGACTTGCGAGCCTCGGTGACTTGTAAATATAGTTGCGTGCACCGGTTTGTGGCTGCACCCTATGGGAAGTCCCCCAGGGGACACGTGGCTGTTCTGCCCCAGGAGAGATTGTTTGAATTGTGCACACTTTGGTGTGTAGGTGTGACAAGTTACCAATGACCAGGGTTAAGTACAGAGCGACGAGACTTTATTGTAAGTTGCGCTATATAAGAACTGTTAATTATTATTATTATTTGTGTGTGTAAACGCCTTGATTTCTACATCTCACTTGCTAGTCCCTCAAATTGGCCGACGTTAGTTATTGTATTGACAGACAGTTATGCAGAGAAATATGAACATTGTGTTGTGGAAAGTGGAGAAAGACAGATATTCAATTCATGCAAACAATTCTTAGCGATTGTTTTTCAATTTGAGCTTTTAAAGAAGTTGTGTCAACTTTTGGTCTGATGGGAACATTGTAATATGAGAGTGGTGTACCTAGCAATGACTCGATTCGTAGTGCAATGACATACAGTAACTAAACTATTCGTAACTAAAGTATTCGTCTGTTGAGATGACTCTATGAAGTACAGTGACTTGAAAAACAACCTTAGGGTATCTGAATTTGGACATATACACCCATACATTCAATTGAATGACTGAACTTGGGGATAATCAACACTAGTCCAGCTTGGAAAAGTGTGTGTCTCCTTAGTGTCTCAAAAGTGTGTCTCCTTAACATCTGAAAAGTGTGTGCCTCCTTTTTATCTGAAAGTGTGTGTCTCCTTAACGTCACAAAACTAGTTGCAAGCTTTCCAGGACAACCTTCATAATTATTTCATCCTGTTGTTCCTCTTCTAGGAGCGCTGTCCACCAGCTCTGGAGGACTTCATCTTCATCTGCGACGATGCCTATGACAGAGGTCAGTTCATCAAGATGGAGAAGGATATACTGAAGTGCATAGACTATGACCTTGGAATGCCATTGTCCTACAGATTTCTTAGAAGATATGCAAAGGTTTGCTGGAAGATTGGTTTCATTAATTAAATCTATTTCTTACTTTACATGTTTTCTCAAGAGATTAGTGTTTCTAAGTGAGTGCAAGAAATCTATTGCTTTTCAGTTAGGTTAAAGGCCATTTGAGGTCATCAGAGGTCAGTCTGAAAACCTTGTTAACACAATAACTTGAAGTAATGCTTGAATGAACTAAGTACATTGTATACATTGATCCATCTTAGAGATCACAAGATACATGTTGTCTTTTTGTGGACGTCAAAGGGGAGTTAGGTGACGGTCTGATATATTGTTAACTATGATAACAATTTAACTTGCATGAAAGTCATCCATTTGATGTATCCACAGACCCCCAAAGGTCATTTTCAGACCAATAGACATAAAAGTGTGAAATCCTTCTAATGACAATAGATCAAAATGTTTAAGCTTGGCTAAACTTCATATTTAGATGGTCCACATTGGTGGAATTACCTTGCTGTCAATAATGTTCAAAATCTTGAATGTACTGTATGCAGTCTTCTTATTGGGTAAATGTCCTGACAGAAAAATACAGTTCTCAGGGAATCACTAGCTTTCTGGTTATTTATTACTTACCCATATATCTCAAAAATAAATGATTACTTTTGTCTCCCTCAGTGTGTTCACGCTTCCATGGAGACTCTAACCCTGGGCAGATTTATCCTAGAATTATCGTTAATGGAACCAGAGTTCATCGTCACCAGCGAGTCTAAATTGGCTGCTGCAGCATTGCTTCTGGCTTTCATGATGAAGAGTTCTGGTAAATGGGTGAGTCGCTAAAATCATTTATAAAAATAAAATAAAACTGTTAGCAAACTGCTCATCCACTTGAGAGCCTGTGTAATAGAATGTGTAAAAGGAAGTTGGCCTGACATTTCGAACCTAGCAGGATCTTCCTCAGAGGCTAAATGACAAGTAACGGTTACCGGACCCAAATATGGATCAACCTCCATTCCTCCAATATTAAGAACCAAAGGGGAACTATTTTGGTTGCATTATTTGCACTGGCCTCCCTTTTCAGAAAAAAAATTATTAATCCATCATTTCTACCAGTAAATTAAAAAGAATCCAGGATTGTCTGTTAGGGCGGGAGATGGCTAAATTGATTGAAGGGTAACTAGACCAGTGTCTACTAATGTGCTTAAAGTTTACACAGCTTCTTGAGTAGTTCACCTTTGAATATTTAGTTCAGATGGAGCTCCTATTAAATTGCTCTGATTAGTACATCCAGTAAATGTATAGAATCTGAGACCTCTCGAGTCTCTTCCATAAGGCAAGATCAATCTGAACTCTTGATTTGACAAGAACAATCTGTGGAAATTGGGTCCTCTTTCATAGGCAAAGGTCGACCGCTCATTAGGGAACAATTCGGAAAGGATCTGGTCTCCTTCTATTTGATTCCTATGTTTCTAAAGTCACAGGGTTTTATGTGTGGACTATACCTTATTACCTTAGTTAAACAACTGACAGTGTGTGGTATAATTTGTGGGTATAATGGTTACTCTTTGAGTAAGAAATGCCTTTACTACCCTTTAGTGACAGGTTTAATCTCTTCTAAAGAAACATTACTTGCTAAGATTTTCTTTATAACAAAATGTAAAAATCCCTCTCCTCCATGAAGTTATCTTCATTATTGAACGGACGGGAGTTTTCTTAAAGTTTCGCCTTTCGATTTGGCTAGGAGATGTATTGAGTTCATATAAAGGTATTTGTAGGATTCTCTGGTCTTAGTAAAGACTGTGTGTCTATAGACTGTCAGTCCAGATCCATTGCCCTTTAAATATTATTAGGTCTAGACAGGGACCTTCTTGTTCAGACATTTTGACCGTAAAATTTGAGATAGGGATGAACCATCTTCAGTTTAGTGACCAATTTGGTGAGCTCTGTGTTTTTTTCATTTGGCAGTAAATAGAATATCGATTCTCTGATTATTTTAGGATCAGTGGGAGTTTTTTTTTTTTTTTTTAGGTCGAACATAACAATAGTTAAGTCATATTCAATATTTGAAGTATGGAACTGTTCTGCATTCTTATAAATCCAGCATGTTTGTTTGTGGAATAAATTTTAATGCACTTCTTGGATGCAGTGTTTAGGTTTACACAGACCTCTGCCATTAGCTGTGTCAGTGACACGACAAGCTAGTCAATCTTGAGTGTGTTGACAGTTGAATCCAGGGGTCATTTAAATAGCTTAATATCTGAAAAGTGTGTGTCTCCTTAGTATCCTGAAATGTGTGTGTCTCCTTAATATCTGAAAAGTGTGTGGCCCCTTAATATCTGGACAGTGTGTGGCCCCTTAATATCTGAAAAGTATGTGGCTCCTTAACATCTGTAAAGTGTGTGGCTCCTTAACATCTGAAGTGTGCGGCTCCTAATATCTGGAATGTGTGGCTATGTCAGTCTCACACCACACTAGTAAATGGTTAGTGTGTTGACAGTTGAATCCAGGGGTCAATTAAATAGCATGATTGGAACCCAGGTGGTCATATATATTTAAATCAACAAATTATGTCACAACCGACCAATGGCAGATCAGAACAAGAACCACAAAGGTCTAAGTTAACTTCCTGACAGTATCAGTATTATTTGTCACACCTGTAGGATGCAACCCTGGAACATTTCTCAGGCTACAAATCCAGCGAACTCGCTCAACTGGTTCAGAGACTCAACGCGATGCTAGTCAAACCAGCGCACAAACAACTCACCACAGTCAGGACAAAATACTCACACAAGTAAGTACAACTTGAGACCTAACAGAGCCTGGATAAAATTAAAAAGTTTCGCACACTTCATTCACCTTTAAAAAAGTGTTTAATCGCAAGATCAGCTCTTTGATTTGTTGTTGTTCTATAAATAATTCCTTGAAGAAGATTTGAGCCCAAGAAAGTTTCAGATAATAGACATCATCATGTACCGTATGTGCTAATGAATATTTCTCAAGTGACATATTTCTAAGACGGTTGTCTTAGCATGATCCATCATATCTTGAGTAACACACTGGGCTTGAGAAAGTTTGTGGGTGATCCAGACAGTAATTACAAATGCCTAGGATACAACTTGGTACAGCAGAAAAGAATTAACAGCTAGATCGATCAAAGTGTTTTATAATGACAAGCGTTTAAAAAAGGGTTGTGGGGCTGTGCCAAAGTTCAAACCAGATCAAATGTTGACTTAAGAATAGCTTAAATGACTGGTAGAAATACTTTCTTCACCTTCAGTCCTTGTGTTAATAAACTAACGTCTTAAATTCAGTAGAAAATTCGATAATGTCAAGTTATTGCTGCTTTGCTTTAATTTGTCTTGCAAGGGGTCTGCTAGATGCTGTCCTCTTTAAAATATACCATACCATACCACTGTTAAAGTAACACCTGTGAACTTGCCTCTATTTGGACATTGCGAACCATTAGACACAGGATTGGGCACAAGAATTCAGCCAACACCCAGAAAGAGTGGATTTACAAAATCACATTTAAAATACTTAACCCCTTAGATTATCAAAGACGATTTGTTTTTACTGTAGACGTTTACGCTCAGCTAAAAGTGACAAGATTTAACTCTTTATTGTCTGTCATCCTTCTCTTTCCCAGGGTCTTTTACGAGGTCGCCAACATTCCTCCTCTGGAAGTCTTGACGTTGTGAGCAAGCTAGAATTGTCAACAGATAGTTTTAAACCTCAGTGACTAGTTCATCCTGGCTGATGGACAGTGACATTCAACTTTCAGGGACGAAGGCTTGAAAATCACCAATGTTCCTTTTCTTGTACTGGCTTACTAGCACCAAAGTGTTTAGTCACACTAGCCTTCAAGAAGAATCTGTGAATTTTTCGATCATTTTATTCTTTCAAAAATGTTCCCCCCCCCCCCTAGCAGTGACCTTTTGTCCAGGATATTGTCAGCAAATTTTCTTTTCTACCATTCCTTTCTTTTAAACTATACTTTCATCATTGTGCTTTGCCAAGGCCAATCAGGATATTTTAATTTATTCCTTTTTCTCTGCATTTTAAATCTTCTGTTGCTTTCACGACTAATTATTTTTATCTTTAGTTATCTCGATCAAACATTTGCTTAATCAAGGAAATTAAATCTGAACGATATTTTCAGTGATTACCAAGTCAAAAAGGTAACAATCATTACAAAACAAATTTGAAGTCTTGGCAACATCTGAACAGATTAATTTTGACTAAAAGAATGGTGAATAGTAGTCAGTGTTAAGAAAACTGCTCTGAATTGGATGGACTGGTCTTGTCTTCAACCGTATAGCTTGACCATTCAACTGTCCTTCTTGTACCCATTGATGATCTTCAAACAAATACAAAATAATGAATATGTGGTGCCTAATTAAATATTCGACATTTGGACTTGGCTGTATAAGCTATGCATTAACAGAGACTCAAAACCCCCTCTTCTTCAAACAAGTTTTCTTTACATGCAACAAAATAGAGAAAATATAACATCGCTGTTTTATTCTCACAAGATGTACTATCTTGTGTCATGTCCGAATAACAGACAGAAGAACTGAAAAGCTGATACAGGCTATTAGGTGTCTCTGATACAATTATTGTAGTTTTTAAATTTTAGCGTGGATCCTCACAAAGTAACTTTAATCAACAAAAGCCCCAAAACTTGCATAATTAATTTTTCATTTTGGCTTTTAATTATTACAGTTTCAATGTTGTCCAGTCTTAATTCTCATTGGTGCTACTGTCCCGAATGGTGTGAGATATCCTGCATACATTCAAATTGTTTTCATTTAATTATTCTCTTTTCAATTATGTTGGATATTAGTTTGATACAGTAAAAAGTTTTAATGAAAATAATATGATAAAGATAGCAAAATCCTCTCCTGAATTTTTTTTTCAAGTAAGCAAGATACCTCTTAACAAAATGATATCAAAATGCTTGATGGGACCATCGTTTCTGGGGGCTTTCTTCTAGCAGACAATTGTTTCTGGGGGCTTTGTTCTAGCAGACAATTGTTTCTGGGGGTTTTGTTCTAGAAGACAATTGTTTATGTAAGATCAGGTTTACCTTAGTTAACCCTCCTATCATTGTATTCAAGCGATCCATTTTTTTTAAATGTGGTAAATTGAGAGGTAATGCAATGAATGGTACATTTTTTAACACCATTTGAAACATTCCTTTTGACAGAAAAATCAATTTTTTACTCAAGGAACTAATATCAATGTTTTTTTATTATGATTTTGATTGAACCAATTTAAAAGCTTTTAACATTTTTCTGTCTTGTCAATTATTGAAATTGTAAATACATATTTTAAATATACCATGAGACTTTGATCAAGTACAATAAAGTTTCTCATATAAAATGGTTTTTGACATAATGTACTTCTGTTCTTGTCTTTTACATAATGTTAATAAGTGGTTTGTTCGAGTGGTGGCGTGATATGCTTATTACGATATACAGCAATTCTGGTGAAAATATTTTAGTAAAAAGGTAAGGTTCTGCTGTAAATTACTTGTATGTTGCAGTTACATATATAAGAAGCACGTGTTCTTGAGTTTAATTCCCTTTAAGTACAAAAACGATGAGTACTTGTCGGCAACGAATGCAAGAAGGCTTCGTTACATTACGAACATAGACGCGGATCCAGTGGGTTTAAAAGTAGTTATAAGCACAACGTTGCTTGTAAGCCTAAATATATCCCCAGGATGCAATTTCGCGTTTACAAATTTTAATTTTTCCTGAGGAGGTAACCCCATATTCCCTACAATGGATTCACAACCACACATTTTAAGTTGGCCCCTGCAGATGCCTATTTTGCATCAGAACATTTGATTGGGGAGTGGTGGGCAAGAGGAGTATTTTAGAGAACACTTGTAATTCATGAACAATCAGCTATTGTTCTAGAGTTCTACCAATTAAAACTGGTTGTTCATACGGGATCACACCTAATTTAGAATGTGTCTGTCAAATATGTGAACGCTGTAAGCAAACATGGCAAGATCTTTAACATAACGTTGGTTTCTTTCTAGTTTGGTGCTCAGGATTAAACATGGGCGTTGGAAAATGGGAAGCTGCTCCACTTTGAAAAGTGAGGGTGGCATGGTTATGCTTCTGCCCCACCCCCCCCCCTTTCCCATTTTCACCTATGGTTTTTTATACAAGCAGTCGAAACTTCACATAATTTTCCATCTAAAAGAATAGTTGAAATTTTCAATATGCCATCTGGACCACCCGAAACTAAAATTATTCTGAGTAAGACCCTAAACACACCGATTTACTTCCCCACACATTTGGATAGCTTCCCTTATACGCCACAGTTGGATGATGATGTAGGCACGAACACAACTAGCCTATTATCTATTATACGTGTATTATCTATTATACGTATAATATCTATTATACGTATATTATCTATTATACGTATACTAGATAATATACGTATGTCATCTATGATACGTCTATTATCTAGTATACGTATATTACCTAGTATACGTATATTATCTATTATAAGTTATTATCTATTACACGTTTAATATCTATTACACGTATATTATCTATTATACGTATATTATCTATAATACGTATATTATCTATGATACGTGTATTATTTATTATACGTATTTTATCTAGTATACGTATATTATCTAGTATACGTATATTTTTATATATACGCATAATATCTAGTATACGTATATTACCTAGTATACGTATATTATCTATTATACGTTATTATGTATTATACGTTATTATCTATTTATATATTATCTAGTATACGTATATTACCTAGTATACGCATATTATCTATTATACGTTATTATCTATTACACGTTTAATATCTATTACACGTATATTATCTATTATACGTATATTATCTATAATACGTATATTATCTATGATACGTGTATTATTTATTATACGTATTTTATCTAGTATACGTATATTATCTAGTATACGTATATTTTTATGTATACGCATATTATCTAGTATACGTATATTATCTATAATAGTATACGTATATTATCTATAATACGAATATTATCTATAATACGTATATTATCTATGATACGTGTATTATTTATTATACGTATTTTATCTAGTATACGTATATTATCTAGTATACGTATATTTTATGTATACGCATATTATCTAGTATACGTATATTATCTATAATACGAATATTATCTATCATACGTATATTATCTATCATACGTATATTATCTATAATACGTATATTATCTATCATACGTATATTATCTATCATACGTATATTATCTATAATACGTATATTATCTATTATTCGTATATACACAATACAGTTTTGAGGCCCAAGTACTAGATTTCCTGGGTGAGGACAGCGCCACCTTAAATTAATTCAGCTCCTCACTGCTAGCAAGAACAAAACATGCGTGTTAAAACATCAAATACTTATTTTCTAAAATATTCTGCATGTTTCTGTATGAATGCTATACATATTAGGGAAAGACAAATGGTACTGTCTTCCATGGGGTATTTTTCAATTTTTTAATAAAACAAAACGAGCAGGATTTGATAAGTAAAAGCAGTTTAACAGTCACTGTTGGCGTTGTAAACTTGTGTCCGGAGAAAGATTAAAACAATATAAGCACCCTGCTGAAATCTCTATTCAATTTCTTTATGCCGTTTTCAAGACAACATTTGAACTTTGACTTTTTCTTCCTTCAAATTTCGCATCCGGGTCGCGAATATTTTTTTACCCAAACAGGTTTGCAATTGTGTGTAAATATTCGCTCATGATTGGTCGAAAAGTTATTTTAGTTTAAGTTTAATTCATTTCAACGAAGATATACCCGTTCAAAATTACCCGAAGCTTTTCGTATCTTTGGACTCGGTTTAGACATATTTAGCACACTAGTTTGTTATGATTGTATGAGATACTATCTATGTTTGGTCGAAGATTTCTGTGAAGGCATTAATCGATAACATCGCACAGTTTCGTACAGGGTGCACGAAAACGTGCTCAGTAGGCCTATATGTATTAATACTGTGTAATCAGTGCAGTGACGGAAATGTACTGCAGACTATATACTGTTTTGCGCAGGGGCGTATCCAGGATTTTCTAACCCGGGGGCGCGAATTACTATCTAAGCGGAGCGCCACCATCGGTTGGCGCGGAGCGTACAAAAAAAATTTCAGGTTTTGATACCCCCTAGCTATAGATCACCGGAAATGGCACTTCTCGGGCTTGAAAATGACCGACCAGATGTACACTTTTGCCTGAGAACCAAGTATTTCCCAATATTTTTTTTTTCATCCATAACCTTTTTGAAGATTGTAACCAGTCACACATCATGTTCGACCTCATTGCATGTCCTGAGGATCATTGCTTTTGTAGGTGATTCTACGTCACGGCCCACAATATCCGAAAGCCCCACTTTTCAAAGTTTAAAGCCCATTATTTGTTCAGAATTTGAAAATTCACATTTCTCGTTAAGAAAATCACTTCAAAACATATACATAATGTTGCACAAAATTCAATCTATGAACAACCAATATAGAAAAACCTCCTTCAACCCCTAACAGACAGGTCAAAATTGCTACGAGTAGAGGGAAGTATGATGAAGAATGTTGGTCAGGAAGTTTTCGAAAATTCAGACACAGTTAATTTATTGGTGTACAAATATTACAACCTCTTATAACGGCAATTATAAAACTTGGTTGAAGGAAATGAAAAATACCAGTTATTTCCGATATCAGATATTTCGAACCCGAAAACTACACACATAGGCGTAGGAGGCGGGGGCTGCAGCCTCCCCCCCCCCCCCCAACCAAACTTGTTTCCCTGAAAATTCGGGCAATATGCTGAGAATAAATGAATAGTTTAAAAATGATCTCCTTATTAATTAAAATAAAGTTCTAAGCTTGGCAGACTAATTCGCCATTACTACTGTAAAAGAGAGTTTTGACATAATTGGATCTGTATGCTTTTTCTCCATCCACATAAGACATTTGGTTGTTTACATTAGCACCCTGCGGATGACTGCGCAACTTTCACGGACCGTACGGTACACGATGCCATGCGATG
Organism: Apostichopus japonicus; assembly: GCF_037975245.1. Classification (NCBI taxonomy): domain Eukaryota; kingdom Metazoa; phylum Echinodermata; class Holothuroidea; order Aspidochirotida; family Stichopodidae; genus Apostichopus; species Apostichopus japonicus. Next base: position 12,832,467 of record NC_092570.1, on the reverse strand, counting down.
TAATGACCTATGCTTGCTTATATGATATTGACATTAATATGTTGAACGCGCGCTTGGCGCGCGAAAAATTTTGGTTTTATTTTTCGGGCAAGTCGTTACAGCCCCAAATCCAATTGGGCTCCTACGCCTTTGACTACACACATAGACAGTTTTGAGGCTGTTCATTTTTGAACATGCATTTTCATGCTCACTGATATTATGTGATGTCTGCTCTTTGCTTTACAAATTCGAACAGGCATGTAGCGAGTAATTTGCCAACGGAAGTGCGAAGCCTGTAGGCAAACTATCTAAGCGAAGCGCCACCATGAGTTGGCGCGAAGCGTACAAGAAAATTTTGGCCGAAAATGCCTCCCAGATCGCTGGAAATGACACTTCCCAGGCCTTGTAAGTTGCATCTAAACATTGTCTATTTTTAAATTACTAGCGATATAATAGAGAAAATTTGCTCAGGGGGGGGGGGGGCGGTCGCCCCTTCCCGAAATGCGTCATGTTCCCCGACGACTCGGTCGAGTTCAAGACCAGCCACAGTTGGTTCCATTGCACAATTGAACTATTGTTCAAGGCGTCCATACACACACACGCGTTATGCTAGACCATATGTAGTATATATGTATAGATACATTAGTGAGAGAGGAAAAATGGAAACGTCAACTAGAGCACCAATGGTGCAGAAGCTCATACCTTTTCGAGCTTAAAAATGTAGGGCCCACAGAACTTTATGGCCCCCCAAATTTCAGGCCATTTTTCAAATTCCACCAATTTTGGGCCCATGAGGTATACCCCCCCCCCTCCGTTAGCAGAATACTGGCCACACCACTGGCTATAATTCCTATTTTCCCCCTTTAAATCCTGTTTTACCCACTCTCTCAAACAATACCACTGACCTACCCTATTAAACTTTCTCCCCTCTACCAGAGCAGACCTGAAGTATGGAACGCGAAAAGGGCAACCATATTTCGTTGCCTAAACTAAGTTTGTTTCGTTGCCTAAACTAAGTTTGTTGCTGTCTAAACTAAAGCTGTTGCTGCTAGTTTACCATGTTGCTGTTGTTCGTTGATGTCTAAACTTACGTTGATGTCTAAAGTCACGTTGACGACTAAACGCGCCTTAATGTCTAAACTCACGTTGATTTATAAACCTTACGGTTGATGTCTAAACTCACGTTGATGTCTAAAACTTTCGTTGCTAAGTTAACTTACGGTTGATGTCTAAACTCACGTTGATGTCTACACTTTCGTTGCTATCTAAAATTCCGTTGTGAACACATTGTGAACGAACATCATTCTTTCTTTTCAAAAAAAATTTAACAATCAACCGCAAGTTGCTTCCGTGCAGTGCTAACAACATATCTATTACAGAGATTTTCATGCTAACTACAGCCAATGATGTTTTCTCAAATTTCCCGAGATTTGTTTGGTTAATAGTCCCTTACCCATTGTCTGCAAACATGCTTGCATCTTCAGGGCTCAATGAACGCAAAATATGATGGTTTAACTATGTAACGCGAAAAGGGAGGGGGGGGGGGGGTAATCGTTAATGTCATGCCGGAATTGTAGCAACAGCCATGTAAATATCCTTAACAACCTGATTTGTCGAACAAAATCACGTTGTTAACGATATTTACATGATAGTTGATACAACTCCGAGGACGTTATTTACATTTATATTGTTAATGTCATATTTGAATAATTGTTTTATCACAGAAAGTTATGAGTTGAGACAATCTATGAATTTTGCGGGAAGCTACCACAACATCTCTGATACTGAAAAGGACTTTAAATCTCACAGTATGTTATGTTCTCTCCCTTTTGAGAGTTGATAATGTAAAATGTGCATTTATACCACAGTTATTTCTTCGTTGCAAACTTGCGTAAAGTTTTGCGGTCCCTTTGACCACGTGCTTCAAGTCATGATTCTGGTGCAACACTAATTCGTGTGCATAAACTACTGCAGTCATACATCGTCAAAAGTAGTCATTGAAGTTTCGACATTGCGTAAAAATGTTATTTAAATACTATAATTTTCGTGGAGTTGGTTGTTTCCAAATACTGAAAAGCACCCATAGTCAGGTGGCTTAGCAACAATTTTTAGGCTTAACGTTACAGGCTGGACAAAAGTACCAAATTTGGCATGGAGTTTCTTTTCGACCTATCTATCACTTTTATCCGTGGAACCCACTTGATCGGCTCCGATTTTCCAAGATGGCGGCCAAAATCCAAGATGGCCGCCAGAAAAAAAGGAAATGTCACATATCTGGCTGTAAAAATCGGAGACGAACAAATGAGGGGTCAATTAAGGTGTTTCCGTGGTTACTGAAACAGATGATGGTCACGGCATGTTGCTCGAGTAAGCCACTTCCAAGATGGCGGCCAAAATCTAAGATGGCCGCCAGGAAAAAAGGAAATGTCATATATCTGGCTGTAAAAATCGGAGATCAACAAATGAGGGGTCATTCAGATGTTTCCGGGGTCACTGAAACAGATGATGGCCATGGCATGTTGCTCGAGTAAGCCACTTCCAAGATGGCGGCCAAAATCCAAGATGGCCGCCAGAAAAAGGAAATGTCATATATCTGGCTGTAAAAATCGGAGATGAACAAATGAGTGGTCAATAAAGGTGTTTCCGGGGTCACTGAAACAGATGATGGCCATGGCATGTTGCTTGGGTAACCCACTTCCAAGATGGCGGCCAGAATCCAAGATGGCCACCTGGAAAAAAAGGAAATTTCATATATATTCATTCCTCAGACCCATGTGCCCTTTACTGATTGGGACCATCAAACCTTCCGTCCTCAAACGTGTTAATGAAACCAGGCTAGCACCCTGACTATATGTTTTGGCTGGTAGTCTTATTGTGTCACTTTGGCTCAGGAAGCCACTTAGGACATATTGGGGAACTTTGAGGTGTGATCGACCGTGGATAGACACTGTCGCAAAGCCCGTTATTATATGGGAGTAACGAGTGTCATGTAAGACGGATTACATTGAGTCAACTATATAATAGGGTAACTTCAGGGAAAACCGACCAAATGTGAATACCGACTCATTGGAAGATTTTGTACGATTGTGCACCCTTCATAAACACAACGTCAATTCTGCTAACTTGACTTGATCGAGTTTGTTAAAGTTCGTGATTTGCCATGTGCACTGGTCTCCTTGGACCAGGAGAAGGCCTTTGACATGGTAGAACACGACTTTCTGTTCAGAACCTTAGAGTCCTTCGGATTGAACTCAGTGTTTATTCGTTGGGTCATGTTACTAAATAAGGACGTCACGAACATGGTCACTGTTAACGGATTAACTTCTGGTCCCTTCCCGGTTCGAAGGTTCGAGTCCATCGGTGTTGTCCCCTCTCCCCGTTGTTGTATGTTCTCTTCAGCAAAACGCTTAGTACCTCGCTGGACAGATGCTTAGGTTATCGACCCTTCAATGTACCGGGTGGGGCTAGAGTTACAAGCGTGCAATATGCCGATGACGTCACTTGTATTTTGTCAGACCTCGTCTCCTTCAAGCCTTTATTGAAGGTTTTGGCCACCTTCCAAGAGGCTACTGGTGCCAGACTTAGCAAGTCCAAGACCAAAGGGCTGCGTTTAGGAGGTTGGCGCGGCCAATCCCTCTCGTTCGATGCTACTTGGTCAGATGTCATGATCAGGGTAAATGGCATCTGGCTAGGTTATGGTGCCCCCGAGGCCACCACTTGGGCCGAGAAGGCTGATCAGGTGGGGGCACGGCTCGACACTTTTAGTCGGAGGTGGCTTTCCCTCCCTGGGGAGGTTACAGTTGTTAATCGTTTTATTCTTCCTCTCCTTTGGTAGCCTGGTACGGTGATCGCTGCACCGGATCATGCCTTAGTGAGATTGGAGAGGATCATTTTTGATTTCATTTGGGGAAAGCGAAAACCAAACCTTGTCAAAAGGATCGTTCTGTAAAAGACCCCCTTGACCGGTTGGCTCCGGTCCACCTCCCATCTAAACTGCGCCTTTTCCTTTGAAAGGTGTGCTCGTTGCGTTTGAGAATCCTTCGTTTCCCTTTGCCTTTCTTGTTAGGTTCTGGTGTGGGTTTCTTTTTAGCCACCACTGGCCTGGATCCTTTTCCAATAACCGGCCAAATGCGACACGCCCCTCGGGGGATGTATACTCAGATTGGTGACTCACTTCATAGAATCAAAGAGGAGGGCGGGCCATATGTTCTGCTGAACGTGGCCCCCTTTGTGTTATGTTCAATGCCCGCGCCTGTGTGCCCGTCGGGTTGCCAAATCGCCATCACTCCAGATGTGTGGTGTTCTGTGTGTTGTAAGTCACCAGATAGCCGTCTCCGGGACTTGGCATGGAGGATTGCACATGGGGTCCTCATCACTAACCATTTTCGCCTAGTCAGGTGGCGATTAGGTGATGGGATTTGTCAACATGTGGGCTGTGAGGCCATCGAGACTATGCAACACCTTTTGCTGGGGTGTCCCTTTGTTCGGTTGGTGTGGGAATGATGGTTTCACGCCTTCGTTATTGGTGTTATTGGTTGCACACTGTGGGCCATTAGTAGTGATTTTGTATTGTATGGTTTGTTGCCCTCTGTGTGCCCAAGATAGGTTAGGGATTTGCTGTTGTTGTTTGCCGCTATCATCAGGAGACACATCTGGAACAGCAGTTGCCGCCTAGTTTTGATGGGGACGTCTGGAGGGCCGAGGCTGTCGTCTCCCTCATGCAAAGTGACATAGGTTGCGCATAGAGGCCGACCACGCACGGCTTCCCGACACTGAATTTCGTAGACGCTGGCGCAAGCCTGTCGTCTACTATCGGGACGGCGTTCCCCGGATGAAATTTGGAGTGAGTTAGTTGTTAGGTGTGGGGGTTTGTGTGGTCGTTACATAATATATGGGTTGGTGGGGGGTTTTTCTCATTGTGGTTTGCAGTTTGCTTTTAGGGGCTGGTTTGTAGTGATTTATTGTATTGGTTCTGTTGGCCTTTGGGTCCGTGTCCTTTTCACGTCACGTTAAACGCTACGTTATATACATGTGTGGGTTAGTGGGAGATTTCTGTTTTTGGGTTTCAGTTGGGTTTTTGGTGGTTGTTATACAGACTGGGATTGTTTTTGGTTCTGTTGACCTTTGGTCTGTGTCCGTTTTCTTTGCACATAAAAAGCACACATGCAAATGCAGCAAGGCAAATCTGCCTTGCATATCTCTTTGTCGATGCAATGTTCATCCAAATAGTGTACATCGACTGTGAACTGTCTGGTAAAGAAACATCGTATTGAAACATTGTACACAGAATTCTCGAATACTTTCAGTATGTACTTAAAGGTTAGTGGAAGTGTTAACTTACATTTTTGAAGGTCACTTTAAGTGCAGCGGATTGATTTGAAACTTACATAGATGAAAAGAGTGTATTTCATAACCCCAAATATCAAAGTTTGAGTTTCAAACTCATTTCGTTTTTGTGTTACCTAAATATCCGGGTCCGTTGACGTCAAGAGGGAAACGAAATGTATGTCGCTATTGAGTTTACACAGTACTTGCTGATTTTTCGTTCTTCCATAGATGAAAAGTTCAAGTTAATGTTTACTTCAAATTCAATGAATGCCTGCATCTACATATTGTTCAAAATTCTGTAACGTTTCATTCAAATCAGATTCGCCATTCTTAAGTGGCAGAGTTTTGAAATTGTAAATTATGCATTATCTAATTGCTTCCCCCGTTGACGTCACAAAAATATTACGTAATAGTAAATTTGTCTAATTTTCACACTGCATCGACTAAAAGTCTGTCTGGTGGTTGGATTTTCAATACTAATCAGAAGGAATCAGAATCTTCAAAGTCAAGTCTACACTTCCACTGACATTTAACAGTGACAACAAGTGTATTTTCTGTTATATTGGCCGCTATCTTGGTAATAGGTGACCCAAGCAACATGTCATGACCATCATATGTTTCAGTGACCCCAGAAACACCTGAATTGACCCCTCATTTGTTCATTTCTGATTTCAACAGCCAGATATATGACATTTCCTTTTTTCCTGGCGGCCATCTTGGATTTTGGCCGCCATCTTGAAAATGGGTGGCCCAAGCAACATGCCATGACCATCATCTGTTTCAGCGACCCCGGAAACACCTGAATTGACCCCTCATTTGTTCATTTCTGATTTTTACAGCCAGATATATGACATTTTCTTTTTTCTGGCGGCCATCTTGGATTTTGGCCGCAATCTTGAAAAATCGGAACCGATTAAGTGGGTTCCACGGATAAAAGTGATAGATAGGTCGAAAAGAAACTCCATGCAAAATTTGGTGCTTTTGTCCGGCCGGTAACGTTAAAGTTGCTAAGCCACCTGACTACCAGGGTAAATGTTGGATCAGTTGCTCTATGGTTGGATGTAGTCTGCGCTTCGTGAGTAACAAGAGGGGGCACAGTATTGAAGTACGTAGGCAATATGACTCACAGAACTAGTTTACTAAACACGCCAAGCAAGTTCATTCGTAACACCAATCCAGTTCGGAGTTTCGATTTGCGAAAGGGATTGTATTGTAAATGGAATATACACAAACCTCGCTCAGCATTGTTAAGAATTTTAGACCAAAAACCCGCTTACATGTTATGCAAGAAACGAATCATCCAAGATACACTCGAGTTTTGACTAAGGCTATGTGTTGTAGGTAAGGTGATATGATCTTTTCTCCACAAATTTTCAGGATATGCGCATGTGCAGTTGAAACTCCGAAGTTTGAACAGGCCTAATACAAATTGCGTGGAATTTAGCGAGATATGCACACTACATTTGCGGGTATATTTGAAGAGTTGGGGTAGCTGGTGAAATCGCTGCAGGTCAAAGCATCGAGGTACTATATACGGAGTTGGAGAGGAGGAAAGAGTGGCAGGGCAGGCGAAATAATTAAATAATGGTTCAATAATTCAATTTTAAGTACAGTATTTTATGCTGGCATTTTGTCTCGACACTCGTTTTACTTGATTACCGACATTCCCAGATTATCTCTACACATTGTTGGAGGGGCTCAATGAAATCAGTTTAAAAGTGCAGTATTTTTATGCTGGTACTTTGTCTAGACACTCGACGTTGTACTTGATTTCCGACATTCACAGCGTATATGCATAGCCTATAAGTATAACATTATAACATTTTAAAAGTTGTTTACCCTGCAGCCTCCTATTCGTATGAGTTGAACTAACGCACATGTTATCTGATAGGCTGGCTGTGGGAGATACGGTAGCTTATAAAACAAGGTTTCCACAAGTTTGCGTTTGGTGACTCCAAATGGACTTGGACCTCCAAGACCCCTATTGTTTTTGGTGCAGGTGTGTATAGCCACGTACAGTAGACTGACCTGTGTTTATTTAATGTATCAAAATGGTGGTTCGGGCCATTTCTATAGTAACAGCTAGTTCTGCTTATACTAACACCTTTCTAGTGTACTGAAGTCATCGAAACCTCAATGCATTTTGCATTCTGGTTTACATTACGCGGTTGAGCAATTTTGAACAGCGCCGATAGCAACAACGTAAGTTTAGACAACGACGTATGTTTAGACAACGGAAGTTAAAATAACAACGTGAGTTTGAGCAACAACGTGGTAAAAAAGCAGCAACAACTTTAGTTTAGACTGCAACAAACTTAGTTTAGACAACGAAATATGGTTGCCCTTTTCGCGTTCCATACTGAAGCACTCCTTGCCAAAATTTTGGCTGGCTGCCTACATACCTCAGGCTCAAAGACTTCTAAGAATCGGCAAGTGCTGATTGGCTATGGGGCTCTCATGCTTACAGTTCAACAATTAATAACAACTCCCAGTCCTGCTTTAATTCCACTAACAGCCTATGCAGAGCTTAACCACAAATGTAAACAAACACTGCAGAGACTGGGAGACAAATTAAAGGAGCTTTGGCAAAAGGTGAAGGCTCAGATTTTTTTAAACAATGGGGATTAATTGTAATTAATTAACTTTTGACCAAAAATTATTAGGCATCATCTTATTCATACACAATCCAACAATCATCAGTTCAACTTTGAATATGATCCATCAAAATCTTAAGGAGATTGAGATATTTGAAAATATTACAAAGAATGACCCCTGATTGACCCCCTAAATGACATTTGACCTCAATTTTCCGAAAACCCCTCATAACCCTCATCCCGAGGAACGTTGTGACCAAGTTTCATTATAACTGGCCATACACTGTACGAACAGGAGCAATTTGAAAATATAGGGCGGCGGCCCGGGCCACAAAAGACCCCTAGTTGATCTTTGATCTCAAATTCATGAACACCCTGAAGGTAAAACTTCCATAGTACTATCGTGACAAACCCTCAACATTGTACCATGGAATCTGTAGGAGAAGAAGCATTTTGCGTATTTCCACAAAATGGCCCATTACGGCCCACAGGTGACCATTGACCCCAAATTTCGGACCATCTCTGATGGCCCTATACCCAATGGTCCTTGTGTCCAAGTTTCATGATATTCCATTAAATACTATGTGAGTGGGAGCGGTGTTACCAATTGTTGACGGATAGAGTGATAGACGCCGCACTGTAACAATAGCTCACACCAGCATGCTGGTATGAGCTAAAAATGGAGTTGTCGGTGTAAGGGGTAGGGTGAGGCGCACGTCCCCTCTGTAATCTTCGATCTGTCACTGGCTACCCTGTGTATATAATAGGGATCAGCGCTGTAATTATGACTGTTCCTCTTTCTCTTCCCGAGGTCTTGGCGTTTATCTTCTACTTCCTCCTTTTCTCCTTTTTCTCTCTTTCTTCTTTTTCTTTTCCCTTCCTTCCTCTCCTCCTTTTCTTTTTTCTCCCTCTTTTTCCCTTTTTTTCCCTCTTTTTTTCTCTCCTCTTTTCCTTACCCGGGGGGCGCCCGCCCCCAACGCCCCCCTGGATACGCGCCTGTTGCGTATATTCATTCATGACACAGTCACAGTCTCGATGTAAGGGGACTGGGCTTGAGAGCGGATCAGTCGTTCGGTTGTTCGTTTTCGTGCCCAGGTTCTTTCCTGGGTGACTTTTCTTAAAAAGTATTCATTCAAGACTCGTGAACTCGCGTCATGAAGTTGATTTTAGCGTACCCATTCCACGAAACGACTTACGATTTCAATAGAGCGGCCCACGAATCTTAGATAACGTTAACACGATGGAATGTAGCGTATGTATCATAACTAAGGTCAACATGTGATTGTGATCCAAGCATTAAACGTAAAGTTAGGGCGTATGAAGGGAAACCCCGTTTCTAGACTTAATTAATTGTCATTGTGTTATTCAGTGTATGTCTTCGAACTTCCAGGCGATGGTCATTGTTGGTGCTGACGCAACGAGCAATCTGATTGGCTGAAAACTCTGTAATTGCAAACCTGTTTGGGGGAAAAAAATATTCGCATCCGGGTCGGACCTTCATAACTTCGGATTGAGCGTCAAAAGTGAATACGAAAACACGTAACATCCCTTTAAATATATGTTGGCTCCAATCATAAGTAACGACTGACCAGTAAAACAAAAGAGAGAGAAAAAAGACACTATGGTCGGTCCGCAATGTTTGAAATCCCCAGGCGATGATCCAGGGATGTGGAAGGTGTACCCCTCTCATCGCACCACCCTCTCCCCACCTTTCATTCTCACACAATATTTTAAAAGTATAGCAATTAGCACAACATTGCGTTTAAACCTCATTATAGATCTTATTTTCTTGCCTCAGAGTGCACCATTTTATGTCTCAAATAGATTATATGAGGGAGGACCGTGTTCATGGGAGTCAGTTTCAATGACCCTGGGCCACACCTCCTCCTTCCTTGGCATGAGGGCACCTTTCATCCTTTTGCCTCTGTATTGCCTATTAGATACGATCTGAAGAGTTAGTAAACATAATACACCGCCACCCTCATAAACATGATTGTGATTTTTGTGTGCCGCCTACCCGGTACTACGTACTCGAGTAGGCAAGCGACGTAGCCAGGAATTTGCAAGAGGGGGGGGGGGCACTTTTGCAATTGATATGGGAGAGGGGTATAAAGGGAGGAAGTGTCCCCCTCCCCTTTGAGAAATTTTGAACGATTGAAATTCCTTAGATGCGATCTGATGCAATTTTTGGACAGTTCATCATTATCATATGATATCACATCATCAGCAGATTTTGTTTCCTGTTTGAATTATTTTATATGTTCTTTTACATATTATATCAGAAAGACAAACATATTGCTCGTTTACATTTTTTTCCAGTAGGATGATTCTTGTTTATTGTCCAATGTCTGGACTTTAATACATTTGACGAACTTAACTGATGGACAATATAAACTCTCATATTTTGTAAGACAGCCAGATGTGGAGTGACTTAAAGACAAATATCGTTATCGGAGTGTATTAGCAGGGTAATAATTATTTATAGGAAGCGCGTATCACGTACGATTGCTATCTTAGCTTCATAACATGCTGTTCGTGCAACGACTTATGACGAATCAATTCATAGAAAGGATGAGAACGCACTTTGTCGACGTCGTTGTGCATACGGTTCGTGACACTCAACCGAGTGCGGTTAGGAAGGCTTTATGTACTTTATTACGCATTGGCCAACTGTAGGCTTGTAATAGGCTAAACTTAGCTAATTGCATCTGCCAAACTTAGTAGCTGAATCAGTAGACCTGGATGTTACTATGATAATAGTCGAGTTAACGGAGCTGACGAGTATTCAAGATCAAAAGAGCACTGACAAAATACCATGCAAAAAACAACAACCGTTTTAACATTTTTTCGACACTGAAAGGGTGAGCGGGTTGCGCCCCCTGCTCCCCCTGCTCCCCTGGCTACGTCCCTGGAGTAGGCTACTGTAAGCAGCAATGTATATATGCATTCACTGCTTTAGATGTGAATATGTTCGAAACCAATATATATATAGAGGGATGACCTGAACAAAAACTGTCGATTGTTTGGTGAACGTATATATGCACTTGAAACTGATGCCTATATCTATTCATCAAACTTCAAGACACCTGGTTGGGTACGTATAGCATGACTGCTCGATCGCCACATGAGATCAGTATTTACTATACATTCAGGTACGGACCCAGGTGGGTGTGCAAGATGTACACCCCAACCCCCCCCCCCCCCTTAAAAAAACCCCAAACACCACCACCTCCAGTTCTTCTACCGCACACAAAACTTCAAATTAAAGTAGTCATTGGCGATCGTTTGCGTTTAGATCTAATGGTTGCCTATTATAGTCTATAAATATCTCAGAAGCCCCACCCCTCCATGAGAGAGGGCTTCATAAAGTCATGGATCCACCCTCGATGTTGGAAGTGGTGTTGCTTTAATTTCATAACAGCTGCTATACAACTTGATGAAACGTGTTACATTTCAAACAAAATTAGAACAAACCAAAACTTTACAGAGCAACTGTGTGCAGTCTAGCCTATACATTACATATAAGTAACAGTGCAGAAAGCTATACTGTATGTATGTATTTTAGATCCTCCTGCAAGCAGGAACTCGCGAAGAAGCCTCATCGGCTTATCAAAGCCGCAAGCTGGCCGAAGTCAGTCTCTTACATTCATATTTAACGTCCAGTATTATGAATTGTCAATTGTAAACAACTCTGTAACTGGACGACGTATACATTAATCTTAGAGCGACTCGAACTCGGGACCTTATGATTGAAAGGCACCGGCGTTAACCACTGAGCTATACTATTGTCAATTGTGTCAGAGCGAAAACTTATTAGTTCATACTTTCACCGTTTGGGATGAAGAGAACCCTCGAATTAGAATCTGTTGGGAAGTGAAATACTTTCATGAACTCAGCCAACTACATTAGATATTCAAATTCATAATTATAATAATCTGTACCCATACATATGCAATCATGAAATTGCCAAACATACTATGCTGTTTATACATTCTCAAACAGTTCACTGCATACATGTAACAGGAATAATACCCGAGTATGTGATCGGCTTTTTGGGCTAAGATCATGAATCCTGTTCAATATAATATTCCCCTTTCCAAGGGACTCCTCATACACATTTGATGTAACATGGTCATGATCACACGGTCAAAGTCTCGATGTAAGGGGAGGCCGGGGTTAAGATTGGATCTGTTTAATTCGGTTGGTTTTCGTGCCCAGGCTTGAGCGACTTTTCTTAAAAAGTACCGGAGTATATGTGATGAAAAGAGCAGTGATGATTGATGATAGTGCTTTCACCCATATACCGTACAAAGTGTTGTATGCGAGTACAAACTCATAACTATATGAGTAAAAATACATTTCTTTTTACTGAGTATAGAAGTACGAGTACATCAAAATGTACTCGAGTATAGGACCATCGCTAGTCTGACTTGAACTGTGACCGATGAATTTTAAAGGAATTATAATATCAGAGAGATTGAAAATGACCTGACACTATAGTGTATATAGTACGATGTATCTAAAAAAGAAGTAACTGAATAAGTCCCACGGTGTTGCTATGGTAACTTATTTCATTATGCAATTTTTAAACGCATGTAAGGCCAAATGGATGTAGCATTCAAAATCGGGGATCCATAATCCACAGGACGAGTGTCCTGTACTGACTAATATCAGCAATACCATATTTTCTAAACAGGAAGAGAGAGAGAAGCAGGCAGCTGTGTAGAGAGAAGGAGAGAGAGATATGGAGATGGGCCCAGCTGGCGCGTAGCCAGGAATTTGCCAAGGGAGGGGCGAAACTGTAGGCAAACTATCAGAGCCGTAGATACGGCACTCATGCAAACTATCTAAGCGTAGCGCCACCATAAGTTGGCGCGAAGCCAAAGAGAACATTTTGGCTGAAAATGCATCCCAGATCGCTGGAAATGGCACTTCCCAGGCCTTGTAAGTTGCATCTTAGCATTTTCTCTTTTGAAAGTACTAGCGATATCGTAAAAACATAAAAAAAAATATGCTCAAGGGGGGCGACTGCCCCTTCGCCCCCCCCCCCCAACTTGGCAACGCGCCTGGTTACTCATTGTACAGTTACGTATGTACGTGAAAGAACACCCTCTTTAGGTACATGTGGAACTGCGTTAAAATCGATGCGAAGTTTACAAACTTCTCTTGAGCAAGACTAAAGTAAACCAATATTTTGTTTATTTAATCTATCCTGTTTGGCATTTCGTGAAGTTGAGGGCTTCTGGTTGAACTTTACATAGCGATATACAACTCTTGATTTAACAGTTCATAGTTCAATGTGTGAACTTTAACAACAATTACAGATTCGCCATTTCTAGTTTAATCAATGCAATGTCAACATATCAATTAACCAACTGAACTCAATTAATAACCGTGGTAGTATATATTCTATTGAATAACGCCGTGTTGCCATCGCACAGGTACATATACGTATTGGTACTGATTTATCTTATAGGTATACAGTATAGGTTAAACATGAAATATATAAGTTATTAATATAGCCTAAAGACTCTGTTTATACATTCCTTCGGTACCTTGATCATTGACTCTTAATGTTATACACAAGACACAGTGCACATTAGTATACAGAGCCCTGGATACAGACGAATCCGCTATTAAACCAGATTTAAATGTAACGTCTTTGATATGTAAAAAAGATAAGGTAGTGTTGTGAAACATCATGTTGGTTAGCAAAATGATGTTGGTACAACATCACTATCTTGAAATTACACTGGAAATTTGCTTCCAAAGTCACGAGTTAAATCCAAAACCGTCACGAGCATGATATTTTGCTGCATTTAATAGTATTTGAGATCTCAATCCCCCCCCCCCACTCCCCACTTCTTCGCTGACTAACGTGTGATCGTGATAAATCAATCATGAATATTTTGTATAGGTCGGTGGTGAAACATGAAAAGGTGTATTGCAAGCTAAAATCGCAAACGTCAACAATGGTCTGTATAATGATTATAATTTCGCACACTATTTATACACTGATGTCCTGGTTATTCCGCTTTTATAGTTGTTTTTATATTTCTACTGCACTCGTCCCAGTCGCGGTTCTCTTCCGGTGACGGGAAGGAGAACCTCTCACGTCCTGGCCATCCATTGATTGGGGAAGGGAAGGAGAACCACTCCGTTATATTTTGTATATTAGATACAGCTTTGGTTTTAAACAAATCCAAACAAATGATGTCTTAGCCACGATTTGATTACAGTTTAGTCCAAAAACTGTCAAAGTACACGTTACGAAACGGAGAGTAAAAACACCATTCTTCCTTCTTTAATTTTTCAAGAATAAATATTTGTTCTGACGTACCACCGTTAGTAAAATGCAAGCCATATGGAAGAAGCTTTTTTTTTTGGGGGGGGGGGGGAGGGGGTGGTAGTAGGAGGCATGTCCACCTATGCCCTCAGTGACTACAGCCTTGTACATCTTTAACGACATCAATAATTTACTACATAGTTTTAGCCAACATGATGTAAAGGTATACGTACACGAAGATATATTATCCTAAGATATATTATCCTATATATTATCCCAATTATCGAGATTTTATGGTAGTAGACAAACTATACTCAAGCTGCATACGTGTTCAGAGAAATATGGTTAAATGCTTAGTATATGACTAATGAATATGACTAATTAAAAATAAAAAACAATTAGCCAGCTATTGAGAATCAACTACATCATCTCTATTTATTTTTTCTATTGCCAAGTTTCGACCATGCCCGTTTCGTCTCCGAGAAATTTCTGTGGATAGGGGGTTACTTTTCCCGTCCCCCTCCCCTTCCCCGCACCAATCTGGATACGCCACTGAGGCAGCTATACCTTCATTCATATATGTTTAAAGGTTTGACATAATAACAAGTTTCATTGTCGCTATTGTTTCACATGCACCTCTGTTGTGTTACGTATATAGACTTTGCCCCTTCAAATGTTTACCCGTGATTAATTACCCTGGTTTATATCTACACTTTGCTATCATGCTGATTCGAGCTCCTTTGCTGGTTTGTGTTTAACTACTCGTTTTATTAAGTCCTCGTGATCATTATACGTGACCTTTGAATTCATGCCGCTCAGTCAACCATTTTGCTACAAAGATGTTAACTACTGACCTTCACATATTCATCAAGTTGTTGTGAGTAAGAGACACCATTTTTACTATACCAAACAATAGTGAGTTAGTCATAACTCAGGCGCATATAGACCTATACCTCATATTTGAAACTTCGACGTCAACCGGTGGATATTAAAAGACTGTTCTTGAACGGATTTTTCTTTTCTGGAAATATACTGGAGACACCTCGAAACAATGGCGCGATCTGTTATCTCTGTGCTAATGATAATAGCTGTGTTAGGTAAGTGGTGCAAATAATCAACAACGTTAGTATTCGTTTTATATATATATATATATATTACTTATATATATATATAGGCCTACATTGGTAAGCTTTAGTGAGTACACTGAGTCGAAATATGTATGAAGAATTAAATTGTTCTGAAATTGATCTGTAGAAAGGAATCCCCACGAATAATAGATTAGAAACTATATTGAAATTATGAGGATGGGGATACAGAAAGCACTGTTTGTATCGTATTGTCACGTGTCTTGCTATATATGAAATACATGTTACCTGACATTATATACTATATCAAATAAAGAGTAAATGGAATTTGGTAACAGTGGATATAAAGCACACCTGTCGTAAATACCACTTCCATTTTATATTCGAAAACCGACTTCGGTGAGACAGCTGTCGATAGCGTTAAAGATTATATTATTGCCACATATAGAACACATATCATTGTTGATGTTGCTAGGCCGATAAGTAATGCATACAGCAAACAGAAAACAGACAAAGAAAATTCTCTTTTGGAATAGTAATATAAGCTTGTATACACTATTTTTTTCTTCAATTCACAAGCTTTGGCGAGGGGGGGGGGGGAGGGGGGGAGGCAGGGTTCGAGTAGGAGTGTAGGCTGGAAGTTACCTTCACTGTGTTATCGTTTTATTTTTCCAATTCTCTGCCACTCCTAATGGTACTTGCTTTTATACTGATCAAACACAATGTTTGATATCGAAGCGAACATATGATTGCTTAATCACAATACGCAACCATACAGCCAGACACGGTGCAACAACTCTATTACACTGTATTTAACCAATGTTATACAGCAATTCATTTAGAACAGACTGCTTTTCCATGCATGTTCATTTGAATCGACAATTCAAAACAGGCTTTTGAAGGTGAATTCAGCCCCAAAATTGATTTTGTTACCAGTCAAAGCTTTATTTTTTTGACGAATCTATATACGTCATATATCTATATAGTACATAGCCAAAATATATTAATATGTAGCCTACACGTGCGAAATTTCGATTTAGCAAGATATCAAGGGGCCGCGTTCTTGTACTCATATCAAAGGTCGTTCTTGTACTCATATTAAGGGTCGTTCTTGTACTAATATCAATGGTCGTTCTTGTACTCATATCAAGGGGCGATTTTGTACTCATATCAAGGGGCGTTCTTGTACTCATATCAAGAGGCGTTCTTGTACTCGTATCAAGAGGCGTTCTTGTACTCACATCAAGGGGCGTTCTTGTACTCATATCAAGGGTCGTTCTTGTACTCTTATATCAAGGGGCGTTCTTGTACTCTTATTCGATGCCGTTGTACTCGGACAACACATCTGCGTTCAACCACACCATACATCTACAATGTACCGTTTATATGAAATGGTCATTTGTGGAAGTCAATTCACACTTTCTTTACAAGTTTGCGGGGTTAAGAAATGATAAAGAAATGAAAATGTACATTATTCCACAATGTAAATGTTTCTGTTCTGTTTTGATATAGTCAATTCAAGGTACACATTTTATCTGATATATTTAGATGTATTTGCATTACAGCAAACATCATGATATACAGCAAAATGTAGTTTGTTTACTCAACAAAAGGAAGGCTTTGTTATTAACAAAGATAATTATACTAGGTATAACCAGTAGGTATAAGTACGGAGGATTAAAGCTGCAAGCTGGAGATGTCTGAATTTGTTTATTATAAAAACATGTTCTTAATTCCTTTGTTTTTAGATATTCATAGATATGTATAGCTGCTCTTGCTATCTAAGTATGTATCGATTGGATGTTGAGATGTTTCATCTGCTTTAGATAAACCAACGCTACACATAAAGCTAAATACAAAGGGTGTGTGAATACATAATAAATTCGATTAAATCATTTCAGACTCTGAGCATTAAAAAAGAAGCTATTCAGCTCTTATAAATATGAAAATTATTGAAAGTCCTGTAATATTTCTGACCCTTCAATAGTATTGTAATAGTATTATTCAAGATTTGTATTATTAATCATGTACATAATTTACATATAATTTACATACATTTCATGCTCACATTCAGTAGAAATTTCGCGATGATTCTATTCACAAGTCTGAACTAGAAAATGAGATTTTAATAACTAAGCTAGATTGTATGAATAACAATGTTGCAAAAGACGCCAATATGGACACATTTTATATATTATTAACGAATAAGCTCTGGAAATCAATGGCATCATAAGTCCTCCGTAGATGTTATCGCGTTATACTTGATAGCCTTTTTAATATATCATAATATCGATCTTTCTTCTCTCTTTGTCATATAGAGCGAACTTTGTATCTATTATTACCAGCACGATGCTTTCATAGCATAGTACAATATACAGCCTACGTGTACTTATTTACAACTATATATAGCTTACTTGTACACAGGGACGTAGCCAGGGGGGGGGGAGCAGGGGGAGCGACCGCTCCCCCCCTTTCAGTGTGAAAAAAAATGTTTAAAAACTGTTGTTTTTTTAGCATGGTATTTTGTTAGTGCTCTTTTGATCTTGAATACTCGTCAGCTCCATTAACTCAATTATAATCGTAGTAACATTCACGCCTACTGATTCAACTACTTACTTAGTTTGGCAGATGCAATTAGCTAAATTTAGCCTATAGCCTATTACAAGCCTACAGTTGGCCACTGCGTAATAAAATACATATTGCCTACCTAACCGCACTCTATGGAATGTCACAAACCGTATGCACAACAACGTCGACAACGTTCGTTCTCATCCTATCTATGATTCGTCTTAAGTCGTTGCACGAACAGCATGTTATGAAGCTAAGCTAGCAATCGTACGTGATACGCACTTCCTATAAATAATTATTACACTGCTAATACACTGCGATAACGATATTTGTTTTTAGGCCACTGCATATCTGGCTATATTCCAAAATATGAAAGTTTATATTGTCCATCAGTTAAGTTGGTCAAATGTATTAAAGTCCAGACATTGGACAATAAACAAGAATCATCCTACCTGAAAAAATGTAAAAGAGCACTATGTTTGTCTTTCTGATATATTATGTAAAAGAACATGTAAAAGAATTCAAACAGGAAACAAAATCTGCTGATAATATGATATCATATGATCAGGGGCGTAGCCAGTATGTAGCACTGTGGGCCCGGGCCTACACTTTTTTTGGCCAAGTTATCTTTTTTTTAAAACACCCATATTTCAAATCCATAAGCTTGCTGGACGAGTTTAAGAGTCTAGACAGGAATAACTATTGAAATGAACGTAGCAAGAATATGGCTTAATTAGGTGACCTAGTCTTCTAATTTAGGCTGTCATTTCTATCGCGTGCCGTTTCATTCAACACTCTACCCGCCGAAAAAGACTATAGGATCCGATCTTGTCAGTGTTGTAACATCTAGTTAAGAACCTGTTTACGCAGATAATATTTCAGTTGAGAAAACAGTTGAGAAATTTGAATCAGATGGCAATCGTCGGATAGCTCTCGCCTTCTCTTATTAGGCTAACTTAAACATTTACAGTTGTATCAAAGACAATTACTGGCTATAGTTGTATCTAAGACATTTCTGGCCTATCTATATATGTAACTACAAGTATCAGCAGTTGAAAAGTAAGACTACTCTGTACATGTACTTTGCTAATTTTAATTACCGAACATTATGTATTATTGAATTATGTACTATCTTAACTCGTTTGTTTTTTGGTTGAAAAGTGATATTGAATGAGGTGTCTCAAGTTAGCAAGAGGCCATGGAACCAGCATGAACACTCGGGAAGGGCCGTTTCCGGCCATCTTGGGGTTTTGTAAAACCAAAAATTTTCTTGTACGCTCCGCGCCAACCGATGGTGGCGCTCCGCTCAGATAGTCGTGCCTAAATTTTTGAAAATCGATATCAATTGCAAAAAGTGCTCCCCCCCCCTTTCAAATTCCTGGCTACGTCGCTGCTTGTACATGGAACAGGAGTCCATTTGCACTGTCTTGTTGAGTTAATATTTACAATTTTAGTACAATAAGAATACTGTCACAATATCTTGGGGCTTGTTGAGATTAATGTCGAATAATGAGTTTGTGGAACATGGCAAAATATATGAATACTGAACCTTGTTAGATGGATAACAAACTAGTGTAGAGTTCGTTGTGGTCGCTAGTATAGCATTCAGGTATAGCAGACTCCGAGCATTGAAGAAACAATACAAAATATTCATATTAACACGAACCTAAAAAATTGTTGGCGGGCAACTTTAACTTCCCTGGCCAAACAATTAGAACAGAGGAACTTAGGGTTAATCGTAAACTTAACCTGCAGCCATATAAGTGGCATCAATGTATGTATGTATGTATGTATGCATATTAGATCCTCCTGCGAGCAGGAACTCGAAAAGAAGCCTCATTGGCTTATCAAAGCCGCAAGCTGATCGACGTCAGGCTCTTACATTCATATTTAACGTCCATGATTATGAATTGTTAATTGTCAACAACTCTGTAACTGGACGACATACATTAATCTGGGAGTGACTCGAACCGGAGACCTTATGATTGAAAGACACCGGCGTTAACCATTGAGCTAACACTCAATAAAGACCTATCTTTCATACTAGATCATACAAGTTTTGATACGGGATTACTTGTCACTGTGCGTGATGACGAGTTCGCGCGTATTTAATGCCATATACCCCATAACTGTGCGTGATGACGTATTCACGCGTATATACTGCTTTTATACGCGTAACTGGGGGTGATGACGTGCGTAACTGTGCGTGATGACTCAGGTGGTTCCGAAATATTCTGTAAATAAATTAAATGGTTGGATTTCAAGCACAACTCATACAATCATATCTTTTCCCCTTGTGTTTTACTATGCCTTGTTCATTTATCTTTGCCAACAGTAGTCTCTGTAATGTCTCTAACTGCACTGCGGTTTTGTAGGCTGCTACAGGCCTGACCAAGTTAATTAAATATTTGAACCGCGCTTGGTAATCCCATCTAATTAGCATATCAGGTCATCGTTATCCTGGTTACTGCAGATCACTCGTCTGTAGGCGTTATCTATAAAGCTTTAACCAAGGTAAACAAAAGACTTGGTTTATTCTACATCTATAGAACACCTCTGTGTTCACCCCTGCACCCCCCCCCCCCAAAAGAAAGAAAGGAGGCTACACATTGCAGATATAATTGTCAGAGAAGTGCTAAAAATAACACGTTGTTTTAACGTCTACTTGAGAATTCTTGAGAAATTTGGGGGTTTATATGTACTATATACAGTGTTCCTATAAACGCTAAGTTACAAACTTCATAATTGCTACAAGATATTGTCATGTAAACATTCCTGGACTGCCGATTGCTGTAGATGTTAAAGAATGTAAATCTGTGGATCACTGTGTCGGTTTCTCCACCCACCCCCCCCCCCCCCACCCCGTGTTTATTACAAGCCGATGTGAAAGCAATATATCAGAAACCAATCTAGCTTGGTAATAGAACTAAAACTAAACACCATAGCCCGGCATTAGCATATAGATTTTGAGTAAACATTTAAGTTCTACTGCTAATAGTTGAGAGAGTTAGATCACGTTGTAAACTCGAAATAGCAATTTATGCTTTGTATGTTTTACTTACTTTATTAAACCAACAATACGAGTAACTAATATGAAATTATTAGGAATTTAGTTTAGGAGGGACATGGGGTCTAGTGGGCTCCTATTGATTTGAACCCTTCCACCCTCCTCCCCCTCCCCCCCCCCCCTCGCATGAAACAACATCGAATCCCTGATAGCCTACTCTCTAACCTTAATGAATGTCTATTTTATTCAGCTGTTTGGGTGAGTTAGTCACAGTAATATATATATATATATATATATATATATATACATATATATATATATATATATATATATATATATATATATATATATATATATATATATATATATATATATATATATATATATATGTAGTAGGTCTCTTATATATTTATATATATATATATATATATACATATATACATATATATGTATGTATATATATATATATATATATATATATATGCACCCTGGTTTGGTTCATGTAATGCATCAATGTCTTCTACATGGTTCTGATTCAGAGGACGTCTTCTATCCCTCCTATCTCTTATCCCTCCTATCCCCCCTATCCGTCCTATCCCTCCTATCCTTCCTATCCCTCCTATCCCTCCTATCCCTCCTATCTCTCCTATCCCTCCTATCCCTCCTATCCTTCCTATCCCTCCTATCTTTCCTATCCCTCCAATCCCTCTTATCCTTCCTACTCCTCCTATCCCTCCTATCCATACTATCCCTCCTATCCCTTCTATTTCTCCTATTCCTCCTACCCCCTATCATTCCTATCCCTCCTATCCCTCCTATCCTTCCTATCCCTCTAATCCCTTCTATCCCTCTTATCCCTCCTATCCCTGCTATTCCTCCTATCCCTCCCATCCTTCCTTTCCCTCCTATCCCTCCTATCCTTCCTATCCCTCCTATCCCTCTAGCCACCTATCCCTCCTATCCCCATATCCTTCCTATCCCTCCAATCCCTCCTATCCCTCCTATCCCTCCTATTCCTCATATCCCTCCTATCCCTACTATCCTCCTATCCCTCCTATCCCTCCAATCCCTCCTATCCCTCCTATCCCTCTTATCCCTCCTATCCCTCCTGTATATCTCTCCTTTCTTTCCCTCCTATTCCTCCAATCCCTCCTATCCTTCCTATCCCTCCTATCCCTCCTATTCCTCCTATCCCTCCTATCCCTCATATCCCCCTATCCCTCCTATCCTTCCTTTCCCTCCTATTCCTCCTATCCCTCTTGTCCCTCCTTTTCCTATACGGCAACTATAGCATAAATACTACGATCAGACAACATTTCGAGGTTAAGATATGATTTGCAAGATGTTTTGTTTAATAGTAAAGATATAAAGGTATCGACTCGATCATGACCAGTCAAATAGTCGAGATCCGAAAGGTGTGAGACCATAGAGGTCCGAAACTGACACCAGCTCGAGGCCAGCTCGAGACCGAGGGCGGTATGGAGACCTCGAACACTAATTGCACATCAATTAAGACATACTGTTATTGAGTTACACAATCCCATATAATTATCCTCAGTGAATCAGTCTCAGAACTTACCATAATGTCTTCCATTTCTCACAGATGGAATTAATTTTCAGTTATTTCATTGTTTTTCTTCTCTTTGTGTTTACAGGATTTGCTAAGGCTGCAACCACGGCGGCCACTACCGCAACAATGACTACTGCGGGACCCACTATTACGGGAACCACTGAGAAAATGACAACGAACGCGATGACCACAGAAGACAAGATGACCACAAGAATGGTCCAGACCACAGCTACACCCCAACCGAACCTACCGACATTCTATGCTCAGACCGTTGATGGAGAAGTGTGTATGATTATCTCAATAAACGCTATCATCAGTTTGGAGGTAAGGAGACAGGTCCATAACGACCCATCACATCCCTCCTGCCCCACAACCGCTGCAGTGCTACATATATGTCCTTCCTCTGTAACCAAATGACTTTGTCCTTATGTGAATGTTTGTTAGTGGATCATGATACATTAGTTCATCAGAGGACACATACACAAAACTTAATGATTTATTGGTGGAACTTTCACTCAAGACCTCGGAAACAAAATAAAATGATATTTCAAAAAATGTCCTTTCCATACACATGATATGGAAACCCTTTGACCATTATTTCAAAGAAAAAAAAAAATTATTTCTTACTCTACGGGAATTGCAATCTTATTATGTGAAATAATCAGTATGCAAAGAAAACATAAAAAAAAGCAAACAAGAATAAATATATTAAGTAAAATTTAACTGCTTGTATGTAAAAGATCAGGGTCAAACAACCAATGGGGTTTAGTACGTGAATTAGTAAGGCGACGATGTAGTCATCTCCGGCAAATAATGTATCTAGATTCCGTTCCTGTGGAACAAAAATGAACTTTGTGTAATTTTCGGTGAGACGGGGGGGGGGGAGGGTGGTGTAATATCCTATGCCCTACCTGTGATAGAATATGTAATCACACCAGATGACTCAGGCGCGTTGCCAAGGGGGGCGAAGGGACGTCCGCCAACCCCCCCCCCCGAGCATATTTGTTTTGTATATTTTTGTGATATCGCTAGTAATTTCAAGTTTATATGCAATTTACAAGGCCTGGGAAGTGCCATTTCCAGCGATTTGGGAGGCATTTCCAGCTAAAATGTTCTGTACCAGCTTCCTTCGACTTATACCAGTTTCCAGCAGCTGAAATTGACTTCTACCGATTTAAATCGACATATACCAGTTTCATTCTACATATCATCGATTTAAATCGACATATACCAGTTTCATTCTACATATCATCGATTTAAATCGACATATACCAGTTTTCGACATATTATCGATTTATTTTACTTATCATCGATTTAAATTTGTATAGGCTATATGTCGATTTAAATAGATGATATGTAGAATGAAACTGGTATATGTCGATTTAAATCGGCAGAAGTCAATTTCAGCTGCCGGAAACTGGTATAAGTCGAAGGAAACTGGTATATGTCGATTTAAATCGGTATAAGTCGATCTCCCATGATTTGAGACTGATGGCCCGCCAGCGAATTTATTTTTCCTGAACCTTTCGGGCAGTGTACGTGGAGTTTAGCCAATCAGAGCGAGGCTGTGTTGATGACGTACTACTCAGTAAAGATGGTCAGTCGGGTAAATGCGTCGCTTCAATAACATAAGGTGGAAAACGAAAGACCGCGAGTTTGAGCCCCCGTGTGGATTTTCCCTCCACTTTTCCCCATGTCCAAGTAGTTATGTAGTTATGGTTTTAGTGCATGGTCATCTCCGTAGATAGTGTGGCGAAAATATATATAGTTTCTTTTGTTTATTTTCCTTCTAGATCTTATTAGAGGGAAATCGGTCTCAGCCCCAAAATGTGGTACATCCGTTTTAGGAAAGTTTATCCTAATTTAAAGGCAGATGACTGGCTAGAAAAATTGACAAGGGAAACAGATATTCATTCTGGAACAATTTAAAAGAGAGGATTTATTGCATAATAAATCAGTTTACAACAAATATTGGTAGTTTCCACAATAATCCGTGTCATTATTGCAAGGCCTACATACCTTCTGCTGTAGTACAACAATTACGTTGACTTATCGAATGTGATTTCCCCACTTCAACATTTGGTAAGCACGCCGCCATCTTAACTGTAGTACGTCATCAACACAGCCTCGCTCTGATTGGCTAAACTCCACGTACACTGCCCGAAAGGTTCAGGAAAAAGAAATTCGCGGCCCGCCATACTCCCCTCCCTTGGCAAATTCCTGGCTATGCGGCTGAGGTGACTATCTCTCATGAACAATGCGGTAGTAAGGAACATTCTACAGTGTTATGGGCTTCTTGTGACCCGCGGATAGAGTATACATATTTTCTCTGTGGTCCGTCAAATCAATTTCTTGCCCCCTCGTGGTTTAGATGATTGAGGTGCTTTACGATAATGATTTTGTGTTTGGAATAAAATAGTTAAAACGGGAAAAAATAGCTCAAATGAACTCAAACTCGCATTTCGGTGGTTATAAGATTTGTTTGGGGGTCAGATAGATTACTAGGAATGTATTATATTCTCTGAAGTGTCATTTCACAAAACCGGTTAAGTAGAAACACAGCAGAGAATATTCAATTGAGTTTAAGGAACATATGACCTTTGACATTAAGCAAATAACGTTCCCAAGTAAATAGCAATGACAACGTCCACAGCTATATCTACACAATTACGTCAAAACAACGTCATGAATTATATTTTTTAAAGAAATGCTAGCATAACACATTGGTAACCATATCTTATGGCAGTGGCGTACTATGCGGAGATGGGGAAGGGCGGGCGCAGT
This sequence comes from Apostichopus japonicus, assembly GCF_037975245.1. Taxonomy (NCBI): domain Eukaryota; kingdom Metazoa; phylum Echinodermata; class Holothuroidea; order Aspidochirotida; family Stichopodidae; genus Apostichopus; species Apostichopus japonicus. The sequence goes on along the minus strand of NC_092570.1, from coordinate 12,807,266 downwards.
CGCCCGGGTACCAAAGGGGGGCAGTCGCCCGGTACCAAAGGGGGGGGGGGGTTGCAATGCCACATATTGATCATATAAGCAGTTCAAAGCTTTGCCAACGATAACACCAGTTTGCATCTAAGCCACCCTACATAATCAAAAATTATCTCAAATTATCGACCCTCCCCTAAGAAAGCATCCCCTGCACGAAGTGACAATTAAAGGTAAGATTCGCCACGGGTACCAACTACTCCAGGTACGTCACTATCTTATGGTTAACCAAAACTTCTATACTTGTCCAGACGCAGGAAGGAGACAAGATACAATCTGATATCCCCGAAACCGCCTCGGTTGTGAAGGGTCCTGAAGAATGCCCCAAGGACCTTGAAACCGCCTACATCGAACTCGTCTGGAATGTGGATGAACACGACTGGACCCTGGGCCTAAGCTTTGAGGCGATGGAAAACGACTACACGGTGGTATTGGTAAATGGCAGCTACAGCGAAGGTAAGAAATACCTGGCCCACCTGGTCATGTTGAGGGGATAAATCATGGCATGAAGGGGGTTTTGAGGAGGGTAGAGATACAATGACTGAAAAACAGAAGCTCAAAACTTTCTCCAAGTAAGAGAACGAAAAGTTATGTAAACTATATCTTCTGTATTCTATGAAGTTTGTTTTCCTATAGCTACATATCGTAAGTTTTAAACATACTATAAGTGATTATGAAGATATCATTAAGAAACACAAGGGGGGGGGGGTCTACTTTGGAAATGTCGTTTTTTGTCTTGCTTTATCTATTGATCTAAACCTGTGGGTATTTTCCCATTCTTTTCCAAGAAAATGGATGAACTTGATACAACGACACGCCGAAAACTACCTTGTCCCTACAAACAAAAATGAAGTTTGCTTTAGAAGTCAATATCCACAACCATTAATTTGATCTCTATTTCCCGTATCATTTGAATTACGTATCCTGGTGTTCATGACCCGTTTCTTCATTGTGTCTCTCTCTGATAAAAGATACCGATAACGGTACAACACTCATCAACGAATGGGAGGTTAAAGATTTCGAATTTGCCTCCGCACCACTCGGTAACTCCTTACACTGCAAAGATGTCCATTTAGATTATATTCACTTTGTGGAGTATAAGTTCCAACCGTTTGCGCAGAGAAATGACGGCAAGTTTGGAGAAGGTAAGATAATAATTCTAAACTATTTACCAGTTTGGTTGGTGAAGACGTTCAATCCACCATATGGAGTGCATATCCTCGAGTATGACTATACTTATGAAGAAATATTGATTCATTAAACGGCATTTAGTAAAGGAGACAATAATACTCGCATATCGTGGCATCACACGGTAAAGTGATTATAAGAAAAGTGCGGTGTTATTGACCCATAAATTGTACCTGTTTAGTAGGAGGAAGGAAGAGGGTGGAGGGGGGGGGGGGGTGGGGTATAATCATTATATTGGACAATATGGTGCAAGGGGGTACGGCTGGTTGGAGGGAAACTTGATTATGGTCTACTTCGGACATTATAAGGGGAGATGCATTTCTCTTTATGTGTCAATAAATATATTTGAAAGTTTTTCACATTACGATTGTGGGTAACATTTCTTCTTCCTTCTTAATGTATTTTCTTTAGTTTTTCAATCTTTATCAAGACTTGTTTTTCTTGTTATCTTCCTTGCAGTTGTTGAATGCAGTAGTGAAGAGGAAGGTTTGTCTACAATGTGGATTATTATTATATCCGTCTGTGGTGGCGCTGTTCTAGTCTTTGCTCTTGTAGCAATCATGTGTTGTTGTAAGAGCAAACGTGATTCCTACCAAAGTGTTTAAATGTATTAATTTCAAATCGTAAACAAGAAGGGCAATGGATTCAACGCAGTACAAAATAATAGTTTGTTTGTTTGTTTGTACATGATAAACAGTTGCTCTTCAGTGATATTTCAAAATTTGATCAGGTATAATGTAATCAAATAAAAAGTGTTCCTTGTCTTTGTTTTTATACAGTCAAGCATTTTTCTTCTGTTTGATCAATTAACTTGAACGTGAACAGATATAAACCAAACTTACTAATTTACACCATTTTCGGGGTGGGGTGGGGAGGGACAGGGGAGGGAGCGAAGGAAGGAGGGAGAATGTATTTTCGAGTCGAATAACAGTATATGGCTAGATGGTTACAATATACCCATGCCATGTATGGGGATTGTAATTAAGTTTCCTAAAGAGTTGAAACCTCTAAAGAACAATATATGTAAAACAAGGCCTATCAGAAAAATGGATTTAAATAATATGACAATGATACGGGCCAACTACAGATTATTGAATGTTGCTTTAAGGTTAATGTAATACATGGCACATTTCATACCGCGGAATGCGGTGTCCATTAAGTGAGAGGTGGATGGGTCGATGATAAGGGATGGTCGTTTATAGGGGATGGACTATTTGTCACATAATCTTCCAGTTTGTTTTATGGATTTAGTTCAATGTTGTTTGATCAATAAGTATACCACATTTGCCTTGCCTTTTTTCTTGCTATTTTGGGACTCTGGTAATTACGAAATTTCTTCCAGGTTGTTTTTCCGTTGCTCTCGTCTGCTTTCAATCAAGTTTTGTCTCAGTGTGCTCGTCGCATTCGATGTCAGTTTAAAGTACAAATGAATTGAACCTTTTAAGCGATATTTGCATAAAAATGAATTATCGATTTGTGTAATAATGATGATGTATATGTATATAAGATCCTCCTGCAAGCAGGAACTCGCGAAGAAGCCTCATTGGCTTATCAAAGCCGCAAGCTGACCGAAGTCAGTCTCTTACATTCATATTTAACGTCCATGATTATGAATTGTTAATTGTCAACAACTCTGTAACTGGACGATATATATAAATTAATCTGAGAGTGACTCGAACCGGGGACCTTATGATTGAAAGGCACCGGCGTTAAACACTGAGCTAACACTCCATGTTTATCTGGTATGTTATCTGATATGTCATCTGTCATCTGATATGTTATCCATATGTTTATCTGATACCAGTGTAAATCATATCACTACATGCAACGACGTTCTGAATCTTGGTAACACGTAATCGAAATTACTTGAGCAGGGTTGACAATTGATGCTTAATTTAAGACCTGCAGTTTGATACTTTTTCATTGCTACGATAGGAGTAACCTTCACCCGTTGAATCTCTTATGCAGTCAGTATTAAAACTACCGACAGTAATTAATATATGTATATTTTCACATGTGTGAAATTGGGGAACGGGGGTTGACGGCACACGTTGTACTGACGATCACTCACAAAATGGTTGCTATGTACATAACTATACGATCCAATATAATAGTGTTGTATTATACCGCGATGTGTCCTTGTAACAGACGAAATGTATGATCCAGTGCCTTCATTTATGTACTTCGCAGGTCCAACGAAACTAGTTTCAAAATGCTAGTTTATGAAGTTGAAGACAACTCCTTACTTTCTCTTATTAAGAGATATAATTTTCATGCTTTCTTTTACCCCCATTGTTCTTTCTTCAAGCAAATCGTTTCATTTTTTGTTGTTGGTAGAATCTGCAATTAAAAAAAAACAATCAGAAAATCCTGTTTCATTTAATATTTGCGGTTGTCCTGGTACCCTCATGGTGATTTCATCAGACTTTACAGGGTCATATCCCCCGCCACCGTGGACCGCGGAAGAGGGTTGAAGTTCATTTAACTAGGGCCAGCAATATCCGCCCCAAGGAGCTGGTTTCCTACATTTTGAGTCAGAGAGGACCACCACTGGTAAGCAAGCAAGATAGCCACCCGCAACCTTGTGTTTTTTTTTTATGTGTAAGGGTTCAGAGCTGTTTACATGAAAGAGTCACGGAAGGGCCCCTGCTCTCATTCTTGAAACTTTGACCCCTGAAGCCCTAGATATGGCATTGTTTAAAAATAGAGGGGGTAAGTACAAAACTTTGAGAGGGACTGGGGTATGTGACTTTGATTTGAGTGGGAAAGTTACGGACAAAATGGGCCCTCTTTGCATTCCATTTTCTTCGTCTTTCGTTTTTAACTAAACGGCATTTTCCAATAAGAATGTTAAAATGTTAATGCTGTTTAATTTTGTCAACAAAGGGAATATTGTTTAATTACAAAAAATGGGAATGATATATTTTGGTACCAAACAGGAGCAATTCCTATTAAAATGGGCTCTATTGAAGTTTTTACAAACCTGGGGCGCATTCCCACTGTGAACCCCACCCGGCTGCGAATTTGTTTCTCCCAAACAGGTTTTCAATTACGGAATTTTCAGCCAATCAGATTGCTCGTGACGTCAGCATCAATGATGACCATCGCTTGGAAGTTCGAAGACATACGCTGAGTTACCGTTGACACTTTAAGTCTAGTTACGGGGTTTCCATTCAAACGCCCGAACTTTACTTTTATTGTTTGGATCACCTGTTGACCTTACTTATGATCCATATGCTACATTCCATTGGGTTCGTGTTTAAGTAATCCAAGATTCGTGAACCGTTCTAAAATCAACTTCACGAAGTTCACGACGCGAGTTCACGAGTCTTTAAATGAATATGCGCAAAACAGTATAGTGTGCAGTATTATATATTTCTGTCACTGAACTGTGTACACAGTTATAATACATATACGCCTATAGCGCGTGTTTTATGCACCCATATGTACAAAACTTTCACTGTGCGATGTTATCGAATAACGCCTTCACAGAGAACTTCGATCAAAGTAAATCATACGATACTAGTGTGCTTAATATGTCTAAACCAATTCCATACATGTCTACATATATATATTTACAAAAAGCTTCGGGTAATTTTGAACGGGTATATCTTCCTTGCAACGAATAGATGCAGACATTTTGGTAACCTCGAAGTGAAAGTTTCCTATGGTGATGACGTAACTTTTCGTGACTTTATTATTTCGTGAAAAAAAAAAAAAAAAACACCCGGTTCCATCACCCCTGCACGCCGTATAAATACACTGACTGAGGCGCTTATGGTATAGGTTTATTGCATTAATGTCACAACATAAGTTGAGAAATTCCAGTTTTTGTAACTTGAGTATTTTTTCTCAGCATACAACACTTTCAGAGCATTTGTATACCTAGACCAGGAGCGGATCTAGGATTTCAAAAACAGGGGTGGGGAAGGTGGTCCTGAGATTGTTGAAGCCGACTACCATGTTGAGGGTCCTCCTCCCAACCCCATCACCCCCCCCCCCCCAAGTGGAAGTTCAGAACGTGATATGGGTATATTCTTATAATCATCTATACCCCCTGGATGTTTAAATCTCGTGGAAGTGCAGGTAATATAGTTGTACTTTGAAGTACTGATATGGAATACGTATCTCTCTCGTACGACAACGTGTAACGAACAGATCGAGGGTATATGGTTTACTAACAAGGCTGTGCGAAATGCCTGATCCCCTCCCCTTCCACCTCCCCACCCCTCCCGCCAGCGACGTAGCCAGGAATTTGAAAGGGGGGGAGCACTTTTTACGACTGATATGGATTTTCAAAATTGTAGGCACGACTATCTGAGCGGAGCGCCACCATCGGTTGGCGCGGAGCGTACAAGAAAATTTTTGGTTTTACGAACCCCCCAGATGGCCGGAAACGGCCCTTCCCGAGTGTTCATTCTGGTTCCATGGCCTCTTGCTAACTTGAGACACCTCATTCAATATCACTTTTAAACCAAAAAAAACAAACGAGTTAAAATAGTACGTAATTCAATACTATAATGTTCGGTATTTAAAATTAGCAAAGTACATGTACAGAGTAGTCTTACTTTTCAACTGATGATACTTGTAGATACATATATAGATAGGCCAGAAATGTCTTTGATACAACTATAGCCAGTAATTGTCTTTGATACAACTGTAAATGTTTAAGTTAGCCTAATATTAGAGAAGGCGAGAGCTATCCGACGATTGCCATCTGATGCAAATTTCTCAACTGTTTTCTCAACTGAAATATTATCTGCGTAAACGGGTTCTTAACTAGATGTTAAAAAAACTGACAAGATCGGATTCTAGACTTTTCCGGCGGGTAGAGTGTTGAATGAAACGGCACGCGATAGAAATGGCAGCCTAAATTAGAAGACTAGGTCACCTAATTTAGCCATATTCTTGCTACGTTCATTTCAATAGTTATTCCTGTCTGGACTCTTAAACTCGTCCAGTAAGCTTATGGATTTGAAATATGGGTTTACAATTTTTCCAGTAGGATGATTCTTGTTTATTGTCCAATGTCTGGACTTTAATACATTTGACGAACTTAACTGATGGACAATATAAACTTTCATATTTTGTAATATAGCCAGATATGCAGTGGCCTAAAAACAAATATCGTTATCGTTAGCAGTGTAATAATTATTTATAGGAAGTGCGTATCACGTACGATTGCTATTGCTTAGCTTCATAACATGCTGTTCGTGCACAACTTAGGACGAATCATAGAAAGGATGAGAACGAACGTTGTCGACGTTGTTGTGCATACGGTTCGTGACATTCCATAGAGTGCGGTTAGGTAGGCAATATGTATTTTATTACGCAGTGGCCAACTGTAGGCTTGTAATAGGCTATAGGCTAAATTTAGCTAATTGCATCTGCCAAACTAAGTTAGTAGTTGAATCAGTAGGCGTGAATGTTACTACGATTATAATCGAGTTAACGGAGCTGACGAGTATTCAAGATCAAAAGAGCACTGACAAAATACCATGCTAAAAAAACAACAGTTTAAAAAAAAAAATCGACACTGAAAGGGGGGGGGAGCGGTCGCTCCCCCTGCTCCCCCCCCTGGCTACGTCCCTGCCTCCCGCAACTCCACAGATTTAAGGATGACTTAGTACGCATAATTTAGTCTTGATACGTTCAAGTATAATAAAAGTGCTTGGGTGGATTGGTAGTAATGTTACTATAGCTATTCTGTTTCTCAAGATATTCAAACTTAAACTAAACGTCTGGAATGCTCCTTTAAGGCTACATAGACGGTGTCTTCGGTTCCGCGGTACAGGTCTACATGTTAATCCATTTAAAAATAATAATTCCTAATATATCAATGGAAACGTTTTTACAACTTGATACGAACGACAGAACCCCGTTGGATGATAACACCATATATCCTTGACAAATCTGTAATGTATTTTACACATGTTATTTGGTTTGGGGCCCATACAAGTCTGAGGTTTGTGTTGCAAGTTCTGAGTGACCTGGTGCGACCTGGTAGTCTGTGAGCTAGACTCAGTGGTCCAGTCACTTTAACTGATGATCCTCTAATACTTCAAGGGTCATTTGAGTGGTGTATACACATGAAACCTTGACCGATATAAGTAGTACACGAGACTATGTAACATGTCAACATTAGTGTTGTGCCTTAAAGCTATCTATTAACAAGGTCTGCATTGTGCAAACCTACTACTAAAAAATTACAATAAATTACAACACAAGGACAGGATAATTTGAGGTTCTGGGATTCCCTTGTATTTATGTGTAAATACTTCACGTCAATGGTTATTTCAAAACGCACTATTTCAGGTGAATTCAACAATATTTTATTGAATGTCACATGAGGTAGTGAAAAGAAGATATGATTAAAAGAACTTATATCAAACTTCCGTTTTTTGTTGTTGAAAGCAGCATTTTGAGTGAAATGAGGGCGCTGTGTAGCTATTATTTCATGAAACCTTCATTTATAATTAGTGTATGGTTGCTATCAACATTATGGACAATGTAATTTATTCTCATTTAGAATGGAAATAGCTGTACAGCTTGATAGCTTTACACTATAATTTCTGTTAACTATAAATCCCCCCCCCCCACCAAAAAAATACATAACAAGGGGGAGGGAGGATAACACAAAGGAGAAAAAACAAATGACAGTTTCGAAAAATGATGAAATCAACCGCATGCAAGCAAAAAAGATGAAAAAAAGAAAGAAATGAAAACAAAAATTGTTTGCACTTTATACATCACCCCCCCCCCCCCTCCCTCAATGTTTGTCCAATGTAACTGCCATAAGTAAGACCAGCTTTCCTCAAAGAGACAGTTTGTTGCCTACTTTTGTATTTCAAGTAATTTCAGCTTGCTTAAGGGGGGGGGGGGGAATGCTGGTGACATTAAAATGAGATAAATTTTAAGTTATTCTACTTTACAGAAACTATGATCCTCAACAAGCAAGTGAAGTGTAACAAGGTTGAAGCACATGTTTGTTCAGTTACAATTGTTCTTATATCAATATGTTTTAGCTTTGAAAAGTAGTGTTTACCACCCTGACTTAAAAATGGCCAATTTAGTATACAAAGACAATTAAGGCAGAAGTTACAACCATTCGTAATGTATCAATGATATTAACAAGTCAAACAAAACAAGAACCACATTCATTACGAGGTACATAATTAATAATGAATGAAAGTATGTAATGCATCTCATGTTATGTTACATAACACTATATTTATTACATTTTTTTCAGGTGGCAAATTGTTGTGTTTAAGTTTATGAAGTCATCTTCAGTATCTTGTACACACTATTAATACCATATAAATACATTTCAGGGTCAAAGGGGAGAAAAATAAAATGGTTAGTGCACCTTCAATGTAACAATAAACTCTATTACAGTTCTAAAACCTTCCAATACCAATCAACCAATCAACAACTGGTTTGTGAATAAGTCGTCTTAAAAAAGACAATAAATAATATCAAGGGCTATATAACAATACCGATTCAATAGTGAGTGGTTACATTTACAGCAGAATTACAACTTCGTACATAGTTAGTTTCCCTTAACTCAATTATAATGTTTATGAACCATTTAAACAGTATCAGATGGGAAGCCCACAGGCTCTGTAAGTAGAAATGTAAACAATTACATAACTTAGGCCAGAGATGTTGTTTGATGACATCCAGCTTAATCAATTCAAAATATTCCTATTCTCAGATATCAGAAATGATATGACTTATCAACTGTGGAGATGCATCTTACAGGAAGCAAACTAGTAAAATGATACATTTTATATTTTATATCTAAAAACATAATGATTTAGAAAAGACAATGATGCATGTTTGACTTAAAAGTCTCTCATTTTTATTACAATAATTTCACACAATGGTAGCCTCTAAACCATAACTTGATATATTTACATGATACACAATATTGCTACGAAAATATAATCTGCAACATCCTATATTTGCCTCACAAAGTATTAATCTTCAAAGTTAAAACAAGACTTTTTTTCCGGTTTTAAAACCCGAGGGGATGCTTCTGACAGACTTCTCCGTTCTTCACCATCTCCTGAGCGATGGATGAAATCTTCTGGTAATTACCTCTCTGCGTACTGGACTTGAGAGATCTCAGGTTGCCGCTCACACGTTCGGCGGCTTCGTTGCAGAACAGGTTACAGATGTTGGCCTCGTACTCTGAACTAGCAACCCCTTCACTGAGTGATCTTGATGTCCTACGGAAGAAACACAACAGTTTTATTAATTTAAAGTTATCCCTATTTGCCCTTAGGTTTATCATGCTAAACATTGATAGAAAGTTGCAGAGCTACTTCCAGAGCTACTCTCCAAATACTTCACAGACTATTTAGAGTGTTCAATTCTACAGTTTAGACAGCCCCTGGCTGTGACCCCCTCACCCCTTTGCATCGGGCACTGCCATAAGACCTATTGCCAACTTGATGTTACCTCCATAGCTAGAACTTCAACCCACCCACCCACATTTATGAGAGCCATAAGGACCTACTAAAGATTCCTAACTGTTACCTTGAAAGTGTGGCCACCATTCCATAAATATCAATAGCTGCTTCTGCTACTCTCCAGAGCAAGAACTGTTGGTCCACGACACCCTTGCCATATTTCATGAGGAGTTCTTCGATACTGATGCCAAACTCTTCCACTGCTTTAGCTGTCTTGGTGGCAGAGCCCTGTAGATCTGGGTGGACATGCTGGCTCAGGGATGGCGCTGAACTGAACCCAACCATCCTGATGACGAACAAGAGAATGAATATATTAAGTTACGATGATGAGAAATAAGAATATTTCAATATGAAAATGTTACCCAAACGGAGAACAAGTGAGGTAGCAGAATGGTGAGAGGGAACTGGAGGCAAATGGACTAATTTATTGCACCAAATAAGAAATTATCTTTGAACTAGTTTGATCAACAATTATGTTTTTTATATGTGTTTAGATTGCCTCTACAAACCTTCATCCACTTTTATGTCATGGAGATGCCGATAGTAAACAAATCATCATCTTCTAGTATTTATGAGGGATATGAGCAATTTGCCTCACCGTGCTACTAATCCTCTAGATGTTTAAATGATTTTTTCCTTCACTCGTTCATCTGTTTATTTCCTTTGAAACAAATGCTGTTTTGCAGATGCTGTTGAAATGTGTAATTCTTTGACCAATACTGACAATGAATTCTCTATGAATGTAATGAACTTTTACCATGATTTCAAGAAGAAACAAGTCAGACAAAATAGCAGTCATGTGACCACTTTTTAGCCTTAACGGGAGACACAACCCAACCATGATCGTTGGTTGATATGAGAGGGATAATTGTACTAAACAACTACCCATAACAGCAACAACACCCTATTTAGCAGCCTTACCTTTTGGCCCTCTTATTTGCCTCTTCCATGATAACACCAAGATTTGCTGATGGGTTTTTAAGGGCTCTTTGCAGTCCCTGAAGCTGCTTTCCAGCATTCTGTGAAGGAAGAAATTAATTGAAGTGAACATGTTGCAGTAGCCGGACAATTTCATACTTCATGTAAGTATCACCATACGATGTGGAAGCTTGATATTACTTTATGAGAGGTATCCCTTGACTGTATGTTACCGTGCATTTAGTTCTCAACTAAAACATCCCCTGCCTCTCATCAACTACTGTATAAATACTGCTTGACTGTATATTACCGTGCATTTAGTTCTCAACTAAAACATCCCCTGCCTCTCATCAACTACTGTATAAATACTGCTTGACTGTATATTACCATGCATTTAGTTCTCAACTAAAACATCCCCTGCCTCTCATCAACTACTGTATAAATACTACTTGACTGTATGTTACCATGCATTTAGTTCTCAACTAAAACATCCCCTGCCTCTCATCAACTACTGTATAAATACTGCTTGACTGTATATTACCATGCATTTAGTTCTCAACTAAAACATCCCCTGCCTCTCATCAACTACTGTATAAATACTGCTTGACTGTATATTACCATGCATTTAGTTCTCAACTAAAACATCCCCTGCCTCTCATCAACTACTGTATAAATACTACTTGACTGTATGTTACCATGCATTTAGTTCTCAACTAAAACATCCCCTGCCCCTCATCAACTACTGTATAAATACTGCTTGACTGTATATTACCATGCATTTAGTTCTCAACTAAAACATCCCCTGCCTCTCATCAACTACTGTATAAATACTGCTTGACTGTATATTACCATGCATTTAGTTCTCAACTAAAACATCCCCTGCCTCTCATCAACTACTGTATAAATACTGCTTGACTGTATATTACCATGCATTTACTTCTCAACTAAAACATCCCCTGCCTCTCATCAACTACTGTATAAATACTACTTGACTGTATGTTACCATGCATTTAGTTCTCAACTAAAACATCCCCTGCCCCTCATCAACTACTGTATAAATACTGCTTGACTGTATATTACCATGCATTTAGTTCTCAACTAAAACATCCCCTGCCTCTCATCAACTACTGTATAAATACTGCTTGACTGTATATTACCATGCATTTAGTTCTCAACTAAAACATCCCCTGCCTCTCATCAACTACTGTATAAATACTACTTGACTGTATGTTACCATGCATTTAGTTCTCAACTAAAACATCCCCTGCCCCTCATCAACTACTGTATAAATACTGCTTGACTGTATATTACCATGCATTTAGTTCTCAACTAAAACATCCCCTGCCTCTCATCAACTACTGTATAAATACTGCTTGACTGTATGTTACCATGCATTTAGTTCTCAACTAAAACATCCCCTGCCCCTCATCAACTACTGTATAAATACTGCTTGACTGTATATTACCATGCATTTAGTTCTCAACTAAAACATCCCCTGCCTCTCATCAACTACTGTATAAATACTGCTTGACTGTATATTACCATGCATTTAGTTCTCAACTAAAACATCCCCTGCCTCTCATCAACTACTGTATAAATACTACTTGACTGTATGTTACCATGCATTTAGTTCTCAACTAAAACATCCCCTGCCCCTCATCAACTACTGTATAAATACTGCTTGACTGTATATTACCATGCATTTAGTTCTCAACTAAAACATCCCCTGCCTCTCATCAACTACTGTATAAATACTGCTTGACTGTATGTTACCATGCATTTAGTTCTCAACTAAAACATCCCCTGCCTCTCATCAACTACTGCATAAATACTGCTTGACTGTATATTACCATGCATTTAGTTCTCAACTAAAACATCCCCTGCCTCTCATCAACTACTGTATAAATACTGCTTGACTGTATGTTACCATGCATTTAGTTCTCAACTAAAACATCCCCTGCCCCTCATCAACTACTGTATAAATACTGCTTGACTGTATATTACCATGCATTTAGTTCTCAACTAAAACATCCCCTGCCTCTCATCAGGTACCATGTATCAACAACTTGATTTACAGATACCATACTTTTAGTAAATGTACTTTACATCATGCATTCATGTTACATTTAATCATCACAAATTAAATGTTACATATCAAATCTTATATCATAAGATTAACGAACAATTATCATACACTTACGTTATCCAACAACAAGCTTGGAGTATTTGCCTCACTCCCCCCCAAAAAAAAAATTCTCCCTAAGGACAATGAGGAATAGAAAATAAGTAAAAACCAGCAGCTTTGCAACATTACTGATAATGGTTGAGATGGTTAAATTCTCCCCTACCTGCATGCCAGTCAGTGCTATAAATAATCTCAGGATATCGTTGGTTCCTTCAAAGATTCTGAAGATTCTCAAATCTCTCATGACTCTCTCCATGCCAGCACTCTGAAATGGATAATAAAATACTTAATATTTTTTCATCAAATGCTTAAAATGTTCAGGCGAGATTCGGGGTTGAATTTCTGATGATCTGAAATAACAGATGACTGCACTATTTGTGAGATCTAATGTGAGGAAAAAACATTTGAGGACTTCCATTTTATTTCAAAGATCCTTCTTTCCTTTTGAGAAAAATTAGGAACAAAATCGTTTTTTGTTTTTGCTTTAAATTATGAGTGGAACAATAACCAGAATGCAAAATCCATTATGGTTTCGATGACTTTTCTTCATGGATCTGACGTCATGTTAAGTGTACATGTTTACAAGCGTTTCACAATTTGACCTGTTGTCCCTAAATGACCTTCGACCTCCACCAAAATCATTAGACTTCTTGTTTACTCAATGTTATACACGTTCATAGCAAGTATGAGATCTGCCCAAACTTCCAATATTGAGATATCATGTTTACAAGGTTTTCACAATTTGACCTCTGATGACCCCAAATGACCTTTGACCTCCACCAATAGGCTTCTTTAACTCAATGTGGTACTTCACCACATCATATATGAGGTCTTTCCACACAAACTCAATCACCCCCCAACCACCCCCCCCCCCCCCCTGCCCAGTCCCATCCCTCACTATCAGCTCAAAACAGTTACACCTTGAAATTTTATTTTGAAGACATCAATAAGATCAGCTTCTAAATATTTCACTATTGGTGTCTCGGTGCTTTAATTATAAGCATGCCATGCAACTAAGCATGTTACTGTGCTGCAAGTAGAACCCTGCCTTGGATCACACAAGCGACCTTACCCCTTGACATGAGTATTTGCACAATACACACACAGAATCACTTCTCATCAGTGCACAATTCAAGAATGAATTTTTTTTTCTCTTAGACCATAAACATTCCATGAATATTTGGCACTTTTAGTATAAACTGAATGAGTACAATAAAGCTTTAATGCAAAATCTAGCCAATTTTTCTCAATCCCAAGAATCCCCTTTACCTCCCTCCTCCCCCCAACCCCATCTCTCCTTACACCAAGGGTCAGCTGTTTGATTTACCTTCATATATCCCGTGCCTCCACATATCTGTATGGCTTCATCAGCACAAAACCAAGCAGCTTCCTGGGAGATGAAAAGATAAAAACATTCAATTAAATTAGCAAGAAACTGAGATTGCAAAGGATAACATGTAATCTATATATATATAGTTGGTTAGTGTGTCCGCATACAAAGCTAGAGGCCCGGGTTCGAATCCTGGTGGAGGCTGGAAGTTTTTTCACTGTTCTGGATTTTCCTTCTCATTACGTTTTCCGATACAGGTGTCAAACGCCTACAGTGAAATTTACGACATTCCTTACCGGTTTCAAACCTCTGGACATACAATCAGCGTCCATAGCCTAGTTATATATATTTATATATATATATATAGATTTTAGTATGTTAACTTATGCCTCAAGGTACGTTTCATATAACCATATCTGTCTTAAATTGTGTACTTTTCGATGATTTCTTTTCATCATTATCATATTTTCTGCTTTAACATTTCTTGCTATCATACTCTAATACTATTCTGTTATTGAATTATAAAAACATATATATTTCTTTCTTTCTCAGCTATTCTCAAGTATTTAATTTCTCACAGAGCAGACAAATCAAACATCAGAGCCAAAACACACTACCATGTAAAACTTTGAACACCGTTGAGCCACTCATATTTTTGCCTACCAACTCCTTTGCCCTGCTTAGACTTTACAGGAAAAGGACAAAGGTTCACCGATCTGTAAAGTCATCATTTTAGACTGATGAACAGTAGAGAGAACGTAAACAGCTTATCGGCACAACAAAGAATCCAAGATGTTCCAACAAACGATCTTTCTCATAATAGGTACTTACCGATGCATATATCTTACTGATCGCTGCCTCGATCTGGAATTCTTTAGATCCAGCGTCCATGTTGGCGCATATCATGTAAGCCATACTCTCACTCACATAGTGCATCATACCCATCCTGGCCAGCTTTTCTTGAATTGCACCAAATTTGTCGATAGTCTGACCAAACTGTTTCCTGTTGGCAGCGTGGTTCACCTGTGAGAATGATCAGAATGAAAGGAAAACTCATTACCAGTAAATGATTTGGGAGAAGTTAAGACACCTCAGTTTCTGAAGCACAAGCAGAGATAACAGTTATTAAATTCATGTTCTTTAGCGTAGCCATGTTCTTCTTAACCATGTCTCATTGCATAACATGGGAAAGGGTATTTCCAAAGCTTTGCTTTAACATTTGAGTTTATTAAAGCAATTAGAAGGTAATATATTATACCCTTGAAAGAGATTAAGGGTAAAGCAATAACTATTTGCCATAAAAAAAAGTAGCTTGTTTGCATTACATGATGTAGAAAACATACATGCTAAAAGAATTTTGCAAGATTTATTACATTAAATAAGTAAACAAGACTGGAATATACCCAACTGACATGTCAAACATAACAAATACAGAAATAGACGGATACAAATCACAGATCTAAGCTCATAATGTCAAGCCCAATTTATCGGTGAAGAACATTCAAGAGGCTTCAATGAACCACGTCAGTATTCTGACTCAACCAACCACACAAGATCCTGGTATCAACAGTCTATCTTCAAATGACTTACCGCTGTTTGAATGAGTCCTTTCATTGTTCCAGACAACGCTGCTCCCATTCCGAATCTACCATTGTTCAGAATGTTCATTGCAACTTTAAAGCCATCACCAGGTTCTACAAGTTTGGAAAAATAAAAAATGAGGAAAGAATTTCAACAAACGTCACTATCAGCCAAGCATTATTTTTTTGTGCATAATTTCTATTATTGCATCATATTCTCCTCTCTCCAAAGGTGAACGAATGTATTGAACTCATCAGAATAAAACGTACTTATCAAGAAACAGAATGTGCGGACAAGAGCAATCTTTCCCATTGCTTGGAGGGGTGAGTATCACAAGACACGAAGAGTAACGGAAGAAAGGTGAAGGAAAAACTCCTGTTTCTCCATAGCAAAGGAGAGAAATCCACACTTTCTCTTCCACGTGAATAGTATCTCTAGGATATTTCAAATTACAGTCATTTTATTTCTTTCACATAACTGCCAGTTTCATGGTGAAAATTGTGAATATTAAGCTGTAAGTGTGCCATGTGTTAGTCCCTTTGCCCCTTCCCCCCCTGCTCCACCTTATACACACACCTGTTTTAGCTTAGAATTTGCTAAGGGTTTATAGGAAGCCTTCACAAGCTTATTCTAAAACCCTATCTATGTGATGATCTTGGATGGACACTGACTTATACATCGAGCCTTTTCCATTGGGTGGTCAGAGAATTATGAGGCAGGCTCGTAATCATCGCACCCATTCCTTCCCCTGTGGTTGAGAGTGTACCTCAGGATCTGCCTACTTTCTCAAATACTCATGATGGAGTTGACTCATGATCAGTGCAGTGCAGCTACAGTGATTTCAGTTGTTTCAAAACCAGAGGATAAAAACCAACCAAACCCCAGATTCCCAATTTGCAGACTAGAAATACCATGGAAGTCTCATCTCAACAATGCTGCCGTACAACAACAATTTTGAATAGATCACGAGAATCTGGTTTCTGGTATGAGTTTCCACTGGCAACCTAATAGTTGTAGAGTCGACAATCTTATCCCTACATCAACGCCTTTACTTCCAAGATGCATTTGATCTTGCACCTCAGTGAGGAAAGGTGCCGACCCGTAAAAGTCTTTTCCGAAAAATACTTGACGGCATGTGGATGCCCTAAGAGGGATTGCAACCATGGAGACAAAAGTATATAGGTGAGTTTACCTCCCAAGATATTCTCAACAGGGATTTTAACATCCTCAAAGTAGACCTCCGCTGTGTTCGAACATTTGATGCCCATCTTCTTCTCTGGAGGGCCACTGAATCAAATAAGATGACACAAAAGAGATCTGTGTTAACAAATTAGTTTAAAAGGAATATCGGGCTTGTAAGATGGAATGAAAACATATGTATGTATATATCAGTGATGAGCCTTGGTAAAAAAAAAATCACAGAACTTTGGAAAAATTGCGATATAGGCTCCAGTTTGCATATGTAACAGTGTGTTAGGATAAGAGTATTGTCCCCGAGGTAGAAAAGAAATCACGGATATTCTGTGAATTCGCGGAAAAAGCTCATTCCTGATATGTATAGGAATAACATGATATTAACAAGTTTGGTTCAAAAGTCCTAAGAAGGAATTTACTTATTGTTGGAATCCCACATTTAAATCATTCACTGCTGAGAGACAAAAAACCAGATATATGAAATTGACTAACCTGCTAACTCCACCAAAGCCTCTCTCTACGATAAAGGCGGAGACTTTGTCCACGGTACCACCATCTTCTGTTGGGACGGCCGTCTGCGCAAAGACCGTGAAAATTTCTGAAATGCCCCCATTACTGATCCTGGATTTGCAAAGTGAAATGTTAAGAGGATAAGAGATGCATCACCAAGGTAACATGCAGGCCAAACCTTTAAATACCCCTTCTAAACTCTACCCCCCCCCCCATTAAATTTTCTGCTATAAAAACAAACTGCTACTGAAACTTCAGAGCGTATGATTTTCGGAATATGTTGAAATGTTTAAGTACATGAGAATGAGTAAAATGCCCTTTTGCTCTTGCAAAGTGGTGGTGTACTGTCCAAATTTGCCAAAAATTCATTAATGCCATAATTTTTCTACATGCTCTGTGAGCACAAATGAAAGCAAATCAAATTAAGATTGGAAATTGCTGGACCTTTGATGGCAGTTTTACATTTCCACACATAACGCTACCATTTTTGACCGACTTCCTACAAAATGATCGTAGAAATCCCAGAATCTTTGGCATTCCTCTATCTTTCCCTTCAGTGGGTCTTACCAGATTTTGCTTCCATTGAGGATGTAATGTTTCCCATCTTCACTCAGAACAGCTCTGGTTCTGATTGAGCTGGCGTCGGAACCACTGGAAGGCTCGGTAAGGCAGAAGGCTGCAAACTTTTCCCCGGTAGCTAAGGTGGGGAGGTACTTCTCCTTCTGGGCTGGTGTACCAAAGAGCAGGATACCCTTGAAGCCGATGGACTGATGGGCTCCAAGGAAGATACCAACTCCAAGATCGTACTGACCCACAATCTCAACCATCCTGGCATACTATAAGATAATTGCAGGGAATAGAAGAGTGCTTCCATAATATTGTGGGATGGCTAACGGTCTTGAAACTTGTTTATAACTGGCCAGTATTTTAATTGGTCGATATTAAAGCTTGTAAGGAACACAGCATGAAGGAATATTTAAAGTTCTTGTGGTACAATACCGTTGGACAGACGAGGTACATAAAACAGCTGCTTCTTATGACCCATAAATTCATATCAGGAACAAAGAATAATGCATGTCGGAAAAGGAGACTTGATCGAATAAACTTTTCTGGGACAAAACAATTTCTGCATCAGCTTAAGGGACCATATCAAAGAGGAATCACATGCGCGCTGCTAAAGATGGCTAGGCACAGACGATTCAATGTTGAACTGCTGAGATTATCTCTGTAGATCTCCAGTCTGAGCAACCAGGATGAGACCCTATATTCATCGCTCTGCAAAACTGAAGCTTGGGGCGGTTGTGTATGTACCTCATGCTACGCTAACTTGAACTTTCAGAATTACTGCAGGAAATTTGGCAGTGTTTTTGTGTGCACCATACCTAACAGGCTAACACTAACCTAACACTAGCATGCATACTAAGGCATACTGTATACGTCACTCATAGCCGTTGGCAAAGAATGATTATTACGATAAAAATGTTTTGGGGTAAACTATTGAGAATTTTCTGATACTATGAAAGATTGTGTTTGAAGCTGGGCCAACATCAGTGCCATCACAGTACTGCTATATCATAGTCGAAACTACATCACTGTTTTACAACATGGTTCCGATTAGAACAAAACAAATCCACTGGCTTATAGATATTATCTTTGGAATGAAAATGAGTCATAAAGTCATGACACCCACACTGTTTTTTTATTAATAATCAGGTCTCTGAAATCAATAGATTATAAATAGATATGCTTAATAATAACTTTGGGACCTAACAATTAATATGGCACTGTCAGGATTTTGGCAGAGCACGCACAAACACCCTTTATAGTGTAGCTCTTTTGTTATAGATTACGTGTATAGTTACAAACAAACCGAACAAACTTCCTTGTTCCGTGACCAATTTTACTCTGGAAAGAGAGACATAGGATTGGGAAGTAGATATCGCTGACAACAACATCTCTCTCCTTTGTAAACCACTTTACCATGACCTCCAACCACTGCACTTTGCAAGTCACTAAAAATTACTTAATTTTCTTTCTATTTGGAAGGGCAATTTTGGAGTCATTGTTAGCTGCTTTGTGAAGCGTTCCCAGTCTACGAAAGATATGATCGAAATTAAGTTAACAAATAGCGTGATGGATATGACAGATTCTAGCTAGATGGAACAAGTCCTGTTTACCTGTGTGTTTGAAAGACCCAATCCATTTAATTCTTCCGGCACCTGCAACCCAAATGCACCCATTTCCCTGAGCCCTTGGACGGTGTCTTCTTCGACCTTCTCCAATTCATCGTTTTTGGCGGCGTCGTTTACCACCTGTGGATACAAGAGAATGGAAATAATGCATGTCCACGAATAATAATAATAATAATACATAATTTTTATATAGTGCCAAACAAACTATGAAATAATTCTTGTTGCGCTTAACAAAATAATAACCATTATAACATATATGCTTTGGTGAAGAGATACGTTTTGAGTGCTGATTTGAAACTGTTCACAGTATTGCACATCTTTATATGTTCTGGAAGTGAGTTCCACAGGCACTCAATGGATGATATGGGAACACCTACATTGAATTTGGATGAATCGTTTGGTAATATTTCAACAACAAAACCCCAAAAGTACCCACAACCATTGAATTTATTCTTAATGATGAGATCTCCTTTGATCTCCTTTATACTTCATGCCTAGACTAAATGACAAAGGTAACCAGAATTATAGTCAGATAAAATCAACAAAATATGCCATCCTAAATGACATTGCCTGTTTCAGGAACTTTGGAGTGACTCAAAAGTCAGTCTACATTCCATTATAAACACACACACACACACACAAACCAATACCAATCCTGTTGGTTAAAATCACCTGTTTTAGTGTACACAGGTATTTTGTACACAGGTATTTTGTACACAGGTATTTTGTACACAGGTATTTTCCACAGATTTTAGTCCTTTGTAAAGAAAGAGCAGTTAATAATTTTTTTGGGTTTTAACACTGATAAGAACCCAGGTCATTTGTAAACACTCCAAAAACCTTATCTGATCACACCAAAATGTTGAAAGTAAAAAAAAAACTTGAAATGCAAGCACTAAATTCGGAACAGGCTAGGACGTTAAACGTCGCATTAATACATCAAAGTGAATCGCGAGAGATAGTCCAAGAACTGTACCTGGAAAAACTTGTGAGTTGGTTCGACCAGCATTTCCAGGTTCTGCCTCTGTTCTTCTGACATTACTGTTTGGTAAATGAAAGAGAAAACAGATGTTACAGGGATGACATTATTACATGCATTTAAGAGATGATACAATGTGCTATTAGTGGACGGAACTTCGGACTCCTTCAAAGAATCTAACCAGAAATGAGCAATCAAGGCCTAGGTGTTTTAGCCAAGATTTCGGCTATGGACAGTTAAGTGTGTGAGGTTTTGCTGTTTGTTTCCTACTCTCCCAATACCTGAATATATACTGTAGGTACATATATGTCAGATACTTAAGCCAACAAAGCATTAGAAATATAGAATGTGAGGCTAACATTGGTAAAATGGACCAGACTTTGCTTCTACCCCTCCCCCTACCCCCCCCCCCCCCGATCTTCTTTTTAATGTGTGGCATTACTTTGTGCATAAAACAAAACAATTTAGGTCAACACGTACAGCATTCTGGATAAATTAGAAAAATAATATTTACATGTGAATTAAGACTACTAATCTACTGTATAATAATACACTCTTACATTGGGAAACTTTGTAACAACACTACTGTACACACATGACTGACACCGAAGTAAGGTGAACAAACGAAGAACAATAAAAAACAGGTTTGTGGATCAAAGCTTTCAACTTAAAGGATGACTAATGGATAATGGAATTTATAAGCTACCTTATGAACCATTTGAAACCACTGATGTTTGTCCAACAAGTATTGGAATTTCTATAGCAATTTCAAGTTTTGAGGAGTGACACTTTAAGTATCAAATGATTCATCAATATAAAGGTGACTGGACTACTCATAGTAGCAGTTCCAGCTTAGTCTATCACACAAACCACTGCGGGGGTCAGCTGTATGAAGAATCACAAACCTCAAATAGCATATTAGACAAGAGTTTCGCGCTTCAAAAACATGTTGACAGTTAAGGGTTAGAATTAAGGCCTGGACTGGCCTCGTCCAAGATTAAGCCTTAAAGGGACATCACAGACAGTTATAGTGCTACTTAAAGGCCAGACATCAAGCACATACTAAGACACATTTTCATATATATGTAATGTATATTGAAAGTGAAGATCCTGAAAATCAGAATAGTTATAAAAACATAAATACAACTCCACTTTTTTTCTTTTTTTTATATTGAATTACTGTACATTAGATCAACAGTACACTTAAAAGTGTAAAATTCTGCCTGGATTCATTCTTCAAGGGTCGAAGACAGCTCAGTTGCTACTGTATTTAAGTGGAAACATGTGTCTGTGCAAAATAACTACACAAGAAGAGTTTGAGGTGATAGAAATGACTTGTTTAACAGATTATGAAATGTTGTTATGATGGCTATTGCATCTAACTTCTGCACTTATGACTAAGTAATGCCTAATGTTACCTTCAGGATATGGAAACACTTGTTCGGGGTTGATCTGCCCTCTAAAGAGACCCATTGCGAATGATTTAGATTCCTGCAAAAAAAAAACAAAAAAAAAGCAAGGAGAATAAGGGTGAAGTTGAAATAAAAATTTATTCTGAATCTTTCCAGCCACACAGTAATAGTGTAATGTACATGTCATGTAACAATCTTCTATACAACAAACTTGACAACATTTCTTTCCAGTTCAAAGAGATTGCTCACCCCATTGTTTTGTTTTTCAGGTGTAGCCTTGGTCTCTGCTGCACTGGCTTTGGTTCTGTGTTGGGCTTGACTGCCTGTGACACTCGCTCTGCAATATCAGAAGACAAAAAAAAAACAGAATGGAAGCAGATATCAAACACAGTATGATGCAATGGTTGACACGATCATATTATACACTGTAGCAATTTAACTATCCATCCAAACCTACATGTTGTATTTACTGTAGTATTTCTTTGTTATTTTTTATGGTGGGGGGGCAGTGGAGAAGGGGGGTATCAGAGTTATTTAGCATTAGACTTGACTGATAAATGTAAGCTAGAAGCTACTGTATTGAACCTCAAAAAGTCATCTCTTAGTTGCTGTAAAGTGTACAGTACCCCCTGTACTGTGCATCAAACAAAGTCACCATGATACCATAACTCACTATTGAGAAGACAAATGATCGTAACACTAATGACATGGATCTCTTGGTTAGACTGTGGGGGGGGGGGTGGGGTAGGGGGCTTATTGCATGTAATAGACTGTGCCTTACTTGGCATGGACAGAACGATGTGCTTTGAACATTATGCTTTGAACTGGTGGGGGGGGTGGGGGGCTTATTGCATGTAATAGACTGTGACTTACTTGGCATGGACAGAACGATGTGCTTTGAACATTGACCCTAACGAACATTTAATTTTAAGACTGTTAAAAAAAAGATAACAATAATGCTTCTCAAAAATATGTGAACGATAACGAAGGGTAAACAAGATTTGAGCAAACCTCTTCACGCATAACAAGGTACTCCAGTGCAAGGCATGAGGGATGGCAAATCCCCCGCCTCACGTTGTAACTATTCACCAATTGATAATAACCCAGTTAAATTGGATGGAGGAGGGCAATGTCCATTTCGTATTTTCCAAATAATGCCAAGCCGCTGCTACAGTAGTTGCGCTCTAGTCAGCAGATAAGGAGTACAGTACCTGAGGTTAAATGTTAATTAATCAGTGCTAAGAAGTCAGTCCACTGATTGACCCTTTGTACAGTGTATCTCTGACCCTCCTACAAATCTAGATGGTCAGATATACTAGATAACAGAATCCTAAGTCCAAACCCATTTGTCTGACTGACTTGGTCAGTTGCAGCTCAACTAGACTCTGTATACAGTATACATGATTGGGCCTTTACTGTGACACATCGATAGACCTGTGTACACAGGAAACAATATTCTTAACATTAAAAATGTTGTGACAGCAGCTTTGATCCATTGGTGTGAGAGAAGATTTTCCTAGTTCAGGAACACTTTCAACATGTTTGTTGCTCTGGCTACTACTGTAAGTGTAATTGCAGTACTGTCTTTTCAGCCTTATTCAGTTAAACTTTGCGAGAAGGTACAGTATGTAAGAGTATGGTATATTGAGCACCAACTTGAACTATGTAAAGTGCTCAAAGTTTTCAATAAAAAAAAACTCTTTTTTAGTAGACCTGTTACAGTCTATTTGTTTTACATTATAATATAATTCACTGCAACATCATCAAGAGTTTGTGTTCTTCATAAAGTACTTATTAAGTCTATCAGCTCTATGTTTAAATGCTTGCCTGTGTTGTCTACTGATACTTAATACATTTACTACATTTCATTGACAATTGTACAGTACTAGTGTACAACACCCTTCTGTATGAAGACTCCCCCCCCCCCCCCCCCAAGCTTCAGTCACTTTACTTTACTTTACTTAAAGAAAAATGGTCAAGAGCTCTAACCAGTGAAGAAAGGTCTGTGAGTCTGGAATTGTCGAAACTGTCAACACTTAAAAATTACTTATTTTGATAACACAGGTCAAAGACTCTAGTAATATTAATGTTATACTGGATGGGCATCAGTTGATGCTTCACCACATGCTTATTGTTTAAAGATAACCATTGATCTCGGAGGTCAGCAAAAAGCTTTCCAAATCCAATTGTCTTTACAATCAATAGACTAAAGAATATTTTACTTAAGAACTTAAGAAGTCACTTTTTACCCTGTATAATGCTACTTTGCTTCCCCATCTCAACTATATAGTCTTCTTGTATGGGGCAATACACAGTCAATTCTTCAAGTAGTAAACAGTTTATTTACTATACAGAAACCAGACTCATTACATCACGCATATATACTGCTCCTCTCTCTAAAGACTCTGATACGTTAACTTTACTGTATATGATTTGTACTAGTACTAACTAGGCATCTTTATTTACAAATTTCATCTGGGTCTTCTCCCACCATCTTTTAATCTACTTTTATACTTGTAATTCAAGTTATTACTCCTATATCACTTGTTCGATGAATATGCTACACCATCATTACTCTAGAACTATGTACAGTAGTCTTATCTATTCTCAAATTTTTAACAGAGGTTTACCCTTTTGGAATTCTCTTAAACACATGTCATTAAAATTTCTCCAACACACAATACATTGAAGCCAGAACTAAAACAATACCTAAGTGCAAAGCAATTCATCTTAGTCATACTTGCTATTTTTTCATATATTTCTCTTTTTTTCTTTTCATAAGATATGGATTTTGATGGTTATCTTTGGGGGGGAGGGGGGAGTGATGGGATGGGTGTTGTACATTGCACTATCTACGTTACAAAGGGACCAGACCAGAAAAGTATCCACTTATTTCTGGTTCCTCTACTTTCATCTCACATATATAAATTTTCCGATAGTCTATATTCACTGTTTACTGTATTTGATACCATCTATAATTATCCTATAATGATCAAAATGTAAAGAATGGATAATGCTGTCAACTCTGTCAGACACAGTACAAGTGACAGAAGAGGTGTGGTCACTTGTCATATTAACCACTTGCATGTATTATGACAGAATGCTGTGTTTAGTTGTTCGCCACTAACTAGTGTACAGTAGTTCAGAAGATGCAAACTAGTGTAATACCGCAATCGTACCATGCCTGAGGGTCCATTTGCTGGACAACAGGTGTGATTCATTTCAAAGTGGGCCATGAATGTTACATACTGTACATGTACACATTTATGATACATCAGTACTGTGTGAAGACAAGTACATTGATATTATTCAGTATAATGTCAATCCATACAACTTTAATGGTGAAAGATTTAATGCCTTAAAACTTAAAAGGTCATGTGATGGTTATCAACAGTAAGAAAGTGATGATTTATTTTTAGTTAATAATTCTAGTGTCATCATTTACATGTATGATATCTTGCAATCAACTGAGAATTCTTGTTATATATACTTGTAGTTTTTAAGTACTGTGATAATTTAAAATCTTGCCAACATTTTTTGGAAGTACATAAATTTCCAAGTTACTAGTTAGCAGGACTTATCTATAATTACCTTACCGAAACAAATAATGCGCTGTACACAGGTACAGAAGCAAGGCATCCAAAATTGCATGCAAATGAGCACGAATAGTGCCACTAAACCATATACAATATATGCATAAGCAGTTGGTCAAAGTTCTCAAGCCTTGATTCCTCTGTAGGCTACTAGGTAACCACAGTTTGTAGTATGGTACAGAACTATCACCATGAATCATATCTACATAAAGTGCATTCCAAACAGAAATAAGTGAATCATTGGCAAAATCCCAATCGTTGGACTCTCGAAGCAATGTCAACATGAGTGGTTTCAGAAATTAATGATGCTTACAGACAGTGTACATACTGTACTGTGCTGTACATGACAATGCATTTTACAGTACAGGACAACCTTTCACCTGTCATAGTACCGACTGTAAGACCCAATATACACTAAGCAAATAGTCTATCAGTAAAATAACTTTTCAATATGTGACAAAGCAATCCTCTACGCCTCACGTAATAATCTAAAAATGTGAAAAGCACCTTGACAAAGGCATGAAACAAGTTGTAGGGGATTAATCTGATTTATATTGTCGATATGGATGGCTGAGACATGTACATTTGTGAAAAGCCGGCTGCGTCCCCTCCGACTGGATGTTTCCACCTTAACCGATACTGCTGTGACCTAGTCTTACCATGGAGGTAAAAACAGACCTCCATGGTCTTACAAACCTTACAACTGCATGACTGATGAGCCAACACTTAATGATTGCTTAAATTCTGTTTAGAACAGGCAGTGCTTGTTGGGTCTCATGCAAAACTCCTTCCCCTGCGATTGGTTGTAAACATTGTTGAATCTTAGTACTGTAGAGTGTAGACTTTATTAGTTACTTTCATGAACTGCTGCACACTGTTACAGTCCTATCTGTAGAGAGAATGCTACATGCTGAGTGTACCCGACTAGAGCTGTTATTATAAGCCAACAATTTTGGGGCTTTTTGTCACACTTTTTCTAGAAACAAAAGTTAACAGTTCTGCCCTATTGGGTGCCTAATAGCCTATCAACATTTTCCAAAGCTTGTGACCACTGCGGTTAAAACCTCTAACAAATTACTGTTGTATGTACGTCAGATATGGCAAAAGCTACTGATGGCTATCAATACAAATTTTGTGTTGAAAATATGACAAAATGTCCCATCTTTAAGGATTGTGATCAGTCTTTACAGAGTACAAATTAACCTAAAATTTGTTAACATTGATCAAAGCTGTGGCTAAAGTTATGTGTGCAGTGAGTACAGAGTACAGTTATATTTTCAGACAGCTTGATGATCTATTCGCTAATAAAATCATCGCAAACCATAATGACTTCTTGGAAGCTTGGATGGGCATGGGAAAGGTGCTACCATAGAATACCCTGCCAACATGTAAATCCATGGTGTAGCCGACTACATTGTCACATGTACACACAATGCCCACACAGTACATGAAGATTAACAACTTCTTCTTGACATAACTGACTGAGCTGGTGTAGCCACTCCCAGGGAGACTTTTGGACTTGGAAATATTTTCAAAATTGAACTGGTGGAAGAAACTACTGGGGTCTTTATAATACTGCAAGAGTGTTTGACGAAGTATCCGATGTAGCCACTACCTGACCAACCTTTGGCCTTGGAAATGTTTCCAAAAGATTTTGGATAACTTGACATTAGCAACTCGATGTGAGGGTCTGTTTTTGCTTGGTGGGGTATTCTATATTTGCTCCATGGAAAATCTGGCTGTCCAGGAATAAAGTGATCGTCTTGGAAGATCAGCAAAAATTTGCGTTGGAATTCTTTTCTCACATACATATGTTCCTACACAGGGCCAGTCAATAGTTAAGTGTGTGTTATCAATTGATTGAAAGCCAGTTAATTCAATTGCTCCAATACTTTCTGTTCTACTTAGGCTTGCAATTTTGGTTATACAGGTATATGATTCATTTATTCTTACTACTTTACTAGTAGTAGTACAGTACAGTATTGAAGAAAACAATTTTTGCAAAGAGCAGGAAACCTTGCTGCCTTACTGTAGTTCACAAGGAGACTCCAGCTTGAACATTTTAGACTGATAACACATGATTAGACTGAGTGTCCTTGTCATTGATCGGGCATACAGCATGTAGGCTATTGTATGCCTAGGTTATCGTAGGCTAGTCCACCTAGGCATATGGGTCCATCGGCCTAACGTTCATGAATCAGTGGCTACGATTTGTATTCCACTGCTTGGTGACATTTTGACCTCTAAAAAAGCATTGGGTAATGCCAGGGCTACAAAAAGATACTAACCATCTAGTTTCATAAACTATATCTACTGATTTTAGTTTCACAGCCAGAAGACTGCCAGGGGAAAAATGCCCAGTGAATCAGCAAGCCAGCTAGTCCACTCAGGCCTAGCTTAGCCCTATAATTTTAAGTTCATGAATCGGTGGCTACGATTTGTATTCCACTGCTTGGCGAATGTCTGTGCTGTTAATGCTACCATTAATAATCCACGAATTTAGTAAACTAGGCTGCAACAGTCTTATCTAAGGTATTATTTTGAAACCAAGTAGCCAAATGATTCAATTCAATATTATTATTATTATTGAACGATTACTGTAGACTTACATAACATTCGTATACGATACCGTAGACATACCTTATGACGGAACGTCGTGCATGTTGTCCGACTTGAGATTGAGCTGCGCTGATCAGTTTACTGGAAAACATGGTTCTGGAACAGAAAATACTACGGGATCAAGATACTTATTTTTTCTTATGATCGTTTCTATTGCTGATGTTCGACGTTCGTTACTCTTGATGAAAAGAAAGGCAGAGACAAGTGAGAAAGTGATATTGACAAGTAGGCTAGGCCTTATCTACGCTGTGCTCATATATTAAATAGTACGTGTTTACTATACACTCTAAACGTTATGTCATACAAACGAAAACACTCGTTTTGCATAACGTCACAGAACAGCGGAAAATGTGAGTAATCTTTTCACCTACCTCTTTTAACATGGTGTCGACTTATAAGAAAGTATTTTTTAAATAAGCTCAATGCAACACATAAGAACAGTGCTATGTATTCATCTTTTAGCTACATTTATATTTTTTGATTTATGTATGATTTTAATTTTCAGTAGATTAAATGATACTCATCTAGAAAAAAAAAGGAAATCGAAATTAGATTCGCGAATGAATCAAATTGGAGGAGTCAATCTGTTACGTCATATCAGAGGACTTGTTTCCGACGTTATCGAAATGCGGGTTGATTCACCATACAAGTCGTCTCAGAGAGCATCCATCTTCCACAGCCTGAAGTTTTCAGTATCATGCAAACAGTATCATGCAAATGAGGAAGAGAACTATTCGGCGAAGCTGTTGTAAACATAAGAAAGCTGCTCATTTGAATACAAGCTTCTTCTTAACCACCAGGGAGCAGGAGGAGGCGCACGTGCCACTCCCCCTCCCATTCCCGTTTATATAACCCGCATCCGCATTTCATGAATTAGAACAAAAATATCGTTTTAGTTTAGTTTAGTAGAAAAAAAGGATCAGGAGGGACACTTAAGTCCCCATCAAGGACCCTATAGAGAGAGAAAAAACTGAAGACACAAACACTCAGACCCGATAACAATGTTTAAAGTGCCTGTCCAAAGCATTCTTAAACCCATTGACACTACTAGCAAGTACAACTTTCTCAGGCAAATCATTCCACTCATTTACAACCCTAATAGAAAAAAAGTTATGCCGAATATTAATCCTACTATGTGACTTTTGGATAACCTCTGGTACAACTACTGTTAGCAAACATGAAAACTTCGGTAAAGGATAAATTGTCGAAATCATACACAATCTTGAAAACCTTGATCAAGTCCCCACGTAACCTCCTAAGCTCCAGTGCGGTGAGATTCAACAGTTGTAACCGCCTATTATATAAGGAACACTCTTTAAGGAACTAATCATCCTAGTAGCCCCCCTCTGGACCTTTTCAAGTACTTTCTTATCCTTAGCAAAATATGGGTTCCAAGCCTGCATACTCCAGATGAAGCCTAACCAACTGCTTATAAAGCCTAACTACGATGTCCTCTATCAGAAAACTGAAGTTCCTCTTGATCAGTGGCGTAGCTACGGGGGGGCCTGGGGGGCCGAGGCCCCCCCATGAAATCGGCTGGCCCCCCCACTGGCCCCCCCACTGGGAACGGCGTAAAAAAAAATTTAAAAAAATTTAAAAAAAATAAAAAAAAGTGCGATTCACTAATATTTTTTGTTCAATAATTTGGGAAATAGAGTTACACAATTTTCTCGTCTGCATCTGGCAGAATAAGAATAATACAATATCTGTAGTAATCATGAGAATGGTCACACAGCATGGCATGGCAATGGTCGATGCGACGATTGCGACCATACACCACGAACCTTGTTGTGCTGCGCGATATCGATATCTGCTGAAAATATGTTCAGTGCTTCCACCTAGCGCAACAATCTATCAAAAGATTGGCTCCGTTTGTACTGAGCCGAGGTATCAGGTATTCATATATTGCCTCGAGTCAAATAAATATATGCAGGCGCGGATCCAGGGGGGTCCAGGGGGTCCGGACCCCCCCTGCTCTTGGCCAAAAAAAAAGAGAAAAAAAAAAGAGAGAGAAAAAAAGAGAGAAAAAATTAAATTAAACGCCAATTTTAAACATGTAGGACGTCAGAAAAGCGGTTATCCTTACAAGTCAGCCAGGTGTGTCTTTTCTGTCAAATGAATAGTGTGCACGCGTGCTACTCGTGCCAAAAATGCCTAACAATCTCAATTTTCAGACCGAAAAGTTTCAAAATTGAGGTGGTGTTCGAATTTTTTTGGACGGTGAGGTTACAGAGCGGTAGGCTGCTAGGATGCGCTAACGAATTTTTCAAGAGCAAACCCCTCACCCTTCCAGAATCCTGGATCCGGCCCTGCATCAAACAGTGGTGACGGAACGGGAGGGAATGGGGGCTAAAGGCATTATGATTTTTGTATCATCTCAACTCATCTGATATGTAATACCATATTTCATAGATTGTTTTTTTCTCATCAATTGAGAAATTGCAGACATGAGATCCATATTTTCAGGCTAGGTACATGCAGCTTAGAATACTCGGGAAGTGCCGTTTCCGGCCATCTGGGGGGTTTGTAAAGCCAAAAATTTTCTTGTACGCTCCGCGCCAACCGATGATGGCGCTCCGCTTAGATAGTCTTACGTTCAGGCGCGGCTGGACCAGTCAGACACTGATCACTGAGCACATTCCGGTATAAGAGTTAATTTCCACTCCATTGGAGTAAATCTTAACTCCTAATAGAGTTATATTCACTCATATTAGGAGTGAGGGTTAACTCCAATAGAGTTAAATTTCACTCTTAATTTGAAGTGCGCCGAGTGATCACTCCAATGGAATGAAATCCACTCACTTGTTTTTAGAGTGTTGCTAGATATATGAAGAAGAAATTTACATACCAATACATGTTATCGGTCATCGATTGGCACAAAACCCAGATTCTGATGACAGCTGCCTCAAGAAACCCAATAAATGGCCTAACTAGCACCGAGCCACCAATGTGGACCATTACCGAAACATCGATGCGTGTTAGTCTTCCATCCCCTTCC
The DNA here is from genome assembly GCF_037975245.1 of Apostichopus japonicus. Taxonomy (NCBI): domain Eukaryota; kingdom Metazoa; phylum Echinodermata; class Holothuroidea; order Aspidochirotida; family Stichopodidae; genus Apostichopus; species Apostichopus japonicus. The sequence continues at coordinate 12,776,063 of NC_092570.1, read as the reverse complement.
TCTAATGCTATTTAAGTCCACATGTGGGCATATCCTGCAAACCTACCGGTAGCCCACAGGGGTTTGAGTTGGGAGAAAGGCCTTGACACCTTGAAACGACAAATGATGCCAACTTCCCTCAAGTTAAAAGTCTGGCTGAGTTGGCAAGGCCAGTCAGCATGAAAGAGAAAAAAATTTTTTTGCATTTCTGTCACCAAAGTTGCACATCTTTTTGGTTGCTATTTTGCCTCACAGGTGCCATCTCCTGCGATCTGGGGGGTGCTGAAATCTCAAATTTTCTCTGTACGCTCCGCGCCAACCAAGGTGGCGCTCCGCTTAGATAGTAACCCCCGGCCCCCCCACAAGAAAGAACAGCCCCCCCATGGCCCCCCCACTCAAAAAATCCTAGCTACGCCACTGCTCTTGATCATACCAAAAACCCAGTACCTCTTTTAGCAGCTTCAAGACAAAGTTTAGAAGGTTGCAGTTTTTTAAATAAAAAGTGCCCCTAAGTTGTTTGCAAAGGGTGCCCTTATGTTGAAAACTTAAATGTACTGTTGATGAAGGATGCTTGTTTTTAAGTCGTTGATGAACATTGAAATACAGAAAGTTGTCGTTCGGAATACACCAAGGCATAATATAAGTTCCGATCACTGATCTAGAGTCCATCTTCCGTGCTCCTGGTTGACCATGGCGTTTGGCGTACATGCGCCATTTATTTTGTATTTCATGTGCTCTTCATTTACATCGAAATATACATATATCTGAAAATCTTGCTACCATAGGAAAAAAAAACATGCACGGAGGGTCACGTGATGTGCTTCCGGTACTACCAGATTGATATGTCATAGTCCAGGAAAAACAAAGATTTTAGTGTTGGTATCGTTTTTACATCTTTTCCGTTTATTCACCTTTAGATAATGCTAAATGTCTGGAATGATCCTTTAAGGATAAATTGATGATGAAATCGACTCCACAGTGCAGCGGTCTAAACGTTAATGTTGATCCATTGTTTTGTTTTATTATTAATATAACTCATCATCCAGCAAAGGTTGCTTCAAGAGAAGCACGAGACATACTGCTAAACCAGTAGGAAGGCCTAAAGTCGCAATTTAAAGACGTTAATATTAACAATTTCGAGGAAGCAATAAACCTTGCGCAAGATCGTGATACGTGGCGGAGGTTAATCACTGAGCATGTCGGATAGACGAGACTCAACTTACTACTATCATCCAAAATATATTCCCTTAACTTCATTTTAACAACAGAACACATTGGAGAACATTGAACACAATTTGTCCTTGATAGTGTAAACATGTCATTTGAGGCGATAAAAGTATTATGTTTTCCCATAAAGGTTTGCGTTGCATCTGAGGAACTGATCTAATTGGCTGAGTGTGTGTTGGACCAGGGGGGCTGCTACTTAGCCTGGTAGCAGCTTCCTGGTTGGACTAAGTAGGCCAGCCAATTGAATTAATTAACCTTAGCTCCTTACAGGGTCATTTCTCATCAATTAAAAGTGGCATAGAATGCACACTGGACCATGGAGCTATAAACTGTTTATAGCTCCATGACTGGACTGATAGCAATGGTGTCTAACGGTCTGCAACATATCAAAATTAATTTTGTGCATTTAAGTCATTTCGAAGTGATAAGAATTTCGTAGAGAACACAACCCCAATTAATAACGAGCATTTTTTCGGTAAATTTTAGAGCAATTGCTTAGGTTTACATGAGACTGAAGTTGAGATGTACTTTCTGTGTCTCAGAAAGGGCTTAATACATGGACGCCAGCTACTATTCGAGTATTTACAGTCAGTTTTATAGATAGCGTATTGCTGTCACTGGCACCATGTTAAACACAGTCTTGTTGCGCATTCACATACGGGCACTGAGACGACTGGTGTTGCAAAGGAACAGCGAATCCTGTCGTCTGATGGGTATGTCTATGTACTGTGTATAAAGTCCTGATATGCTATACATGCGTTCTATTTACAGGTTGATTGTTTAAAAGAAAATAGCAACTTCGGAATTGAAAAAAGTGCGGTAAACCTTGACAAATGTACCTATACGCGCTATATACATAACATGCGTCGTGAATATTCTCCACACTCAACGAGTAGGATAACTGGGCAATAAGTCACATGACCCTGTGGTTGGTATATTTTGTATTGTTTGTCCGTTGGGGGGGGGGGTGCGTATCCCAATCGACGTAATCGGTCCAGATGTTTATATGTGCCGATGATACAAACGATAGCACATCGTTCATCATGTTAGTTACATTATGTATTGTAAAGTAGTGTAGTTGACCAGGGTCAATTGTGTGTATAGGGGTTATGGAGGGACATTGAAAGTATAGGATAAAGATATTTCACAAATTATTCTTATAGTAAGTAAAAATGAATAGCTCAAAAGGCGATCAGATTACATATTTGGCCCTGGTCTTGCGGTGGTGAACCTATATCGAAGTTCAATGTTTACTGACATGGCAAAAAATAACTAGTGTGATCACAGTGATAGCCTGCCAGTAAGGTCTTGTTGGAGCTTCAGATTCTACAGTTGCAAAGTTCATCTCTAATATATTAGGAGATATTGATTAGTAAAAATAAATTGCAAGCATCATGATGTGGATGGATGATGTCATGGTCTGCTGTCATATGGAGAAACATTAAAAATGAAATAAGACTAAGTATATGTTTAATATCTGTTTGGGGAACTTACATTATGTGAGAGCGTGGGGGCCAAGTGGCTAAGGCGTCGGACTCGTGATCCAAGGATTGCTGGTTCGATCCCTGCCTATAGTTCATGACGTTGTGTCCTTGAACAAGATGCTTTATCTCACTTGCCTCTCTCCACCCCAGGGGTTAAATGGGTACCTGTGAGGTAACTTGTCATTGGGCGCAGTATATAACTGCTGCCGACTGGAGGGATTGTCTCTGGGACAGGTTATCATCGACCAGGGGTAATATAACGTCTGTAAAGCGCTTTGAGACCTATCGCTGGTATAAAGCGCTATATAAATCGAACATTATTATTATATCACAAGTATCTCTATTAATAGCGCATCATGACATAGAGCTATGATGATGTCTCGGTTTTTCTTCTACTTTAAATTGCCGTAAACGATGATTTCTTATGACAACCTTGCATATGCAATTATATAGCTGGTTGTGTGGCATAAGTCTTCCATCTACGAGGGAAAAAACTTTGAGCACAAAAATAGTATTGGTTATGTTGTTTTGCTCTGACAATATTACATGAAAATTGAACCTTTTAAGAACCCTTTAACGTTATGAGAGATATGAAGAGAATGCATCTGATGTAACCTAATTTTCATATAAGGAACCGGATGGAACTGCGATTATTGTAATGATCTGAAGACGGAAATAAGCACTTGGTGTCATTCGATTGAAAAACATTCCACTGTAATTCTTGGCGTACACACGGCTATGCGTATTTACCTACATAGAAAGTAGAATCATTGCTATATATGTACGTTCTTTCCATACAGTCAACCACCATGGACCCTTTGTGCGAGAAGTTTCCAGTATTTGAATTTTCTTTAAGAAAAAGAGGGGCGGGTCATATTTTAATCATATTATTTTAATTTCCCAACATAAGGAAACATTTTAGGTGCATTTTGTTTTAATATTTCAACAATAAGGCTACTAAGTTACATAAACAGAAAGAGAAGAATTTAATTGGAAAAAGGGTATTAGTTTCAGTAAGAAAAGGGTAACTTCTTATGTATATTGAAAATGGACGTTTTTACCAATCTTTGGGGTGAGGGTACGTGCCTTCTGTTTCTCCCGGCTTCTCCACCATTGTAGTAAACAAACAACGTAAACTAGCTCCTTCAAAGTATAGCTGGCTGCCTTCCATAGCATTTCAGCAGATCAAAGCTCATACTTGACCAACTGTACGATATGTTAGAGATTTTTCGTTTTTGTCAAAAAAGATCCATGACTCGTTAGCCACGATTCGAAATTGTAAACGCCACCTGCACTCTTTTAAAAGTAACAGCAATTCCAAAACTTTTAACCATCGGTTATGACAATCTTTGAGATGGGGAAATTTTGAACTCAGCATGGTGCTTTAATTGGCTCGTCACAATACGAACAGCGGCACACTCGTAGAACTTGGACTGTAAAGGCCTTCCTCCACACTATAACACATAACGCATTACAAGTGGAACTTCCTAGACATGTCAGATGCTTCGACAATGTAACACATATAACATGGCATTACAGTAGTATAACTTAAACTACCATAGAGTTATACGTGAACATCAAAAGCAACGAAACATTCCCTATTGTTCCTCCCAGGGGCGAAGCGAAGTTTTGTTGTTGGGGGGGGGGGGTGTGGAGAATTGATTTGCCGACGGATCTGGAAGTAGTGACTGAAATGGGGGAAGGGGACACCCCCTCCCCTTTGGCAAATTTTTAGTTTTGAAACGTCCTTAAATGCAATCTGGTGCATATTTTAAGTCAAATTGGGCACCGTAGAATTTCCATTTCGATATTATTTTTATGGCACTCGGCAGAAGAAGAATTAATTGGATAACGAAGAAAAATTGCATACCGGTAATCGAAATAACCGAATACCTGGAAATCGAAATAACCGATAAAGAAGCTCCCGTTCTCCTTTTCTCTATTCAGCTTTCCTTCTTTTTTCCACTTCCGCTCTCTTCACCTTTTCTCCTTTTGCCGACAGACCCAAAATTTGCCGACAGCGACCAAATTATTGGGGGGGGGTGGGGGGGTGACACCCCCACACACCCCGCTCGCTACGCCCCTGGCTCCTCCGTCATGAATGGATTCATGTTAATCATAGAGGACAGTTGGTAAGACACACTAAAGTCTGAAAGGGAGCTGGTTTATCTTGATGTGGTGAAAATGCATGAAGAAAGTATTCAACTTTGTACACGCTTCTATATAAGCTAATGAGCAACATACTACATAGTTGAAAGTTCACACTCCTGAATCAAGAACCAAGTCCTTCTGACACGACTTTACAGCAATTAAGCCCTGGCCATTGGTAAGTTGTCACTGTTAGTATATATAAAGTTATATGTGGAAATCAAAAGAAACATACCGGAACGATCTACTACTATGTTCATATACATACGTAATGTACCTGCATGTGTTTAATGATCATACACGTCTGACCTTCTATAATGGAGTCAAACGATGGTTGACTTAACCCAACCCCACCCACCCACCCCACCCCACCGGTTCCCCCCCCCTCTTTTATGTTTACTTTAACAGCCTTCATATCAATGGATATATTCCGAAACCTTGTACAGTATATGCGTATGTACCTCATACATGTTTACTGCAGCAAATCTCTTCCGCAAGGTTGGAAATCCCCTGAATTGCGTAATTAATGTTTATGTCGGAAATTTATTGCGAAATTCCACCGCGTTTGCAGGCTTTATTGTGCAATAAATGAAGCACGTATTTAGAAGATACGTCATTTTCGGGAAATACCTTGGCTGCAAAGCCAACCTTGCACTACAGTCTCTACAGGACGAGGAGGTCGATTCATCATTATCTGTCTTTCTTCGTCGTACAAACGTTCACATTCCTGCAACTGTAAGAGATTTAGCAATGGCGTCGATTGATAACACCATCAAAGTTCTCAAAGTAAGTGATGTTGAAGAAGATCTCACCTGCGCAATTTGCAAAGAAAATCCGAAAGAGAAATTATTAAACTGTGGACACAGTTTCTGCAAGACTTGCTTAAAGGCAGGGAAGGCAGGCAATGGAGCAATTACGTGTGGGCTATGCAGACGTACTACCAACGTCCCTGGCAACGACGTGGAGAAGCTTAATACAGATTTCACCGCCCAAAATATGGAGGATAAAATACAGATGAAAAGCTTGAGTATACGCGATACTCATGAAGAAGAGTGCGGAGAATGCTCGGAAGGAGGTGCACCTGCTGTGGCGTTCTGTAAAGATTGCAACAACCCTATCTGTAAATCCTGTATGGAAGATCACTCAAAGAAGAAGAGGCTCCTTAGTCATATGATTGTTGATCTAAGCGAACGAGAAACTAAGGTGAGTTACTATGCATGCGTGTATATTAGTTATGGTACCAGAGAGATGGGGGGGGGGGGGGTGGATAATGATTGTGCGCAGAGGTAGGGTTTACGGTGGTAGAATAGAAGAAACAGAATGCTGTCTCATTCAGAGAATAAGAAGACAGGATGTAAAATATTATCTTCAAAGAAACAGGATACTTATAAGCAACAAGGGATGCCGTGGGTGGACAGGGTACCCATCTATGCTCACGATTCATTTTAATCATAAAGGACACTTGGTGGGGTAGACTAGAAGGGAAATGGTACTTCATGATTGTGCTGAAAATGCATGGAGGAAGTACTGGTGTAAAATCACACGTTTTATATAAGCAAATATCTTCCGCATGTTGGAAATTCCCTGCATTGAGAAATTAATTAGCTGCTAATAAGCAAATCCATATTATATTAATGCTTATATGCAACATACCATATAGTATTAAAACTGCAAACTTCTTTGAAGGCCAAGACCTCACACTACTTAATAGCAGTGAACCCTGGTCATTGTTATCTTATCACTCCCACACATCCATGTTTGCACAATCACTGAAACAGTCTATATCTATAGGATATCTATACCTTTATCTTTGTATCCATCTATCTATCTATCTATCTATCTATCCATCCATCCATCCATCCATCCATCCATCCATCCATCCATCCATCCATCCATTCATCCATCCATCCATCCATCCATCCATCCATCCATCCATCCATCCATCCATCCATCCATCCATCCATCCATCCATCCATCCATCCATCCATCCATCCATCCATCCATCCATCCATCCATCCATCCATCCATCCATCCATCCATCCATCCATCCATCCATCCATCCATCCATCCATCCATCCATCCATCCATCCATCCATCCATCCATCCATCCATCCATCCATCCATCCATCCATCCATCCATCCATCCATCCATCCATCCATCCATCCATCCATCCATCCATCCATCCATCCATCCATCCATCCATCCATCCATATATCTACATCTATATCTATATCTATATCTATATATATATATATATATATATATATATATATATATATATATATAAATATATATATATATAGGCCCGGGTTCGAATCCCGGTGGAGGCTGGAAGTTTCTTCACTGTTCTTGATTTTCCAACTCATAAATTGTTCAATATCTCTTGATATTCCTTCCCTCGGGCCGCTTCTGCGTTGTAACTGGGGCGTGATCCCTCGTGGCACTGTATTTTAGATACACATGTGGCTTCTGACTGGAGCCACCAGCAAGCTCAGTGGGTACATCACTAGTTACCGGTTCCAATCCCGTCCTAGTCATAAATGTCTTTGCTCTCTTCCATTTATAACAAATTTGTAAATCATGTTCGATTTGGTGTGAGTGTCTGCTATCTCTTCAACCAACTGATGTTTCTTACATGTTCTATACTTCTCAGGAATTGCAGATTTTCGTTAAGACGATGGACGGAAAGACTCTCACGATAAGGGTTGCTGGTAGCGACGACAGTGTGGACAACCTTAAAAAAATCGTATGTGAGAGAACTGGTGTACCCGTAAGCGAGATGCGACTCATTTGCAGAGGACGTCAGCTCGGTGAAGGGAAACTATCAGATTACGGCGTCGAGAAAAACTGCACCCTTCAATTGGTTTTGAGACTGCGTGGTGGTGAAGACGATTATGGGTGTTAGTAATTCGTTGATACAGGGAGTGCACAATAACTGGTTTTATAACTCCATCTTAGTTGAACGTCTTGCCAGTGTGAAGTCTTTCAAACGTTCGTGCTTAATTACTCTTATGGTGTTTGTTTTTCGGAGCATGAACTCAATAATTGAGGCTCACTATATTAAAACACTACATTTTGGCGAGTCTTCAACGTTTTTTTAATCATTGCGGGGTGTATTTCAGTATAATGTTCGGATTTAAATCAAAAGCAAAAATATCATAAATCAAAAAAATGAGGAAGATACCAATGGCAGTGAATTGCATCCCTGCAATAAAGAATTCTTTTTTCGTTGTTAACAATAACACATTTTCCTTCTGTCCAGTACAATCTATCCATTTCTGTCATCGAAACTAACCATCGACTTCCATCCTCGTTCTATGAGTTTCATTCCTTTCAAAATTTCCATGTATAGTATTTTTTTTCTATTTTTTTTCCATTCAAATTTCCATTAAGTTGTACATAATCATTAGCTTGTATGGTTGCAGAAAGTGAAAAGAGGAGGGGATGGAGGTATGGGGCTATATAGGGGTGTGGTATGTAGGTAAAGGAGGGAAGTGATACATAAAATATCGTCTCTTTCCTCCTTTCCCTTCATACTGCTCCCACTCCGGGAGGGGGAGGGGATGGGGGTAATGGGGCTATATAGGGGTGTGGTATGAAGGTAAAGGAGGGAAGTGATACATAAACTATCGTCTCTTTCCTCCTATCCCTTCATACTGCTCCCACTCCGGGAGGGGGAGGGGATGATGGAAATGGGGCTATATAGGGGTGTGGAATGAAGGTAAAGGAGGGAAGTGATACATAAAATATCGTCTCTTTCCTCCTATCCCTTCATACTGCTCCCACTCCGGGAGGGGGAGGGGATGGGGTAATGGGGCTATATAGGGGTGTGGTATGAAGGTAAAGGAGGGAAGTGATATATAAAATATCGTCTCTTTCCTCCTTCCCTTCATACCGCTCCCACTCCGGAAGGGGGGGGGGAGGGATGGGGTAATGGGACTATATAGGGGTGTGGTATGAAGGTAAAGGAGGGAAGTGATATATAAAATATTGTCCCTTTCCTCCTTTCTCTTCATACCACTCCCACTCCGGAAGGGGGGGGGGATGGGGTAATGGGGCTATATAGGGGTGTGGTATGAAGGTAAAGGAGGGAAGTGATATATAAAATATCGTCCCTTTCCTCCTTTTCCTTCATACCGCTCCCACTCCGGGGGGGGGGTGGGGGTATGGGGCTATATAGGGGTGTGGTAAGAAGGTAAAGTAGGGAAGTGATATATAAAATATTGTCTCTTTCCTCCTTTCCCTTCATACCGCTCCTATAAAGGTTTCTTAAGATATTTAACGAAGTATATTCTTCAATACAAAGTCTATACGCTAATACATTTAGATATGGCAATATATGGTTACATATCCAGGGATTTAAATGATTAAGGATATTATGAAATGAAAAAGAGCAAACTTTAGTAAAACTGGAAAATGGCATGTTCCCGTATCATCAGTTACGTCATCAAATAATTTTCTTTTGAAGTCCAACAAAACCGGAGACTGTAGTACAGGCATGTATGCCAAATTGTAACACCTGACTCTATTTAATAATGGTTAAGTCACATGGAACAGCTGTGTGTAGTATTGACTTGAATAGCATATATAGTCTGAACATCCGCCATTTTACAGTTTCAAATCTTAAATCAATTTAATTAACAACCAAACAATATACATATATAAACCGTAATGACATAGTGTATGTGAAAACATTTTCTAATAATGTGTTAGTAACTGTACTTGTATGTGTGTGTGAGTGTGTGTGTTGGGGGGGGGGGGGGGGGGGATACACCACATACGTTCTGGATCAGTGAATGTTCTCTGTTCCTAGGTATTGCATTATTTCAATTTCATCTTAAGTCACTCTAAGGTAATCTGTTATCAAGTTTCACTCCATCATATCTTTTAAATTTGCAGCAGCGATGATACATGGGTCTTAATTGCCTGTCAAGAAATATTTCTTTTTTAAGATGTCGTAATGTGATCATATTTTCGCCAATAAACAGAAATATATGATTCTAGTAAGATGAAGAATGAATACTGGTGTCTTTATTTGAAGCGTGATATCTCATATATTTTTTATTTGTTCGCTTTGAATGTATGAATACGCACTTTAAGGGGGGGGGGGGGAGGGTGGTTGTGTCGGTAGACTTCAGAATTTCACAGTTGATAAAGTAGAAATCGTATGTAGGAAGCAACATCAGTTATTTTTTAAACTATCGCTCTTAATCCATATATTCATAGCCTAAAAAACTAATGAGTGACGTGACTGTATGAATACAAATACCCCCCCCCCACCCCCGGCTTCACCCCTTAACAACGCACCTCTTATCATTCCGCCATCACATGCAACTTTTCCATTGTAAGATTGATATGGAGACTAATGAACGAACAGTACAAGGATAATGACTAAAGTGCTAAAGTGCACATTTGAGCCGAACTCATCCTTGCACGCAAAAATAGTTCCTGTTACAACAAACAATCGGCCGAATGTAAATTCAGGGTAACTTAAAGAGGATATGAATATTTAGACTTACTATATCGACACACATTGCGTTATTTACTGTGCACTTTCCCCAATGCTTAATTTACTGCTGGATAAAATGCAAGGGAACGACGCATGCAGAAGTTCTTCACGGTGTCCCTTCATAAGATTATTGAGTGACTTCAGAAAAAAGTACTGTTAAGAACTGTGACGTCACAGAAAAATCTAAAACTAGTCTACGTAACGACTAGACCCTTTTAATGGGTTGACGTGTTCCTAGATGTTGGTATTGCATCACTCGTTATTGCGAAATACACTTTTTACATAAAATGAATCAACTGTAATATTTTATATCTTACACAACGGAATAATCTATGAAACTGTGATTTGGATCAATTTCACATGTTTATTTTTTAAATTGCAATGAGTTGGAATTGTCCAGAACAGTGAAGAAACTTCTAGCCTCCACCGGGATTCGAAACCCAGGCCTCCCGCTTTATATGCGGAAAACTTAACCAACTATAGGCCATGGAAAATATTTCATAAATAATGGAGCATTTCTAATTTTCAAAGAAATACTTAACAATAAGTACAAAAAAGGAAGAGTGCAAATAGTGGACCCGTCACACGTTGACGTAATTGTCCCGGTGCCTGACCTGGCTCTCTACACCTCTGCACATGCCTGTTTGGTACCATATATATAATGGGAAAGTGTCTGCCTTTAAAACTGCTTTGACGATGGTACTTGTATAATGACGAAATATACATACACGCTTTACCTCACTAACCAACCCGTCGCCATACATATATGTCTTTATTAAAGGGTGTGAAGACTCGCGCAAAAAGAAACATCCAAAGCCGGTAATCTGACCTAGTTTCGAATGAGGTGTAACAGAAGTGTTAGACACCACCATCGATCCCAGAAAATACGCACACAGCTTGCTACCTTCGATAATTAGACACTAGTGTACAGTCAGTACATACAGCGCAGTACTACAAACGATAAAGCGATGGACATCTCAGGTCCAGCTAAAGATAACAAGGTATCACGTTTCATTACTGTCTGCATTTTGTAGCGACAAGCAGAAAACTTCACTCGCAAGCAACGGAAAGTTAACTTTTTCAGAGCGCGGCAAACGGTTTGGGGCGAGTCTTCAATGCCGGAAACGGTGACCCAAATGAGACCGTCGGCAGTAGGTTGCTGAATAGAGGTTTAGCATGGAGTTGTCCGTCGTTTTTCGAGGGTTTCAGAGCAATCGTTTGTGGGTCTATCTCGGTAGAGTGCAAAGAACGAGGAAGAGGGAAATGTCGTGATAATTGTTTGACTGACCGTTAGTTTGTACCCCGTCCATTGTTTCCCCACCCGCACTGCACCACTTTGAAATGTTAATAGTGTTATCATATACAAGGAGAAGAAAAAAACGATCACAAATGAAGAGCAACTAGACGTATGATGCTCGATTTCTGGTGTTGTAAAAACTGATCATCAAAATAATGTAGAAAATGTACGAAATAATTTAAAATCTACAAAGACGCCATCCAAAGTATATAACAAATTTAGTTTCTACAACAGCCGCAACAACGTTAGGAATGTTAAGACACGTTAAATATGGAAGAACTGGTACATAAGCTGCCAAAATCTAGACTACATGTGATTTCTATATATTCCACCTTTTAATTATTGAGCACAATTAACCATTACATTTTATATACATAAAGTATTAATTATCTAAGATAGAAATATATATTGAAACAATGAAAAATGGAAGGTTTAAACACATTCTCCCCTCAAATATATAGGCCTACTACATATCATATTCCAAAACGTAGGGATGTGTGGGGTAGGGGAAGGGGCAAGTGTATGTTTATGAATAACCAGAGATGTATTGCACGGCGTTGCTTGACTATTCAGACGGATTCGTTGAATTATATAATTATATAAAAATAGTGACCGACAATGAAGCGACACAGCGTTTCAGAGAGTGGGTCGTCATATCGGGTCCTGATAGAGTCGGATATACATATATGGCTTTGAGTACTAATGTTTTATTTGTTTGGCCAGGAGAAGGAACATTTCTTCAGAAAACACAAGTTTTAGGTTTTTAAATCGATGAGCTTGATTTGGAACTTCAGAAATATGCTATTAAAACCTCCTCTACAATCAGTACGAACGACATTGTGTATATGTTGTTAGTGATCAGCTCAAGGTACCGTTATGAACTGTAGTCGGAGACTGCAACTTTTGAAGTTTCGTGGAACTAGACCATGGAACGATATGACATTGTCCTGGACGTGGCTGGAGGACCCATTAAATGATCACTTTTTGGTTATTTCAGTATCCTCGAAGTTTTTTGGACAATATATTTATTCTCGGTAAATGTTAAATACTGGCGTGAAAACCCCTTCCTCCTTCCCTCACTCCAGCTACCCACTTTTTGGAAGCTTTAGACTTCTCTGATAGTTTGGGTTTTGTTAAATGACATGTAAACCTTAATTAGAGAACATTATGTTGAAATAAACTTTCATGTTAATTTTAATCCTAAATTGTTCGTGTCCTAAATAGAAAGGAAGATGATTAAGATAAAACAATGAAAGCTTCCTTGAAGATACAAATTCTTTTTTAGTCTTCTTAAGTACGTTAAATATAGTTTCTACTGTATATGAGAAGAGGTGAAATGATGTGAAGACTCGCGCACAAAGAAACGTCTCATGCCGGTAATCTGACCAAGTTTCGAATGAGGTTTAACAGAAGTGTTAGACACCACCGTCGATCCCAGAAAATACACACACAGCTTGCTACCGTCGGTAATTAGACACTAGTGTACAGTCAATACATACATCTACGGTCAATACCCATAACACAGTGTACATAGCAGCGATGGACATCTCAGGTCTAGATAAAGATAACAAGGTATATCACGTTTCATTAATGTCTGCATTTTGTAGCGACAAGAAGAAAACTTCACTTGCAAGCAACGGAACGTTAACTTTTTCAGAGCGCGGCACGCGGTTTGGGACGAGTCTTCAATTCCTTTAAGCAACTCCAACATTAGAACACCACCTATTTTCCAAATAGCTGCCTAAGCGTCAGAATATGAATGGAGCAGAGGGGCGCCATCACTTTTCAGTTTTGGGGGAGGGGAAGGGGAGGGGAAGGGGAGGGGGGTGGGGGAGGATGGCGTATGTTTCTAACACCCAACTTTTCAACTAGGGATGCACTCTACGGCAGTGCTAAATCATTCAGCTGCATCCTTTGTATAAGCAGAAAGTTATGCCAGGTAACCAAATGATATGGGTTTTTTCCGTTTCAAAATACCTCATCATACGTCTAATTTTAATATGTTCTCAAAATTTCGACGGAGAGTGAAATTCGTACAGTCAATAAAAAGAAGAAAGTTGCACATAACATTATCGACATTTTTCAACGTCCCATCTGGACCACCGTATTTCGTGTTTTAAGATCGACGAATGAACTGACAAAGCTATTCATCGTCAACCCAGTCAAAGAGAGAGTCTACTTCTGATTGGTCGGACGTTTCCCATTTTGAAGGATCAACCTTTAACCTCCGCAGAGTGTTACAAGCTTCTTTGATGCTTTTTGCGTCAGATGTGTCAGGGTCGTAAGGCATCGCTTGTTTGAAATATCTCTCTTTCGTAATTTGATGCGAAAAGCTGGAAGTTCTTTCCGGAGGACGCACGGGATCAGCTGCACTTGTCGACTTGGACCGGGCCAGCGTAGATGCTGTAGCAGCTGACCACCCAGATGGGCCCTCTGCATTAGGGTCACACATAGGAAGACGAGGTCTGGGCCTTGCTTTAGGGGGTAACAACTGTGAGGGTCTTCTGACTGGTGTTTCTGGTTTTGTTTCTGAGTGAGCAGACGAGGGGCCTGCTGATGGTGACGAAGAAGAAGAAGTTTCGTCCAGAGACTGATGAAGACGCAACCCTTCCAAACGATGGTTGAGCTTTCTCTGGCGCTTTTGGCGTCCTTGTGCGGTCTTATAATCTTTGTAGGCGATGTTAAAATATTCAGTCATCAATAACGCCATGATTCTAGCAACATTCTCGTTACCACATAGTACCGCGTGGACTTTGGGCTTCTTTAAGCCGTCCGGATCGGTAGTGACCCATGCGAAGATCCGTTTCATTCCTCTGTTAGCCAAGCAATAGGAAATGTCAGACAACCTAAAACTGAATGCGTATTTGTGATTTGGTTTTCCATCGCTCGAATCGACCATATGTATATTGAATGGGTTAAACGTTAGCGACACACGCGGTAAGTTTCCTAAGTTAATCTTAACTCCACGGTTCACTAACATTTCGATCGCCGATATAATCAGATCACGTTTTCGAAAAGAGGCAATTTCCATCTTGCCTAAATACTGGGCGTAAAAGACGGGATCCTGCCGCACGAGATCCACAGAAAATTTCGATTTAGTCTTTTGCGCAAACATTTTGTCATGTATATATATAACGAAGAGCGTGTGAAAAAAAAAGAAATGTTAAATTATTCCGTGTTTTTATTGCTGTTTCAAGGACAGTTCTTTGTAAAAGTGGCGTCAGTTGGCTAATGTCCTCGGTTCAGCCTCCAACTTCTGCATTGGGCTTGTCCTAGAAATTAAAAAAAAAATGAAAAAAATAATAATAATAACGGATTTAGTACGATGTTATTATAATAATTTTGGCGGATCGACTTGATGGAAACAACACCGAAACATATATGGTGTCATAATATACCGAATATGACGTAAGCAAGATAAACTATTGCGACTCAATGTTATATTACTTACCGTATTGAAAGTTCAATAATTAACAAAAGAGAAACCAATTTAAAGAAGTACCAAATGAGAAATAAATAACACCAACTATTATGACCGAGATCAAACCATCGCCATCATGTAATATATATCATTAGCAAAAAACTGATTTAATTTTTCGAGAATGAATAGGGTATTCTGAAAGGAGACTTTTCTTTTCATTACGGGCAATACAAAACAAACTATTATCTTGTATCAAAACAGAGAAACTGAGGTTCATGTTTTATTCCGATTTGTATTAAAACACTATCATGCAACGATGTTCAGTTTTCGTTCAAGCATGAAAGTTATAATTCACTGTTCAGTCGACAGATGCATGGTTTTGTGAAGTTAAAATAAGTATTAACATATAGGTCCTTTATCCGTGAGCTGTATATATGTGCTTTGGCACCTTTAATCTTGGTATTGTTTCGAATTAGATATTAATATAATGGCAACAAAAATTAATGAGAGGAAATGTACCGCGAGCTACAGCTAAATGTTATGATGCGCTGTTAGTCTCACATATAGCTGTAGTATCACCAGGCGTGATCAATTTTAAAAGACGGTGCAACACTACCCAGTGCTGAAAAACTGGGGAAAAATCTGATCCGGGAGGTGTTAGAGAGCTGTTACACCCCACACCTCCCTACACCTCCCGACACCTCCCTACACTTCCCTACATCTCCCTACACCTCCCTACACCTCCCTACCCCCTACACCTCCCTGGTATGACTAAGCTGTTGTTAATATACAATTTGTAAAATCCGAATCCCCTTTAGCTAAGCAGATCAATTGTTTATTGCTTAACTTTTTTATTTTTTTGTCAGTTTTACTAGGCAATAGACGCGGATTGTACCAAGAATAATAACTACAATTGAGGCAAACAGTGAAAGAATAACAGGAAATCTAACTTTAAATTGACTTATATCCACTTTTTGTATACTAAAATTTACCTGACATGTCAGTTAATTTAATATTGCCCAACACAAGGTACATAGTGAGAAAATGTAGCAAGATTCGCGCTTGGGCAATTGTTTACTTTTTTCTTGTTTTGAATGTTTTCTTGTGTAGCCTACACCGCTATTTCTGTATATAGTAATATAGTACTAGTAATATAATTAGTATTTATACCTAGCTATCTCCCGGGCCCTATCTTCCCTGAAACCCGGTATCCGACACTGCAGTTTCTTTTATCATTAACGATCTGCGTCAGTTATGTGTTTACACTCAGAAAATAAACGGAGTAACAATTGCAGTGTATGAAATTCCCTAATTTGATGCCAATTTTGTAAGAAAAACGAACCTATGTTCTCGCTTATATATCATATTTGGTATGGTTTATATTAATCCATTTATAACTCGTTTATGGATAGCCTTACCCTAGTGATCTTTTAGAGGCATATATATATAGACTGCACATTCGATCTACCCTATTTATATATCTATGTATCTCTATGTGCTTATAGACCATTCCTCTTCAGCGGTGTGCCTCTCAAGAAGTAAAATTAAAGTTGTTTCTTTTCTTAATTTTGCCTAATGTAAGGCCTAAGCTATACTTAACAAAATAATTTCAAATGCAGATGATAGTTGTCCGTGAAGAATTAAAAAAAAACAAAGACTTTCCTCCAAACATACCTTTTATGTTGTTATTTTCTACTACCATCTGAAAACGCCATAGCCTATATTATCAGTTACACGTCGCAGAAAGCACAACACTATTCTCTCCTGTTCTGTATCATAGCCTATAAAGTCGTCTGTTTCGTGAGTGTATTCGCTCGTTAGCAATATATACCTAATACGTTACATATATATTAATAACGACATCTGGTTGTAAGGTATAGATTTATCGATTTCGTGTTTCATATCATCGTCCGTATATTTCTCTTCCCATGACACTGTATTAAGTTGATATCACGTAGATGGTTCAAATGTGTTTGTTGTGTGAAAAATCAATGTTGTTTTATCACGTTTTCTCTTCACGGCATGATCTCTTGGTGAGGCTATCAAGGTCAAAGGTTAAATAAAGGAAAACAATGTTTACTGATTTTACGGTAGGATACTTTTGAAATTTTTGATCGGTGTTAATAAGAGAGATGCTACAAAGAAAAGGTATAACATAATCTCCAAAAAATATAAGTCAATACCTGCAATAATCTCGTATGGATAATATAAGAGAAGCAGGACATTTACCTTAAAGGATTGAATTACTCAGAGCTGAATCATATCGTATTTATAGCCATATAGAGATTATGGAATTTGATTTACATATATTCCAATGGTTTGACTTGCATTATAAAGCAATCAAATTTTACGAAGTATGATTTTTTTGTTTTAATTATTCCGAAACAATGATTTTTAAACTTCTCATCGAAATCAGAGCAAATGTTATTTCTTGCTAGACTGTGATAGATAGCGACACACGATGTGATTTTGTGTTCAATTATCATCAACTCATTTAAAAGTTAGTAAATTATCGTTATTAAATATGACAAAGAAAGACTTTTCATCATAAAGACATCTAGACGAAAGAGACGAAAAAAAATCATGTAACTTGTTATTTGTATGAAATCAATGGGCTATTGTTAATGACTATTAACCTAATATGTATTTTTGAATAATAGTATTTATTTATTGTTACGCAAATAGAACTATCTCTTCTGCCAGAATATATCCCCTCGGCGGTGTTGTCTGTATCTTCGAACTGTATTATATGCATGCAGTCCACCACTATGTATTAGCTAGTATAGTTCATGTTCGTGGGAATCAATGTATCTTAACTTATTGTCGTCTGTAGTGTATCGGAGTGAGATAACTTTGGTACTAAGCAATGTAAGTGTATAATTCATGTTCACCCGAATACTCTCCAAGCACCTATCATTCGGTCAATAATGGCTTATGAATACGGACATTCTTTAGGACATGAACGATCTAACCTTTTAATTGTAATATTTCTCAAATGCATGTCCTAGCTGATTTATGAGTTCCCAAACTATACTTAACACATTCATGACGATGCCCATGGAACGCGAAAATAGAAACAATTAATAACAACGCCCTTATTAGTAGTTGCATAGTATCAATGTAACAACGGCCTGATTATCAACTATTCCCATTTCGCGTTCCATAGATGTTTTTTTTTCTTAACGAAAAGTCACTAAAGATGTCGATCAGGCTATTGTAGGCCTATACCATAAAACTGATAAAAACTGGGCGGTTGTTTGGTAGTTTATTGGTTAATGGGATAGCAGATTTATCCGTGTATATAACCTTACCTTTGCTATTAATTGAGCTAGAAATTTTGAATAAAAATGAAAATTGGGGCACGTGCCCCCGTGCCCCCACCCCTCGTGGCTACGGTATACTATACGTTAAACTGTCCAGTACAGCGACTCAAGGATCTTCGTTGCAACTGTTGACGAGAATAAACAATTCGTCATATAGTTATGACACGAATGACGGTGTGACATGTCTATTGAGCTGCATCAATAGTTATTTCGTGGAATGAATAGATATTTGTTTACATAGCCTATGACTATCTGTTAAGTTACTGCCCAAAACTACCAAACAATACAAACGTATTTTTAACACGGTGTCTCTTTGTGCTAAATATGACCTGCATATGTGTGCTTGTTATATCTATACTCGAAAGAACCGCTGTAATTTGCAGTGTGTTACAGTGCACTGCACTAGTATTATGAATACTAACGATTAAGATGGCTTTGTAACACTTTGTGCTTGGGTATTGATTTCTAACGGTACATTTAGCCTGCTTGGAGAAGTAAAAAAAATACCGGAGACGAACTCATTTGATTTCGAATTCTGATTTGCTCATATATTATTGCGAAATTGTATAGCCTTTATAGAGACAGAAAAAAAAGAGAATAAGAAGAAATGGGATGGCGATGGGTGGCATCATCACCTTGATTTGAATGCGATTGTAGTACATAGACCAGACTATGAATGAGCTAGGTATCACCTGGAAGAAGGATTTAACCCATGTTATTCTAGACCAGAAATTCATAAGGAATAAGAACATATTGGGTAAAAAGGTCAAATCCTGCACCCGCAGAAAAGGGGGGTCCTTTCGGGGGGGGGGGGTCCATTTGTAAGGAAAAAATACCATAAGTTACATTTACACACAAATAGGATAAAATGTGGTTTTTCTAGACCAGAATTTCATAAGGAATAAGAATATGTTAGATTAAAAGCCCAAATCCTGAACGCATCCCCCGAAAAGGATTTTTTGCGGGGGGAGGTCCATTTTTTAAGGACAAAATACCATAAGTTACATTTACACACAAATAGGATAAAATGTGGTTTTTCTAAACCAGAATTTTCATTTTAACACTACTTTTGTCCATATAGGACCACTGTAGGGTGAGTTTGGTACCAATTTGTGATGACGTTACAGAAATGTTTTCAAGTTTTACATTGACTTGTGTATAAAAACTTTAGTTCAAATAGGATACAAATACTCTAACTTGGGACAAATTGAAAAGTCTTTTTCTTTGAAGTACATAACAATTATGCTTAATTAATCTTCTGAATCGTTATCATCACTGTCGCCTAGAAAGTCTTCACAATCATTATCTAGCAACAGTTCTTGCACATAATCAGGCATAACCTTCTCGGCCATATCAGCTCTAGTGATTCGTCCATCTATTGTCATCAATGTTTCCAGCCTTATAACTACTTACGATCGCTGAGCGCCATTCTCTAGCAATGAAGTTTGATCTAAGAATGTGTAGCTTAAGAGTCTGTTGGCATGGTGCACGGTAGCAATGACATATCAATGATCTTGTTCTGCTTAGTAAATTTGCGATCACAGATTGTATATCTGGCTTTATTGACACTTTTACCCATTATGCTATATAGCAATTGCCTTCACAGGCAACGACTACAACTCTTCCTTCTTTTGCAAAGGAAAACAAACCTGCTGGATGCTGCTGGAATTTAAGCCCAAATTCCTCGATTCTTTCTCCAATCTTGGGGTATCTTCTGCTGAAGAACTTGAGTCAGATCTTGAGGAATATCTGGCATTGCATTTACCAAGCGTTGCTCCCTCCTTCCCGTTTAGGAAACGAGTTATATATAACGTTAGCGTCCATGTAAAATGTAGCGTTGGGGGGGGGGGGAGTGGGCTGTTGAAGGGGGGGGGGGGTGGTGAGCCAATGAAGTGGGGGATACAGAGTGTAGCGGAATAGGGGTATTCGCACACAAACACATACAATACCAAGACATTTTGATACATATATTTGGCACTTGCATTTTTAAGTATTATATTTGTCGTTCACGTCTATTATGTTTATAACACGATCCGAATAACATTTGGGCCATTATAACTTAACGACCATTCTTGTCTGAGTAAGCATAGTAGTGTATATATATGTATATATATGCAAATTACCCATGATAAAAAAAAAAACGTGATAGAAAAAAGGAATGTTACAAGTTCAATTGAAAATGTTGTATCCTTATATCATATGGCGCAGGACCACATTTACCATTCGGGCAGATGGACCTTGGCCCAGGGCCCCCAAACCAGGGGCCACAAAGTGAGAACCAAAAGAGGTGTGACTATATGAAAAAATCACTTATTTGAAAACTTTCACCAAATATCTTTACATTTTTTTAAAGAAAGTTAAAAGGTTACAATACAATCGAATGAGATATTTTTACATTTGACCCCATGCACTGCCCATACATCACTCTATCTGACAAACATTACCTGCGAACCCAGCTTATAATGTTAATACAAAGCCCCTCTTATATATGACCCACAGCCTCTATAACAAGATAAATCCGGCACTTGTTAGAGGACGAAGCACATGCATGTGCATAAAAAGAGAAGATTATTATACAGTAAATCCGGGAATATGTGGCTCTATTGACCAGATCCGATATTCCATACATTGATTATCATACTTATAGTATAATTAGAGGGCACGACGTTTGGATCCTGGTAAGATCTTTATCAGTGTCTTAACTGTGCAGAAAAGGATACATTTAAACGAGTCGGGTTTTAGACAAACAGCTATAAATGTGACAAATGAAAGAGAGAGCAAACTTAGTGAAATCAAAGGAGAGGATTAATGCAGTGTTGGTAGGATAGGAGAAGTACACAGAAGATGAAATCCTTATGTATAATACCGTATATACATTACACTGCGCACTGTGAATTTCAACTTGTTAACTATACAGTATACCAGACTTGTATAGTGAGCCATTTACCTGTACTTTTATTCTAGCATATTTCTAGCATATTTACATGTACTCATAATGGCTCTCAGCGGTTTTGTACTCGAACACGTGACTGACGCGTTTGGAAATGAACACAGTATAAACATGCTAGTGTGACATTAAATACAATAGCCATGCTTATAGCCTTTCACGCATACTCGGTACTCATACCAATGAGATTTAGACTTTTACTGGTACCCGTGGTGTTGTACTCGTCCTACAACACTGTATCATGGGAAACTAGACTATATGGATTTCTTGGTACATCGATATAACCTTCGGCCATGACGAGTCCTAATAATCCAGAGTTTGCTGTATGATATTTGTATATGTTTAATCAATTTACACGCGCTCTAATATCAATTGTTGTCAAAAAGTGCCGGCTTCAATATAGTTACTGACTCGCTCTGAATTATTCCCAAATATGTCGAAAAGAAAAGATAAAAGAGACAATTAATATTTTACAAAATGTAAAAACCTTCACAGTGTCACTGACGTGTTTCTTGAACTGTAATCTAAGTGACCATTATATAGCTTCCTAGCATTTTAGGTGCAATAACTTTAACGAGGCGTTCCTGTACAGAATAGTCAACACGTATTGCAAGGGATAAATTACTCATAGCAGTGAATAATCTATGACCTACTGTGCATAACTTATTGAAAACTATTACAAAATCATTATACATTAGAGCCAAAGTATGAATTCTCAGTTCATTTCAACCCCAACCGTTGTTTAGCGTTAAAAGCATTTATTTCTAAATTGGTCATGCAGTTTCTAATTCCTAAAAGAACGACAGAAGCAGAAATGAATAAAGATAAACGGCTTTCGTGATACAAAGGTCACAAATTCGATAACGAATTGAAACTTAGAAATGTAAGACAAGTCGTCAAAACAGAGATTTTGTGTAAATTGTGAACTATCCAAGTGGAACACTGAATAGCTCACGCCTGGTGCAGTCCTTTCATTGACATGGGTATAGCCATTGGTTATTATACCAACCAGTGTGTTTAGTGTCAAAAAGCTGTAGTTTGGTGGCAAACACCAAGTTGATATATGCAATGACTTCCTTGTTACCGAAAATAGCACCGAGTGTAAACGTTATGTCGCTATATCCATGTATACACTATAAGGACTATATATGGTAGTATGGTTTAGGCTTATATTGAGTAACATTACACAGACAAGGAACCTTAGCTTCTTACTCAATCAACTAATATAACTGACTATGTTACATCATAACGTAACGGTTATTAACCAACTAATGATCTATAAAAAAAACTTGATTTTGTTTGATATCCTTCGATGTATCAATTAAATGGTCCATCTATATGTCCCCGATTTTGCTGCAAATTTGTCCGAAATCACAATTTCACAATTTTCTTGAGTACATTGTCTAGTACAGACCCGCATCTGCCTCGTCCAGTTCTTTAGATCTGGCTAAAGGTCTGCTTTTATTTACTACTCCATAGAGTGGCAGTACGTTTATACCACTTTTACGAGGATCATACCCCACGTCGAGGTCCTCATCGCTTTCTTCGTCGCTTTCATCCTTTCTTGGTTTATTCACCTTCCCGTACAACATCATTGCATCATTAGTCGACTTTGCTGGTTCATCGTAGTCTCGGCCTACTTTGGATTGAGCATTACCATGCGATACGTCATTGTATTGGTCCTCACTGTCGTTTAACTGATACTCATTCGCCTGGAGTTGTTCTTTCCTACTATTATCATAAACACGACCCGTCATGGAGGAACTACCGGTAGCAGAGCTGTCATTACCAGATGAACTTCCAGTTACAGTCTGAGGTTCAAGATAACCATGATTTGAATGAGATGCAGGATGTCTCGTCAGTTCTATATCACTCTTCTCTTTATCTCTTTTTTTAGATTTTCCGTTACATAAGAACACTAGACATAATAGAATAGCGATGAAAGTGACGAGGATGATCACAGCGACACATGATAAAATAATAATTATAATTGACGAGTTCTCTGGAACTGAGGTGGTTGTCATTGATTCTTCAGTACTAATATCCTTCCCTACCAATGATGATGTTGATGGTGATGTTGGTGGTGGTGATGATGATGACGTTGGTGTGTTTTCCCCAGGTTCGATGGTTACATTTAACGTCCTCTGATAGGTAGTGGTTGTAGAAGGAGACGATGCTTTTGTGGATAATCTTATCGGTGTTGATGTTGCTGGAACGGTCACTGGTTGCTGGGTTGGAGTTTGAGATGTAGGGTCAGTTGGCCTTGACTTTACATTAACGGGTCCAACAGAACATGGTGGATTTCCACTAATGCTTGGTATGAGGTGTGAACACTCGTATACTGTGTCATCGTCATCAGCACTGAATGGACCAACAACAGCTATTACTATACCTTTAATAAAACTTGAACTTTGAGTAACTGTAGAATTATTTAAAGGAACGGGATTAGGTTCAATCTTTTCTTGCCATATGAAGTCAAATGATGTGAAATCACCTATATCGGCACTCCACAGAAAGTAACAAAATAAAGTCAATCTTTCACCTTCATTCACATTTAATGTTTCACTGCTTTGTGGACAGAAGTTTCCAGCCCCAGATCGGACATCCAATGTCAGGTTTGTCAAAGTCATAGAGCCATCACCAGTCACCAAACACTGGTATATTCCACCGTGGAATGCCTGTACTTGTGTAATCCTCACCTCTATAGACTTATTCAACGTAGTTATCATGAAATTGTCTTGACCGTCGATGATTATGTTTGATTGATGGCTGATTACAAATTGAGGATCATTCAACTCAGGAGCAGAACATGTCATCACGATATCTGATTCACCAACCAGTACGACTCTGTTTAAGTCATAGTCGTTTATTTGGAAAACAACGCACTCTGCTGTAGTAAATAAGGCTATAAAATAACATGAAACTAATGCAAACACAGTGACATCCATCCTGGAAACTTTGACGTCGGGCTGCATGAAAAAGAAAAAACGATGTTAAGTTTGCGATAGTTTTCCATTCACTTGAAACTGGCATATACTGTACACATGTGCGGTGGTTATGCTCAACGCTACAGGAAAGTAAGAAGTCGTTAAGCTATTCACGTTTGTACAGGTCCACGCAGAACTGTTTTGACTTCCCCTAACGTTTATACGTTAGGCAAACAAGGCTGAATGAATCTGAAAGATTGCAAGCGCGAGTTTATAATGAAATTTCTGTAGGTCACTGTCAGTGAAGCATGTTAAACAATAACTTAATTTCTGAGTTGTATGTCAAAGATGCAATGAACCATTATGACTTTCTTGCACCGAGGATAACGTATATACGCAGTTCTATATATAGGCCTGAAATTGCCAGATACAATTTCCCTGCTCTTAGACCCGTTTTTTGATTCGAAGATAATCGTAACCTATGCAGTCATGCAGGCGGATGAGTATGTGTGTGCGTGTGTGTGACTCCTTGCTTTTAAACACGATATCTCAAGAAGGACCACATTAGGTACAAGAAGGGTATTGTTGTTTGTGGAGGTTAAAGTTCATTTGGGGTCCGGGGGTCAAAAAGTGAAAACATTGTAAACACGATATCTCAAGAAGGGAAGCTTGGACCAATTTCATATTTAATTTGTAGTTGTGACACGTTCAGTACAAGAAGCCTTTTTTTGTGGAGGTGAAAGGTCATTTAAAGTCACCAGAAGCCAAATTGTGAAAACCTGTTTCATAATCTACCGTGTCTCCCACCGACCAGCCTTTTCGATAACATGTGCGTTACGCCTCATGAGAATGTGAGGCTGTTGGCAATTGGAAATAAGCTTATGTGCATCCATAGAATCCAATCAAGACTCGTGCAAAAATCTCCATTGCCTTCAGCACGTCGCTCCGGTGCATACTCCGGAGCACACAATGTATGTAGCGAAAGTATCATACATTGCATGCAAAAAGGTGTACTCTTTGTACAAACAGCGGTGCTATTGGGATATTTCTGCCGTATTTCGCAATTGTCGAGATTCACTGCAAAATAAAATCTTCAGGGTCGGATGTCGTTACGTTGGGAATATTACCAGGCACCGTTTACGAAACTCAACTATCACCTGGTTAGATTCGTGACAATGACCAATCTCAATGTGAAATAATTGTGTAAAACGGTCTTAGTTTGGTAGTGAGTTCACGGGCTGTGTCTGGATCGGCTGTTGGTCTCGAGTTGTGTAGTCTCTTCCACCAGTTTCTGCATAGCTATCCCTTTATAGTAGCGTTCAACTTTCTTAACGTTAATGATTGTGAGAAAACTCGAACAAACCTGGTTAGGCCTATGGACTATTTTATGTAGCCTAGGTCAGCAACGGTGGGCTTAAAAATTTGGTTCGTTTCGTTGACACAACAACGTTAAAGAATACCAGTCAGAATACCAATACACTTAAGGTGGTAAAACATCTCCTAAATATTTATTTTCCTACATGCCATCCGTCATAATTCGCAAAATGTACAACAATTTAAGGAGTTTTGAGACAAGTTTGGTGTTATAACTGCAAGGATTTTTTGGAAGAAAGATGCTCTTTCAAACCTTAAATTTTCATTGCGTAAAAGATCGCTTTGATTAAGACAGTGTCATGGAGTAATAGCGATATTTTTCGCGCACCAATCTGCAGCTAAAAGATAGATAAATAATTTGGAACATGTGCGAATCGCGCTAATCGAGCGAGTACCGGTTCAAAGTAGCAGTGAGGTACTGTATAGGCTTAAAGACTCGCGCACGCCTTTAGCAAAGTGTCTAGTATTTTCCTATAGTGTATACTTTAGGGGAGCCCTAATGTTACAGAAGCAAAGCTATCTTCGTAGGCATTTTTGCAGATGATTTAATTTATTTGTTTGAGACACTACCGTTGGCCTAGCTGCTTATTCTGCGACATGTTTTACTTTGATCAACACGTACTTTTGCACAGAAACATAATTTGCCAATGTGCAATTACGTATCACCATGTATCTGCCTAAGTGCCTAACATTTTGTTCATAGAAAGTATAGATGTCGTAGATCTGTACTATTTAGATTTGAACAGCAGTCAAAGCGTCGAGTGAATTTTGCGTTTTGGCGTGTAGACTTTTAGTTACGGTCGCCAAATAGCGAGTACGTTTGAAAACATTTGCCAGGCCTGAAAACCTTGAACACATGATTTCCCATGGTAAAAGTCATGGATTCTTTTCAAAGGCTACATGGTATATGGCAGGCGCGGCGGAACGGAAAAATTATTGGGGGGGCTAATGTGTGGAGACTATCTAAGCGGAGCGCCACCATCGGTTGGCGCGGAGCGTGCAAGAAAATTTTGGGTTTTTTCAAACCCCCAAATGGCCGGAAACAGCACTTCCCGAGTGTTTTATGCTGCGAATACCTGGCCCTAAAATATGGGTCTCAAGCCTGCAATTTCTCAGATTGCACGTAAAAGTCTGTAAAAACATTGTAATTTGTACATTCGATGGTGTTTTAAGAGAATAGCTATTACTCGTAGTGTACTCGCAAAGACGTTTTTGAGTGTAATAAGGGCAGTGGCGGAGCTAGGGGTATTGGTCAGAGGGGGCAAGAATGGTCTGTAGGGGCGCTTTCGACACTATCTAAGCGGAGCGCCACCACAGGTTGGCGCGGAGCGTACAGAAAATTTTTGAGTAAAGTTACTCCCTAGATTGCAGGAAATGACCCTTTCCGGGCCTTGCTAATTTGCAGATAAACGGAGAACAAATAGGTGTCGTCGCCATTTTGTCGGAAAATTACACCAACAGAATATGACAAATGTCAATAGGTATATGAGAGCGCAATAAAATAGTCAATAATCGCGAATAAGTTAAAAGTAGTGAAAAGCTGAAAAGGGCGCCAGCAGTCCATTTGAGTCCGTCAGGAGGGGGGGGGGGGATCCGCCCCCTGACTGTATATATGGACGCTCCGCCACTAAGTAAGGGGATGTTGGAGAACTGGCTGAAATGAGGCAAGTCATTGGCCTAAGACGAAGTTGTGTTACGCTTACCGGTACTCACACTAACTGCTTCCACTTTTCACGGGGCGTGAAGACGCGGTTGGGGTGACAATGTGGTCTATAGCCAGGGGACGGGCCGAGGGACCAGCGTCCCCCAGCAATTACTAAAATTATTACACCTATATAGTATACGTGTGCATCGGACAGATCGACAAGTATGCATTGAAAAATGGGCAGATGCACGTTTCGGAGCCTTGGTAAATATTGGGGGGGCTTATCATGCATTTGCCCCCTCAACTTTTTCATTGGGGGGGCTAAGCCCCCCCCAAGCCCCCCCCGGTTCCGCCGCCACTGGTATATGGAATAGTCATATTGAGTACAAGAAACCTGTTTCTTGTGAGGTCAAATCTCATTTGAGGTCAGCAGAGGTCAAACTCTGAAGTGCCTTTTACATGATATCTAACGATGGGAATATCTGTGATACTTCTCATAATTGGTGTGTGGATGCATCACATTGAGTACAAGCCCCCTATTGTTTTTGGTAGAGGTGTGTATTGTATCGTATTGTAACGCACAGTAGACTGACCTGTGTTTACCATGCCATAGTGTTATTGTTCATCCAAAAAGTGTTCGGGCGAATTATATTGTAACAGCTATTTCTGATTTACAAGCAGATGTCTAGTGCAATGAAGCCATCGAAACATCAATGCGTTATGCATTCTGGTTAATGAAACAGTGCATACATTCGGGTGTGCTTATAAGTGTATCTTAACACTTAATCGGTTTATTTTTACAAATAATTTTGTGAGGGTCTTCCTGCTGAGCGAGGCGTAGCGAAAAAAGGAAACATACACACAACTTGCTGCATGCATTAAGTACATGTTTTGACGAACTGTCTCCCTCCAGACTCGGCACTCGGATGTCCTCCAAACTACCAACAATTACAGCTGCTGCTGCAACTAATTAACATACACATACAAAAAATAACATTGACATACACAGCCTTCTAAATACTTTAAAAATACAAATGAGATTATGACAATATAGACAATTTACATAACATGACATACACTCTTGCATTCTCGATGACTACTGTTCTCTGAGTATTAAAGGAATGGGGGGGGGGGGGAGACGAAAAGGGGTTATTTGCCTTCATGGTGCGTGCTTGTAATACATCATTTAAACATGTAGCCCATAAAATCACTTTTTGTATACATCATTGTAATTGACGCCTTAAGTAAATAGATGGCGCTCGTTTTGAATGATCAATAATGTACACGTACATACATACATACATTTCAAATGATGTGAAGCTATAATAAGAACATTAAAATTAGACATTCATATAACATGAAAATAGCAAAATGATAATGTTACATCATCATTCTAAATGTTCACGCTTATGGTGCAACTTCTAACAACGTATTATATGCAACTTCTCTTCTGACCATTTGTCTTTTTTCATAATCCGTGCGTTTTGTACTGTTGACATTATTATCGTTGTCAACGTCATACCATTACAACGAAAAATATTTATTGACGATATCCTGACGAAACAGAAATACCTTGTATGTATATATTACTAGTAAAAAGCCTTATTTTAAAGACTTGAAGGGGATAAATTTCAGTCATACATAAATTCTATGGGTAAATTTTAAAAGATAAGATCTGATTTTCTTGTCCGGTGAATCATTCCTGGATTTTTATCTGTGTATAATGTTACTTCTATTGATCAATAATAACAAGATGAAAAATTTGCTTTCAACACATGTGATCACTTTCACCTATTTGACAATGTTCGTGAACATGAAATTAAAATTGGCCAGTAATAGACACATCCTTTCTCAACGGCCTTGTCTACATGTAGACTCAACCAGATGTGTTACTGTCGCACCATTTATAAGGTTTCCTAATATTTACATCTATCCTGGCCCCTGGCCTTTGGGGTATAATGTTACATTTATTGATCAATAATAAGAAGATGATACATTTGCTTCCAATACATGTGATAGCCATCAACAATTTGACTATTGATAAGGTTTCCTAATATTTACATAGGTCGCACCCGGGCCATCGTCCCGCTTGGTTACTGTCATCATCGCTGTCTACGCCATCACCATCGCTTACTACATCAGTAGCATGTAGGCTACAACACTCAGATATACCATGCTTTCGGTTATAATCGCGTGACCATATCTCCATCAAGTTGGTATAGAATATTATCCAGGTTGGTACTAGCCTATAATCACGATTTACAGGTATGTATTCGATTGTTGCTGTTTATCATTAATTCTTTACCATACTGTCTCGTAGTCTATTAATTATTTTTTATACTGTCTCGTAGTCTATCCTGTCTTCTTCTCTATATGTGTCGCTGAATATTCATAGTCTTGGTCACCTACAAGTTCAGTTGGTTCAGCACATGTGTAATGTTCAGACGTTTCCATGATGATGATTCACCTCCTCGTACGATTGATCATCTTGTTTATTCTTTATTCCTTTTATTTTGTGTTCGTAATCATGTCGTATTAAAGAAGAGCTACCAGTCGCCATGGCAACACCGACGTCACTCCTTCCGCTTATATGTTTAACAAATTGAGGGTTGGGCTCAAGATATCCGTCTTCATCCTTACCTTGTATTGAATTTGATGCAGGATGTCCTCTCAGCTGAAATTCACTCTTCTCATTTTTTATCTCCTTTCTCTTATTCCTTTTACATTGACTTTTTTGAAAAAGAAGAACTGTAATGACAATTGCGAGTATTATCACAACAATAGACAAAAGAATGATAACAATGTTATTGTTGTTCACTACTGGTGTCTTAGTAGAGTTATTCATTGGTTCTTCAGTAATATCTTTCTGTGCCGGGGATGGTGTTGCTGTTGGTGTATTTTTCTCAGGTTCGATGGTTACATTTAACGTCTTCCGATTGGTGGTGGTAGTAGAAGGAAACGATGCTTTTGTGGATAATCTTATCGGTGTTGATGTTGCTGGAACGGTCACTGGTTGCTGGGTTGGAGTTTGAGATGTGGGGTCCGTTGGCCTTGGCGTTACATTAACGGGTCCAACAGAACATGGTGGATTTCCACTAATGCTTGGTATGAGGTGTGAACACTCGTATACTGTGTCATCGTCATCAGCACTGAATGGACCAACAACAGCTATTACTATACCTTTAATAAAACTTGAACTTTGAGTAACTGTAGAAGTTTTTAAAGGAACGGGATTAGGTTCAATCTTTTCTTGCCATATGAAGTCAAATGATGTGAAATCACCTATATCGGCACTCCACAGAAAGTAACAAAATAAAGTCAAGCTTTCACCTTCATTCACATTTAATGTTTCACTGCTTTGTGGACAGAAGTTTCCAGACCCTGATCGGACATCCAATGTCAGGTTTTTCAAAGTCACAGAGCCATCACCAGTCACCAAACACTGGTATATTCCACCGTGGAATGCCTGTACTTGTGTAATCCTCACCTCTATAGACTTATTCAACGTAGTTATCATGAAATTGTCTTGACCGTCGATGATTATGTTTGATTGATGGCTGATTACAAATTGAGGATCATTCAACTCAGGAGCAGAACATGTCATCACGATATCTGATTCACCAACCAGTACGACTCTGTTTAAGTCATAGTCGTTTATTTGGAAAACAACGCACTCTGCTGTAGTAAATAAGGCTATAAAATAACAGGAAACTAATGCAAACACAGTGACATCCATGCTGGAAACGTTGAAGTCGGGTCGGATAAAAACACAATTCGATGGTTAGTTTGCAATAGTTTCCCATTCACCTGAAACTGGTATAAACTGTACACATGTGCAATGGTTTTGCTCAACGTCACAAGGAAGTAAGTAGTCGTTAAGCTATTCTCGTTTATACAGGTCCACACATAACTGTTTTGACTTACCGTAACGTGTATACGTTAGGCAAACAAGGCTGAATGAATCTGAAAGATTTTAGAATGATTTCTTTCCAGGTCACTGTCAAACAATAGCTTTATCGCTGTGTTGTATGTGAAATATGCAATGAACCATGCACCCTTTAGTATTTTGGGGGGCATTCAGCATAGCATATATAGGAATTTCAAGTTGTATCAACCTCAACCTCGTTGGAGGCTACTGCACGTTTACCCAAAAGGGGAAGGTGATGGGAGGAACTGGATGAGTGCATCAACTGGACCGCGATTCTAAAGATCAGCCTTTACTAAAAAAAACAACAATTTATTATATCAATATTTCATCAAACAAACTATCTCATTGCATTGATGGTATTTCAAAGTGCTTATATGATATACGAATCCTTTCATGTTGGTAAATCATATAGGCCCCATAAGAATTTGGATAGTTTTGCGGTAGTCCCACATATTTAATCTTATAGTGTACACACTGGAAATATTACATAGGCTGCCGTTTACGTCAGTGGAAACCTATCGCTCTTAAAGGCATTCGTGTCGTTTCTTTCTTTCTTTATTTATTAATATTAGAGGGAAAACCCGGTTAACCTAAAACTAATCTCCCCCGAGGTCCTGAAATACAAAAGCTGAAAACGCGAATGGTCTGCAAAGAGCATTACATTGTATGAAAAATTATTGTAATACTCGGAAAATGTATGTAAATGCAAATAAGACTAAAACTATCATTTTCTCAAGGGGTACGACTACAGGCTTAAAAAATTATTACTAAAAAAAAAAAAATAGTCTAACTAGCCTAGCCTAGCCTAACGTACTTAGGGGCACAGCTATACATACTAGCCTACCCAAAAGCAGTTTGTGCTTCGAAAGTAATTATCCTAGACCCCTGATGCCATTTAATGAACTACATATATGAATAACTTACCGTTCAACCCGCGCCGTTTGACTCTTACAAATTCCGGATTTGGATGGATTTTATCCAATCTATACTGTACCTAACACTTTTTGAGTTATGTCTACTATAGGCTAGCTACATACCTATGATCGAAGTTTACGTATAGCTAGCCGGACGGCCGAACGCGTAACGTTATGCTGTAGAGCACCGGCTACTCATCGGAAAAATAAAGGTAGCGTGCAGTATATTATCGGCAATTTCTTGATTGTTTTCTTAGAGCTATTTAATTCTTCCTTGGGTAGTATGTTTAAAAGGGTGATTTTATAATAACAATACACACATCCACTTATGTGGAATATGCCGATATCACAATATATCCCTAAGTGCTGTATTTACCGTACGCGAATATATTCAATATCAGAGTGACTATCTTCAATGCATCCTATTTTACTGAGATTTTAATTAATTTTAATGAACGATAATAAACACAAACATTTTCCGTTCACCCATTAATCCAATTCTTACAATATTTGCAGAATGTAACTATATCGTTCCAAATGAAAAGACAGTATAAAGGTTGCCCTCAGTCAAATGTGTCTGTAAGTGCCTTATTTTTCAGATGAAATGTCGCCTAAAGGTCTGATTTATATATATATATTATTACTATTTTACTGGTAATGTTTAGGGTAAACTTCATATATACTAGGGAATTTTGTGTTATTAGGAAAGTTTAGTTTCGAATGTTTAGTGTTCAACATCTTATGTCTGATTAATCTGTGAGATTGCACACACGTAGGCCTACATTAACACTAAAATAGCAAAATATACCTCATACTGTTAAAAACCTCCTAGGTTTAATGTCTGTCAACACGCAAACGTATCAAACTAATTATCTTTTTATGATCTTTTTATAGTTAATTTCCAAGAAGTAACCTCCTCTTCGGATTTTAATAATTTATTGTGTAGTATTAAATATTAACCATACTGCAGTATAAACTACATTAAATATTTCTAACACATTAGTAATGTTTTATGTACCTTAATCGGGAAAAGTTGTCCAGACAAGAAAGAAATTGTAAGGAATCGCATTTGCAAACCTAACTACGTTTCAAGTTATCAGTTAGGCATTTTTTTTTAGCATGACCTGTATTTCCTATACTTAGTCAATTTCTTACCGAGAAAATAGCCGGATAAAATTATTCATACACGCAAATGTTTATAAGGTACAACACCCACCATTTTCACTTGAATTGTATCAGAATGTACAAACTATCATATTTTCCCCTTATAGCATATATCTCCATTTTTTTGTTTCATTCCTTGAAGCCAATTTAAGAATAATTATAGTTTAATTTGACAATGATTGCTGTGATTCGATATTGAAGGAATCTCACATTGACTTCTTTCTGCATCACTGTCTTATGTAACTTTTGAATGAGGAAAACGTTTATTCCATTGATATAGTTGGAAATCGACGAAAGCGACCCCCACCCCCTCTCCCCCCTCTTCCCCCCACTTCACCTGCCTAGTAGAATATGCAGTATACAACTATTGGCCTATACTATTAGTTTGTTGGTAACATACCTGCATATACCGGGCTACTATAGGGCGATTGAGTGCTTAATTATCATTAATGGTAATACATATGAAGTTAAATGCTTTCAATACATTGCAAAACTAATGAAACGGCTGAGTGGTAACATCTAAGAGAATATTCCTCTACTTGTGACCCTCCTTGTGGTGTGTACAATTGACTACTAATTCAAAACGGTTCTCTTTAATTGCTACACAGTAAGAATGTAAAGCACCATTTTCTGCGGTTGACAGGAAATGTTGAAGTTTTGAGAAGATTTCATAAATATTAAACTTCTTATCTAGTCATTGATTCTACAACTTGAAGGAAAAAACAGTATAATACATTTGACATTTCAAGCAGGTGACATCTGGGACGTCAAATGACCCTGTAATATATTCCTAATATATCATGGATTTTGCGTTTTAGTGAGAAGACTTTTAGTGACGGTCGCCAAAGAGCGAGTACTTTTTAAAACATTTAAATACATTTAAAGACATTGCAGCGAAAATGAACACCGCTCGGAAATGAACTTTTGTGCTTTAAAATCACTACAAGTCTAAAACCAAGTTTATGAAAATGCTGCAGCTAAAATTCACAGGACCCTCATCAGGACTTAAAACAAATTCCAGAGAATTTTAATGTTTCGCCCCCTGCGCTCCTAGCCAATATCAGTCTTACACTCGGAAATACCTTCTTATGCAATACCATATTCAGTTGTAGTTATTCAACAAAATGCGTCTGTTTTGCCGTTTCTTTTTCGAAACAGTACCTCGAAAATCTCTGGAATCGGTCACAAAATGCTAGTCGATCCCGAAATCGATCTACATTGCCTGGAATATAGTGTAGGTTTATGTAAGCCAATGATTGTGTGCCTATGCAGATGTTTAAGTTTCGTTTGTGAACGTTGGATCAGGTGTACAAACAGAATTGTAAAAAGTCACTTCATGTTATGGTCGATTCGAGTCACTGCTAGTGATTTTGGCTGACTCGAGTCGAGTCATACTATTTCTTGTGGAAATGTTCACAAAATTTTGCCAGTCAGTTTACTTTCACAATTCAGTGACTCGAGTCATAACTCATTACATAATAGTTATAATTAATTAATTAATAGTACATACATGGGTAAGGGAAACCCTCCAATTAGATTGGCAATCTACCACCAATTACAGCTGCTACTGCAACTAAATTAATAAAAAAAAATAACAGAAATAACATTGAAATATACAGCTGTCTAAATACTTTAAATACGAATAAGTTTCACTTGACAATATATACAAGTTTAATAACATATACCCTATTACATTATCGATGACTACTGTTCTCAGACTTAAAGGGATGGGGAAGGAAGTGAGGGGGGGGGGGGGGAGGTAGACGACACAGGGTTATTTGCCTTCATTGTGCGTGCTGGTAATACATCATTTAAACATGTAGCCCATTAAATCACTTTTTGTTTACCATGGTTGGTATTAACCATTATTGCAATTGACGCCTCAATTAAATAGATGGCGCTCGTTTTGAATGATCAATAATGTAGATATACATACATTTCAACGGATACAAAGCTTTAATTAGAACATTCAAATTAATTATCCATTCATATTACATGAAAATAGCACAATGTTA
Organism: Apostichopus japonicus; assembly: GCF_037975245.1. NCBI lineage: Eukaryota > Metazoa > Echinodermata > Holothuroidea > Aspidochirotida > Stichopodidae > Apostichopus > Apostichopus japonicus. The sequence goes on along the minus strand of NC_092570.1, from coordinate 12,740,760 downwards.
GTGTCACATCATCATCTTAAATGTTCACGCTAAAGTTGCATTTCCTAACAACGTATTATATGCAACTTCTCCTCTGACATACTTTCTTTTTTTCATAATCCGTGCGTTTTGTTTGCTTTCGTAGATTTTATTATCAGTGTCAATGTCATACATTACAACGAAAACTATTTATTGATGATTTCCTGACCAAACAGCAATACTTTATTTGCATATATGACTAGGAATGTAGCTGTATTATTTATAGTCATTTTACATACATTTTATGAGGATATTTTAAAAGATAAGATCTTTCTTTTCTTGTCCGGCGAATCATTCCTGAATTATATATGGGTATATTTTTATTTCTATTCATTAATAATAACAAGAGGATCAGTTTGCTTCCAATACTTGAGATAACTTTCACCTAGTTGACAATTTCCTTCAACATGAAAATTAAAATTGTCTGAGTAAACAGACACATCCTTCCTCACCGGCCTTGTTACAAACTCAACCAGATATGTTACTGTCGCACTATTGATAAGGTTTCCTAATATTTACATCTGTCGGTCCTGGACCACCAGGGTATAATGTTACTTGCAATGATCAATAATAACAGAAGGATAAATTTGCTTCTAATACATGTGATAGCCATCACCAATTTGACGATTGATTAGGTTTCCTAATATTTACATAGGTCGCACCAGGACCATCGTCCTGCTTGGTTATTGTCATCATTGCTGTCTACGCCATCACCATCGCTTACAACACCAGTATAATGTAAAGGATACACCACTCAGATATACCAGGCTTTCGGTTATAATTGCGTGACCATATCTCCATCGAGTTGGTATAGAATATTATCCAGGTTTGTAGTAGCGTATAATCAAGATTTACAGGTATGTATTCGATTGTTGATGTTTATCATTAATTCTTTATTATACTGTCTCGTAGTCTATTAATTCTTTACTATACTGTCTCGTAGTCTATTAATTCTTTATTATACTGTCTCGTAGTCTTTCCTGTCTTCTTCTCTATGTGTCGCTGAATATTCATAGTCTTGGTCACCTACAAGTTCAGTTAGTTCAGCACATGTGTAATGTTCAGACGTTTCCATGATGATGATTCACCTCCTCGTACGATTGATCATCTTGTTTATTCTTTATTCCTATTATTTCGTGTTCGTAATCATGATGTAGGCCTATCATAGAAGAGCTACCAGTCGCCAAGGCAACACCGACGTCACTCCTTCCGCTTATGTGATTAACAAATTGAGGGTTGGGCTCAAGATATCCGTCTTCTTCCTTACCTTGTATTGAATTTGATGCAGGATGTCCTCTCAGCTGAAATTCACTCTCCTCCTTTTTTATCTCCTTTCTTGTTTTCCTTTTACATTGACTTTTATGACAAAGAAGAATTGTAATGACAATTGCGAGTATTATCCATGGGCGGCGATCCTGGGGCGGATGGGGGGATATATCCCCCCCATGAAAATGGGTGGAGGGGATGTAATACACCATATCCCCCCACCAAATGCCAGGGATAAGAATATTTTCATGCCTACATTTATGCATCATCGTGAATGTTCGGCTCTTTTTTAGCTTCATTTCTCGCCTACCATAAACGCAGTGCGATCTTTTCAAATAAAGCGTCTTTATAAAGCAAGAATAGTTGACTGTAGGCTTCATTGGCCCTATAACAACAAAATGTATTATTGCGCCCACGGTATTGATGTAGTACATATATGCACCCTCATAGTATTCATATCATCGAGGTAAATGAATCTGTAGGATTCATGTCAATTGGGCGCGCGTACCATGCATGGAGGGTCATGTGATGTGTTCCAGGATGGTACCAAACTGATATTTCTCTGTAGCAGTTCGAAAATAGTGTTAGTGACTTCGTGAAAGATTTGCACCAAGACGAACATGGGAAGTAACGGCGTAAGAAGGTACTGGTACTTCAGGCCTACGAAATAGTGCTAATATGCTAACGTTAGACATGCTGGCACAGAACAAGTACAGATACATTGTTCATTACTATGGTACAGATACATTGGGCTTGCAGCGGGAAATGTCGATGTCTGAATTGTATTTCAAGGGTGAGCGTTTGGTGCTGTGGGGAAAAGTTTAGTTCAGTGCAACCACGGAATTCTCCATGGAACAGAGCCTAATGCTGCTCAGCCGGAATATAGCTATCACGTTAGGCGGCACGGTTATTGCTAGGTAACGGGTGTCGTCTGCTGCTCTAAGCACGCATACACATTTACGTACTAGTTGGGTGAAATCATCATGCGTAATGGGGAGAGTAAAATATTAGTACCGCCCTGGAACACATCACATGACTTTCTATGCATGGCGCGCGTATTTACTGTGTGATAGTTTCTCCAGATTCATTTACAGGTACCTCGATGATTCATATAGGCCCTATAGTAGGCCTACACACGTACATGTTCCTTCGAACAGCTGAGAATCTCATGTTACCAGGGTAATACTTAATACACGTTTCACCTGGATGCCCTAGCAATCGGTACCTAGGAATGTAACTATGTGTAATTGTGTATTGCATGTATATAGGCCTATAATAGCCTGCATGAAGCCATTTTCTTCATCGAATAATATAAAAGAGATCTCGAACATTCTAACATAGCGCCTGAAACAAGATTGATTTGGGCAATTTTCCCAAAATAACACCCGAAATTAAAAAAAAGTATTTTGGATCCTGATTATGAGATATTTCGGATATGATATCCTTATTTTAAAGTTGGGTATATGCCGCTTGGAAACCTCGGTAAGTGCCGTTTCCGGCCATCTAGAGGGTTTGTAAATCCCAAAATTTTCTTGTACGCTTCGCGCCAACTCATGGTGGCGCTACGCTTAGATAGTCAACAAGGTCATATCCCCTCCACTCGGAAATACGGATCGCCGCCCATGGTATTATCACAACAATAGATAAAAGAATGATAACAATTGTATTATTGTTCACTGCTGGTGTCTTAGTAGAGTTATTCATTGGTTCTTCAGTAATATCTTTCTGTACCGAGGATGGTGTTGATGTAGCTGTTGGTGTATTTTTCTCAGGTCCGATGGATACATTTAATGTCTTCTGAAAGGTAGTTGTAGTAGAAGGAGGCGATGCTTTTGTTGATAATCTTTTCGGTGTTAATGTTGCTGGAACGGTCACTGGTTGCTGGGTTGGAGTTTGAGATCTAGGGTCAGTTGGCCTTGGCGTTACAGTAACGGGTCCAGCAGAACATGGTACTGCTCCACTAATGCTCAGCATGAAGTGTGAACACTCGTTTACTGTGTTATCGTCATCAGCAGTGAATGGACCAACAACAGCTATTACTATACCTTTAATAAAACTTGAACTTTGAGTAACTGTAGAATTATTTAAAGGAACTGGATTAGGTTCACTCTTTTCTTGCCATATGTAATCATATGGTGTGAATAAACCTACAGGGAGACTCCACAGAAAGTAACAAAATAAAGTCAAGCTTTCACCTTCATTCACATTTAATGTTTCACTGCTTTGTGGACAGATGGTGCTAGCCGGTGGTTGGACATCCATTGTCAGGCTTGTCAAAGTCATAGAGCCATCACCAGTCACCAAACACTGGTATATTCCACCGTGGGATGCCTGTACTTGTGTAATCCTCACCTCTATAGACTTATTCAACGTAGTTATCCTGAAATTGTCTTGACCGTCGATGATTATGTTTGATTGATGGTTGATTACAAATTGAGGATCATTAAACTCAGGAGCAGAACATGTCATCACGATATTTGTTTCATAAACGAATACGACTCTGTTTAAGTCATAGTCGTTTATTTCGAAAACAACGCACTCTGCTGTAGTAAATACGGCTATAAAATAACATGAAACTAATACAAGCACAGTGACATCCATGCGCGAAACTTTGACGTCAGGCTGCATGAAAAACACAAATCGATGGTTAGTTTGCAATAGTTTCCCATTCACTTGAAACTGACAAATACTGTACCCATGTGCGGTGGTTCTGCTCAACGCCACAAGGAAGAAGTGAAGCTGTTCCCGTTTCAACAGGTCCACGCAGAACTGTTTTGACTTCCCCTAACGTTTATACGTTCGGCAAAAAAGGCTGAATGAATCTGAAAGATTTTAGAATGAAATTTCTTTTCAGGTCACTGTTTAAACAATAGCTTTATTCCTTTGTCGTATCTGAAATATGCAATGAACCATGCATCCTTTAGTATTTTTGGGGTCATTGAGCATAGCATATATAGGAATTTCAAGTTGTATTAACCTCAACCTTTGGAGGCTACGGCATGTTTACCCGAAAGGGGTAGGGGATGGGAGGAGCTAGATGAGTGCATCAACTGGAACGCGATTCTACAGATAAGCCTTTACTAATAAAAAACAGTTTACTTTATCAATTTTTCATTAAACAAAATATTTTGTTGCATTTATGGTATTTCAAAGTGCTTATATGATATACAAATCCTTTCATGTTGGTAAATCCTAGATAATACTTTTGATAGTTTTGCGGTAGTCCCACATATTTAATCTTGTAGTGTACACACTGAAAACATTACACAGGCTGCCGTTTACGTCAGTGCAAACCTATCGCTCTTGCAGGAATTCGTATCGTTTATTTATTTATTTCTTTATTAACATTAGAGGGAAAACCCGGTTAGCGTAAAGCTAATCTCCCCGAGGTCCTGAAATACACAAGCTGAAAACGCGAATTGTCTGCAAAGAGCATTACATTGTGTGAAAAATTAATGTAATACTTGGTCAATGTAGGTTAATCCAAATAAGACAAAAAACATCATTTTCTCAAGGCGTAAGACATACAGGCTTAAAACATTATTACTCCCCAAAAATAGTCTAATGAGCCTAGCCTAACGTACTTAGGGCATAGCTATACATACTAGCCTACCCAAGAGCAGTTTGTGCTTCGAAATTAATTAGCCTAGACCATTGTTGCCATGTAATGAACTACACATTTGTGTAACTTACCGTTCAAACCGCGCCGTTTGACTCTTAGAAATTCCGGAGTTGGATTTATTCAATCTATACTGTACCTATCACTGTTTGAGTTATGTCTACTATAGGCTAGATACGTACCCATACGATCGAAGTTTACGTAACATAACGTTATGCTGTAGAGGGCCGGCTACTCATCGGTAAAATAAAGGTAGCGTACAGTGGATTATCGGCAATATATCGGCAATTTCTTGATTGTTTTCTTAAAGGAGCTATTTAATTCTTCCTTGGGTAGTACATATATGTTTAAAAGGGTGATTTTATAATAACAATACACACATCCACTTATGTGGAATATGCCGATATCACAATATATCCCTAAGTGCTGTATTTACCGTACGCGAATATATTCAATATCAGAGTAACTATCTTCAATGCATCCTATTTTACTGAGATTTTAATTAATTTTAATGAACGATAATAGAAACAAACATTTTCCGTTCACCCTTTAATCCACTTCTTACAATATTTGCAGAATTTAACTATATCGTTCCAAATGAAAAGACATGTTATAGGTTGCCTCGGTCAAATGTGTCTGTAAGTGCCTTAATTTTCAGATAAAATGTCGCCTAAAGGTCTGATTTATATATATATTATTATCTTACTTCTAATGTATAGAGTAAACTTCATATATACTAGGGAATTTTGTGTTATTAGGAAAGGTTAGTTTCGAATGTTTAGTGTTCAACATCTTAGGTCTGTTTCATCTGTGAGACTGCATACGCGTAGGCCTACATAAACACCAAAATAGCAAGTATACCTCATAATGTTATAAGCATCCTAGGTGTAATGTTTGTCAACACGCAAAAGTATCAAAATAAAAACTTTATATTATCTTTTTTATGGTTAATTTCCAAGAAGTAACCTCCTCTTCGGGTTTTAATGATTCATTGTGTAGTATTAAATATTAACCTTTCTGCAGTATAAACTACAACAAATATTTTTAACACATTAGTAATGTTTTATGTACCTAATTCGGGGAAAAAAATTGTCCAGACAAGAAAGAAATTGTAAGCAATCACATTTGCAAACCTACACTGTAAACACACCTAGGTCATTTTGTGTGACCCATCTGCTGAGTCAGCCATGCTGTACCCAGACATGGGTCGTATTGGTTGAGTTATTACGCAAGATTGTTTGAAATTGTGAAATAGCTGGATGAAAGTTTGACTTTTTGCACACGGTCAGTCTCAAAGACTTTTCTCATTGGATAAGTTATGTCATGTGACCACTATCAGCGTTTTTGCATGCCGCCTTTCGCAGACTACAGCTGAACACCGTCACACAAATCTACAAACCATACGTAAATTCAGGACCAAGAAGGCAGTCTTTGTCGAATCAAACCGTTGATGGGCTCTGAAAATGGACACGTTTGTTAGTTCGATCCTTGATGATTGGGGTTTACCAATGTTAATACCAATATTTAAAGGTATATATACGCCAAAGTATGCTGACTAGTTCAGTCCACACGCGTTCGCAACGTTAATAAGTTACATACTATATTATATAGTCAGTAGTGCGAAGTTCGGCATACTGCGAAGTTCGGACACCCTAAGAAATACACGATTTTACCATGACAACTTACAGGAAGAGCCAAATTTCACCAAAAATTACGAAGCTACAGTTATTTTCTCTCCAAAATGGCCCGTGTGCAAGAAATTACTTACATATTAGTCAATAAAATGACCGAGATCTATGAAGTCTGTTATAATTACTGAAAAAGCAACTGCGCCACCAATTTTATTACCAGCGCCACACTGTGGGTTGCGTGTCCGAACTTAGCAATACTCTAGCAAAGAAATACCGGTTCCACAATCACGAAGAATCTTCTTGGAATACAACGTGAAAACAGTTTTCAGGAAAGAAAGTTTGGCCGTGTATCGTACTATAACACAATTCTCCCACCATGTGAAGTATATTTTCCGGTGATTTATACCAGAAGATTTAGTTTTGGGGTGTTTTAAGGCTTAGGTGTCCGAACTTCGAAGTGACCATGCTATATGCCATTGTAGATATGAGAGGCTAGGCCTAAGTTACATGTAATTTGTGCTGCGAGCGCCGTGGTTCAGACAAGCCCATAATTACCTTGATACAGTGATAGGGATACCAATAGAGATACGTAGCTGTAATGTTAGGCCTAACGTTTGGTCTTTGATGAAGCATAGGCCTAACCTCACTACGTAAGATTAACTTACAGTCTTTGATGAAGCTAACCCTCACTAGGCTACGTAAGTTTAACTTATAACGCTAGAGACTATAATTTTAGTCCGAGCGACTAGTAACGTTTGGTCTTTAATGAAGCATAGGCCAAATTAAATGCTCTAAATAACGTTATGACTTATATTGCCTATCAAATATAAAGGTAAGACTTCATTACTAAAAATGAAGTTGCATGGTCTCCAATGGCTGTGTCAGTGATATGGTCAAACTTACATTTCAAGTCAAACTATGTACGTAGGCCCCAGGCTAAGTTAGGATATAGCCTATAGGCCCTACCAGTAAGTTTGAAACTAAGTTAGGTTACAAACTAACATAGGCCTTAGCTAGGTCATTTTGTAACAACTTCAGAACTGTATATTATATCATATTGACGTATCAACTAGCATCTAGGCAAATATTCTTTTGGTATAGGCTACTACAGTTTCAACAGAGGTAAGTTAATTATGTAGACATAGCTAGTTTATGTGAAGATAGCCTAGGCTAGTAGTAGCATGGTACAACCCAACTTTGGTGCACTTAATATGCCAAGCTGACATATTTCTTTGAATATACCATTAACCCACAAAGTGACAATGCCAAAAGAACCTCTATCTTGTTTTCTTTCTATTGATGTATTATTGATTCATTGTTTGCTGAAAATACTGGAATTATGGCCAAAATAAATGCAGCACTATTACTGAATTATAAACCGTCCTATAGTTTTGCGCATTTCCATACCAACAGTGTGGAAAAATGGTGGCACTCTTGATAAATTTACCTTCCCTGTGGATTTTGAACATTTTTGCTTAGGCTAACCAGCCTTACAGTGATAATGGTATGATTTGTACATGTGCGCAAATATAGGACGGGCAGGAACATAGGACGGTTAAGGATATAATAAATTGCTAGCGAATATACAGGTGCTTTAAAAAAATATTTTACAGCTCTTTCATTTGCTAGCCTATAATACAATTTACTGATCCACGGCATGCTCATTTCACAGAGAAACTACGCTTATGCCTAAAACAGTAATAGTGTCTGTACCATGTCAAACTCTGTTGGTTTCTGTTGATAGTTGTATTAGCCTGAAGCCTATTGTGACTGATGTTTTTTCCCAGTGCCTGGCACAGGATACTTGAGGTTCTTCATGTTTGAGGATGAAGTTAGTCTTACGCTAGGTTAGTCTTACGCTAGGCCCTAACGTTTAATGAATGACTCAAAGACTGAGGTGCTTCTAATATCATCAAAGCATCTGGCCAGGAAGATAGAGTGTCCAAGCATCATTATTGGTGACCATCAGGTGGAGCCTAGTGATATGGCAAAGAGCATCGGTGTCATAATGGACAAACATGCCTCTATGGAAGACCATATAACATCTGTGTGTCGGTCTGCTCAGTACCATCTCTACAACATCGGAAGAATACGAAAATACCTCACCAGAGAAGCCACAGAGCAGTTAATCCATGCTTTCATAACATCTAAACTGGATTACTGCAATGCACTTTTCTGTGGACTACCAGTTAAACAAATAAAACGACTGCAAAGGCTCCAAAACATAGCAGCAAGGATCGTTACACTAACAAGAACATCTAATCATATTACCCCAATATTGCATGAACTTCATTGGCTGCCAGTATCACAGCGGGTTAGGTTCAAAGTCCTTCTTCTTGTGTTCAAGTGCCAGAACAACATGGCACCTCCATACCTGCAAGATCTGATCCGTCTTTATCAGCCAACAAGAGCCCTACGTTCTACTGGTCATAGTCGTCTGGAGGTTCCGATCACCAAAACAAACAGCTATGGGAACAGAGCTTTTTGCGTGGCTGGGCCACGCCTCTGGAATGAGCTGCCAGCTGAACTGAAAACTGTTCCTACTCTTACGACCTTTAAATCAAAGCTGAAAACTTTCCTTTTTAGACAGCATTACTGCAATTTTTAAACTATGTATTTAAATTTCTTTCATGTGCAATACTCAAACGTGCATGTTTTTTTTTTATTTTTCATACTCATTTATATTGTATTTAATTCTGCATTTTTTACTACATATTTTGTGTCATATTTTTATATTTCTTATTTGCTGTTACATAGCGTTTTAGAGCACTTTTGTGGATTTTACGCTTTACAAAATAAATTATTATTATTATTATTATTATTATTATTACGTACGGTATGCTCCTATTTCAATTTATTATGCACAACCTACAAAAAAAATATGCTGCAAGTAGGATATGGGTGGATATGAGAATATGTTTAGGTTTTTTTGCTTATTTTTTATTACCCTTAAGTATTTAAGCTGATAAGGCTAAGTTATACTGAGTGTGTTTATTGTGAACACAGTAGATTCTTCTGATGCAGTTTCAGCAAAATCTGTCAGCTTCTATTTTGACATGGAGTTGTCAACCCATATATAACAATCAATATGCTATTTACAAGTTTAATTATTATCTGTATTTCCCCTTGCTTACTAGTATGATTTGAGCATTTAAAATTGAAAAACTAAAAAAAACTATTATAATAATTTTTTTATTTCCATAGAAAATGCCAGAGATGAGGACAGCTTTAGATTATTAGACAAACATTCTGTGAAAGATGTAATACCAAAAGTTGGCATCCGGCTGAAATTCCTGCAGCATTTCAACATATTCAAAATGCAGGTACTATGTAATCTCTTTGCTGATAATTAATTTAAAGACACCAAAAGACAATAAAACCACAACATGGCATTGCAGTGTTCCATGTGCCAAAACTTTAGAACTACTACATTCCAGTGAAGTACAGGCTTGCATGACCATATGATGTTTCTCTTAAAGGAATGCATGTGACAAAATGAAACACTTGCAATCAAGATGTCAATGTTCTTGTTGTTAATTGTGTAGGAGAACCAAGAAGACTCAAGCAATGCTAGCTCATCAGATTCATTACCAAGCACTATCATTTTATCAACTTCCGGTACCAGTGAGAGTGATATTGACGATGCCGACCTCTCCCTTGCTAAAAGCAGAGGCCCAAGTTCTAACAAATTTGTAAGTACTCAAGAGAATGAAGTCTAAGAATATGATCATCTTCATGGTTAAAGGAGCTGGGGGTGGGAGCACTTGGTCATGCACCCCCACTTTTGCAAACAAATTGAAAAGTGCCTCCTTTGATATTGAAAAGTGCCCCTTTGGAATTTGAACTCCATATATTTTTTAACAACAATCCAGCAACCCCCAGATTTCACACATTCTCTCAAAATCTAAAAAAATGTAAATTTAAACTGAGTTTTCTTATTTTAATCTGATTGCAGGAGCTTTCATCGGAAACTTTGTTATACTGTGCTCTAAACAAGCTCTTACTGGAGAGTTAACATTGTGCTATTAATTGTACTAAAACAGTAGCATAATCAGACTTTTTGGTGGGAGAGGGGGGAGCTGAAGGGTAGCAAGGAATCTGGGCAAGGGGAGAGGGGACAAGATATGGGAAAGGGGTGTAAGGGGAGGGGATGAAATTTTTGTATTTGAGGGGTGGACGAGATGCAAAATGGTGCATCATTTCTATCTTACTAAGTTATTTGTATGTCACTTTGGTACAAATTCATATAATTTTTTTTTTAAATATTTACCCAAATGTTTTGAGACCACTAGTAGTTAACAATTAATCTCGTGGGGGGGGGGGGGAGGGGGGTTGCCCCACTGGTTATGCCACTGCAGTAACATACGATATACTCCAACAAACAGTCTTTGCCAAGACTATAGTCTGTGTAATTGAACAAAGTTAACTATATATGTCCTGTTTTTATCTGTGGACTATAGGAAGCATGGTACACAAAAGCCCATGGGAAACACCCTGCTACAGGCTATCTTGAGGAAAGATTGCGCATGTCCGAAAACGATGTTGAGAAACAAGAAGCAACACCGAAAGAAGTAAAGAAGCCTACACCTGTAAACTGCAATTAAAAAACAGATCCCAAAGGTACTAATACCATTATCTTGAACAGTCTACATACAATTTACTTAGTAAGGGATGTGGGTCAATTTCTTTAAGTGTAGGCTAAGTAACTGATACTCCTACAGCCCCAGTCATTCCTACAGGTATGTAATAAAATCGCATGAAATGTCATAATGATTTTTTCACTTATAACAGTCAGGTGTCAAGTTAAGTTGCTTGAACCTTAAACTTAGTATGTTCGTAGCCCTTTGTGAGTAGATGATCCCTCCGTTTTTCCATGGAGGTCCAAGGTTATATGAGGTCAACAGAGGTAATGGTCTGAAAACCTTGTAACTGAACACAATATTTTAAGGAGTTTAAGTCATTTTGAACTTCAAACTCAGTATGTTGGTAGCCCTTAATTAGTGACAAAAGAATTAAGTGTGCATTGAAAGAAGCAATTTCCTTTTCTTTCTTCCAAAGGTTGGGACCAATCTTCCTCAATTCATTGAAGATGGAACTCGGAAGCAGCCATTTGTCCTTGCATTTGGTGATAAGAGGAATCAGACTCAGTCATTTGTGATCAACGAAGGGGTTAGATTGATTTCAGCTTTTGATATTTGTTTCAAATCATTTTACGTGTTTGACATAGCCTACCCCTGCCAGTGTCAAACAACCTGGGAATTCATACAGAAATTCCTCTTTAAGCTTAGTGAAGGGAAAGGAAAGGTTTTGACCTCCCCTTCAGTAAGAAGCCTACGTGCTTCTTTAAGTAGTCAGTCAGAGAAAAAAGGTTTGTTAACAACATTGTCAAAAGTAGTGTTATGATTTCTTTGGTTTTATAAACATTGTAACCTAATACTATATAATTGTCTCAAAACACATATAAGGGATATGAACATATTTCCTGTAAACCTTGGGCAGTGCAACATTAGTGCAACAATTAGTTGATGGCCATCAACATGATGGGATGATTACATGAGTTTTTGTTTTATTTACATGATGTGGCAAAGTTGTTTGCTATTTATGTTTGCATGTTATATTACCTTGAACAAGGTTTAAGTTTCATTTGGTATTTGTTATTGTTAAGTTTAGAGGGACTAAAGAAGCAGAACTGCCTCACAAGCAGTGGTGCAAAACTAGTGTTCCAACAATACATCATACATGCACAACTAGCCAAAAGCATGACTGATGTACATTTTTTGCCTGAGCAACTGAAATTTGAATACATCATGTAACATATTGGTGGTGCAAAAATATTGGGTGATCATGTTCATTCACTGTGTTTCCATTTATTGATAATGAATTTTCAGTGGTTATAAGTCTTGTACTGTATGTTATAAACAAGCTTTGCCTCATTCAAATCTAATGCTGTTTTGGTGCAAGGACTACTGAGGAAATTATCACCTTTGTGGATATGCTTGCATGTTTTTATTAAGTGGCAGCTGGCCATAGGGGCTGTCTTGCCCCTTCATCCCACTGCAAAACATGTTTGATACATGTCTTGACTTTTGGCCATGACAAAGCCCCCACCAGACATTGAGCTTCCCAAAATATTTGATTTCTTACAGCCACCATTGATGTACTGGGTCACAATTAAAACTACATGTCTTCTTTGTATAGCTTATATTTTATACAATTGATAACTATGGAATGTTGTTTATTTATATTCTTTTAAAAACAATTAGAAATGCTAGCTAATAATCAAATTACTTCAGTGACTAAGGATTCAAGAAGAGAGTGAGTGCATGCTCTTAGTCTTGATTAACTTAATATTACAAACACTGCAGCAAACCTAGCTGTGAGATCAACAATTAAAGTCCTTCAAGTAGTACAGACCATATTCTTCAGTGAACTAAAGTTTGCGCACATGAATAAATGATCAGTTGTTTTAGTTAAGTATGTCAGGATTTTAAGGAACATTGCTTAGTTTCCAATGATTCTCAATTGGTGCAGTAGCCTTAGCCTATGTTCATGTGTTCATTATTTGTTTAGTTTTATGGGTATCACATTACTCTGATTTTTACTGTTACAATGATGTTCTAGTTGGAATAAAACAAAACGATTATCGATAATTATCTGTGAAATAGAAGATATTGCATGCTTTCATTGTAACACCACTTTGTGATTTGAATAAATTTATCTTTATGAATTGAAGTCTTATGTCATTTCTTTTATAGACTTCCTGCAACTGCAAATGTAAATTCAGCTTTGACACATTGATGTGGTCAATTTGTTTGACCCAATCTCCTGGGCTGGTGGAGATCCCACTAACCACTGGGTCAAAAGCTGGGTCAAGGTAGCATATGGGTCAAAGTAGCATATGGGTCAAAATAACCCAGTTCTGGGTCAGACGTCAAATGACTCAGATCCTTAGTCAAATTGACCCAAACCTGGGCTGGTGGAGATTCCACTAAGTTGCTGGGTCAAATTTGGGTCAAAAAATGACCCAAGTGTTTTTACAGTGTAACTAAGTTTCAAGTTATCAGTTAGGCAAGTTTTGTTTAGCATGACCTGTATTTCCTATACTTGGTCATTTTTTTAACGAGGAAATAGCCGGATAAAATTATTCATACACGCAAATGTTTACAACCCCCACCATTTTCACTTGAATTGTATCATAATGTACAAACTATCATATTTTCCCCTTATAGCATATATCTCTACTTTTATGTTTCATTCCTTGAAGCCAATTTAAGAATAATTATAGTTTAATTTGACAAAGAATGCTTTGCTTCGATATTGAAGGAATCTCACATTGACTTCTTTCTGTATCACTGCAGTCTTATGTAACTTTTGAATGAGGAAACCGTTTATTCCATTGATATAGTTGGAAATTGACGATAGCGACCCCCTCTCTCCTCTCCCTTGCCCACTTCACCTGCCTAGTAGATTATGAAGTATACAACTATAGGCCTTTATTATTAGTTTGTTGGTAACATACCTGCATATACCGGGCTACTATATGGCGATTGAGTGCTTAATTATCATTAATGGTTATACATATGAAGTTTAATGCTCTCAATACATTTCAAAACTAATGAAACGGCTGAGTGGTAGCATCTAAGAGAATGTTCCTCTACTTGTGACCCTCCTTGTGGTGTCTGCAATAGACTACTAATTCATAGCTGTTCTTTATAATTGCTACACAGTAAGAATGTAAAGCATCATTTTCGGCGTTTGACAGGAAATGTTGAAGTTTTGAGTAGATTTCATAAATATTGAACTTCTTATCCAATCATTGTCTCTACAACTTGAAAGAAAAAACAGTATAATACTTTTAACATTTCAAGCAGGTCACATAGTAGACGTCAAATGACCCTGTAAATATATTCCTTATATATCATATCTTACAATTAAAATAGCTAATTTCTTTCTCTCTTTTTCAAATATGGAGAGTTATTTCCAACTTTGGATTTTCAGTTATCCGACATAACGTAACATAAAAGAGCATACACATTAATGCCCCGAATGAGCTGTTCTCTGCTTTTCCACATTCTCCACCTACTGTAGCAATATCTGTGTCATTGAAATACAGAATAATATCTTGGTCGATATACAGTCAAATGACCAAGTTTGTTATGTGTTTAATTGCGTTATTACTAACGTGGCGATGGCTGTTCTCTCCTGAAACTCGAAGATGGCAGGCACCGGATTAACATTATAAAAGGTTACAAACCTAAGATTGTTTATAATCTTCGGGGAGGTCAACGGGCCAATTTGGCTTATGACTATTGATTGATTGATAACGTGTGAGTCTAACACTGATTTGGGCTCTGCATGCTATAGTGCAGTAAAGGTCCATTTGTACCTGATGTGCGATATACCTGCACATACTTATTTACCAAAACTTACAGTTCTTGAGAAATCCGATGCCATACACATACAATTAACATGTCTGCTTCTGTTTTATTCTTATACTCAAATCATAGTATACATAATGTGAGACATGAAGTAAGTTAATAATAATCTTAAAATGATTTTTTAAACAGCAGTTTGGTTCTCCGTATATGTGAGAATAGTCGTCAGGTATGATTTGTGTGTCGGCTAAGCGTCACGAATAGATCGATACTTTCAAACTCGAGACTTTCTTATTTTTACATAACTGGATCCATGTGTTTACAGTTAGCGGAAACAGATGTCATAAGAAGGCTTATCTACTGATTCTTATTAATCACATTGTTGCCTGCAGAACGAGGCCCATCAATAACCTAAAGTTACGTGACCTTCTGTATAATTGGCGTATAACTGGAATATAAGGTGATAATAATAAAACATTTTCCTTTCACTATAACGGTACTGCGCATGCTACGTAGTAAGAAACTCATATATATATTTGATACTTTTAGAAAATCACTTATAAGTGACAAGGATAATAACAGTTTTCCACTGAATAATTTAAGAAAAAGCAAAGGTCAGCGAGAATTTAAAACTATAGTCTAAGCTCACATGATTTCCTTAAAAAGATAACGCATTGACTTTGTTGTGAAGTTTGTTATATACTGGAAGGTGGTAGGTAGTTATCAACTCATATATACACATAATAAAGGATATCTGCGTTTGGGAAGCTATTCTCTTGGGTGGAGAAATAAAAGTGTAAACTTAAACTTATACCATGCACAGAGGCGGAATCGAAAGCCACATAAGGGCCCAAAGGAACACGAGGACCCATTTTTACCTCTTTTCACCGTTTCTCAAGTAAGTTTTTTTTCCCTGGCCCTCTCATTGAAAGTGGATCCGGGTGGCTAACACATCCGGGTCCCTCTCGCCAGCCTCATCGCCTACAAAAAAAGCCCATGAATAGTAAGCATGCCTTAAATATAGTTAAGTTATATGGCCTATACTTCTGTACTGTAAGAACCCACCACCCACAATAGTTCATTTCGTACGGATCCTCCATAATGTAAACTCGATCTTGCTCTTCGGTTCAAAGTTCAAAGTTAAACAGAAAGCTGCTTGTGGACGTATATTAACGACGTCGGATGATGACATCGGTAATTTCTGCAGTGTAGGATAAGCGTCTAGGGTCCAGTTGCATTAACGCCTGATGTATAATCTGATCGGAAGATCAAAAACAGAATTGTATTATAAATAATAACAGAAAAAGGTAGAGAATTCCTAAAATGGTTTTCTATATGAAACATTTCAACGAACTTAATTTCCAAATGATTTTTTATCTGCGCATTTCCCCTAAATGTTGTCGTGCTCTTTTTGAAGTAGAAGCGGAGACGGAGGCGAAGGGTCGAGTTGGGATTTTTGGTATATAATCTTGGAACTTTCACTAATTATGTTGCTATAACCGGGAAGTCATTATAATCGATAAAAACAGATATCAGTCTCCTATTTTATGATGAGTGAAAAATGTAAATACATGTTGTTGTTTCTTCCGAAGTAAAATTTCTTTTATAATGATATATGGAAGTTAAATCTGACCTTACAATATAGCTTTTGCTGTGACATCATTTCTTAATAATAGCATATAAAACTAAAGTTTATTACTTTGACTTATAGTCTTCTAGAGTTCATCCTTCTGTGTAATAAAACTTTTTTATTGAATTAGTTGTGTCTTAACATGATATATTATGTGTAACGTCTCAGTAATTCGGCAAAAAGAGAGTGCGTGTGTGTGCGTGTGTGTTTGTGACGCTTCGCTTGTTAAAACGATATCTCACGAATGAAAGCTTCGACCAACGTAATATTTGGTGTATATGAGTACCACATTGAGTAGAAGAACCCGATCGCTTTTTGGGGAGGTGAAATGTCATTTGGAATCACCAGGGGCCAAATAGTGAAACCTTGTTAACATGATATCTTAAGGAGGTAAGCTTGGATCAATCTCATATTTCGCGAGTAGGAGGACCACATTTAGGAACAAAAGCTTATATTTTCTTAAGTCAACGGTCATATGGGGTGACCAGGGGGCAAATTGTGTAAACCTTTTAAACACGATATCTCAAGAAGGAAAGCTTGGATCAATCTCGTATTTCGTGTGAAGGATACCACACTGAGTCAAGATCCCTATTGTTTTGGTGGAGGTCCATGTCCATTTGGGGTCACTATAGGTGAAATCGTGAACACCTTTTAAAAACAATAACTCAAGAAGGGAGGGTTAGACGAAACTCATATTCAGTATGTAGATGTGACACGTTCAGTACAAGATTTTATTTAGGTCAAAGGTCATTTGGAATCACCAGACGCCCATATGTGGAAACCTTCTTTTGTAATCTACCATATCTCCCACCACACCGACCAGGCAATTGTAAATAAGCTTATGGGCATCCGTACAATCTAAAAATCAAAACTCAAACACATTTGCATTTGCTTCAACGTGCCGCTCTGAAGCCTTACTTTGCGTGCAAAAAGGTTTACGTGCTTTATGTAGTACAGTGGGTCTATCGGACGGTTCCCGTCGTATTAATTTCAGGTTGGATGTAATTTCGTTGTGACCAGGCGTCGTTTATGAAACTTGACAGTTCGTCTAGTTAGATTTTTTACCATGACCAATGCGAAATAATTGTGTAAAATGGTCTTAGTTTGGCAGTGAGTTAACGAGCTTTTGTCTGGATCGGCTGTTGATCTCGATTTGTGTAGTCTCTTCCAACAGTTTCAGCATAGCTAGGCCTTAAAAGTAATGTTCGACTTTCGTCAATTATTATGGGACAACTTGAACAAACATGGCTAGGCCTGTGAGTAATTTTGTAATGTCTAGGCCAGCAACGGTTGGATAGAATAGGATTCGTTGACACAACAGCGTGAAGAATACCAGCCAGGATACCAATACACTTAAGATGGCAAAACATCTCTTTAATAATTTCTTAAGGCAATTTTCCTACTAGCTATCAGTCATAATTCTCAAAAATAGAACAATTTTAGGAGTTTTGAGATAAATTTGCTGTTGTTGCTGCTAGGATGTTTGTAAGATAGATGCTCTTAACAACCTCAGATTTTCATTGCGTAAAAGATCGCTTTGATTTAGGCAGTGTAACGAATGCCCTCCAACTCTACCAAAATTACAGCTGCTACTGCAACTAAATTAATAAACAAATAAAAGAAATAACATTGAAATGTACAGCTGTCTAAATACTTTAAAATACAAATAAGCTTCACTGGACAAAAATAGACAATTTAAATAACATATACACTATTACATTATCGATGACTACTGATATCAGAGTTTAAAAGGGATTGGGAGGAGGGGACAGGGTAGACGACAAATGGTTATTTGCCTTCATGGTGCGTGCTGGTAATACATCATTTCAACATGTAACCCATTAAAGCACTTTTTGTTTACTATGGTTGGTATTTAACGATTATTGTAATTGACGCCTCAATTAAATAGATGGCGCTAGTTTTGAATGATCAATAATGTACACATAGATACATTTCAACGGATACAAAGCCTTAATAAGAACATTCTAAATAAAAAAAAGCATTACACATTCATATGACCTGAAAATAGCAAAATGCTAATGTTACATCATCATCCTAAATGTTCACGCTACTGTTGCAACTTCTAACAATGTATTATATGCAACTTCTCTTCTAACCTATTTTTTTTCATAATCCGTGCGTTTTTTCTTCCGTTGAATTTAATATCGTTGTCAATGTCATACATTACAACCAGAAATATTGACGATTTCCTGACGAAAGAAGAACACTTTGTATGGATGTATATATTACTAGGAATGTAGCTTTATTTAAAGACTTGAGAGGGAATTATTTTTCAGTCATACATCAATTCATTTTCATTTTTCATAATCCGTGCGTTTTTCTTCTTCCGTTGATTTTATTATCGTCGTCAATTTCAAGTTGACGATTTCCTGACGAAAAAGCAATACTTTATGTATATATTACTAGAAACGTAGCTTTTTTACAGACTTGAGAGGGAATTATTTTCAGTCATACATAAATTCTTTGAGTAAATTTTAAAAGATATGATCTTATTTTCTTGTCCGGCGAATCATTCCTGGATTTTTTATCTGTGTATAACGTCACTTCTATTGATCAGTAATAAAAAGATGATAAATTTGCTTCCAACACATGTGATCACTTTCACCTATTTGACAATGTTCGTGAACATGAAAATGAAAATTGTCCAGTAAAGAGACACATCCTTCCTCAATGGCCTTGTCTACATGTAGACTCAACCATGTGTGCTACTGTCGCACTATTGATAAGTTTTCCTACTATGTACATCTCTCGGACCTGGGCCATAAGGGTATCATGTTACTTGTAATGATCAATAATAACTAGATGACATATTTGCTTCCAATACATGTGATAACTTTCACCAATGACTATTGAAAAGGTTTCCTAATATTTACATCTGTCGCACCCGGACCATCGTCCTGCTTGGTTACTGTCATCATCGCCTCATACGCTATCACCATCGCTTACTACATCAGTAGCATGTAGGTTACAGCACTCAGATATACCAGGCTTTCGGTTATAAACGCGTGACCATATCTCCATCGAGTTGGTATAGAATATTATCCAGGTTTGTAGTAGCATACAATCATCATTTACAGGTATGTGTTCGATTGTTGCTGTTTATCATTAATTCTTTATTGTACTGTCTCGTAGTCTTTCCTATCTTCTTCTCTGTTTGTCGCTGAATATTCATAGTCTTGGTCACCTACAAGTTCAGTTAGTTCAGCACATCTGTTATGTTCAGACATTCCATGTTGATGATTCACCTCCTCGTACGATTGATCATCTTCTTTCTTCTTTATTCCTATTATTTTGTGTTCGTAATCATGACGTATTATAGAAGAGCTACCAGTCGCCATGGCAACACCGACGTCACTTCTTCCACTCATATGATTTACAAATTGAGGGTTGGGCTCAATATATCCGTCTTCATCCTTACCTTGTATTGAATTTGATGCAGGATGTCCTCTCAGCTGAAATTCACCCTCCTCCTTTTTCATCTCCTTTCTCTTATTCCTTTTACATTGACTTTTATGACAAAGAAGAATTGTAATGACAATTGCGAGTATTATCACAACAATAGATAAAAGAATGATAACAATGTTTTTATTTTTCACTACTGGTGTCTTAGTAGAGTTATTCATTGGTTCTTCAGTAATATCTTTCCGTACCCAGGATGATGATGGTGGTGATGATGATGATGGTGGTGGTGATGATGTTGGTGTATTTTTCGCAGGTCCGATGGGTAGTTGATAGGTAGTTGTAGTGGAAGGAGGCGATGATAATCTCATCGGTGTTAATGTTGCTGGAACGGTCACTGGTTGCAAGGTTGGAGTTTGAGATCTAGTGTCAGATGGCCTTGGCTTTACATTAACGGGTCCAACAGAACATGGTTGTGCTCCACTAATGCTAAGCATGAGGTGTGAACACTCGTATACTGTGTTATCGTCATCAGCAGTGAATGGACCAACAACAGCTATTACTATACCTTTAACAAAACTTGAACTTTGAGTAACTGTAGAATTATTTAAAGGAACGGGATTAGGTTCAATCTTTTCTTGCCATATATAGTCAAACGATGTGAAATCACCCGAATCGGCACTCCACAGAAAGTAACAAAATAAAGTCAATCTTTCACCTTCATTCACATTTAATGTTTCACTGCTTTGTGGACAGTAGAGGCTATTCCCTAATCGGACATCCAATGTCAGGTTGGTCAAAGTACTAGAGCCATCACCAGTCACCAAACACTGGTATATTCCACCGTGGAATGCCTGTACACGTGTAATCCTCACCTCTATAGACTTTATCAACGTAGTTATCCTGAAATTGTCTTGACTGTCGATGATCATGTTTGATTGATGGCTAATTTTAAATTGAGGATCATTCAACTCAGGAGCAGAACATGTCATCACGATATCAAATTCACCAACCAGTACGACTCTGTTTAAGTCATAGTCGTTTATTTCGAAAACAACGCACTCTGCTGTAGAAAATACGGCTATAAAATAACATGAAACTAATACAACCACATTGACATCCATGCTGGAACGTTGAAGTCGGGCTGGATGAAAAACTCTAATCGGTGGTTAGTTTGCGATAATTTTCCATTCACTTGAGACTGACTTATACTGTACACATGTGCGGTGGTTCTGCTCAACGCCACAAGGAAGTAAGAAGTTAAGCTATTCCCGTTTTTACAGGTCCACGCAGAACTGTTTGAGTTCCCCTAACGTTTATACGTTAGGCAAACAAGGCTGAATGAATCTGAAAGATTTTGAATGACATTTCTTTTCAGGTCACTGTTAAACAATAGCTTTATCGCTGTGTTGTATTTGAAATATGCAATGAACCATACATTCTTATTAGTATTTTTGGGGTCGTTGAGCATAGCATATATATAGGCATTTCAAGTCTTATCAACCTCAGCCTCGCCTGAGGCCAGTGCATGTTTACCCGAAAGGGGCACTGGGCATGGGAGGTAAGGCATGGATGAGTGCATCAACTGGACCGCGATTCTAAAGGTCAGCCTATACTAAAAATAAAAATTATTATATCAATATTTCATCAAACTAACTATCTTGTTGCATTTATGGTATTTCAAAGTGCTTATATGATATACGAATCCTTTCATGTTGGTAAAGCATATAGGCCCTATAAGAATTTGGATAGTTTTGCGGTAGTCCCACATATTTAATCTTATAGTGTACCGTATACACTGGAAATATTACACACGCTGCCGTTTACGTCAGTGGAAACCTATAGCTCTTACAGGAATTCGTGTCGTGTCGTTTCTTTCTTTATATATATATTAACATTAGAGGGAAAACCCGGTTAGCGTAAAGCTAATCTCCTCGAGGTCCTGAACTACAAAAGCTGAAAACGCGAATGGTCTGCATAGAGCATTAAATTGTTTGAACAATTATTGTAATACTTGTAAAATGTATGTAAATGCAAATAAGACTAAAACCGTCATTTCCTCAATGAGTAAGACTAAAGGCTTAAAAATTAATAACTCCCCCAAAAATAGTCTAATTAGCATAGCCTAACGTACTTATAGGGGCACAGCTATACATACTAGCCTACCAAAGAGCAGCTTGTGCTTCGATATTAATTAGCCTAGACCACTATTGCCATTTAATAAACTACACATTTGTGTAACTTACCGTTCAACCAGCGCTGTTTGACTCTTACAAATTCCGGATTTTGATGGATTTTATCAAATCTATTCTGTACCTAACACTGTTTGAGTTATGTCTACTGTAGGCTACATGTAGCTACGTACCTATACGATTGAAGTTTACATATAGCTAGCCGGACGGCCGAACGCGTAACGTTATGCTGTAGAGCACCGGCTACTCATCGGTAAAAGATAAAGGTAGCGTACAGTAGATTATCGGCAATTTATCTGCAATTTCTTGATTTTTTTCTTTAAAGGAGCTATTTAATTCTTCCTTTGGGTATTATGTTTATTAAGGTGATTTTATAATAACAATACACACATCGACTTATGTAGAATATTCCGATATCACATCCCTAAGTGCTGTATTTACCGTACGCGAATATATTCAATATCAGAATCTTCAATGCACCCTATTTTACCTAGATTTTAATCAATTTTAATGAACGATAATAAAAACAAAAATTTTCCGTTCACCCTTTAATCCACTTCTCACAATATTTGCAGAATGTAACTGTATCGTTCCAAATGAAAAGAAAGTATATAGGTCACCCTAAGTCAAATGTGTCCGTAAGTGCCTTATTTTTCAGATGAAATGTCGCCTAAAGGTCTGATTTATATATATATATATATTTTATTATTTTACTGCATGGTAATGTCTAGAGTAAACTTAATATATACTAGGGAATTTTGTGTTATAAGGAAAGGTTAGTCTTGAATGTTTAGTGTTCAACATTTTAGGTCTCTTTAATCTGTGAGATTGCATACACGTAGACATTACCACCAAAACAGCAAGTCTTAGTATACCTCATCATGTTAAAAGCCTCCTAGGTTTAATGTGTGTCAACACGCAAAAGTATCAAACTAATAATCTTTTTATGATCTTTTTATAGTTAATTTACAAGAAGTAACCTCCTCTTCGGATTTTAATAATTTATTGTGTAGTATTAAATATTAACCATATTGCAGTATAAACTACTTAAAATATTTCTAACACATTAGTAATGCTTTATGTACCTAATTCGGAAAAATTGTCCAGACAGGAAGAATCACATTTGCAAACCTAACTACCTTGCAAGTTATTAGTTAGGCAAGTTTTGTTTAGCATGACCTGTATTTCATATACTTGGTGATTTTGTTACCGAGAAAATAGCCGGATAAAATTATTTATACTCGCAAATGTTTATAAGGTTAAACCCCCGTCATTTTCACTTGAAATGTATCAGAATGTACAAACTATCATATTTTCCCCTTATAGCATATATCTCCATTTTTTTGTTTCATTCCTTGAAGCCAATTTAAGAATAATTATAGTTTAATTTGACAATGATTGCTGTGATTCGATATTGAAGGAATCTCATATTGACTTCTTTCTGTATCACTGTCTTATGTAACTTTTTAATGAGGAAAACGTTTATTCCATTGATATAGTTGGAAATTGACGATAACGATCCCCATCCCTTCCCCTGCCTCCCACTTCATGTGCCTAGTAGAATATGAAGTATACAACTATAGGCCTATATTATTAGTTTGATGGTAACATACATGCATACACCGGGCTACTATAGGGCGATTGAGTGCTTATCATTAATGGTAATACATATGAAGTTTAATGCTCTCAATACATTGCAAAACTAATGAAACGGCTGAGTTGTAGCATCTACGAGAATATTCCTCTACTTGTGACCCTTCTTGTGGTGTGTACAATTGACTACTAATTCAAAACGGTTCTCTTTAATTGCTACACAGTAAGAATGTAAAGCACCATTATCTGCGGTTGACGGGAAATGTTGAAGTTTTGAGTAGATTTCATAAATATTGAACTTCTTATCCAATCATTGTCTCTACAACTTGAAAAAAAAACAGTATAATACGTTTAACATTTCAAGCAGGTCACATAGGAGACGTCACATGACCCTGCAATATATTCCTTATATATCATATGATGTAATCTAACAATTAACATCTATCTAATTTCTTTCTCTCTTTTTCAAATATGGAGAATTAATTCCAACTTTGGAATTTTAGTTATCCGACATAACATAACAGTAAAAGAGTATACACATTAATGTCCCGAATCAGTTGTCCTTTGCTTTTCCACATTCCCCACCTACTGTAGCAATATCTGTGTCAATGAAATACATAATATTATCTTGGTCGATATACAGTCAAATGACAAAGTTTGTTATGTGTTTAATTGCGTTATTACTAACGTGGCGATGGCTGTTCTCTTCTGAAACTCGAAGATGGCAGGCACCGGATTAACATCATAAAAGCTTAAAAACCTAAGATTGTTTATAATCTTCGGGGAGGTCAACGGGCCAATTTGGCTTATGACTATTGATTGATTGATAACGTGTGAGTCTAACACTGATTTGGGCTCTGCATGCTATAGTGCAGTAAAGGTCCATTTGTACCTGATGTGCGATATACCTGCACATACTTATTTACCAAAACTTACAGTTCTTGAGAAATCCGATGCCATACACATACAATAAACATGTCTGCTTCTGCTTTATTCTTATACTCAAATCATAGTATACATAATGTGAGACATGAAATAAGTTATCTTAAAATGATTTTTAACAGCAGTTTGGTTTTCCGTATATTTGAGAATATTCGTCAGGTGTTATTTTTGTGAGGCTAAGCGTCACGAAAACATCGATAATTCCAAACTCGAGACTTTCTTATTTTAACATAACTGGATCTATGTGTTTACAGTTAGCGAAAACAGATGTCATAAGAAGGCTTATCTACTGATTCTAATTAATCACACTATTGCCTGCAGAACGAGGCTCATCAATAACCTAAAGTTACGTGATCTTCTGTATAATGGCGTAACTGGAACATGAGGTGATTATAATATAACATTTTCCATTCACTATAACGGTACTGCGCATGCTACGTAGTGAGAAACTCATATATATATATATTTGATACTTTTAGAAAATCACTTATAAGTGACAAGGATAATAACAGTTTTCCACTGAATGATTTAAGAAAAAGAAAAAGGTCAGCGAGAATTTAAAACTAGTCTAAGCTCACATGATTTCCTTTAAAAGATTACGCATTGAGTTTGCTATGTACTGGAAGGTGGTAGGTAGGTATCAACGCATATATACACATTATGAAGGATATCTGCGTTTGGGAAACTATCCTCTTGGGTGGAGAAATAAAAGTGTGAACTTAAACTTATACCATGCACAGAGGCGGAATCGAAAGCCACATAAGGGCCTCAGGACCCCTTTTTACCTCTTTTCACCGTTTCTCAAGTAAGTTTTATTTTTCAGGGCCCTCTAATTGAAAGTGGACCCGGTGTTGCTAACACATCCTCGCACCTCTCGCCAGCCCTCATCGCCTACGAAAACAGCCCATGAATAGTAAGCATGCCTTAAATATAGTTAAGTAATATGGCCTATACTTATGTACTGTAAGAACCCACCACCCACAATAGTTCATTTCGTACAGATCCTCCATAATGTAAACTCCATCTTGCTCTTCGGTTCAAAGTTCAAAGTTAACGTGAGGGCTTGTACAACAGAAAGCTGCTTGTGGACGTATATTAACAACGTCGGATGATGACATCGGTAATTTCTGCAGTGTAGGATAAGCGTCTAGGGTCCTGTTGCATTAACGCCTGATGTAATCTGATCGGAAGATCAAGAACATAATTTTATTATATAAAAGAACAGATAAAGGTAGAGAATTCCTAAAAAAAAAAAAAATTATTTGAAAGATTTCAACGAATTTAATTTCCAAATGATTTTTTTACAGCGCATTTCCCCCTATATGTTGTCTTGCTCTTTTTGAAGTAGAGTTGTGGTTTTAGTATATAATCTTGGAACTTTCACTAATTATATTGCTATAACCGGAAAGTCATTATAATCGATAAAACAGATATCAGTCTCCTATTTTATGATGAGTGAGAAATGTAAATACGTGTTGTTGTTTCTTCCGAAGTAAAATTTCTTTTATGATATATGGAAGTTAAATCTGACCTTACAATATAGCTTTTGCTGTGACATCATTGCTTAATAAAAGCATATAAAACTAAAGTGTATGACTTTGACTTATAGTCTTCTTATAGTTCATCCTTCTGTGTAATAAAACTTTTTATTGAATTAGTTGTGTCTTAACATGATTTATTATGTGTAACGTCTCAGTAATTCGGCAAAACGGCTGGACTGACAATTCATCTGAAATAACTCGATGAATTCTGTACAAACGTTGACTTACCTAAAAACCAGTCTTATGCTGCTTTATCCTTTAGTATTTCCTGCATAGAGAGAAAACAAGAATATAAAGTATTTAGATTATTCATTAATTTAGGCGATAACCCATATGTGATGATAATAAACTATGTACGGAAAGCGAAATGTATGCCCTACCACAACGTTTGCAATCTAAGGCTGTATTTGCAAAGCAAACTTCTGTATGAGGTTGAGTGTAGAGGGAGGTAGAGGGCGAGTGTACACCCTAAGGAATGGTCTAATTTAAACCCCCCCCCCTTCCCTTCCCAACACACACTGACCATTTCCCCTGCTGACGGTTGAGGTCGGGCCTCTCCTTTCCCCTTCCGTCCGGCCTTTGCGCACGCTACTTGAGGTATGCCTTTGCGAACGTTACTGGAGGTATGCCTTTGCGCACGCTACTGGAGGTATGCCTTTGCGCACGCTACTGGAGGTATGCCTTTGTGCACGCTACTGGAGGTATGCCTTTGCGCAAGCTACTGAAGGTATGCCTTTGCGCACGCTACTTGAGGTATACCTTTGCGCACGCTACTGGAGGTATGCTTTGCGCACGCTACTGGCGGTATGCCTTTGCGCACGCTACTGGAGGTATATCCCCTTCCAGACATTCTTATATGATTAATGGTGATTAGTTGTACAGATAATGTTATATTTTTCAAATTTTCAGTATTTTTTTCTACTTTTTCTTCTTCCAAATGTATCAATAATGTATTTTTGTCTTCTGAAAATGTTGGCAACCCTCTAAGCTTTGTTGAAGGCCCTCTAAAGAGTCGCTCCCCCGATTTGAAGACGAGGGTACTAAGATATGTAATTTAACTCAGCTTTCCAATAGTTTTGTCTTACTTTTTGCGCATCTATCATTATTTTGATTGCAATTTTTCAACTTTTAAAATAGCAAATAAATTGTTGGATAGAATAGAAAGTCGAATCACAGGTACAAGTTTTGTCTGGCTCAAAATGTGGCCTTGCTATATTTGCTTTTTGAAAAGTCTTACCCATTTAAAATATAAGTTCAAGAGTTTTGGCGTAACGAGCTTCATCATATAGTTTAAAATTATGCAATATATCCATATTATTATGGTGCTCTACATACTTACGTTGAGATATGCACCCAGTCTTCGATTTGACGTCGACTTTTTCCACATTCTTTTTCCAGCCAAGTTCTTTAAGGAAAGTAATAAATAAGAGTTATCTAAAGAAATAAATCAAATATTGATATCCAAATATTCCTATATCCTTTAACACATCTGACTTATTTTTGCCATTACTGTTCACATATATAAACTTGATTAAAAATAATGGTTTAGGCAGACATACATATCAACCTCACACAACGGCGTACAACCGGGGATGTGGAGAGGGGTTGTCACAATCAAAATCAAAATTAGACCTCCAAACGATTCCAAATCCATCTCAAAACTAGAGTTGAAATCATGTGATCTTACACTGATGAATCCTAGAGTAATAAATCATAAATAAAGAAACAGAAAACAAACTCGTTCTCTTCGTTCGTCACATTGTAATAACTTTAGGTTAACAAAATGCTACTGCTTCTGAACCACCTCATTGCAGGCTTTTGTAATACATTTCCCCTAAAATTTAATTCCTCTCACTAAAGTCACTGAAGTTCGTTTGGTTTTAAAGTTCATCAGTAGTTTCGCAGCAAATGTTACTAAATCATAAATTAATAATCATTATCTTCGACCTCCTACAAACCCTATAACTATGATCCTCGAAGTCTTCTCCTTCTCTGAGGTATTAAAAGTTTAATTTAAAAGCCTCTCCGGCAAATATTTTACAACCACCAGACAATTAATTGGAAAACTTATTGCGAATTTTTAGTACGCTAAAAATCTGGGGTTGTTTGTGTTGGCCTTTATCAATGCCTAAGCTTATTAAATATGTCACGTCAGTTTACAAAGACAGTGGCTAAGGCTGACATACTTTACACGTTTCATAAGTTATATCATCAGCTTTTAACTTGAATTAGACAATTAAAGATACATGTGTCAATATTTCGGTATTGTGGGCATTAACGTATAGCCTACGCGATTATTACACAAATTATATTCGTCTCACTATAGAAGTACTATTAACTCCATGGTCTGAATTGTTGTTTACATTATGCGTACTGGTATAAACGTGCAACCAGTATTTCAAGCAGGTTCAAATAGGCGCCGTAACTATTTAAAACAACAACTCTTTAAATTATATCTGTTAGAAATGAATTAAGAATGTACATGGATTTATATAGCATTACATAAGAATGAAAAACCAAAAATATCCATTGGATCAGCTCTCATAATTGTATACTACTTTATTTATCTAATTTGAGAGAGGAAGAACAGTGAGTTTAGCGATTCTTTAATTAAATTACTTAAAAGATTGGTTAATCATTGACAACCCGAATAGATTCTTCAAGTGTTCTGAATCTTTCAATCAATCAAGCAAATTAAGGCAGTAGAATTTTAAAAATTTTCTTTTTATTGGAGATATTGACTCTCAACTGATTTGGCGATGACTCAAGATTGTTTTCTTTGGAACTGCCAGGTTTCAAAATGCGTGAGGCTCTTTTAAACATTTTACATAAGTTGACTAAAGCCAATTAATACCATTCTAATGAATTTCATCGTAAGTATCTAATATGTTTGAAAGAAAATAGAGTAACCAAACCACCTGTTTTAATTTTTCTGTTATAGCATGCGATTCAAACATTTCCAGTTTTACGAACGTTAGAAATCATTTCAATGACGCCCTCCAATTCATCTGTAAATGAAAATCGATCATTTTTTTGTTTCACTACACAAGACAAATAGTCGCTGAGACAGCTTACAGGTAACAAAATGTTGGTAGGGTTTATTTGGTGAACTGGTGATATCATCTATACAAAAAGACAAATCCTATACTTGTTTATAGTTAATCAGTCAGCCAAAGTGGTCTGGTGCAGATAGGGTTAAACAATAACAGCAACAGCAACAGCATCTTGAAAACAACAACAAATGTTATAAGCAGCTATCAAGATTTTGTTGTAACAAGTAAGATAGCGACAACATTCACCTGCAACGTTAATTGCATCTCAATAAAGTTAGTATACGAATTTCAAATGTGTTACAGCGCACAGTGTGTCTAATATACTTACTCTTAGCTTTTCACCGAAATTTGTCCTTCTTGTTGACTTTTTCTGCAAGGTAAAAAAGGAAGAAATGGCAAATAATAATCCAGTCTACAGATTCATATTATTGGTTCAATACGAAAACTACTCCTTGAAGCCGACAGGATGATATGAAAGGATGTTTAACGTCACTTGTCAGACTGGGGATGACATTTCCCCCTCCCCCCCCCCCGTTACCCACCCACCCAGCTCCACACTTGCACACAGAGACACATAGGCATAGTCGTCCCCGCGCAATTCATTATTGTTTGCGAATACAGTCAGTTGCCGCCGGAGAGTTATTCAATGAATTCATGCTTGTTCACTTTGTTTTTAGACTGAGCCCTGTTCGTTGGTCGAAAAGAGAAACTCACAGATGAGTTCCTTATTTTGAGGGGAGACTAGTAGAAGGGCAAGGGGGAGGTGGGGTAAGGGGTGGCTATTCTTGAGCAGTAAGAACACGAAAAGCCGACCGCCGTTTCGATCTTATAACATGAATTACATTGCACGTGCAGAAAATGTAGTCAGAAGGGATAAAAAGAACGCAGTTCAACAAGAAATTCGTCCGCGGTGATCTTGGAATACTTTCGTGAGGGAGCACCCGCATATATCATTATATTCAATGCGCTCCGTAATATAATTCCCGACATGCCGTCTTGCTAATCCATTCATTTCTCTTAACAGACAGGGAGCGAGAGAGAGAGATCATAATGTGCACGAATGAAGGTAGGTTTTTCTTGGAGGCACCTAGGAATCAAATGTTACTTTTGAAAGTTGTTTTTAAATATGTTGATGGTGAAGTATGCCCTATTTTAATACAAAAAGACAACATTTTTGTTGTGCCCAACTGGATGTCTTCGAGTCGAAATTCATGAAACATTGAAAGAGCTGAGACTCTCCATTGTGACCAGGGAGTAAATAAGTATTGTTACAAAAATAGGTGACATTTTTGTTTAATCATAATTATATTGTAGTGCTTAATAAGCTACCGTAGATTACGGCTGTTAAGCGTCATGGCGATGAGTGCACATGAAGGCCTCGTGGGCCGGAAGTTGAGCTTCCGCTACTATTGTTTAACTTTGTTCAGTAACTTCCTGACACGTGCTGTGTGAAAGTTACGGCCAGCCTGCACTGATACGCAGGGTTAAGACAGATCTGTTTTTGCAGCCGAAGAGAAAGGATCTTTATCAAAGTGGTCGTTATATATATAGATTAGAATTAGAATCGTTAAGTTGTGATTGAACTTTTGTCGTTTGTATAGTCAGTCAATTTCTCTGTGTTTGATTTGGGTAAACCAACTGTTAGTTAGCCCTAATAACTTTATATTCTGGAGTCGTTGTGCACCGTCGCCGTAGAAGTTTTGCCGTGAATCTAACCGGGCCTAGAGTAAGTACCAGTATATAATCAACCTATATATATAAATCGGTCGTATAGAGACCAGACGTTGAACACCTAAATTAACGGTGACATTAATCGGGCAGAGTGTAACTCGACATCTGTCTGGCTGGGGGTTAAATTATTCCGTACCAAGGGGGAAATTACATTTACATATTTCTGCTGGTATTCTGGACCTAACGGGAGGGCCTCTTTCATTTTTACGGAACCACATATTTTAGCTGCTGTTATATTCTAGATGTAGGGACCATCTTTCCACCCCATACCCGCGGAATTGTCGGTAATTCGCCTAACAGCGGAACACAGGGCTATTCCGCCTACCCGCGGAATTGACGGTATTCCGCCTAACAGCGGAACAGAGGGTATTCCGCCTACCCGCGGAGTTGACGGTATTCCGCCTAACAGCGGAACAGAGGGTGTTCCGCCTACCCGCGGAATTGACGGTATTCCGCCTAACAGCGGAACAGAGGGTATTCCGCCTACCCGCGGAATTGAGTGGATTCCGCCGAACAACGGAAAGGAGGCTTGTTCCGCCTATTTTTGCGGAATATACTATAATACTGGTTTCTGGCGGAATTAGGAATATTCCGCAGGTCATATACTGGGACTCTACACCTGACTAGTTGTCACCAGGGTCCTACATTGTGTTGCATTGATGTTTCTTCATATATATACTACATAAATGTATTCAGATGTTCATTTAATGCCTGTAGCATGAAACTGAAAGCAAGTCGTGTTGTAAATAGATTGTTTATACCTACGACCTTGTGTGCCTGAGTATTTATTTCAGAACAGAACTCCGTTCCAGTGATCCTAGACTCCAGTCGAGACCTGATCTCACACCACGGACGAGGTAGCGTTACAGTATCTTAAAATGACATAGCGACACCTATAGTGTATAAATTAGCTGCGCCCAACATTTAAATTTCGTCGTTCCAGGCTGGTTTCAACATTGCTCCTTGGGTGCATGATGGTTTCTAAACACAACGGCTTCACTAGTTACCGTGAGAATGTGATCGAGCACCGAGACTCGACGTTTAAGCGAACATTTTTGCCTTATTTCGATTCGAATTGAAATGAGAAGTTTCAAACACGGCAAAAATACTACGTGCTGGAACCCACGCCCTCTGTTTCCAGGGATACCTCGGAGCATGACCGTAACGTTACCATGGGGAGCCCAGGTGTATGGATTAATTACAATGAATTACGTCAGAACACAGACAATGAATTACGTCATACCATGGAGTAGCAAGTAATAATACTTAAATGCTTCCAGATTTAATGTATATGCATATAATTTAAGGTTCATGACAATGCAATGTTTCCAATATATGAAACTCCGATCATTGTGTCTAAGTTTGGGGTTTTTTTTTTGGTAAATTGGTTTACTCTTTTAAAGCACTAAAGTGTATGTCTCCCTCTTCAAATGTTATATTCTTAATCCGCAAACTATCATATTTATTCATTGCATTGAGTGTAAGGAATCACATCTCCAAACAGCTTCTTATCGATCAAAGCAATATCAAAACTTTATAAGAATCGGTTATAGTATCCCTAAAACTAACATGTTTGCGGGTTATTTTCCTTCTTTGTTGATGAGAAGTGTACCTTTTTTTTATTATAAATGTGCCCTTTATTGACAGATTCAAAAAGAAATGAAATACGGAAATTTGTAGTACGGAATGCATGCACAGCGGATCCATTTTATCGGAAAGGTTTAAGGTCACTTTGTAGTTTGTCCCGTCAAACCAAAGTCACATGTCCCAATTCCCCTCAAAGATGATGCCCTTCCCAGATTGAACCCTCGTCCGCGTTCCCTACCCTCCTACCCACCCACCCACCAACCCACCCACCCACCCACCGGGGAGCTGACTTTAACGATATAGCCTTCGTTGGGAATATTGTACTTTATTTTATTCTGAGTGACTCATGTGAGTTGAAGTGAGAAATGTCAATGCAAGTTATATGAAAGCAACCAGCTTCTTGAAGTCTGATGTGTCTGGAGTAAAATCACGGAAATAGTTCAAACTGATGCTAGGATCATTCCTCATAAGTGTAATCAATAACCACAAAATAATTAGATATCCAACATTACAGTCCCCGTAGACTGTCTAACACATGAATAATGCATTGCATTATTTTAATTTTGCCAGAGACTTTGAGAAACATTTCCAATTCAAATGATACAATATGTATACGTAGATCTGCTGACTGATAATGACTCGTAAACTTAAAAATCAAGTTTACCAGACATGGTTTCTTCTGTATACACACTGAAATTGACTCGTAAACTTAAAATCAAGTTTACCAGACATGGTTTCTTCTGTATACACACTGATATTGACTCGTACACTTAAAATCAAGTTTACCAGACATGGTTTCTTCTGTCAACAGACTGGCATTGACCCGTAAACTTAAAATCAAGTTTACCAGACATGGTTTCTTCTGTATACAGACTGGCATTGACCCGTAAACATAAAACCAAGTTTACCAGACATGGTTTCTTCTGTATACAGACTGATATTGACCCGTAAATTAAAAATCAAGTTTACCAGACATGGTTTCATCTGTATACAGATTGATATTGACCCGTAAACTTAAAATCAAGTTTACCAGACATGGTTTCTTCTGTATACAGATTGATATTGACCCGTAAACTTAAAATCAACTTTACCAGACATGGTTTCATCTGTATACAGATTGATATTGACCCGTAAACTTAAAATCAAGTTTACCAGACATGGTTTCTTCTGTATACAGATTGATATTGACCCGTAAATTAAAAATCAACTTTACCAGACATGGTTTCATCTGTATACAGATTGATATTGACCCGTAAATTAAAAATCAAGTTTACCAGACATGGTTTCATCTGTATACAGATTGATATTGACCCGTAAACTTAAAATCAAGTTTACCAGACATGGTTTCTTCTGTATTCACACTGATATTGACCCGTACACTTAAAATCAAGTTTACCAGACATGGTTTCTTCTGTGAACAGACTGGCATTGACCCGTAAACTTAAAATCAACTTTACCAGACATGGTTTCTTCTGTATACAGATTGATATTGACCCGTAAACTTAAAATCAACTTTACCAGACATGGTTTCATCTGTATACAGATTGATATTGACCCGTAAACTTAAAATCAACTTTACCAGACATGGTTTCATCTGTATACAGACTGAAATTGACCCGTAAACTTAAAATCAACTTTACCAGACATGGTTTCTTCTGTATACACACTGATAATGACTCGTAAACTTAAAATCAAGTTTACCAGACATGGTTTCATCTGTATACAGACTGATATTGACCCGTAAATTTAAAAATCAAGTTTACCAGACATGTTTTCTTCTGTATACAGACTGATAATGACTCGTAAACTTAAAATCAAGTTTACCAGACATGGTTTCTCCTGTATACAGACTGTGTTGACCCGTAAATTTAAATCAAGTTTACCAGACTTGGTTTTTTTTCTGTATACAGACTGATATTGACCCGTAAACTTAAAATCAAGTTTACCAGAAATGGTTTCTTCTGTATACTTGTGAGCTATTATAAAAAGCCCCCAGCTAGATGGCTACAAAAGTTTATTTTGATTCACTTAAAAATAACAAATAAAAGAAAGAATATACAAACACTGGCTATATATAACATGGACTATCATTGCTACCAGGATGCCAATATCCTCTTTTTTTATCAATTCCTAGATACCCTTAAACCTATCACAGTTAACATCTCAATCCCACCAATAATGTATACTTAATTGAGAGAACAAGAAGTAATCTTAGAATCAATTCAATTTGACGATTCTTTCATCTCGAATAGCTTTAAAAGGTCACATTTTCCCGGCTTTAATGTCACCACATCATTACTATATTGATTTGCTGTACATGTAAAATAAACAAAATT
Organism: Apostichopus japonicus; assembly: GCF_037975245.1. Classification (NCBI taxonomy): domain Eukaryota; kingdom Metazoa; phylum Echinodermata; class Holothuroidea; order Aspidochirotida; family Stichopodidae; genus Apostichopus; species Apostichopus japonicus. The sequence continues at coordinate 12,705,826 of NC_092570.1, read as the reverse complement.
CTTTATCTACAGAGTTTGGTAGAGAGAGGGAGAGAGTAAATGTCGAATTATAAAAGATTGCAAAAGCTTTTCCTGGCGTTCACTGAACGAGGCCTACAACATATCAAGAGGCCGACGCCGTTTATGCTTCGTATAGGAAACTTAATTAAAACAAGGAAACATCTTAATATTAAGTGGTTTTTCTTAAAATTTCTTAAGATGTTTTTATTCATTCTCCAGCTTTCTTTCCGCTATGAGAATAAAAAGAAAACCTGCTACTAAGCATATCATTGCATTTTTTTTTTAAATTATCATTACTTCGTTTTCTGTTGTAAAAGAAAAATGTTTAAATTACCAGCCTAAGCTTGCTAATGGCATAGAAATATGTTTCTATAATATTGGTAAGTTTAAGCTGGTATAGACGTATAGTTATATGTTATATGAATATTATACGACAACATTGACACGTGTTTTCTTTAAATATCAGTGTTGTTTAACTAATTTTTACCGGTATGTTATTTGGAGAACATGTGTGTGAAAGCCAGTTATGACGTCATCATTGTATTTTAACAATATTACGAGCCCCAAGATTGTCTTAGAACAGCACTGCTGCCATATAATAAGGAAGATGTTATTAACGTCATGTGCAGTATGCCATCATTCATAAAATATTATTGTAAAATATTTATTAAATATAGAAAAGAGAATCATGTATAGAGAATATTCATACATCATAACAGCTTAACACACATAAAGACATACCTCAAACTTAAAGGGATATTCCGGTGGTAGATATTTTAAGACTTATATTGAAAGAAGAAAACAATTCAATCTGTAAGTTGGAAAACTTCATCTTAGTATAATGTCCCTAACTCGAGTTATAATTCATCAAAGGGGACCTACTTTGCCTGGCTAAACCTTTGATTATTCCTTGGAGTGGCCCAACGTATAGTGGCTGTGATGTCATAAACGGCTATTGTTCTTCGAACGCTTTACTATGATATTTTAATATTCTTGTTGATTTATGGTTGGAATCTGATTGTTTCGCAGCTGTTTAGGCTTTCTAAATGAAATTTATAATTTCATCGAAAATACAGCTTTTCGTCGAAGAAATAGTATTTTCCTATCTGAATAAATGAATGAATTGTTGTAAGGAAAAACAAAAACATTTTCAGCTGAATTGTCGAAATGACATCACCCACAGATGCAGACAATTTCCAGTAATTTTATCAAAGCAATCAATTTCAGCCACCGGAATATCCCTTTCATTAAAAAATATTGAAACAAAATGAGTGTTTATCCTTTATGTCTTTGTGTTATTTTTCATTGAATTTTGTCGCTAAGTTAGAAGAGGGGTCGGGTGGGGGGGGGGGGGGGTGGGAGTTAATTATCTCGTTCAGTTTTAAAGTATTTCACAAATGAGAATTACACTGCCACATAATCTGTTGTCTATGTAATGATTAAGAAGTGATAATCGGTACAGGAATAAAACTGGAAATCCCTACGATATATACGTTTACCTTAATGATCGCTGCATGTAACTACGTAACTATGAAATTATGCACGTATACCAGCATTTTATCGCTCTGTATAAAGACAAATGCACAGGGAAATCTATTTTACAATCATTAGGCAGTTCGGTTCCCTTTCATGATATGCTAAAAAGAAATCTTTCACAGGCATTGTTTCTGGTAACCATCTCCAACATTTGTAATGCAACTTTCGGCAACATTTCAAATACCAATACATTGGTATAGTTTCAGCAACCATACCCTGTTTAATTTCATCGCATAGAGAGTTTAAAATATAAAAACATTAGAAACGAAAGGATTCCTCTAGTATCCGAAGGCATTATGACGTCTGTTCCTGGACAAATGGCTGTCCCCTGACATTATTATATGCGGACGATAGAGTGACATTGTGTACGCTATTGGCATTGCTGATCATTGCTTTCCATGATATAAAAATAGGAGCTAGGAAGACAAATGAAAATCAAAACATTTCATTTCAATATATAGATTACAAAAAGGCAATCGTAGCAGCTTGAACAAAAAGTCCAATATAACTGACATACCGGTAGCTTTTGATATTTCAAATTTTTACAAACGGAATTACAATTTTCATCTGTTTTTCCTTTCTTTCTAATTTCTTTGTGTAGGCATACGTGGTGCGTGTGCGGTAGTATTTGTTTATTGCGTTCCCGTTTTCACACGTTAACAATTTGAATTTTAAAATACCGCCCTCGCAAAAAGAAAGACACGGTATAAAAAGAGGAACGTGACACTCTTGTACCTTTAAAAATAAAAGAAATAACAAATAAATAACGACAGTTCCTGAATTAGTTTCTACAAAAATCAGATTATTGAAATAAATGATTTGGTTTATCAATCCGTTACATAAAACAAAATCATAAAATTATACCGTTACCCTCATTAATAAATAATTTGACAATAACACTTGTTATAATTATATGCAAATATTCCAAAGGAAAACTTGTGTATAAACAAGCCTTAGGTCTAGCTGCTCGTGCAGTAATTATTAGATGTAGTTATTTTCATTGTTGAACTTGAGACCGGTAATTAATGTTCCCGAAGCAAAGAACGTTGATCTCATGAGGCCAAAATATAAATAAATAAACAATAAAAAGAAAAAAATTGGAAAACAAGATTTTATAGAAAACCTTCCGATTGAAAAAAACATATTTTGAATGTTATTGTGATAGGTTAACATAAAGAGATATTATACCTTAAGCAACATATTAATTATTCAACCTGCTTAATTAAATTTCTCAAGTAAAACAATGCAAGAGAGTTTCTAAAATGATTAACATTTCGACTATTAGATCATCTCTAAAGGTCGATGAAAAACCACACACATTCTCTCTATATATAACTGGGTAATAGTTTGAGCAGCGTATACCTATGAGGAGTATTTTGAGACACAATGTACTTTTAAGAATTAAGTTTTGATAATTTGTAATTATGGTAAATTATGGTGGAAAGCGCAAACGGACTGAGAAATGGATGAAGGGACAGGGGGTGGGGTTGGTGACCCACTGGAGGGGTACTTGAGGGGGTAAGTTAGACATAGCATCAATCGCATTTATAACATCTAGATAAAGATGATATGCTGACACTAATTAGGCTTACTTGGGTGTAACGAATTTCTTCAATAACCATTGAATTTCGACAAAGACAGAGTTCCGTATGAAATGTGGAAATGGTTATAGTTTCGTAAAGTTATTAGAAATTTTGAGCATTAAATAGTTCATTAACAACCTGCATATCTCTGACGGGTTGATTATATTGATGAGTTCAGGATATTAAGTTGGAGTGCTTATTATTCCATACACGCTCCTCTGCCCTTTCCATCGTGTGGTACCCCATCAAGGTGGATGCATTATTTAACTTGTAAAAACAATGTGATTAAATTAGTAATCGTTTGCTCCACTTTTCAGCAGAATTTTTACTCCTTATTCTCTATAAACAACTTCATGTGCTGCTCTTATATATAATTAAAATCAATTATAAAACGCCCACGATCGCTCTTGTTGACAAAGTGCTGTTGAATTAATTGAGAGTTTAATTAGGTTGTGATGTAAAGTGCTCTCGATGCTTGTGTATAGGTTTATTCGTTTTATAACATATTTTAGAACATAACTACTGTAAAAGATGAAGATTATTTGTCATATATTTTCCGTTGGTTAATACTCATCTGTGCATTGCAAAACGTATACGTTAAGAATAGCCAGGCATTCCGTATGGTTCGGAGTCGTACAGATTACACTATACGTGTAGATTAGACCATGCGCAGGCCTACCAGTATATCTACACACTACAACAAACATAGTATATAATTTATGTAAAAGATGTTAGAGGTTTCGTGACAAATATTTATTCATTTCTCGTTTGTTCATCTGTATCTATTAATGTGATCATAGTTTGTTTTCATTTTCATTAACCTCTGAAGAAGATCTCACTAGGATGGAAACGTCACGCCCTCTAACTTTTACATATTTTAACTACACAGTCTGTTTGCGATAGATTTGAGCAGTTTGTTAACAGTTTAGTTCTTTTCTCTTTAATATGTTGTTTAATAATATGTGATTATTATCAACAATTTCTTGATTTTCATATTTTCAAAAATTACTTCATCCCATTTGCGCTACATTTTTAAACTACTTAATTTTGTGTGTTTTGTTTTTATGGCAGACAAAACGTTACTTTTAATATGTGTTTTTTTGCTTTTATCTCCACTTTAACGCCAATTACGATATTGTTAAGTTTCGGCGCTTTTCTATCAGTCAGTGGTCATGATGGTATTAAAATGATGATCATGACGAAAAAGTTAGTTAGCTTTATTAGCTACCGATAATTTATTGACTATATTAGCTAACGATACGTTTAGCTATGTTAGCTACCTATACTTTGTTAACTATTTAAGATAACGATACGCTTAGCTATATTTGCTTCCGATACTTTATTTACTATGTTAACCAACGATACGCTTAGCTCTCTTAGCTACCGATAATTTATTAACTATGTTAGCTATGGATACGCTAAGCTATGTTAGCTACCGATACTTTGTTAACTATTATAGCTAACAATACGCTTAGCAATATTAGATACCGATACTTTGCTAACTATGTTAGCTAACGATACGCTTAGCTATTTTTGCTACCGATACTTTATTAACTACGTTAGCCAACGAAACGCTTAGCTATGTTAGCTACCGATACGTTGTTAACTATTTTAGGTAACAATAAGCTTAGCAATGTTAGCTACCGATACGTTGTTAACTATGTTAGCGAACGATACACTGAGCTGTGGTAGCTAGCGATACTTTGTTAACTATGTTAGCTAACGATACGCTTAGCTATGTTAGCTAGCGATAATTTGTTAATTATGTTAACTAACGATGCGCTTAGCTATTTTAGCTACCGATACTTTATTAACTATTTAGCTAACAATACGCTTAGCAATGTTAGCTATCGATACTTTGTTAACTGTGTAGCGAATGATACGCTTAGCTATGTTAGCTAGCGATACTTTGTTAACTTTGTTATCTAACGATACGCTTAGCTATATGCTAGCTAGCGATACTTTGTTAAATATTTTAACTAACGATACGCTCAGCTATTTTAGCTACCGATACTTTATTGACTATATGTTAGCTAACGATACGCTTAGCTATGTTAGCTACCGATACTTTGTGAACTATGTTAGCTAACGATACGCTTAGCAATGTCAGCTACCAATACTTTACAATAGTACGATACATTTGCGTCTTTCGACCTTGAATACTATTTTATTCGCCGACTGGGAAAATTCATGAGACACATCAACCAATAAAGTTTATCAATCGCAATGTTACTTCCATTTCTTTGTTGGTTGGACGCTATGTCAGTAGGACATTCTTTCCAAATGTGTAAAGTTTAAAACAGAAGGTTCTGCTTGTAATATAGTTCTCCCATAATTCATATCCATAAGACACAGTTCTTAGTTGGAGGTAACGTAATTTCATAGAACTGTATGGATAACATCGACCCTGACCACACCGGACAAAACGTCCACGTGACATTGAACTATCAAAATACGTCCATTTTCGTAGTAGTTGCATACGACAAATTTATGCACTATACATACTCCGAGATAAAAACTTTTCCAAGATAGATTTGGGTGATATATCAAATACACAAAAAAATACACAACAAATAATGCCGATCGGAAAGAAACTTATAGTCCTATACCGGTATCGTTCACTCTATAAACAAATACCTTACTTTATTAAGGTGGTTGATGATCACGCCCACAAAAGTGGAATTAATATATCTTTCTGCCGCTAACAACTGCACGGCAGAATTGCAAATCACACAGGTGCAGGCTGCTGTAAGTTTACAACACTAGTAGTTCATGAGAGGAGCGTGATAACAAGGCCAATTTTAAAAATAAATAATTCTAGCATAATTTTTTTTCCGTTCGAGTGCATGAAGTGTCCTATTCCTGTAGATGGTTTAAATTCTGGACTCCGATACTTCCTCGATACACCTCCGACACATTGATTACTTCGCTGCATGTAACCTTAATCTCATATTTTTAGCGAAGGTGATTGGTTTTTAACGAAGCCAACGTGGAAGCACATACTTGTTGGAGCAGTTCTTTTTACTTCAATCGAGGAGTTACAATAATGTGTAGCCATGTATAGCCATGTATATGTATGTTACCATTCCCACATAATCTTATAGAATTGTTAAAACGTCTACATTAACTGCTATTGTTCTATCAGTGAATGCGGGGTTCCTCCATTTCTTTTAATTATCTTTGCTACATTTGATTTATCTCTAGCGGGGAATTCTTATTTTTCAATCATATTGCTTTCTTTTAAAGTTTATTCAGCAAAAAGTCTATCTATAAAATCAGTTCCAGTCAAACGTTGTACCGTGGTTTGTGCAAGCAAACATTTGTAAAATTATTATTTCTTTTTGTTTTACTTTTTAGTCTTAAGTTACTTGATTTCCTCCATAAATATATATATCGTTAATTTTGTATGCTGCTAATTACAGCCCATTGTCTTTCTTTTCATAGCTTATTGAAATTAGTTAACAAGGAAGCAACTGTACGTGGGGAGTGAGGGAGGGGGGGGGGGTAGACCGCCATACTTGTATAAGGTAGGTCGCCAGCCCGGTTGCGGAAAAATTAGCGACCTTCAGAACAATGTTTCTGCTGGTATCTTATATAGTCAAGTTCCTTCCATTCACGCTGTGATTTGTTTCCCAAGTTTTGATAAATGTGTTTTATATTTGTTTTGTTTTTTAAGTTTCATTCAACGTGCAATCAATCGTAATCAAATTAGTAAAGGTACAGTTTAATAATCAATCGGCAATGAGTATATATTGGTTGATTATAAACCTTAGGAATATTTTGGGTCGCGGGCATCTTATATGGAAATTACAATAGCGGTCGCCAAGGAAATTGTTTTCGAAGCACAGGCTTTAAACAAACTTCACGAATGTTCACCCAAATAAGTTTAATTAGTACTCATTATAGACTTAATTAAAATGCATTGCTTGAAAACTTGAATATCGCACCTCTGACAGACTTTATTTGTTAGAAATCTCTTAGGTCACATGATATCTGATTTTCTTTTCTTGCAGGTAAAAACATAATGATAACAGTAAAGTTCATAACTTATTAATGAAGGGATACAATCAGTAAGGCCAAGGCTTCTGCAGGAACCACATTTTGGGCGATTTGTTCAAAATTGGAAGTTTTCAATCTAGTTATATTTCTTCTCTAAGCAACTCTATCGATTTTCACTGACTCAAACATTAATCAACGCTCATTAAAACAGTTACCGTGCGTGATATCGAACTGCTAACCACATTACTTGAAAATTGTATCGTATATCCCATGAAATCTTTGTAGGTTAATTATTTCTTACGGTAAAGTTACAAATTCTTTTAGGTTAGAAATATACTGTATAGTGAACATTTCTGAACTAATAAAAAGATAAATCCATTTCAGAAACTCAGAAAACAAAAGAATCCGGTGACCTGGTTTAAGTGTGAGTATTTTAATATTGACTATAGTTAATGTCGAAATATTTACATTTGAAATTTAGTCTTTTAAATCTGTTATAAATTAAGTCATCTGTTCCGAAGAAAACATCATTTTACTGAATTTAGTATACTACGGAAATCAAAACTGGGGGAAATGCCTTAAGATTTTTAATACTAAAAGTATCCCTCGAAGAACGTGCAAGACTTAAGTGGTTTAACAGTAATTGCATAAAAGAACGTTTTACCCAGTACAAAGATGACCTACTTTCAAATAACCATATATAAAATATCAAGTCAAGGTTTGGTTTTGCAACTATTGTATCGTGCAACACTTGCCTCAATTTTCAAACTGTTTGCATGCTAATGGAGTGACCACTTTAAGCAATTAATAAGGTTACTTAGTCTTCCATGACAATACCCAGCTGGCCATCAACTTTCACAATATTCAAATCTTAATCAAAATTTGCACACAATCTTTCTATAGTTAAAATGGAAACCTTATGTATGAGTTTTAACCAGGTTTCCTTTCACTGGAATATCATTCATAAACAAAACCAAAGGTAAATAAATCTCTCAATTATACAGAAATCTCTGACTTAAACAGCTCATAACTATACCCAAAGGAAGAGATTTGTATAGTCAACCTGCTAAAATGTGTCGGGGGCACTATATAGGCAGTACAGTGTTACTGTTTAAATACGCAATACCGTTGAAAAATATCTTGTTGGATGAAAAATTGGAATTTTGATAATAACAAAAATAAAAAGTGGTTACTTTTGACCAAAATAGTGTAACTTACCACTAAATCGTTTCCAATGTCATTAAAATCTGTCAAATCCGCGTCGTTGAGTATTTCCATGGCCAACGATGTGAAAATATTAATAAACAGGAAAATAACTATGGCTTTATTAAAGTAACCCATGGCTCAACGTCTCGCCTTGCACGTGTTCGAATCAAATATATGAAACACCAAACTCAAACTTTTCTTTCAAATTCCTTTCTGCTTATTCTCGTTCGTAACAAGTTTGTTTTCTTTCTTTCCTTAAACACAATATGTTTAGTTTAGAAATGTAAAAATCAATTGTTTTTTATTGATCAAATTTGTAGCTATAATCGGTACAGAATTACTGTTAAATCACTCCAAACTTTAGTCGAATCATTTCCCATTCCGTTTTTCTTGAAAAACTCGTTGTTTGTAATGTTTCAGCTTTTGTGACTTTCTGGCTCTCTCTCTCGATCTCTGTGTCTCGTTTCCTCAGTTGCGTCTTCTTTATTCGTAGAATTTATTGCGAGTCTCCTTCCGTGGCTGACGTCTCTCGGCTTCTGTTTAAAACTTTCACACCCGAGTGACCAATCCGTGAGCTCTATTAAAGGGGAACAAACAAGGCAGACGTTAGCCTCTAAAGGGCGCTACCTATCAATGTAAAAACAAATGTTGACGAGATTGAAAAATAGAGAGAAATTAGGCTATTTCTACCTAATATTCTCAACAAAAAAAGAAGGAAAGGGAAATGTGATTGTTTTATGATAATTATTTAGCCCCCACTATATGTTACAGAGTGTTAGATGGTATTAATAATTGAATTTATCATATATTATGACATCACTTTATGTTGTATTATTTTTTAGTATTTTTTTAACCACAAGTAGCCTAAATAATATGAGTTTAAAATGTTATTTGAAAGCAAAATACATTTTCGTGACATTTTGCATTTCCCCCTGTTTTTTGTGACAACTATTTCTAGTCGACAAGAATTAGGATAATTGACTTTCTAGTTTGTAAAGAATCGACTTACAAAGTTTGTTGAAAGAGTGTGCTCTTTAAAAATGACGAAAAGCGTCAGGAAGACTCGAGGTACCACTTCAGAGAAAATAGTCAACTCCTGACGGAATTGGCAAGACAGGCTCGATCAATTTATATGCATGTGTGTGTAATTAATACATGACATCAAGATTACTTCTGACGAACGAAACGGAACACGTGTGTAAATTTACATGCTAATCCTTTGCTCGAAGTCAGATTGTTTGTTTTTAGGTCGAACTGAATACGTAACTTACCATAAATATACACTCCGTGGAGTTTTATGTTGATGAAGAGCCGAAAACTCAAAGGAATTACCGCAATTGTTCAATTTACATTGATGTTGACGAGAGAGAAAAAAAAGTGTTTACAATTTGCCCTTTTCTTTGGTGTGAACATAATTGACATTATTAGTATTATTACTATTATTTTTCTTTTCAAGACGAAGCTAAAAAAAACCTAGGTGTCTTTACGATAATAGGATGTGGAGTTTATTTAAAGCGGTTGGTTATAATTGTGATGTGTTTTCCCCGCCGCCATCCGTTAATATCATTACAAGACGTTCTCTTAGCCTATAGTAGTTTTTTCGTTACCTACTGCATATAGAACAATATGCAGTCCATGACGTCACTGGTAAGAGAGTCACAAAACTAAAACATAATTTTTTTTTTAGTTTTTAGTTTTTTATGTCATTGCATGAATTGGTAAAATTATAACCAAATATTGCAATATCACTATAAAGAATTGTTCTTAATAATGTAGCATACAATCATTCCTGGCAACGCAAACCCAACGAAGAAGCTTCATGCGATATTTTCTCGTTTTCTTTTATGTTAAATAAATAAATTTAGAAGATATTTATTTTCGTTTCAAGACAACATGAGCAAATGCGTCACTAATGTTCGACAATTGCGGGAGGGTGGGGGGGGGGTGCGATGGTTGTCCCGACAATATTCCCACAACGACAATTCCTTACTCAACTTAACATGCTGAAATCACACTGTTAGGATCAAAGAACAATGAAGTTTTCTACTTTAACTCGGGTACCGCAATCTGCGGGAACTTCGAATTTGTAATGTCCATATTGAAACCTTAAAATGTTGATTTAAAATGTTAAAATTTCGATATAAATTGTCCAAAGTTCGAGACGAATTGTTAAGCATGTCGAGGAAACGTATCAAACTTTAGGGATTAAACTCAAAATTTTAAGACAAAACTTTGTAATGTCGAGATTAACTTAAGCAATTTGAAAACAAAGCTTTAGCATTTCGAGTTTTTAAACGTAAAAAATTCCGAGATGGAACGTCCAAATAGTTAGATAAATCATCAATATTTATACAAAAACATCGTTGGGATAAGTAACAAGACGTCGAAATTTCGTGATAAATGTCACAATTCTAAGACAACCATCGAAATTTCGTGATAAAAACATCAAATTGTGGGAATAAAACGTAACAACAATGAGATAAAATGTCAACAATTTCGATAAATAAATTTTCGAGATAAAGCGGAGAACTTTGAAATAAAGTGTAACACTTCATGGTTACCCTTCCCATTTTTAAATGAAATGAAGCAATGATCAGGTAAACCATCAACAATTTGATAGAATCTCGTAAAGTTGACATAAAAGGTGGGAAGTTTGTGATAAAATGTCAAAAGTTGATGATGCAAAGTTGAAATTTGAAAGTGTCAACGGCAGCATTTACAAAACAGCGTTGTTAACATGAAAGTTCTCGGATTGAAATTATGGAAAAAACACCATTATTTATGTAAAAGAACTGGAAGGACAAGCTGATACGATTATTATTTTATTACTTTTATAGTAAATTACAGAGCACGCGTCTGTGAATGTGTATCAATTGAAATGACTTCGGGCTCCTGATTGGCTAATAATCTGTGAGATTGCAGTTCAAATTTAATCAGTTCATGCCCTGCAACTGATTTTGAAGAAACACAATTTCAGTTAACATTTAAACATTATGTTTTCCTTCTTATATTTTGCTGGAAAGAAGTCAATTTATGTAGTATTTTGCTTTTAATCTTAAAATACAGTATAGACAAAATTGACTAAATTGAATAAAATTATATTTTTTTTAAACTGGTAACAAAATTCCACGTGCTAAATTTTTGTTTTCTCACACAAATTGATGAGTTTATGAAAAACGTTTTTAATGAACAATCTATGATCTATTTGTATTTGATCTTTTATTTAATGTGTTCCTTACAATTAAGATGGTCGAGCTATCGGCGGTTTGTTTCTGACACTATTTCTCATTCGCGAATATGGAAGCATTCTGGTTCCATCAAGATATGATTCACAACCTTACATATGACATCATGATGACGTCATATGACGTCAGTATATTCAGTCTCTTAAATTATTCATGTATGTCGTCATGTCCCTAGTCAGAACAGACATGTAAACATGAAACAAAAAAATTAAAAGGTGACGATGAATTCCGAAAATGAATGCATTATAAATTTTATTTATATCTTTAGGGCGTTTTATCCCGTATTAAATTAGCATTCGTTATTTATAATTCCATGATTTGAAATTGCTTTCGCGATTCGATTACGTCGACTTCGTTTGTGAAATTTGTCTATCAACATAATTTACATATGCTTCAAGAAAGCGGTAGAGAAGTACTTTCTTCATTTTAAGTGAACTTTTCACCCACAATCAACAATAATACCATTGAATTCTTATAAGGAAACAAACGTATAACGTCAGCTTTACAATAATTTTAGTTAAAGTAATTAATTGATTACTTCGTAAACTGTAAAGGCTGATTAATTAATACAAATTAATACAAATTACGTATATACTGTATTATATATATTTGTACATTCTTCGTTTCTTTTCTACCAGGAGTCTCCTACCTTGTTAAGTCTTTTTAAGACTTTATAGGAGACTTCCTTTCCCATTGTACACAATTGGCGATAAAACAAATAAATGAATTTAAAAAAAAAAAAAAATTAAAAATTAAAGTGTGTTGATAACGATACTCGATTGGCGTAGTATGATCATTATCCTATTGGTCAGACGCTCTCTGACCAAGTGATCATTCCTGATGTATTGAGGGAGAACCGAGGCCGAGAACGAGCTAAGCATTGCGACAAGGCGATATATGATCGTTTTTTTCTGTTTTGTTTTTAACGTTGTTTCAAAAGTACGTTTAATTAATGACTGCAAATGTTACACTCCTGTTCTCCGTGTAGTTTATAAATATATACTACATAAATATTATAAAGTACTTTTAGTTGTTTTAATTGTGACCAGCTTTCTTGACAACGTTTACTAGAAAATTCTAGATAATTTGAATAGAGCAAATATTTGTCAAAATTAGTAAATGAAATTAGCTAACACCTACTTTTTTCTTATTCACATTTTTTTCTTCTTTCAAACTCACTTTTTTCCCCCTTCAATCTCTCGTGTGTTTTGATATACGCGTGCATTATTGCAGCGTCAGGTGACGTTGTTTTCTACGTCACAAATAAAAAGGTCTACATGTCATGTACAGCAGAGTACCGACAAAAATTAAGTATTCTATTCGCGAAATTTATTTTCACACATGGTGTTATAAATTTGATTTTACTCAAGGTGGGTCTATCTATGACTTCTGTGTGTGTAGACAGTGATTTGATTGTGATAAAAGTTTGGTGAGTGTGAACTACCTATTATAGTCATGTCATCCAACGTGAGTGATGTGTCCCAAGGGTCACAAACAACTCGAATCAAAATGTGTGATGTTGAAATATTGTATCAAACTTTGATAAGGTCCAAATTTAAATGGATCGCTACACCAGGTGTATTCTGTTGTCTTTCAGCAAAAAAACTAAAACAAAAGGATAAAAGAGAATCAAGTTTTGTTGGCGTGTTTGCTAGCGCTCTGAGTGAATGATATGTTGTGAAAATCAAATGCACCTTTCTTGTGCTATACATTCTGGAAAAAAAAGATGTTAAAGGATTCGATTCTGTCGTCTTGCAAACAACGTACTTTTGGGCAAATATATTTTGTAAAGTAAGAGATTGATTTATGATGTGAAGGAATCATGGATTAATGTTTGACTGTGATACGATGAAAACTTGGAAAATCTCAATCTGATGTCAGAAAATGTCCATATTTAATTGTTTATTTGTTTTCTTTTTTCTTTCAAACCATTGTTGGTTCTTGATTTTTTTTGGGGGGTGGGGTGGAGGGGAAGGGGGAAGGAGTGTTCCGTGTTGGCTGCAAGGACTACTTTGATTGGTTACTGCGTTGCGTTGGCAGTTTCCAATCAGTTACCTTAAAGGAGCACTAACTTATACAAACAATACAAACAATACACACGATACAAACGATACAAACGATACAAACGATACTAACAATACTAACAATACTAACAATACACACGATACAAACGATACAAACGATACAAACGATACAAACGATACTAACAATACTAACAATACTAACAATACAAACAATACACACGATACAAACGATACAAACGATACAAACGATACTAACAATACTAACAATACTAACAATACTAACAATACAAACAATACTAACAATACAAACAATACTAACAATACAAACAATACAAACAATACACACGATACAAACGATACACACGATACAAACGATACACACGATACTAACAATACTAACAATACAAACAATACAAACGGAATATTTATTCGTTTTAATCCAATTCAAATTAAAATTCGCATATCACCGTATCCAGAAGAAAACAGCACAATTACAGAACAAACAAAGCATAATACGATGGACACAAGGAAACAGAAATACTGTTAACAAGGCTATTGACTATAAAGAAAACAAGCAAAAACAAAACAAGGTTCAGTTCAACCAAGATATTGACAGGTTATAGACAAGAAATGAAAAGAAGGAAGAATAGTGACAAGGGAGGAAAAAGAAAAAGAAAAGAGAAATAAGAAATGGAATAGATAGAGATGAGAAGGAGCGGATTACTATGAGAAAGAACGGATTAACATGAGAAGAAACGGATTAACATGAGAAAGAACGGATTAACATGAAAAGGAACGGATTAACATGGGAAAGAACAGATTACAACAACAAAAACATAGCCAAACGCTGAGATCAGTGTTTTGGCCATAGTCAATCAAATTGTCGTTCGACTGCGAAACCTGAGGTAGCTTTTTCTTTTTTTATCCGGAACAAAACCTTGCAGAGCGGTATTATGGATCCGACCAGAGAACAGCTCTATTTTTAATTTATATATATATATATATATATATATATATATATATATATATATATATATATATATATATATATATATATATATATATATATATATATATATATATTTATTTATTTGCCTATTTGCGAAGGCTGCGCTTCAGTTTTCTAAAAAATATACTTGCAAGTCTAAACAAAGAAAACCATATATAGTGATGCGGTCTGAACATGTCAGTCAATGAACACTTTTCTTTCAATGTGTCCACCAGGTATTCTATTCTCGCATTAGTCACACAAAGATATCATAGTCTAAAAGAATGCTCTGATTAGCCTCAAAGAATTAGCCGAAGGGAGCCTTGGTTACAATTCTGAGAATGTACAAAACTATTCCACAATGAATCGTGAAACTGTCGTCTCAATCTTCTGCTCCAAATCATAGAACAGAAACTATTCTTTGAGAGCAAACTTATAAGCGGTTGTCAGATACAGCCTTCGGTACTCGAATGGAAGAATAAAATGAACTCATTGGATCCAGTCTGTGACGTCATCGCCATCATGAATGGATATGCTGTTCGATGTATTACCTGCCATTAGTAAAATTAATCTCGAGAGAGTAAAGGAATTATTGGCGATTGAAACCAGTGGCCTCAGGAAGCACATGTCTTGTTTTCTTGAAAGCAATAGTTCAAATCCCGTTCGGTCAATATATTTTTCTTTGCGATCCTTCAGGTTGTGTTAACTATAATTAGTTAGTCTTCCGTTGTGTGCCTATGCTATTCATATTTCACTATACATCTTCTCTCATATAGACTGTTCGATTGTTGTTGCGTTTATCTACTTTATGTTGCTTCAACGAGGGAGATATGGAACAATATTCGCTTAAGCGTCATTTTGAAGTTGGTGGTTCAAGGTTCATTTGAAGTTCACACGGTACGTTTCCTGACAAAACTGGAATGGAAGCGAGTTCAAGTGACTGGCATAGATGCACAACTGAAGGAAAAATTGTGTTTCCGAAATTTTGAATTTTTTATTCTATTTTACAATTAGAGTTATCAGAATAACAATGCACCCAAAGTTCATTGATATTTTATTAAAATTCTTCAACTCCCACTACACGCTGAATCCGTACCCCAATGCCTTGGCGTTAAAGGTAATCTTGGGGGTTCGAGGGCCAATGATAAGATAGGACCCCAAAAGCCTGGGCAGCGATCAGCCATTCACTGCGGGTACCAGGTTTCTTTCTTATTACCATGAGCACCTTTTAAGTGAGGATAGCTTGATGAATCTACTATTAGTCAGTTGACTCTTTCGTTATCAATGACAAACCATTTTGTCTAAACTTGGGGAAAGGTCGAGTTCTTGTTATCATAATCGCATATTTGTGGTAGTTGTAGTGTATTTGATATACATAACCGCATTAGCTCAATATAGGATTCGGTCACCACATCTTCTTGGTGATATCGATCCTGTTAATTTTGAACACAATGTGCTGTGTGCCACTAAAGTGCCGGGCCGGGGATTTTTAACCCCCCCCCCCCCCCACCCGGCGTTACGCCGCTGACCCAATGTCGAAACAACACCTTAAAAACATACATCTTATACGTAGGCACAAGCACCATTCTTCCCGTTTCCAGACGAAATGTGGCCATGTTTCTACAAACGAGGATCACAATTGATTGAACAGTTCTGTTTATTTTTTTTCATGATATTTTGCAGAAAACAATAAAAGAAGATAAATTGAAAACAATTTGAAATTATCAATGAAAAGTCTTAACACGTACGCAACCTCAGAACGAACCCCTATATTGACGTGTATTAGTTATTTGATAGTTTGTTAATGAAGCAGACAAAAATACCTAATAATTCACATTTATGAAAGAAGATAACATAAAAACAACTTAAATTTATCGATGTAAGGTCTTAACACTGCAAACGACGTATGCTACTCAGCGACGTAGCCAGGAATTTGCAAGGGGGAGCACATTTTGCGATTGAAATGGGGGCGGGGTCTAAGGGGAGGGAGTGTCCCCCACCCCTTTGAGAATTTTTTTTAACAATTGAAGGTCCTTAGATGCGGTCTGGTGTAATGTTTTCCCAGTTTCATCATTATCATATGATATCATATTATCTGCAGATTTTGTTTCCGGTTTGAATTAGTCTTTTACATGTTCTTTTACATATTATATCAGAAAGACAAACTATAGTGCCCTTTTCAATTTTTCCAGTTTCTTGTTTATTGTCCAATGTTTGGACTTTAATACATTTGACGAACTTAACTGATGGACAATATAAACTTTCATATTTAGCAGTGTAATAACTATTTATAGGAAGCGCGTATCACGTACGATTGCTAGCTTAGCTTCATAACATGCTGTTCGTGCAACAACTTATGACGAATCATAAAGGATGAGAACGCACGTTGTCGTCGTCGTTGTGCATACGGTTCGTTACACTCCATCGAGTACGGTTAGGTAGGCTATATGTATTTTATTACGCAGTGGCCAACTGTAGGCTTTTAATAGGCTATAGGCTAAATTTAGCTAATTGCATCTGCCAAACTAAGTAGCTGAATCAGTAGGCCTGAATGTTACTACGATTATAATCGAGTTAACGGAGCTGACGAGTATTCAAGATCAAAAGAGCACTGGCAAAATGCCATGCAAAAAAAAAGAATAGGTTTTAACATTTTTTCGACACTGAAAGGGGGAGGAGTTCCTATTGCCCCCCCCCCCCTTCCGGCTACGTTCCTGACACTACTCGACAACGAACCCTTTATATTGAGGTGTACGGTACTAGTTATTTGATACAACGCCGCAAATATTTGCAACTGCTCTAATATATTTTGCAAATTGCGCGACAATTGGTGATCTCTACTATCATGGTAGTCAACTTTTCTGACCACGTTTTTTTATTCTCTCTTTTTTTTCATTTACTGTCAATAGGAACCTCCCTTAGAAAATAAAAAAAACGTTATTCTGGTTTAGTAACCCCATCATGCTTCAGAGAATCAGATCAATCTTTTAAATCGCTTTAAATCTATCCAATTTCTACGCCATCTGTGCTGGAGTTTATACACGTTCACATATAACTATAGACCAACAGCAATATGGACGAGCATATGAAATTGAGATAATTTATTTGTCTTCATTTCCTTGTTTTTAATTTATGTTCTATACCTTGATGTAGTACAGATGATCAAAAATGCATTTCTTGCGGGATATTATACTAATACTTTTCAGTACAAGGTTGTGAATAGTCCAATAGATACATTTATATTTTTAAATTAATTTTCAAGCTGCGTCCATTTTATTTTTCGTATTCATATTTAAAGGGATTTTGTCAGTTTGTTACTTGAATTTACTTAAAACTATTTTTTTTTTTAGGATTTTCACTGTAAATCTATATTATTTTTAAAATTATTCTTTCGCTTATATATTAATATATTTTTTTATATAATATTTAAGCTGTGTCAATTTTATTCTTCATATTCATATTTTAAGAGTTTTGTCATTTTTTTTTTGTCATTGTTAAACGCTCTTGAACATGCATAAGCATGAAAAGAGCGCTATATAAATTTGGTAAAATAATAATAATAATAATTGCATTGCATTGCACACGATTCGTAGTATAATCAAAGTTATCTTCAAGTCAAGGTGTCATAACATCTCCATTTTTGGAAAAATGAGGTATAAAAATGCAAACTTTGAGACGGTAATTGGGTCAGTGTACACTAGCGATTCATAACACAAACATTAGTAGCTTTTTGATACGTTACAACGTCGATTACAATATTCTTTTGCTGGATTCGAGTTCCATATGAAGCTGGAAGGGGGAGGGAAGGGGTTTAGTGGGAGAACCAGGCACCTCCCTACCACCTAGAATGCTCTGGAAATAACGTTATTAAAGAACAACATTGCTGGCTATGAATATCATACTGTTGTTTTTCTGTTGTTATGAGAAAATTGTGAGGATCAAATTCCTAATTTAAATCCTTGCAGTGTGATGAGTATTCCTTGGTTCGAGATGGGAAGGGGGGGGGGGGGGGGAGGGTAGGCGGTAGTGGAAAAATTGGGTGTATACGTTACCGATGATAATATAACATCTACTAATTAATATCGACATTTGATTATCAGTCCAAATCGATCCATATCATTGATTTTTTGAACGTTTCTTGTTTCAATGCGAATGTTTGCAAAGCGCTATCAATCATTACGCTAATAGTAACTATATTTTTTATTCAGGAATGAAAACAATTTAAATTTGACATATCACGATTGAAAATGACTTTATAATAATTTAAATTGTCATATAATGATAGAGATTACTATGCAACGATTTCAATTGTATTTGTCGATTTTACATAATAATCTATATGGGTGGCGTTTAATTATACTTTATGTCGATATAGTCCACTGCAGGTCGATTAAGGTTGAACAAAAGTCTTATTTTATACCGACATTTCGAATAGTTACCAGATACCTGAAGAGATTATCCTGAAACTATCCTGACGTGACAATTTTTTTGCGAAGAGAGTCATGAACTGCCAAGCCAGATGTATAAACAGAACTCTTATTATTTTTCTTTTCGTAAGCAAAGTAGATTGCATATCACTTGACGTTTTATGACGTGACCTTTTATTGTGTACTTTGCTACAGGAAATTTAAATATTCAATCGCGATAGATGCTCAGCAATGTTTGTCGTGTACAACATGGGAGATAAGTATGTTTAATGTGCAATAGAATGAATGAATACTCTCTAGTTTTGTAACCTTTACGTAGGGTAACCAGTTGCACGTTCCATGCATCAAGCTGGAACTGTTGACGTCATGCAGATGCAAGGATTTCATAGTTTTCCCACCACAGTCTGACTTTCTCGTAAGTTTGACTTATCCTATTATTATTTTATTTGAGACAAAAAGAAATGATAAAATCATTTTGATTTTATTTCTTCATGCACGAATCAATAATAAAAGGTAAAACTATACCCTTTCCCATGCTTGGATTAAGTATCATTTTTTTTATTTAATTGTGGAATTAAAGTAAGTATTATTATTGATATATGAATCCATTCATAGCGTGGTATATGACGTTATAGGGAATAATATCAATGGGTAAAACTCACGTGTTGTAAAGGAAAGCATAAATAAACAATGAAAGTAAGTAAGAATATTGCTCTACTTTAAATCATCAAAATTGCGCAAATAAATGATAAAATGATAAAACTAGACGCCCCCTTCGAAAGCAAATCAAACAACAAGTAGGCAATACAACGAGTTGTAGACATCCCCCCCCCCCCCCTCCACACACACATACAGATTCGTGATGTGACCTCTGCCATGTCATCAGTCCAAAAGGCACATATTCATGCATGCATGCTGACCCATCAAGTTTGAACTACATTGACCTCATTGACCTTTAACATTTAGCGTTATTTAATATGATCGCATTATCATCTGAGATTTTTTCATAACCATAAGAACAGTTGTTGGTTCTTGAAATGTGACACCTGACCATTCTCTCGTGCCCATACCCTTGCCTATGCCTACACCCAGCAACGTTGAAGTCCACCGATTTACGGCATATGAGAGGTTTTTGGCATATTTTTCCGCGCAAATTTCGCCAAACTTTGCCTATAATCTCCGTTGACCACGTGACCATTGATGTTTAATGCTCATTAATACACCATAAATATTGAAATTCTGATTTCTTACATGTCATACTTGTTTGTGTTTTATGATGATGATCAAAGCACATGATATATGGGGTAATTATGAAAGATTAAAACAAGGTCGTGATTCAGATGAAATACAACTGTCGTTTTCATTACCTGATATTAAGCTAGTGATAAATTTAATTTGTTCGAGTTCCTGAACTAGAGATAAGCTCCGCCCCTTCTGAATATTCATCTCTCTCTAACTAATGTTTCTTAATCTAACCTCGTGAGATGTATTGGCTACCCTTTCATTTCCTTTACAAACAAATAGTTTTCATAGGAACTCCATTTGAATAATAATTAACTTACAGAATGCAGCAGAAAACCTTTCTGTCATTTTCCTTCAAATTTTTTCTTTCAAATTTTTACAATACGTTGATCATATAATGGTTCGATTTTTGATACCCCCCACCGCTTCAATTGTACGTGAAACAGTTATGTTAGCCTACATTAATCATCTTGTTTGGTGAGCGTGTCCTCCTACGCATAATTCCCGTTAACCCTCTGCTATTTAACACCTCATAAAAAAACCCAGAAAGGTAAACCACATCTACTTGACTGAGATATCTTAGACTGTATGTCAATATTTCAATATCAAGTCCATTTTATGTTTTTTTATAACGATAATAAAAAGATGTTTAGCTGATAACGTTTATACGAATTGTAAACTAACGACAGGGCCTTAAATACGGCTGGCTTGGTAATATTTATTTCTATAAGGAGGTAGATGGTTGAAGCTACAGCCAATTCCGGACCAACTGAAAGAAACATTCTTATCAAATCGTCGGTGACACAACTGAATCTTAATCAGGCGCCTTGGAATCGATCCATGGTCCACGACAAGATGGCCCGTCTACTTGTATTGGTGCTGGCCCTTCTGGTGGTGTTCGTCACCGTCTCCCTCTCTGCACCATTGGCTAAGAGGGAATTGGACGATGAAACCGAGAAAGACGAGGTGGGCCATTCTATTCTCTCATTATAAACTAAAGGTTTAGAATCAATCTTCGCATAAATTTCATCTATTTTATACTCATTTCATGGTCAAGACAAATTGTGTCTGGGCGACAAAATTTAAATACAAGATAATTGACGTTAATTTTTTGTTATTTTTGTTATTTTTCAATAATAATTATTTATGATCTCGTCACTACTTACAAAGCGATTGTCCAGAACTATAATGGCCTATAGATGGAAGTTTCAATCAATAGACTTAAGAGACTGACCGGTACTTAGACGTTAAAAATAGCTAAAGATATCATAGTTAGTATTAGTAGATTTGTACTCAATATGTTAAGAATGTTTGTACAGAGAAAGTTAAATGTTTACCGGACATTTAAGAAGTCAAACAGCTCGATTGAGTCTTTGATTTCAGTAACATATAATTTACGTAAAATAACTTTACAAACTTGATGTTAGAATTAGGTCTAAAAAGCTAAAACTTGTCAGAACTTTCAATAGCTCTTTGTTACAGTACCAAACTACTAGGACGTAGTGACCTCGGGTATCAAATCATTACGGTGAAAGTCCTATGCCTGTCTGGTATAAACATGTACGCAGTACTATAGATTAGCTACTTGAACAAACTTGAAGAAAAGCGCAAAGCTCTCAGCTCGGAGCTCGGAGCTTGAACTAAAGAGTATCATATGCTTCAGTAACTATATAAAAGATTATTTTCTTTATGATTTTATGCAACTTATTACTTCAATAAGATGGCCCACTGCCTCCTAAAAGACGACTTTAGATTGATAAGTCATCACCCCCCCCCACCCCACACCACCCCACCCACCCTCCTTTGAGTGGAAGTAAATATTCTATATAGCTAATTCTGTTATCAAAAAATGCACCATTAAAATGTGTCAAATGTCTGGAAGGTTAATTCGAGGATGGCGTCGCTTCATCTTTTACAATTTATGTAAATCAATTCTTTGAACTCAACCGAAAATGTTTGTTTAACTTCATATGAACAGCCAAGCACCAATGGATGAAATCCCATACGATTTGTGTACATGACAAGATTGTATACAGTGTAAACATGTTACAGTACACCGTTAAAGTCTCAAGTTTTCCTTAAAGCAGCGTTTTTTAGTTTGTTCAGCAATTTTTCCAAACCTTACAATGATTGCACAAAATAAGATTTTAATTTGTAAAGCTAAGACGCTTTCCTGGTTATTCCTTTTTCCACCAAACGCAGGTTCATCAGAAGGTAATAAAAGATATTTATTCAATTATGGACATTGTTCTCGTCCGTACACTTTTCATAGTGGCATAGTAAGCACGGTTTAACACTACATGGAAATTTATTTAAAACAATTGAACGTGTACTCCACTATCTGAAACAAAATCTTGGCTAGTCGAGCTATTCAGTGAAGATCTAGTAATTTGATATTTTAGTACTGAACAGCAGCAAAATATTGATCAAAATAAACTCAAAACGCTGCTTTAATTTGGATCTGTGTGGTAGACTAAGTAGTCCAGTCAATTTGATTGATGAGCCTCTTATGTTTAAGGGTCATTTCACAAAGCGGAATAGAAATTCCACCTGGACGTGTATATATAGTCGCGATGGTTTCAAATTCTACGAAATTATCAAAATCAATTTTTGTGTTTGCAGCGTTCCTTCTCGCAAATTTCGTGAGAACATAACATTTAAGTGACGTTAATGTCGCAACAAATGTCGAATGTCTCGTCCAGAATGTTCGGCATTTGTTAAGATAATTCTACAGATTATCAGTTGCAAGAGTATATAGCAAGTTTATCGCAAGGGTTACTTAACATATAAAACACAGGGCCCGACATAACAAGGGTTTTTCATTCAACAATTACGCAATAATAAACAACCCGAATTCACCAGTTTTTACACAGGTGAAAATAGATGCAATTGAAAAAGTGTATACTACACTGTGTTTTTGTACAGTGTTATGTATTACTTAAAGCTAATATATGGGTTGTAGTCAAACGAATATTGCGTCTGAGTAAGCCTATCGATTAACATTGAACAAAAAAACACTACAAGAATCACAACAGGTCGACTCGCTGTCTATTTAATCACGTACAGGAAATGTATGCTAAGAACAAATACTTTAAGTGGCTGGCTCGGTCTGAGTATATAAATGGCATAATCATATTCTACTCGATAATAAAACTTTATAATTAAAATAAATAATTTCAGCCTCCCCCGGTTATGGTGTGACATTGTTAACGGTAAATATTATTGCGAGGTATTTAAAACCCAAAATTTCAGCAATGTGAAAATTTGGTTTACATATTAATCGATTGTATTTAATGAAAACAAAGAGAATTGGTTAATACAAATACAGTGCTCGTGTAATCTGGCTTCCTCATATATGCTTCAATCAAGGGTTACAAGTGCAAAATGGTTTTGCGGGTGTTTTCGTCACATGCATTTAATTGTTATACACTAACAAATCTGTTTACTGTTCTGTATCATTGTGATAACAATGATGTTGAAGATGTTACTGAAACAATAACTTTAGGGCTGAATTTAAGGGCTACATTTTAGTGATAGTCCAAAAAAAAAAAGAGAAATATGTGAGTATTATTAACGTTTCAATATGGCTGCTCCGGTTTTCAAGATAACCAACTTTAAACTATGTTAACTTTCTGAAATGTTTCCTTAACGCAATATTGATAATAATGATCACGTGCTCCTCGGTGCAGGCTCAACGGTTAATGTTAATTGTTTTATAGTTGACCGTTACTCAGCTAAAAATACGTTCGTTCAGCTTCAAGTGAACAATATAACATGCACCCTTAGATGACATTAAACAGAATTCGTCCATAACAAATTCGTAATGTATATGCCAAACATGTTACCTGAGGCTATAAACATTTTTTTTTTCCTTTTTGAGTTTGGTGTATTTATCTTCTGAGGAATTGACCTAATGGACTGTGTGTTAGACTAAATACTCCAGCCAATTTAATTGACCGATCTCAGACATTCAAAAGGTCATTTCTGGCAGTCAAGTGTGGTATATAAATACAGCCTGAACTGATACTAGCGTTTAGTCTTTATAAGGTCTGCAACAAGCAAATATTAATATACAAATATTAATTTTCTGCCTGACGTCATCCTCTAATCACTCTTCGTGTGATTATCTTTCCTAGCTAGGTGCTTACTGACCTAATTCTTAACCACATGCAATAGCCCATCCAACATAAGTAATGTCCACGTGGTTAAGAACAAAAAAATAGGACTTTATTTTAAGTCATGTTAGAAGGGAATAAAGTAGGTTAACTGCATATAGGGTCTAGGTGTTAGATGAAGATTTGTTTTTGACTGCAGTTTCAATCTAAGAAGTGAAAAGTGAATTAGAGTCGGTGCTACATCTCATGTACACCTCCTGTCAAATATGTCTAATAAATAATTCCCCCGTGTCTTGACTCATTAATATGGAATTATGAACTTGTCAATTCCATAATGATATCGTTCAATTTAAAACAGAGTAAGTTCATATATGTTGAAGCCCAATTTGGAGATATTTCCTAATTCGTTGAAGTACAGCTCCCCCCAAAAAACCTTGAAATTTACATTGAAATGGAAATTGAAAATAAGAGAACCAGCAACTCACATCCAAAATGGTTTCCCGAGATAGCTTTGGTCGCATTACGTCAGAATGTATATATAGGCTACACTGTATGCCAGCACGGTTAAGGCATATGTATAGCAGAGATGAGCAATACCGTATTAACAGTTTAGGATACACCCACCTCCCCCCCCCCCCCAAGATTAAAGTGATGCATAAAATAATTCCCTCTTTAGTGATTAACTTTCTGACTTTTGGATAAAAATGAACAAGTCACTCGAGTTCTAATTTTAATTTGCGATTCTGCCAACGTAGACCTAGCATAATTTTATCGACATTTTTTAAATATTTCATACTTGTATCATATTAATGTTTAACGTTAACACGTTGCTCTGTTATAGTGACGAAAGAGGCATGAATATGCAATAATTCATTCAGTCGTCAGACTAATTTGTACATTGTACGCGATTCAAAAAGTAATGAGGTCACTATCCATAGAGAGAATGTTGTGACTAGAATCAACTTAATAAACTAGCTAGTTCTATAATCAGACACACCAGTCATTTGCAGAGACAATTTGAACTCATTTATTTCATAAATGTTTATAGTAAACACTAATTGTGTGACTGACGGGGTCTGTAGGACCACACATGTAACAAACGGTGTTTAATCCAACGTACTAGATGGCGAGGGAAATAAGTTTCGAATGCAACCGTTTGCTTTGATCTACTTGTAACTTGTTAAAGCACACCAGTGAAAAAAATGTAAATTTCACAGTTTTGAAAGTGTACACACATTCTGTATCGGAATTACTGGCAATTTTTTACGTTTGTTTGGACGGAAAATGTTTAATTTTGATCCATCGATCCATTGACATCCATCGACCAGCGACAATGATGTTGAGGGCTCATAATTTTATTTTTTAATGAACAATGGTATGATAACCAAATCTAAAACATTAACTGAGTGCCTCGTATTGAAAATCATACTTTCTTTTCACTCATCAGGTCCTTAAGGAGAGGCAGGAAAGACTGGTTGCAAAGCTCACTGAAGATCTTGATGAACGCGGTAAATGCAACAAATGCGGAAATAAAGGAGGCAACAACGGAGGCGGTGGAGGAGGAGGAGGAGGAGGAGGTGGCGGCGGAGGAGGAGGAGGAGGCGGAGGAGGCGGAGGCGGTGGCGGCAACAACGGCGGTGGAGGTGGCGGTGGTGGTTGGAATAATTGGAAAGATTGGACTGGGGGTTGGGGAGGATGGGGTGGCGGAGGAGGTGGAGGTAATAACGGAGGCGGGGGAGGAGGCGGTGGTGGAGGAGGAGGTAACAACGGTGGTAACACAGGAGGAGGTGGTGGAGGAGGAGGCGGTGGTAATAACGGAGGCGGGGGAGGAGGAGGTGGTGGTGGTGGAGGAGGAGGTAACAATGGCGGCGGTGGCGGCGGTGGAGGGGGGTAACAATGGAGGGAACAAAGGAGGTGGAGGAGGAGGTGGAGGAGGAGGCAACAATGGAGGAGGTGGAGGTGGGGGAGGAGGTAACAATGGTGGTAACAAAGGAGGAGGTGGTGGAGGAGGAGGCGGCGGCGGTAATAACGGTGGTGGAGGTGGCGGTGGAGGAGGTAACAATGGAGGTAACAAAGGAGGAGGCGGAGGCGGTGGAGGTGGAGGTGGAAACAATGGCGGAAAAGTTGGAGGCGGTGGAGGTGGAGGTGGAGGTGGAGGCGGTAACAATGGCGGGAAAGGCGGGTGGCGGTGGAGGAGGCGGTGGAGGTGGAAACAATGGTGGAAGAGGAGGAGGCGGAGGCGGTGGTGGTGGAGGTGGAAACAATGGCGGAAAAGTTGGAGGCGGTGGAGGTGGAGGTGGAGGCGGTAACAATGGCGGGAAAGGTGGTGGCGGTGGAGGGGGCGGTGGAGGTGGAAACAATGGTGGAAGAGGAG
This sequence comes from Apostichopus japonicus, assembly GCF_037975245.1. Lineage (NCBI taxonomy): Eukaryota > Metazoa > Echinodermata > Holothuroidea > Aspidochirotida > Stichopodidae > Apostichopus > Apostichopus japonicus. The sequence goes on along the minus strand of NC_092570.1, from coordinate 12,679,087 downwards.
GAGGCGGAGGCGGTGGTGGTGGAGGTGGAAACAATGGCGGAAAAGTTGGAGGCGGTGGAGGTGGAGGTGGAGGCGGTAACAATGGCGGGAAAGGCGGTGGCGGTGGAGGGGGCGGTGGAGGTGGAAACAATGGTGGAAGAGGAGGAGGCGGAGGCGGTGGTGGTGGAGGTGGAAACAATGGCGGAAAAGTTGGAGGCGGTGGAGGGGGCGGTGGAGGCGGTAACAATGGCGGGAAAGGCGGTGGCGGTGGAGGGGGCGGTGGAGGTGGAAACAATGGCGGAAAAGGAGGAGGCGGAGGAGGTGGAGGCGGTAACAATGGTGGAGGCGGTGGTGGTGGAGGAGGAGGGAACGGTGGAGGGGGTGCTGGAGGAGGTGGCAAAAATCCAAAAGATTGTGACAAAAAGGAACTGGTGATAGAACGTGGTGGTGGAGGCGGTGGAGGTGGAGGTGGAGGAGGAGGAGGTGGAGGAGGAGGAGGAGGCGGAGGCGGAGGTGGAGGAGGAGGAGGAGGAGGTGGAGGAGGAGGAGGAGGTGGAGGAGGAGGTGGAGGAGGAGGAGGTGGAGGAGGAGGTGGAGGGGGAGGTGGTGGATGGCGACATTGGTTTGGTCGCTAGGATGTTTCATCATGGATCCGTATATTAACAATTAGTATAGATTACTCTAGACTTAATTTGTACAAAGTGTAATTCTCAATTTGATAGAAAGTATATGTTAAAGTGTTAACTGATGTCATAACCAAATATAGTTGTAACCACGGTACTTCCTTTGGATTTTGCCATTTCTGTTTCTTTCTTAATTTGTATATCTTTTGGTTTATTTATACAGAAAATCTGGCAATGTTAATATAGTATCTTCTTCAATGGCTTGGCTTTTGAAGAAAATCCTGCTAGGATCGAAACGTCAGGCCAACTTACTTTTACACTTTCTCTTACACAGGCTCTAGTGGATAAGCAGTTTGCTAACAGTTTTATTTTATTTGATTTATCCTTTTATATATTACGTACACATCGCGAACGTACATCATACAATGCCTAGTTGGCCAGTTGGTACGTACATAGCATTGCACAAAATACACTTAAACCACATTTAATAAACCGTTTTTCGAAATCGCTGAAATGAAATTCACGGATCACATTTACAATAAAGGAAGCTTCTTAATATTACTTGAAAAGTATTGCAATATCGAAAGGTGAAACATTGCGGAATCGATGGCAGAGCAGAATGTAGTACCGGGAAGCTTAGCATTCATAGAAATTTTGTCCGATTGTAAACCTAACAATATAGCCTACCACATTCTTCGCATTCGAGCTGGACAGCGCAATGTAAACAACGAAGAGTCTGCTGTTGAAGCTAACCTTGTGTTACACAAAGACCACGAAATCACCCATGCACTAGGCCTACATAGATGACGGCTTAACGATTTTTTTAAACATTTCTAATTTATAAGAAATTTCACCGAAAACTTAAGGAAAAATTAATCTGTATTCAATCGCGGTTAAGGTTGTGACTACTGTCGGAACTGTATGCAACGTGGGTTATGTTGTAATCTACATTTGCCCAGATGACGTCACGTTCGTTACTGAACAAACTATATTTGAAATATCCATACTAAACGATTAATAAATCGTTTCTCTGTCAAACGCAATATTAGCGTTCTCATACTTTGAAAAATTGTTTGAAAAATTGTTTATCGTTTTTTTGTAAGGTTACTTCTAAGGGCCACTATACAGTTCTTGACGTTATGTAGCCTCATCTGTCCACATTCAGGAGTTTATAACAAATATTTTGGGAATATTCAGACATATAAAATAATCAGCAGAGAGGTGATTTGTAATAAACCCGATCACTCTTTAGCACATTCCATAGCATATTTAGCTTCCAACCAGATATGAATTTCTCTGAAGTAAGAAGCTAACTGGACCATGAACGATGTTATCAAATTGATGAACGCGTCATTGCCAATAAAATATTGATCAACATGTGATTGCTAATGCAGTATTCAACAACATGTGATTGCCAATAAAGTATTGATTCAAATCAAATGGGATTGACCTTAAAGTATTGATCAACATGTCATAGCCAATAAAGTATTGATCAAAATGTTATTGCTAATATAAAATATTGATCAACTCGTGACTGACCATAAATTATTAATCAACATGTCATTGCCAATATCAAGTAGTGATCAACATGTCATTGCCAATGATCAGGTTAAAACATTATCCGATATCAGTTTGAACTACAGTGACGTGTTGATATGATATACGCGTTTATTTCTTATTCCAATATATTTGTCGCTAAGATAGCTTTTGACATTAGCATCAAACACGTTACCAAAGCGTTCAGTATTCCAAATCAGTATATGTCTCATATAAGTCTTAATATCTGAACGACACTTTAATTTGAGGTATTCTATTTCTCCATCAGCTTATCATCAGCATTTCATGAATCAAACTGATACGTATGCGCATATCGAAATTCCCGGTTATGTACTTCCGGTATCTGATACAAGCAAACGCAAAACATTTGTACTGTAAGATAGGGCACATTATTTTGTTTTGTTATGATTCGTTTCATTTCTTGCCCTTTGGTAACAGAAAAAAAAATAGTTTTGTAAAAGGAGATACTACAATTAATTAACTGTAGATCACCTAACAAAAATATAGCTCCTCTAATATAACGAGACAAAGGACTAATGAGAAAACAATGTAATCAGACAATTAATTACAAATACTGGAAAAAGAACAAAGAAGGATCATGAAGACATGAAAGATCCAAGAGATTAACTAATTACCACAGATTTATAGCATCAAGGTAAAAATTCTCTCACTGTTTTACATTGTGTTTATAGGCTATGAATTTTATTCTAACATAATTTGGCTATAATCTGTACAGATGGAAGCATTTGTCCGGTAAAATTGTTGAGAAAATGATTATTTAGACTGAAAACAAGACATCAAGAGAGTTGACGTAAAACATGGACATTTTTTGAAGAAAAAAACAAACCCTTTCAAGTCGTAGCCTGCTGATAGTAACTCTCAGCTGATATACCTTGTTTCTTACTTTTAAGACTTTTGATAAGAATCAGTAGACACTGTCACTCATCTTCATTAAAACCACCACTGACAGACCAATTGACGTGATATACCGCACAGCGGACATCTATAGAAACTGTAGAGGCTAGGAGGCTGTGGTGATCAAGCAGATACAACATGTGAAACACATACCAATTAATGTCACCTCTGTCTTGTTCTTTACATTCATCTGATAGTTCTTCTTAATGGAGTACATTCTGTATCCTGCAGTAGAGTACACACTTGACAAAGAAAACACACGCTGATGATATTAAAGTATTTGCTGGTCAAGGGTTATATTACATAGGTTACATCTCTGAACGGCTTATCAAAACGACCTGAGTATAGGCTAAGAGGATATTTTGAGCAGTCTGTAAGCGAGTATTTATTTATTGGAAGTCTTAAAAAACAAAGACTACAGTCTATATGAACTCTTTTGACTAGCTTTCAAGGAATAAATAGAAAGAGTTGATTCCAAATACGATTGTAGTCATTACAAACGTCTGAATTGCAGGATAACGTCAATAGATTCACATTAGTTTGGTAAAGCACTATCTGCGATAAAGAAAATAAACTCGCTAAGCACTGAAACCTATATAAAGAGGGACGCCTCGGGATTTCATGGGACTCATATGTCATACAGGCGCCATTTTGTTTACTAGAAGAAGTATACATTAATAAAACAATGCTTACTCATTTTCACGGAATACACATTTGATAGGGTAATTTAAACTTTAAGCTAGGTATACTTTAATATTTGGCAAGTTGAGCCGGGTATGAGGAGGTGGGGTGGTGAGGGAACGCAATACGATACTTCCGTCACATATCTATATATTTGAGGTAAATAACTGTTCTACTTATAGGTAACGAGAAGGCTATACCGAGTAAGCATAAATCAATACTTCTTTTGCCGAAAGCTTTCTTTACATTGCCAAACTTATCTTTCACAAAAGTAGGGTGATTTAGAAAAAAAAATCCATCCCTTAAATGAGGAGATTAGAAAAAAGGGAACGATTTGGGCAGATAAAACAAAAAAATTCAGATAAAACTAAAAAAGAGAAATCAAAATACGTTCTGGGTTTTAACAATTTTATACAATTATTGCCAGAAACACCATAATTGGATTTTCTCTACGCTCCCAACACAGGTCAAAAAAACATACGCGCGACCAAACACTGATCACACTGTAGAAGAAAGGGAAAAATGAGATCTTCACATTTCCAGCAAACCGGGGTACTCCCAGCAAAACCGGCTACTCCTAGCAAAACCGGGAAAGTTTATGGTAATTCGTTAACTTCTCGTCGCCGAAATATATTATAGAGCAGATGTGTTTATTGCAGGATATTTCTAATGAAGGAGTTATACTTGGCTGGGAATGAAATGAACGAGCCAGCAAGAGGGGGGGGGGGGGGGCGTCGCGGGTGTGGCCTAGGTGTGCAGAACCCACAGTGCAGGCTGCATCATTTTCATATTTTTATTTTTGTAACAAAGACCTGACGCAAACCAGCGAGACGTCCTTGATACGCACAAACTTGTAACTGTTCTTCAAAATTTGAATTTAACTTTCTTCTCTAAAATGGTGCATCAGACTCTGAATGCACTCATGTTCATTAGTATCGTATAATCTCAACAGCGCCGCCTTTAGTAAAAGTTGGCACTGGGCCCAATCTAAAGTCAAAATGTAGAGTGACACATTTAGAAATACGTTCGTCATTCGAATAAGTTGAATTAAACCTGCTAACCTCGATAAGAAACGAATCAACTTCCAATTTCTATCTCATGAGCGACATTTAGGATTTGATTGAAGAAGTCAACAGGATACTAAGATATAGTAGTCTTCAAAGTATTATTCAGTGACGTACGCAGAAGGGGGTGGGGGGGCGGGAGGGCGTTCTGACGTCGACAAGAAAAGAACAGAGGCGACCATTCCTTTATGTTTCTAATTAATTCAGGAACAATGCAGTATAGATCTTTCCATCTACATTGTTCACGTCTTATTTCAAATAAAATAAAATAGAACAAAGGCGATAGATTAAATTTGTTAGACACCTGGTTTAGTTATCAGGAGTCAAAAATGACAAACCAAGGCATAACATAATTGTAATGCAGGAACCTTCTCACGCGATAAAGTTCCTGTTCCAATTTACCGAGAAACGTCTATTTGATGACAGTTAGATTGTTATACTGTCTGTCTCCAATGTACATCCAGGAAGATATCAGATTTTGACATTAAGTCATCCATGTTTGAAAAGTTCTTTTTGTCCTTTCGCTTAAAATATTTGGTACAAGTAAATCGGCTACATTTGTTATTTATGTTTTGTCAAAAAGGCTAGAAAAGTTGACAAACAAACTCGGTTAAAAAAAGCATATATAACATGGCAGCTTCGAAAATCAGACAATTTATTTTTGTTCCAGTGAAAAAACAGATCGAAATACCAATTACTTCAGAAAAAAATTGTAACATGTTTTAGTTTATTACAAAGTGCACAAACTATGACCACGTGACTTGTGACCAAGAAACAGGGGACAATGTTCTAGAGCAGGGTTTCCCTAACATTATCCCCCACGAACCCCCTGTGGATGTCAGAGTTGTTCACGAACCCCCAACTTTTCGAGACACGATCTGAGTCATTATTATACTATAATACACATTACAGTGCTTCGTAAAAGATGCACGGTACGGTACTACTATGGCAACATATGCGTATGGGGCGCGAAAAGAGTCTGTCGATAGATACGACTTTTGTACATTACTAAATTATATGATATATCAGAGTTTAATTCAACAAAAAGTACTCTAGTTTGACTTTCACAAACGTCTCATGAACCCCCTGGGCTGGACTCACGCACCCCTGGGGGTTCATGGACCCCAGTTAGGGAACCCCTGTTCTAGAGCATGGAGTTGCATATAACGTATGGATATATGTATATATTTACATATTCGAAATGGTACGAGAAAAGTAGTAAGAAAAACTGTACTTAATGTACTTTAAAATGTACTTTAATGTCACGTATTGAAAACGACACAAGAAAACTGAAGTTACATGGATGTACGCAAATGTTGCTTGATAGACATGCTTTTAAACTTGATCCCTTTTGATTGATGTTACTAATTGTTCTCCTGTGGACTATTTGCTTACGATCTGTAATTGTATTTACACATTGTAAAGATTTAACCTAGAGGAGTAAGACGAGTATTCTTGACTCCACTTACAATCAGTGTAGTTAAGCTCAGAGGTACACCGTCATGTCAATAAAGTCAACCTTTGGTATTTCGTGTCCGTTGACATCACATAATGCGTTGGTGTTGGAATTTACATAGTAACTTCTCAGTGCGTGCTATCTCTTGTTAATATGCCCCCACGTAAGTCGACTACCGGTATACCAAAACGGACGGTTTAGAAATATTGTCTTGTTTTTTTCTTCAGTCGGACACGGGAGGAACCCTTGATTTGTACGCATCGAGGAGTATACCATAGTATAAATCTAGCTGGTTTGTCCAGCGAAGCCGTAGGATGGAATCGCTACGGATATTATTATTATTGACCTGTCTGCTATTGGCCGCTACGGCCGCGCCGCTGGCTCAAGACGAGGAAGACAATGAAGAAACCGACCACGAGGTAAGATATTACAAAGGGATTGGGTTTGTAGGAGGAGGCGGATGAGGAGGAGGAGGGAAGAGGGAGGGAGAGGGAGGGGAGATGGAGGGGAGAGGGAGGAGATAGGGATAGGTTGTGGAACATCAGAGTGAATACTACCCATCGTACCATGATCCATGTTTTAAGTGAGACTTATGTGAGACTTATGTGAGACTTATGTGACCTATTGACCCCATCTTAACATATCACTAAAGCCTTCATAAATGAAATATGTAGAAACTTTGAAAGTTTTCGGATGCTCCACAGTTTCATATAATTATAAACCCTCAGTACAGTCAAGTTCAAACATTAAATATGTCATGTAGCTGTGAAGAAAAAAATAGAGCAAAGAAAAGAAACAAAACGAAACGGAAAATGTGTTAACATATGGTTAATATATCCTGATTCGTGATAAAAGGGACCTAACGATGGGATATAACATCCAAGATTGATTCATATCATGCAAGATTGCTTCATAACATCCAAGATTGCCCCATGGGGTAACATAGTTGACTTACCCCTGGTGGGATTTCATGATAAAGCTTAACGAGACCTAACGATGGGATATAATATCCAAGATTGCTTCATGGGTAACATATTTGACTTACCTCTGGTGGGATTTGGTAATTAAACAGACTTAACGATTCGACATAACATCCAAGATTGCCCCATGGGGTAACAGAGTTGACTTACCACTTGTGGGATTCGATAGGCATTAAATTTACTTTGATCTTCTGTAGACGGTTAAAAAGCACTGTTATATGTTTTATTTTCTATCACTTTTAACTTTTGAACTATCATCAACTTTATGACATTTCTGTGGCTTATCGACTAAAGTGGCTGGAATACATAGTCTAACACAGACCATTGGCTCAGTTCCTCAGGCAAATCACAAGGCATTCAATAGGACCACCAAGAATTTTACGATCTTCAATAAACTGTGTACAATGTATTACAAATAAAATGCTATACTTTAAGTCATCCAATGGTTCATGTCTTGCTAGAATTATTCAAATTTAGGAATCAATGGATTAAACTTAGATATGCACAGAGGAACTGACGTCATCATCGATTGTAGCCTTTCACAAATTTAAATATTTTAAACTTGAATATTTTGAACTAGGATATACTATAGAAACATTATTAGTACTTTTTTCCCCCCTATTCTGCCTTTTCTTCCCACCCCCCTTTTTTTTTTTGCTCTTCACACATTGAGAATAGAATAATACATACGAACGGGAAATCACTGCTCAAATCCAAGTATACGATTGTTGGAGTTGATGGGTTGATTTTTTAAGTAAAGCTGTAGCGAAGTTTCCCGCTAAAAACACCGGACTCCTCCATTCGTTGCGCCCTTGAAAAAAAAAACTTCAACTTGAAACGTTCGACCTCATAAACCTCTATATCCCATGCATTAGGAAACCTATATATACATCATGTTTTAGGAAACCTCTATAACCCATGCATTAGGAAACCTCTGTACCTCATGCATTAGGAAACCTATATATACCTCATGCATTAGGAAACCTATATATACCTCATGCATTAGGAAACCTCTGTACCTCATGCATTATAAAACCTCTATACCTCATGCATTATAAAACCTCTATACTGCATGCATTAGGAAACCTCTGTACCTCATGCATTAGGAAACCTGCATGCATTTGTTGTTTCTTCTTCTTCTCTCAGGTAAGCGTCGACAGAAGGGCAGAAGATGTCATCACAAGTCTTCTTGCGGCATTAGAGGACAGCAAACGGGGCTACAGTGGATTAGAAGCTGTGGAGAGTGAAGCAGGTTGGTACATACTACAGTTCGTTCTAGTCAATCGAGCTACTTTCATAGGAAAGTAAAAAGCATCGCATTATTGTCAAGCCATTTGATACAATGTGTCGTCGTCAATCGGTTAATACAATGAATTGGCGATCTATATGGAGGGTCTTGTGACAAGTTATTAAACACTTATATATATGCGAATATATACGCGGAATTAATTGAATACATACTCCTAAACAATTCATAACCAAGCACTAAGATCACATTGTTTATAATTATGATCGTATAAATAAATTATAACATACACGTATTAAATTGAATATATGCGCGCATTTAATCAGTCAATCATACTGACAAGTATTAATACTGGTATTACATTGAATTAATACGCATATGACTGCGTTGCAAGATATATGTATTAAGTATTCAATCTCTATATAGATACGAAAGTGTACTGTACGTAAGCACCTTTTAAGACTTCGAACCAAATTAAACATGGAGAGTTCGCTATTATAACAATTTCGATCATCTTTTTTACTGTTAGATTTAGATGCCTTCAAGAGAGGAAAAAGTAAGAGCGGCAGCGGAAGTAAAAGTGGAGGCAAAAGTGGTAAAAAGAGCAAAGGAAAGAGCGGTGGAAAGAGCAAAGGAAAGAGCGGTGGAAAGAGCAAAGGAAAGAGCGGTGGAAAGAGCAGTAAAGGAAAGAGCGGTGGAAAGAGCAGTAAAGGAAAGAGCGGTGGAAAGAGCAAAGGAAAGAGCGGTGGAAAGAGCAGTAAAGGAAAGAGCGGTGGCAAGAGTAGCAAGAAAAGTGGTAGCAAGAGTCACAGCCATGGGAAGAGCCATGACCATAGCGGCAGTAAAGGCAGCAAGGAAAGTGGGAGCAAGAGTCACAGCCATGGAAAGAGCCATGACCATAGCGGCAGTAAAGGCAGCAAGGAAAGTGGGAGCAAGAGTCACAGTCATGGGAAGAGCCATGACCATAGCGGCAGTAAAGGCAGCAAGGAAAGTGGGAGCAAGAGTCACAGCCATGGGAAGAGCCATGACCATAGCGGCAGTAAAGGCAGCAAGGAAAGTGGGAGCAAGAGTCACAGTCATGGGAAGAGCCATGACCATAGCGGAGGAAAGAGTAGCAAAGAAAGTGGAAGCGGTAGCACAAGCTGGGGAGGCGGAGGAGGTGGAGGGGGAGGTGGAGGTGGAGGCGGAGGAGGAGGTGGTGGAGGTGGTGGAGGTGGAGGAGGTGGAGGAGGAGGAGGAGGTGGAGGAGGAGGAGGTGGAGGAGGTGGTGGAGGAGGAGGAGGTGGTGGAGGAGGAGGTGGTGGTGGAGGAGGAGGTGGAGGTGAAGAAATTGGAGGAGGAGGTGGTGGTGGAGGAGGTGGAGGTGGAGGAGGTGGAGGAGGTGGAGGAGGTGGAGGAGGAGGTGGAGGAGGAGGTGGAGGAGGAGGAGGAGGAGGAGGTGGAGGAGGTGGAGGAGGTGGAGGAGGAGGTGGAGGAGGAGGAGGTGGAGGAGGTGCTCCAACGACTAAAGTAGCCACTACAGTACCCACCACAACCGTGCCGACGACGAAGGTGCCGACTACAGTACCGACCACAACCGTGCCGACGACGAAGGTTCCGACTACAGTACCCACCACAATCGTGCCGACGACGAAGGTACCGACTACAGTACCGACTACAACCGTGCCGCCGACGACGAAGGTGCCGACTACAGTACCGACCACAACCGTGCCGACGACGAAGGTGCCGACAACAGTACCGACCACAACCGTGCCGACGACGAAGTTGCCGACTACAGTTCCCATCACAACCGTGCAAACGACGAAGGTACCGACTACAGTACCCACCACAACCGTTCCGACGACGAAGGTACCGACTACAGTACCGACTACAACCGTGCCGCCGACGACGAAGGTGCCGACTACAGTACCGACCACAACCGTGCCGACGACGAAGGTGCCGACAACAGTACCCACCACAACCGTGCCGACGACGAAGTTGCCGACTACAGTACCGACTACAACCGTGCAAACGACGAAGGTACCGACTACAGTACCGACCACAACCGTGCCGACGACGAAGGTGCCGACAACAGTACCCACCACAACCGTGCCGACGACGAAGTTGCCGACTACAGTTCCCACCACAACCGTGCAAACGACGAAGGTACCGACTACAGTACCCACCACAACCGTTCCGACGACGAAGGTACCGACTACAGTACCGACTACAACCGTGCCGACGACGAAGTTGCCGACTACAGTACCGACTACAACCGTGCCGACGACGAAGGTGCCGACAACAGTACCCACCACAACCGTGCCGACGACGAAGTTGCCGACTACAGTTCCCACCACGAAGATGCAAATCACAAACGTACTTGAGACAACAGTAGCAACTTCGGACGGTGGTAGTGATATTAAGAATCCAACACCAAAAGCATCGACATTCCCGCCAATATTTACTCTTCCTTTGAAACAGACAACAGTTGAGCCTGGCAATAAATATCCCGGTCATGGATGTGATCTATTTAAGATTCACGAACGAGGAAATCATGTTGAAAGGGAAGCTGAAATCCACTGGAATAGCTTCATAAGTCGTCAGTCAGTTCTTCGAAGGAGAGCGGAAAGAAATGTATTGTCAAATGATAAGAGTACACAATAATGATGTGAAACGATAGTAATTAAACTAGACTTTACAATATGCTTTCCTTTGTAACTGTCTGATAAGTACTCAAACGTTCTGTGTTTTTACAATTGTTTGGTGAATAGACTAGTTTCCTCTTCTTCAAAACAAATACATAGGCTAAATAGCTAAATAACTTTTACTATCATCCAAAACAGAAATTGTGATTTGTGAATTGAAGGCATATCGGTATCAGCACTATTATTTCATTTAAGAAATGTCTTCATTTTTTGTTTACTATTATATCTAAAGTAAATGCAAACACTTTAATTTCTCTTCATAATTATAAATAAATAAACACACAAAATGACTATGTTTTACTAACGGTTGAAAGACGTGAGGGTGTTACATGGTTAATTTTATAAATGAGTGTGGTGTTTGCTTTGAATTCATTAATAGAACATTATACGTATCGTTAGAAGTATCTATTTATGGCGCTGTTCTCTAATACTCCCAAACCCCCGATGTTGCAATAGGACGTTTCGTGATCATGCTTAATTTATTATGAAATATATTTTCAGAAAGTGAGATATTATCTAGCTAACTTCTGTATTCAAATGTAGATAATTAGCGCATGCAATAATTTATTAAACGAATACGTATTTATGTTAATTTTTTCATTCCTTTTAACGTTCTTCCTATAAAAATGTCCTGTGGATGAAATCTCTTAGTTTCAATCTTTCAAGCAACAGTGCTATAGTAATGTGAGCATAAGTTGAAATACTACTATCTAATGAACAAGTATTAATTTGATTTGAATTTTAATTCTCAAAATTCATTTCATAAACATTCCTTATCCAAATTTGCTGCCTTTTGTTCCCTTTGTAAATTAAACTTTATGATTTGAAATGAAATGATACTTATATTATTCTCTGATGACTAAAATTTATATATTTTTTTCTCCCAATATTTCGTCCAGTCAAATTGCTATATAAAATTGCTAGATACTATACATTGACCAGATATAATCAATATATCGATTTTAAGAGGTATGCCTTTGCGCAACTGTGTATTCAATTTCTCTAGTTTAGCAATAAATGGAATTAGCTGTGTCGTTTCCCGCCATTTAATGTAGATGTGGTGTTATACTTATCATCTGTCGTCTGCTAGTGAATGCACACATCGTGATTTTTCTTGGAGTTGCATAAGTTTACTGACTCGACGATTTATAAACTGTCTGCAATTAATGATGGAAGACAGTCGGGATCAGGGAAGATGTAATTATCCATCTTAGCATAAATACCCTATATCGTAACAAAGATGTTTATGTTTTCTCTGCCTTTAAAGATCAAATCCTGACTATATGACAACATATCTCCCTTTTATTTATTTTGTACATGTCGCTATGTCTTTAATGAGTTAAAGCTCGTGATTTACAAATAAGTACTTTATGAAATGATTCTCTGGCAGTCACATAGCAAAACGTATTGAACGAAACATGCAGCTGGATAGCGTTTTGGGCTAGTTAAGTGTGGTCGGTATATGACACAATCGGATCTACTTTATAGGTATCATTTCTGTCTATTTAATGTCCACAGTTTTTCTTCTGTTAATTTTACTTATCATGTTTGGTTTCCTTAAGACTTCAGATAAATTAGATTTGCAGCTAATAAGTTGAATCTCTCTCATTTTTAGACTTTATTCTTGTTTGAGGTAAAAAACATTATTACCACATTGTACGGAAGGAGTAGATAAAGTGATTGTCTTCAGGAAATACCATTATTTTGGGGGGAGAAACCAGAGAGGGCACAAAAACACGTGTTTGAAGTAAAACGAATATGTGACCCATCCATCTCCCCAACCATCTGGCCCTACTCCACCCTTAACCCCCCCCCCCCCGCCTCGTAAATGAAGACAAGCACATGTTATGCATTTGAGCGTTTACTTCTTGGACCCCTATACAGTAGCAGGAGGGGAAAGGTACAAAGAGTCCCGATATTTTACAGATGAAAAGTAAAGTTTCCGATCCAGAGACATTGCCTCAACTTTCCGCAAACGTGAAACTGTTGTTTCTATAAGGATGTTGTCTCTCGAACTTTACTTTGCCTTATACCTGAGTTCTTTCTTTTCTGCCACCCACACATCCTCGCTTTTGGACTTTGACCTCTTTACTTCTGATTTGATTTCAGTTTGAACTGTCGTACCCTTCCCAGGCGCGGCGGAACGGGAAAATTATTGGGGGGGGGGCTAATGTGTGGAGACTATCTAAGCGGAGCGCCACCATCAGTTGGCGCGGAGCGTACAAGAAAATTTTGGGTTTTTCAAACCCCCAGATGGCCGGAAACGGCACTTCCCGAGTGTTTTATGCTGCGAATATCTAGCCCCAAAATATGGGTCTCAAGCCTGCAATTTCTCAGATTGCACATAAAAATCTGTAAAAACATTGTAATTGGTATATCCGATGGTGTTATAATAGAGTAGCTATTACTCGTAGTGTACTCGCAAAGACGTTTTTGAGTGTAGTAAATTACTACTTGCAATTAAATGCAATAATTAAATAAATGTCATAAGAAAAAACAATGTCAACAAATGGGTTATTCCAAAACCATGTGCAGTTGCCAACAAATTTCTATAAACCAAGCACTGTCACGAATGCATGTACCCTATACAGTACAGGTGAAATGCTAATATTGTGTTTTTGTTCGTTTAATAATTGATTGCGTTTAAACATAGAGCCATGTTCCACGCCTTGCGTGTACTCGTAGTGTAAACGCAAATGTTGATGAGTGTAGCGTCTAGCTTATTACACTATTATTTAAAACACTTATATTCGATGAGGCTGTGCAGACAATCAATAATCATATCGTTTGAATGCTCTGGCTGCAATGCTCCGCACCTAACCCCCCCCCCATGTTCGCCCTGCTCCCCACCACTCCAACCCCACCCCTTTTGTGATTCCTTACCCAGACCACCACCATCCCACTATCCCATTGTTTTATACCCTCGTATCGACTGCAATTCTTTCAGAACAGAGATTAGATTTCCTCAATGTAGAATGAAATGAGGCAAGTCATTGGCCTAAGACGAAGTTGTGTTGCGCTTACCGGTACTCACACTCACTGCTTCCACTTTTCACGGGGCGTGAAGACGCGGTTAGGGTGACAATGTGGTCTATAGCCAGGGGACGGGCCGAGGGTCCCACAGCATTTACTAAAATTATTACACCTATATAGTATACGTGTGCATCGGACAGATCGACAAGTATGCATTGAAAAATGGGCAGATGCACGTTTCGGAGCCTTGGTAAATATTGGGGGGCTTATCATGCATTTGCCCCCTCAACTTGTTCATTGGTGGGGCTAAGCCCCCAAGCCCCCCCCCCGGTTCCGCCGCCACTGACCCTTCCCACTTTAATCCCATCCTTATTGTCCTCGCCCCTCTGTTAACTGCTGCCTCTCTGCCTCTCTGCCTCTCTGCCTCTCTGCCTCTCTGCCTCTCTGCCTCTGGGCCTCTCTGCCTCTGGGCCTCTCTGCCTCTCTGCCTCTGGGCCTCTCTGCCTCTCTGCCTCTCCGCCTCTCCGCCTCTCTGCCCCTCCACCTCTCCGCATCTGTTTCTCTGCCTCTGGGCCTCTCTGCCTCTCTGCCTCTCTGCCCCTCTGCCTCTCTGCCTCTCTGCCTCTGGGCCTCTCTGCCTCTCTGCCTCTGGGCCTCTCTGCCTCTCCACCTATCCACCTCTCCGCCTCTCCGCATCTCCGCCTCTCCGCCTCTCTAACTCTCTACCTCTTGCCATCTCCTCTTCCATGTTTATTTCACAGTGATCTTGTCTCACTAGTTACATCTTTATAAAGAGTCCTTATAGCCCCTAGCCCTATTTATTTGCCGTACAGATTTAATTTCCTTTTCATCCATGTATCGTTTTCTGTAGTCCTTACACCTTTAGTTTTCCCTTTGCAATCGTTTTCTCTCCAAATATTCCATCCACCTTCACTCTCGCACGTTCCCTTTAGTTTCAACCATATACATGTTTATACCAAGCAATGCTCATGTTCAATTCGAACTTCCTTCCATTTCTCTGCACCCACTCTCCCCTCCGCCCACCACACTCTGACCTTTCCCACTTATACTTCTCTTCACTTTTCTACTATATTTACGTACTGTTTTTTTAATTTTTTTTATTCCAAAGTTCCTCTCACTCTTTTTTTTCGGTTTCGGTGTCTCTTATGATATTCTAAAGACGATAAACAACTAACCTAAGGACAACTCTGATGTTATCACCACGCAGAAGTCACATGGGATGACATGCTTGCTCAACGTGGTAGTGACGCACACATCCTGGTAACGATCCGAATGTTCTTTGGTTTATTTACTTCTTACGACAACCGTGCCATGGCCTCTCCTTTCCTCCTTCCCCCTAAGAACTATTTAATACATTTTATAAATATGCCAAAAGATAACTTTAGTATGTATCAAAAAAATATATATATGTATCGAAGTTTCCATAGGTTTCCTCAAGCAACGTGGCATACGAACTTTGCAAAACAATACCTCAGAAGAATAAATGAATAAAATTATGAAGTAAAATCAATTGTAAAAGGTGGCAAATCTGACGCAAATTCGAGTCAAACTGATTTTTCTTTGTTGCCAATAGCAACAGAAATAATAATTTACCATAGTTCAGGGAAGTCTGCAACGCAAATCACAAAATCAGTGAACAATTGCCTAAATTTACTTTTGATGCTCCCAATGGAAACATAATCATTCTGAAAATTCGCAACTGTCGAATAAATATGATTGCCAATATCAACAAAAAACATTGTGATTATATTACATGAATTTCAAGATCACATTACCAGCTGGGATTATTTCTATTAAATAGTCAATCTTGTTATTCGAAGTTTAATATTTTAGTCCTATCATTGTTACAATAACGAAAACCATAGCAGTTTATTTACGATCTAACGCAGTACAATTTCTTCAATTAAATAACATGAAAAAAGTTAACAAACGAACGGGATAATTATATCTTATTCAAATAAGATTTGAATTGACTAAATTGGTCAGTCAGTCAGTTACGAACGAGAACCTATACAACCAATGTAATCTAGGTATTAGGCGCATCCAAAACCAAACATAACTGCTTAAGCTATTAAGTTTTTTAATTATTATTTCAGACAAAATGTCTACAATTTACGCTAAAGGGATACAAAAACAAATAGTATAATATAAAAACGCTTTAACAGACTTGTAGTTGCGACATGTCTGAAAAAGTAATTAATATGTTTTCAGCTGCATCGTACTTAAAGAAGATCACAAATTCCCTGGATGCGGCCTAGGAATTATTATTATATACATTATATATATATATATATATATATATATATATATATATATATATATATGTATATATATATATATATATATGTATATATATATATATATATATATATTTATATATATATATATATATATATATATATATATATATATATATATATATATATATATATATATATATATATCGAAATAGAGTCTATAATGTTACAGATACGTTGTTTATGATAGTTGTTTGTTATAGATTCATCAATGATAAACTCATATTTGAATGATTGTATATGATTTCCTTTTTCTTTTATTTCACTGATGCATAACAAACCATGTCATGCGAAAACAGTTTAAACACGTAAACAATACATGACTATGGCTATAAGAAATAAAACCGATTTACATGACAATTGTTGTTCATCCACGTTCTGTAAAGTTATGCAAATCGACAAATACAATCCTCGGAAAGGTTTCCCATCCCGTTATGACAATAGGCGTTGGTTATGTCTTTTCACTTTTACATTTCGAATTATATCATTTCATCAGTTGCAAAACAGAATGATGAAATATCCATTTACCACCGAAGAGTTTATTCCCTTTGAGAAGTGTTACACTATATACATAATCATGTAAATATTTCGCTTGAAAAAAAAAATCATCACAATATGAATGGATGTTTGGAACGAGGGCCTTTCCTGATATTATGACTAAATATCACGCTGACACGTTGTAAAGGCAAACACACTATACACGAAACAATGGTGAATTTCAACATATATCTTACAATATCTTCGCATTGTTTGTAAAGTTCTGCAAATGAGACACAGAGAATTTGTCATTCCATCAATCTTCTCATTTTTGTGTCTATGTTTATCTCTCTCTCGATTTGTTTTTTTTTTCAATTCAACTCTTTTTTTTTTAACCCCGTTCCCCTTATTTTTTTCGTATGTTATGAACTATGTCGATTTATAACAATGAATATTTGCAATTCTCAACAGACAGATAAAATATCCATTCAGCACTTCAAAATGTCTAGATTAACAATGACATTAATAGATAAGTCCATTCTTTTCGAGATAAAATATCAAGAGTGTGTTTCAAAGTCTAATTTTGAGGTACGTTTTCCACACAACAGATTCGATTATTTTTGTTTTACGTTCCAAATGGAAAAAAGAACTCGTTCTATAGGAAACCTGGAACGGAGCGTTAAAGCAGCTTTACCACGAGTGTCATTGCTTCTGTCGGATTAACTCTACTT
This sequence comes from Apostichopus japonicus, assembly GCF_037975245.1. NCBI lineage: Eukaryota > Metazoa > Echinodermata > Holothuroidea > Aspidochirotida > Stichopodidae > Apostichopus > Apostichopus japonicus. Next base: position 12,661,403 of record NC_092570.1, on the reverse strand, counting down.
GGTTTAAGGTAATTGGTTTCTTTTCACAGCACTGTCCGGTACTGAAACACTATAACACTCTTCATCTAAACAGAGGAGGAAGAGCAAGTAAAAGAATATTAATCGCTGAAAATGTCGAATATATTGTGATTCTTTCGAAAAGTTAAATTACTTTAACTTGTCTCAGAAATCCTGAAAATCCAGTCCAAAGTTATAGTGGACCTGACATTTCGATCCCTAGCAGGATCGTCTTTTGAGGTGAAATATAGAGTGAAATCAGAGGAAACGGGTTAAATATACAGATGGGTCAGGCGATTTAATTGGAACATTAAAGAAATGTCAGATTCTCGATAAACTCATACTGACTCTGGTTCTAGTCTGCTTATATTACGAACGAAATTTAAGTCACTTAAATGTTAAACTTTAAATACATTTCCCTTAATTCACAGATTGCTGCAGTAGATATACTCAGTATGTTAATGTGTTGTAGTTTTTTGCTCTTGGAATCAAAAGCATTTTAAGTTATACAGCTAAAAATTATCGATGGTTGATGAAGTTCTTATCATGAAATCACTCCTAGACAAGAATTCAATTCATTCCTCGAAAAGGTCACCACCATCGTGAGCAGTTTCATATTTTTAATCAAAGGAATCAAATGTGTATTGCTTAGTTCACATAAAAGAAAATCAAAATCAAATAAAACTGTTAGTGAACTGCTTATCCACTAGAGAGCCTGTGTAGGAGAATGTGTAAAAGTAAGTTTGCCTGACGTTTAGATCCTAGCAGGATCTTCTTCAAAGGCTAAATGACAAGTAACAGTAACAGAAGGAACAAGAAGAAGATACTGCTAGGATCGAAACGTCAGGCCAACTTACTTTTACACATAAAAGAAAATCCAAATACTATTCATTTATATATTATTTTTCCAGTTACATTTCTATATATTTAACTTAATCTGTAGATTTTTCTCCTTCATTCGCTCTTCTTTTCTACACGTTTTCCATGTTGGAAAAAATAAACGTTACGATGTGTGATTCAATGAGCTTGAATAGTTACAAGTGTATAAGTTGAAATAAATTAACCTATGGACAACAAGCGTCAACCAGTCTGGTTTACGTTGTCAACATAAAATGTCAAGTGCTTTATATAACTACACAGAAATATGTTTGCCCTGATTAATGGATAGAGTTGTACCGACCTTAAGACAACAATCAATTGTGTACAGGTCAGATGGACAGTCCATCCCGTTTATTCATATATTACGCTCCTACAGGTATAGGCTTGCGGTACAGCCAAGTTTCAATCAGGAATCAGTATTCAGCGAAGTTGTCAAAGGGACCATGGACGTCCGCTTAATTTACGTATTTCTTCTTGGATTTGTCGTCACCCAATGTTCTCCAATATCGGAAGAAGATGGTGGAATCCAGGTAAGGATGAAATTACAAGGTTCCTCTTTGCTAAAACACGGCAATACCTAGCAGTGGTGAATTTACAAGTTCCAAAGCTATAGAACTCTCTCCATGTCAAAAGTCCTCCGAGAGTTGACAAATATCGAGGTGAACAAATCTAGAAATTCGCCAAGGGATTAGAACAGGTGTTAAAGCTTGACCGTGCCTCGCTGATTTCTGTTTTGGGTATTTCTAGCATATTTGAAGACAATACTGATGACCTTAATTTCAATTCAATTTCTTAATGAATAATTAATCATCTAAAACTATAATACATAGCTAGCTGCCAGTAGACGGACGTTGTAATCTGTCATGACTAGCATAACATGACAGATCCTAAGTTTATACTACGGTCATCCATGCACATATAGCTACATTGAAGCCGCGAGAATTAGGACCATTGTGTACATATGTGCAAATATGTGTACATATGTGCAAATATGTGTACATATGTGTACATATGTGTATATATGTGTATATATGTGTAAATGTGTGTACATATGTGTACATAATGTGTACATATATGTACACATATGTACAAATATGTACACACATTTACACATATATACACATTTGTACACATATGTACACATATTTGCACATATGTACACATATTTGCACATATGTACACATATTTGCACATATGTACACATATATACACATTTGTACACAGTACCGTATACCTTTATTATGTTTGGTGGTATATTACGAAGGTTTTGAATGTAGTCTAAGTGTCGCAGGGTGTCCTTTACAGATCGGGTACGAGTTTTCCAACCGTTGACCAAACAGGCCAAGCTATGTAAGAACGAATTTCGAAAACTTTCAAATGATACACAAACACTTTCGTATGCAGATGCACTGCTTCAACGTATTCACTTGATGACTATTTACAATTGTGTCCAAATAACTATAGGTGTATGCATTTTAGGCAATTTGAATATTCATTATGCAAATCAAATGTCCTCACTAGAAGAAATTTCTTCTTGGCAATACCCCCAAACATTAACGGAGGTTGTCAGCTCCCCCCCCCCCCCTCCCTCTCTGTTTATGATGACAAAATTGACGGGTCATAATGTTGAGGTAAAATAGTCATCATTTTCACAGTCGAAAGTTCGAAATGAAATGTCCAAACTTCGACTTGTTCCTAAATTCGATTTACTGTCATCAACAAAGTTCCAAGGGAAGATAATATAGTGAGCAAATGCTTGAAATTTTGATACCAAATGGTCGTAATGTGGCCAAAAAAAACAGGTGACAACTTAGCATAAAGTCAAAATTGTAAGAAAATAGCCAAATTTAAAGATAAAAATAAAATCGAAATTGAAAAGTTCAAATTTCTCGGAGCGATTTGAAATTTCGATATAAAACGCCAATTTGAAATTTCGATAATGCAAGTGGCAAGTGGAAAAAGTAAGAAGACGGCATTTCTTATAGGAATTCCCTCCCCCCCCCCCCCCCCGGCAAACCATATAGGCCTACCGGTTTTCTGCCTTGTGACTTCTTAAAGCTTAAAACACTCTGTATTTTGCATTTTGGCCTCATTGGACCAAGGGAATGACAAGAGTTAGCCAATATTAGTATAAAAATACGTATGTAGGATTTTCCAGTGCATGTTGTCCTATAAACAGTTATAACAAAATAGACTTTTAACTCATATTAAACAAACTTTTTACAAATAGTTTTCCCCAAAAGAAAAAAGAAAACTAACATCAATGAATTACTACACAAGATTAATCGTTGTATAATCTACTCTTTTAATATATTTTCCATCCATTGATGTATCAAATGTCACGTTATCAATGTTGCTATCATTATTGTTAAAACAATATAATTAGTCCTAATACACATTAAGAGGAAGTTTATCGGCAGAGAAAAAAGCATATAATTGTGTAGGTTCCTGACAAATTGTGTCTTTCAATACAATAACATTATGGCCAGTGAAGAAAATATTAGTATCATAAGCAAACAAGATATAGTGGAACATTTCTCTGATACTTCATGTTTATCATCGACATAAATGATAACTAGTATAACGACCCTAAAATAGATCCTTGTATAGAACACCAACAGAATTCGTCGTCTCGGAATCTACATTGTTAAAAGTTGTAAATTGTACTCTGTGCGAAAGATAGCTTTTAATCCAGTCAAGGCCGAGGCCTCTAATACCATAATGATATGTTTGGTGGTTCATTGTATCGAACACTTTTCGACAAATCTTCAAAGACACCCATAGAAATCATATTCTTGTGCATAACATGGCACGAACTAACCAAAAAATCCTTTTGAAGCTAGCTCAGTTGAATGTAACTTACTTAAAACTTATCCGAGCAGGGAGCTGACATGGATCAATCAAAGAATGTGTTAGACGTGGTCATGTCAGTAATTTACATATGTAAACACCTATACAGAACATACCGACTAGGATAAGGAACATTACAGTATGATGTAATTAGCTATATATGTTACTATGCTAGTATACTATCTTTACTAAGCTATTTCATTGCCGTATAGGTCCGTGCTAAGAGGGATGAACTGATAATACAGAGGCTGTTTGACGCTTTGCCTGCCATATTTAAACAGAGGCAAGAATCGTCTGTGAAGCAAGAACCTGAGTTGTCTCTCGGTTTGAGGGGATTAGACACCCTTGTTAGAGAAAGTAAGGTAGAGAATCTGAAGGAAGATGGATTTATTGGAGGTTAGTTTTAATTCTACATTTTCTTCACAGATTTAGGAATTCGGTATCGGTATATCGGTATTGTAATAAATGCGTGACCTAAACTTAATTGAATAAGAGCAAAAGTCACTTATTGAGTTAGAGAGTGATAATTTGGATAGTATTTTAGCTCTGATGAATTCTCACTAAACTAAGAAGAGATGAAATCACACACCGTTTTATCCTTCTTATAGAATTAGTTTCATTTAAAATTAATTTTCTTTGACTACGACAAACATCTGTAATTGTTATTGTTTATTATGGCTATCTTTACTTTTTCATTGTTATGTGGCATGTAACTGCTCATTCACTCGAACATTTCACATTAATAGGTTGGACCTAGTAGATTCTGGATAAATTTAATTTAGTTTGTTTATAATCTTGATATACTTGAGCGACTAATCTGTATACTGTACAATTGGCGAGATATATGTCATTTTGAATAGTGACATTGTCTTAAAATTCTCTATCAGTTATTGCATTTCTTGAAGAGGAATAAAACCCTGCTTGTCATTTTAAGGTTCGCCGTAGTTTAATCGTATAGACCATATCTTTTGTTATGTTAATTTGAAAATATTTTCCATTTTCCAGACAAAGGGTGTCATCACGTGTTTGGCGATGATGGATGTCATAAAATTATGGAAGACGGAACAGAAGTATTTATATCTGGTTAAACCTGTTAGAAGAGAATTAGGTTCAATTAAATTGTGACTTCGCCCGCTACAAGCAATCATAAATAAATCAAACATAGTTAGTATAAGGGTTGCTAGTGTTTGTGCTCAATAACTGTAACGCTTTAACTTTATTTAATATATTGAAGCTTTAAACATGACCTAAAGATGGCACCTGTTTTAGTGTCAACATTGCGAAGAATTCATCTTAAATTTATAAAGGTAAATAACAAAGAGTAAGGATAGGAAAGGTTTCAGATCCAAATTGCCATTCGACATCACCGACTACAACCACAGTTACAAACCAAACGTGAAATGCAGCTGTAAATTTCATAATCTCCCAAACAACACAGATCTCAAATAGTATTTAATGGATATTTTTTGGAGTAATGTATTTACACGGTAATTTATGTTACATACGTGAATCTTCAGCAAAAGAGTGAACAAGAACACAAAATACTTCGAATATTGAGTGAAAATCATAGACCTTAGTTTGCATCTTTTTATAATAATTAAATAAATTATATATATATATATATATATATATATATATATATATATATATATATATATATATATATATATATATATATATATATATATAAAACAGTACCATGAAATTGAACATTAGTTGAACATAGTGTGTATTTGGCGGAGATACACTGCATTCACCCCTTCAAACCGGGAATAACAATAGGGTAAACTAATCCATCATAAAAATGTTGATTTATCTATACCTGAGTAATATAATCACTCCAATCATCTATGTGAATGTTACATTGTTTGTTAATGGCGGGAGCAGTGTGCCGTGCTTAAGTTCTATCACATCTATGCATCCGTTATCGTATAGCTGTATTTATAAATGCAGGCTTTCAAGGAGGTAGCCTAATAGCAAACACGATTCTTTGACTTTATAATAGATGTAGGCCCTAACGTTAGGCTCAATTTGTTTGCAAAGCACAGGTGTAATGAAGAAACATTTACGATGAGAAGTTGTGACATTCAACTTGATTCAAGTGTCGATATGAACTTTATGTTGACCTGTTTTGTTATTGTTTGCCTTTGCTTGCTAAACACTGATTGTGCTCAAGACTGTTCTGAAAAAACACTAACAGAGGACATGACCATACATGAAGCATCTATCTCACACAGTTTGCATATCTGTGTTCTAATTGTGGCGCTTACAAGATTGTAATTTTACATTGTTTTGAAAGAGTAATTTTCGATACAGATATAGAATAAAACTGCGATTAAATTTCCTTGTCAATGTTGTCGTCTTTCATTGATTAGTTAAAATATTAAGATAACCATTGTTTTTTCTTTTCTTCCTACTGTTTGGGTGGTATATCACAGAATAGTTTGTGACGTCATTATAGTTACTGCACTTTGACAAATAGTTTACTTCTTTCACCTTTGAAACATGACGTCACAGCAGTATCGCCTTCCGTGGTAAGCCCATAGGTAATTAACAATTATTATTTTTTAATTACCATAGAGCCATAATTGTCTCTAAAATTCAACAATAAAATCAGGAAGCAACAAAATGGCGTTGAATCTCTTAAGGAAAGTGTAAGCGATTCGGAGCGTTTATTAAAAAACAAATATAGAAGATTTGGAGAACATATCAACAGCAATGGTGTGCCAGAAGCCGTTATTGAAATATGTGAAGACATTTTTAAAGCTGATAATCTAGCCAACCTGATGGGGTTGAGAATGTGGAAATAGAACGAGCTCATATGGACCCCTGGACGAGCACCTATAGCGCAGAAAACAAAACCGCGCCCAATTCACGTGAAATTTCTACTATTCAATAATATAGGAAATGTTTTTAACTTTGCAGGAATGAAAGCAAAAGGTAGTTTGTATTAAGGGGCAAAGACTTCCATAACAGACGATGTCTCCACTAACGTTAGGGAAGCCTGCAGGTTTTCAAGACAAAAACCGGTGATACGTCAGCAAGCAGCTGTAAACTACGCTTTCATATATGTTTGTGTTTGTGTTGTTTATCATTAATTTGTTAAGAGGTTCTTGTCATTATCCTTTACAAAATATAATTCCTTACTTAATAAAGTAGGTGATAAATGCAATGTTTAAATGGCGGTTGAAATAATTGTTTATCTTTAAATTGTAGGGGACTCCTTCATAATGCATGTTAAAGAAGATATGTGTTCGATTATTTCAAAACAAGAGGCAGTCATGTTCATTGCCTTCAATATGTTCATTGAGGTTCCAGTATGATTGATACAATGCATGGGTAGAAATGGTTTTATTGTCCCTGTTACTAATACTTCCAGAGATGTTGACTTACGTTTAAATGATAATATTAACTTAAACATTAGCCATGTTCATTGCAGTTCAGATGGCAATTGAATTGCTGTTGTTATTGAAATATGTCATTATTCAATCACGCTTGTTGTTCTTTACGTCCCTAATACTGATACACCTGTATCGTTCAATCAGGTACAAAGCATAATTGAAGTTTTCCATACCTCTCATTCTATTGTAGTCGGTGACTAGAATGTTGTGCTTAAGACTGATTTGGATAGCTTCAATTACACGCATACCAATAACACTAAGTCTGGGTAGGTTGTTCTGAATCTAATGAAGGACCTCGATCTGCTTGATGCTTGGTCTTTTTTTCATCCTACCTAAAATCAAAATACTTGGCGGCAGAAATATCCGCAAAAACAGTGTAGACTTGATATCTTTTTGGTTTTCCTCTGGGCTTTTCAACACAGTTGCTGATGTTTCAATTACTGATGTTTACAGAACTGACCACTCTATGATAAATCCATCCTTTGGGCTAAGTTAGATTGTAACTACATAGTGATGACTGTTATAAAAATATTGTGAAAGATATTATTGACCAAAATATTATTGAGTATGCTTGCTTTTGCCGTATGGATGATGATACCTTGTTAAATATTCATAGGAATAACATCCCATGTAATATCGGTTATCAACCTTTGAAACTTTTCTGATGAATATAGGAGGTCAAATTATTTCTTACTCCTTCATTAAAAGAGAAGACTGATTGTAAAAGGTAGAAATTTCTTGTGAATAAAATTCAACGTGTCCAAAGAGTCTACTCAGAGAGTATATGGATTAGTGTCGATGATTTTGGTCTTGCTTGGAAATCTTTTTAATTCTGACATCTTGATAAGAATGATTATAAAGCAATTTAATCATGAATGTCCTAACTAATTTGTGGATCAAGCTTATCCTTACTGTTCTTGGGGCGGATCACAGTTGTAAAATCACTTCTTTTACCATAATTTCATTACTTTCGTTTATCACTTCCCATGTCTACAAATAACTCCATTTCGAAAGATAAAAGTTCACTTTTTAGATTTGCTTGGACAAAATAAGCCAGACATAATCAGTCGTAATCAAATTATTCAAACGTATTTCTATGGGGAGGGGGGGGGGGTCTTGGGATGGTTGACTTCTCGATGTATTGTTTGACTTTAAAAGTTACTATATTATTGCACGTTTGTGGTAAAACCAAAGTGTCAGTTTTGTTGGCGATATTCGGAAGAAATATAAAATCAAATATTGATGATTTTGCAAATAACGGTGACTATTTTATCAAGCTAATTACGAAATTATTTCTGGCGGGATGTCTTAAAAGCAACGTACTATTATCTGTTAAATTTGAATTGTTATCCTAAATACAAGATTTCTTTATTTTTTTGTCAACCAATTTGGAATAATAGCACGATTCAAGTTTATAACAAGCCAATTGTTTATCAGCAATGGATTTGTTGTGGAATTTATCTTATCAATGATGGTGCCTTTTATCGAGAAAATTTTCGTAAACTACTCTATTTCTGGAGTATCAAGGCGTAATGAATGCTTATAAAAACTACTTGGAATAAGGTCAACAATAACATAGATCAATATTTGTAAAATCTTATTAATATTTTGTAAAATATGCTACTGACTGGTGGTTATTTAACATGTAAATCAGTTCACCTGTCCAAAAGAGGCTAAAGCTGTTTGCGGCCCCCAGTAAATCTTATTTCAAATGGGATGAGACTGTTCACATTACAAAGTAGTCTTGGAATTCCGTTCATTTGTACAATGATGATTCTATTCGGTGGTTTCAGTATCAATTACGTCATAGAATTATCCCCACAAGCAAGAATCTTCACACCATAACAATGGTATCTCTATATATGTATGTGCACATTTTGCTTAATTTGCACCGAATCGATTCAACATCTGCTTTTTCGTTGCAAATTTGCACAAAGAATCTGGGAATATTTTCATAATGTTCTTGACAAAGCGGGCATTCAAGTAGATTTCAGTGATGCTTCTGTTTTTCTGTTTGGGAATATTGCGCTCGTGAACTTAATTAAGTTATGATTTTAATAATGAAAAAAAGTTTATCTTTGATTGTAAGATAGCTAAGAGTATACCATTATGGTTAATGGTTTGCATAATTATTTGAAAGAGTACTTTGGTTTACACAAAATGTGTTGCGCCAAAATCATTATCAGAAGGTATTTAGAAGAAAATACTGGTTTCCATGGTTTTTACTTATTTCACTTTTAATATTAAGGTATTTTTTATGATATACTGTTGTTAATTCAAGTCATCAATTATTGAAATGCACTTTTAATGTCAAAGGCAATAAAGAGCAAATTAAAAAAAAAGACCAACAAGACAAGGGCATTAGAAACTTACAGGTTTTAGCAAAATTAAAGAAATGTACTCAAGCCACAACACTTATGATTATTATTTTTTAATTTTTGGGGGGGGGGGTGGGGAGGGGTGTACACCAAAATTTAAAATACTGGATTTACATTCACTTGAAAGATTATGTCAAAACAAATAGTTCTTTGATGTCAGCTCATGATCCGTTTCCTCTTGCGTAAACGTTACCGTGGTAACTAACGAAGGATTGTTCTTGAATCGTACAACACTCACGAATGTGTCGGGTCTATTCCAATTGGGGCAAAATTTCTAACCGTTCGTAGGGCACAATATACACATATTATATGGTGAAGACGGGGTGTAGCGGTTAGGGTATCCACCCCATAATCATAGGATTCCAGGTTCCAATCCTTGGTTTTGTTCTTTAAGTGGTTTCGAAAACAATTGCGTTCACCATTGCGAAGCAGATAAGACTTGATATAGCCAGGGCCATGACATGAATATGGTTTCATATGAGCTTCTGTAGGCTTCCTAGCCTACTAAGCTAAACTATACATAACGTGTGAGCATGTCTTGGAAGGCAGACACCGCGGTGACTATGAAATGAACTCCTTGCATTGGCTGGTAGAATCGACATCATCTGACATGCGCAGAGATCAAATGAGAAGTATAATTAAGACTCTTATTTTAGTCATAAAATGGGCAATATCTTCTTTCCACTTTCCTCCATAACAAGGGCTGGTTAATACCGGTCGTTATATAATAACACGGTCAAGTATTAATGAATCACCAAGCACAAAACAGTGCTCGTTGCATGCACACCTATTTTTGGAGATAGTTCGTCGGGTTGGCAGAAGGGGAGGGGTGTGGGGGGGGGCTTTTGATAAGTGTGTGTCGCTCAAGTCGCCACTTGTGTTTGAAGTTATACAATATATGTGTATCCCCGGCTCCAAAGGAATACCATCAGTTTGTCAGGGTGTGGTTTTCCTCTTCCTATGTATAAAATTCAGAATTAAGAACAAATTGGAATATTTTGACCTATATGTTTAAACTTAAACCTGTGATCGCGTGACGGTGGGAGTTGATCCTGCAATAACGACAGTGGGATCCAAAAATCAGAATCTTGAAAGGTTTTGAAAATAATGACTTTATGTTGGATTTCCCCGTAATGTGCCAAGAAATATTGAATGACGGTCGGTATTTTTTTCTGTACTTCCTTGGCTTTTTCAGATATATATATTTTTTTTTTGTAATATCATCACCGCCATCATGTGACCATGACTACCTGATATAATATACTTCATAACACTAATCATACGGTATAGGTCGGAGTTCCATATGCCTGTATGACATTAATATGTATGTAGGCCAAAAGGCTGAAAAGCGTGACAGATTTTTTTCATTCATCTCCGTCCATACATTCTAAAGAATATGGGCAACGAACAATACTCATTAATGTTACTTTAATGATCATCCTGTCTTTTTTTTTTACTTCGGGTATGCTGAAAAAAACAATGAAAATGTTCAAAATACTAGGCAGCTCTATTACAGCCATCAAGCGAACATTTGGTACTCGACAGGACGTTGTGTTGGCTGTTTTTACTTTCTTCAATGTCTTAACCCAAAACTTTAAGTTTATGTTTAGAACCCACGTCAAGAAAATGAATTTGCTTAATCTCATATTTCTCTGCGCTTCATGAATATTTAAAGACTGCACAAATCAACTTTTAAAACACTACACGCTATATTCCGCACGCATTCTGTACCTACCTGCCAATCGGTACGCGCGACTGTGTGAGATAGATAAGACCAGAGTGAAAAAATACATTAATTAACAGGAAGATGATGATGATGATGAACCTACCATTTATTATTCATGACAAATTCTACCTGTTTCAGTCTAATTACTCTGTAACTTGTCCTATACTGGATAAAAGGATATATATATAATAGTTTCCATATACTACACGGTGCCAACTTCCCACACACTGACAAATTCATTTCGCCATCCCTGTCAGTACTGATATATTGATGGATAAAGTGATTTCATCATTGGTGACGGAGAACATGCAAGAATTCGAGAGGAAATAACAGTTCAAGCTAGCTTTTTAAACACATGTTAAGTAATACACACTCACTATTGTCGATATATACAACAGCTGCCTTTACGTCTACATTCATGTTACAAATACATTATAAAAGTGGACCGCAAACAGTTACGAAAAAAATGTCAACTCTTTGGAATAACAAGACATGCATAAACAACGTGATATTTTTATATGAATCAATATTCCAGCATCATTGTTAACTCTTAAGCGGGTATAGTTGGCCGGAAATATTTGGACCGGGTGTATAGACCCAATGAATGATGCTATATGTCCCTGTACAAATGAATGCTGACTATCTCGCTATTCTTTATTTTCATTATTATGTGTCACTGACATTAAACAAGAAAGGTTGTGAATTTCAAATAGTGTCAAACTTGTATTACAAAGACCTACAATAGATATACGTGACGTTTGGTTACTATAACAAATTCTTCTATCAGCCCTATCTTACATAAAATTATCCGGACCTTATTTAAATGTGAGGAGAGACATGGGCGTAGGGGACATTTGAGGGCCAAATACTTTTTCGTGCAAACAAGTGGGCCAGTTTAATATATATATATATATATATTCGTAATCTGCGAGGGCATCTGCGATGATGACAATGTAACTTTAATATCAGATACAGGATTGTGTAAACAGCAGGAGCCGTTCGATAAAATGGGAAGATAAAATACGAAGTTTAATTACGTAACATTACTAACATACTTGGAACTTTGAAATTCATAAGTACAGTGCTGATATATTATCTATCCATACATTAATGCATATACCGTATATATAACAATCATATATTCTAAAAATGAACTTGTAACCTTTAACGCTACGAGTAAAATGTATGAAATATGTTAACCGTTGTCTAGGGTACGTAAAATATTTCGTCGAAAGGTTTTAAACTTCATTCTGAACAGCGATCTTTTTCGTCATCAAAGTATCAAGGAGAACTTCTTCGCGACTCCATGAACCTCGGTTACCATGGCGATGTTTTCGCTTCCCATGCTTGCTCTTGCTTCCACTATGTTTGCTATGGCTATGGCTGTGTTTGTGTCCTTTTCTACTCTTACTCTTACTGCTCTTTCTGCTTTTGCTATGCTTACTGTGGCTGCTACTACGACTGCTGCTGTCACTGCTGCTACTGCTCCGACCAATCCAATTGAACGGAGGACGAAACTTAATTGGCTTTCGTCCGCCACCCCATCCAACATCCCCACCTCCATTTCCACCACCACCACCACCACCGCCGCCACCACCACCACCACCACCACCGCCACCGCCACCGCCACCGCCACCGCCACCGCCGCCGCCACCTCCACCACCTCCACCATTTCCTGTGCAACCTCCGTTGTTTCCTCCTCCTCCACCACCTCCACCGCCGCCTCCACCACCACCACCACCGCCTCCCCCACCTCCACCTCCACCACCACCACCGGTGTTTCCTCCACCTCCGCCTCCACCTCCTCCGCCACCACCACCACCGTTGTTTCCTCCACCTCCGCCTCCACCTCCACCTCCACCTCCACCGCCGTTGTTTCCTCCACCTCCGCCTCCGCCTCCGCCTCCACCTCCTCCTCCTCCTCCTCCGCCACCACCACCACCGGTGTTTCCTCCACCTCCGCCTCCACCTCCTCCGCCACCTCCACCGTCGTTGTTTCCTCCACCCCCGCCTCCACCTCCTCCTCCGCCACCACCACCACCACCGGTGTTTCCTCCACCTCCGCCTCCACCTCCACCCCCACCGCCGTTGTTTCCTCCACCTCCGCCTCCGCCTCCACCTCCACCGCCGTTGTTTCCTCCACCTCCGCCTCCGCCTCCACCTCCACCTCCACCTCCACCGCCGCCACCGCCGCCACCACCGCCACCACCGCCACCACCGCCGCCTCCGCCTCCACCTCCGCCTCCACCGTTGTTGTTTCCGCCACCACCTCCACCGCCTCCTCCGCCTCCACCGCCTCCTCCGCCTCCTCCGCCTCCACCGCCTCCTCCGCCTCCTCCGCCTCCTCCGCCTCCTCCACCTCCTCCACCTCCACCGCCTCCTCCACCGTAGTGATTCCAGAAGTTCCAGAACTTTTTGTCTTCCTCTACTTTGCCATTGTCGATTTCCTTGTCATCCACTACCGATAGAGCCTGTCAAAAATATATTGAATAGTTATCAATAACAAACTAGGTTATTTTCACCTGTGATTCATTTTAGAACCAAATTATGTCGTATGAGAAAGCTGCTATTTTGCCGTTCGTTTGTGATTAGCTTTTTTGGGTATTGTGGTCATTGTTTCGTATGAAATTATAGTACGTAGGAACTATGAAGTAGATCTGACGTTTACATTTATGCCTTGTGTGTGTAGGTTTTACAGGGAGTCAGGAGTGTCACTATAAACATATTTAAATCCCTCATGAGGCACTGCTATGGTTCTTGTAAACTGTCATTACCTCACCCTTGATATCAGATCAATTGGTTAGCATTATCTACGGGAAAAGCAAGTTTCGTCGTCACAAAAGCTATTTATCACATTCCACAGAGAATAAAGTTTGATTTAGCAAATATAAGACTTGTGATCAGCAATCTCAAATCCACTGACTGCGTTTACAGCATGACGATGTCTCTATCAAATACATTCGTGCAGAAATGCAACTTGGTTTAATAACAAAATCAACATACTATCATACCAAGCCTACATTATTATTAGTATCGTTAATATCATGGTAGAAGCCGTTGTCACTCATCAAGTTTTTACCGAATAATTTACAGATTTAGACGAAAAGAAAAGTTTACAACTTCGTAGAGAATATCGGTGAAAACACTGTAAGCTGTTGATCTGGTTATAAAATTCCGTCTGCCTGGACATCAAATCACCGGGAATCATGCAACTAACATATCCCCAATCATATCCCCAATCATAGGGTATACACATTTATAACTTTAAAGTCAAAATAAAATAAAACTGTTAGCAAACTGCTTATCCACTAGAGAGCCTGTGTAAGAGAATGTGTAAAAGTAAGTTGGCCTGACGTTTCGATCCTAGCAGGATCTTCTTCAAAGGCTAAATGACAAGTAATAGTAACAGAAGAGACAAAAACATGCACAGAATACAGACAGGTTAATGACCTTCCACGTGATCAGAGGTCCTTATTGTGACACTCAATTGGCGTAACCATCATAACACCCCTTCCCTCTGCGGTATACACCGAGGGCTGTCATTTCCAAATGCAGCTTTTTTACACACAAACACACACACAATAAAAACACACGCACATACACACATACAAGAGTGTTCAATATTGCTATTTGGATTTGTTGTAAATCAATTATAACCGAATTGATACAAAGAAGAACAAAATGCGGAATACCTACCTGCCTGTGAATTAGGCTTCCGTTTAAACCTCTCACCTCACCCTTCCCCCACCCACCTCCCTTTCGCATCCTCTAGGGTAATTCCATCCACACACACGCACACAGGCAGGGTAACGGAAATATGAAGATAAGAAAAATTTAAAAAAATGTTACTCTTGAGTTTAGCAGTACATCAAGTGTTTACTGTACAACAACAAAAAGTGGCCAACTTAATGTCAAGACAATTTTAGAAAAAGGCTGTTTACAGGTTATTTGCTCAATTAATGATATTCTGACATACATACATATATATATAGAATTCTATGGAGGGATAAGTCCTGATTCTCATTTGTTAACTTAACTTGTTCCTTCGCTTCTTTTTTATTAACTCTGATTAAAGGTGCGTGTTGTATAACCAGTTGTCAATTTTATTCATTAACCTATATACAACAACCTCCTGAAGCCACTTTGCCTTCATCTGAGATTAAAGAAAGAGAAGTCGGTAGTTGGCCGAACCTACTACGAGTGTTGTGAAGTAAAAGGATGGTACATAAAAGTCTGGTGATCGCTTGGAGCAGATTCAAGATTTTATAAGAGGAGGTGGACGTTTATGGCAAGCCATATGGGACAAACACTGCATAATATATCCGCGTATAAATTGGAATTTATACGCGTATTAATTGTAATATATACGCGTATATATTATGAGCCAATCATATGGCTTAAATATATCCGCGTATTAATTCGAATATATCCACGTATTAATTCGAATATATACACGTATTAATTCGAATATATACACGTATTAATTCGAATATATACACGTATTAAATAAAATACATATGGAGATTAAATCCAATATATGCACGGATTAATTAGAATATACATGCGAAAAAACATTTCCGCTCTTGCTGTGTACATATACCAACGATAAATGTTTTGGCGGGCTCGCGAGATCGCTTCAAAAAGCGAAACTTGTACAACACATGTGTATTTGAATTAATACGCGTATATATTCGAATTAATACGCGGATATATTATGCGGTGTTTGTCCCACATGGCTTGCCATAGACGTTCGCCTTGTGGTCCTTAGCCAACTGACATGTGGGTGAATCTGGTGGGTACGGTCCCAAGGAAATTGTAGACGTCAAAGGCTGTATTGCGAGGCATAGTAAGACTATATACTGTATAAGACTATATACTGTATAGGTTATGTCTACAGTTAGGTCTAAACTCTATGTTTTGTATATGCTATAATAACTACTTTGAAAGTTTGTGAGAGGTTAGAACTGTGAGGGGGGGGGGGGGGGAGGTGCAGTACCCCAGCCATTGGATCCATCCACCCGATTACTTTCCACCGCTTATGTCGGATGAGGTAATGGTGAGGGCCAGGCTTGTACCAGCAGGATAATCTACTTAGAGTAGAATCCATTCTTTGATTCATCATTTCCAATGTTTTGTCAGTTTTTTCTGCTTCTTATATCAAATACCGGTAATGATTTTGTAAAGATAGAAAACCTTAACATCTTGGAAGTTGCTTGCTACATAATGATGAATAGTAAATATTAATACTAAAATAACAAGAATTTGGCTCCGAAATGCTGTGAAACGAGAAGTAGAAAGGACGAGGGGGCGGATGGGGGGGGGCGAGGTGTTCTTGAAATGACTAGTTCTTCTTAAATAGCTGTCTCGAATCAAACAAATAAGTAACTTAAAAAAAACCTTGTTTATATTCCTGTTAAGAACTGAATGGATTTTTTTTTTTAGAGAAAAGTTTTAGTAGGTCACGTGATTTTTCAGCTGTTGGAGAGATATATATAGTTTTCGGAGTCTTGCCGATGTAAATTCTTTTAAATATCAAATCCATAGTCCAATCTAATCTACAAGCATCCTGACCATCGAGATCTGAGGAATGGGGATCTGGTGGGCCTTGGTTAAGTTTTCAAGGGTGATCATGCAGGGTGCTGGGGATCTGGTGGGTCTTGGTGGGTTTGCCGACCGATGGTGTAAAATATGCGACCTTGAGTTCTTGCTGTGTCAAGTTTTATATTCTTTGTAATCACAATCACATTCTTCTTTTTCCTGCTTGCTGCCTCTTCTTCGTTTCTCTCCTTCTTTCCAGTCATGCGGAAGACTTTTCTTTGATTGTTCATAATGGCATTACGGACGTTTCGCGTGACATTTTTTCCTTGAAAGGTTATTCCAACTTCTTTTTTCCATGTTTATGGTAATAGACAGGTGTTGTCAGTCCAAAAATAGCTGAGGGCTTTTTTTATTGGATGTTCCCATTTAATTGTTAAAATCAGTCAATGCGGCGAGAAAGAGAAACGAAATTCACACTTGCCTCAAATGTGTGCATAATACAAACTAATCGTTAAAGCAGCTGTTAGCCTTTAATAAAGTAACATCCCATATTCCGCTACACAGGGTCACTCAAGCAACTTCCACAGAGTGTCCATGAGAAGGATATCAAGTTTCTTTTATTGATTGCAAACAGGTCGCAATTAGCTAAGTAGGCCTATAGCCTTCCATATACTAATGACAATGCTTAAAATATCCGCTTGATTTTTAATGTGCAAATCAGCATCTCGGAACATGCATTCTTAAGTGTTGCATGTGTAACTGTACCCTATGTGTGTGATTTATATATCATCATTAGCTTTACGTTACTGCGATACACTTAAGACAGAGGGTGTTATTAATAACTATTGGCGCTATTTAACTTTAATGTACACGTATCCTTGAATGGTCTGATGCGAAGAAAGACAGTTAATAGCCCTTGACCTTGTACCAAACCAACTGGTTGTACTTAAATTAAAGAAACCTAAGGACCCGTTCAGAAGAAACCAAAATTATTCTCATTGTCAAATATCCTTAGACCCTATAAAGAAAAAAAAGAAGACACATTTGCATCTCATATGGCTTTACATGAAGTAACTATTGGTGGAATAACTTCAATGCCCTAAGCAATATGGTATTTGGCCAGCCCCCACCTCCGACAGTTAGTGAGGGGGGGGGGTGGTTCAGTGGGGGGATGTTGGCATTCAGCCGGGGAAGATTTGAACCGTTACTACCGATGTATCCTTCCCTTTTTTCAGGTACTTGTTAATAAAACCTTACGTTTATGGCTACTTATATCGACCTGATTTGTAGTCTAAACATGCATCAGAATTCGACGTCTGAATATTTAAAAAAGAATTCTGGAGGAGGACCCAAAACCCCCATACATTGTCTAGACTTCAATGACCCAGAATAGTATACCTCCTTTATAAAATAATTCGTTCGTCACAGGTCACCCATAAAGATTCCGGCCCCTAGCTTAATCAGTCCGGGTAAATTTTGATTTTTTTTTTATTATTAAATAGAACAACTTTCCGTTTAGAGCTACTTATAAAGACCTAACTTATAGTCTCAATAAGCCTCCTTATGTTCAATTTGAATATTACTTTCTGTGGGATCCCCCTCCCCACCCCACACGCACAAGTCCTTCGGGGTAACGCTGAAGTTTATTATTATTTATTAGCACAATCCTGCCAATAGAGCTACTTATATGGACCTATAGTTTATAGTCTCAGTATGACTCAGAGTGAATCATTTTCACATTTAAAAGTTTGCTATTTTTCTGGGGAAGGATCCCCAGACCCCCTTCATAGAAATAACCCCAGAACAGTCCCTCTCCTTCATAAAATCCTTCATTCTCCTCTGATCCATTCCACAAACGTTCACCCACCTACATTACACAGTCGGGGAAACTTAAGTTTAGATATTCTAATAAAGACCTGATTTATAGTCTAAATAAGAATCAGAATGCCCCTTTTGACCTCTTAACTTCTTTGTGGTCCCCACCCCCTCCCTCCCACCTTTATATAGGAGTCGACCTCAAGACCACACAACAGTCCCCCTCCTTTTTAAAATCCTTCGTTCGCCTCTGGCCCTACAACGAAAGATTCAGCTCATATGTTAAACATTGAGGGTTGAGCGCGTTGGGTTGTATATGTTCCCCCCCCCCCCCCCACTTTGAAGTACTTTATACGCAACTGGTATGAAGAGGGGTTTAGTGAAAGAGGGCGTACTACATTTCTAATAAATTAAATATGGGATGACAAATTTCAACTGATTCTGAGAGATTCCTGAATATATTTCGTCTAGATTGTACACGTTGTTTCCCTGTAGCCAAGAACACAACCGTTATACCATAGTAGCATATAAAATTATACGCACGCAGTACGTTGTACATGAAAAGACGATAGTTCCATTCATCATATCTATATTGCACACCCGAAGGATTTCGAACTTTTCAGCAAAAAGTGTAGGCTGCATAAAACATCTCGTCAGAAGCTGTCGCTGTAGTTGAGATATAAATCCGTTAGTACGTGGCTGAACTATAATTCAACTGTACCGTACATTTTGAATTCATCTGAGCAAGAGGCAGCTGCATGTTAAATATTAAATTTAATGATTGAAATATTACTTTATCTTGTAATTTCTTCACGCTGTGATGACATTAATTCAACTTGGTAATGGACATCTTTTATGTTTTCTGCTCATTATTGATCGCACGAGAGAACAGTCAATAAGACGAAGAAGAGCATTAAGAAGTAACATGAAAATAGTTGTGAAGAAGTTTCCGTGTTTTATTTTGATTGACAAAGAACTTTGATCACTTTGTGTTAATTGACATGCATCCATGCCACAAAGAAGAAAAAAAGATCTTATTAAGATTGTTACAGAGGAGTTAACATATGAAGATTATATGAAAACATATGAAGACTATATGATAACATATATGGAGACTATATGAAAACATATGAAGACATACAAATTAACATATGAAAACTAAACTTCTTCCTAAAGTCATCCTTTAAGAAGCAGAATCACATCGATCTGTATCCCTTCTACCAGCCCCCCCCCCCACCCGCTGCCCCCCCCCACAGCATGGCTGAAGCACCCACTCCAGTGAAAATTAATGGTACTAAGAGCGACCTATACAATATATATATATATATATATATATATATTTATATATATATATATATATAATTATGTATATATATATATATATCGATCATTTGTGACATTTCTTTAGGAGCTTATTTTAGGGTGAACTGTGCCCCTATTAACATAGGTATACTATGCATGAGTCTAGTCACGGCATCTAAGCATAACATCATTCATGAGTCATTGGCTATGCGCATGCGTGGTATGTTGGTGTCATGGTTTTATACGACAAGAGCAAATATTGTAAAGCTATAGTTGGTACCTTACAGCTGTACTTTGTAATGTTATAATGTGGAATCTAATTACGGTAAAGGAAGTTGCTGGTTGCTCTCTGTACAGACTACCAACATTAAACATATAGTTGTGTATTAAACTTTTAACTCGAAATACTGCACCATCTTAGAGTCATGGAAATAAGTAATGGATAATCTCTTTGAAAATTGCAACGAAAGATCAATAATCTCAGATTATCATTAAATAATGTACCCACGGCGAGCTCTTAGAGCGAATACTTTAAATGTTGGCAGCAATAGAAGGGGTGGATGGGACGGAGGGGAGGGGGTGCTAGTATACAAAAGTAAAAATATCTAGTAATCAACGTGATGCTGCAGGCAATTAGTGATGACCACTATATCTTAAGATCGTTAAATTTCGAAAATATCTCAAAAGTGGATGCTTTCCTGGAGGCTCCTCCGACCTTCAAAATTATTGACAGATTGTGTTCAGTTGTATAATGACGTGTCACAATGAACAAAACATTAATTGATTATTATGCTAAACTACTCGTCACAAGTGACCAATATTTGACTTGCTAGCATATTTTGGGAGCGATGCTGATGTATAGCCCTTGTTCTAGTTTGTTCGAATTTCCGAAACGAGTGGTTAAAAAATGACGAATTTGACTAGGCGATGATGTTGGTTATTATGCCTATATGTTAACACAGTCTGTCGGTAGAACTACAGTGTTCTACAATATGAACTGTTAGCACAGCTATAACCACCTTCTTAACTAGGGCAGAGATGTCACGCTGGCTATTGTGTAAAACCAATCGGGGGGGGGGCGTTCTTCACTTATATGAAGAATCTGCCCATAAAAAACGCGTGAGTGCCTATGCCATTTATGACAACCACAATTTCAACTTATAGTATGAATCTCATCGGTTCCTCTTTGCTATTGGTTAAATTATTTAAGTAAGCTAATGAAGGACCTTGCAGTTAATATTAATGTACACATACTCCCACGATCGAATGACCGTTTGATTATACGCCTTCTCCGCGTCAAAGCGTTATATCCGAAACTACTACGGCAGTAAAGAATAAACCTTCAAATAGCTAAATATTCAATGATGTAGGAGACATCAGACTCATTATGTTCTCGACAAACAGGACAGAAGACTTGAACAATTCTCAGCGTCACAACAACAAGTACTCCTTGAAAATTTAGCGGTTGTTCTTAATCAGTAACAATGTTAACTTTCGTAAAAAAAAGCAGTGTTGTTTCACAATAGCTGTCAAAGAAATTGTCGAAATGTTCGGCCAATGTTTAACAAACATCATTAACACCAATGTTTATTTCATCTTGAAATTATGAACTTTTAAAGGCAACCAATCGGTTGTGCCCCCTGCACTACATAATATGATTTCACAAATTGTACAAAATATGAAATAACAGCTTTTAGATAAAGATATGGGTATTGAACTTTGGTTTGAACTCACGAGAGAATCACGATTTAGTATTTAGAATTTGTTTGAGCAGTTATCATAGATATACGCATCACTGTAAGAAACATATGAGAATGAGGTTTTGTCTCTCTCATCTAAGTACAGTTAAACCTAATTAGGTTTCAGGCCATGGTACAACAAACTTGTATTCCCTTACTATACTATACAGTACCTAAAATGCATCAAACATTAATGATATAATTTATGTTTTATTAGAAACCCATGTAGTTCATTAATATAGAAATTTACCTTCTCAATGAGAGTATCATCCCTCTTATTGCGCTCAAGGGGTGCTCCGTGGGTGCTGTAAACGACCAAGAACAGCACGCAGCAAACCAAAGTACCCTTCATATTGCCGACGGTCCTTCAAGAAGAGAGCCCACAAAATTTGTCGGTTACAACAGTTCTATTCAGTCTGTATAACCTATCCACGAGATATACCTGGACAAGTCTTAGCCAGACAACTGACTTACTCTTGTATTTATATCATATCTTCGGCTGCCCATAGTATAAGTGCTTTCCAAACAAGTTAGAATTGACATTTCAGTAAGATTTATTGCTCTATAGTAGTAATATAAATATGACAGATTAGACTTATAATTGACTTGTAGGCCATTTCATATGTAAAGTAGAAGTTGACCGCCCTAAGCAAATTAAAGTTTATACGATCAATAAGTGAGTTCATTGATGAACAATTAAACAAACAGATTTTAAAAGTCAACTTCTAGAAATACATTATGAACAGTTTTCTCTTCTCATGCAATGTTGGCATTAAATACTTACTTCATGTGAATGACCTTCGGCTTGGCTTGCCCAATGACGTGATGTGAGTGATGCATATGCAACGAAGAAAAAAATAATGAGACGAAATCTCATATTTCGTTGTTGAATAATAGCTACTCTTTTTTAAGTCGAAATTTATGTATTGCTATCAAATATTGTAGAAAGTACAAAAAAAGTGCTCACTCATTCTCAAACGTTTGCTCATTTTACGCAGGGTAGCACTCGCATCCATATGCATATTGCTATGTAGTTGTGTTGTAATTGGTTTTGTTGTGCCCCTACCACCGCTAGCCCCCCCCCGACCCCCGTCTCCAATCCGCCTCTCCATTTCACGAATAGTGACAGGTTGCAGGTGCCAGTCAAGTTATTGGTCCTAAAGCTGCCTTTCAGTCTACGACTGAATTATCCATGACGAGTTATACTGTATGCTACTCTACATGGGGACGCGGATTTGATAAAGAACTCCCTTTACAAAGCAATGGTGGTAGCAGTGCACGGAATCAAGCGACACTTTGTCCTTCCGCCTCCTAAACATGTGGAGACCTCCATAATGTACCCCCACCCCCACCCTCTATCTCTCTTTATTTGTCAATGGAACGATCGGTATAGGAAAGATATGTCGATCACGTCTGCTCTTTGCTCCGAACCCTTTGCCGAAGCATTCAAGAAAATAGATATAATAACGAAATCAAATTATTCACTCTTTGTACAATATTTATGGAGAAATAATGGAAAAACAACATGATTTTGATTAAGTATTGTATATATTGGAGCAATGATCATGAAAGGACAAACCAAGTACAAAGGAAAACATTGAAAGATCAAGATCATGTGAGAGGTAAGATGTATAAGAGAAAGTGATGTAGAGCCCTGTAGCAAACGTTTCGTATACGTAAGACAAAATGAAGGACTCAATAAAACCGTCAAATTGAATCACTATAGAGGTTTCTCGGGTAATAAATATTGAAAGAGTTAATTAACCTGTGTATGCTTCACCAATATTAATTCTTGAACTGAAATGCCACTATCCCAGAATATTTTGATGACCATTATCCAATGCGTTCACCAATTCGGTTAGCCGTAGCCGTTCCCATCTGCGCATGTGTAAATATGTATGACATGCAAATTAATGAAATGAGCTAAATCACTCCTAATTAATGAAATATTAGAATAATTCATTTCAAAGTTCGATATAGATTCAGGTACACCACTGAACTTCTATAGGACTAACTCTTTTCCCCTTATTTCCTATTTGTATGTATACATATTCATGTCATAAATTTACATTAATTAGACCTATATCACTTGTCTTGGATATATACAACGCGTAAATAAACAGTTGGAATATTGGAAAACATGATGTCTTCAAATTCATAAAGTGAAATGTCATTATTTTGAAAATAGCTTATAAAGATAAGAAAAATACGCAAAACCGCCTCTTAACAATATTTTAATGTATTTTATTAATTACGTAATAATGTGTAGTGTCTTCAGAATTTTTCATTCAGAGAGGGTAAAAAAGGGACACTTATGTTTCAGATATGTGAAGATTAGGGGGAACTGGAGGTGAACGATAAAAGGAATAATGAGTGAATGTTATAGAGGTTTACGTCCTCTATAGAACTGGTTAACTTAATGAAACATGTTCTTAATGTAATCGTGACGTCATCGCAGTAATATCGATCAATTATAAGGTTTATATCGATCGATCATCACATCACTATGCATGAACACGTTTTCCCGCCTGTTCCTTAAGCAAGTGGTAAAAATGATAACTAACAAGTTAACATAAATGTTGGTATACAGAGTTACAACATTTGCAAGCGGAAAATGCTTCACTTAATCTGACAAATACTCGTTAGAATATTTAATATCCTCGTATAATGTAGGCTTACATATTAACATATTTATTATTGTGTTGTAAAGTGATAATAATTCTATGTGAATTAACTAATGCAAATTTGACTGGACGGTAAAAAGAATACTTCATAGTTGAGGTGCATGCACAGGCTGTCTCTTCTCAAGTACATCAGCTAGAGTCATCTTCTTGTTGATATGTCCTCCATCTCCCATATGACGGTGTCCTTGACAACCGTGTAAACTACTCATATCATCAGCTCTCCTACTTCTGCTACCACTGCTACTGCTTCCATGGTGTTTACTTTTACCACCTTTGCTGTGACTGTGGCTGCTCTTGCTGTGACCGTGGCTGTGCTTGCTGTGACTGTGGCTGCTCTTGCTGTGACTGTGGCTGCCTTTGCTGTGACCATGGCTGCTCTTGCTGTGACCATGGCTGTGCTTGCTGTGACTGTGGCTGCTCTTGCCGTGACTGTGGCTGCTCTTGCCGTGACTGTGGCTACTATCACTGAGACTATGGCTGCTATCACTACTGTCATCGTGTCCACCTCCTCCACCCCCTTCTCCTCCTCCACCACCACCTCCACCGCCTCCACCGCCACCACCTCCACCACCTCCACCACCGCCACCACCACCTCCTCCACCGCCTCCTGTATTACCTCCTCCTCCACCACCTCCGCCTCCACCTCCACCACCGCCCCCTGTATTACCTCCTCCACCGCCTCCACCACCACCACCTCCTCCACCACCACCACCTCCTCCACCTCCCCCTGTATTACCTCCTCCACCCCCGCCTCCACCACCTCCACCTCCTCCTGTATTACCACCACCTCCACCACCTCCACCACCGCCACCACCACCTCCTCCACCGCCTCCTGTATTACCTCCTCCTCCACCACCTCCGCCTCCTCCTCCTCCACCACCGCCCCCTGTATTACCTCCTCCACCACCACCACCACCACCTCCCCCACCACCACCACCTCCTCCACCTCCTCCTGTATTACCCCCTCCTCCCCCGCCACCACCTCCACCGCCTCCTGTATTACCTCCTCCTCCACCACCACCACCTCCTCCTCCACCACCACCGCCACCACCGCCTCCTGTATTACCTCCTCCTCCACCGCCTCCACCACCTCCACCTCCTCCCGTATTACCACCACCTCCTCCACCTCCACCACCTCCACCGCCTCCTGTATTACCTCCTCCACCGCCTCCACCACCTCCTCCACCGCCTCCTCCACCGCCTCCTCCACCGCCTCCTCCACCTCCACCACCTCCTCCACCACCTCCACCACCTCCACCGCCACCTCCTCCACCACCTCCTCCTCCACCACCCCATCCCCAACCTTTTTTGGTGCTCTTCCGTTCAGCTAAAGCCATTTGTAGTTGGTTCTATAAATCAAAAAGAGAAATTATAATGTATGATCAATACAGCAATTTGAGAAGAGAATACATTACAATAGTTTTCATTGTCTGTACATTACTGTTATGAATGGTTATCACTGTCGTAGACTGAGAGTGGAGCTAGGGTATTATTTCTTCATTAATTGGTTCACTTCACTGGATCACAAACTAGTTACTTGTATGTATCACACTATTCACCACAACAATAACACTACCAAGTATACACTTAAACCCTGTCCTACATTTACATGTTATACTAATACCACATTCTCAACAAACTGCCAAATTACCTTTTACATCATTCGATATCATATTATTAAACGATTAACGATGCTGTTAACATAGCCTAAGAGAAAAGTGCAGACAATGGATAATGTTACACAACCAAGGAATATAGCCTTTCTCTTACTTTTATATTTTCTTAGAATGGGGTGGTTGGTCCTATAAGAATACGGTAACTCTTTCCCTGGATAACTCATTCACTGCATATATTTAGGTGGTTTTGTTATTATTTGTGTTTGTCTGTGGGCGTGTGTTTATTCTCATGCTTGTTTAAAGGACTAAACCAAAAGTATCATTGCACATTTGAACTATATGCATTACTTACACAACGGGATGTGGGTCTAATCAACAAACCAACATCACAAGGAGGTTTGGGGATGCTTCCAACAGTGGAAGAAGAAATAACGAAAAAATATTGTAGTAAAACTATATCACAAATAGATCATAATATTAATAATAATAAAATATAGAACTTCCCCTTTTCTACTAAGATGCTCCTTCGAGTGTCATTACTAATTACATTACTTATTGCCCTACTAATTTAATGTTTTCTTTTATTCATTATATTTTAATTTTGCATTGAGCTTCCTTTGTTGATTGCATTAGTTTACGTCTTCGATATCACTTGAAGTTCCCATATATCAAAGCAATGAATTAAGTTCTTCAATTCACAAATGTCATCTCATATAAAAACAGAAATACCGACAAGGTTTTCTTTTCTTGCTCTTTGAATCATGTGATTAATTAAGACAATAATAAGACAATAATTGATTCTTTTCCATAATTCACCTTCAATTGATAAAACTACATCAAAAGGTTATATTTGCATATTTTACTAACTTATTTAAGTAAACTGATCGCAATTGACGAAGAAAGTTTGTAAGCTACTCGTATAGTTCGAAATGAATAGTATTTTGAAATGTCAGATATTTACGCTAATTAATATCTGGTTCATATATAGTAACAGCAATGTTTATATACCTTCACGTGATACTGACGTGCTCAGCAAGTCGATGGGTACATAAACTAGGTTTCGCGAGGGGGTGGGGAGGGGCGTAAGGTGGGGATGAAGGAAGGGCCTGATGCATCTGTTCAGTATATATGTCTCTTTTCATTTAACCGTTTTACGTTACAATCCTTGCTTGATCACGGACATTTGTCCGACGTTTAACTAAATTTCTTGTTAGCGTAGTATGACGGCTTGGCGCCTTTTATCGAACTATATATTGAAAAAGATATGGCTTGATATCGAAAACTGCTGGCGAAGTTTAATTAAAATATAAAAATTAACAATACACTTGTCAGCAAATATTGTCAAGTTTTAGATACTGTTTGCTATGTTGCCATGGCGACATAAACATTGAACTGTTGTCAATGTAAGTTGATACCATCAAGTGATGTTTCATTTTTCTTCACTTGCTAAGTCTCCTTTAAGTTTGCCGAACACTTAGCAATGTACATAATGTATTCTGTAAGATCATTACACTTTAAGTTAAACTCGAAAATAAATTTAAAACCAATTGGAATATTGTAAGAACCAATGAATTCATTAATTATCCTTGGCGACGGGATGAATACAATAATTATTCATTTACAAAGGTAGACAAAGAGAGAGAGAGTTGGGGAAAGGTCATTAATTGGCTGTATTATTAAAGTTTGACAAATCTGTCGGTTGCAGTAAATATGATCGACAAGTACCTATTTAAAGATGATCTCATTCTGTAAATTGAATCAATTTGACCTTTAGTTTATATTTAACAGTTATTGTCAATTTCACAAATCAGTGAAATTCGGTCCGATGATAACAGAACACAGACTGGCCTCTAAGTTCCATGTAACTGTGAAAGACTCACCAGTAAGTCAGCATGGTCATTTTTCTTGGCGATTCCTGCCACCCGTTGGCCATTCTCCCTGTTCTCTTGCTTCGATGGCTGCCCAACAGGGAAACCATATACATGAACAGCAAGACAGAGCGAAAAAACCACGTAAGTCAGACAAATTTTCATTTTGGTATTGTCAAGTGAAACGGACTACCAAACACAAAAGTGTGCCTTTTCCTTTATTCTTCGCTCATAGACGAACAATAGATGCTTGTCACGCCCGTTCAAAATTTCAATGAAAATGTTGATATAAAGACATTTGCTTTTCTCTTTATATGAGATTTGTTTGATTAGCAACTAAATCAGGGCTGAAGTACAACAAGTGTCGATGATAATCACCATGACAGTAATTAACGCGTAGTTCTCATTCTTTTTATTAAAGGATTGTTGGTTTATTATATGCATGCTACCTACAAGCTTCATACGCTCAGGGTTCGAATCTTGTAAGAGACAGACAATAGTGTAAATAGGCCCATAAGTTATGGGTTATAAGTTATGATTAATGGTACATAGTGCCCACATGCTCGGAAAATACAATCGGCTACATGGATGGTTCCACTGCACCGCATGAGCGTAAGAATTTTCGATGGTAATTATAATTTGCATCTGCCAACTTTTGAAGTTTAAGTAAGAGATCTGCGAAAGGTATAATTATAATACTGTATTACATTCATTTTTATTATTTACACCACATTATCTGTGAGATAAGAAACGTAAATTTCTTTTCTAATTCCCAGACTCTGGCTTGAGTTACTGTTCTATTTTATAGCATTAAAGTGATTCGGGGAAATCATGAATAAAAGATTGATTTTAACGATACTTTCGGACGTCCCCTTCCGTCCCCTTCCGTCCCCTTCCTTCCTTCCGTCTCTCCTCTCCTCTCCCCTTCCTCACCTCTCCCCTCCCTCTCCTCGTCCCTCCCTCTCCTATCCCCTCCCTCTCCTATCCCCTCCCTCTCCCCTCTCCTCTCCTCTCCCTCTCATCTCCCCCTCCTCTCCCCCTCCCTCTCATCTCCCCTCCCTCTCCCCTTTCCTCCCCTCTCCTCTCCCTCTCCTCTCCCCTCCTTCTCATATTCCCTCCCTCTCCCCTCTCCTTTCTCTCCTCTCCCCCTCCTCTCCACTCCTTCTCATATCCCCTCCCCTCCCTCTCCCCTCTCCCTCTCCTCTCTCTCTCCTCTCCCCTCCTTCTCATCTCCTCTCCCTCTTCCTTCGTCAGCCAAACCATGCCGCCATTCTTTAAAAGAATCCGGGTAACAGAGACAATGTAGTTCCTCCCCGTTATGGTGTAGCCAGTGACGAGTAGCCAGTTGTCTCACATCGACACCAATGCTACCTTCCTTGCTCATTTCCATCATATATACTATCTGGATTCATTTGAATCGTCTATGGTGATAGATACGTACAATATTAACGACAGACTACCATATGTTCTTAGAAGTAGAGTCCACAGGAATGTTAAAGGCACACAAAATCCGATACATAACATGTGTTATTTTATAGTTGTTGACAACACTATTTTGTCCATAAAAATAAAACATTCAGAATTTGCAGCATATATGTTCTTATTATTATTTAAGTTGGAAGGAGAGCTTTTACTGTTATCTTTTTTTGCATTAATGATATATGTTTGAAATCACAAGATATTCATACTTTTCAAGCAAACCTTAAGGAAGCGTATGCAATGAGTCGTAATGGAGTCGAAAGCCATTAGTTTTCTTGTCTTCATCTGTTAATGTACTACCAACCAATTTCCCTCAGTACGGACACAAAGAAAACGCCATATTAATATTATGGTTCATTGCCAGTATAGCCTAACTAACCTAACCCAACTAACTCTGGTGATAAGTCAATGTAATACAGCCATGCTGCTGCCTTTAATAAATACAAGACAGAGACCATAACATGTGGGTGGACGACTGGCTTACAGCTCAGATCGCTGGTGAGTCCTTTTAGCAAATAACTGAAAATCTTGAACTCTTGTAATTTATCAGTACTCAGTGTAAGTTTAGGTGTAGGCAACATAAAGGTCATAGTTTATAGCGTCCTATGACGTCATACTTTTATTGCTCTGGACGAATCCATCCTCATTAAATTCTTCGAAAATTCGCTGTATAGGCATTCAATCATCATAATCACGTGGCTTCAGGGAACCAACTGAAAATAACGTTATTTTGACTGTGTTATTCAGCATGATGCATTTTTATAATTTATGTTAATTTACGAATACGTACGTGTTAGGGCACTCAATAATAGAGGTATCGGATTGATTTCGTAAGTGGCAAAGTGAATATATTATATAACCATTGATTGGCGAATACGACCGAATGATGGCAATGTACTCACCGTTCCTCTCCCTTTTCTCGTCCCACATACTGCTTAGGGTACCACCTCCCTCCCCTCCCCTCCCCTCCCCTCCCCTCCCCTCCCCTCCCCTCCCCTCCCCTCCCCTCCCCTCCCCTCCCCTCCCCTCCCCTCCCCTCCCCTCCCCTCCCCTCCCCTCCCCTCCCCTCCCCTCCCCTCCCCTCCCCTCCCCTCCCCTCCCCTCCCCTCCCCTCCCCTCCCCTCCCCTCCCCTCCCCTCCCCTCCCCTCCCCTCCCCTCCCCTCCCCTCCCCTCCCCTCCCCTCCCCTCCCCTCCCCTCCCCTCCCGCACTTTGGGATAAAATCCCATATATCGTTTTTGCTCCTTTTACAGTTGTCAAAAGTTACTTGTTTGGGTATCCGGCCAACTCATATAAAGACCTTGCTTATATTATTCCACTGTACATAAAGCAATATGACGTTTGACCTTTGCCGTGGTTTGGACGGATAACAAACGAATTGAGTTTGTGGAACTTAATCTGACAGATGTGTTGCGCTTGGTATAATGCAACTGGTACCGAAGGCTCCTTTAATTGCAGACAAGAGATCAAATAGTAAAAGGTTACTAGAGATGACGTGATAAGCTAAAGTGTGTTCAATGCACGCCATCCAAAAAGGTTAGAGTTCGTAAACAAACCTCACATATCTTGCTTGAACCTATGAAATTTACACTTCTTCTAAAATGTAAAGTCGATTATGTTTATTGTTTGCTTTCGTGGTTAAAATATATAAAGCAAAATAAAACAATAATCTTATATAAATGGGTCTAACTACCAGCGGAATATCCAGGGTATACCGTTGTATCTTGCATCCCACGCATATAAATACGTGGAATTGTGTACTGTAATAGTTAGTTCATTGTCTCTCAAGTACTAAGCGAACCTAACCTTGATGGTATCATTCAGAGAAGAATCAAATACAAATTTTTAAGTTGATATAAAATGGAATAACCATTTGCACAGGAGGTGGGTGGACAGCATTGTGTAAGAATGTCACCGGATAATATGCCATCTCATTGCAGAAGGATACCTTACATAACTCTAATACCAACCCCCTCCCCCCCCCCACCCTACCTCCCTAACTCTAACCCCACTGAGTTTAGTTATCATCCTATATTGTATCAGTGAACGTCACCTCTTTATACATCGAGTCTCAACTCAACACGTCGATTGTCAAGGAAGCATTTAGTTACTTACACTTTGCGTCAGTTAACTCTATACTCTGAACTCTGAAAGCTAGTCCCTACTTCATCTTCATTAAATCCTTCTTCTGCCGTGTGCCGATCTCATCATATCCTGTCCCCACTCCATCCCTATACCAACCTCGGTTCCAATCCTATCCCCAACTCCACTTCATCCCGATCAACCCCTCTTAATCCAGTCCCTGGTCTTATCCTTTCCTATATGACCCCACACTGTGGTCTATCCTTTCCTATTCATGTCCCCACACTCTGGTCTATCCTTTCCTATAAATGTCCCCACACTCTGGTCTAATCCTTTCCTATATGACCCCACACTGTGGTCTATCCTTTCCTATTCATGTCCCCACACTCTGGTCTATCCTTTCCTATAAATGTCCCCACACTCTGGTCTAATCCTTTCCTATATACATGTCCCCACACTCTGGTCTATCCTTTCCTATAGATGTCCCCATGCACTCTCTGGTCTACCCTTTCCTCTACATGTCCCCACACTCTGGTCTATCCTTTCCTATAAATGTCCCCACACTCTGGTCTAACCCTGATCCTTTCCTATATACATGTCCCCACACTCTGGTATATCCTTTCCTATAGATGTCCCCATGCACTCTCTGGTCTAATCCTTTCCTAAACATGTCCCCACACTCTGGTCTATCCTTTCCTATACATGTCCCCACACTCTGGTCTAATCCTTTCCTATTCATGTCCCCACACTCTGGTCTACCCTTTCCTCTACATGTCCCCACACTCTGGTCTATCCTTTCCTATAGATGTCCCCACACTCTGGTCTAATCCTTTCCTATATACATGTCCCCACACTCTGGTATATCCTTTCCTCTACATATCCCCACACTCTGGTCTATCCTTTCCTATACATGTCCCCACACTCTGGTCTATCCTTTCCTATACATGTCCCCACACTCTGGTCTAATCCTTTCCTATATACATGTCCCCACACTCTGGTCTAAATCCTTTCATATACAAGTCCCCACACTCTTAGTCCCATTTGACTTCCTCGCTTCTCTAGTGACTTCATGTTTGCATTGCCCTCCAATTACTGAACGTGTCTGTAGCGGTGATCATTCTCCAGATGGTTTTGAGTGCTGAGTTTAGAGCACGCCACCAAATACCCTCCTCCAGAACCGTTTGTAGTTGTCCTGCGCGTAGATAGCATACCCTAAACAAATTCTGCCTTGACATACACCAATATGGTCTGTCTTGTAGCATTTACCCATTGACTGATAGCAGACAAGTTGACCATTCAACGCTGCTTCAATCATCAATATTTCACATATATTGCTAAGAGATTCTCAAACTGTCTTATAGTATTTCCAAAACTCTTCACTCATTGACAACACTTGTCTCGACTACTCCGCGAACAATAAAACGATCTACAGTTGCTTCAAATCCCCCACTGTAGCCACCCCCTTCCCCACCCCTCTGACATCACCGCGAGTATGGAAGCATGGTAACATATAAAGGAAACAGTGTCCGAAAGTGGCTTGTTCTGCTTTTAGGCAGTTGGTATCACTCTTGCTACCTGTATTCAGGGTGTTAGACTTATAAGTTTAAACAGATATGCATCAAGTACATATTGTAGGAAAGTGTTTAAGACCAATTCTTCTCATGTGTACTCATGTAATCATATGTTTATGTGACAAACGTTTATGTGATATTGCATGGACGATGATACATGTATACATACACATGGTGTAGCGTACCTAATAGTACTAGCGATATTCTATTGGATATTATATATTACATGACATACACAAATACAGATGAGCCCAAAACTTGTAAAACATTATGATCAGAGACCACGTGTTCATATAAGCTACAACACCTCGTAGTTTGGGTCAATTAACTGTAATAAAGAAATTATAACAAACTCCTTAATAAATGGGCCAATAGACGTCAAGATATAGTTTTATAACTGAGAGTCTAGTTCCGGACACTTAATCTTCTAAAACTGGTATACCTGCAAATCAGTTCAAATCTTTAAGTTTTCTTCAAAATTCTTTTGTAATTTATAAAACATATCAAATGTTAATAACTTGCATTAAACAACACAATTATTTTATATTTGATCATTCCATTTGTTTTTTTCAGTATTGTTAATTTAATCCAATCTTTTCAGTATTGTAATTTAATCCAACCTTGATATGTACATATACAATCAGACATGTCAAAACTTTAGCACGCAAATCTGTTATCTACTTCTTTCCGAAAGTAGAATATGAGATTCTCTGTATATTTGTTTCTATAGTCAGACGGACACCGTCGATATTATGGGCTGCAGGACCAAAACGGTCAAGGAATAACAATTGAAAGATTGAAACAATATGTTCATTGACGTTGTTTTGTGGTTATGCTCCAGTGTATTGTGTGAGGGATATTTATCTCGGCATATTTGATTATTTGCTCTCTTTAGTAAAGCATATTTACTTAGATAAGTACTTTGATAATCAATCTAAAAGATACTGACATGAAACAAAAATGTACAGATGTTAGACTATTCACCTCAGAACCTTCAGAAGTTTTATTGAAAGTGTAAGCGATGGCGGCCAATGAGAAGGCATTCGAACGTAATTAATACGGCCCGAGAAACCTTACAGGCATTTAGTAATGAAACACAAGAATATGCATGCAGTTTTAGCATTTTACATATAGTCATATTCGCTCCTATTTGTGGTATGATATTCCAAATTAACAACTTTTAGTACTTTCTGATCTTTGATTATATCTCATATGCTGTTTTAATTGCGCCCATTTTGTCACAGGGGGTACGTATAGTAGGTACTTGCGACCCGTGTATTGGATACATAATTTCACTGCTTCCCGTCATATCAAGTCCATCCCTGATTCGAACCAACACTTTGCAGATTAAAATGGCATGAATGGAAACTTCGAGGTTTAATTTCTGCTGTGCCAAGTTTCACCACACAAGTCATCAACCACGCTTGAAATTGGGAAATATAAAAATGTGTCCCCCTTGTTCGTTAGAAATAAATAATAATAATTGTAGTTGGATAACAAACGCTTTGTTTTCCAAATCTCTCTCAGAAGACGTTGTTTACCTTAACTGTAAGAGTGTGTTGCCTTTTTACGTTGATTGGTTTGATCTGAAAGGAACAAACAGCTTCGAGTGAAATCACTCGTATGCATGAAAAGATGGGACATTACGTAAACTTCTAAATGGAGACCATGTATCATTCAAGATTCGATCGGGGACAAAAATAATTTGAAAGTCACCTCTATCCTTGGCGATCATTGACGTTAATAATAAATGACGTCACGATAGAGGGGGTGGAACAGGTACTTTATACAGGGAAGCCTGGTAAACAGTGCAGTGTTATAACTGTGTTTTCAACCCACAATTTACCCTTAAAATAATAAACACATATAATGTATCTATATACGGTCATCAATTTCAGCGTTTGTGTGTGTATCGTATTTTATTTCGGAGGGGGAGGGGGGGGAGGGGGGTAGGGTGACGCAACTGACGAGGAAAATGGGTATATCAGATTATTAACTCAATTTTTCAGGAGCAAAAAGCAAAAACACGAAAAAAAAAGAAGACCTTAATGAGATATCAAATAGCATTTTTACCATTTTACAAGGACACCTGCAATTTGCCTCTCCTTATAATTGCTTCCATTTTGTCCAAGTAAGTTCAAATGTCAAGTTTAAAGTGCACTTATAATTCTAAAGCGTTAGCATTAACAATTAAGCTTAAACGTACAAGACAGCTGTAGTTTTCTTTACATCACATATCAGTCAAGTTTAATTGGTATTTTAAATGTCGAATACGGAACGCTGATAACATCTCGAGAAGCCTCGCCAGTCTATAGTCAATATGTTAGACGTTTCCTCTCACAGAACGAAACTAATACATATATACGCACACTAGCAACATAATTTATTCAAGGGCGTTTGTAAGCCGTATCGTCCTCCTTCTATAAGCCAGAGAGAGCCATTTAAAAATCTATGTATGGATACTTTTTTTAAACAATGACTATTTTTATGAGACCAGAAACTGTTTGTGAGAACCTATAGATTGAAAGAATAAGAGAAAGGCCCGAATTAATTATGGAATAGTTCTGAATATATATCCGAATGCCCTCGAATGTTAGGTGATTGGAAATCTCGGCACGTGCTTTTCCGCCGACCACCTGCAAACTTGATAGTTTAGACCATCGCCAAACACAAATATGTAGAACGGCTATTTCCGGGGTCAAGAACGTTTCTGATTTTACAAAGGAGTTTTGAAGGATTGGAGCCCTAGACTGTGTTCGCATTTATTTTTACACATTGTATTACATTACATTTTATTTACATGCATGGCAGCTTGGCACGATAACCGTTTCATGACAGCTTGGCACGATAACCGTGTATTGACATTACATCACCTATTTAACTGCCTATCATGGAAACATTTCGGTGCTAAATTTTATTGCTTTATAATTTTAATTGTTGTTATATGAATTTGTATATGAATGTAGATGTTGGTCAGGCATGTCTCATTTTTCAAATATAAAAATCAAAGGCATTGAGATTTTTTAATTTGCTTCAAACTTTGATTGATACTTTAAGAAGAAGATCCAGGAAACAAATATTGAGAAGTTGAATTAAATTATTTAATTTCTCACTCATTAACGCTCATTTTGGTGATAACGTGAGAGAAGTTGCCTCAGTGTCGTAATCAATTGTTGACTTGTTTGACTAAACTTAATTGCAGAAAATCACAGACAAGCTCAAAAGTTTTTACTTTGAATTTGACAGGGCCTTCTCAGATATTAACAAATCTTTCATATTAGCTTACAAAGTGTTTGGATGTAAAATGTTTTGTTTATATACTACCATCTTTGGAATTATAAAGAATTTCCCCTGTGCGATCGTTGCGTATGCTGCTTTTATTATTATTTTTTTATTATTAGTATTATTAATGACGTCATTGTTAGCAAATAAACAACTAGTAATGAATTGTAATGAACACAAAACAGATTACAAATTGAAGAAATAATAGTTAGTTGCTGTAATTCTTTGAAAGTATTCATTCGTTAGTGTTTTATTTATGAAATAATCAAAAATAATCAAAAATATGGTATCTCTCAAATGGAAATAACGTTAATTTATTTTTGGAGAGATATTTTAATCACAAGCTTCGCAATCACACACTTCTATGTTGACGACTGGAGGAGGAAGGGGGGGGGGGGTAGTACTTCTCTCCTTGAAGGTAGATAACTCGACCATGTATACATCTAATGGAGTAGATCATGTCAATCATGATATACGAATAACGAATCTTCGGCCATCTTCCTTGGATGTAAACCTGTCACTGTTCTCTGTGGGCTATTACCCGTTACTGACGCACACGAGCATAGATTAGGGAACAGCAAGTGAGTATAGGTATCGGCAAATGAGAAACCAGCGTCTCAATGAGGCAATAAGAAGGGCCATGTAAGCCCCACCCCCCCCCCCCCCTCCAACGTTGGCCAATGCAAATGTGCCGTGTCAGACTCTCAAGAGTAGCTATTCTAGAGAGAACTAAAAGAAATTATATTTCTAATATTTTATTTATATATTTTTTTGTGACAGGGGAATATCACAGACTGAGTATGTGTGAACGCTCATTTTGGATCACCACGCATTGTGTAAAGTTTATACTAAACAAGAAATCAGACCGTATGAGTAATGTGTTAACAGGAAAGGAGGCAATAATGGCGGTGTGATTCTTTTTAAGGTTCTAAAATATGAATTAGATCGCAGACATTTGCAAAAGTACTTTTGAATCCTTCAATACCACATTGGCGTTCCATGACGACCGCCCTGCCCGCATACCCCCCCCCCCGGTCTTTTGTTTATGCGCCTGCGCACTGCAGCATTCGTTAAGTTTGATAGCCTATTCCTTTCCATAGTTTCCAAGTGTTATATTAAACGTCCGAATTTCCGTTTACGATTCGAACAAAGTAAACCATAAATGGCTTACAATAATTAATTGGAACGAGACACCACATCGTCTTAATAGTGGAACAGGAAATTGGAACCATCTCTCATTCAGAATACGGTATTTAAAGTTAGAATAAGTTGATTGTGACTCACTATGCGACCCGAATTTCATACCGAGTTGAGCGACGGTTGATTCCAGTCATCATTGGAAGGAACGCACGGACTTGCAAAGAGAAGAAAAAATGGGACCAGGAAATTTGACAAGAGCCCTTCTGGTCGGGATCCTGTTGGCCTATTTTGTGGGAACTGTCAGGAGTGAGCTAGAACTGAATCCAGAGGTATGGTCATTTCTGTTTTATAAATTAACCTTGTTTTTGATGGTCCCGCACCAATTTGACACTTGTTTGTGTTCTATCTGCATACGACGCCTAATTAATATAGATGATACTTAAGAGAGAATTTGGCCTCCTTCTAGTATGCGCGCATATTAAATATATATATACCATGTACACCCATATATATGGTGTACGCACACATAATTAAGTCCGTGTACTTCTCATAAAGTCATGCGTGCGAACATATAAATTACGAAATTGAAAACAATTTATTCATCACTCTTGTACAAGATTCTTCCAGGGGATAAGCATAATGTTGTCCCATTATGACGTATGAAATTATTGTATAAAATGTAGAGCAGTGACGTGCAGAGGACTTTAAAGATGGGGACCAAATTCTAGCCCCCCACCCCACTCGGAATGATTTAGATAGGGACATGAACCTTGATGGAAGGCGTCCTGGGACCGAATAATTGATCTAATTCTTCTCCGATTGATATAAAAACTTTCCGAATGAAACTTTTACCTACCCCAACTGACGACGGTGGTGATTTATGCCTCCACCCCACCTCCCACCCTTGCGCCCCCCCCCCCCCCCTGAGAGTGAAATGAAGATATATAAAGTAACATATAGTACGGACAAACGCTATAGCACTGCTTTAATACTCCGTATCAATCAAAGTCGATAACGCTCTTTAGAAAAATTACATTATTATTTTCTGATCATTGAGTTTATTGTAACGTTAATAAGAACCTGTTTAATTACCAACTAATGCTGACATCTCTACCGTACCAGGTTTGGTCATTTTAATCATCTTAATAGAGACCCCGTAATACAGATGTAGTTTATCGTCACAATTAAAAAATATAATCAAACAACATACTAGTGGAATATTTAAGTCCCTAAATTTATTAAAACTTGGTGGTATTATAACAGTCAAGGTTGCTACCTTTGCTTACAAAGCATGCGGAATGGATTACTGCCAGTCACTTTTAATGACTTTAATATGTAGTAACAGAGTCTTACATAACCATCACACAAGAAAAGCCGTCAACGCTCATTGCAATTTTTACCATAGTAACATATAGGGAAATTTGGTCTTCGTAATAGAGCAATACAAATTTGGAATGATCTATCCAAAAAGTTGAAGTCTATACTTTCAAAACCCACATTCACCAGACATCTGAAAAAAAGGAATTTATTAACTCGTACTAGTATTATATGATCTATTCACGTATTCATCTCAGCATCATTAGGATATTATTACTGTATAATTAATCCATACGTACAGTATATGCTGTATTATATTTGTACATTTTTCTTTCCTTTTCTCCCAGGGAGTCTCCTACCTTGTTAAATCTTTTTAAAACTTTATAGGAGACTTCCTTTCCCATTGTACACAATTGGCGATAACACAAATAAATGAATTGAGTTGAACTAAACAGAACATTGGAAGAGTCCTTATTTAGCACAATTAAGTCTACATGAAGGCAGATGTGTGAAAAGAGGGTTAATTGGAGATTAATTCAAATATTTACCCCATAATCAGCTCTGCTCCATTATGACGACTGAATCGTGTGAACAAATGGGATGATGTTATGTCTAACACATTTAAGCACTAAAACACATTGTCCCAACTAAGAATGGTCACCCTGTAAACAGTTTTTAAGTATATTTTAATGTCAACCTTAGAGAGAGTACCTATTAAGCGTGAATGTTCTTTATTTGATAATCTAACCTAAACGCAAACTTTGAATATTACTAACATCACAACAAGTAGGCCTACACACCGAGTTCTTAGGAGGAAACAAATGTTGCTAACCTCGACACCCTAACAGTATGTAGTGACATGGTGTGTAATTATATCGCACATTTATGGAACAGCAATAATAAATTCATTGTCATTGTCCTCTTGGGTTTTTTACCGTGTGTATTTTGAGAGACATTATTTCATTGTTAGGATATTTTCCTTACCTTGATGGACCAATTTCAAATAATAAATTTATTCAATGTGAAGCTGGGGCTTTGGTTTAATAAGTTATTGGCTTTAGTGCCGACGATGATTTGTTGCAGCTGAATCGAATTGTCCATAAAATATAAGAGGGGTGGGGGGGGGGGGGGGTTATCATCAGCAAATTCAAGAAAGTCTATCAATCTACATAGGATGGTTAAACAAAGATCAACACAAAACGAAACTTGAAGAAAAGAAGATCTAAATGGTAACCCATGAATAATGTCTCTGTCTCATAGATGGTTTGGATAATCATGAGTGCGATGTCATATGATAACCTGTTGCATTAACTAAACTGACCCTTCTAGACACACGTCACCACATCGCTGCCATCCTGCATTTATAAATAGAGCGTCTAACTGGATAAAGCGGAAGGGATTCAAACAATAACAAAATACTTAAACTAAATAACAAAACTTTGTAGCCAAAAAGATCAAGTTACTTATTATATGCTCCAATTTTATTTGCCAACAGCTCGAGGACCAAAACGTAGACAAGAGAATATTTTCTTGGCTTCACAAACTTTTCCACAGTAGTAGCGAAGAAGGAGGCGGTGGTGGAGGCGGTGGTGGAGGCGGTGGAGGAGGAGGCGGCGGTGGTGGCGGAGGAGGAGGAGGAGGAGGTGGAGGCGGAGGAGGAGGCGGCGGAGGTGGTGGAGGAGGTGGCGGAGGAGGTGGTGGAGGAGGAGGAGGTGGAGGTGGAGGTGGCGGAGGAGGTGGAGGTGGAGGTGGAGGAGGAGGAGGCGGTGGTGCAGGCGGAGGCGGAGGTAATGGAGGTAACGGAGGATCCAGAGGACCCAATGGACCAAGTGGACCGAGTGGGCCTGGGGGTGGTCGAAACCCTTTTCCTCCCAACCGTCCGCCTGTACGTCGACCACCACTCAACAGACCACCGATCAACAGGCCACCGATCAACAGGCCACCGATCAACAGGCCACCGATCAACAGACCACCGATCAACAGGCCACCGGTTAACAGACCACCGATCAACAGGCCACCGGTTAACAGACCACCGATCAACAGACCTCCATTTAACAGACCTGTTCCAAGCAATCCTCCTCAAAGACCATCGTTTCCTAGACCTGGTCCATCACCACCGGTATTTGTTCCTCGACCTCCCATTGTCATTCCAAATTTCGGGGGCAGCAGCCGTCGCAGTGGAAGCCGGAGTCACGGTCGCAGTAGAGGAAGCCATGGAAGTAGAAGACGAGGTAGTCACAGCAGCAGGCGACGCAGACGTGATGTAGATTTAGATCGGGAAGTTGACTCACCAGTCTAAGAGCTTCCATTTTAATCCAAGATATATTTCTTAAACATCTCACCAAACGCAAGAAATAAATAATTGGGAATGTAGGTACTTAACTGACTGGTGTATATCTTCATCAAAATAATTGATATTGGTAGTTTAAATATTGGTAAGGAAGCCTAACAGCTTTATATAATTCCTGCCTCATTGAGAATTGTCCTTGAATTTCCTTCATTTCTTTCTTCGTACTTTCACCTCTCTCCGTTGCCTTTCATTAGGGCAGTAGAAAAGCAGCAAAGTAAGACAAATTTATTGATAAACACTGCATCATTTGGAGTCTCATATCATCGTGCAATTTTACATCATACACCATACAAGCCGTTGTAGCGAATTAATTTAGCCGGAACAATCTATACAATAATACGAAAGTTGTCAGTCGAGTTA
The DNA here is from genome assembly GCF_037975245.1 of Apostichopus japonicus. Taxonomy (NCBI): domain Eukaryota; kingdom Metazoa; phylum Echinodermata; class Holothuroidea; order Aspidochirotida; family Stichopodidae; genus Apostichopus; species Apostichopus japonicus. Next base: position 12,620,030 of record NC_092570.1, on the reverse strand, counting down.
CTATGTTGTGTATACTCGATGCTGTTCTCAATGTCTGTTTTTTCTGTCCTTGGAGTGCGCCAATATAATCCCCTTCCTACCCCGACCCACAACCTAAACTCTAGACCTTTTCAAACTATCACCAACTCTAATCCCCAATTCTCGTACTTGGATCTAACTTTTTTGTGACCCAATACTACGCCTTCCATTCCACCCCCCCCCCCCACCCTTCTCTTCTTCTTTTCTGCACCATCAAGGTGCAAATTTCTGACATTACACTCTGATTTTACGCCAAATGTGTGTACTTGGTATGACCACAATGAACAAACTGGTAATGCGGTCTTAGCAACGGTTGGAGGAAATGAACTGCTGGCGCTATGTACAAATTAGATATGAGCTATTTTCAAAGATACTGTTGTCGCGGAATCCTTCGAGCGATGGGTGTGATGTATGGGGATGAGTGTCAACTTTATTGTCAGAAGTTAGTAAACAGGACCAAGCTTTAAAAGGTATGATAATCCTGTCGAATAAGTTGCCGCCAAAAAAATCTGATAAATTATTGCAAAGCTTTCGAATGAATTTTCCTGAAGATGCTAAACCCTTCCTAGTGGTGAGGTAGACCAATTTAGGCATGGCGAAGGAGAGACCACTCTGACAGTGGCTGTTGCAGTTGGCAAAGAAGTTACTTGTATTTGACTTGCATATTAGAGGGCGGTACCGATGAGAAACTTCAGAGAGCCTTATATTCGCAATAATGTAATTTAAAGTTACAACGCAATTACTACACAGTAAACAAGCGTTGTAAAATATTGTGAGGTTGTCGTGTCATGTGTTAACTCAATTGTAAATTTTGCAATTGGAAGGACGCCACCACATACCTTAACGCAGGGATGTGTTAATTAGCTTTGTATAAATTAGCCCCAATCCTTCATTTATCGTGCAAAAATATTTGAGCCAAATCACAAACAATGTTCACAATTTCTGTATCTGTCTCTATCTCCATAATCATACTTTTCGCTCTTTACCATTAAACAGTAAAGTTAACTTTTATGTCACTTAAAACGTCTGCAATAAATAAAGCCTCCTCATGACTGTGTTTGAGTTTCTTTGAGTCCCATGTCTGTTGGGGTTAGTTTTTACCCCAGGGAGAGGGGGGAAGGGGACTAATGATGGTGAGTTTGGTGAATATTGCTGTATCCATTAAAGCGACTATAGTAGTGATTGAATCTCTGTAGAATTCCATATAACTGACTTTTTATTTGTATAATTTGTTTTTCACTTAATGAATAAGAGAGTTAATTATTAAAAAAGAAAACAACAAATTTTCAGCTAAATTGTTATGATGACGTCATTCACGCTGCTGTTGCCAGATGCATCCACAAAATACCATAAACTTTAAATAATTCATATCTTCGTCAGATAAATGCTATGAAGTTTTTGACGCGAAGATGGAGAAAATTTCCAGCATATTTATAAAGCAATCAACTTCAGCCACAATACCCAAAGGTATTACTATGTGTGTTTAATGTTAATAGTAGCCTACATAGTACTATCGATGCCAATTGGCTGATGACACATAAAATTCCGACAATTTATATATATTCAAACTAAGTTAGGTGAAGGGTTCGTTTTGAAGGTATATTGTAAGCTTTACAATTCATATGTACAGAGTTCATATATAGGACCTATCAAGATCAGTGGCGGAGCGTCCATACAGTCAGGGGCGGAACCCCCCCCCCCCCCCCACCCCGACGGACTCAAATGAACTGCTGGCGCCCTTTTCCGCTTTTTACCACTTTTTACTTATTCGCGATTATTGACTTTTTTATTGCGCTCTCATCTACCTATTGACATTTGTCACATTTTGTTGGTGTAATTTTCTGACAACAATTTTCTAACAGCGGTCTTTAATTTATCGGCACTTCCGTTGTATGAAACTATTTCCAAATTAGCAAGGCTCGGAAAGGGTCATTTCCGGCGATCTAAGGAGTATCTTTACTCAAATAATTTCTGTACGCTCCGCGCCAACATATGGTGGCGCTCCGCTTAGATAGTGTCGAAAGCGCCCCTACAGACCATTTCGCCCCCCCCCCCCGACTAGTACCCCTAGCTCCGCCATTGATCGATAAGTTTTACCAGCTGGTTTGATTGACAATAGATGTTTCGTAAAGCGTACCTAAATGTTATCACCCTCGTCTGAAAATACCAATTCTTTACTAATAAAGTAGAGTGTTGCATGAAAATCTAAATTCTTCTCGTTTATCAGTTGAAATTCCATATAGATCATTTTAAGATAATCTCTTTATTTAGGAGCCGATAAGCCATTCTTAGGGGTTTGTGACTACATGGACATTAATTAACAAATGTTTAATGAATTCTGCTCATTCAATGAAAAATTCTCATATTTGTCTTATTGAACCGTAGTTTGTCATAGTAGTATTTAGGAGAATGGAAACCGTTCTGAAGAGGTTGAACATGTCAAAGCATACAACGTAGCGGTAAAATAAACGATGAACATAGCATTTTATAGATTTATTATTGTCCAATATTTGACAAAAATCAACACAAACTCCAGCAAAATGCAATATTGATAATGCCATCATTTATAAAGCTTTTTCATAGACGTTAATAGTTGTAGCGTTATTATAAGTTCTACAGCAATCGAAATGCCAAATTTTGCCGAATTTATTTCGTTGACACTCTAAGAACACACATTGAATTGCAGGGCATAGAAATGTCTAACAAAAGGATATTTATTTTTAACATCTTACAAAAACAACGGTACAAAATGTGGCAAGTTTAGTTACAATGTCGTTAGAAAGAATTTTCCATTTCTGAGGAGCAGATACCATGCAATCTTATTCAAGTTACAAACAGTAATGTTTTTTTAACATTTCTTAATGTTTTGTTGATAATATTAAAATATTTACTGGAACCTTCAAAAGAGCAGTAGCATCTTAAATGCTTATAAACTAGGATATAACGTTACTATTACTATACTATAGTAACTGCCATAGCCTACTGCCAAGCTCATCTGTACCCCCCCCCCCCCCTCCCAATTTGATTACGAAAAGAATTGGTCACCGCTGCGAAATACCGTATCGCAGATTCTCAAAGGTATTGTCAGAAACAGATTTACCTTTGACAATTAAATGTCTCCAAAAGACAAAATGATTTGAAGATGGCAGTATAGTGTTGAACCTTGAGAAGAGCAGTATCATCTTATATGTTTACAAAAACAGGAAACAGCAGGGTATAGTACGTTACTAGGCAAAGGTTTTCTTGTTGTTTTTTTTTTCGTTTTACAAATTTAATTCGGAATTTTTGTTGTTACTTTATTTTGAAGCTCCCAGGTATAGATCTGGGTCACGTGTAAACAGGCCCCCTGTCAGTCTGTCGTTTTATATTTTACAGATACATTCTATGCTATTATATTCCAGACAATTTTACTACACGATTGATAAAATGTCCCAATCAATGGCGACCGTGTTTCTTGGGCTTTTTACCTTTAGGGGTACGACCTCCGGGTCCGTGGTGACGGCCACCTGGTGTGCGACCACCTGGTCCATGGTGACGTCCACCTGGTGTGCGACCACCTGGTCCATGGTGACGTCCACCTGGTGTGCGACCACCTGGTCCATGGTGACGTCCACCAGGAGTGCGACCACCTGGTCCATGGTGACCTCCACCAGGAGTGCGACCACCTGGTCCATGGTGACGGCCACCTGGCGTGCGACCCCCGGGACCGTGATGACCACCGTGAGGCGTGCGCCCTCCTGGCCCGTGATGACCACCCATTGCGGGCCCTCCTCCGGGTTCATGTCTATCAGCAGGTATGGAGGGTGTTATTTCGCCATTGTCAGTATTAACATCGACATGACCATTTGTACCGCCACCACCTCCACCACCTCCTCCTCCACCTCCTCCACCACCACCAGCAGCTCCCCCACCTCCTGCGCCTCCACCTCCTCCTCCCCCAGCACCGCCTCCACCTCCACCAGCCCCTGCACCGCCTCCACCTCCACCAGCTCCTGCACCGCCACCTCCTCCGCCTCCACCAGCACCTCCGCCACCCCCTCCACCTCCGGCACCACCTCCTCCTCCGGCACCTCCGTCAGCTCCAGGGCGGCCTTTCCCTCCTGCCGCCCCCATAGCACCTGGTCTTCCATTTCCACCTCTACCACCTCCACCTCCTGCTCCACCACCCCCTCCCCCACCGCCTGCTCCACCGCCACCACCTCCTCCACCTCCACCACCGCCTCCTCCTCCACGTCTGTGACCATCATCATTGGGTCGCTTCATTCCACCTCGAGAAGTTGTATGATCAGTTTGGCCACCGGTATTTTCGCCGGTTGCACAGTCCAGGCATCCACCTTCTGGATCTGCGATTGGTCCATCATTGACACGTCTGTCAATCTGCAAACACAAAAACAATTCTATATCTGGTCAAATGTAAGCGTATAAAGAATGTCTCCTCATGAATTTAAGTTATCCTCATCAGCTGAAGAAGGATATCATAGAATCGCATTGATGACGCAATCGTGGTAAAAATTGCGCAGTCAGAATACTCAACGTGCGTAACGAGCTTGAAGTATCCACACAGGAGAGGCTAATCTTACAACCAAAAACTAAATGAATTAATGAGGGCGCGACACATTTCATCTGTTAGTGATTATCGTCCTACTATGGTATCGAAGACTACAGTCGATAATTGCCTACTTAAAGTAGACACCAACCCAAACAACTTCTTGAGATGATACTTTATACAGGCGCGTATCCAGGATTTTCTAACCCGGGGGGCGCGAATTACTATCTAAGCGGAGCGCCACCATCGGTTGGCGCGGAGCGTACAAGAAAATTTCTGGTTTTGATACCCCCCAGATCACCGGAAATGGCACTTATCGGGCTTGAAAATGACCAACCAGATGTACACTTTTGCCTGATAACCAAGTATTTCCCAAAAGTTTTTTTTCCATCCATAACCTTTTTGAAGATTGTCACCAGTCACACACCATGTTCGACCTCATTGCATGTCCTATGGATCATTGCTTTTGTAGGTGGTTCTACGTCACGGCCCACAATATCCGAAAGCCCCACTTTTGAAGGTTTTAAGCCCATTATTTGTTGAGAATTTGAAAATTCAAATTTCTCGTGAATAAAATCACTTCAAAACATATCCATAATGTTGCACAAAATTCAATCTATGGACAAGCAATATAGAAAAACCTCCTTGAACCCCTAACAGACAGGTCAAAATTGCACGAGTAGAGGAAAGTATGATGAAGAATGTTGGTGAGGAAATTTTGGAAAATTCCGACACAGTTAATTTCTTGGTGTAGAAATATTAAAACCTCTTATAATGGCTTTTATAAAACTTGGTTGAAGGAAACGAAAAATAGCAGATATTTCCGATATCAGGTATATCGAAACCGAACATTACACACATAGGCGTAGGTCCCGTAGGAGGCGGGGGCTGCAGCCCCCCCCCCCCCCCGCAACCAAATTTTTCCCACTTTGTCGGGCACCTACTGAAAGAAAAATAAATAGCAATGAATAGCTTAAAAATGATCTCCTTGGTAATTAAAATAAAGTTGTAAGCTTGGCCGACATTACTACTGTAAAAGAGAGTTTTGACATAAATGGATCTGTATGCTTTTTCTCCATCTACATAAGACATTTGGTTGTTTACATTAGCATCCGGCGGTATAATGTGCGACTTTCACGGACCGTAAGGTACACTATGCCATGCAATGTAATGACCGATGCTTGCTTATATGATATTGGCATCGATATGCTAAACGCGCGCTTTGCGCGCGAAAAATTTGGGCTTTTTTTCGGGCAAGTCATTACAGCCCCCAAATCCAATTGGGCTCCTACGCCTTTGACTACACACATAGACAGTTTTTGAGGCTGTTCATCGTGGAACATGCATGCATTGCTCACTGATATGATGTTATATATGCTCTTTGCTTTACAAATTCGAACAGGCGTGTAGCGAGTAATTGCCAAGGGAGGGGCGAAGCCTGTAAGCAAAATATCTAAGCGAAGCGCCACCATGAGTTGGCGCGAAGCGAACATTAAAAATTTTGGCTGAAAATGCCTCCCAGATCGCTGGAAATGACACTTTCCAGGCCTTGTATGTTGCATCTAAGCATTGTATATTTTGAAATTACTAGCGATGTCATAAAGAAAATTTGCTCGGGGGGGGGCGGTCGCCCCCTTCCCAAAATGCGTCATGTTCTTGAACTCGACTCGGTCGAGTTCAAGACCAGCCACAGTTGGTTCCATATAGCACAATTGTACAATTGTTTAAGGCGTCCATACACACACAGGCGTTATGATAAACCATATATAGTATTTATATAGATACATTAGTGAGAGAGGAAAAATAGAAACGTCAAAAATGGAGATGTCGGTGTAAGGGGTAGGGTGAGGCGCACACCCCCTCCGTAATCCTTGATCTGTCACTGGCTACCCTGTGTGTATAATAGGGATCAGCGCTTTAACTATGACTGTTCCTCTTTCTCTTCCCGAGGCCTTGGCTATCTTCTACTCCCTCCTTTTCTCCTTTTTCTCTCTTTTTTCTTTTTCTTTTCCCTTCCTTCCTCTCCTCCTTTTCTTTTTTCCCCCTCCTTTTCCCTTTTTTCTTCTCTTTTTTCTCTCCTCTTTTCCTTACCCGGGGGGCGCGCGCCCCCAACGCCCCCCCCTGGATACGCACCTGTTATATCATAAACGTAATTGTTATAAATAACTCCCAAAACAGCCAATTTTTGCTTCCGTTTGATTGAAATCCTAAAACCATGTCTGCGAGCTGCCATTTTGTGTGATGTGTGCTGTCTTAGTGTTAGAAGGTGGAAACATGTACTCTAACTTTGTCTTATCATACTTTCAATGTGACTTTACTATCGACACTGAAATTATCAGTCATGTTTAAAACTTTATAATTTTAGTTCAGCATTTTCAAACTGCATTTTACAAGAAAGAGAGCAAAAAAAGAAAAGAAAGACAACTTATAAAACTTGATATATATGTGACTCGAGGAAATCATAGTTAGACTTGCTCAAGTCTTCGTCTTGTCTGTGAAGGAACAATACAATTGTTGTACCTTGCAATTAGCATAACAATGCACTTAGCTGCTTGGGGACGTTTTTGATCATAGGTATCATACCACTGATGATGGCTGGCATGCATGCCGGACAAAGGGGTGGGCGAGGGGTATTCCTTGGCTGCGAACGTACACACACACACAACCACACACACACGCACACACGCACCCACACACACGAAAAAACAAAACAAATATACACAAATTAACCAAGAAATTCCCATGTTTTACGTATTTCGTTCAATTCACTTTAAATTCACATTTGGTGAGTTTTCCAATCTTTGTTCAGCTAAATTCTGTGGTCAGATTGACGGCCGACTTCTTGGGCAAATTTCCATAAGTTACAAGGAAAATAACATTTTACAATTAAGTAATATAAAGGGTACACTACTAAGTTCAATGTTGTTGTTTTTCTAAAATGTTAATGTGAATTTGACATTTTTGAATGCATCTTTAAATCTTTGTAGATGTTTCAGACCAAAGCATGCAGGCACCACATAACAGAGGATAGAAGACTAAGTCAGTGAATTTAGAAAATAAAAAGTCAATAATTTCAAAACTAACAAAACGTAGTCTGCCTGCATTATTGATAATTAATTAGCAATTACACGCCTGTACAAAATTTTCGAAACCTTTCTTGAAGTATATATTTGTAATGTGATGAATGTGATGTGTAAAGTTTCATGCCTAACAGTTTCATCGTTTTCAACAAAATTAAGAGAATGTTTGGTCTACCGACGGTATTTAATATTTCTTGAAATAAATGTTCTTTTCGCATTCAAGAAGCCTTATTTATACAATTAATTCTCAAAGGACAGTGGGACATACCTTTTCCTTTCACACGTCCCCCAGGCCACCTAACATATACAATTCATCTAACATCCCCAGGCCGACCCCCTCCCCCAACGCCCTCTCTCTCTCTAACAAAAAAAAAAACTTGTACAGGCATGCGTTCCACTTTAGTGTTCCACTAGTCTCAACTAGTTCTCATTTATATTTCGCTCTGTCAACCGGACATTGGGCACTCTGCGTTTTCTCAAAGGACAGTGGGACATACCTTTTCCTTTCCCACGTCCCCCAAGCCACCTAGCATATACAATTCATCTTCATCCCCAGGCCGACCCCCTCCCCAACCCCCCCTCTCTCTCTAACAAAAAAAACTTATACCGGCATTGGTTAAATAAATATATATGTATGTAAATATATATATATATGTATATATATATATTTATATCTATATCTATCTATCTATCTATATATATATATATATATATATATATATATATATATATATATATATATATATATATATATATATATATATATATATATATATATATATATGAAAAATAAACATACTACATTTATTTATCAAGTAACATTAGATAAGAAAACCTTGTACAAACCCAGTATTTCATTACGATAGCACGCCGTTCCCTTTCCGTTTCTTCTCCATTTTTAATAGCTCGACTGGAAACACAGACGAAGAGCATCAAAGAACTTAAGATAAATATCACAGTCGAATACCTTCTACTGGGTAACGCCATTTCAAATGGCAGTGTATAGGTCTTGCCTGCGACGATATCGACAAAAAGTTATCGTCAAATGAACCATCAAAATCTGCAGCTATGCTTCTTAAGTTAAAATTGATATCATTTATATTCTTTGACGAAAGGACTTTATAAATCAACGTTTTTGTACCCATAGCTACATGACCTAGCAAATCCACTTGTTTCCTGTAACGGTTTATATATTTTTACTATTTAATGGAGTTAATGTGTCATTTCCGAAGAAATTTTGGGAAAAAAAGATAAGTCACGGTCATCGAAACAAAGTTAGATGAAAATCAGTTCAAAGAAATGCATGACAACATTATTAAAGGAGTCTGTTATATTATAGTGTAAATGTAAATATTGTGTTATCGAGGAACCCATATTGAAAATCAGTACAATGAAATGCATGGCAACATTATTAAAGGAGTCTGTTATAATATAGTGGAAATGTATATATTGTGTCATCGAGGAACCCATATTGTTATCAAACTGTTATTTGAATAACCAACCAACATATATCGATGGTCACCTCAATGTCAGAAATACTTTATAGATGAACCCTTGTCAAGTGTCACCTAGAATATGTACTATATATGTACTATATATTTATACATATCTATATATGTATAACATGTCAAACCTGTACTGCTTTAAGGAATTCCAACCTATGACATGTCTGCTTGCAATATATTATTTCCGCTCAAGACTAACCTCAGGAACAATTGGAACGAAATATTGGCCAAGAAAACAATGACGTATGTCAAACCACTAAAGAAAACACATAAATTATGGTTTTCACAATTGTGAGTAGAAATCTATATGTATTGAAAAGTTCTTTATCATTACCATACAACTGCGTCAATATTTCTTAAAGTATTTAAAAATCATGATAGAGGATGAACCGATTTGCAATTCTGACATCTGAGGCAACTATAGCTAACAAATGTGAAAAAATATAATTGATGAAATGAAGGTTTTACTGCAGCATTCTGAATAAACGAATCATGTGTTAAATTACATGTACTTGTAGGTGGCCAGCAGACAACTTATAGGAAGCAATTTTTGCAGTAATGTTTTAGTAAAGCACTTTGCATAGTACTTGGTACTCGGATAAAAAGTACTTGATACAGTACTGGAAAGATGAATGAGGGAGATAATTCTTACCTTCACTTCGAGTGAAGCCAGATTCTTCTTCCTTTCTCCCTCCCTTCCGCCCCCCCCTCCCACCCCTTTAATAAGGTCATTGCCTCTCTTTGCTATAACCATGCTGTTTTTTCCTATGATCATGCTATGCGTTAGTGTCAACAGGAAGCAGGCAATACTCTCACGCTAATTTGGTTATCTGTCCACCGGTTCCGATGGAATGGGCCCTTCTGACAAAAAGCGTCAATTAGAACAAAATGCGTCGGTTATTTCAAGTTACGCTGGATATTGCTAAATGTCGCAGTACAACATTAACGAAACATTATTATAATTGTTATACAACATATTTTGAAATCTGATAATTCATGCAGTTGATAATGGAATAACTTAGAACAATGGATAATAAAAAATGAGTTGTAGCAATGGCGTAACAATTAACACGTGTATGTTACCAACGACACCAATAGAAAGACAACAAAAGCATGCAAATAAGTTGACATAAAGGCGGGTAAAAACTGGAAACATGCATGACAGCACCCTTCATTGTCGTTTAAGAGCAATTATTCAGTTCATTATATTCCATCATACTTTATGAAACATGCACCCAAACTTTGGTTAAAACACCCTATTTGTTCGTAAAATATACGCCAGGATGGTCCGGTCAGTTTGTGTAAGAACGTTTAACACGTAGTATAGTGCATGTTGCAATCATGTTGAATGCAAAATGTTGTCACCTTTTTTTTCATATGACAAACGTTTCACGTTGTTAGTTATACTTAATATTACGTGTCTATACATCAAGATGATTCCCTGAGTATGACTGGACATGTCAGAATGACTGAGCATGTTAAGTATAACTGAGTTGTTTCAGTACGACCAGGGAACTACAACTTGTAGCTATATGATAGGCTTTCTCATGGAACTGTAACTTATAGCCCTGTGGTATGACTAGGCATTCTCAGTGAACTACAACTTGTAGCTCTGTGGTATGACTGGGCATTCTCAGGGAACTGTAACTTGTAGCTCTGTAGTATGACTGGGCATTCTCAGGGAACTGTAACTTGTAGCTCTGTGGTATGACTAGGCATTCTCAGGGAACTACAACTTGTAGCTATGTGGTATGACTGGGCATTCTCAGGGAACTGTAACTTGTAGCTCTGTGGTATGACTGGGCATTCTCAGGGAACTGCAACTTGTAGGTCTGTGGTATGACTAGGCATTCTCAGTGAACTACAACTTGTAGCTCTGTGGTATGACTGGGCATTCTCAGGGAACTGTAACTTGTAGCTCTGTGGTATGACTAGGCATTCTCAGGGAACTGTAACTTGTAGCTCTGTGGTATGACTAGGCATTCTCAGTGAACTACAACTTGTAGCTCTGTGGTATGACTGGGCATTCTCAGGGAACTGTAACTTGTAGCTCTGTGGTATGACTAGGCATTCACAGGGAACTGTAACTTGTAGTTCTGTGGTATGACTAGGCATTCTCAATGAACTGTTACTTGTAGCTCTGTGGTATGACTAGGCATTCTCAGTGAACTGTAACTTGTAGCTCTGTGGTATGACTAGGCATTCTCAGTGAACTGTAACTTGTAGCTCTGTGGTATGACCATGGAGCTATAATTTATAGCTCCATGGTATGACTAGTAATTCTCAGTGAACTGTAACTTGTAGCTCTGTGGTATGACTATATGCATTCTCTGTGGTTTCTTCACATGATTTAGAGTCCCTTTACAGAGTAGAAACAAAGTTGCGACAATTGCAGGTAATTTAAAGTATTATTGACTCTCATGCACGTCCGCGCTGAGTGACGTAAAGAGTGTATATGCAAGGTACAACGAGAAGTTCAATGAAAAACACAAAGTCGCCCAAACCCTTATTTTATGCTTCTAATAATTTCCTTTTGAGTATCATTACAACGCTTCACGTAAAACAGTCCCCACAAAGCTGAAAATTGCAAGAACACGTTAAATAGTCACATGATGGATGGATACAAAATGAGCGAAAATGTTATAAGATCCTTCAGATGCATGATATGGGTTCAAAGGTTAGTAGATAAGTTGGTTTAGGCTGTTGCTTGATGTGAGGGTTTGTTGAACACATGGGTAGAAGGATATACAGGTAATGTGGCACCAAACCTCCTGATATGTGGCTTCTGTATTCTTCATCTGTCGAGAACATTCCTTCCTTTGTATTGTTACACTTGCCAATGGCGTGCCCAAGGGAGGCAGGGCATGGTCCCCACCTCCCGTCGTTAGTCGGGGCAAAATGATTCAATCGAAGGAATCTTTTCTTGTTGTATTTTGTGCATTCAGCCAATTAGACCACTATTACGGGTAACACCAATCCCACCCCCCACCCACTTTTTTCACCCTGACACAAAGTATTTATTAGCTTCTTACATAGACCTAATTTGTAGTCTAAATCAATCTCCAAATGCACCATTTGCCATCTAACCTTTTTTTCTGGGAGAGGACCCCCAGAACCCCACACATAAACGTCTGCTTCAATGATCCCAGGTCAGCACCCTTACCCAATAAAATCCTTGATTTGACTCTGCACACCCCCCCCCCAGTTAGGCCCCTACCTAAAGCAGTCGAGGAAATTTGTAAATTTAGCCTATAATTAATTATTACCATAATCTTGCGTTTAAAACTTCTTATACAGACCCAATGTATAGTCTAAATATGCACCATTCGACGTCTAATTTTTTATTTTCTGGGAGAGGACCCCAGATCCTACATGGTAGCGGGCATCAAATAATCCCTGGTCAGCACCATTTCCTTTACACATTCCTCCATTCGCATGTGGTCATTCCATAAGGTTTAGGCCCCTACCTAAATCAGTCGGAGAGAAACTGTTATTCCCCCCCCCTCCCCCACCCTCCCTCCTCCACGTTTGAAATCCTATATTAACCAGAATGCAAAATGCATTGAGGTTTCGATGACTTCAATGCACTAGACTTCTGCTTGTTAGTATAACCATGGAGGTAAAACAGACAACATAAACTTGGCCTAGACAACATAAACTTGCACACAGGCCTAGCCAGGTTTGTTCAAGTTGTCCCATAATAATAAACGTGACGAAAGTCGAACGTTACTTATAAGGCCTATCAATGCTGAAACTGGTGGAAGAGACTACACATATTGAGATCAACAGCCGATCCAGACAAAAGCTCGTGAACTCCGTTTTACACAATTAGTTCGCATTGGGTTTGGTCATAGTAAAAAATCTAACTAGAGGAAATGTTAAGTTTCATAAACGCTGCCTGGTCACAACGAAACTACATCCAACCTGAAATAAATAGGACGGAAAACGTCCAATAGAACCGCTGTACTACAAAGTACACCTTTTGCACGCAGAGTGAGGCTTTCGAGCGGCACGTTGAATCCAATGCAAATATGTTCGAATTTGGTCGAGCTGTCTGTTTTAGATTCTACGGATGCCCATAAGCTAATTTCCAATTGCCAATAGCCTCCTTTTCACATGAGGCATTGAGGCGTAACGCACACGTTATCTGATAGGCTGGTCGGTGGGAGATACGGTGGCTTATAAAACAAGGTTTCTACAATTTGGCGTCTGGTGACTCCAACTGACCATTGACCTCAATAAAATCTTGTACTGAACGTGCCACAACTACATACTAAATATGAGATTCGTCCAACCTTCCCTTCTTGAGTTATCGTGTTTACAGGGTTTTCACAATTTGACCTCTGGTGACCCCAAATGGACTTGAACCTCCATCAAAACCAATAGGGATCTTGAACTCAATGTGGTCATCCTTCGCAAGAAATACGAGATTCATCCAAGCTTTCCTTCTTGGGATATCGTGTTTACAAGGTTTACACAATTTGACCCCTTGTGACCTCAAATGACCGTTGACCTCCACAAAAAACTATAGGATTTTGCTCCTGAATGTGGTCCAACTACTCACGAAATATGAGATTGGTCCAAGCTTACCTCTTAGAGATATCGTGTTTACAAGGTTTTCACTATTTGACCTCCCCACAAAACAATACGGTTCTTCTACCTAACGTGGTATTCATATTCACCAAATATTAGATTGGTCCAAGCTACCCTTCATGAGATATCGTGTTTACAAGCGAGGCGTCACACACACACACGCACCCTGGTATGTTTGGACTAACCTGGGACTTTTCTTTTGTATTTGACACCTAGACCCTAACCATAACAATAAGTTTTCCAATCGGGGACTCCTTTGAACAATGCATTTCCAATCAGGGACTTTTTTAACAAAATAATTGTCCCCGATTGGGACCTCCTACATACACACATACACAGACTCTCCGCCTGCATGAATGCATAGGTTACGATTATCATCGAAACCAAAAATGAAGATTAGCAGCTGCAAAGCTATAGTTTCCTGTATGTTATTCTTTCGTTTTTTCTACCAACTAGGAAAAATACTAGCAATCCTCGTTGCTTAGCAATGTGTGTATTTCAAATAAATCTGGTTTGGTTTGAATGGTCGTGAAGTGCAAGTATTATTTTAATGGATTAACTGGAGATCTGCTACAGCCCAAATAACGCGAGTTTATTGTACACATTTCAGTAGAAAAACAAACACAGATTGCTAATATAGGGAGGTTAAAGGTCACGCTGTTTGGCACGCTAAAGCTAAATTACCAACAAGCGGTTTCAATCGTCCTGCACTCCAAGACGATCAATCTACTCAATTATTTCAAGACACTTTTAATATGGAATCTAAAACAAAAGTGATGTCACTTCAAATAGGATGCTTGAAAATGGTGATAAATATTTGATTCCGGAATAGGTGATGACTTGAGATTTTTCTAGTAGATATTTTAGGGCACTAATGTCCCTGTTTTAAAGGATAATACGGCTAGATCAAACTCTTGTTAACAACAGTATTTAAACAGAACATTTTATTGCTATTTTCATTTCATGAATGTCACAAGATAAGGTTTTACAATTCTGAGACGGTCTGTTACTATTAAATGCACACAATTGCAAACTAAACTGTCAAATACCTTCCGAGCAGAAATTACTATGCGGTACCTAACCTATAGCCTACTTTGCATACAGCAGTCGGGGCTGAAGGAGTCATTGCAGGACTATATGCCTTTCGATGCTTTTTTTAAGGAAAAGTCGCCCAGGAAAGAACCTGGGCACGAAAACCAAACTACCGAACGACTGATCCGCTCTCAACCCCAGTCCCCTTGCATCGGGACTGTGACTGTGTGATCACCGTCAGGTGTGCATTACTATTCCCCTCGAAAGGGAACAGATACTACACAAAAGGCCGAGAAGCGATGCTTAAAGCCAGATATAGGTATGCCTGTTTACGATGAGAAGAGAGGTATCGGGTTCTTACTGGGAATTGCACTATAATTGTCTGTTACTTAAAGTTAGTTGTGAATTATGGTGTTCTGTGACACGCAACGATGCCGTAATCATTAGTGTAACTTCAGCCGTGTAATTATTGGCTCCACGAACGAGTTTATGCATTGAGTATGTGAAACATTTCATTTAAAATAAGTGTGTCACTGTGTTTCATTTTAACAATAAATAACAATATTCCACATGACAAACTTAAGTATTTGTACTTGTTTTTGCCCCACGAATAAGCTTAAAGCGTTGAGTATGTGAAACATTTCACTTTCAATAAATGGGTGACCGTGTTTCATCTTTAGTTAAATAATAATAATATTCCACTTAACGAACTCAGGTATTTGTAGACTTCTCATTTAATCATGCGTTATTGTCTTGTCATCAACGTTACCAGTTAATGATAAACATATACGTCCAGGTCCATAAACATGCACAAAGTAAGTGATAGGTCACCAAGCATATGAGGTACAGGATTGTCTATTATAACGTAGCGCTATATACAATGTCTCAAGGAAGGTGCAACGTTTGAAACATTTTATCAATTTTATAGAATGTTCAAATTGTATTTAATCATGCCATTATTTGGCGGAAAACTGATTGCCTTACCGCGTAAAACATATATCAGTGAGTTTACTTAATTTTGTGTTTTCCGTCAATCTCAATAGAACATTCAAACTAAATGTGCACGTCATATCATAGCATAGCATAGCGTTATCAACAATGATGACTCATAAAGTCAAAGTATTGATCGTAGTAATGAAAGCGAGTGTATATTCCTCAAAGGTAATTTCCCCACCTAGCGTCTCCAGCAGGACGATCGTTATTATATCGAGAAACGAATCAATAATAAATCTGTTTCTGATATTTTACAATCTATACACTGGCAAACATCAATTTAAAGTTGTGTTTTGTTTGGTACATGTATGTCTAGGACAATTATTTTATTTTTATTCAAAAGGAATATTCTGTTTGCTTGATGGACTTTAATATATATTTATGCGATATATATTATTAATATAAAACCACAACACCCTTTTATGTAACTGACAGCACTTCTATATATCACGTTATAAACTGCATCGAATGGACCATGCGTCTCTCAGTGCAAATAAAACGATTGGAAAATGCATCTTGATGTGTTTACATCGAACATTGACGATTCATGAATATGCAAAATATATGCCAAATGGGAAACGCTGGTAACTGGGTCTCCACTTCCCCCCCCCCCCGAACCCGTTCACCCACCCGTTCCCCGAATTCGAACAAAATATATGGGGACCGTCGTCTCTGCATGCGTAACATTCGACGGATGGATGATGAACATATTTTAGGTACCCTTTCCAGAAAAATATTCCAGGTACCCCTTACACCCCTCCATTCCTCCCCACCCCCTCAACATCGTTAATGAGACGAAAGTTCTGGTGACGCAGTAACTAGGATTGCCAGGGGTCAACCACGTGTCATGACTTCAATCCACACATTATATTAAAAAACGACCGAAATGCTGAAACTACTGCTAACTAGTTCGAGAACATATCCCTTATGCATGCGACAGCTGCCAAGTCCCACCCCATCCCATCCGGACTCTCCCCTCGCCCCACCACATCCCCATTCGTATACCTTTATGTCGCAATCTCCTAGTTCTGCCTTTCAGCCCTAACATATCTTGACGTACCATGAGCTAACTGGTATACTAACTTAAGATATTTTCACAGCCACCCCTAAGCTTTCAAGTATAATTCCCCATAATAGTACAGGGTATGCTACCAGGCTCCTAACGATCTCCCATAGAGTACAGGATAGGCTACCAGGCTCCTAACGATCTCCCATATAGTACAGGATAGGCTACCAGGCTCCTAACGATCTCCCGTATAGTACAGGATAGGCTACCAGGCTCCTAACGATCTCCATTATCTGAGAACAGGATAGGCTACCAGGCTCCTAACGATCTCCCATATAGTACAGGATAGGCTACCAGGCTCCTAACGATCTCCCATACAGTACAGGATAGGCTACCAGGCTCCTAACGGTCTCCCATAGAGTACAGGATAGGCTACCGGGCTCCTAACGATCTCCCATATAGTACAGGATAGGCTACCAGGCTCCTAACGATCTCCCATATAGTACAGGATAGGCTACCAGGCTCCTAACGATCTCCCATATAGTACAGGATAGGCTACCAGGCTCCTAACGATCTCCCATATAGTACAGGATAGGCTACCAGGCTCCTAACGATCTCCCATATAGTACAGGATAGGCTGCCAGGCTCCTAACGATCTCCCATATAGTACAGGATAGGCTACCGGGCTCCTAACGATCTGACAGAACTATACGGACTTCAGGGAAGAATCCGATATTTTAATAAACCTGGAGTATGGGCTCTAGGATGTTAGAAGCCGACTTTCATGTTGTCATCTGGGGTCCTCCCTGCCATCAAAAATTTAAGAATTTATACGTGAAATGGTAAGATATATGGGGCATATTTAGGCTACAAATTAGGTCTATTATTAGGTCTGCACGCAAATAACTACATTATTATAAATAAAAAAAATTAATTGGGGGGGGGGCCCTCCATCACACACAGTATTGGCTCCGCGTAATAAATTGCCTAACAAATTAAGTAAGAACCCGCTACAATAAGCTGACCATATCCATTCCCCATACACCCCCCCCTCCCCCCCCCCCCCGCTTATCTTGACATCAAGTTTTATTACCTACACTGTATGTTTAAATGAAGGCATTTTGAGGGTCTCTTGGGGTTTTGGGGGTTCTATATATTTTCACATGTTCAAACCTTCAAGGTTTGAACACTTCATCCGGCAACGAATATTTTGCCCAAGATAAAATCCAATGTCAAAACCTTGAAGGTCACATTTGAAGGTCACATTTGAAGCCGTATTGTTCATCACTAGGCCTAAGTAGGCTATAAAATGATGCTTTCATGTGAATGCAGGCTGTATGAAAATATGCAATGATCTTGGTTGCCTTTATATGTGAGCCATGAAAATGTACGTTAGCATTACTGTAAACAATACAAGCTTAGATTATATGCCGAAGTTCAAACTGTCTCTATACGACTGGGAGGTCCAACGGGTAAAATTGAAATTATTTAGGATCTTTGCACATATTCGTGTATGTTCCAGGGACGGTACATATAGAATCCAGGGATATATCCGGCAACACTTTTAATCCGGGGACGGCTCAAGAAACCCCGGGGACTGTACCCGTAAATCGGGGACATCTGGTCATCTAATTACCGGCTAAAGTTAGTATAGGCTACAACTAGTTCTCTGCTATACCTGCAACGATTCCGGATAAGGTTACTGGAAATAGCCCAGATGAGTCATTTAGCAACCAGAGCTGCTCTCAGTTCGTTAATTAAGTTGATAATTATACAGATTAACAACGCTTGATAATCTGAAGTTCAAATTCCAATATGTGTGCGCTCTGTGTGTAAACATTAACTTGAGCCTTCGAGAATGGACTCATCGCACTATTGTAACACGCAATGTAAAAGCCTAACCCACAACTTAACAGCGTAGCAGCTCACACAACAGTATTGTCTGTTGCAGAGTAAATACCTTGTGTTCAAATATGTGAAACTCAGTCAAGCAGTTAATTCTCTGAAACTTGCACATCTACTAAAATAAAATTTTGTTTTGCCACTGTTTACAGTTAACATGTATGCTATTTGGTAGCAGTTCCGCTAAGTAACCAAGTCTTGTGGAGATCCATACAGTACTGACTTTGTTCACATTCATTTATATAGTCGTGTTTTACCTGAGGTTGTGGACATGCAAAGTCAACGTTGAATAGAACGTACAATGAGTATAGTTTCACTGCAGCTACTTCCTGCTTGAAAGGAATGTTAGTTAAATTGTTACACTGAGACGTTTTATCAAACTATTCTGTATGGAGACAATACGAGGACTGCTCTTTTACTTTCAGTTGTAATGCATATCATATGGCATATTTCAGAAATCATTGAACGCTAAGCGCAGTCTTTGACTATTCCTACATTTTGTCAACATCGGCCTGGATGACTAATACACTGCGATTTGAAACTTGTTTTGGATATGTGTGAAATCCGTCTTGAACTTCCAACCAGGGACCAATCTCTCTAATTAACAACAATCTATGCAGCTGACAGTCGTACCCGGCATTACTGTGGGAGAACATTGGAGAGCGTTTATCTCCATAGGGCAGCGTGTATGCTGTGCAGATCCTTTATTCTCTTAACTTAATGAAGTCGCCGTCTATTGAATATTATAAATAGTAACCAGTCTGCGTAAAGACGTTGAGATATCATCATAAACACTACCGAGTATAGAATGGCGCCCGTGGAAGTTAACGGAAAGATTGGATACTGGGGTGAACCAACGGCGACTTTAGAATGGTGTGAAGATAACTATGAAGTCACCTACTATGTAGCAGAATTTTGTAAGTATAACAAAAATAAAGCATAATTCGAGTCAGGCCTACAGAGAACTTCACATCTCAGACATTTAGGGGTCACGAATGACTCGTACACGCTACAGCCTGTTATATAGGCTACATACCATTAAAACGTGATTTGTATGTTTGCCAAATGACCAGTATTGTATTGTCAATGTTCCTATAATGTCACTATACTCTACATTCAAACACACTGTATCGTTCTCGACGGGTAATCGTTTACATATTGTAATACTTGGTATCATGATCATATTTTCACACATGGTTAAGAGTGTGCCGGGCCGGTTCGAGGACTTTCGAGGCCAGAAATCAATGGTATATTTAGGCGACATTTCTCCCATATATCGAAACACGAAACAACCAATGTTTCCGCGATTGGGTCATGTCCAAATGTTCTTAAACATATTCCAATATGACTACTGACCTTTCCGAATAAGCAAATAAGCAATTAGTTTATTATTAGGATTATATAAAAAAAATAGTCCCGTTATCTTCTGAGAAAGAAACAATATATCCGATATTGGAACCTTTTTCTGACGTGAAAACTCATTCGAGAACTTGTCTTTCCAGCCACACCTCTTGACGCGCCAATTTACACTCGTTGAATAAATCCTTTTTTTTCTGTATCGTGTACAGTCGGTAATCTGACCTGGTGACCCTCATTATGTTCAAGATATGTGACGTCAAGCTTTTTTGAATTTTAGCGCTAAATTTGAAAAGTAGACAACAAAACTTTACAGCTGAATATCTCTTAAAGAAGTGGCATAACGATGATTTCACTCCCACACACACACAACAAAACAACATGATCAACTTTTAAGACACTTTCGAAGAGAAATTACACACTTACGGCGGGTCACGACCAACGTGAACGAATCGAGCACTGTGTATCCAAGTTTCAAAACGTGAACACGTGAGTAAAAAAAAATGGCCAAAATTGAACTTTCCGTGCGTGAACATACTCGATATCCTCACAAAAGCATCTTGAAATCCCAACACAGATTTAGGTACTTCTTATGGTTTAATCCGAGTTCTAATACGGACACTTACAGATGTTTTACGACGGCTATTGTCAGTACGAAACATTAGGTCCATTTTTAAAAACAAAAATGGCGGACTGCTTCATAAGGTCATGCATATTCATTGTATAGTAATGATAACGTCATCAAATTACGCCTTTTCCGATGAATAGTCATGAAATATTAGATGACTGACAACCATACCCGGTACTAGAAGCATACGCAATTTCCACTGCTTTTGATCCGGTGTTTCAGAATATATTTTTGACTTGCTTTGGTTAAGTTAAAACTGAGATTTGAACCATTTTTAAGTATGTGGAACATGAGAAAAGCAAAAAACCACTCGGTTCATTTGTTTTGTACAAACTTAGGGCATCAGGATTATTAATTTTAATTGTAAGGACAGGGAAATCAAAACATGCTAGCCAAGGTTGGGGACTATCCAGGAAAGGGATGGGGTGGAGAGGTATGTGTGTGTTTGTTGGTGGGTGGGCGGGAGGGGGCATCGGTGATATGGAACAGATTGGAGGGGAAAGCTTATTGGCTGCCAACACAAAAATCTAACCCATTGGGGTGCTAATGGAATAAGAGGGGGGGGGGGGGGGAGGTTGACATGGAAATAAACTCATCATTTGGAAGTCATCCTTAATGCATCGGTAGTAACATTCTGTGCGATCACCACTGTCCTACAGTACCAGTAACAAATAAAGACCAAATAAAGAAGAAAGATCAAGGGTCTCCAAGTCCTTATTTATCCTTGGAAGTTATCTTTATTATAAACTTCTGGGTACTTAACATGAAACAATGCTATATAAATTTCAACACAAATGTGTAGAGGAATGAATACAAAAATGAAAAGGTTATGTATATAATATTAAAATGGCATAGAAGGTAATATATGACATTTATAATTGGACTGTACATGGAGGTACCTGGAGGTAAGATGTGGTACATAGACATTTCAACAAAAAAGGTGACAAGGCAAAATAAAATATGATAATTTAAAGAAGCTCACCATACACGAAGCATGTAGAGGTGGACAGGTGTATACAAAGTGAAAGAACTATTAAGTATTAAAAGTATAGCATTGTAAAACAGAAAGAGATGATAGTTAAACCATTCACACCACATAATGAAATGTGCTTATCAGGCAGCAAAGATGGCAGTTTTCTTTTTTAAATAAATGAAAGTAATGTGACCAGATGTATGAGTACAGTATGCTATGATGTGGAATCAATATAGCACAGGGCACTGAACAAAGGTGGAATGAAAGATACCAAAAAAATGTAACAATGCTTTATAAATTTCAACAAAAATGTGTAGAGGAAAGCACACAAAAATGAAAAGGGTAATCATATAACATTAAAATGGCATTGAAGGTAATATATAGAGATATTTATAATTATACTGTATATGACCAAAAACAGCTGACTCTGTACACGGAGGTAAGATGCACATAGACATTTAAATAAATGAGGAGACAAGGCAAATAATATACGATAATTGAAAGAAGCCCACCATACATGAAGCATGTAGAGTTAGACATGTATATACACATTGAAAGAACTTTTTAGTGTTGAACGAATAGCATTATGAAATAGAAAGAGATGATAGTTAAACCATTCACATCACATTATGAAATGTGCTTATCAGGCAGCAGAGATGGCAGTTTTCTTTTTTAAATAAATGACAGCTAATGTGACCAGATGTCTGACTACAGTATGCTATGGTTTTGAATCAATATAGCACAGGGCACAAGGTGAAATGAAAGATAAAAGAGTAACTTAAAGATAAAGAAAAGAATATATCAAAAATGTACATGTAGAAAAGGTGTGACTAAAAAATAGAAGTGATGTAAATGTTGAAAGCATCTACAGAATACAGACACAGCAATCAATGAGCCAGTCACAACACATTACAAACGTATGTACAAAGAGGCAGCACATGAAAGGACAGAGTCTTTTACAGTTTATGTGGGACGGAGTGAAAGACGTCATGTGATGTTGTCACAAGATCAGCTGATATATGAAATAACTTATAGTAACAAGGAAACACAAGGTCTTATTGCCCAAGGTTTATGGAGTACTGAAGAACTTTCAAAAAGAAAAAAATGGAAAAAAACCCATATAATGGAATGAAGTGTCATCCAGATACATGGTAGCTTTTGCACAACATAACAAAGGTACGTACAGCAGCTGCAGCACAAGAAGGACGGAGTCTTTTACAAAGTATTTATCGGACGGAGTGAAAGACTGCATGTGATGTTGTCACAAGATCAGCTGATATATGAATATGTGTTATATGAGAAAATTAAAATTAACAAGGTGGCATGCTCCATGACTGGAACTTTTATAAGGCTTTAATAATATCGGCAAGCATTAGTGTTGTGTTTAAAAATGGCACGGCAAGGTATTGGTTTATGACAAACTTTGCCTAAGGTTTAATTGCTCAAGGTATATTAAGTACTGAAAGAAATTTAAAAGATATGGAGAAAAAAAACAATTCATTGTAATGTATCATTGGGTGGCAAGAAGGCAGGTTTTAAGGCAGCACCAAATGCTAGATGATAAAGTATTCTCAAATACATAATAAAAAATAAAATAGATCATGAGATGTAAAGGTTATGTAGTAATGCCACCATGCACAACTACTGGCGATAACATTTTTTCATGTTTGCTATGTTTCCCTCTAATTTTTTCCCCCTCTAATTGTGTCATGTTTCCCTCTTATGCACTAATATTAAGATAAGTAATAAAATTGGTCTAAAAACACCAGAATGTCCTTAACTTCACAAAGTGGTGAAAGGTGAACTTAGAACCATCCCAAAAGCCCCTTCCCAATAAAGGGCCACCTCTCACAAATAATGCACCTAAATATCCACTTAGTTCCTCCCTCCCCTCTATCACCCACCAACTGAACCCCATAGCTCAACCACCCCTCTCCCTCCTCCACCCCAAAAAGCAAAAAAAATAAGAACTTGAATAAGTAGAAACAAATTTTGACCACACTATACTTTTGTCTAGAATAGGACTTATGTTTTGACATCCAACATGTAAACCAATTCACTATAAATCACTACAGTATTGAAGGATTAAGGCTGCTAAAGATGTTCATTTTGTGTATATTTTCATCCACAAAGCAATTACTCATCATTCATAGTGCAAGTACATCATTCATAGTGCAAGACTTTTTTGATAAAAACAAAAACCTACCACGAATATCATCATAAGTAAACAAAGGAACCTCACTACTATTGCTTGGCAGTTTAAAAGGTACTCTTTTTATCTAAAGTTTACTGACAAAAGCTTCACAACACATTCTGGATTGAAAGTCAAGTCTGATTTTTTATTTCACATGTTAAACAAAACTTGATGACAGTAGTTTTGGAGATAATTTTTGAATAATTTCTCACGTATTCAAGTTTTTTCAACAGTGGTAAGCACTCACTTTATTGGCAAACTCACTGTTTAAAGGGGCATAAGTACCTAACAGTAAAAGGAAATAATAATGTTGGATGTCAAAACCCAAACCTGTAACTTTCCATTATGACTGCTGTGACGGCACCTGAGAATGAGAAAAACAGTAAAAAGTTGATACACCAGTTGATGTAGAGGCAAAGTTATATACCAATGTCATCAACTGAACTTGTCGAAAGACATATGGAACAATCCTTAAAGATGATTTTGTTTGTTAGAATACAGTAATGAGCATGGCAAAGAAAAATTCCTGACCTGTTACAGCAAAGCTCAATAGCAGTGGCATCATCAATGTCAAACAATTTGATTAGAGTGCTACGGTTAACAAATTTTGATGTCTGATGCACATTTTCTTGACTAGTGCAATTTGGCAACTGACGTGTATTTCACGAAGGTCTTTTAGAGGGAGGCCTAGTTTCATCTTTGACTGAGCTAAGTCTAAGTTTACATGCATAGCAAACACAGTCATAATCCAATATATTTTTCTGCCTTAAGTTAGCACTATAACCAACTGAGAATTAGCTGGAGTGGCTTGAGCTATGTGCCAGTAACGTGGCTTGGACTCTTTACAAACATTACATGGTCCAGCAACTTTCTCTTCATGGTATAACTGACAAGCTGTTTCTTTGGCATGATGTCATGAAAGTTAAAAAGTAAAAAAAAACAGAATGACAAGTTCCACACAAAAATTAGAAACTTATATGATACACATAAGCACATACTCATTGTAGTCAGGATGCAAATTGTTATCTCCCAATTTCCTAAACATGCAATTGAATTAATACACTGAGTAATCAAAACTTTGGACTCGTCAGTAAGCAGAGATTTAAATTTCTAAGCTACAAGTACAAGCAGAATGCAGGCCTATGTTGTACCCACATCCCAAAATCCCAAGGCTGCATGTGTCTCAAAAGGTTCAAGATCATTCACAAAAAAATGAAACCCTGCTTTGTATTGAAATGTTGGTTAGTGCATCTGCTACAACTAGTGGGCAAAACTGCAGCTAGAAAATAGAATGCTGTTTATTCTACATAACTATTAGGAATAAATGAATATGTAGATAGGCCTAGCCTTGTAAATGCCTACTAACTTTAGCCAAGAATGAGAATAGCACTCCACCCAAAGCTTAAGTAATGTATTTCCTAAAACTAAAAGTGACACTCCAGTCAACAGATACAAACAGACTTAGGCCATAGCCTTACTTTATATCGAAGCTTACGCCGTGCACTGCTTTGAACTAGTACTACTAGAGCCAAGACCAACGAGGCCTTAAAGTTTAAGTTATCAAAATATGAATATTTGGGCCTAGCCTAAATAGTACATGACTATAGGCCGGTTGGCTAGGCCTATACTAACTTAGGAAAACAGAACCCTAATACTAATAGTACTAGTATCATACTTAAATTTAAGAGCGATCCGCGATTAGGACACTAAATAAAATTTGTCACAACGAATTTAAAGAATTTACGGTGTGACGAAGCCCTACCTACGTTGCTAACAACTATGTCGAAGGCTTTAGTATGAGAGTAGTTAGTACTGTAGAAAAGTAATACTAGTAATAGTAACTAAAAGTACGTAGGCCTATACTATTACTAGGTATATGAAGCCAATGTGTTAGGCGACATTACAGTGCAACAACAACGTTAAGCCGTATGTACTGTTTCTAACGATTAAGCAAGAACTTGGCATGATGTTTGACCTAAATTTTTGTACACTTTTTACGGGTGAACATAATCCAAACTTACAGCTTCGATGCTTTAACGTATTGCCAACATTTTGAAACCATCATTATGATAACCTACATTCTAATACGGAAACCTTACAGATCCGAAAAGTCAGAGTTACTTACCTACAAATTCTCCTCGCCGTTCCACAACGGCAGAGAAATTCATTGATTGAAGCTAGATGAGAACGAGTTCAACCGAATTCTCACGAAGATGTGTCTTTGCACTATATCAGGATGCTCTAATACCATATACGGCAATTCTCGGTGATCAAGATCATGCATAATTCATGTTTTAACGTGAGCTTCGGTATTGGAAACGACTCGGCTTATTTCCGCGCCATCTCCGATTTGCCACTTCCGGTTTGTGCATCGGATTCGTGAAAGTTGCGCAATAACGGTCGTTTTCGGCGAGGAGAGTTTCCACTGTGTATATTTGATGCTCTAAGCTGCGCCAACTCATGTTTGGACGATGAACAGGGGTCATTCGTTACATTTTGTGAGCATTTGGGTTTTTATTTGTGTCAAATTATCCGAAAACGGTAGATTTGGTCGATAAGCCCGATACCAAATACACTGCTTATACCATTGCCTTCAGATGGAAGATTCTCTAGCAAACTAGTTAAGTTAAAGATAATGTATGGTAGAGCAGGGAGACTCCCTGGGTAGAGAGAGAGATACTCTGTGTTCCGCTAATTAGGCTACTCCTTTTCCCTCTCTGCTGTTCATTGTTTTACTTAGCACCACGCCCCTTTACCTTATTACAGTTGAGAATGAGTTGGTTGATCCACGGTGGTTTTGGCAGGGGACAACAAGCAAACAAAGTTGGTATTGATTAATCCTGGGTAACCACATATGGTGTATTGTTGTTAACTGTATATTTGGCTTCATTAAACAAAAGATGGAAAGATTACCAACATTGAAATATATCTGAACAAAGCCGTAAGCGTATAGGGCTGTTGGTATTGTATGGGAAAAGGAGGTAAACATAGTTCCGATCGCAAGCTTATTATTTCATTGTGTCTTTGAGCTCTTTGTTTTCTATGCGTTTCATAAAAGGCTATTAAAATTTGGCCTATTTATTATGAAATAAATTTAATGGAAAACACCGCGAACATAATGTACAGTATATTCGAGGTTGAGCAAACGTTTTTAGGAAGGCCCTTAATGTGATGGTAGTTTTGGTGTTGTGAAAATATGTATATATTTTTTATTGTGGATCACAAATATAAGGAACCAGAAATGGTGAACTTGTGTTCTTGTTTGGGTTGCTATTACAACATGCAACGAACAAGAGTTAACATTAATCTCTCTTCACTGTTAAATAATGCAATTATCTTGGTATCATATTTAATCATACATGTTATTAGGAAATGCGCCTTTGTCAATAATCATGGATTCGGCCTAAGCCAAATTCAGCCAGCTCCTTCACAAAATCTGGCCGGAGTTTTCCAAGTGGAAATAAAATCAGGTCCGGTCGGACCAGATATCCGATGCACCCCTACATGTTATGATCATCTCGTATATATACCTCACACTTTCACTGCATAATGTAAAGCACCCTATACTTATACACAACATTTAATGAGCATACATTTTTCCAATACTTAACCCTACGTTCATTTATCTTTCCATCTTTCTAGTTCATACCATATATATATTATACCTATACCTGCCAATCGATGTGACTATATACTACCTTTTAACATTACCTTAGACTACCATATATGGTACTATATGGTACAACATCCTATAGGTATACATCTGAAGATATATAAATCTACTTAATTTGTACTATGGTTATCTACCATGGCGGGGTACCAGTGGCGTAGCCAGAGGGGGCCAGGGGGCAATGCCCCCCCCCCAAATTTGCTTTGTGTTACAGTCTTGCCCCCCCCCCAAATGAAATCCAGTGATGTATTCAAAATACTTCTTTTTTACATTTTTTCGAGTTCTTATCACAAGTATTCATACCTCAGGGCTCATGTTCATACTTCATATAAGGTCAGAACTTGGTTATCAGACCCGAGATATTACACATTTTGGGCCTTCATCATACCCACATATGGAGACTTTTGATCAATATCGCCCTACAGAATAAGCGCCAATAATTTGGCCGATAGTATAACCATTACAAACTAGCGCTAGTAACCCATGTGTATTTTCAGCGACCAATGATGCCACTCGTGGAGAATTTTCACTGCACGTATATGCCCTATAGGCCTAGTGAAAATTGTTTGTAAAGTTAGTGAAAGTGTCATGTTCCACTGAACCATTGGATGTGTATTTGTGCGGACGAGGTGCCCATTTATACATATATTTCCCCCTTAAGAAAAGAATACTGGCTACGCCACTGCGGGGTACATTCGTTTGTTTTTATATAGCGCATAGATATACAAAGGCCTACTGTGCACATGTGAAATGCGGCATGATTGCATATCCCGCTGCACCCCATCAGTGACCCTGCCAACCCCCCCCCCTCCCCTCCGCTCTCTTTTCAAGAAGTCCATATCATGTCTGGAGGATGCAAAGTTCAAAGCAGAATACGACCAAAACCCTCTGACGCAAAACAATTTACAAACACACCATCCTTATAGCAACAAGTGGCTGAAACAAGGGATCATTTTGGGACAATCCCTAATATTGTATAGATTAACAGACAGTGGCGTAGGAAGGTACTTTTGAGTGGGGGGCTGTAGACTGATGGCCGGCCAGGGGGAGGGTTCTGGATTTTTTTTTTTTTTGCATTTCCAGGTGGCCTCAGATGCAATTTGGTGCAATATAGCACACTTCAAGACCCACTCCATTTTGTAAATAATTTTGCATTTTCACCTGGCCTTAGATGCAATTTGGTGTTCCAAATGAGATTTTTTTCTCATTTGGAAATGAAAAAGGGGTTTTCTGACTTGCGAAGCGGGGGGGGGGGGTGGCGGAATGACACTTCCGCCTTCCCATATTTTTCACTAGAGGGGTTGGCGCCCCCAGCCCCCCGGTTCCTACGCCCTTGTTAACAGATCAATGTTTTCATCGATTGTTAGTTCGCATATCTGATATCACAGCTAAAGAACATACAGCATAAATGCCAGGATGTTAATCCTATGAAGCTTGATCTAATAAGTTGATATTTTATAGGAATCTTATAAAATTGGTCGAAACTTCTTAACTATGTGTTTATCCTTTCTTACGCAGGGAACAGCTTCAGCAGCTTCATGTTCATTATACCAGCAATTGTCGGAATTCTTTTTGCGATTCAAGATAAACTAGAAGTTCGTTTCATTTGTTCCTACTCTGGCATGATACGTGAGTATACATTATAAGAATTAGTTACTGAATTTTACGTGAGATCGGTTAGTAATTGGAGACAAAGTATGGGCAGTAGACAGTGGCGGACTGGCCACACGGGCATTTGGGCAATGCTCGGTGGGCGGGTGGGCCGGTGGGCTGGGGAGCCTGGTAAAAACTACAGCCCATTTTCACAGTAGTAAATAGAATACAAGCGGTCTGTGTAGAAATATATTTTTAACTGTAGGAATCAGCTCATGAAATCGCCATGTTAGTTAGTATGTTAGTTCGTAACAAACGAACGTGCTATTGGCAACCTGTCCGTGCTAATATTTTTACAGCAAGATATGCAAGTACGGTGACCAATGCATTCTGATATATACATAGCATTGGCAGAGAATACTGATTTTATTAAACTGCACCTCGTCCTTCTAGAAAACGAAGTAAAAAAAGGTAAAATATTATTAGATTATTTGGATATCACTCAGTAGCTAAGTCCTGAGAGATTATGTATGAATAAAAATGACCCGCATACAGTATGGTGTTTGGTTATCAAATTAGACGAATGTTAGTCGACAACTTTGAGTATTTGTCCACGGTTGACAGATTTCGCGAAATAGATCCCCACACTAATTGAATAGGGCGACAAAAGTGTGTAAGTATAGGGGACTACCTTTTTTTTCAAGCATGATGTCACAAAATGCTTGAAAAACTAAATAAAATACAGTCTAAACATATTTTTGTTTACGTTTTTAAATTTTCTCAGTTTAAATCAAGTGCTACTTCTGGAAAATTATTTTGGGGTCTTTTTTAAAGGATTATTGTAACCTACAAAATTGAGAAATATAGCACAATTTTGCATCTAGGTATTCCTTAACTTCCAAAAAAAATCTCAATGGGGAGGCGAACACTCCCTCCCCTTAAGCCCCTCCCCCAGGACGGCGATCACTTTGTTAGTGACATATCAATGAATAATGGGCCGGTCTAGGTGAAAATGCCCGGGCCGGTTTTAAGACCCAGTCCGCCCCTTGCAGTAGAGAAATATTTACATTATTTCTATTACTAAATTGACGAGTAATATCTTTATGTAAAACAAAAGCTGACTGCTATGAATATAAAAAAAAAACATTTGACATGTTCTTTAGACACCTTTGGAAAACTTGTATACTTACCGGGTTTTGTTTGCAAGTGCATGAGGGCTGATTTGCTCAAATATCCATTTTTAGTCTGTTTTAAGGGTCATGCATGAAACAATTCTCGAGACCATTTCTAACAACTTATGATAATAAAGGATAGGCAGACGGATAAAGTGAAAGTTAGTAATCAACAACCCAACACAAATTTATCGATATTTGAGGGGAAAATCACTCGGTGACAAGAAGGAAATTCTTTATATGCCAGATCCCATCGGATACATTACCTATCTTGCTTTAAATACCCGGCTCGCGTTCCACCATAAAAGCTCTTGCGATCCATTTTGAGTCACCGTACGAAAGCATAGCCTAATACAGTTTTGGGAAGGAGTCTCAAGGAGATATAGGCCTATATGTCCCTTTGAATATATATGAGCTTAACAATTTGAGCTCTTCTTATATTTTTACAAGTCAAATTAAACACTGCCGCTACACTATTACAATATTTAGGACAGGTTTATATAGTAATGCATGCATGCATGTGAATCTCTTCTTATATATTTACAAGTCAACTAAACACTTCCGCTACACTATTACACTATATATGCACGTGAATCTGAACTCGGAAATATTACAAGAGTGCCGTTGTTTTGTGTTCCCGAATACTGTGACATATGACGATTGTTTCCTATAAGGGGAAACAGTACACTATATATCAGGCAATCCTGACCAGGGTAGGTGTTGTAACACTGTCTGATTAATCTCCCGATAAAAATAAAATGTTAACAAACATTACCCAGATTCGTACTTTTAGGTTTACTTTTCATACTTTCATTTCAACTATTTCTTCCGCTACACATCCGATCCCAGGTCCGTTCATGAATCAACTCTGCATGGTCTATATCCGGCTTAAAAGTCCATTATAGAACTAACAATTCCCAACTGAAAGTCTTAGTGACGAAAACATAATTTTGGAGTTCAGATATTTCGATCCTGACAACAACAAAAAAGAAGACCCGTCGGGTTTGTACACAGATTTCCGACTCAAATTTGTGTAGATTAAAGTCTAACGGCCTCCATATTAAAAGGTGACCTCTGTAATTGGTTAGAGCTGGATCAGATCCGAAACTTGTATACCTCGCACGGTACGGTAACCTGTATGGGAATGTGCTATACAAATGGTTACGTGGGTCCAGCAGGTGTTCCTCAATAGGTATAGTACCACGGTTAATGGCTCCCGTTGTCTTACACACTCACATTCGTCACTTTCCAAGGCGGCTAGAGCTTAAAAGTTTTCAACTGACATGTATATTACTAACCATATTGTAGCTGATGACCTGGGTTATCAAGACACATAGTATTTTTTCCACTATGACTGTCTATAGATTTTGAGCTAGAAGAGGTCGAAGTTTACCTCTCCAACCCATTTGCCAGCGCTCGCTGCGGAATCATCTTGTTTCACCTAGGATTTTCTAATACGCTTTAAATCACCTTCAATCCTCCAGTTTATTAGACCTTCAGTAGTTCATTTCATCCTCATACATATCCCAGCATAAAAAATAATCATGGTGAATGACAAAAAGTCAAACAGAAAGTAACTTCAGTAGGTCTATTTAGGACTCTTTTTTTGCTTCCAGGCGGACGTACACTACTTTAACTGTGGTATGGTACATGTATACACACATGTAGGGCAAAAACACTTTATATGACAGAGTGTATATATCTATATCTATATCTATATCTATATATATATATATATATATATATATATATATATATATATATATATATATATATATATATATATATATATATATATATATATATATATATAGCGGGAGGCCCGTGGTTCGAATCCCGGTGGAGGCTGAAAGTTTTTTCACTGTTCTTGATTTTCCAACTCATTACGATTTTCATATATATATATATATATATATATATATATATATATATATATATATATATATATATATATATATATATATATATATATATATATATATATATATTTATATATATATATATATATATATATATATAGGAATAACGGAAAAACTGTTCAACAACTATGCTGCATTTATATATATATATATATATATATATATATATTTATATATATTTATATATATATATATATACATATTCACATATATATTCACATATATATTCACATATTATATTCACATATTCACATATATATTTATATTCGGTTCTTCATAAACTTGTTTTTTGTATTCAGGTCCAACTTTGTCAAGTTCTGTTTACCCTTTTCTTACAAATGTACCTTTTTCTTCTTTCAGTGGTCGGCGTAGCTTCTTTCTGCTTTCACATGACCCTGAAAATAGAGACCCAGGTAAGATTCTACTATACATACAAAAAAGGACCTGTATAAGGTATAGGCTATAAGTTATTGTTGTTCTAAATTTCTCAATAAAATGACAACATATATAACTGTTCCATCTTGTACTTAGGGCGCTCCCTGTTATTATAACTCGGATGGGCCTATACACATCATGTACGATATTCTCTCGGTGATATGAAAGAACATGACTTTCAGTCCACACATGGTCATATTATATTGTTGAACCGTGAAAGTGTCATTCAAAATCTTTCGAACGTTTGTTAGCAATTGCGCTATCTTTTGTAAAGCCAAAATGAAAGGTTAAGTGTATATATACAGCAGTCGCCCGTCTTTCATGTTCAAGAGGAGCAAGTCGTATCATATAACAAACCATTAGTTGAGGTCGCCATGGTGACCGTAATATTACGACGTATACGCACTGCATATAGCCAAACACACATTGTAATAGAAGCACATAGTCAGCATGCGTGAAACTTCCTGTTTCCATAGCGCAAAATGTAACGTGTGTAGCCTATATAAGCAACATATATGATATATTGTACTTAACAACTGTAAGATTATAGCAATAGAAAAGAAAAACTTACAAAAGGGGGAAACCAACTTTCGTGACTCCTATATTTTATCAATTTCAGAGGATTCAAGTTTAACTAACGCAATTCATGCCACCGTGTGTATGCTACGTCCTTCAGTTCCAAAAGTAACATACACAATCATGCATTATCTTACACCCTAGAACATAGCCAGTTAGTTATTAGTGTCAGAGACACCATAATCTTGACAAATCCAAACAAACCACGTAAAATTTAAGATTCGCCTCAAAACGAGAATACAATATAGTATCAAAAGGAGATTGGAAATATGGAGAAACTTCGTGAAAGAAATTACTGCAATATAGAAATGAAAACAAACAAAAGTTGGTCAACAAGGATAAAAATGATTAAGTATGAACTACCATTGACCACAACAGTTGTTACTTATATAGGCTATACCACTAAGAAACAACCGGCAGAGGTGTGACGAGGGTAAGAAAAACAATAGCTGTCAGACCCCCTCCCCTGCCGTGTGGAAAGTTTCAATTTAGTCGTTATGCATAACTTATTAAAAAGCAACGATTCAATCTAAACACTGTTAGATCTCCCCTCCCCTCCCATCTCGATACCCGTTCTCAACTTTCCTCCCTACTTACCCCTCCTGACACCCTATATGATCTTCCAATCCCCTTCTCTCTCGATCATCTATCCCCTCCGATCACCCTACCTGCTATCCACTGGTCACTCACCCACCCTGAGCTCCCTCCCTTGCCGAACTCGCTCCGTCCCGAGCATTCCCTTGTCCGTAATATATAACGTTATCCTTATAGACAGTTATATATGTTAATATGGCCAGTCAGTTGTATTTGTTAATGTGGACAGCCGCCGTATTCATTTTCTCCTAATATGATAAAGGTGTTTTAAGGCATCAGCATCGGTTAATGCTGAAGCTCCTGAAGTGTTATTGTCAGTGATAGTAGTGCATACCTTCACACTGAAATATGAAAAGAAAAGAAATGGAAGGTAAATTTTGTTGTCTACTTTGCGGCACTATGACGTCACCTGTAAAGTCACTGAACGATCACCGTTGTCATGATATTTGTGACACTAGGATATATTCCAATCGTACATCAGATTTGAGTTAACTGTTTGAGGGAGTTCTTGTCACACAAATCGCTATCGTGTAGTGATTTCATTTACATGACAATGCGAGCTGTTACCCATAGTAACCTTTCCAGCGCATTGTATTCAGTTATGTAAACAAATGTAAGTTAATGTTAAACCGCCAGTTATTTTCTCTTCTTTTGTTATTTTAATTTTCGTCTTCTTTTATAGATGATAGACGAACTTTCAATGGTTTGGACAATAACCTTCTTTGTCTACTCCGCGTGAGTACTTTCAACAAGAAGTTTAGTGTATTATATTTGAATTCATTTCCGAATGAGACTTGAATCGGAATTTTTATTGATATAGCTAAGTTATATCGTTTCCTTGTTTAAATTATTTCATTAAACAATTAAGATTTAATTAGGCTTACACTTTCATTTACTTTTGTATAGGTTTTACATTTTATATAAGTGGGGATTTTTTTTTTGGCAGTGCATACGGTACTAATTTCATAAGAGATATAAACTGAAGCCTCTACAGTATGAAGTAAAACAATGCATTTTGTTTCGTTACGGCGGAAAATAAGGAA
Source organism: Apostichopus japonicus (assembly GCF_037975245.1). Taxonomy (NCBI): domain Eukaryota; kingdom Metazoa; phylum Echinodermata; class Holothuroidea; order Aspidochirotida; family Stichopodidae; genus Apostichopus; species Apostichopus japonicus. The sequence continues at coordinate 12,585,202 of NC_092570.1, read as the reverse complement.
ATATATTTAATTATTTAGAAACGTCAGTCTCATGAGGGCCTCATTAAGTGCCATATGCGTGATACAAAATATAGATCTCAACTTTTGTTTACATGCAACCATCACGAATAAGTGTTGACGGATAGGCCAACGACTCTACTAACTTATGTACTGAGGCCTCTCTAGTCGGCACTTACCATGGAACTCCAGGCTATGAAATGTGTGTGTTGTGAGATAATCTAAGCCAAAAGAAATTTGACGTCTTAACAAACACTGAAAAATACAATGAAACAAACCGTAATATGAAAGAACCCTGAAATAGATCTCTCAATGTAGTACTCATCACACGGTCATCGTGTTGGTGTTGTGATATTGACGTACTCATCATAAAGTCATCGTGTTGATGTTGTGATATTAACGTACTCATCACAAGGTCATCGTGTTGGTGTTGTGATATTGACGTACTCATCACACGGTCATATAGTGTTTTTGTTGTGATATTGACGTACTCATCACACGGTCATATAGTGTTATTGTTGTGATATTGACGTACTCATCACACGGTCATCGTGTTGGTGTTGTGATATTGACGTACTCATCACAAGGTCATCGTGTTGGTGTTGTGATATTAACGTACCCATCACAAGGTCATCGTGTTGGTGTTATGACATTAACGTACTCATCACACGGTCATCGTTATGGTGTTATGACATTAACGTACTCATCACAAGGTCATCGTGTTGGTGTTGTGATATTGACGTACTCATCACACATGATAATATGTTAGCAGACCAGTTGCTTGGGCCGGGGCAAAGAGGATCGTGTTCCCCCCCCCCCTACCTTGCAGTTTACTTCCCCTCTCCCCATCTGAGCCACTATCATGTGTACCAAAACTCCACAAGATTTATGAAACGAGTATTGTGCCCCTGCTTAAATTGCTGGTGCCTCTCCCGGTTACCATTGACCCCCCCCCCCTTTCCCACCAAATTCATTCCCTGCCGGTATATAGCAATACATACTTAGTATAGACATTTTGCATGTACACAGTTACACTAGAACGAGAGTTGTTTACTGTCATTTCAAAGTTGAGCCACAGACCAAAGGTGAAAGATTAACTTATGATCTCGCTCTGAATAATCTTTGTAATTAGTTGTATCCACGTGTTTGTTGTCTTAGTGAGTTGATCTTCATTTATATGACAGAGGAAACCATATGTGTTTGTCCTTTACAGCTATGAATGCAATTCACCGCCTAAATCCTCAAACCATCCGCTCGCGGTGTTGATAGTTCTCTACAGCGCATGCGTATCAATATCATACTTGATACTACAACAACCGGCGTTTCACCAGGTGAGCTTACTTGACGACACTTGTATTTGTTCTGACTACCTTCATGATAATTTTGTTATGATATTTTACTTAAATTTTAAATTCTTCTTGCCCCTATATAAATGTAGCTAATACAAAATTGTCAGCCGGTTTAAATGATAACGTTATTCTTGATTTGATTTAATTTAATCATCGAAATGTAATCAGCATTTTGAACCGTTTCAAGATATTCATCTGTGTCCGTCAAAATTGGGTGGGGTGGGGGGGGGATTGGGGCAAAATATCAGAAACCTGTTGAATGAAATAAGTTGAAGCTGAGTTGACAACTTCCGGCTAGTTTACTCGAGCCATTGTGCATTATTTAAATAATAAATATAACTTATCAAAATACCCCCCGCCCACACCTCTCCTAATTTTGTACGTCAGATGAACGGCTATTAGTGAGTAGGCAATTTGATTAATAAAATATCTCGTGCCAGGTAATTTCATCAGGTTTGTCGTATATTTGCTTTCGTCTTTGACAAGAAATACATGCTAATGTACTTTTTTTTAAGGGGGGGGGGGGGTCAGATACGGAAGCGAAAGACGTATTATCGAATCAATATAGCAAAAATATCATTTAAAAATTGACATCCTTGAAAATGGAATCCCTAGCCTTTGTAAGTCTGTGCTAAAAGGTCTATCGTCAATAACGAAATGTCAGTATTGATATAGTTGAAAGCAGGAATGGATATAATCACGATAAAAACGGAGAGCATTTTTCATAAGTTAGGCAAGGTGTAAAGCAAAGCATCGTCTATCAGCGCTGTGACCAAGAACACAGTTACGTAAAAGGTTATACCGTTTGGGAGATCCCGGCATGTTTCAAATGTTGTTACGTATGTTGTTTACTGGCGCTATTATCCCCCCCCCCCCCCCCGCACACACAAAAAAAATTTAATCTATGATATTCCCAAAACGGATTCTATTCTTGTTATATCCTAAGTCAGTAAATTCTCATGGAATATCCTTTCCAGAAACGTTAAAAATTTAAAACGGTTTAATACGGGTGGGGTGGGGGAGGGGTACGGTTATCTGGTGTAAGGTTCCACCTCAATTCAGTGAAATTAGTATAGTATGCTACCTAGTGCATATGCCAATATCATCTCTAATATATGTGCCTACAGTATTTATTCGAATATTGTATACCGAGTTGCGATCATTTCCTTATTTTGCTCTTCCTTGTTATACAGGCGGCGTTTGGTTTAGTAACATTCTGCATAATTGGGAGAACATTCTACTGCGCACGGTAATCACATTACTTATGTTTTTCTTCACACTGTATTTTAGAACAATACAGAACATGAATGTGTACATCCTTCTGTGGTGCCTATTGTACTGATATATGCAGAAATTCGATATAATGGTTAGGTGCTTCGACCTGTCGAATTGACATGTAAAAGCGCTCTGCATTTGCTTCCGTATAATGCTGACGAATCCAATGGTCATTCATGGAGGATTAATATAGGGGTGGGAATTATTAAAGGTGTGGGATTCCCTGGGGTCATTGAAGCCAACTCCTTTGTAGGGGGTCTGGTGGTCAAGAAATTAAATTCATTTTTTATCGTCAATTGGTTCATTCTGAGGCATACTTAAATTACAGTTTTAAATTGTGATGAAAAAAAAATAATAATAAACTCCAAAGTTCCCCTTACTGATTTAGGTAGTCACCAGAGTCGTTATGGGAGTGCCAAATGCGAATGAAGTATTTTATTTTGGATGCTGCCGTGGTTTCATTGTGGGACTCTCATGTATGGGGGTGTTGGGGTCCTCCGCAGAAAAAAAAAGAAGAAAAATGCAGAAGTCAAATTGTCCTTTCTGGGGCATATTTAGAGTATAAGATCTATCTAAGTAGCCCTAAACGCAAGGTTTTGCTAATGAATTCTTTGTGTGAGGTGAAAAGGTAGGTGGGGAGGGGGGTGCACCCGTAATAGCTTTCCCAGACCTTGAAACAAACATCCCCTTCTGAACCATTGCCCCGCACTCCGCACCCCCCCCCCCCCCTACTGTACTACTATAACCAAGTTTAATTGTTTATTTCTTCCCAGACGTATGACACACTCCAAGTTTCTTCTGATTTATCCGTTGATTCTATACGTCGCGGCCTTTACTCTATGGCTCATTGATAATAACTTCTGTGAGCAGCTTAGGTAAGTTTAGAATAACTAGTCCTATATATGTTTACAATTCAGGTTTATTAAAACGACGTTTGTCAAAATCAAATTAAGAATACAAATACAGTGTGATTCGGAAAGTTTGAAATCATAAAATGACAATGTTAAATTAAAGCCACGATATCTTCACAAAACATTAATTTGCTCTTAACGTTTGGCGAGAGCCCAGTTCTGCATAACAAACGATTTTTATTACAAACCTATGCACCTATGAACGGTAGAAGTACTTATCTTTAATGAAAAAGAAATCCCTTAACGACATTTCACCCACCAATTTTTGGCGTACACGTTACAAAATACAATATACACAGCAGTATATATTTACTCTGATTTTTTTTAATGTATATTGCTTTATCTTTTCTTACAGGGCAATTCGGAGTCACCTACCCTTTCCTCTTTCAGGACTGTTTCAGTTCCATGCTTGGTGGCACGTCTTTACCGCCCTTGCAAGCCAATCACAAGCAGCATTTAAGTAAGTTGTCCCCCCCCCCCACCTACCCCTATCCCTTCCACCTCGAATGTGTTAGACCTTTCATTTCAGTTTCATTGAGACGTGTACGCTCCAGCGTTGTTATCCAACAATGATACAGTATATAGATACTGAGTTGAAATAACAGCGGATTAACTCTTCGTCACAATGTAAAGAACATGGTGAGGGGGGCACATGACATGTGAATACATTTGTAGGATGTGGTTTCACATTTTCGACCAAATGAAAAATGTATTATTATATATGTGTGTTAATGGTCATTGTTAACATTGTTTGTAAACATATCGATTAATCTTGCATTCATACGGAAACATCTACTTGTGATTTCTGATTCGCGTACAATGTATACGGCCCTATTTGGTGATCTGCATTTAAATAGTGAATACTCATTTCGAATAACCATATTTCTTCCCGCAAGGCGTAGGCTAAAATGTTGCTGTTATTAGTGTTATATGGTGATATTATTGTAAATAGCCTTTACTAATCCTCTCAAACTTTTGAAATGGTTCTGAAAATTAAATCCCATTCTCCCAAACAGATTATTGATCTGATGTATAATACTTTCTTTACAATTTATGATTTTTTTCTAGCATTACTGAACTAATATATTAAGTATATCACTTAAGTTTTTTCTCGCTCTTTTCCCATTTTTTATTCCAGTCTTCATCTCAGAAGTTCGTTCCTAAAGCAAGATTTCGATCTACAAGTAAGTGTTGTATTACATCAAATATTAAACATATACTATAACGATAATATGTGAGATGGAACAGCAATTATGAGGGAGGGAGAGGTAGCCCGGCGAATCCAGTATCAGGGTATACAGAGATGGATCATGCGTTGTAAAGTGGGGAGGGTAGGGTAGGATGGGGTACCGGATCATCAGTATCGAGGGGTTGGGAGGTAGACCATCCAATGTGAAGGTTGGGAAGAAGTGGGCATAAATATGATACAAATTTATATGAACTACTCATATATATGTTATTTACACACATGGTGTATACAGCCTCATTATTTACAGTTCTTGTCATTGTGTTTATCTTATAATATATATTCATTACCGATATATCGATAACTTAAACGTTACTGAGTGCGGGGTATTATGCATATATATATATATATATATATATATATATATATATATATATATATATATATATATATCAACATTGCCTGGTTATATATAGTACACACCACAATGAGCCTATAAAATCCCGCCTGATTCCGTTTGAAAAATCAAAAACCATTGCAAACCCACAATTTCTTCTCGCTAATCTTGTCTTATGTTTTGCTTGGGTTTGTTTTCAGGGTGGACCTGTGCCTTTTTTACGTGTACAACAACACGGACATCAGAACGGAGACACTTTCTCTAGCCGGAGCAAGAACGGAAAGAAAACGTATTAAAATTACAACTTTATAGTGTTATATCAGTTACTGACATGTACTTACAACAGGAATTATGCAATAACATCACCATCGTGAAAGACGTGTCTTATGAATATTCGATATGACATTATAGGCATCAATATTAATTACAACCAAAGACTTCACGAACCTTTACAAATGAAGTAACCTGAATAAGATCGTAATTTAACCCTTAGTGACTAAACATTTTTATATTGAAGGCAACCCATCTCCAGGCAGGGGGCCTCGCCTGCCTCACTCCAAACTAGACCCCTAGTGGCAATACATTGTTATATGGAAGGCAATTAACCCATCCAGACAGGTGGGCCTCGCCCACCTTACTACTTACTAGCCCCCTAGTGGCAATACATTGTTATATGGAAGGCAACCCATCTGCAGACAGGTGGGCCTCGCCTACCTTACTCTAAGCTATAGCCCCCTAGTGGCAATACATTGTTATATATAAGGGAACCCATCTACAGACCGGTGGGCCTCGCCTACCTCACTCCTGCGTAGACCCCTAGTGGCGATACATTGTTATATGGAAGGCAACCTCTCTACAGACTGTCGGGCCTCGCCTACCTCACTCCAAAATACGGTCTGTGACTCTTCAACTTATTTCCAGGATTTGAAATTTAATTATTATTATTATTATAGAGTAGCTAAAACTTAATTGTTGAAAATCAGTGGGAAGGAATGCATTGAGCTTGATGGAGCAATGGGCGACATTCTATTATATCAGTTTGTTTAGCTGTTTGGGGTAAAACTGAGAGCTAATAAACTATAGGAGATCAATATAGTTCTGTGCATTCAGACTTACAAACAAAAACCTTTGTCAGAGACTTACATACCCCAAAATTGTTAGACATCATAAAATTGTGAAACTATTTCAAAGGGCGTTAAACTTCCATTTTTCACAACGTTTTGCAAGGTATTCAAGCACTAAACGAGGAACTTAAGGCCTATACTGTGAACACCGTCGATATGGAAAAACTTCTCTATAGTGAAAACGGAATAAAGAAAAAAACGGCACCATTCCATCGACTCCTCCGCCACCCGTTATCGGCCGACTTTTATTGGTGGTGCTTAGCAGTAAGACCTAATTATAGATCTTATTTACAGTCTAAATATGCCTCAGAAGGCAACATTTGACCTCTAAACTCTGAAAGTTTCATATACCCCACCCCCTACACGGGAAGGCTATTCATCATTCGTAACATGTTGCATCCGTTAACACCCGTCCATATAGGTTCATGCCCTACCTAACTCAAACACGCCCCCCCCTCTCTCCCCCACAGCTTTGAAATGTACTGCACGTCACTGCTTTGATATATATATATCATGGTACTTGTGTTAGTGCAGGACGGTTAACCATTGTCGTGCATTGAACTAGGTATGTCGTTCGAAGCATATCACCGTTACTTTAATTGTGTGGTATTTATATTGCAGTCAATTATTGTTGCTAACTTTATTTTGTAGTTTAAACGTTTGCTATACTTTTACCGAGATTGGAACAGACAGGGTTTATAGGCATTTTCATTTTTTTTTTGTTAAGGCAATTTTCTACTTAAGGACGCAAAATCAAAGGCATATATGCCTTAGTGTAAATATATATAACGAATACTATTCTGCAATTACAATTTCAGGACGTTTTTATGGACCAAAATGTGTATGCTATAGTGCAGTGTGTATGCCTACAAACAAAATATGTTTATAACCTCACAGTGACGGTATCACAGCAGTTGATCCGTCAGTCACGTGAAGTATGACGTCATCACATCTATCACTCTTCACCTCCGATCAATCATCCATGTACGGGTTAACAGATCTGATAATACAAGTAACTGCATGTTTAGCTGGAAATTCTATAACCTATGCAGGTATGTAAGTGAACGGCGTCGCGCGACATACAAGGCCTATATCTGAGCTTTGGCAAATAGATTATGCAACAGAAGAGCCATGCTAAGTAGTTTCCGCAACATACCATTACGTGGTGCTTGGTCCTAATGAAGGGTGAAAGTGTCTTCGCATTGTCGATGCTAGAACCTTGACCAATAAACTCATCGAATAGTTACATTTTTCTTCCATTGTGCATTAATGTTGATATTTCGTTATTTAGGCCTACGTGTTTCTATATCAGTGGGATGTCAACTTGTTTAATGTTTAGTATGCATACAATGTGTCATGTGCTTTCACTACAGTATTTACAATACATGAAGTTCAATTGACTCTTGTTAGACATTGACCTAAATTATCGTCATAAGAACCATTGCAATATGTTGGAATCTTTTGAAATGACGTAATCATGTATGCATCTTAATTTGCATATATGTTACTGATACCAGCCCAGTCTAAATGTTTTAGCAAATAAATCTATATTGATGCTATATTTTGTATACCTTTTGTGTAAGTATGTCTAGCAAGGAGTACTTTCATTACGTCATTCCGTCATTTGCTTTCAGCTTTGCCAAATCCTCTTCCAGTCAATGAAGTAATTAATACAAAGTAAAATAATTACCCGTTACATTATTCGTGTTTTCATTTTAGTCAATTGAACTTAAAAAGGGAATAAATTATTTATTTAACCCACGGTGGGTACTTTAAGTTATGTTTCGTGTTCAGAACAGAGATACATCACATTAATGTTCAAAGGAGGCCTACATCCATTTTGTTATTGCACTCAGCTCACAAAGTGTAATCACTCGTTACTCTAATACATATTACTGGCATGTTACACTATGGATGATAACTGAAAATTCTGGAGCGAGACAGTGTCTAAACCATGAACGTGCCGTATGGGACCTCCAATCTCCCTATCCCTGCCCCAATATATCAATGACCCCTTCCCCCACCCCACTACCACCTCTAAAGGGGGCAAAGCACGCTAACATATATTAAGGATATGTGATTAAACCCCAAACTAGCTCCTCCATGGCGTTACAACAAGACAAATTAAGTAAAGAATGAAGTTTAATCCCTTTAATGCTTTTGGTTTAAGATAATGTCGCTGATCGCAACTGAGACAAATTTCTCTGCCTCTGCATGTCTATACATGTCCGGCGATGTCCTCATGTACGGTCTGGACTGGTCGTTCCTTGGTTTCACCTGGACAAGGGTCCTCTAACCGAGAGGTCTGTTCGCCGATGCTACATGTCCGTCGATGTCCTCATGTACGGTTTCGACTGGCTGTTCCTTGGTTTCACCTGGACAAGGGTCCTCTAACCGAGAGGTCTGTTCACCGATGCTACATGTCCGTCGATGTCCTCATGTACGGTTTGGACTGGTTGTTCCTTGGTTTCACCTGGACAAGGGTCCTCTAACCGAGAGGTCTGTTCACCGATGCTACATGTCCGTCGATGTCCTCATGTACGGTTTGGACTGGTTGTTCCTTGGTTTCACCTGGACAAGGGTCCTCTAACCGAGAGGTCTGTTCACCGATGCTACATGTCCGTCGATGTCCTCATGTACGGTTTGGACTGGTTGTTCCTTGGTTTCACCTGGACAAGGGTCCTCTAACCGAGAGGTCTGTTCACCGATGCTACATGTCCGTCGATGTCCTCATGTACGGTTTGGACTGGTTGTTCCTTGGTTTCACCTGGACAAGGGTCCTCTAACCGAGAGGTCTGTTCACCGATGCTACATGTCCGTCGATGTCCTCATGTACGGTTTGGACTGGTTGTTCCTTGGTTTCACCTGGACAAGGGTCCTCTAACCGAGAGGTCTGTTCACCGATGCTACATGTCCGTCGATGTCCTCATGTACGGTTTGGACTGGTTGTTCCTTGGTTTCACCTGGACAAGGGTCCTCTAACCGAGACGTCTGTTCACCGATGCTACATGTCCGTCGATGTCCTCATGTACGGTTTGGACTGGTTGTTCCTTGGTTTCACCTGGACAAGGGTCCTCTAACCGAGAGGTCTGTTCACCGATGCTACATGTCCGTCGATGTCCTCATGTACGGTGTGGACTGGTTGTTCCTTGGTTTCACCTGGACAAGGGTCCTCTAACCGAGAGGTCTGTTCACCGATGCTGGCTTGAGCATTGTTACCTACAATAAAATAATAATACCAACTATTTTGAAACGTCACTACTCTGAAGTGGCAACGAATTTGTATCAATTTGTCCGTCGATGTCCTCATGTACGGTCTCGACTGTTTGTTCTTTGGTTTCACCTGGACAAGGGTCCTCTAACCGAGAGGTCTGTTCACCGATGCTGGCTTGAGCATTGTCACCTAAAATGGAAAAAAAAAAATAATAATACCAACTATTATGAAACGTTACTACTCTGATGTGGCAAATGAATTTGTATCAATTTATCAAGCACTCTTTCTTATAAATCCTCCCTCAAATTCACATTTCTGCTTCATATTTAGCTATTATCAGACAAAAAGTCCTTCATTGCAAAATGTAGAGTACAACCAACCCATACTGAAGAACTGCTTACGAGCTAACCACGCAATTAAAATAGTATCATACAATAACAATGTACGATAATAACATATTATAAAATCCACAATAATATTGTTGCATATAGTATAACATGGTTCAATAATGTATAATAATGCAATTATATTGCTTTTTGTATTTGAATATTACTGTAAAATAGTATTGTAAACTAGCATGTGAATCGGCTAAGCTGACAGAGGAGAATGAGGTAGGCCTATATACACAGAGAGGGGATCAATGTACAGTTTATATCAACATCATTCAATTAAGTGCAAATAATGGACCGACTTTTCAAGACTGTCGGTCCCCAGCCAATATTCTCTCTCCCCGTCCATCCCCCATTCACCATTCCGTATACCGTAGGACAGTGACCCATATACTGGCATATATGTATATAAATATACCCTATACTCTCAACGCTGGAATTCTGTGTTATATAAAGACAGTTTGGAGGTGTCCGCTGGATGAACAGAAATAAAAACCTGACTAGTTCACCTACCATTTTCTTTCTTTGGCAGATTAAAATATTTATGTAAGCTGGTCTGATTTGGTTCAGGTGGTTCCTTCTCCTCAAGATGAAAGATTGTAGGGACGTAGTCAGGATTGTCGCATCTCTCACTTGGCATTCCTTGAATGAAGACAAAAAAAAAGTATATATATATTCTAAAAAGCACTGGGGGAGTGCCACCCCCATCCCCTCGGTTACTCTCCGTCAAAATAATTATTTGGCCATTGATTTGTTTGTCGGGCATTCAGCCAAAACTTCGAGAGAATTAGCCGTCCAATTATTGTGCCAGGAATCTATAGACAAACGATCCACACACCCTAGCTTTACAGTCACTCGTTGACTCAGTGATATAGAAACCTACATCTCAATCGTAACCACTATCTTACGGCCATACACACGCACAGAATGAAGCACATGGGGAGGCAATGGTCAATTGTTTATTGTAGGATTCCTAGGTATATCCTGCCCACTACAGAAAGAACTTCATAGGTAAATCAATTAGTGTCGGAACATGGTTGACGACCGAAATTCCAGGATGCAAACAAAATCGAGCTACTTATGAGAAAACATTTAAGAGGATAACATTTTTTCATTAGTAACCTGCAAAAGATTTCAAAGGTTGAGCTAAATTGCAGAGTTCCCCCGACTGAGTTAAGTAGGGCATGAACCAAGTTCATGGATGGGCTGTAGGCAGATCCAACATGTTACGATTGATGGTGTTGAATGTGAGGTTGTTTCTATATGCGACTACCGTGTAAATAAGTCTGGAGGTCTCCCAGCCCCCTCTCCCCCTCCCTTCCCCCCCAGAAAATCCCCCTCCCGCCCCCCCCCCGGAAAAAATGGTGCATCCTGAGGCATAATTAGACTATAAACTAGATATATAATTAGGTTTAAGCGCAAGGCTGTGCTAATAAATACTTTATGACTATTATTAATTATTACTATAAGCGCCGCTTGTCTTCATCCTGGTGTCATAATTAACAGTGTAAATATACATTTTACCTGAAATGAAGTGGTCACTGCATATTCTGCTATTTTCTGTCGGCTCCCATCCTTTTCTCTTCGTTGCTAATATCCATTTCATTCTTCTCTTTTTATCTGATCGCAAACTCGGAAATCGATAAAACTGTTTCCCACAAGCCTTGCTCGCTCGGTTTCTGCAGCTGAAAGCTGAACACTGCATCGGCATACTGACGTCACAAGTTTTTTTTACGTTTAATGGGGACGCTGTTTGAACCACACTGTGATCAGTATGTGATCAGTCTGTGGGCATTGTGAGGACGAATCCAAGCATGTAATCCAATAGTATCAGGACACCGTGCATGGCACAATGTAATATCGTTATTAGACCATGGCGGTAATACAGATCTGTGTTACCTCCATGACTAGACTATAACTACACCATCCAATGTGAACAGAATATCTGCGTATCGTTATCTATAAAACAAGAACGTTTAATACTCAGCCATGTTTCAGTTATTTTATGATTACCTGCAGGTTCAGATACCAGAAAAGGGGAAAATGCATCTATAATTTCCTAGAAATCAGAAAGTCGAATTTGGATTGATTTGATTAGTACAAATTCGCGATGCTGTTCACTTTCACATCGAGTATACAAGATAACTTCCAAGGCTTCGTATCCACTTATGAAACAAACGACGAATACATGAGTTACGGATCAACATTTGTTGTGAGCCTTCTAGTTCCCTCAACATTTATCCATCCTCTTTGCTGTCTCCACTATCAATGAACTAACACTAACATATCTGAATAGTTACAATAATTGTCTTACACATTCGAATGCGCGTGACTTGAAACACAATACTGTTAGCTCTAATTATAGATAATTACACAATTAAAGATTCACTTAGGCTAATTGATCAAACACATCAACGAAACTGGCTGTTTGTTTGTTCTAAAAAATTAATGATATCCTGATGTTGGTGTCTTCCACAGAGTAAAATGAAGTCTGTGCCAATGCATTGTTAATAAATATGTACTTCCTTGTTAATTAATATGTATTTCCCTTGTACACGTTGGACTCAATACACGCACACTAAGCTGTAGTTATCATAGAGAGGAACGTAAATATCATCAATAGATTGAACGTAAGAAAAACAAAACAATGACACGGAACAGTGTAGGTAACAACGTATATTAATATTTGGATTTGAGTTTACTTTTCGGTTTGTCTACATCTGTGAGATATCTGTTTGTGTCTCCAGCAGCCAAATCGATAAAATTTTGGTCAACAAGTTGCAGAAGCTCAACACCTTTTCTTGCTAGATTTTCAGCTTTGATTTTAGCATAGAATGTTTTGGCTCCGTGGTTCGTAGCACTGGTAGACCACCTCAGTCGCTGACAACCCTTGCTTCTAATAATCTGTAAAAAGATCAAAGAATTCCATGTTTGATAAACTTGAATTCAATGCTAACCTATAATCAAAGGTCTTCGCCATACATGGAAGGAGTCATATGACGTTATTTGTACATATGTAATATGGCGACAAAATACGAGATTTCAATTCATTGATCTTAACACTTTGTTTAACTTTAATAGCAAACCTCCAGCAAATACTAACGTCGTTACGCTATGTGTATATACGGTGAGGGGGACTGGGGGGGGGGGAGGGATGCGAGAACATTTTTGCGGCAAGCAAAGTTTCAAAAACCTCTTTAATGCAGCCCTCGGAATCTTACAATATTGGTACAATGTTCTCATCAAACCATAAATTAAGTGCAACAATGAATTCATTGAGTGGCCGAAAGGGAAAACATTAAGGAGTTTGTATGTAGGACCTAGATTGGATATTTCAACAAAACAAATTAACTCTTCGAATGAAAGTAGAACCATCTGATCTTTAATTTTCAATATATTGTAAAAATTTCCGTGTTTGTCACAGGAGTAGAAACATCCGGCCCACGTACTTGGTATGAAATTTCAACTGCATGACCGGCTAGATCAAGGTCGTACCCATCCCTTACACGGCTAGATCAATGTCGCACCCACCCCTTACACAGCTAGAACAATGTCGCACCCATCCCTTACACGGCTAGATCAATGTCGTACCCACCCCTTACACGGTTAGATTAATGTCGCACCCACCCCTTACACGGCTAGATCAATGTCGCACCCACCCCTTACACAGCTAGAACAATGTCGTACCCACCCCTTACACGGCTTGATCAATGTCGTACCCACCCCTTACACGGCTTGATCAATGTCGCACCCACCCCTTACACGGCTTGATCAATGTCGTACCCACCCCTTACACGGCTTGATCAATGTCGTACCCACCCCTTACACGGCTTGATCAATGTCGTACCCACCCCTTACACGGCTAGATCAATGTCGCACCCACCCCTTACACGGCTTGATCAATGTCGCACCCACCCCTTACACGGCTTGATCAATGTCGTACCCACCCCTTACACGGCTTGATCAATGTCGTACCCACCCCTTACACGGCTTGATCAATGTCGCACCCACCCCTTACACGGCTTGATCAATGTCGTACCCACCCCTTACACGGCTTGATCAATGTCGTACACACCCCTTACACGGCTTGATCAATGTCGTACCCACCCCTTACACGGCTAGATCAATGTCGTACCACCCCTTACACAGCTAGAACAATGTCATACCCATCCCTTACACGGCTAGATCAATGTCACACCCACACCTTACACGGCTAGATCAATGTCGTTCCCCATACCTTACACGGCTAGATCAATGTCGTACCCACCCCTTACACGGCTAGATCAATGTCGCACCCACCCCTTACACGGCTAGATCAATGTCGTACTCATCCCTATCACGTACTGCTTTGATATTTCCTCAAACACGTTCTATTTTCCCTGCATGAATTAATTTTACTCTTACAGTATACTGTACATAAAACTGTTTGTGTTACTAAATTATAATGACATTTACATGCATAACCGAAACTTAAAATAAATACTGAATTTTGACATTATTTTATCGATATGTGATTATGTCATCATGATATCAAAGAAATCTCAAAATTTATGAATTCTCAATCAATAAATTAATCGTTAATCGATCATGTAAAAAGTATATTTTATACTTGTGGACTCGCCTTTGCAACCGATTGAATCAGATGATAACCCAGACTCTTTCCTGAAAGAAATAAGAGAGAATTCAGACACAACAATACATGGTGCGAATAGTCATTCTGCGAATAGGGTGCCATTATTTCTAACAAATATAAAACATTAATCCTGAAAATCCATTCTTTCTCGATAAAAAAATTCCGACCATCATGCAAGGCACCAATTTGGCCATTCATGAAATTTAATGCTTTTCGTCATCTCGGTCACGAAAGCAAAATTTGCTGAAAATGTTACAGAATGTTGACGTGCTGACATATGAAGTCCCCGCAAAGGTAACTAAATAATGTAGACTGTCAAGGTCAAGAACACAAATACACTGCAGATCAATGTTAAATGCTTGTTATCTGTAAGTTGTTGTTTTTCATATATTTCTGTTTCTTAAATAGCAATGAATTACTGAATACCTTGATGCTTGGGGCTGACATAAAGGTTGGTTAATTCCGCATATCTACCCTTGTAAGGAAAATAACCATAGGACCACATGGCAAAGCCAACAGAATGTGAGAGATCGTTGGTTGGTTTGTACACTAACAGGATACAGTCAAACCAGGACGATAAATTACTCGTAAAGTCTGTATGAGAAAACAAACTGTTATCATTATGTTATTGTAAAATTAAGTGTCGTCGCTTTCGTCAGCAAAATTGGGAATACAGTCCTAGCCAATCAGAATGCAGCTAATTTACATGTATGCAAATTATCTTCAAACGTCTATACTCAATTCACCGTTTATACTATATTCGAATTAATACCTGCAAATATGGAATTTATTGCTGGACATATGCCTTACGTAAGCTAATTAACCTCTGTAACGTTCACCCGCGGTTTACTGGATATTCTTGGAAGTTAGAGATGTTCGAAAGACTAGAGACTTCAATGGTAGAAAATAAGATTGAGACAGGAAATTCTGCAGTTGCAGTTAACTAATATATCATAACATATTAAATGCTCTATACAAAATATTTACAATAGGTAAATGACAAGTGGTAGGTTAGATTTCCAGCTCAGAATGACGTACTGGGACTAAAACTCCCAGTCCAGAAGGTCGCGCTAGCATCCTATGTTAGCTGTGCTCTCCATATGTGTTAGCTGTACTATTTGTAATATGTTAGCAGTGCTATCTCTAATGTTAGCATATATGTTAACTGTGCTATCTCTAATATGTTAGCATATATGTTCGCTGTGATATCTCTAATATGTTAGCGTCTGTTCGCTGTGCTATTTGTATTTGTTAGCATATATGTTAACTGTGCTATCTCTAATATGTTAGCATATATGTTCACTGTGTTATCTCTAATATGTTAGCATCTGTTCGCTGTGCTATCTCTAATATGTTAGCATATATGTTCGCTGTGCTATCTCTAATATGTTAGCATCTGTTAGCTGTGCTATCTCTACTATGTTAGTATCTGTTTGCTGTGCTATTTGTAATTTGTCAGCATATATGTTAACTGTGCTATCTCTAATATGTTAGCATATATGTTCGCTGTGTTATCTCTAATATTTAGCATCTGTTCGCTGTGCTATCTCTAATATGTTAACATATATGTTCGCTGTGCTATCTCTAATATGTTAGGATATATGTTTGCTGTGCTATCTCTAATATGTTAGCATATATGTTCGCTGTGCTATCTCTAATATGTTAGCATATATGTTAACTGTGCTATCTCTAATATGTTAGGATCTGTTCACTGTGTTATCTCTAATATGTTAGCATCTGTTAGCTGTGCTATCTCTAATATGTTAGCATATATGTTAACTGTGCTATCTCTAACATGTTAGCATATATGTTCGCTGTGCTATCTCTAATATGTTAGCATCTGTTCGCTGTGCTATTTGTAATTTGTCAGCATATATGTTAACTGTGCTATCTCTCATATGTTAGCATATATGTTCGCTGTGTTATCTCTAATATGTAAGCATCTGTTCGCTGTGCTATCTCTAATATATAAGCATATATGTTAACTGTGCTATCTCTAACATGTTAGCATATATGTTCGCTGTGTTATCTCTAATATGTTAGCATATATGTTCGTGTGTTATCTCTCATATGTAAGCATCTGTTCGCTGTGCTATTTGTAATTTGTTAGCATATATGTTAACTGTGCTATATATCTCTAATATGTTAGCATCTGTTAGCAGTGCTATCTCCCATATGTTAGAATGTATGTTAGCATGTTAACTGTATACTGTTTCTATGGAATAGGCAAGGTCTCGTGACCACAAACCAATGCTGAGAAAGCTAACAGTTGAACGGTGGTCAGATTCACAGACCAGCAGACACTTTACACAGAACAATTAACTGACTGAACATGTCCTTGTACACTAACACTATAGCAGGCTAGAAAACATAACAATAAAGCAATTACAACAATTGAGCACATCCTCCAATTATTACACCATCCATATCTTGTTCATATCGTCTGTTCATATTAATAAAACGTCCGATATGCACCAATGGTTATCAAAAGTGTATATGCATATCCTATGTTAACTCGCACACACATATTAAGTGTGGTCATAACTCAATCACTTCTGCCTAGGAATGGCTAGGAAAATATGCGGGTATGAAAACAAGCCAATGGCCGCATTAATTCGGATTTACTATGGGAACATTTATATCAAGACATCAGTGTCGAGTTGGGTGAAGAATCCGTAATCAGGGCAATGAAGGGGATTTTTTTTTACCAAGTTCACTTTTCTACATCGATTATACATCGACAGCGAGTTAAAGGGGTTACTTATGAATCAAGATATCATAATACTGATTAATACACACGCAGTTTCAAAAACAGGGCAACACATGAAAGCATGATTTTTAATTACGGAAGATGTAACATAAAGAAACTAAACATGTATTCGGAAAGTAGAGGGAAAAGTTGTGGGAAATTTTTTATTCGGGGAAGGGGGCGGCATTATTTATAGGATATCTTTGTAGGCAAGGTATTAACCGAAAAATTGCCAATTTACAATCCTTGTGGTTTTGGTGAATATGTATCCAAGGAGAAGCAGTCCCATCCATCATACCATGTCTCCCGTTTGTGACATATCACGGTTTATTATTCCTTCATATACAAGGGTGCAAAAGGCAAATTATATGACACCATCAAGACACTTTCCTACGTTTTTATCTCTTGCAATGTCCACTTTACTTGTTACAGATGGATATTGCAAATGCTGGTTCGAATTTGAAATAAAACAATTGCGCTAAGTAATATGAACACCATAAGAAACTAAGAGGTATCACCTTAACTATATATCGTCACTATCTTCAGATTATTTCCATCTGAGATTGTACATCTCCCAAAACAGAGTAAGGGTTTCTTTTTCCTGGCATCTCTATCATAACATGTAAAGACGATGGCTGGGTTTGCAAGGGTGAAGGCCGTTTGATAGTGGAAAAGAATGAGAAAGACAGCCCTCCTATGTGCAAATTGGTGCATTTTATTCTACAAGAAATGAGCTTGGTGTAATTAAACACTAAATAACATTTCCAAAAGAACCACTCCCGGACCCCCCCCCCCCCACCCCCAGTTACGTACTGGAGCGTTATTAAACTTTTTCATAATTACGTGATTAGTGTTTTGAAGCATATTAAGGTTTACCTCTTTGTATATTCCTTGAGGCATCTTGATTGGTCATACCCCCTTCAGTCGTGAATTCCTGGGTTAATCTCGCGACATCTTCTTTATCTGCCAATGTTGCCCTTCTTATCGCGTAATGCCCACCCATGTCTCGATCAGTTTTCTATTTCATACAAGAAAGCAAGAGATACATCAAAGAAACAACCATTCAGCTTTTGAGTCGTGTTCATGTCCTCTATTTGAACCCACCTTGCACCAGTGGGAGGGGGTTCTAAATGTAAAATTTAGAATGTCCAGAGGCGAACCAAGGATTTATAGAGGAGGGTGTGGTCCTGGGGTTATTGAAACGGACTCCGATATAGGAGGGGTTTGGGGATCATCTCCTGAAGACGCCAAATGGTGTATTCTGACCAGGCTAGTAGCCAAGGGGGGAGGGGGTGAAGGGAAAACAAAAATTCTCGCCCCCCCCTGACGTTTTTGGAATAACAACAACAAATGTTGCCTTTAGGCCTGTATACCAGGGAGTTCCATAACAACTCCCTGTGTATTCTATACAGAAACAGTCACACGACAAAAGATATGTGGTAGGCGTTGCAGACTTATTGGTAAAAAATTGGTATTACGACCAAGGCAGGTCGATTACGTAATCTCAATAAACTTTTCTATGATAGCGTGCTAGAAATTGGGAAATCGTTATCAAACAGCCACTCGCGGGAATTTACAGAACAGACACTACAAGTCTATCAAAGTTTGGATGATTCTTTGCCAATACTGAACCCTATGATCATCTATATTCTGCTTTCTCCAAAACAAAATTACTGGTACTGTCGTTACAGTTACTTTGTTAACCCGGTCTACTTATGCAGGTGTATATCTAAATCTTAACCCGATGATAGGCCTATAGTACCATTATCCCACGTTACGTATAACAGTAATTAACCTGAAACACAGCAGTTAGTGTTTCTACGTCCTATATATATGATTAATATAAACATTAACTATACTGAAGACATGCATGAGTTTAACTTTTGACTATTACTGACTTCATACAGGGAGTTATTTTGGGAACAGCTATCAGCTTATAAATAGTTCCGTCTCGCAATACTGTGGGTTTATACGGGACACGTGAATGCAACTTACTAAACTTACTCCAAGTAATATGAAACAAACACGAGCCTCGTTAAAGCTTCAAATATCATGACTGATATCCCAATCTTGATTCACTCGAAAACTTACCATGCTCATATTCCAGGTAACAGTTCGAATGATTATTATACGGGTCAGCGTTGTTAGTAAATACTTCAACGTACAAATACCGGAATAGTGAATAGATAGCAGCCCTCGGGACGCGCTCACATTCACACAGCCTCACTGTGGATTTATGATCATTACCACGACAAAGTATATGTGATAGAAGTTCCAAAGTTGCTAGACGCTTCACTGACCTGCTTTGTTCATCAACCAGCGTAGCTTATATGCAACTGCTTCAGGAACAAGATGTAAGTTTATAATCGATAACTTACAGATTTTAAGGACAGCACCTATCATGAGTTCAGGCAGGGAGTTCCGTATTCTTTTCACTGCTTTCACTTTTGAAAATCATTTGTTTTGGATTCAATGATCTTAAGTCAACCTTCAGTGCTCTTTCATCAGTTCGAAGCGAGTACCAATTAAAGTTCATGAAACGTACCAAGCTTCACTCCTGCCACTTTGGTTGCTATGGCTTTCGACAGGTTGCTTGGTCAGTCACTTAAGTCGGTCTCAAAATAAGCTAGTCGGTTTCGAAACCGCTCTACATCCCTAGCAAAATATTGACGTTGGAAGTGCAAGAAGTTAGCCCTCTCAAAAAAAATACAAAGTATATGTCAGATTTTAAGGGAAATCCAGGTGGCTGAAGTTGATTTCTTATTAAAAAATGCTGGAAAAATGCATCTTTATGTAACAGTCGAAACTAGACACCCCATATAATATTTTAATTCATAGGAAACTTTCGTTAAATGAGGGCGCTAGTGGAATGTTAGTAATCAGAGCCGTATATAGAGAGAGTTTGGCCAACCATGTAACCGATTTGGATTGGTCGAGAGGGAAAACGCCCACACAGGGTGGTAAAATAGGTCCACTTGAAAACTTTATAGCAGACGACACGCATACTCACAGTGTATAGACTATCGTTTGTGTACACGAAAAAAGTACGAAATTATGAAAGAAATGGTGCTGGGGATGCTGCAATCGGTCAGAACATGGATATTGTTGTTTGATTATCCGACTGACCATAAGAGAAGAGGAATTTTTTGGAAGTAGAAAGAACAAGATGGAGATCTAATGAAAACTGAAAAGTCTGTGTAGCCTAGGCCCATACTAGCCATAGGCCCTAGTGTAATACGAGTAATGTACAAGCAATGCGAGAATTTTACGTTCAGACTGGTTTCTGTAATTACATGCATGGCTATTCTCTCTCGTTTTACGATCCACAAATTCGATTTCATTATGCCAGCTCTCCTAATCATAGGCATGGCAGTTTCAGTCGCACATATAGTTATCCTAATTCCTAGTTATTGTATGCCTAGGCTATGCCTAGCCTAAAAAAGTATCACTTTTAGTTTACGAAGTGATTATTCGCAGGGCAGCCCGGCGAATAACGTACACAGACACCTTATTCGCAGGGCTGTGACGATTTTGAAAATAGGTTTATTATTAGGTTTTGCTATTGATACCAGTCAGTTTAGGGGCCTTGAAAAAGCCAACCTTTTGGGCCCAAGTAGTCTTAGCCACTTCATAAGCTAATTTTTGGAGCCCCAGCAGTTCAAGTTTAAAAGTTTATTTTAAGGGAGCTTATCTTGGGATTCCCCAAAAGCCGATATTGCCTGAAAGCCAATATGGTCAAAGGTGTGACACCCCCCCCCCCACCTCCCACACCTTTACATGCAAATGAGCAGTCACTCTGCAAAAACAAAGGTGAAAATGATCGAGGGATGACATTTTTATGTTGGCGGTACTAATGCTAGACTGGTTCAATCTTAAGGCCCTAGGCTCCCAAAACCAATCCTAACAGCATTAAGATAGGAATCCCAAAGGCCAATAAATTCCTCAAAATATAGAGGCTCCCAATTAAGACTCTCAAAAAGATAGCTGGTGCCCAAAAGCAAACTCGAATAGCCTCAAAAGCAAACTCGAATAGCCCCAAAAATTACTGAGCCTGTTAACCCAGTCTAAGGCTGCCCTGTGAATAAAGTGTATGTGTCTGGCTATTCGCATGGCAGCCCTGCAAATAAGATGCTTGTGTCTGGCTATTCACTGGGCTGCCCTGTGAATAAGATGCTTTTGTCCGGCTATTCGCAGGGCTGCCCTGTGAATAAGGTGTATGTGTCTGGCTATTCGCAGGGCTGCCCTGCGAATAAGCCCCACCTTTAGTTTAATGTAAAAGGGTGGGCTAGCCTCTAGGCATCACGTAAAGCCCTAATCCTTAGTTAAGCCCGAAGCATAAGTTAAGCCTGGGCTTAATTAGACCTGGACCATTCCTTCTATTACTACAACTGTTATAGCACATTACACAGTATATATGGCACAGTATAAGGCCCAATTAAACTAGGTCTAAGGAAAACAAAGTAGCCTAGGCCTAAACTAGTTAGGCTAGGTCTATACTCATTGGCAACTTGTGGGTTGTGTACACATACAGGCCTAATTATATAGACCCTTTTTAGTATGCCATAAACAAGTGCCCAAATGGTTAAATGATCTTGGTTTGTGTTAATTGTCAGCATTGGCCTAGCCTTTTTAGGCTAACATGAATTCAGCCTAATTTTTTCTTCTTCAAAAGTATAGCCTAGGCCTTGGTTTAATTTGGATGCAGTCAACTATCATTTATCAAAGTTGCATCAGTACCTCCTTATTCCCTTAATTGACACCCACATTGATGATTGAAGTTAAAAAAAATCTTTTTAAATTATCTTTAGACAGTAAATTTTAACTCCCTGAATTTCAGGACTTTTTTTACAAATCAAAGGTGACATGTGCTCTGAAGAAAAACTCCTAACATAAAAAGCCACAGTTAGCAGACTGTGATAATGACAAACCTGGTGAGTGACTACTAGACTGAAATCCAGTTCCTGCAACCACAGCAATAAAGTCTTTGTTTTAATCAATGCACTTGTGTGTTTGAAACTTTCAAATGGACACTCAATGGCAGTTGGTTAAGATATAAGGTTTTACCTTCATCATGGAGAGTTGAAGGGAATCTGCCTCATCATCTGAATAATGGACTCAAGGATAGCAACAAATCATGATTGGATAATGATTTTGAGCAAGTAAATATCTGGCAATTTGAAAGTTTGTATTATTTTTTTATATATTATTTAAGCTGTTTAGCTCACACACAAGCAAATGATCAAGTGACAACAACCGATGCAGTATATTTAAAGGTATTGAAGACTTGCCCTGAACCGCATGCCGCGCTCTGAAAAAGTTTACTTTCCGTTGCTTGCAAGTGAAGTTTTTTTTGTGTCGCTACAAAATGCAGACAGTAATGAAACCTGATACCTTGTTATCTTTTATCTAGACCTGAGATGTCCACGCTGCTATGTGCACTGTGTTGTGGGTATTGACTGTGATGTTTGTATTGACTGTACACTAATGTCTATTTACAGATGGTAGCAAGCTGTATGTGTATTTTCTGGGATCAATGGTGGTGTCTAACACTTCTGTTACACCGCATTCGAAACTAGGTCAGATAACCGGCATGAGACGTTTCTTTGTGCGGGAGTCTCCACACCCTTTAAGGAGAAGTATTTATATCCCATTAATAGAGAAAGAATTATGTTTCAATTGGTAGCATGCAACTTAAAATTTTGCAAACATTAGATACAATCAAACAATAACAAGGTTCATTTACAAGGTAATCTACTGCCCTTTATTTCACATTAGTCTGTCACATCAGAAGGTCACAGCTTTCAATAATTATACAAACAAATTCCCTTGATGGGTGCTTCGTTAGATTCCTGCAATTTTCAAGTTTATCAATGTAATAAGTTCTGAATGTGGCAATGTGGAGAAGCTTTGGGATAATCTGTGGATAAGACTGCCAGACTATCAACAAGATTCCACATCCATGCAACTCCAACTGCTTCCTTCACCTCCTTGCAGATGTACCACATGTCCAAAAAAAAGTCAGCATTGGTTAATGTAATTAATATCTGGCTTCCTCCTGAGCTGGCAAATACACATGAATTGTCAAGTACAGAGGTCAGTGTGAAACCACTGAAAGATCTTCTCAGCTTTCAAGAAAACAAAGACTTGAAGCCAAATTGACAGAGGCCACACTGATACCATTCCACTCTCATAAGATGAAGGTATAACACACACTTCATTTTGTTTCTGTGATGCAGTGCCTGGTAGACTGTGAGGGTCACCCAATGGATGTTTTAGCAACTGCCTGGTTTATACAGCTCTGCAACAGATAATTCATCCTAATGTCTAGTCGTCATCCTGTCATGGCCTTGAGCAAGTTGAACCCACTTCAACACAAAGCAGCTATTGAATTCTTGTCTAGGTACTGTCAAATCCACATCACCATCATTGCTGGTTCCAGCTACGCTGACCATGATAAAAGAGTACAATGAGGGTTTTTTAATTCACCCAACAGAGCTTGCATTCCAGTACCTTTGGGCAGCTGAAAAGATATTCAGAAATTGTTATATATGAGTGTGTTTGTATGCATGCATATGTGTGATTTTCTTGCTTTACAGAACAGCTCCATTTTGATAAGCTATGTAACGTGGAAACCTGCCAATCATATGTTTGAAATAGGACAGGCTGAAACGATTCTTAAATGAAAAGCTTAACGACTTCTTGCATTTTTATACATCACTGTTCAGGTAAGGCCAGTAAGGGCAGTATGAAGAATAAGTAACAATTAATAATTATCATTATGGCCATTTGCTGTCTGCATAATAACAAACTGAATGATGTCATCAGCCCTGTGCTCAGTTGACAACACTGACAAGTAGGCACACTATGTCAGTGTGATCCATGAAACCTTATTAAGGACATGACAGTATAGTATATATGTTAATGGAAAATACATAAGCTACAACATACACCAGTATTCAGTTGTTGCAGGTTTTTTTTTTTTCTCGACAGACCCATTCAATCTGTTGCACCTACTATAGCCTAGTACTACATTCCTGAGAAATTAACACCACAATATCAGTCTTAGGTTTGCCCACAGACTCCCAACTATTGCTAACTCCTACACTCAAGTATATAGTTTAGTTTAGTAGAAAAAAAGACCAGGAGAGACATTCAAGTCCCCATTAAGGACCCTAAGGCTATATGAGAGGAATAAAACCGAGGACATCAAATGTCATACCCAATTACAATGCTTAATGTACTCATCCAAAGTATTCTTAAACCCATTCACACTACTTGCAATTCAACCTTCTCAGGCAAACCATTCCATCCATTCACAACCATTGTATAAGTTGTATTAGACTTTAGAGAAAAAATTATGCCGAATATTAATCCTACTATGTAACTTCTGGAGTTTAATACAATGACCTCTGGTACAACTACTTTTTGGCAAACCTGAAAAGATCAGTGAAGCATAAATTGTCATTTTATGTGTAGGCCTACTTTATTTAATTGAAGGATCTATTAATGTAGGCCTGATGCTATAGTTGTGCGTCTGTAATCTAGCCTAGCCAGGACTGTGATGTGTGCTTTTCATTTGTATGACTATAGTAGGACTAGTACTAGTATGAGGCGTAAAATAAAACAAGTGTAATGACAGGTTTTCAGCTAGTTTTCTATGCATTTCAGGTGTGAAGATAAACGTAAATGTCATTAACTAACGCATACTCTAATTCATTACCTGATATCCATTTTGTTCCTCGTATGCCTGTCAAAATCTGACATTCTGAGTCGCTTCGTTTGTTCGCAACGAGCACAGTGTGCAAAGCTGCTATATATTGTGTGTGGTGTTTTTCGTGTTTCGCGCAACTGGTAACGACAACTGGACCTATTTTGATGCCCATGGTTTGCGTGTGACGTCACAAATCGCCAGTTGGCCAAACTCTCTCTATATACGGCTCTGGTTAGTAATGAAACAAGCTCAAAAACACGCATAGAAGTGAATCTGGCGTGCCACGGAATCGCTGATAAGATTACATAACACGCCTAACGCATTGTTTTGTCCGATCAGAGATACAGCATTCATGTGTGGCGCCACTATCTTCGAAACGTTGGCAATTTAGGGGATTCTCGATACACAATGTTCACCCGTCTGTGGTAGCTATATATCTACGGCGTATATTATTAAATTGATTGTCTGCTTTATTCTTATCTCAAATAATAATTATTATGCAACTATGTGAAACATTTTGATTTTTTTAATGTTTGCCAGAGTGTTGTTGTACCTATCAGTTTTACATTGACCACTTAATCTGTATGTGGGCATCAGTGATAGCTAACATAACACACCAAACGTAAGAACAAAGCTCAATTTGTTTGTTTAGTCTCTGCAGTCTAGCAAACAACCATACACCACCCCTACTATGACCATTTTTGGGAGGCAATATTTTGGTCAAAATCACACCCTCGTGGCATTTCATATGGTGAAGATATGAATTTCAAACTTTGGTAATAAATTGTCAATGCGTCTGGCAAACATCAAAGGGAGTAATAATAATAATAACTAACACAACTGTATTTGTATACAAACACTTGTCATTGTAGTGCGTGGTGAACATCAAATTTAGTTGTTCATATTCAATGGAGGGGTCTTTGTTACTGCAACCAGGGGGTAGGAGCCGGGGGCACTGGGGGCACGTGCCCCCCAACCCCCACTTTTTTTTCCAAAATAGCAAATGTGCCCTACTGGCAAATAATATGTGCCCGTTTGATGAAGAACTGTCTTTTGGATATCTTAAGCCTTTGTTAATTTTAACATTTTATTTTAAATATTTATTTTTAGTCTGTACATGCTATTTTTAAATGGCATCCCATATCTTTTTGTTGCACGGTTAACAATAGACAATCTCAATAAGTACAAAATCAATGTTGCAGCTCATTCTACTAGCATATTATTCTATACTTGATGATGCCAAATTCTACTTCCGTGTCCAGAGTTTTGAGGCTATTGATGCATGCATTGCTGAACTACAAAGGAGATTCACTGGAATTACTGCAGGTCATATACAGAACTAACCCATATGGAGGAAATTATTCTAAATGCAGCAAATGGCATAGCTTTTAAGATATCAGATCAGCTTGTGAAAACATACACCAGTTTCATTGATTTTCCGCAGTTGGATGCACAGATTTGGTTGTTAAGGGGTGTTATTCTTCAGCAATTTCCTGATGTGAAAAGGATTACATCAATGAGTACAATCATTTCTGCTATAGCAGAACACCCAAATGACCAGCCCTTACTTTTAGAACTTGCAAAATCTCATTCATAAATTAATGTTGGCTCCTGTAAGTACCGCTTCAGCTGAAAGATCGTTCTCCACACAGCGTCTTCTAAAGAATTATCTGAGAAGCACAATGTCACAAAAGAGATACAAAAGTCTGATGTTATTGAATGTACACAAATCTAAGACCGATGACTAGGATTTAACCGAGCTTGCTAAAGACTGGAATGAACACAGGAGGAATTTTTGGGAAAGTTCTAAATTATGGATGGACAGAAGTACAGATGTTGGTTGGAAGAGTCACGTGCACCAAATATATGTAAGTAATATGACCGGTGTGTATCGGTTAATAGCATAGGTTGTTGAATGAGAAAGTACCCCTCTGATGTTGTGCCCCCCCCCCTGCACTTTTTGGAAGCTTCCTACCCCCTGGATGCAACTCTTTTTTCAGTTATTTTGGTCAAGAAGTAGCAAGTTCGGCGTTTGGGCCTTTAACGCAGCCCAAAGCTAGGCTATATTGTGTAATGTTTATAAACAGTACTCTAGCTAGCATGCAAACCTTCACAACCAAGCTGTCAACTATGAATCGCGCCTGTTTCGGACGTGACAGGACTCATTCCTTGGAGGGACAGGTCGGGAGACCCTCCCAAACAATTTTGTTTTTGCAAAAGAATAGGTTTGACTCGTTGTACAAGAAACTTATTAGAAATGGCTTGTATGATAGTTATACCGTTGATATTGTGAAACTTGTAGAAAACTGTTATGCAGAGGCAGTACCAGATTCAGAGTTGTTCATGGTAGACAGGATATGGTATTTACCCCATCATGCGGTAGTGTCAGAGAAGAAACCAGGCAACCTTAGGCTAGTTTTCGATTGCGCTACTAACTTCAAAGGCAAGTCTTTGAATGATCGTTATATGCAGGGCCCCGACATGATTTTTAAGCCTCTGCCAGTCTTGTTGAGATTTCGGCAACACAGTATAGCTGTTCAAGCAGACATTGAAGCTATGTATAATCAAGTCATGATTGCAGCTAGGGACAGAGATGCCCTATAATGCCTATGGTACATTAATGGTAAATTAAGATACCTTCGTATGAGGTCACATCTGTTTGGAGGGATGTGGTGTGCGGCTAGCTCCGCCTATGCTTTCAGGCGTACAATTACAGATCTGCCGAGTGTGATTCCGCTTGTTAAATACGTTGTAGAAAGATAGTTTTACCATGGAACTATAAACAGTTTATAGCTCCATGGTTTTACGTAGATGATTGTCTTAGTTCTCTGTCAGGTTAAATCCGATGCTGAGATCATTATTAGGGAAACCCTCAAGACCCTGAAACATGGAAGGTTTAATTTAAATTAACTTCACTAAGTTTGTGGTCTATGAGTTTAGATTGCTATCTGAAGTGTCCGTGGAATGTAGAGCTAAGGAAGTTCTAGAATTTGGCACTAGTAGCGAAAGCAGGGCTTTAGGTATAAAGTGGATGGTTTCCCGCGATGAGTTCTTCGCGTTGGAGAAAGAAATTGGTGGCTTGTTAACCAGGAGGAGAATGCTCAGTATAGTCTCGTCAATTTTCTTCCTGTAGTCCTTTCAGGCAAGCTCCTTTTCCAGGAAGCTACAGCCCGTGGGTTGTCGTGGGGGAGTAATTATAGAATACAGGGCCACTCGATGATACTATCTGAGCATCCGGATGCGCGGATGCTCAGTCTCACCCCAGTACGTATGTGAGTATAAAATGTCAAAGTCCCAGTTCTTTCTTTTTGAGTGGATGCGCGGATGCGTGGATGCGGAGTGTCCTTTCCTAGTACTTCTGTGGTGGAATTTTAGAGGGCGTCACACA
Organism: Apostichopus japonicus; assembly: GCF_037975245.1. Classification (NCBI taxonomy): domain Eukaryota; kingdom Metazoa; phylum Echinodermata; class Holothuroidea; order Aspidochirotida; family Stichopodidae; genus Apostichopus; species Apostichopus japonicus. The sequence goes on along the minus strand of NC_092570.1, from coordinate 12,556,879 downwards.
TGTACGGATGCCTTTTAAGAACGACACACTATTGATGTGGAATATCTTCGTACATACGGGACTTTCAGTATTGGAAATACGTGATGGTATATGTCGAAACTTTTCGAAAATTGTAAGTCCATTCCTAGTACTCCCGGGGTGGATGCGCGGATGCGGAGTCAAAATGAAATACGTGATGGAATTTTAGAGGGCGTCATACGTGTACGGACATGTACAGACACACCGCGCATCCGGATGCTGGGAAGAGTTAATGAATGGCCCTGTATTCTATAATTGTACCGTCGTGGGATGAAGAGATACCCCCTGATATTGTAAGGGCTTGGGACACCTGGGCCCAGTCGTTGTCTTCTTTCAGTCGTTTGAGGGTACCTCGTTGTATAAAGCCTTGTTGCTTTGATGATGCATTCATCGAACTTCACCATTTTTCAGATGCTAGTGTTAGGGTGTTAGCCACTGAAAATAAATGTTTGTTCTTGATCAGAGAACTCTAGTTTTAGTGTGAAGACCAAACACAGAGCAAGACACATAAAAAATGGAAAACTCAACTGGATTGAATCAAAAGAAATTATAATTATGAATAACAAACAATATCCAGCTGATCTGGGCCCAGTCAAAGCATTAAATAAAATAACTTACAGTTGTGAGGTGCGCACCCAAAAGTTAAAGTAAATACGCTGAATTTAAAGCCTGTTCTGGTGAGTTGGCCTGCTGGTGACATAAAGTATTCCACGACATCAGATCTTCCACGACATCAGATCTTCCACGACATCAGTATAGTTGAACACAATAAATGGTATTATGAATGTCCGATCCCAACAAAATAGTATCCTTTAATTTATAAGCAATAGTGTCCCAGGGTATCCTTTCAGTAAAATAATGTTAATATCCTTTATAGTAAAATAATGTCCTTTATAAGAAATGGTGTCCCGGAATATCCTTTATTGTAAAATAATATCCTTTATAGTAAATAGTATCCTTTATAGTAAATAGTGTCCCAGACTGTCAGTCACTCTTTCCATAAAATTATAAGGACTACATGTAACTTGAACTATGTAAATTAAGGTTTAAAACAAACTATCCAGCCATTAAAACTATATTTCTCCTCTTTTGCAACTGCCTTGCTCAGGTACTCATAGCAAACTGCCTGACTCCTTATACCCCTCACAAAACTCCTTTGTTCCTAAAATATATACACACAGACCCCATTTCCTGTGAGGGCTAATTTCCAGCAAGAGCAAGATAGTTGCATTGCAACCCAGAAGAGGTAGCAGTGTAGAGGTGTTAATCCACCCCTCTGCTGCCACAAGACAACATACAAATATACTGTACAAATGCATAGCCCCTCTGTACAGTGAGCACTGTACAGTACACTAATATACAAGTAAAACTATAGTACAAAAGAAACTTTATGTAAAGCGCTGACCATCTTACACTAGATCTAAAGGTTATGGCTGTGGCTGTTATGTAGCCTACGTTGTGTAAATGGATAAGGGGAAATTCATGTACAGTTAGTCATGAGTAAGAGTAAAGTTGCTCCTTTAAAACTACGTACTATACATCGTTTAGAGCTGCAAGCTGCTTTATTAGCCGTAAAGGATTCTCTGTTGAAAAGGGAGTTAGTTGTTGAATTCGCCAAGTCATATTTTTTCGACAGACTCGGAAATTGTCTTGAAGTACATTCACAATGATAGCAGAAGATTCCATGTTTTTGTAGGCAATAGGGTTAGTCTAATCAGGGAGTTCAGCGACCCGCAACAGTGGTTCCATACTGAAACTAAAGCTAACCCAGCTGATCCAGTTACTAGAAGTTGTTCCTTCTCAAAGTTTCATAGCTGTAACTGAGAGAACAACACAATTAACAAATAGCCTCGAGTCATCAATTTCTTCATTTGCTGTTGGACCCATGACTGTACTGAGTCCATCGAAATAGTGTATAGGCTATACATTATTTTCCAATATTAAGTATATTTTGTAGTCAAGACATATTCTCGCGCATACGTCCGATCTGAGTTTGGTTCGACCTTTAACCTTCTTTCCAACACGGAACACCAACTTTGCTTGATTTTTTTTCATTCGTTCGATATTATTTTCGAGTTGGCATTTTATTAACAACAAAGTACATCGTCATGAACATTTACTACGCAATATTAATCACGAAAGATTTCAGAGTAACTTATCGGTTCAGTTTTGTTTACAATGGAAAACATTGTAGAGCTTTAAGTTTAAACTTGTCAAAGAGAAAAGCATGTAATAAGAACCGTTTTGCAGACTTCGTATTACCATCTTGACAAATTGTCAAATATTCCAAACTTTACCGTCTTTCACGCTACATTCAAACAATGATCATCGGAATTTTTGCACTTTATATGGTAAGTGCGTCCAATTTAAACGTTCATAATATGTTTTTTCATTTGGATATATAGTACAAACTTGTGATAGTGTGTATGCGACTCTGACTTACATATTTTTTGCCTTTTTAGGAACTTCTATCTACACAATACTGTCATTTTAATATTCTATTACCAGTGAACGTTATCATACAGTCGTATTGTAATGTCCATATACTAATATTACGTCACCGGGGTGTTGGTATAAATGTCATGTACAAATATTTACAAAGGTGGTCTGGAATAAGCTGGTACCTCACATGTTGGTACCTTGGTATATCTCGACTCTCAAGTCTAGACTGACGTGCTAGTGACCAAGTCTGTAGCCTATGGAACGCGAAAAGGGCAAACTGATTTCGTTGTCTTAACTAAGTTTGTTGTTGTCTAAACTAAAGTTGTTGCTGCTGTTTTACCACGTTGTTGCTCAAACTCACGTTGATGTCTTAAATTTCGTTGTTTAAACATACGTCGTTGTCTAAACTTACGTTGTTGCTATCGGCGCTGTTCAAAATTGCTCAACCGCGTAATGTAAACCAGAATGCAAAATGCATTGAGGTTTCGATGACTTCAGTACACTAGAAGGTTCTGCTTGTTGTAGAAATGGCCCGAACCACCATTTTGATACAATAACACTATGGCTTGATAAACACAGGTCAGTCTGCTGTACACACAATAGGGGTCTTGGAGGTCGGTCAAGTCCATTTGGAGTCACCATAGACGCAAAATTGTGGAAACCTTGTTTTATAAGCTACCGTATCTCCCACCGCCAGCCTATCAGGCATGTGCGTTACAGCTCATACGAATATAGGAGGCTGCACAGTAAACAACTTATAAATTGTTATAGGCTATGCATAGACGCTGTGAATGTCGGAAATCAAGTACAACGAGTGTCTAGACAAAGTACCAGCATAAAAATACTGCACTTTTAATCTGATTTCATTGAGCCCCGTCAACAATGTGTAGATATAATCCGGGAATGTCGGAATCAAGTAAAACGAGTGTCGAGACAAAATACCAGCATAAAATACTGTACTTAAAACTTATTTATTTGAACCATTAAAAGATGTCTGGATATGTTGTGGATGTCGGCAATCAAGTAAAACGAGTGACAGTAATATTACTAGAGACAAAAGTTTTTGTCTCGATCGAACACCAATTGCGTTTATTATATGGCCTGTATTTTTACTAGTGTAGTTGTATAGATGCGATCTTATCACTGCCTGTACTTTGTGAATGCTCTACACATAGTTAAACCATCATACTTTGCGTTCATTGAGCACTAAAGATGCAAGCATGTTTGCAGACAATGGGTAAGGGATTATTATTAGCCAAACAATTCTCGGGAAATTTGAGAAACATGATTATTGGCTGTACTTAGCATGAAAATCTCTGTAATAGAAATGTTGTTAGCTCTGCACGGCAGCAACTTGCGGTTGATTGTTTTAATGTTTTGAAAAGAAAGAATTATGTTCGTTCACAATGTGTTACAACAACGGAACTTTAGATAGCAACGAAAGTGTAGACATCAACGTGAGTTTAGACATCAACGTGAGTTTAGACATCAACGTGAGTTTAGACATCAACGTGAGTTTAGACATTAAGGCGCGTTTAGTCATCAACGTGACTTAAGACATCAACGTAAGTTTAAATATCAACGAACAACAGCAACATGATAAAATAGCAGCAACAACTTTAGTTTAGACAGCAACAAACTTAGTTTAGACAACAAAATAAGGTTGCCCTTCTCGCGTTCCATAGTAGCCCCATCATATAACCACTGAGTCTTGCACATGTCAGGTGTATACTATCCCAATACGTTAGCAGTACTATTCCAAAATACTAGCCCTATACTAAGCTGTACAAAATCCCATATGTTAGCCTGAACTAAATCCCATATTTAAGCATGTACACAATCTGATACGTTACCTTGAAAAAAACAGTGAGCAATGTCAGATGCGTAACAACATTGGCAACATCAGTCAATACATTAAAACATAAATGAAGCTTGGCTGTACTGCTAATGATCAAACATCCTCATGCAATTTGACACCATTTGCCGTCATGCATCCAACATTGTATTGTAAAGCAATACACGAAAACAGCTTTCTAATTCTAATTGAAGTATATACGTTAATTAAGAAAAGGGAACATTTCTGACATATAGGCATGACAAATTAATTATAATTTAATCATTCCTTAATAGCGGGGTAACTTTCCTATTTGCTGAAAGGCCTACTTACAATCCATTCTAAATTTTTGACAAAACACTTGGCTCTCAGTTTGATCACAGTAAACGATGACGTATCTTCATCTGTAGTAGGACGTACTCTATTTTAGACAAATAACTTACAACGACTCATTAAATCAGGATAACAAGTGAAGTTAAATGTAATTAGCGAAGTTCTTCTTCACCCTGACATACCATGTTTAAGATTTTCTCGGATCAATACTGTGTACGGGTAACACGCCCTTTTGATATCAATGCAAAGCTTAGTCCAATTACCATTCTGAGCTCTCAGATTTGGCAGAGGCTGTTCCAAGCCATGTGTCGAGATTACTTTCTGGGAGCAAATGTTGTTCACATTTTGGTTAAGTAGTCTGAAATAGGTCAAGTCGCTTGTAAATGTTGACCCGTAAGCTTGAACTTTCGTCCAAAGTGTGTGATTAAAATGGTCATAGAGGGCGCTGTCTGCGGCCGTCCAATTTCTAAGCAAGTCGACGTGCTCTTCAGGAAAGTTATATTTCCTTCCACTGATTTTCTGCGAGACATAAAGAATATCTTCGAATTGCCAACACATCATATTTTTCAAAATTATGAGAGATTCATCAAAATATTCATTCATCAAAACAAGATCCAATTCTAGGTCCAGCTCTCGTATTTTCTTGGCCACGGCATCTTCGTCATTTGATTGTGTATACGTGTCGAAACCCAATGAAAACATCTGCCCAATGTGGATCAACCCAGTTCTATGGGTATGCGTTATGCTGACAATATCAAGAAAACTCTTCATAGGAAAATCAGGTGAAAATATATCTCCAGTGAAATTGTAATGTTTTAGTAAGTGGAAGTAGGCAATGAGAGAATAAAAAGTCTTGATTGGATCCCTCAGAAGTGTTATATACTTCGTTTCTGGTCTCATTACTTCCTGAAAACCTGATTTGTTAAATATCGCGTGGTTGTTCAGAATGTGAAATCCTGGTGGCACCGGTGTAGCAGTACAAACTGTCGCAAATATTCCATATTCAGTATATACTGTCCCAGTCCCACTGGGACAGTTTATACTGAATTTACCAGTACATTTAGTCTCCCAGACCTTTTGTACAAGGCCAGTTGGTACAGACTGTCTCCCAGGACAGTTTATGCTATGATGAAACGAGGGGGGACATTATTTGTTGGTCGCTTATTTTGTTGTAACTTGTGTCCCCCTGAACACTATGTCCGCATTAGCATGTACGTTCGAGTAGCAAAAATTTAATTAGTAATGGACTCTGGCAGTATCCGTATTATTAGCAAACTGTCGCATTTCGGCTTCCGTATATTTAGCAGTAAAGTCGTGCGACAACTAAATATGGAAAAGCTAGCGGAAAACGTGAGACAAATTGCGGATATTCTAAGAGATGAGAGCTATCCAAGTGGGTTTACAAGAATAAAACAGAGAAGGATCTTACGGAGACAAAGTCAGGCTTTCAGACTGGCTGAAAATGGAACTCTTGCGTACCGAAATTGAAGGAAAGTTTTGCTATCTAGGGCTTCTCAACTCGCCCAAATCGAGGCAGCTCATACTGACTAGTGACATCTATAAGGTAATGTCTGTAACTTACAGTATAGGATACACGATATGGTATTGGTTGTTAAATGGCGAACGGCCATTCCACAGTTAAACTATAACCAGGCCTCTAGGACTGATTGGTGCACAAATCATGATATTCTTTTACCACGTTTGGTTAGTTGTAAAAACTCATTCGCAAAAGTCAAGCAATTGCTTATGCAACATTATAATCAGTTGTATGCTTGAGCAAAGTGGTAAGTGCATGAACAAAGTTATTAGGGCCTATTTCTTTTCGTTTTGTTTACCCAATTTTCTTAACAAATTTTTGTGAAAATTATTATAAATTTCTACCTCTTATCGCCCTGCCTATCATAAAAGATAACAACAGATCACTAAAGCTTACAGAGCTAGTCTGGTTTGCATGCATGGGACACTATCAAATGCAATTATTGGACTATAGCATATAGCCTAGCCTACTTCTAGAGGAAAGTGGCACTAATACTGTACATAACAAATTCATGTTCATTAATTTTGGTTGGTAAGAACAGATATTGAAGGCCTTATAGTACTTTTTTAGGTGTGGCATATTCTCTACATGCCAAACCTCATTGCAGAAGAAAACTCCTTAAATATCTATAGACCCAAATAGTGGCCATGCAATAGGTACAATAATGGGAATATTCCATTTCAAACACCGATATAGAGTTGTAATTCAATTTTAAGGCACTTCAGCTAGAACTACCAATCCTGCAGCCCATGTATTTGTGTGGTTTTTTTTGTTTTTTTTGTTTTTTTTTTTGGGGGGGGGGGCAAAAAAACATGATATCTCCTTGATCATGAATTTTCTTATCTCTTTGAAGGTGTTCATCTTTGCATAGATAATCGACAACATACTATGTCTATTGTCTAGATTCTATTGGAAAACTATCAACGTTGATGTAACAAGTTTTTTTTTCAACCAGGGAGTTGTTATGGAACTCCCTGGTTCAACAGGATGTCAAAGCGTCATTGTCCTGTAGACCTACGAACAAGTCTCCATAGCATTCCTGTAACTGGATTATGGAAACAGGTAAATTCCCAATCTGTTTTAATTGCACAGGATGTCCGCAGTATGCAGTGAAGGTTTAGTATAGTTAATGTCACTCTTTCTGGACAAATTCAACATTTACAAGCTTAAAGGTAGTCTGTATTGGCCCTAAATTTTGGCCACTTTAATTGCTAGAAGTTTTCAAAAAGTACTTTCCTGGGGGTAATAACCCTTTAAATTGTGCTCAGACATTCTAAATGATGACACGAGATGATTGAATGTCCCAGTGAGGTAAATTTCCTCCAGGGAAATAAACATACTTAAAGAATTTTGTCCATATTGAAAATTTGGCATATTTAGGGCCTATACAGCATACCTTTAAGCCACACTCTGGCCTAACTGCGGAGCAACCATCAATATAGGCATATAATTGTAAGTTGCAAAAAGTGGCGTATCATTTTTCTGGTTTAGTGGTTGAAGAGATTGTAAATATATGGTACAGTATGGTTTAAGTTACATTTTCATGTTTGCAAGGTAAAAATAATTGGCCTAAATCCACCAACACCCTGTTTCGATCAGATATCCCACTGTTTTTTATCTAGATCTGTGTACAGAATGAAGCAATGGAATAGAACAACAGTCAAGGCAAAGCCTGCAACTTGTAAATGTTTTTGAAATTAGCACCTAAATGCTGTCTTCTTTCTTAACAGGTTGGTGTAGATCTTATTGGTCCTCTACCAGTGACAGCTACCAAGCGACTGTACATCATAACACTGTCTGACTTCTATTCAAAGTGGCCTGAGACTAAGGCAGTGCCTGACAAGACTGCAGCATCAACTTCTTATTGCATTACTGATGTGATGATGAGGTAAGCATGTCTTAAAAAGTGAATAATTTTCTGTAGTTAGTTCCAATATGAATGGCATCATATCTGTTATTTGTACCATGCAAATAACTTGTAGTGCATGGCAGAATGCTGTGTTTGAGCAAAATTATTTCCAAATAGGTATTAAGCATATAGAAAGGTCACGAAGGTAGGTGAGAACTGAGAAAGTGTACTGTAAATCTTAGCAGGTTAAGTCCCCATTAACAAGTTTATATGTACATAGTTTTTGTTCCTATATTTACTTGCAAAGGTTCCACCATATAGCCTGACAATTGTCTTCATTTGAATTACATCCCCAAAAAGTGATTTTGGCTGGACATGTTTCACTGCAGCAGACACTGTTTATTTGTTCAAACAAATGATGAGTAATAATTAAGACCACATTCCACAGCTAGACACCACCTATTGTGTGTTGTTTTTTCAAAATGGTGTTGGACAGTTTGATACTGTAACCACAGGGAACTTTTCTGTTTAGAAAGTGTGAACTTATTACTACTTGGCTGTTTTGACAGGAATTTCGACAAGATAAGAGAGATAATGTATCAACTGAGTTTTGGTACCATTTCTCTGTTAGGTCCGTTGTGGAAAATTGCTAAATGTGTTTGTGTGTGTGGTGGGGGGATATTTCCTGAAACCTGGGAGAGGGACCCCTTTTTCTTTGGCAAAATAAGGCAATGTTTAGGTCTCTTGATGCAAAATGATGTATAATAGTACATTTTACTATAATAATGGTAAGCTAGCATTACTTGTTTTTGCATTTGGGTCATACAGAGGGTGTTTTGAACCCCCATGGATCCTGATTCAGGACAATTAATGTTTGATCAGCATTAAACAATCATACCATGCACACATACTGTACATCAAAGAGCACCAAAAGGCATCAAACTTCTGTTGTATCCTAGCTTACTCTAATTTGATAAATTTCTGATATTAAATTTAATTAATATGTCACAAATGTTGTATTGGCTCATGTGGTTAAAACTTTTCAGGTTTGGTAGTGAACTGTACAATATAGCGCCAAAATTATGACATGCAATCTCCAATTAAATAAATGGAGCCAGTAATCCCATAAACATGTAGGTGTCACAATAAAAGATCATCCAATTAACTCAATGCCTAAGCATAGTTCAGTTGTACACTATACAGTCTACACTTAACCAACATGGTGAATGTTAATTATCTTTGTAGTGGAGCTTACACATAACCTTTCAAGATGATAATTTATTTTATATATGACTTACAGTGTGGCATTCACTACTCATAATATTGCTTTCAACTTTTATTTTGCACAGATTTGGTTGTACTGATATCTCATCCCTGACCACCAATGGAGGGAGTATGTATGAAGTTAACAGAAGACATGTCTAGACGATTTCTTAGCAGTTAACTTGTTACCGACAATAATCTTGTCTTTCACTCTAACATATCATGAGAGAAAATTTCGTCGGCTGCTATACGTTTAAGCAAAGACAGGCCATTGACTTTTCACTGCCAGTCATTCGGTGGAAATCCATATATTTGCAGTTCAAGTTGAAGGGATGTGACACTTGAAATTCTTTATCACCTCATTACTTCATTAAATAACAAATAAGAAGGCGTGTTTCTTGGTTCTGGAAATTGTGTTCAAGATAAGTTCTCATAGTAAAACATATAACCGACCATATTCTTCTTCCTGTTGTAACTTTTGCTGTTATGGATTTCTGTGTAAGTCTTAACGAAAAACCTGTTGGATACATGAGAATCAGCTATTTTATTTGTAATTTACAATCAAGATTAAACTTTTGACGGTATCAAGTTGCACATTAAAGCATTATATAGGTAATCCTACTGTTTGTGGAAAGGAGTTCAAGGAGGGAATTCTAATAGGGAAACTTCTGCATGGTTTTATAGAGGTCTTTACCAAACTCTAAAGAGGAAGTTGCAAGTACATATTGTTTGAAGAAGAGTGACAGTAGTATATCATTCTAATCAAGCAATACCTCCCTGCTTGAAGGATGCTCTAGAAAGCATGAATTATCTTTATTTGCATCAGAGCTACATTCCAGTTAAGTCATTCCAGTTAAATTTCCCCATGCAGGGGGTAGGAAGTGAGGGTGGGCACACAACATCAGAGGGACATTTTCTCATTCCACAACCACCACTCGATATGCTATAAACCGATACACACCGGCCATATCACTTAAATATATATGATGTGTTAGTATGTTATCAATACTATTTATTGAGATTGTTAAACGTGCTATAAAAAGATATGGGATGCCATTTTAAAAATAGCATGTACAGACAGTGCCCCCCCCCCCTGCTCCTACCTCCCTGATCCCATGTATAATCATTGTTCACTCTTTGCCCAGTCTGATATAGATTCAGAATATTGTGTTTGTACATGACTATCATCCAATTTCATGTTTTGATTTTTACTATATTAACTTTCTTTGAACAAACTTTTCTCTACAAGAATGACATATTTAAAGTGTGAGAAACATGATGAGACAAAAAATCTAGCATATTGCATCCTGCTCTGTCCTATTTGCTTTATTCTTTCCCTTGTTTGGCTTTGTTTTGTTTCCTGTATGTTTGCAGCTCTTTTGAAGAGGATAGCGTTCTAATATATCTTTTCTAATTTGAACCACTTTTGTCCAATAAGAAACATTCATAATAAGAAACAACGAACCTTTATCACTGGAATTGCCTGGAATGCCATTTGTCTATACAAATGAAAATTTGCTTCACGCATGGCCATCACAACGGGGCTTAGGGGGCAGAGGGTGGGAGAATGGCCCTCCACCTTGTTGAGAGGGAGAAACCTTGACTCGACGATTGAGTGACAAAATAAGGAAGGGTAAAAAAGTAAACAATAAAGTAGTAATGAAAGTCAATAAATAGGTGCCAAGCCCATACGGAGAGGGTTGGGGCAGTATTGACATTTCAAGGTCAGAGAAGTATCCAGTTACTTCATGGTTGTTATTAGCAAACAAAAATATTTTGGAACTCATCACAGATAGGTCACAGACTTAAGAAGACCCCTCCCCAGGACACACATTCGATAACTTACCATCCCAACTCCCCCCCCCCGTATCCTTGCACTCAAAATTATGTGTATGGGCCTGAGTTTTGTATACAGCGTTGCCGATTTCGTTTAGGATGTAACTTGAAAACACCCTCGGTTCCCGTCCTATAATGAGCTTTACGCACGGATGAAATTTCATATTGGCTAGGCAACTCTCGTAGACCCATGAAGTACAGTTACCATACTTGCCAAATCTTACCCATTGTGTGTTAGGGAAATACGGTAACAATGAAGTTTGGACTCCTTTAAGTTCGTAATATTTTACCTCTGCAATTTGTCATTTTTTGTTGTAGGTTTTGCATTCCCTATGCCGTACCCGCCCTCCGTTGGGGGGGGGGGGGAAGTTAAGTTTATACTATCTCTCCCTCTGTAAAGATGACTATGAACGCAATGTAGTTGCCGAATACAACATGCAACATATACGGAGGATGAAATAGCAGCAATCACAACAAAAACATGTTTAACATCTACAGATGGAAGACTTGTTTCTTTTCTTTCTTTTTTTCCCCGTTCTATTTTTTGTTTTGCAGCAACGCACAACGTCTCATTTATTTCCTGTAACATTTAACTCTGATGTATGCATCTGCTCTAATTATTGATATAATGAACTCAATTGCCTTTTGAATGTCGAAATGCTTAAATTTTATGCGGGACAAAATATGCTATGAAGTATTTGCGGACATTCCGTACCAGGACATTTCGTCCGGCGGGACTATATTTGCTGTGAGGTGGGGACACAATTTTCAGCAGATAATGTCCGACCGGACTAAATATGCTGGTACAGATTGTCCCCGTGGACACTTTGTACAGGGGGACACTCTGTACTGTCACACCGGCATGGAAAGCAATTTCGACGTCTTTGGATTGAAAGGTGTATTACTCAAGAACATTTCCGACTTGGGTAAAGCAAAAGAAAGGTTTCTCTCATACCCATACCTCGCAAGGATGCCTGCAAGGGTGGAACTACCAGTTTTAAATGTCTTCACGAAGGCAACACTGTTGAGCGGCTGCATACTAGAGTTTGTAGATAGCTCATCAACTACTTTGAACGTACCCTTCGACTGCAAGTTGCAATAGTGTCTGTAATTTAGAAAACAATGCTAAGTATATAAATCTTTGGAATGCTACAGTCCAATAATGTTGGAGAAAACACATCATGTTTGTCATAGTAATAATTAGACAATATGATTTTTTGTCAAATCTCACATCGAAGCCTTTTGGCTAAGTTATTACATCAATAATGGTGTATAAAAAATAAAATTAGTTTTTAAGCAAATGAAAGCAACCGAAATCTTTGTCAGGTCGGGCCTCTCGGACGATTATGTCACCGGACCCCATACAGTCTCCGGATTTGCTATAGTCCAATGATGTTGGAGAAAACACATTATATTTGTCATAGTTATAATTTAGACAAAATAAGTTTGTTAAAACTCACATCGAAGCCTTTCGGCATTAGCTAAGTTATTATATTAATAAAGTAGTTATTATGCAGATGAAAGCAACTGAAAGTTTGTCAGCAATTCTCAATATGATAGGAGACCATCAGGAGAAGTCAGGAGTTAATTCTTCTCCTAATTGTGTGTACTTTACTCATCGGTGATTTTATCTTTTAACGGGTCTCTTGGACGATTAAATCACTGGGCCCCTTTTGTGACTCTTCTTCTGTATGTATATTAAATAAAAAATAAAATATTCTTTATGGAACATTTCTAGGGCCCCTTCAAATTTTCCATGTCCCCTAATTGACTTCATATTTGTAAAAATTGTGTCACTCGTTCCTATTAGAAACGTTGCACAATTCATTCCCTCTGCTATTAGGTAGGTCATGCTCTTGTGTTTCTGCCCGTCAATTCATAACTAACCTAAAAGTTCAACTGTTCTGTTTGCAACCAACAACTATAGGTATCACCGATATCCAACAATGACACGTACAAAGAAAGCAAGATTCGTGAAATTGATTCTCAGTCAATTTCAGAGGCGGTGAAAGAGGTTCGAATCTGAAGGGGAGGGACAATGATTTCGAAAGGCAGTAGCACATGTTAAATGTTGAAAGCCGAAAAAGACACCTCCTACAAATGAAATTCTCCGTGCATTCTGTACCACAAATGACAGTACTTGAATGTTTTGAGAGAAAAAAGGCTCTCTTAAATCACTAAGTGGCATTTACCAAAACCACAAGAAAACGGTACTTCATAATTATAAATATGACAGGAGGCTACTTTTCATTAAGAAAATTGGAGCACTATTCAGTTTTTTACCCCCAGCCATCGCTCCACGCACTTGTTCGATCATATTTACAGCTCTATATATATGTGACCCAGTCTTGACATTTAATGTTTGCCTTTTCATGTGCGTGAACGTGTTACTGACATTAATGCCACATACCTCAAAGGTCCACCAACTATTTCCTGTACTGCCTGTCTGTGTTACTGACATTAATGCCACATACCTCAAAGGTCCACCAACTATTTCCGGTATTGCTGGTCTGTCAGGAACTTCGGTCCTTCGAGAATTCAGGCTAAAACACAGTATAGTACATAGGCCTACAATGAAAACCACAGGTAGTTTGAATTTCTTTAATGCAAGCCACATCATGAGTCCTATGGAAGAAAATGTTTCAAACAAAAGTAACATCGATTAGGATTGTAGTGGAATCATATATCTCTTTGGGCGGCATAATACACGATAAATAAATCCATATATACAACCAGATACACTCTCTCCCTCCCTCCCTCCCCACCCACACATACGTACCCTAATATGACATTAGACACAAAGTTTTGAAAATGCATTAAGATCCTTGAAGCAAGGTCTCTGCTTTTAATTGGTAAACATCAAATACACGTAAGAGCAGTTTTACTCACGGTATTGAGTAAGGTGAGCTAAGCTAGTGGGATGCTGGTTGGTTGTATCAGGTATAGTTGTTCCATAACAACTAAGTTAGTAATAATTCGTAACCGACTCAAGAGACATTTCAGTTCCTACCTTATTCTTTGTGCACATTTTTTTTTGTTGTAATTTGTTACTTCCAATTATCCTGAAATGTTATGTTCAAATGCTCATCATGGTTCCAATATAGCTCATATTTTACTTCCGTCTTGTCACGAATTAGTGACGTATAATACTCTTCGTACGCCAGCTAATCATAACAACCTGTACCATACAAATGCCGTTGACAACTCTCTTGATTTATCCAATGACATTGAATGAGATTTCTTAGATTAATCAGTAATATAAACCTTCTATTCTTCCCTATGTCATATCAATGCCCGTGTAGCCTTTCAGTAAATCACGACGATATTTGTAGGCGCAATATATATCTTATTTCTGATTTACTGCTCTTACTGCTCTTACTTCTCAGCACATTAGGAGTGTCTAAGACCTAGTTAATAACAGTAGGCCTACTTAAGTTATTCAGTACAGTACTAACAGTACTCAAGTTACAAATACCAAATTATAATGTCGTAAATGTTGACAGAGAGGTATTGGTGTTGGTTACTATATACATATTTATATCCATTTAAGCAACGATCAAACATAATATTTAACTCCACCCTGCAGCTTGAGTCATTGTCTATTTACAGACCCTGATAGCTGTTTAGTCAGACTAAGTTAGGCGTCAGTGTTTAAACACCCTCTGGTGGTTCTATGGCTGCATTCAATGATGACTGTACACATCAATCGAATTCGACGCAGTGATGCAAGTCAAATATAGTTTTACCTTAAGTGACTTCAATATTATTCTACTCAACTAGGGATCTGGCAACAATGTGTCTGTTTTCCTTAATGTTTTGTGCAGCTATTGGTTCTAGCCAAACAAGAGTTTCTGATATACGCTAATTGATAACGTAGTTTGTAATGTTTAAATAAAAAAAAATAAAGAATATTGTTTCAGGAATATTTAATTCCGACGTTAGTGATCACTTTGCTGTATACTGCAATGTTACCATTTGCAACACACAACCCAATGTTTATTATATGTGGTATAATATTTATCACCAAACTTGATTCTTCTACTCATAACATGCAAAGGTTGATTAATGAGCTATGAAATTAATAGATATGGACTGTATTAATCCATACACCTAAAAGATTCTAAAAAAAAATTTTTGATATCATTTATCATTTCTTTGAAAAAAAATACTCACTTAATTGTCGAAAAGTTAAGAGTTCTCAGCAAGTTGTTTCATAGATAACTGTTCGTTCTAATAATACAAAATAAAGATTTTACAAAGTATTCCTTTGAAACCGCACTCCTTTCAAAAACATGGTTAAATTCATCATCTACAAAAAATTAGATGACACCAGTATTCGCAAATCTTACTTAACGATTTTTATTGGGTGGATATGTCTTACAAAGCCTTGTTTTACTCTATTTGCTGATGTAATCACTACTCGCAATGTACCTACGACTACGAGTGGTAAAGGTGTTGCCTCTGCTTGTGTTGGCAGAGGAGAGATGCATCCATTGGATGTAGCTAGGTTTTTAAGCCTTACACATCTTAACTTCACCCTTAGAATTATAGGGTGGCCGATGACCACAAACAAAGAAGAGTTGTTTTGCCTTTACAGTTGAGAGAAGCCAGATGCTGCTTCCTAACAGGTATAACATAAGGGGTGTTACCACAAACACACATTGGGAGTGCAGGAATGCTTCAAGGGGTGAGAACAGGAAGCTCAGAAGTTATAGGAGCCAAGATGAACAGTCAGTGGATTCAAGATAATCAGTCAGGCCAGATATAGACTCCTTGTCTCTCTCTAGTCAACCATTACTAACTCCCAACAGACGTCCATTGTATTAGAAAGTCAATGCCCTATGTACATGACATAGTTTAACAATGACGGAGTTTAACCACACAAGGAAGAAAATAGTAACATAGGCTAAAATAGCACCCTGCTGCACTGACGACACAAGTATTCTTTGTAGGTCAATCATATTTATCACGTTACCAATGTCGTTAAAAATGAAAACTATTTTCTAATTGGTTTATTGCAAACAAGTTATATTTACTAAATGTCAGTAAAAATAATTATATGATATTCACCCATACCAATAAGATGGGAACTTATCATTATTTACACTGAGAACACTAAAGTGTGTTTGGATACATATCTTGATGTGGACCTCTTCTGCCGGACGAACATTATTTATATGCGTACTTTGTAAGGTTAACACTTATAAGGTTCTCCAAACAATTCAGAAAAAAATATATTAAAAATGTTGTACAACTCACTCATTTATTCTCCTTTCTGTAATCGTTGACGGCTACTTTCAACCTTAGCAGTGATTATCACAATTATTTTACTAGTAATTTGGGCTTTCTATCACTCGACTTTCAGTTAGTTGGTTCGAATTTATCGAATGGCCTCGGAAATCAAAAGTAAAACTGTCAATATTGACTGCAAAAAAAATTAAAAGGAACAATATTGTTACTGGTGATAAGCTTCTTTATCCAGTTCCCTGTTTTCTTTGCTTTTGTCAAGCATTACTTTTGGGCATGGTAGTCAAATACACATAATGATGTATCTGACGTTTATATACTCCTGAACCTGAAATTTCTATATTTGTATATGTGTCCTTGAATAAAGTAAACGTATTAAAATAAAAAAAAACTTACTTAAAATGAACGTCAGCTCTTCTGATAGTAAAAATCGTACGTCTCATGCATGTGAACAACAGTTATTGAATATATATATATATATATATATATATATATATATATATATATATATATATATATATATATATATATATATATATATATATATATATATATATATATATATATATATATATATATATATATATATGTATATACATAATCGGGACCACTGCTCTATGAAAGTAAAGCAGTTTCTGATTATAAATGTCATCTATGCATGTATGCATTAATTAAGTGAATAACAGTATTCAATTATGCATGGCAAATTTTCAAAAGCAGGCTATACTCTATGGAAGTTCTCATGCGCTAAACGAGTGTACACTTTGAAATTGTCTCATTTAGGGGAATAGTATCATTTGTTCTGACAACAAGTTGGCTCTTATACTAAAATATTTTGTAATGGTCCAGAAAGAGAACCATAAAATTATTCCATATAAATATGTGCGTGGTCACTATTTAGTTCACGGGGGCAAAGTATACTACAGGTAGGCCTCACATGGACACATCATCACATTTATTGCAGTGTATAATGTTTCTGATACTTCCACTCTATATATACAAGCAACTGTTATATAGTTCATTAAATGGTCATGATAATACTATGAATATGCAGCAGGTTACTTATGAGCCGGTCTGCTGAGCATCATGATACCTCGAAAACAACGACATCATTGCAGATTTGTAGCTATATGTTAATTTCATATTCCAACTTTATGACACAATTTCTAATTAAGCGCGATGATATCCTGGTGCTCTGGCCGAGTGGATAAAGGCGGTGGCATATGAAGCAACGAGGCTTATCAATCAAGAGGTTCCGGGTTTCATACCTGGCCGGGTCATAAGAAGATGGCTTTTTCCTCCAAGAGTAATCTATGGTTTTTACTTTACCTATTCTTCTTCTTCTTCAAATTAGATGATTATTTTACTGATGGTCTATTTGTTAAGTTTCATCTAGGCTAGGGGCTATATCTATAGAACAACGGTTTATGGAGGGGTATGCACTAATAATTGAAAGAGGGCGCAATGGTTGTGTCCTCTTACTTGTCAAGGTTTTCTCAGTGGTGATAAAGACTGATATACATTGAAAACGTCATGTTGAGGAAAACATGTTCTTGACGTATTGACGTTCATCATGGCAATTAAAGTGTACAAGTGCATGAACCTTAGTGAAAGAACTTTCAAAAAATGATGCACTTTTTATCTTAAAGGTACCTTACAGTAAGGTAACAACTCAGGTGCATTGAGTGATGTGTATGAATTGATCATGTAGGTTTTTGGGAAACTGTTCAAAACCCAATCTGGCGCCCATATCTGCATATTATCTGACTACTTTCAATGGACATATTAGATCCTCTCAGTTGATACAGTTGTATACTTATACTTGCAATGTACTTGCCTCTAGAAAGGGGAAGAAAATATAACAGCCGCAGCATTTTTCTATTTTTATGTAGGGAGACTCATTCGCATTTTCCCAGAAGCAGCGTAGGAAAATTGTTTACCACTGTGTGAAGAGGTCTGTTTACAAGTGACGAAAACTTCCGGCTCGGAAAGCAAAATATCAACATGGTCATGATACGGAAAATCGATGGAGCCATGAAAGGCCAACTTGTCAGCTATCCGGTGATGGGTAGCGTTTAGCTATTGAAAACTTCTATCTAGACTTAGAGACCACATTACTTTTGTGATTTAGTGTGTAAGTCAATGGGGCTTTAAATGGGCGTATGCTACCTTATGACCTAGTTTTTAATCATTGTAAAGACTCAATGGATTACAACTGACCACCTCGCACTGAAAAACTGAGCAGTGCACACGGCGACTGTCTTCCAGACTTAAGCCGACGCAATTGGCAAAATCTTGATCGGTCGCGCTCTACATGACTAACAACGATTTTCAACATCGAGTTCTACGAGTTGAATTAGTTGTAATTAGTCTCCCTTGTAACTCCCTGTGTTCTATTAAGTAAGACTATTCTTTCCAAACTGTACTTTCGTCTTCCCAGCCTTTTCGATATATCTTTTGACTTTTTCATTGTATTTTACTCTCTTCCAGTTTTGTACCAAAGTAAAAACTGGATCGTTCTATAAATCGGTAGCATGTGCTATTACCATTACTGCACTGAGTAATCCCCAAAAATCCAGTTTGATGCATTTTTTTGGCTTACACATATCCTCAGTTCTTACTTAAACTTAATAGCAAATGCTACCAGTTTATCAGCACGTACAGTTTACTGTGGTACAAAACTTTTAAGATTTACAGTATTTACTGTAATCTGTGTGTGAATTGGCTGAAATATGGCATGTAGACCTTACTATAAGAGTAATCCTAGGGTGGACCAGGTCATATAGCCCACTGATGTCAGCAACACAGGGGTGAGACTTAGTAATGCAATACAGTAACCATGATGAGTATCTTAATTGAGGAAATGCATAAGTAAAATTAATGATGTATTGCCTTTTTTTATTTGTCAATTATATCGGAAGCTACTGCTATATGATGAATCTGAAATAACAGTGACAATTCTTGTCTAATGTCTGTGCATCTTTAGATGGCTTCAAATACCCTTGGAATAATTTCCTCCAAAGGCTTATTGCCCATTTCAGAAAACAAAAACGGAAAAAGTTTTCCCGTCGACAGTAAACATAAAACAGTAGTGAATACAAACAAAACCATACAATAAACAAGCTTTTAGTGAACACCTACGAGAATAAAACTAAATAAGCAGAACCAGAACTGTAACAAAAGCAGCACAGAGAGCTGCAAGTGACAGATCATAAACTGTGGCCACGGATCGCTTTGCACGCGAGTTAAACAAGTGTATCGCCTCTTGTAAGAAAGAATTACGGAACCTGGACGTTTTAGTATGGGGCACCTGTAATCGTATCCCGGGTCTGTTGAACATGATAAGACTGTAAAAAGGGTGTGTAATGATCTTCTTTTATATTATTTAGTTTCTACGTCAGACTCTCTTCATATATGGATGAGCAGTGGCGGAGCGTCCATACAGTCAGCGGGCGGATACCCCCCCCCCCTGACGGACTCAAATGGACTGCTGGCGCCCTTTTCAGCTTTTTACCACTTTTTACTTATTCGAGATTATTGACTTTTTCATTGCGCTCTCAAATACCTTTTGACATTTGTCACATTTTGTTGGTGTAATTTTCTGACAAAATGGCGATGACACCTATTTATTCTTCGTTTATCTGCAAATTAGCTAGGCCCGGAAAAGGTCATTTCCTGCGATGTAGGGAGTATCTTTACTCCAAAAAGATCAGTACGTTCCGCGCCAACCTGGGGTGGCGCTCCGTTTAGATAGTGTCGAAAGCGCCCCTACAGACCATTCTCGCCCCCTCTGACCAATACCCTAGCTCCGCCACTGTGGATGAGAGTGACGGAAGGCTTTAACCAATACAGCGTTCAGCTAACTTCCGAACACGTTCCAGCTCTGCCCTGTACTTCTTCGGCATACTGCCGGATAATGCGAACGTATTGGTCTACATTTAGCTTGCTGATGAAAGAGAAAATTAAGGTAGGTTGGAGTACCAGTTTTAATGGCACCAAAAGCTAGAATGGGGATTTTGTAGTTAATACGGAGTCTTATTGGTAACCAGTGTAGTTCTTCCAGTATAAGAGTGATGAGGGTAAACCGGTTCGCCCTGTGGACGATTGGAGCAGCCGTGTTTTGGATCATTGCAATCTTGATAGTTGGGATGTAGCTATACCAAATAGAAGGGAATTGCCATAATCAAGTCTACTCGAGATTACTGCATGAAAAAGTTTCTCAGTCGCAGGCCTATCGAGAATTTCCGTTGCCCCACCCATCTAATATGAAACATTGTTGACTTACATATGTGTTTAACATGGTGAGTGTCCATATACACACCGAGATTACAAACTAACGGAACAGAGTTTATGACCTTGTCACCAATTCTTAAAGGAACCTGATTTGAGCCTAATTCATCATTAGACCTACTTCTGAAAACAATTACCTGTTTTATCATCGTTTAACTTATATAGTTATTTGACATCCATAACCTGACTTCCTGAATGCATGACTCCATCTTAGATACAGCTAATAAAGTTGTATATCATCAGCATACAACATATAGGTAATGTCATAAAAACTGATGTTTCTATAGCGAAGAGGTATATAGAGCAAACAGAACAGGACCGAGAATTGACCCTTGAGTTACCCCATGGTGGAGATCAAGAGTATTAGACCTATTGCGTGAAACTTGGATAAATTGTGATCGACTTTCCATGTAGGATCTAAACCAACTCAAAGCGACCTCGGAGAAGCCGAAATAAACCCCCAATTGATGGAGTACAATGTTATATCATGCACGGTAATTGATGTGAAATGCTTTTGCTTTAATATTTAACTCACTCATTCACAGACGAATTATTCGAATCCTAAATACAGAAAATCATGAAAGCTTTTAATAGGAAACAGAAACAAGGTATCAGATTTCAAGTATAAATCAGCATGTCGTTTATTACAGAAAATACAAATCGTTGAAGATGGTTTGACGCTGTTACATTACATACCAAATACCATGCACCTATACTGTGATTTAACTCACTGATTCACAGACGAAATATTCGAATCCTAAATACAGAAAATCATGAAAGCTTTTTATAGGAAACAGACAAAGTGTATCAGATTTCAAGTATAAACCAGCAAGCCGTTTATTACAGAAAGTACAAATCTTTGAAGGACGTTTGACGTTCAGGGGCGTAGCGAAGGGGTTTTTGTTAGGGGGGTGTGGAGAATTTGATTTGCCGACGGATCTGGAAGTGGTGACTGAAATGGGGGAGGGGTCTAAGGGAGGGGGTGTCCCCCTCCCCTTTGGAAAATTTTTAGTTTTGAAACGTCCTTAGATGCAATCTGGTGCATATTTTAAGTCAAATTTGGCACGGAAGAAGCTCCCGTTCTCCTTTTCTCTATTCAGTTTTCCATCTTTCTTCCCCTTCCGCTCTTTTCACCTTTTCTCCTTTTGCCGACAGACCCAAAATTTGCCGACAGCGACCAAATTATTGGGAGTGACACCCCCCCCACACCCCCCGCTCGCTACGCCCCTGTTGACGTTGTTACATTACATACCAAAGATACATTCCAGTCTAGAGAAGTATCGAGGGTCTAGTCAGACAAAACAGGTCGCATTCAATCAACCATATCTTGAGTTAGGGACAAAGATGTTGAGATGTGGTTTAAAAAAAACGTGAAATACTTTTCTTTTCCATACAGGTGCCTCATTGTGTGCCACCAGACTATCCCTTGAAGTTTAAACTCTCAATCAACAAGGAAGAGTGTCAGGTCAACATGATGACACAGATCTCGTTTGTTTAAAAGGTTCAATGAAAAATTGCATCGGAAATTTCACGACTTTTCTGTACAGTGTAAAGTCACAAATTACCATTGATAAAAGTATAAACCATAGGGTGAATATAGATTAGACTTGTTTTAACTTTATTCCAGAAACAGAACATCATTGATGTACAAGATAAAATGTTCTAGCAAGTTTGGTGATGTTAAAGTTACTATATTTGGCTGTAATGCATTGCATGTGACTTGATAACTGTAGCATACTTGCCAAAAATAGTAACAACATAATACATCTTGACCATTAAAACCCAGCATTGCATAAGTTGGAATATGTTTTATAGTTCTCCAACTGTGAGTCTAGTTTAATCAAACGTTACTGGTTTGAAGAAACATGTTCTACCTAACACCAAATCCAGCCAATACAACATAGTAACAGTGCTCTGTACAAAACTGAAACTGATTCTGTTGTACAAAGATGTTTGCAATAACTTGTAATAATACTTTTAAATAGGTAGATCAGCTATGGAAGTGATGTTTATTATGTGGTAGGCACGATGGCAGTAAAACTAACTATTATGTGACTGCCTGCTACTATTTTACTAAATTAAACAATCCTGCAATTCCATAGAGTGCACCTCTAGTTAGAAGAGTGAAGGGAGCTGAAATGAACTTCTGTTTCCACTTCAAAAGATTTTATTTAGCTGCCCCTGCCCCTCCCCTCCCCGCCCCCCTCAATGTAAGACTGGTCATAGATTTGCAATGTTGTGATTCCTTTGTTTCTTCATCCAGTCTTACAGGAATCCATACATCGATGTGATATTTCAATTGGTCTATCCGTCCAGCTGTAAGTCCATCAGTTTAATAATATTTTCCATTGAATCGATAACCAGCCGTTTCAGATCTACTTTCCTTCGGTGTTTGCCTGTTTTGCTAACTCACTACAGGGATGATTGACTTTTCCTGGGCAAATTTTGTGAAATCTTCACCCTCTAAATGCATCATTTCCCTGTTATCAGTAAGTGATACATTTTCTGCATTTATCTTGCTGTATAATTTCTTAGCTAATTGGTTCCAACCAAGGACAGCCCATCGTAATCCCCTGCAACCCTTCTCATGAGATAACTGTAGAAAGAAGGAGATATGTTCATTTTCAGGAAGAGCCCAGCATCAGGAATAATAGCCATGGCAGTAAAAACAAACAGGATGTTACACTTTTACTGAGCTTTCCATGACGTGATGTGCTAACTGATTTAAAAATCTTACAATTATTTTACAGTGTTTACATCCTTCTCACAGAGAAATAAAGCTCTTCCAAATAAATCAGTTATTGTACTCCCCGACGTGGGTGTACGTGTATACAATGATTTCAGACTTTGACATTATTGACCTCAAATGACCTTCGACCTCTAGTAACACAACTGAAAAATTATGCTCATGAAGGGGGACAACACTACAGATGTTCAGTACGCTCCTTTACAAACATGTTATATCTTGACAACTGACCTCAACGGACCTTTGACCACTCTCAATAACGAAAGCAGCCAAGAATTTACTAAGGGGAATTTACATGCTAAGTTTCTTTTCCATGCAAGTAATGCCTGGTTATTTACCGTGTTTTCTGAGCTAGCAAGTCACACACCCACACACCATAACCATTGCATAGATGCCTTTTGCCTTCAACTTGGAATTAAAAATGACCCACAAATGTAAAGTATATACTACAGCTACACAAAACCCATTTAGATGCAGACTGAACACCGTTATCAAAACATAGATCTCCATCAAGAAGCGATAGGCTTCTCGAACTCAGTGTGATGGATCACGTGTGTCAGTTGTCAGTTTCAAGGGATTCAAGAGAAACGCAGCTTCTGATATAAATATATTGAACAAATGAAACATTTTGACAAAATTAAAAAGACTATCTTGATTTTCTTTCTTTACGACGCTGCTTTCTATGTTGTATCAATCGAAACTGGGTGTAATCTCTGGTTACAATGTATTCGAGATACAGTGGCGTCTAACTGGAACCCCTTAGGGGAACGAGCCAACTCGTTTTGTACGAGATCTGGCGAACCAAGGTAATCCGCGCGAGAATCTCGCAGAACAATATAGCTCCCAAGAAGTCTTGCTCATAAGCACCTGTGCATTGTCTGCCAATACGATGCAAGCCCCCTGAGATATGCAAAGTTGAAAGTATAGTCTACGATCACCGATGACGCAGAATGACAAGTGTGTATGTTTTGCAAGTCAGCAATTCAACCTGTTTTAATCGATGAGTAGTTTCAGCCAGAACTAAAAAAGTCTTAAAAATCTTTAGCGTCCACTGTATACATGTAACTATGTTTGTAAACAAGCTTTAGAAAATAAGAAAAACAAATAATGCCATTGTTGCTGCACTCTCATTAAAACCAATGTCAAAGAAATATTGAGTGCAATGCATCCAATCTGCAAGGGGGCTCAACAACAGTTGTAAACATTTTCTTGCTAAAAAATGTTCTTGTTTTTTAAATCCTGATCATTTTGCTGGTTGTAGATGGCTAAGAAAGTTGCACTTCATGGTGACATCCTCTGTACTCATTGTTCATAAATTTCATTTCAAACTCCAATAGCTGGAATTATTGTTTCACTATGTTAGAAAGATAGTCTACCATATGATATGGATACAAGTCGTATGAGAGTAGGCTGTGTTGTCATGTTTCGACAAGAATCATTTGTGGAGTAGTGGCTAATGGCAATGTACATTGAAATGGTTTATGGGGCTTTCACATAAAATTGGGCCATTACAAATGTTAAATAATTTTGTTGGGCATGACATGCATTCACTATATTTCTGCCTCGAAAGATCACAGACTAGGGCTATGCAGTATACAGTACAGCATAGCAAGAAACTACTTACAAAAGTATTTGCGCACATGGACTCGTAGTTATTGTATTTTTACTGTATATCATTTATTTTATTCATTAATTTTAACGGCCAGAATATAGGAGCAACCAAAATGGCCTAGTTATAGTCTTTGAGGTGTTGTTCTCCCAAATTGCTTACTTTTCATCGAACATTGCAAAAATCAGTAATAACTTGAATACTCTTTCTGCCTACAGTTGCTGTCCATAGACAGTTAGATTTGCTTCCACTATTAAGGACTGGGTACTACAGTGGTTTTATATCATCTGCATAACTGTTTATTAACATCTAACGGAGCTGAGTGCATCCTTTGTGCTTGATGTTATTGCCGTGACCTTGTCGTGATATTGCAAGTCCTTTGTAATCATTGTTTTGCAGGACAATATCACTGTAAGCTGCTGACTGTGCATTCACCAGAGTTTCAAAGTTCATCTGTGTAGGTAGCTCGTAAAGTTCAAGAAATCACGTTTAAAAACGAGTTGGCTATTGCCCCTTACCAGAGCAAAGGTTATATAGAGGTCAATGCCAACTAAGGGCTGCTACCTGACTTGCTATGGCCCTTACATGTCTTGTAATCCTGAGGTTTCTTGTTCAAAGCCTGTTCTTACCCAAAATATCTTTGCTCTCCTCAAAATGTAACAATATGAGGTTAAAATGATGTAATCCATACAATGTGACCACAAACCTATTTCCTACAAATGACCTCACCTTAGCAACACTCTGCATGAGACTATAACCAAGTCCATGACCTGTTAAACAAAGAAAACAATTCAATGTTATTTGAAAGAATGTAACAATTATTACAAGAAGAACTGTTAATTTCTTTATTGCCTTCTTCTGTACCCATCTGTAATACATTACCCAAATTTCAGGAAGACTAACAAATAGCTGGTATTTCTTCAATATGCAATATCATGGTTTTGACCAAAACACAAGGTGAGCCAACAAAAATGAAAACATAAAAGGTTCCTTGCAAATTCCTTGAAAGTCTAGTATTTCCCCTCTTTTCCCTCCTCCAGAGAAAAACTAATATATGTTCATTCCCAAGTCAAACAGCAAAACATTAGGTTTCTTAATTAAACTTTCCCTAACTTTCTCTGCCAGTCCCACACAAACGAAAACACCATATGTATCAAACCAAGTATCTCCTTTGTAAGAGAAGAAGGGTTGGTTTGCATTTTTCATCCACAGTGACAATGAGTCACTGTAAGGTTCTGTCCATTTCTACTGTTACAAAACATGTGTGCCAGACATAACAAGTACCTTCAAAATTCATTCACAAATCATTGAAAAATGTAAGATACAAAACTTTATAAGGTATGCATAAAAACATTGTGGGATATGTTGAATGTTAGTTCATTATTACGAATCAAAGGAAATGCAATAAGGCTTTAATGTGGATTGAACGATCAGAATAATTTAAATTGATTTCACTTCAGTCCAACCTTTGTGAAATAAATTTGAACCTTGTTGCATCTGATGTTCCAGAACTTTCCCAAAAATTGTCATCAACTGCCTAACATCTGTGTATTCTTAAAAAGTTACCAATTTAGTTTCAACTATTCTCTAATTTAATTTTAATTTGAGGAAACTTCATGACAAAGTTTCATCATTAATTAGCATCAAAGGCATATGTATTTTAAACATTGAAATTTACTTACCTGATATGATTTGACAAAGCCAGATGAGTTCCTTATTATCAACAAAACCAATTAATTAGATAGTTAACTGTAAATGTCATACAGCTTCAAAACAGGGATAAAGAGAGGCAGTGGTTTTATTTACCTCTGTGTATTGGGCAGACGTAGAGATCCTCCATGTTGGTTATTCTTCCAACCAAAGTACTAAAACAGAAACTATAGAGAGTATACCCCACTGTTACAGGGGTGGCTTCATTGGAAGGTTGATGAATCAGCAACAAACATTCATACCAACTGGTTAAACTATTAGCTAAGTCTGTAAAATAAACCAGAAAAGCAACAACATTGAGTGGTTCCGATCCCTAAACATTTTCATCATGTGGTATGCCATGCATGTTAATATTCATGAACTTGTCCACACCAAAGTGAACAGGATTATCCACTGAGTAATGTAGCAACATATTAAAGGAAGATACCAGGAATCAGTTATCATGTTAGCAAAGTCTATTTAGTGACATAGTATAAAAATAGATGCATGCATGAATATGAATGAAGTCAAAGTTTATTTAAATCCATAAGCATGTATCTACATACATTGTTTGTAACACCTAGTAAGGTTGACCGGAGGGCATGTGAGTGTGTGGGAATGGCTAAAGGGGTAACTCTGGTCAGGACAACCTTACCAATTTACTAAATCATACACACAAATATAAGAGACAACATGAGTTTTGGAGGCAGCACTTTCAACCTCAAATTAAATGTTATATTAAAGGGAACAAAACTTTAGCTTAGGAAAGAACCCCCCCCCCCCAACATTCCCACCCTATCCGGAGCCTTAAAGGGCTGCTGTCGGACTTGCTTAAACTTAAACAAATTCAGTACAGTAGAATAATATATAGTTTACCTTAAAGTCAACTGGTCGACCAAACAAACATGTACAAATTAAATGTTTATATTAAAGGGAACAAAACTTAGCAAAATAAACTTTACCACATCAGGCCTCCAAAAAACCCAGAAAACCCGCCTAAACCCCGCCCTGAAATCACAGAACCTATATCCCCCTGCCCAACCAACAGAAGGAACTGGGACACAACCACCCGGGATACCTCAACTATACTACCTGTACAGAGGTGGCCCACAACCCCTGCAATAAATATTAGCTTAGTAACTAAACCCCCCCCCCCCCCGCCAACTTTCCCACCCTATCCGGTAACCTTGAAGAGCTGCTGTCAGACTTGTTTAAACTTAAACAACTTACAGTACAGTAGAATAATATATAGTTTACCTTTAAGTGAACTGGTCGACTAAACAAAAATGCACACAAATATATAAAGAAAAAGAAGAGTTGTCTCAAAAAACCCCAAAAAAGGCAAGTGCCACATAACTCAACAGAGAACCTATGCCCAACCCCAGAAACCGGCATGAACCATAACAAAACATATTACGTAACAGAAGCAATATGCAGAGTAACAAAAGAAATAACAGGGCGCTATGTTTTTCAACAAAACAGAATAAGAGGGTACTACAGTATTATCCAAGCACATGTATAAATCTAAACTAGACATACTATCTCAGAGATATCTGATGAAGAAATTTATGTTCACTGATTAATATTCCTGATGTGCACACAAAAATCAACACATTTGATTGCATGAATGTACAGTATTGTGACAAACCTACAGTAATATGCCAAGGATGAAAACCATGCAACCTTTTTGTTCTTGTCTTGTGTTAAAAGGACATTTCTTGCAATTTGATTAATATTAAATAATGACATAAAGTTGTGGATGTCATGCAAATGTGCTTATACCAAAATCAACATACTTGTATGAACCAAATTTTACATTAAGCCCCTACCACTCATTAATATAAATGAAATGAGAACCAAGAACAATAGAGCACATCTACTCATAACAAGTATCAGATTGATTGAACTTGTGGTTGTTGAGATATCGTGTTTACAATCTGTTTTTGACAATTTCCTATAAGCCCCACAAACTCAGAAATGTTTATGAGGTAAAAGTTGTGTTGCAAAGAACACGCACTTACCATGTACAGTAGTTACATCAGAAAAACCGTTGAAGAGATATTGACATGTTAGCACCCCCCCCCCCCTGCCCACTCATTAATATCCAAGAGATGGAACCACACACAATAGGGCACATTAACATATCATGGGGCATCTACCTACCAAGTACAGTATGACATTGATTCCACTTGTTTTTGTTGAGATATTGTGTCTACCAACAAGCTATCACATACACACACATGCACACACACGCGCCATCATTACTGCAAGGTTTTTCGTCATCAAATGCAAAAAGCACTTTCTGCAATGTCATAATCTTTAATACGTTGATATCTATCAGTACCCGATGGAGATGAAGGGGCGTCCCTCAGACGGAATATTTAAGTAATTTTCCACCCAAAAATATCCTGCAGAAACCATTTGAACAGAAATTTCACTCCCTATTGTATTTCATTCTCTTACTCTTTATGAGTAAAACTACATACTCACAGCCCACAAACCACTAGCCCATACAACCCTCCTCCCATTCCCACTCCCTCCCAGCTCAATCACCTCAATAATGACATTAAAGGTTATTTGACAATGGCCTGAAACACAGCCAGCTGTAGATCAGTAAAGTCTAGCATTGTTTAATTCAGTGGCATGCATGTATTAAAATGACACCATACTTACTAATGATAGTACAGAGTTACTGTAATAAGCCAACTGTGGGACCTTACTAGGTTTTTGAAACAGATTCTTCTTTAAAAAGTGGCACCCTCTATTACCAACACTGACGTACCACTAAAAGAAAGGCAAGATGGCTGACAAGACATATCCAGCTAAAGCAGCACTACTGGCACAATCAGTTCTTGCTTTAAAATCAGTGAAACTATGAATATTTTCTACATAAATTAAATTATTTCAAACTATTTCTAATGCTTTGTTTACTTGCATTTAGTTTTCACTTTCTCATTCAATCTACATAACAAAACAAACCTTAAATTAGAGATTAATGCCAATATCAAATCTCAATTTTGAGGACACATATCAATGAGAAACAGCTTTAAAGTACTGTTCCACAATTTTTATAGGTTGTATGCAAATAGATCTGAGACAGTTTCATGTAACTCTTACCTTGTGCTCCTATTCTTATCTCTGGTCCTTTAGGTATATTTTCATACTCATCAAGCTCTTTAACCAGCCTCAGAATATCATCAGCATCCTTCTCCTCTGCTTTTCTGATAAAATACTTGTCAGCCATTCCTGACAAAAGGACATGGATGGGAAGATTATGATTAAGTTCAGTTCAACGGATGAGGCCCATGCAGCCTCCACTACTGATGGAAATTTAAGGTTGAGATGGTTTGAGCCAATATAAGGCAGCCAGAAGCAACTATAGCCTACTTTACACTGCGGTAAAAGGGGGGAAACTGTTCCTTTTTCAACAAATTCAATGCCAAACCAGTGCAGTAACAGTCTGCTCAACAACCAATGAAAGAGTGTGACTTGTGATGGTTTCTCTTACCACCATTCTATTTGATAATAATTTTTCCTGGCAACCAATCAAATGACAACTCTTTGTGTCATAATTAATAGCTCAATTTTACTGTGTAATGTGTGGGTGTGACTGACAAAGGTCAAACAGTGTACTAGTAACAGTCTAGTTCTTCATGTACAGACAGTGGCGTAGGAAGGTACTTTTGAGTGGGGGGGGGGGGCTAAAGACTGATGGCCAGCCTGGGGGAGGGGTTTAAGGGGAGGGGGAGTCCCCCTCCCTTTTGGAATTTTTTGCATTTCCAGGTGGCCTCAGATGCAATTTGGTGCAATATAGCACACTTCAACACGCACTCCATTTTGTAAACTTAATTTTGTATTTTCACCTGGCCTTAGATGCAATTTGGTGCTCCAAATGAGATTTTTTTTCCTCATTTGGAAATGAAAAAGGGGTTTTCTGACTAGCGAACCGGGGGGCGGAATGATACTTCCGCCCCTCCACATTTTTCACTGGGGGGGGGGGCTGGCGCCCCCCCCCCCCAGCCCCCCGGTTCCTACGCCCTTGTGTACAGATCACAAGTAGTTTGTCATATTAGAAATTTGAGTATTAGCAGATTGATTTTGTTCAGAATGTCATAACATTATTATAACAACATCAAAATGTCTTGATTAGGCCTAAGACTTAAAACATTTTAAAAATGTCATTAAAATGTTCTCACCAAACTTTTATCTGGTGTACTAAAACTGTTATTAAAATAAAATAACATTTTAAAGAATCCTATACAAAACATTATGATAACATTTGAAAACATCGTCAAGATGTCTTCTTACAACTAGTGTTCAAACGATTAACCTAATCGGTATCGGAATCGGTACGAATATTGCATAATCGGAACATAATCGGAATCGGTAAAAATTACGTGGAATACCAGTTATGTCATACCGATTATTCAAAAACATATGGAAGGTGAAAATATCATTATTCAAAAACATATGGAAGTTGAAAATATCAACTGATGTATTAGGTTTGTTCTTTTACTACGAAATATTAAAATAAGACACCCTCTATGCGTCTTTCACAGTGTAATCTTTCATCAATTTACGCTGCCAGGGTCGCCGATTTTGCCTCCCTCGTGGTTAGTGAATTCAAATTTCTTGACACAGTAAGCATAGCAGCAATACCAATTTCGCGAATTAACGAATGTGCTTGACAGGGTCGGAAATAAGCGGGGCGGTGGACGATTCGCCCTCGCAAATGCTAAAAACCCCTCCTACTGTAAAGCACAATTACGAGTGCGAAAAAGAAATATAAGAAAATCGCCCTCGTTATATCAGGTATCTGTGTAAAATTTATTGTGACATGCGTTTGCTTTAGCTAGGAATTGCAGTTGCAGCGCGAATCGCGCAAACAGTTTTCACATCCGGCATCAAATTTGAAGCAGTGCGAGAGGGTCGCGCACAATCACCGGGAATTTCCCGTGGCAAATTACGGCCTGCACGAAGCAATTTCAGTACCAGCGAAAATAACCTAACATCCTCACAAATCTCCGACCACATGGTAGCCTTACTTCACAATAAGTCAACTGCATGGAAATCTAACCTATGCATCTGTTTATTCGATCTAGTTGTGTCGCAAATAAAAAATAAAAATATCCACGGAAACTGCAATCTTCGACCACATGTTAGCCTAACAACCACACTAAGTCAATGGGAAATGTAGCCTAACCATCGGTTTGCCAAAAAAAAAATGCGTAGCTTACTTTACAACTTTCAATTTGCTGGAAATCGGCATTTGTTTGGAAGGTACTGTAAGTGATATGTCTTATAGAGGGAATGTTATATTTTATATTGGAGTAGTTTCTAGTTGTTATTATTTCTTTACATCAATCTGGTATTACATTTTAGAGTAATTTAAAACAAGTTACGATGGTACAATTTGCTTTTCAGTTTGATTGGCCTAAGCTTACATTTTCTAATTGAACCTGAATGGAGTTAAATAGGTAACGAATAGGTATGTGTAACTTCAAGTTCGTAACATTTCTATTTGTTCATAAACGGTATAATACTGAAAATAAGTACAAAATTATGTCGTAATGAAGGCAATATGTAATTAAAATTTACACTTTGGTAAAGATTGAAGATGGATGGTTTGCCTGAGATACTTTTTGAGATGGATATTTTGAGTAACTATTCTTAGCCCATTTCAAACTATTAACAGGTGGCATTCACGTCGAGGTGATTAGGCCATTCGCTTAACACAGTGTTGACTAGGTAGGATGTCATATTTCCGTATTTAGGAAATAAAAAAATAAAAAAAACTTTCTTTTTCTTCCCGAGAAACTCCAGAGGAAATTTGGTACGTACAAAATGATACCTTAGAGCCTTGTATAACAACGAAGCAAAAGGAAACTGGGGAAAGTCACAACAATAATTGTTTCTGTCAAACTTTATTGCCGATTTCGTATATACGGGATATTTTCTCATTTTCAAATAGGCCTAATCGGAATCGGTACGATTATGAAAAAAATAATCGGTAATCGGTATTTTCTGTTATGCATAATCGTTTGAACACTACTTACAACTAAAAACATTTTGATGATGTTATTCAAATATTTTAAGCAAAACATTATGCTTGATGTTGTACATATATTATTAAAATGCTATAAAAAAAGAAGAAGATATATCATTTGAAGAAACTACTAAATAAAGAGTATCCTGTGTCTTGGGGTGTATTTGTAACTTCATCACTTTACCAGTATATATCCTATTTAAAATCCTAACAGGCAAATGAAGCCCATGATGAAGTAATAACGTTATTAAAATATCACTACAATGTATGTTATGACTAATAACGCTGAAGTGATGTTATTAAAATGGTACTAAAATGTTGTTACACAAAGAAGCTACATCTTCTGGAGAAAATTATCAAATTTAGTTATAGCATGATGTGTAGTCATTAAGGGGAACTTAATCAAAGTACCAGTATCACAGTTGATATCTTTTATGCTGGCATTTTGTCTAGATTAAGTTGTTTTTGACATTCACGGCATGTGCACACAACAATAATGGTTCACTTAAATCAATTGACTAGATCCCTGTTTTATGCTGGCATTATGTCTAGACACTCGTTTCAATTGATATCCGACAATTCTCAGCATATTGAAGCAAGGGCGGTGGAACTGAGGGGGGGGGGGGGGGCACGTGCCACTTTTCTTTTTTTACTCTTGATCACCTTATTAGGTCAGCGATATGTCAGTAAGAGATCTAATCCTAATTTAGAACTATTAATGAATTTCTGTGGGTCCAACTCAAAGCTATTTGGAATGGAAAAAAATTGTTAAGCTCTTAACAAGAAATAAACTCTAATTCAGCAGATTCCTACTTTAGCAATTAGCATTTTGTATAAGTACCTGAATGGTTACGCCAATCAAACATCAACTTGTAGTGAACTCAGTAGAAGCTAGCGGACAATAAGCGCGGACAATAGTAGCGTACAATAAGAGCGCACAATAGCAGAAACCAAAAGCAGAAAATTACTAAGGTGTAGTGTAAAGGCCACATTTAACCATTATCCTGTCACTGGGATCTTTGAAGCCAGTCGAGAATAAACGTCTTCACACTTTCTACATGGGGCTCGACACTGCTTGCCATGACCGAATTTTTCAGTCACAAGTATCTCAATATTGTTGGGAATCTCGACAGGTGGGAGGTCAATTACGGATGCTTTGGGGGTGGGGATGTACCAGACATTCCCTGGATCCCATCCGCTGCCCCGGGGCACTTTTTCGTAGCGGGCATTAGCGGGCCCAAAAATTAGGCCCAGCGGGTGAGAGAATCATCCCACAATCAGTGTTTCTTATTGTAGTTTACAGCAGCTCGCTTCGCTTTCTACAGGGTTTCTTTAGTAGGCTTCCATTTGAAACAAGGTTGAACATTAATTGGACTCTGGGTAATGTGACTTCATGGCTAGTATGCTAGATTGAGACTTAACCGACTGTCTGTCTTGTTCTTGCGATCTACACTGAATAGCCTTTACTGTTCAGCGTTACTGTGGGGAATTACTAAGCATAGAACTAATTGTTGGCTGTTTTCAGAAATGTCGCAAGTGATGAAATATTAAAAAAACCGGGAGAATAGAATATGAAATCGGGAGGCCGGGAGATTCGGGTAAAAACCGGGAGTCTCCCGGTAAAACCGGGAGAGTTGACGGGTCTGAATTTTAGTGATGTGTATGAATTGATCACGTAGGTGCTTGGGAAACTGTTCAAAACCCAATCTGGCGCCCATATCTGCATATTATCTGACTACTTTCAATGGACATATATCCTCCCAGTTGATACAGTTGTATACTTATACTTGTAATGTACTTGCTTCTAGAAAGGGGAGGAAAATATAACAGCCGCGGCATTTTTCTATTTTTATGTAGGGAGACTCATACGCGCCGCTGATCAGATTAAACAGAGTCTATGTATTGTACAGTCAAATGCCGCATTTCATTTTTTTGGCATCTATAGTCGTCAACGGTGCAGTATACATATATTGATAGACACTGGGAAGTGTTATTCCGTCCCGAGCAGTACAGATCGAACAGAAAGAACCATTTTCGTGGAACCAAGTTTATATTTTATAAACATATTTTCAAGACTTCTTTTCGCTTTCCATCCCTTAGAAGTGGCCACATTTCTGTGTATTCAATTGTGTATCTATCAGAATACGTTAGAATAAATAAGGTAGTCCCCGTTTTCATTGGTTAAATCTTGAAGGTTCCATATAGTAGCAGTAGAATCCCAAATGGAAGACGTTCATCGAAACCTAGGTTTCAGTGAAATGATTTTAATCTTACCAATTGAAAGAAAACTAAGAGACGAGTACGTCTATTTATTTGTATGTTCCTCTTTCTTGAGTGAGAGATTATCGGCCTAAAACTTTACAGACTTTACCACATCACTCTAAATATGTAAGAACTATGTAATACCAGCTATGGGAAACCTTTCTCAAAACGTAGTTCATTTGAGCCCGTCCGACTGATAACGACCCTACTCAGCTCCACATTATGACCTAGTTTTGAATCGTTGTACAGACTCAATGGATTACAACTGACCATGTCGCACTGAAAAACTGAGCAGTGCACACGACGAAGGCTGTCTTCCAGACTTAAGCCGACGCAATCGACAAAATCTTGATCGGTCGCACTCTACATGACTAACAACGATTTTCAACGTCAAATTCTACGAGTTTGAATTAGTTGTAATTAGTCTCCCTTGTAACTCCCTGTGTTCTATTTAGTAAGACTATTCTTTCCAAACTGTACTTTCGTCTTCCCAGCCTTTTCGATATATCTTTTGACTTTTTCATTGTATTTTACTCTCTTCCACCTCTTCAGATTATATACAGAGAATTCCCTAGTTTAAATATGCACCCGGTACAAACAGAGAACACAGTGACACTTTAAATCAGGGTTGTCCAACCTTTTGCAGAGGAGGGCCACATGGAAAGATTATGATGAAGGAGGGGCCGCATGAACCCTACGCTCGATTTTTCGATTTGTTTGCTCGAAGCCCAAGGCAAAAAAATGTGAGCACTGCGCGCTGAGCGCACTGATTTATTTTCCTTCCTGATAAAACAGATGAATAAAGTCCAGCTGCCCCCCCCCCCCTCCGCTGAAAGTGTCACACAAACTGACCTGTATCCAGTTTTTTGGACCCAGAAGGTTCGAATGATCGATTATATAGCTTCAAATTGTTATCAATAAATCTGCTCACTAAAATTTCGCACCGTAGAGCATCTCTGGCGGGCCGGACGCAACCCTGCGGCGGGCCGCACTGTGGCCCGCGGGCCGTAGGTTGGACAACCCTACTTTAAATCGTAAGGTTTTGTACCAAAGTAAAAACTGGATCGTTCTATAAATCGGTAGCATGTGCCATTACCATTACAGCACTGATTAACCCTCCAAAATCCAGTTTGATGCATTTTTTGGGCTCACACATATCCTCAGTTCTTATTGTAAACTTAATAGCAAATGCTACCGGTTTATCAGTACGATACAGTTTACTGTGGTACAAAACTTTAATGATTTACAGTAGTTACTGTAATCTGTGTGTGAATTGGCTGAAATATGGCATGTAGACCTTACTATAAGAGTAATCCAAGAGTGGACCAGGTCATATAGCCCACTGCTGTCAGCAACACAGGGGTGAGACTTAGTAATGCCATTCAGTAACCATGATGAGTATCTTAATTGAGGAAATGCATAAGTAAAACTAATGATGCATTGCCTTTTTTTCTTTTTCATTTATATCGAAAGCTACTGCTATATGATGAATCTGAAATAACAGTGACAATTCTTGTCTAATGTCTGTGCATCTTTAGATGGCTTCAAATACCCTTGGAATAATTTCCTCCAAAGGCTTATTGTCCATTTCAGAAAACAAAAGCGGAAAATTATTTCCCGTCGACAGTAAACATAAAACAGTAGTGAATACAAACAGAACCATACAATAAACAAGCTACTATAGTGAACAACTACGAGAATAAAACTAAATAAGCAGAACCAGAACTGTAACAGAAGCAGCACAGAGAGCTGCAAGTGACAGATCACAAACTGTGGCCAGATCGCTATGCCCGCGAGTTAAACAAGTGGATTGCCTCAGGTAAGAAAGAATAACGAAACCTGGACGTTTTAGTATGGGGCACCTGTAATCATATCCCAAATCTGTCGAACATGATAAGACTGTTAAAAGGGTGTGTGTGATCTTCTTTTATATTTTTTAGTTTCTTCATCAGACTTTTTTCATATATGGATGAGAGTGACGGAAGGCTTTAACCAATGCAGCGTTCCAGCTATGCCATGTACTTCTTTGGCAAACTGCCGGATAATTCGAACGTCTTGGTCTACATTTAGCTTGCTGATGAAAGAGAAAATTAAGGTAGGTTGGAGTACCAGTTATAATGGCACGAAAAGCTATAATGATACGGAGTCTTATTGGTAACCAGTGTAGTTCTTCCAGTATAAGAGTGGTGAGGGTAAACCTGTTCGCCCTGTGGACGATTGGAGCAGCCGTGTTTTTGATCATTTGCAATCTTGATAGTTGGGATGTAGCAGGGGCGTATCCAGGATTTTCTAACCCGGGGGGCGCGAATTACTATCTAAGCGGAGCGCCACCATCGGTTGGCGCGGAGCGTACAAGAAAATTTCAGGTTTTGATACCCCCTAGATCACCGGAAATGGCACTTCTCGGGCTTGAAAATGACCAACCAGATGTACACTTTTGCCTGAGAACCAAGTATTTCCAAGTATTTTTTTTTTCATCTTCATCCATAACCTTTTTGAAGATTGTAACCAGTCACACATCATGTTCGACCTCATTGCATGTCCTGTGGATCATTGCTTTTGTAGGTGATTCTACGTCACGGCCCACAATATCCGAAAGCCCCACTTTTCAAAGTTTAAAGCCCATTATTTGTTCAGAATTTGAAAATTCACATTTCTCGTGAAGAAAATCACTTCAAAACATATACATAATGTTGCACAAAATTCAATCTATGGACAACCAATATAGAAAAACCTCCTTCAACCCCTAACAGACAGGTCAAAATTGCTACGAGTAGAGGGAAGTATGATGAAGAATGTTGGTAAGGAAGTTTTCGAAAATTCAGACACAGTTAAATTTATTGGTGTACAAATATTACAACCTCTTATAACGGCAATTATAAAACTTGGTTGAAGGAAATGAAAAATACCAGATATTTCCGATATCAGATATTTCGAAACCGAACACTACACACATAGGCGTAGGAGGCGGGGCTGCAGCCCCCCCCCCCCCCCAACCAAACTTGTTCCCCTGAAAATTCGGGCAATATGCTGAGAATAAATGAATAGCTTAAAAATGATCTCCTTGGTAATTAAAATAAAGTTCTAAGCTTGGCAGACTAATTCGCCATTACTACTGTAAAAGAGAGTTTTGACATAATTGGACCTGTATGCTTTTTCTCCATCTACATAAGACATTTCGTTGTTTACATTAGCATCCTGCGGATGACTGCGCAACTTTCACGGACCGTACGGTACACGATGCCATGCGATGTAATGACCTATGCTTGCTTATATGATATTGACATTAACATGTTGAAAACTTTTGGTTATATTTTTCGGGCAAGTCGTTACAGCCCCCAAATCCAATTGGGCTCCTACGCCTTTGACTACACACATAGACAGTTTTGAGGCTGTTCATTTTTGAACATGCATTTTCATGCTCACTGATATTATGTGATGTCTGCTCTTTGCTTTACAAATTCGAACAGGCGTGTAGCGAGTAATTTGCCAACGGTAGGCAAACTATCTAACCGAAGCGCCACCATGGGTTGGCGCGAAGCGTACAAGAAAATTTTGGCCGAAAATGCCTCCCAGATCGCTGGAAATGACACTTCCCAGGCCTTGTAAGTTGCATCTAAGCATTGTCTATTTTTAAATTACTAGCGATATCATAGAGAAAATTTGATCGGGGGGGGGGGGCGGTCGCCCCTTCTCGAAATGCGTCATTTCCCCGACGACTCGGTCGAGTTCAAGACCAGCCACAGTTGGTTCCATTGCACAATTGAACAATTGTTCAAGGCGTCCATACACACACACACGCGTTATGCTAGACCATATATAGTATATATATATATATATATATAGATACATTAGTGAGAGAGGAAAATGGAAACGTCAACTAGAGCACCAATGGTGCAGAAGCTCATACCTTTTCGAGCTTAAAAATGTAGGGCCCACAAAACTTTATGGCCCACCAAATTTCAGGCCATTTTTCAGATTCCACCAATTTTGGGCCGATGGGGGATACCCCCCCCCCCCTCCGTTAGCAGAATACTGGCCACACCACTGGCTATAATTCCTATTTTCCCCCTTTAAATCCTGTTTTACCCACTCTCTCAAACAATACCACTGACCTACCCTATTAAACTTTCTCCCCTCTACCTGAGCAGACCTGAAGTATGGAACGCGAAAAGGGCAACCGTATTTCGTTGCCTAAACTAAGTTTGTTTCGTTGCCTAAACTAAGTTTGTTGCTGTCTAAACTAAAGCTGTTGCTGCTAGTTTACCATGTTGCTGTTGTTCGTTGATGTCTAAACTTACGTTGATGTCTAAAGTCACGTTGACGACTAAACGCGCCTTAATGTCTAAACTCACGTTGATTTATAAACCTTACGGTTGATGTCTAAACTCACGTTGATGTCTAAAACTTTCGTTGCTAAGTTAACTTACGGTTGATGTCTAAACTCACGTTGATGTCTACACTTTCGTTGCTATCTAAAGTTCCGTTGTGAACACATTGTGAACGAACATCATTCTTTTTTTTCAAAAAAATTATAACAATCAACCGCAAGTTGCTTCCGTGCAGTGCTAACAACATATCTATTACAGAGATTTTCATGCTAAATACAGCCAATGATGTTTTCTCAAGATTTTCCCGAGATTTGTTTGGTTAATAGTCCCTTACCCATTGTCTGCAAACATGCTTGCATCTTCAGTGCTCAATGAACGCAAAGTATGATGGTTTAACTAGGTAACGCGAAAAAGGGGGGGGGGGGGGGAGTAATCGTTAATGTCATGCCGGATTTGTAGCAACAGCCATGTAAATATCCTTAACAACCTGATTTGTCGAACAAAATCACGTTGTTAACGATATTTACATGATAGTTGATACAACTCCGAGGACGTTATTTACATTTATATTGTTAATGTCATATTTGAATAATTGTTTTATCACAGAAAGTTATGAGTTGAGACAATCTATGAAGTTTGCGGGAAGCTACCACAACATCTCTGATACTGAAAAGGACTTTAAATCTCACAGTATGTTATGTTCTCTCCCTTTTGAGAGTTGATAATGTAAAATGTGCATTTATACCACAGTTATTTCTTCGTTGCAAACTTGCGTAAAGTTTTGCGGTCCCTTTGACCACGTGCTTCAAGTCATGATTCTGGTGCAACACTAATTCGTGTGCATAAACTACTGCAGTCATACATCGTCAAAAGTAGTCATTGAAGTTTCGACATTGCGTAAAAATGTTATTTAAATACTATAATTTTCGTGGAGTTGGTTGTTTCCAAATACTGAAAAGCATCCAGGGTAAATGTTGGATCAGATGCTCTATGGTTGGATGTAGTCTGCGCTTCGTGAGTAACAAGAGGGGCACAGTATTGAAGTACGTAGGCAATATGACTCACAGAACTAGTTTACTAAACCCGCCAAGCAAGTTCATTCGTAACACCAATCCAGTTCGGAGTTTCGATTTGCGAAAGGGATTGTGTTGTAAATGGAATATACACAAACTTCGCTCAGCATTGTTAAGAATTTTAGACCAAAAAACCCGCTAACATGTTATGCAAGAAACGAATCATCCAAGATACACTCGAGTTTTGACTAAGGCTATGTGTTGGTAAGGTGATATGATCTTTTCTCCACAAATTTTCAGGATTTGCGCATGTGCAGTTGAAACTCCGAAGAACAGGCCTAATACAAATTGCGTGGAATTTAGCGAGATATGCACACTACATTTGCGGGGATATTTGAAGAGTTGGGGTAGCTGGTGAAATCGCTGCAGGTCAAAGCATCGAGGTACTATATACGGAGTTGGAGAGGAGGAAAGAGTGGCAGGGCAGGCGAAATGAAGGCCGGACGGCCGCCCTTGTAAAACAGCGAAGCTAGGGCACTGGATGGCATCCGCCATATATATATATATATTGTGTAGAGCATTCACAAAGTACAGGCAGTGATAAGATCGCATCTTCTCAACTATAAACACTAGTAAAAGTATAGGTCATATAATAAACGCAATTGGTGTTCGATCGGGACGAAAACATTTGTCTTTAGTAATATTACTGTCATTCGTTTTACTTGATTGCCGACATTCACAACATATCCAGACATGTAATGGTTCAATAATTCAATTTTATGTATAGTATTTTATGCTGGCATTTTGTCTCGACACTCGTTTTCCTTGATTACCGACATTCCCATATTATCTCTACACATTGTCGGAGGGGCTCAATGAAATCAGTTTAAAAGTGCAGTATTTTTATGCTGGTACTTTGTCTAGACACTCGACGTTGTACTTGATTTCCGACATTCACAGCGTATATGCATATCCTATAAGTATAACAATATAACATTTTAAAAGTTGTTTACCGTGCAGCCTCCTATTCGTATGAGTTGTACTAACGCACATGTTATCTGATAGGCTGGCTGTGGGAGATACGGTAGCTTATAAAACAAGGTTTCCACAAGTTTGCGTTTGGTGACTCCAAATGGACTTGGACCTCCAAGACCCCTATTGTTTTTGGTGCAGGTGTGTATAGCCACGTACAGTAGACTGACCTGTGTTTATTTAATGTATCAAAATGGTGGTTCGGGCCATTTCTATAGTAACAGCTAGTTCTGCTTATACTAACACCTTTCTAGTGTACTGAAGTCATCGAAACCTCAATGCATTTTGCATTCTGGTTTACATTACGCGGTTGAGCAATTTTGAACAGCGCCGATAGCAACAACGTAAGTTTAGACAACGACGTATGTTTAGACAACGGAAGTTAAAATAACAACGTGAGTTTGAGCAACAACGTGGTAAAACAGCAGCAACAACTTTAGTTTAGACTGCAACAAACTTAGTTTAGACAACGAAATATGGTTGCCCTTTTCGCGTTCCATACTAAAGCACTCCTTGCCTAAATTTTGGCCGGCTGCCTACATACCTCAGGCTCAAAGACTTCTAAGAATCGGCAAGTGCTGATTGGCTATAGGGCTCTCATGCTTACAGTTCAACAGTTAATAACAACTCCCAGTCCTGCTTTAATTCCACTAACAGCCTATGCAGAGCTTAACCACAAATGTAAACAAACACTGCAGAGACTGGGAGACAAATTAAAGGAGCTTTGGCAAAAGGTGAAGGCTCAGATTTTTTTAAACAATGGGGATTAATTGTAATTAATTAACTTTTGACCAAAAATTATTAGGCATCATCTTATTCATACACAATCCAACAATCATCAGTTCAACTTTGAATATGATCCATCAAAATCTTGATGAGATTGAGATATTTGAAAATATTACAAAGAATGACCCCTGATGACCCCCTAAATGACATTTGACCTCAATTTTCCGAAAACCCCTCATAACCCTCATCCCGAGGAACGTTGTGACGAAGTTTCATTATAACTGGCCATACACCAAGGGCGTAGGAACCGGGGGGGGGGCTGGGGGCGCCAGCCCCCCAGTGAAAAATGTGGAGGGGCGGAAGTATCATTCCGCCCCCCCCCCCCGCTTCGCAAGTCAGAAAACCCCTTTTTCATTTCCAAATGAGAAAAAAAATCTCATTTGGAGCACCAAATTGCATCTAAGGCCAGGTAAAAAATACAAAATTAAGTTTACAAAATGGAGTGGGTGTTGAAGTGTGCTATATTGCACCAAATTGCATCTGAGGCCACCTGGAAATGCAAAAAATTCCAAAGGGGAGGGGTACACCCCTCCCCTTAGACCCCTCCCCCAGGCCGGCCATCAGTCTTCAGCCCCCCCCCCCCCACTCAAAAGTACCTTCCTACGCCACTGCCATACACTGTACGAACAGGAGCAATTTGAAAATATAGTTTCTCAGTTTCTCAGTCGCAGGCCTATCGAGATATTTCCAAAGTTGCCCCACCCATCTAATATGAAACATTGTTGACTTACATATGTGTTTGAAATGCAGATCCATAGCAAGGTGAGTGTCCATATACACACCGAGATTGCGGACTACCGGAACAGAGTAATGACCTTGTCACCAATTCTCAAAGGAACCTGATTTGATCCCAATACATCATTAGACCTACTTCGGAAAACAATTACCTCAGTTTTATCATCGTTTACCTTAAGATAGTTATTGACATCCATAGCCTGACTTCCTGAATGCATGACTCCATCTTAGATACAGCTAATAAAGTTG
Organism: Apostichopus japonicus; assembly: GCF_037975245.1. Classification (NCBI taxonomy): domain Eukaryota; kingdom Metazoa; phylum Echinodermata; class Holothuroidea; order Aspidochirotida; family Stichopodidae; genus Apostichopus; species Apostichopus japonicus. The sequence continues at coordinate 12,513,732 of NC_092570.1, read as the reverse complement.
TGTATCATCAGCATACAACATATTGGTAATATCATAAGAACTGATGTTTCCTAGCGTAGAGGTATATAGAGCAAACAGAACAGGACCGAGAATTGACCCTTGAGGTACCCCATGGTGGAGATCATGAGTATTAGACCTATTGCGTGAAACTTGGATAAATTGTGATCGACTTTCCATGTAGGATCCATTCTAAACCAACTCAAAGCGACCCCGGAGAAGCCGAAATAAACCCCCAATTTATGGAGTAGAATGTTATCATCATGCACGGTAATTGATGTGAAAATGCTTTAACTTTCTTTATAATATTTAGCTCACTCATTCACAGACGAAATATTCGAATCCTAAATAAAGAAAATCATGAAAGCTTTTAATAGGAAACAGAAACAAGGTATCAGATTTCAAGTAAAAATCAGCAAGCCGTTTATTACAGAAAATACAAATCTTTGAAGATGGTTTGACGCTGTTACATTACATACCAAATACCACCTTTACTGTGATTTAACTCACTCATTCACAGAAGAAATATTCGAATCCTAAATAAAGAAAATCATGAAAGCTTTTAATAGGAAACAGACAAAATGTATTAGATTTCAAGTATAAATCAGCAAGTCGTTTATTAGCCTACAAAATTTTTTTTATTACAAATACAAATCTTTGAAGATGGTTTGACGCTGTTACATTACATACCAAATACCACCTATACTGTGATTTAACCCACTCATTCACAGACGAAATATTCGAATCCTAAATACTGAAAATCATGAAAGCTTTTAATTGGAAACAGACAAAATGTATTAGATTTCAAGTATAAATCAGCAAGTCGTTTATTACAGAAAAGACAAATCTTTGAAGAACGTTTGACGCTGTTACATTACATACCAAATACCACCTTTACTGTGATCCACTCTAGAGAAGAATCGAGTGTCTAGCCAGACAAAACAGGTCGCATTCAATCAACCATATCTTGAGTTAGGGACAAAGATGTTGAGATGCGGTTTAAAAAAAAAACGTGAAATACTTTTCTTTTCCATACAGGTGCCTCGTTGTGTGCCACCAGACTATCCCTTTAAATTTAAACCCTCAAGGAACAAGGAAGAGTGTCAGATCAACATGATGACACAGATCTCGTTTGTTTAAAAGGTTTAATAAAAAAATACATCGGAAATTTCACGACTTTTCTGCACAGTGTAAAGTCACAAATCACCATTGATGAAGGTATAAACCATAGGGTGAATATAGCTTAGGCTTGTTTTAACTTTATTCCAGAAACAGAACATCATTGATGTACAAGATAAAATGTTCTAGCAAGTTTGGTGATGTTAAAGTTAGCATTACTTGGCTGAATGCACGTATGTGACATGATAACTGTAGCATACTTGCCAAAAATAGTAACAACGTAATACATCTTGACCAGTAAAACCCAGCATTGCATAACGGTTGGAATATGTTTTATAGTTCTCCAACTGTGAGTCTAGTTTAATCAAACGTTACTGGTTTGAAGAAACATGTTCTACCTAACACCAAATCCAGCCAATACTACATAGTAACAGTGCTCTGTACAAAACTGAACCTGATTCTGTTGTACATAGTTGTGTGCAATAACTGGTAGTAATACTTCTTAAGTAGGTAGATCATCTATGGAAGTGTTGTTTATTATGTAGTAGGCACCATGGCAGTAAAAGCTATTCTAATCTAACTGCACGGAGCTATTTTGCTAAATTAAACAATCCTGCAATTCCATAGAGTGCACCTCTAGTTAGAAGAGTGAAGGGACCTGAAATGAACTTCTGTTCTCACTTCAAAAGAAGTGGGTAGCTGCCCCCCCCCCCCCCCTCAATGTAAGACTGGTCATTGGTTTGCAATGTTGTGATACCTTTGTTTCTTCATCCAGTCTTACAGGAATCCATGCATCGATCTAATATTTCAATTGGTCTATCCGTCCTGCTGTAAGTCCATCAGTTAATAATATTTTCCATTGAATAACCAGCCGTTTCAGATCAACTTCAACAGTGTTTGCCTGTTTGGCTAACTCACTACAGGGATGATTGACTTTTCCTGGGCAAATTTTGAAAAGTCTTCACCCTCTAAATGCATCATTTCCCAGTTATAAGTAAGTGATACATTTTCTGCATTTATCTTGCTGTATAATTTCTTAGCTAATTGGTTCCAACCAAGGACAGCCCATCGTAATCTCCTGCAACCCTTCTCATGAGATAACTGTAGATAGAAGGAGATATGCTCATTGTTAGGAAGAGTCCAGCATCAGGAATAATAGCCATGGCAGTAAAAACAACCAGAATGTAACATTTCTACTGAGCTTTCCATGACGTGATGTGCTAACTGATTTAAAAATCTTACAATTATTTTACAGTGTTTACATCCTTCTCACAGGGATTTCAAGCTCTTCCAATTAAATTAGTTATTTTAATCCCTGACGTGGGAGTTATTTTACTCCCTGTACGTGTATACAATGATTTCAGACTTTGACATCATTGACCTCAAATGACCTTCGACCTCTAGTAACACAACTGAAAAATTATGCTCATGAAGGGGGGACAACACTACAGATGTTCAGTACGCTCCTATACAAACTTTTTATATCTTGACCACTGACCTCAACTGACCTTTGACCACTCTCAATAACGAAAGCAGCCAAGAATTTACTAAGGGGAATTTACATACCAAGTTTCTTTTCCATGCAAGTAATGCCTGGTTATTAACCGTGTTTTATGAGCTAGGAAGTCACACACGCACACACACCATTACCATTGCATAGATGCCTTTTGCCTTCAACTTGGAATTAAAAATGACCCACAAATGTTTTGTACAAGATCTCGGGAACCAAGGTAATCCGCGAGAGAGTATAACAATATAGCTCCCAAGAAGTCTTGCTCATTAGCATATGTGCATTGCCTGCCAATACGATAGCCTCGTTCACGCTGCAAGCCCCCTGAAGTATGCAAAGTTGAAAATATAGTCTACGATCACCGATGACGGAGAATGATAAGTGTGTATGATTTGCAAGTCAGCTTTTTAACCTGTTTTAGTTTCAGCCAGGACTAAAAGTCTTAAAAATCTTTAGCGTCCACTGTTTACATGTAACTATATTTGTAAACAAGCTTTAGAAAATAAGAAAAACAAAAAATGACATTGTTCCTGCACTCTCGTTAAAACCAATGTCAAAGAAATATTGAGTGCAATGTATTCATCTGCAAGGGGGCTCAACAACAGTTGTAAACATTTTCTTGCTAAAAATGTTCTTCTTTTTTTTTTCAATCCTGATCATTTTATTGGCTGTAGATGGCTAGGAAAGTTCCACTACATGGTGCCATCCTCTGCACTCATTGTTCATAAATTTCATTTCAAACTCCAATAGCTGGAATTATTGTTTCACTATGTTAGAAAGATAGGCTACCATACAGTATGATATGTATACAAATCGTAAAAGAGTAGGCTGTGTTGTCATGTTTCGACAAGAATCATTTGTGGAGTAGTGGCTAATGGCAATGTACATTGAAATGGTTTATGGGGCTTTCACATACAATTGGGCCATTACGAATGTTATCAGGATTGGAAAATTTGTTTTGCAATAATTTTGTTGGGCATGACATGCATTCACTATATTAGTTTCTGCCTCGAGAGATCACAGACTAGGGCTATGCAGTATACAGTACAGCATAGCAAGAAAACAGCTTACAAAAGTATTTGCGCACAGGGACTCGTAGTTATTGTATATTTACTGCATATCATTTATTTTATTCATTCATTTTAACGGCCAGAATATAGGAGCAACCAAAATGGCCTAGTTATAGTCTTTGAGGTGTTGTTCTCCCAAATTGCTTACTTTTCATTGAACTTTGCAAAAATCAGTCATAACTTGAATACTATTTCTGCCTACAGTTGCTGTCCATAGACAGTTAGATTTTCTTCCACTATTAAGGACTAGATACAACAGTGGTTTATATCATCTGCATAACTGTTTATTAACATCTACGGAGCTGAGTGGATCCTTTGTGCTTGATGTTATTGCCGTGACCAAGTTGTCCTGATAATGCAAGTCATTTGTAATTAATCATTGTTATGATGCAGGAATGTGGATCACAACAATATCACTGTAAGCTGCTGACTGTGCATTCACAAGAGTTCAAAGTTCATCTGTGTAGGTAGCTCGTAAAGTTCAAGATGTCTCGTATAAAAATGAGTTGGCTATTGCCCCTTACCAGAGCAAAGGTTATATAGAGGTCAATGCCAACTAAGGGATGATACCTGACTTGCTATGGCCCTTACATGTGTTGTAATCCTGAGGTTTCTTGTTCAAAGCCTGTTCTTACCCAAAATATATTTGCTCTCCTCAAAATGTAACAATATGAGGTTAAAATGATGTAATCCATACAATGTGACCACAAACCTATTTCCTACAAATGACCTCACCTTAGCAACACTCTGCATGAGACTATAACCAAGTCCATGACCTGTTAAACAAAGAAAACAATTCAATGTTATTAGAAAGAATGTAACAATTATTACAAGAACTGTTAGTTTCTTTGGGAGTGGGTTGATGTCCGTACTCCTGGCCCTACTCCCTAATGTCAGTTCCCTGTGGTACCAGTGCTCATTTATCCATCTGTAATACATTACCCAAATTTCAGAAAGACTAACAAATAGCTGGTATTTCTACCATTTGTAATATCATGGTTTTGACCAAAACACAAGATGAGCCAACAAATATGTTCCAAATGGTGTTAAATGAAGAAATAAAAGGTTCCTTGCAAATTCTTTGAAAGTCTAGTATTTCTCCTCTCTTCCCTCCGCCAGAGAAAAACTAATATCTGTTCATTCCCAAGTCAAACAGCAAAACCATTATTTTCTTAATTAAACTTTCCCTAACTTTCTCTGCCAGTCCCACCCTAGAAAACACCATATGTATCAAACCAAGTGTCTCAGTCAAACAGCCAAACTACTAGTTTTCTTAATTGAATTTTTCTAACTTTCTCTGCCAGTCCCACACAAATGAAAACACCATATGTATCAAACCAAGTATCTCCTTTGTAAGAGAGGTTGGTTAAATTTGCATTTTCATCCACAGTGACAATGAGTCACTGTAAGGTTCTGTCCATTTCTACTGTTACAAATTATGTGTGCCAGATATGACAAGCGCCTTAAAAATTCCTTCACAAATTGGTTGAGAAGTTATACACAAAAAATCGTGGGATATGTTGAATGCTATTTAATAATTACGAATCAAAAGAAATGCAATGAAGCAAAAGTTTTAATGTGGATTGAACGATCAGAATAATTTAAATCTGATTTCACTACATTCCAAAATTGGTGAAATAAATTTGAAACTTGTTGCATCTGATGTCCAAAAACTTTTACAAAAATTGTCATCATCTGCCTAACATCTGTGTATTCTTAAAAAGTTACCAAGTTAGTCTCAACTATTCTCTAATTGCATGTAATTTCAGGAAACCTCATAACAAAGTTTCATCATTGTTTAGCATCAAAGGAATATGTATTTTTACTTACCTGATAGGATTTGACAAAGACAGATGACTTCCTTATTATTAACAAAACCAATTAATTAGATAGTTAACTGTAAATGTCATACAGCTCAAAACAGAGATAAAGAGAGTCGGTGGTTTTATTTACCTCTGTGTTTTGGGCAGACGTAGAGATCCTCCATGTAGGTCATTCTTCCAACCCAAGTACTAAAACAGAAACTATAGAGAGTATACCCCACTGTTACAGGGGTGGCTTCATTGGAAGGTTGATGAATCAGCAACAAACATTCATACCAACTGGTTAAACTATTAGCCAAGTCTGTAAAATAAACCAGAAAAACAACAACATTGAGTGGTTCCGATCCCTAAACATTTTCATCATGTGGTACAGTATGCCATGCATGTTAATATTCATGAACTTGTCCACACCAAAGTGAACAGGATTATCCACTGAGTAATGTAGCAACATATTTAAAGGAAGATACCAGGAATCAGTTATCATGTTAGCAAAGTCTATTTAGTGACAGAGTATAAAAATAGATGCATGTATGAATGTGAATGAGGTCAAAGTTTATGATCTCATAAGCATGTATCTACATACATTGTTTTGTAACGCCCAGCCCCGTTACTAGTAAGGTTGACTGGAGGGCATGTGAGTGTGTCGGAATGGCTGAAGGCCTAACTCCGGTCAGGACAACCTTAACAATTTACTAAATCATACACACAAATATAAGAGACAACGTGAGTTTTGGAGGCAGAACTTTCAACCTCAAATTAAATGTTTATATTAAAGGCAGCAAAACTTTAGCTTAGTAAAGCATCCTCCCCCCCCCCCCAACATTCCCACCCTATCCGGAGCGTTGAAGGGCAGCTGTCGGACTTGCTTAAACTTAAACAAATTCAGTACAGTAGAATAATATATAGTTTACCTTAAAGTCAACTGGTCGACCAAACAAACATGCACAAGTTAAATGTTTATATTAAAGGAATCAAAACTTAGCAAAATAAACTTTACCACATCAGGCCTCCAAAAACCCCAGAAAACCCGCCTAAACCCCGCCCTGAAATCACAGAACCTATATCCCCCTACCCAACCAACAGAAGGAACTGGGACACAACCACCTGGGATACCTCAACTATACTACCTGTACAGAGGTGGCCCACAACCCCTGCAATAAATATTAGCTTAGTAACTAAACCCCCCCCCCCGCCAACTTTCCCACCCTATCCGGTAACCTTGAAGAGCTGCTGTCGGACTTGCTTAAACTTAAACAAATTACAGTACAGTAGAATAATATACTGTATAGTTTACCTTAAAGTGAACTGGTCGACCAAACAAAAGTGCACACAAATATATAAAGAAAAGAAGTTGTCTCAAAAAAACCAAAAATGCAAGTGCCACATAACTCAACAGAGAACCTTTGCCCAAGTTCCCAACCCCAGAAACCGGCATTCATGAACCCTAACGAAACATATCACGTAACAGAAATTATATGCAAAGTAACAACAGAAATAACAGGGCGCTATGTTTGTAAACACAACAGAATAAGAGGGTGCATACAGTATTATCCAAGCACATGTATAAATCTAAATTAGACATACAGTACTATTTCAGAGATATCTGATGAAGAAGTTTATGTTCACTGATTAATATTCCTGATATGCACACAAAAATCAACACGGTTGATTGGATGAATGTAGTGTGACAAACCTAATATGCTAAGGATGAAAACCATGGAACCTTTTTGTTCTTGTCTTGTGCTTAAAAGCCATTTCTTGCAATTTAATTAATATTTAAATAATGACATAAAGTTGTGGACGTCATGCAAATGTGCTTATACCAAAATCAACATACTTGTATTTACATTAAGCCCCACCCACTGATTAATATTAATGAGATGAGAACCAAGAACAATAGAGCACATCTGCATATCATGGGGCATCTATATAACAAGTATCACATTGATTGAAATTGTGGTTGTTGAGATATCGTGTTTACAATCTGTTTTTGACAATTTCCTATAAGCCCCACCCACTCAGGAATGTTTATAAGGTAAAATTTGTTTGCAAAGAACATGCACTTACCATGTAGTTACATTGGACAAACCGTTGAAGAGATATTAAAATGTTGACATGTAAGGCCCCCCCCCCGCCCACTCATTAATATTCAAGAGATGGGACCACACACAATAGGGCACATTAACATATCATGGGGCATCTACCTACCAAGTATGACATTGATTCCACTTGTTGTTGTTGAGATATTGTGTTTACCAACAAGCTATCACATACACTCACATGCACACACACACACACACGCCATCATTACTGCATTGGTTTTTCTTATCATCAAAAGCAAAAAGCACTTTCTGCAATGTCATAATCTTTAATACGTTGATATCTATCAGTACCCGATGGAGATAAAGAGGTGTCCCTCAGATGGAATATTTGAGTAATTTCCACCCAAAATATCCTGCAGAAACCATTTGAACAGAAATGTCACATCCTATTGTATTTCATTGTCTTACTCTTTAAGAGTAAAGCTACATACTCTCAGCCCACAAACCACTCGCTCCTACAAACCTTCCTCCCCTTCCCCACTCCCTCCCAGCTCCATCACCTCAATAATGACATTAAAGGTTATTTGACAATGGCCTGAAACACAGCTACTGTAGCTGTAGATCAGTAAAGTGAAGCTTTGTTAATTCAGTGGCATGCATGTATTAAAATGACACCATACTTACTGTACTAATGATAGCACAGAGGTACTGTAATAAGCCAACTGTGAGACCTTACTAGGTTTTTAAAACAGATCCTTCTTGAAAATGACACCCTCTATTACCAACACTGACATACCACTAAAAGAAAGGCAAGATGGCTGACGAGACATATCCAGCTAGAGCAGCACTACTGGCACAATCAGTTCTTGCTTTAAAATCAGTGAAACTATGAATATTTTCTACATAAATTAAATTATTTTAAACTATTTCTAATGCTTTGTTTACTTGCATTGTGTTTTCACTTTCTCATTCTCATTCAATCTACATAACAGAACAAACCTTTAATTAGAGATTAATACCCATATCAAATCTCAATTTTGCGGACACATAAATCAATGAAAAACAGCTTTAACGTACTGTTCCACAAATTTTTAGGTTGTATGCAAATAGATCTGAGACAGTTTCATGTAGATATTTCATGTATTCTTACCTTGTGCTCTTATCTGTGGTCCTTCAGGCATATTCTCATACTCAGCAAGCTCTTTAACCAGCCTCAGAATATCATCAGCATCCTTCACCTCTGCTTTTCTGATAAAATACTTGTCAGCCATTCCTGACAAAAGGACATGGATGGGAAGATTATGATTAAATTCAGTTCAACGGATGAGGCCCAGCCTCCACTACAGATGAAAATTTAAGGTTGAGATGGTTTGAGCCAATATAAGGCAGCCAGAAGCAATTTACTCCTAGTTTACACTGTGGTGTAAGGGGGAAAACTGTTCCTTTTTCAACAATTTCAATGCAAAACCAGTGCAGTAACAGTCTGCTCAACAACCAATGAAAGAGTGTGATTTGTGATGGTTTCTCTTACCACCATTCTGTTTGATCATAATTTTTCCTGGCAACCAATCAAATGACAACTCTTTGTGTCATAATAGTAGCTCACTTTTAATGTGTAATGTGGGTGTGACTAACAAAGGTCAAACAAAGTAACAGTCTAGTTCTTCATGTACAGATCACAAGTAGTTTGTCATATTACAAATTTGAATATTAGCATGTATGTAAATACAGTCATTATTAATTACATGCATTTAAGATCGTTACAGTTAAGAAATGTGTTCCCTTTGACAGTACAATTTGAGCATTTGCTCAAATGATACTGTCAAAGCAAACACATTTCCCAGCAAAAATATAACGTTTCTATGACATTTTGAGAAGGGCGTAGAAATGTTATTACAAGATATTATTGTACATCGTTTATATAACATTTTGTAGATATCATATTAAAACATAAAAACATGTAAATAACATTTTCCTAACATATTTAAAAAATTATTTTCTACATTGTTGTAAAAATGTTTTGAAAACATTTGGAGGAAGGCATCGAAAAAGCGTAAAAAATGGAAAATATCAAGCAACTTCAATTCAACACAGCTTCCTGCAGGGGAAAGCCTTTCATTTTGATCAAAATATTGCTGATTTTGTTCAGAATGTCATAACATTATTATAACACAATCAAAATGTTTTGATTAAGAATTAAACCATTTTAAAAATGTCATTAAAATGTTTTCACCAAACTTTTGTCCGGTGTACTAAACTGTTATTAAAATAAAATAACATGTTAAAGAATCTTATATACTACAGTATGATTTTGATAACATTTTGAAAACATCGTCAAAATGTCTTCTTAAAACATTTTGATGATGTTATTAAAATATTTTAAGCAAAAAATTATGCTTGATGTTGTAAATATATTATTAAAATGCTATAAAATAAAAAAAAGATATATCATTTGAAGTAAATACTAAATAAAGAGTAACCTGTGTCTTGGGGTGTATTTGTAACTTCATTTAACTGCATTTTGTCTAGATTAAGTTGTTTTACTTGATTTTGATATTCACAGCATATCTAAGCAACAATTAATGGTTCACTTAAATCAGTTCACTGGTTCAGTATTTTTATGCTGGCAATATGTCTATAGACATAAAAAGCTAATAAAATATATATAATATAATATATAAACTAATACAGCTGAACGGTAATATAAGGTTTTAAAAAGAGTTCCAAAGGTGTGAAGGACTAAAACATGATATTGCAAGAAATGCTAAAATTTTGTTCTGACAAATTTCCCAAAAACAAATAAAAAATAAATTGACAGATTCCATACATGTGGTTTTGAACGCTCAATGTAAGTAGATCCCTTTCGTCTTTGGCATAGGTCAAAGGTCATCTGGGATCAAGAGAATGTGTTTCCCACTTTCACTGTTTCAGTTGCACGACCAGTGCTTAAGTACTATGTCATAGTATGAAGAAAGCCTTACAAATATGTCATGTAATGTTTGAAGGCAAAACCAATACAATCCACATTTCACAGTGTGTTACTCTATGATCAATCATGTTTTGTTTTTCTTGGTTCCAAACAGAGACAAACTTCTTTGGCACAGAAGAGGAAAAGAACTTCCTTGGAAGAAGATGGTGGGTATTCAGAGTGATGATTGTTTGCTATTATGTATACACATGAGCTTTCTCTGACAATGTCATGATTTGTGCTTTATTCCAATAAATTGACAGTACAGAAAGCATTCAAGTCTTATTAACTCTTTTCTGACAGTGTTGGAAGCACCAGACAGTGCCAACCATTCTGAATCTCATGTTTCATTACATTCACAACTCAAATAACCCGTCTTAAGTACTCACAGAAGTTTTCGTAACGCTTTTAGATGCCTGACATTTTCTATAACATCATCATAACATTTGTCAATATATTACTAAGTCCTCCATTTTGACCCTAACTTTGAAGAAACAACAGACAAGGTGCACAATGGAGGTGCCAACTTACTGCCTGATTCACCAATACCAGCAACCATAAGACATGGAGAATACTTTCAGTGAACATTGCAATCTACTATTTTTACAAATTGGCTCAAAATTAAAAATCCCCATTTAAAAGTTCTTGAAAAATCCATTCTAAAAGGTTTTGTCAATAGAAGATCATTGGGGTGCATTGACTTTCAGTGCATTGGAACCAGGGGCATCAAACCCAATTGAAAAGTGTGGGTGGGGGGGGGGGGATATAAATGACTGAACACGGATGAAACTGAAGGAGTGTGTGCCTAGTGTACACTGCAAGTGCCAATAAATCTTCAATGCATAGGTTACTTGCCTGCCTATGGCAAGTAACCAAACAAGGTTTTCACATTTTGCCCTCTGCTGACCCCAAATGACCATTGACCTCCACCCAAACCAATAGGGTTCTGGTACTCATTATAGGAAAGCCACATGCAAAATATGAGAGCAACTAAGTTTCCCATCTGGAGATATCATGTCTACAAGAATTTCAAGTTTTGACCACTCTAGACTTTAAAGGCATTGAAGACTCGCCCCAAGCCATGTGCCGCACTCTGAAAGAGTTAACTTTCCGTCACTTGCAAGTGAAGTTTTCTTCTTGTCACTACAAAATGCAGACAGTAATGAGACATGATACCTTGTTATCTTTTATCTAGACCTGAGATGTCCATCGCTGCTTTGTACACTGTGTTGTGGGTATTGACTGTTCACTAGTGTCTAATTACCGATGGTAGCAAGCTGTGTGTGTGTGTATTTTCTGGGATCGATGGTGGTGTCTAACACTTCTGTTACATCTCATTCCAAACTCGGTCAGATTACCGGCATGAGACGTTTCTTTGTGCACGAGTCTTCACACCCTTTAAATGAACTCTGACCTACACCAAATTGTATAAAAACTTTACACTACATAACGTTATCCTACAATGCATACAAGAGCGCCTTTTGATGTTCAGTTCCTGGAGATATAGCATTTATTTTAGATTTTCACATTTTGCCCTCTGCTGACCCCAAATGACCTATGACCTCCACCCAAAACAATAGTGTTCTAGTACCAATTGGCTTATAATAATAAACCAAATGCCAAATATGAGAACTTGCAAATATCACCTCTCTTGAGATATTGTGATTAAAAGCTAGGGCATCACATGCACAACATTGCACACACAGGCACACACACGCACACATACACACACGCAACTCTAATGCATAGGTTACTTGCCTGCTTTTGGCAAGTAACCAAAAATAATATATTGACAGGAGATAAGAGAATGCTGTGCACAGGCTTTCATTAGGAGTGTTAGCTCAGTGGTTAACGCCGGTGCCTTCCAATCATAAGGTCCCCAGTTCGAGTCACTCCAAGATTAATGTATGTCGTCCAGTTACAAAGTTGTTGACAATTCATAATCATGGACATCAAATATGAATCTAAGAGACTGACTTCCGTAAGCCAATGAGGCTTCTTCGAGAGTTCCTGCTTGCAGGAGGATCTAAAATACATACATTATCAGCTGGCTTAGCAGATAGCCTCAGTGATGTATGAACCTGATAGGCCTACACGTGTTAGTAACTAACCCTGAGGGGGAGGGACATTTGATATTGTGTCTCCCACCCTTCAGAAAGTTGGGGAGGGGAGTGATTGACCCATATGTGACCCCCATGATTGACACCCATAATTGAAACATGCATTGACTTTTAATGAGATACAGGCTATTTTGTATGAACTATGATGTGCTGATGAGAGTCAGTGTCCTAGTAATTTGTATGCGAATTAGCTGGACCCCTATAAAACTTCTGTGAAAGCTTCTTAATGTCTGAAAGAACTTCCTTGTCTGTAGAAAAGTAAGAATTACAACTAATGCAAGCCTCACTTGCTTCCAATCCAAGCTTTAAAGGTAGTCTGTATATGCCCCATATAATAACATGCTATAATTGCTAGAAGTTTTCAAAAGTATTTTCTTGCAGGCCTTTACTCTCCAAATTGTTCTCAGACATTTCTATGAAACACACAAGATGGTTGAATGTCTAAGTGAGGGCAATTTCCTCGAAGGTTGTAATAAAAACAGTTCAAGAATATTGACCAAAGGTGACCATATTTGAATATCTAGCATATTTAAGGCCAATACAGCATACCTTTAACTCACTTCTTTACATGAAACATATAAAAAGTGCGTTCCCTGCGGTTATATAACGTATATTCAAGGTAAGTTCTTGAACTACGTGAACTAGGTAAAGGAGGGAATTGACACCAACAGAGGTGCATAGCACACATCAATCTTCAACTCAAGGGCCTAAGTTAGGCATAGCCTAGAATACAACGTTAGCCCGTATGCAAGTGTGTGGCCACGGTCAGGCCTGTTCATTAACATAAAGAGGCATTGCCTTCGCGGAAACGAAATGTTTAAAAAGATGGCCCAATACCACACGGAGAGACCGATATCACTAAAACAAACAAGAGTAAAACTAACTTTAACATGCAACTAACTGTAAATTTTGCAACCTCGAGAAGCTTCAGACGTCAGAAGTACTGTGCAGAATGCTTGCAGTGCGTACGGTCGTCGTTACGTATCTTGTAAATCTACTACAGCAAAGTTCACCTTGAAATATCTTTGACTACAGTCTAGTACTATATGGACGATCGAGAAGGTGCTAAGCATGTGCTTGCAAACAGCAGACGACACCAATATGAAGTTAGCAGCAAATTCAAAAGAACATTCAGCCGAAAATTAAGCCTTGCATTCGCTTTATATTCCAACAGGTTGTCACAGGTTATGGTATAACCATGGTATGGTTATGGTATGGTATAACCATATAGTCCGAAATTCATAACATTCATCGCTGTAGGGATGAAACTCTGTCCGGTAACCACGCTTTCAACTTTCGCATTATATCATTACCTTTATGCTGGACTAGGAAACTGCTGTATAAGGAATTTTGGCATGCTCATAATAACCCAAAGAAACTTTTTTCTTATTAAAAAACTTAAATTTTGAGCAATTATGCTTAACATTCAACTTCACTTGCGGGAATATCCCTTTAACACCTAGGAGAAGTTTGCGACACATTTTTGGTAAGTGCAAAAATTTGCAAAATGCTGTTTTGATCTCATCCCTACACATGTATTAATGTACATGGCAATGATACATTGTAGTCAGTTTGCTGTTGAAGCCAAACCCGAAGACGTCAAACTTGGTGGGTGTTACCTGGGCGTGGGATATAGTGCATCCGTTCATATGGTCAGGGACCAAAAACAGACTTTTGGCTGGTATTTTTACCTCTGTGTTCTGGGCGGATATAGCCTGATCCTCCAATAAACGAAGTACTACAGCAGAACTTAAACGTGGTATAACCTCCTCAGATGGTTTATATATTAACAGTAAACAGTCTAACCAGCTGGATAAATTGTCTGCAAACACTGATAAACAGAAAAGCATTTTTCTTCCCGTAATCAAATGATGATGCAAATTCATTGTTTGCTATGGCTAGGGTATGTAAGCATAGTGGAGGCAACATACATTCCAAAGTGTGGTGTCAAGCCAACAGTTTGAGGGGGGGGGGGGAGGGAGATTGCACCCAAAAAAAAGGGAAAACGCACCTGTAAACGTCAATGGGGGCTTTAGGAGGCTTTAAGTTTTACATGAAATTCCCAATTGTAACAAACTTTAATGTCATCTAACGACGGTCGTTCATTTACAATGTTGAATGGGGATGTTGATCGATTCCGAGACCGACTTCCTATATAATTACAATTGTACATTTTTATTGGCTTGGAGTGCAGGCCCCCCAGAAGTTCAAATAGTAGTTATTTTGGAGCATGTCAGAAAGAGGATTTACAATTACATTTCTCTGGATGTATCTCAAGGCCCTGGTGGGGTTCCAGCAAGCCCTAATGGGGTCCAGCAAGCCCTGTCGGGTTCAAATTTGTCCTAGGGGGATCAGGGAGCCATTATTGGAATTTGAGAAGAAAATGTCGTGTCTTTACTCAAATATACAGTTACCCATTAGTATATTTACATTTTGTTCTATAATTTGAATTTTTCATCATGGTGTAGCCATTGCATGACTGTTGCCTTAAATGATCCAGATCTTGATTGCAATGAACCGGGCAGAGCCAAATCAATGTAAAAAAGACAATTAGTTTGTATATTTTGTTAAATGTAGCCTATATTATATGATATTTTTCTCAAAGTCAAAATTTCATCATGGCTATTGCCATGGCAACAGCCCTAATTGGGGTTGACTATGACTTTCAATGGTCCTGATTATGATTGGTTTCACCAGGGCAGCTTTAAATATATATACTTAGACACTTATATTGTGCTTTTATGTTATTTAAATACAAAGATATGACATTTTCTCGAATTCCAAGTTTTAATAAATGTATTGTCATGGCAACAGCCCTGGTGGCCGCACCCACCACTAGTTAAATGGCACACAACCACATTTGATAGCTGAGGGTCCTAGTTAACCAAAAATCATGATGGGTGAAAACTCTAAGGGGAGGGAGGGGGTATTCGTTGGCCCATAGTCTAATTAGATCTGATGGTCCCACCCAGTTTTAAAAGGAAATTCAATGGGACGTAATATTTTCTGTCTTTTAGTTATGGTTATGCTTAATAACTCCCTAAAATAGAGATCATCAAATGACTGTAACCCGTCGGATCTCTAGAATTAGAGTTAGTCATGCAATTTATTGCTTGACTATTGGCTAGATCAGATCACGTGACACAAAGTTACCGCCAAACACAGAATACATGCAGGCCAGCGACGTAGCCAGGAATTTGAAAGGGGGGGAGCACTTTTTGCGATTGATATGGATTCTCAAATTTGTAGGCACGACTATCTGAGCGGAGCGCCACCATCGGTTGGCGCGGAGCGTACAAGAAAATTTTTGGTTTTACAAAACCCCCAGATGGCCGGAAACGGCCCTTCCCGAGTGTTCATTCTGGTTCCCTGGCCTCTTGCTAACTTGAGACACCTCATTCAATATCACTTTTAAACCCAAAAAACAAACGAGTTAAAATAGTACGTAATTCAATACTACATAATGTATTAAAATTAGCAAGGTATACATGTACAGAGCAGTGTTACCAGCTTTAGCGTTTTTACTCTAGATCTAGCGTTTTTTGGCTTTTCTGGGGTTCTAGCGTACGTTTTTTCTAATTTTGGTAATTCTAGCGTTTTTTGCCTAAAACTAGTTAAATCTACCAAAAATAGACCATTTTTCAGATTTTTTAGACCAAATTCTTACTTGGAGACCCATCCAAATTTATTTTGAGTATTTTTGCCCAATCTTTGGAATTTCCTACCGAAAATTTCCATATTTTTTTCAAATTTTCTGGGTCAGACTATCACTCAAATCAACTATTCAAAATCTATTTTGTGATCGGTGACCATTCCTCCTACGAATCTGTGCTAAATTGACTCGAAACAGCACGAAAGTTAGGGAAACTACCATTTAGCGTTTTCTGGGGTTTTATTTTCGCAAATCTAGCGTTTTTTCGTCAACTGTCGCTGGTAACACTGGTACAGAGTAGTCTTACTTTTCAACTTCTGATACTTGTAGATACAAAGATAGGCCAGAAATGTCTTTGACACAACTATGGCCAGTAGTTGTCTTTGATACAACTGTAGCTAGTAAATGTTTAAGTTAGCCTAATAAGAGAAGGCGAGAGCTATCCGACGATTGCCATCTGATGCAAATTTCTCAACTGTTTTCTCAACTGAAATATTATCTGTGTAAACGGGTTCTTAACTACATGTTAAAAAACTGGCAAGATCGGATCCTAGTCTTTTGAATGAAATCGCACGCGATAGAAATGACATCCTAGATGACAGAAGAATAGGTCACCTAATTTAGCCATGTTCTTGCTACGTTCATTTCAATAGTGTTTCCTGTCTATCGACTCTTAAACTCGTCCAGCAAGCTTATCGATTTGAATTATGGGTGTTTTTAAAAAAAGGATAACTTGGGCAAAAAAATGTAGGTCCGGGCCTACAGTGCTACATATATACTGGCTACGCCCCTGATCATATGATATCATTATCAACAGATTTTGTTTCCTGTTTGAATTATTTTACATGTTCTTTTACATAATATATCGAAAGACAAACATAGTGCTCTTTTACAATTTTTCCAGTAGGATGATTCTTGTTTATTGTCAAATGTCTGGACTTTAATAAATTTGACGAACTTAAACTGATGGACAATATAAACTTTCATATTTTGTAATATAGCCAGATATGCAGTGGCCTAAAAACAAATATCGTTATCGCAGTGTATTAGCAGTGTAATAATTATTATAGGAAGTGCGTATCACGTACGATTGCTAGCTTAGCTTCATAACATGCTGTTCGTGCAACAACTTAGGACGGCTCATAGAACGAATGTTGTGGACGTTTTTGTGCATATACGGTTCGTGACATTCCATAGAGTGCGGTTAGGTAGGCAATATATATGTATTTTATTACGCAGTGGCCAACTGTAGGCTTGTAATTGGCTATAAGCTAAATTTAGCTAATTGCATCTGCCAAACTAAGTAAGTAGCTGAATCAGTAGGCCTGAATGTTACTACGATTACAATCGAGTTAACGGAGCTGACGAGTATTCAAGATCAAAAGAGCACTGACAAAATACCATGCTAAAAAAACGACAGTTTGTAAAAAAAAAATCAACACTGAAAGGGGGGGAGCGGTCGCTCCCCCTGCTCCCCCCCCCTGGCTACGTCCCTGATGCAGGCTATTATCTTGAGGTCGGGGTATAATTACTCATTTATGTGTGAATACAACTTAGATTTAGTTATAGAGAAACTCAAAGATCCAAGTTAACTTAAAATGGTAACTTTAAGAAAACAGGGAATATAAACACAACCCATACCCTGATATTATTCTGGCAGACGGGAATTGGCTGACAGTAATATTTACGAAGACGTGATGTTCCTCACAAAAATTCTGGACGAAATAGGAAATCAGTTTTTACTCAATGCTCCTTTTAGAGTAAAAAACATGGTAAATCACGTATGTTTTTTCACGTTGTTGCCAATGATTAAATCAGAGGCCGTTATGATGAAAACTTTTCAGGGCATCAAATGCAGTTTTAATATCGCAAAAGCGTGATTGCTGGCTAACACTAACAAAATAAAGCGTCTTAGGGGTGTCTGGAGATCATACAAACATTTTACATTAATTAGAATAGTTCTCGTTTCTCTTTCCTTTTTTTACCATATTTAATATTCCTCTTTGAAGGGTATTTGATTTTTAATTATAAATAACCAAATGACGATTAAAGGAATACTATCGATGGGAACCAATGTTAACGATCAATGTCTACAAGAATGTAGTGCGGGCATGGGTGAGCGAAGAGGGAGTAAGTGTGTGGAGAGGGGGGGGGGTCCCGAGGAGTTCTCGGCTAAAATTACAAAGCATCAAAAATAAAGAAAGGGAAAATAGCGTATATCATCAAAAATTTTATGTTCATGGTACAATTTCTTTAACTGTTGAACAGCTTTTTGTGTTGATTGATTTGATCAATTTTCGGCAGAACTTTGATACTAACATCACAACAATAAATTTCATTACATTGACTTGTCAAATGCTTTTTGAAAATATTGAAGAAAAAGGAACAAAATTTTAATTGATTTTACATTTGATCAATATTTCATAGCAAAGAAAAAAGAAAAAGGGAAAAAAAGGTAAGATATCAAATACTCTGTAAGTAACGTTAATATGACTTGTTAAATAAAAACAAACGAAAGAAAAGTTGGTTAGATCTATCAGTTGCAGTTTCAAATGGAAAAGGAGGGAAGGATCAAAATTGTAGTTTTACACACAAAGACGTGCCTGCTGGCTAACATTAAAATGAAGCGTCTGATGGCCGTCTATAATAAACATCACAACAGATAAATACATGCTAGATGAATCTCTTTTATTTTGTTGTCCTTCGTCTTTAATATATGAAAAGCAAGAAATTGGATAGTGAAAGAAAGTTTTGTGATCACCTCGAGTAGGACAGTAGAAACGTGGGTGCAGAGGTTGGAAGAGAGAGGATCTCACGGCATCTCGACATTTGTAGGCCCTTCATTAAATTTCCAATCGGTCCTTCAGTATCAAGAAGACGTGCCTGCTGGCTGACATAGAAAATTAGATTTTTCTGAGTCGCATCTGCAATTGTTATCAATATCTCAAGTCATGAGAAAAATGTTTTATTCCGTTCTTCATATCACAAAGGAAAACGAATTTAACAGGTGAGAGGAATTAGAAGAAAGTAATAGAAGAAAGTCAATTTTTGAATCAATGGTAAATAACATGAACAAAAATGACTTTAATTACAATATTTCGCATATAGCCAATCATCGATCTTTTAGACAGAATTATGTCCTCTCAATCATACGCACATTGGGAGCAGGGACATCCAGCAAGCAAGCAGGGAGAATCCCCTGCTAGGGAGAATCCCCTACTAGTGAGCAGGTAAACTTCGTCTAACCTCTGCCAATCGTAGTTCACAAGGGCGGCGGAAGCACTATTAATCTGGGGGGGCACCGACATCAAAGGGCACTTTGCAGAAATTCGATTGGACTGATACAGCCTTATATTTAGTACCCTTTATAACTCTTATTGTATTATCTTATTTGCGTATACACATCACTCCATCAACGCCCCCCCCCCCCTCAAGGAAAATATGCATATAGCACTGCACTATCCAATGTGCAAATTGGGAAACAAGGAACAAGTTTTCTTTTGAGACAAAATGAGGTGAAATCATGCTAGTTGCTAGTGTAGGAATCTTCCGAATTAGAGATTATTTCTTGTTAATATCTTAACCCTTTTTTTATCATTCGAAATAGCTTTGAGTTTGACCCACAGAAATTCATTAAAAGTCAGGGGCGTAGCCAGGATTTGCAAAGTTGTATGCACGACTATCTGAGCGGAGCGCCACCATCGGTTGGCGCGGAGCGTACAAGAAAATTTTTGGTTTTACAAACCCCTCAGATGGCCGGAAACGGCCCTTCCCGAGTGTTCATTCTGGTTCCCTGGCCTCTAATTGCCAACTTGAGACACCTCAATTTTTATGTAGAAAAGGGCACATTTTTAACCTGAGGAAAAGTGGGGGGCACGTGCCCCCTGTGCCCCCCCCCCCGGTTCCGCCGCCCTTGGTAGTTCATGTGATTGAAAGATTGAAAAGAGATTGGCCACTGTTGTATTATTCCCTTCTTTTGATCTAATGTCGGTAATTTTAAATCCATAGAAAGAATCAAGCAGCATGTAAAGCTCTTTTATGATTGTATAGAGTTTTTTTTTTAAATTGGAATTTCTTTTAAGAATGATTTCCCTTTTCGCATTCCTCCCATTTCATGGAGTATAGTTCTTAGGATCAACGTAATCTCTAATCCTACATGACTTGAAAGGAACTACAAGGAATGTTCCTATAGTTCACATGTTCTCATTAGTTAATCCTTCCCTATGATTCAGACTAACAAAAGCTAAAGCAATGCTTTGTAACAGGATGTTTTTCAAGATTAAATTTGTTGCATAAATAACAAATTTCAGGTGATGAAATGAAATGAATGTGTGAAAGTAAGTTGGCCTGACGTTTCGATCCTGGCAGGATCTTCTTCAAAGGCTAAATGACAAGTAACAGTAACAGAAGGGACAAAAACACGCACAGAATACAGACAGGTTAATGAGCACGGTGAACACAATGAGAAACATGTAAGGGGATTAGTAGACAAGGGATGGGGAGAAAAAAAGCAACAGGGGAAGAGGAGAGGTAGGAGATAAACAGTGGAGGGACAAAGGGAGGATTAAAGGAATGGGGTAGGCAATAAACTGGAGAAGGACAAAGACAGAAAGGTGTGGAGAAAAAAAGGATGGAAGAGAGCTGTGAGAAGAGGAGTGATGAGGGGGGAGGGAACAAGGAGGGGGGACATAAGAAAAGTTAGTCATGTCCTTCCTGAATGTTGAGCCCAAAAGGTTGAATGGTGCGAAGGCGTTGCATCCACAGCCTCTCTCTGCTGATTCGTACTAGGTCAGGACGGCTACCTAAGGATTCAATCCCCTGTAGGGACATATGTCGTTAATGGTATGGTTGGTAAGGTTAAAATGTTCTCCAACTAGGGTCTCAGTCTTCATGGTGTTGACTGTGGATCTGTGACCATAGAATCGCTTCTTGAGGGTGGTTTTGGTTTCGTCAACATAAATGAAATGAAAACAGAGTTCTGGGTGTAAGACAACAATTTTTTGTCCTATGTCAATTATTTCAAGCCCATTCTCTATGAGCAGCGATTCAAATACCTCTTCTCAAATCAGCAGGGGAGGAGGAAGCTTTATCTTCAGGCTTAAACCCAGTCATGATCGTCTGCATATAATGTAGTGATAAGGGAGACAACTAACAGCAAGATCTCTCTTGCAAGCCTAATCTTAAGCAACCTTTTGTGAATAAGAAGATTTCACGAAATCCGTTTTTCTTTTACTGCTTGTGTAGCCGGTCAAAAACGCAGTGACGAGGCTTAAATATATTTTTAGGTTTGGGAAGATTACAAGTGACACCTCCAAATTAGGGTAGGGCCGATTTACTCTGAGATCGTGGGGACAACTTAAAAAGGCGGAATGCTCACACAAAAACAAACAAATAAAGGTAAAGTGGTGTGTTTACGATGCACATGAACGTTGTATTAATATCAATGGGGTTACTTAAGGTTATATGTGAAATTATATAAATGGGTGTAACTTACATATCTCGGAACTCTTACTTCTTATAACGACTCCACTGAACTTAATGGAAAAATAATACTTATCAGTCCCAACGAAAATAATAACAAAATCGCGGCGCGGGTCGACCGAATACAATTTGAGAACGAAATTGTCTCCTTGGGGAACTTCTAGGGCGGTTCACTTAGTTGGGGACGTCTCCGGATTGGGTGGTTCTCTGGACAGCTCGCGATTCGGGGAAATAACCTCTTGGGGCGTCTCAGCTTGGGGCGTCTCTAGGAGAAACTGTTCATCACTCGGGTTGGGTCATCGCAGGGGTTCACTTCCGGATCCAAACATTGAATAAAAATGGGAATTTATAGTTCAGTTCCATCACAACAGAAAATTATATCGTTGCCAGATATTAGTACAGGATGAAATAAAGTTCTGCCTCCATTGGTACAGCTCCGGGTGATAAACTTTTATTAAATATGAAATTTCCTGGTAAAACAGTTCCAGGTTTTTACTCAAATAGAATATCCGTTTGTAGAACAAGCTCCAGGTATTCACTAAACTTCTATAAAAACTCCATGGGTAAATAGCTTCAATTAAGTGTCCATTTAACTTCTAATTAATTTAATACTGGTCCTCTACTCTATTACTGGTGAAGTTAGTCTAAGAAAATAATTATGATCTCGTGCCCAACCATTTCAAACTTAATCCTTCCCCTCTTCTCCTCTAACTATTACAAACTTAATCCTTCCACTCTTCTCCTCTAACTACTGTAAACTTAACTCGACATCAGTGTCTTATCTTAATTTCCCCCTACCATGCTACCCTATTCACTCCATCCCATAATAATTAAAATACATCCCATAATAATAAGAATACATCCCATAATAATAGTACAAGGCAACTCACACATGACCACCTTAAACCAATTAAACACAAAGCTTGGTTCATTGAATATTCATGATTTGGCCTTTGTCTCAACTTTCCCCCCTCCTACTCTAGACCAGTTTGCCCTCCACTTCCTGGTATCTGAGGTCCAGTGACCAACCAGCTGTCAATTAATACTTAATACATAATTTACCAGACACATTACTTAATTATGGTGTCCTTTGGTACATTTAACATAATAATCTATCACCAAAACATTCCTATCTAACCAAACAAAAGTTATAAAATTGTCTATTTAACCCACAGTTCTGAAAAGGGATAGACTCTTGGAGCTACTCATATATTCCTAGAAAATAGGACCACGCAAAACAATTACTTAGCTTAAGAAAAAGACAGGTCACACAGGGCCACCAGACCACTAACTGTTGCCATGTAGTAGTTAGCAATAAAAGTGAAAATTAAGGGAACTCATAAATCTACCAAGTAAAGGTTATTCATTGTCAAATGAATAAAAACAAACAAACAAAAGAAAATGATTAAATGAATAAAAACAAAGATAAGAAAATGAAAGAAAATGATTAAATGGATAGAAACAAAAGGTGGAAAATAAAAGAAAATGATAACTATACAAAACATTAACCAGGTTATGCTCTGGTTACACTTGCTTCGAAGTCATCGATAGTATCGGGCCATAAGCCTATTGTGCTTACGTCTTGGAGGAAACGACATTCTTACTGCTTGCTGCAATGTAAACAAAGACGAGCTTCTTGTTAATAAAAATATTCAGATCCGTTGTTCTAATGAGAGTAAAACAGGATGAATAGAGATTTCATTGAAGGCAGTGTCATTCACTGTTACCAATAGATTGTATTCAACCAGCAATACCAATTAAAGCTCGTTAAAATTTAACTTGTCAAATGGCTCAGAGGGTAGAGCAGTGGACTGGTAACCTGATGGACTGAGTTCGACTCCATCAATGAATCTACACGTTTAAAAATTCTTTTTCTCTTTCAGCAGTCCACGCTGAAGTCTTGATATATTAATTCAACCATATAATTTACTGGCTGATGTGGTGGCCGATGCTATAGAGGGTGACGAAAGACTCATTCCTCGTCGGTCGTGTAAATCGTGGCTAGGGTTCAAGACAAGCCTCTGGCGATAATACCTCTGGCTGTGGCATGGTGCTTTTTGTGGCCTAGGATCCCGTACCATGTCTCCCTTGTTGTCGCAAAAGAACCCGGGAGGATGCGCAGAGGGTCGGTCAAATCGACCAGAAGCGTACTAGGTGGCGTGCGTGAATCCTTGCCTTTGGCCAGAGTTTGGCCAGAGGTGGGGACACTTTCTGCGACCGGCATGCTTGCAACCACCGTCCACTGAATACGTGGCCTGATGAGGCGCTATTCTCCTAAAAGTAAATCTACGGATGCTTTTAAGAGCCATATAATTATTTTATATTAAAGAACACCCTGTTTCAAACTAGCGCCATCGAATACCTCAAAAGCCGTTTTTTTTTCTTATCACTCTGAAAGTGGAATGGATTTTATTGCAATGGCAAGGGCGGCGGAACCGGGGGGCACAGGGGGCACGTGCCCCCCCCCCCCCCACTTTTCCTCAGGGTAAAAATGTGCCCTTTTTCTACATAAAAATGTAGGTGTCTCAAGTTAGCAAGAGGCCAGGGAACCAGAATGTACACTCGGGAAGGGCCGTTTCCAGCCATCTGAGGGGTTTGTAAAACCAAAAATTTTCTTGTACGCTCCGCGCCAACCGATGGTGGCGCTCCGCTCAGATAGTCGTGCATACAACTTTGCAAATCCTGGCTACGCCTCTGACTTTTAATGAATTTCGGTGGGTCAAACTCAAAGCTATTTCGAATGGAAATAATTTGTCAAGATAAATTGACAAGAAATAAACTCTAATTCGGAAGATTCCTACATTAGCAACTAGCATGATTTCACCTCATCTTGTCTCAAAAGAAAAACCTGTTCCTTGTTTCCCAATTTGCACATTGAATATTGCAGTGCTAGTATGCATAATTTCCTTGAGGGGAGGGGGGGGGGCGTTGATGGAGTGATGTGTATACGCAAATAAGATAATACAATAAGAGTTCTAAAGGGTACTAAATATAAGGCTGCATCAGTCCAATCGAATTTCTACAAAGTGCCCTTTGATGTCGGTGCCCCCCAGATTAAAAGTGCTTCCGCCGCCCTTGTGCAATGGGTTATTTGTGGTAGGCTAAGCAACACATTCAAACAGTCATGCGGTTCACAAGGGTTTTGCAGGAACTTAATTAAACTCATTGCTTGAGATAAATGTGTTGGCAAAAATTTACACTACCTACACTATAAAACAAGCATTATATTCGTTGCAATGCCAGAGACATACAAGCCAGTGAGACCATGAGATAAAATTTTAATATACATACAATTCAATCTATATCACTTTTGCAAGAAAACCAAACTAAACCAGTGTCAATAAGGTCCCATTATAAGCAACAGTGTTGTAGCAAATTCCCATACGGATAGTAGGTAGTTTAGAAAACTGAGTGATTCTTAAAAACTTTGTTTGAGATTCACAAAAAAATATACCCTATATTGTGTTTTGATAACTTCAGGAAAAAAATTAACTTTGATATGCCGTGGACCGCTAAAAACCACTGCTCTCGATCTAGCTAGGGTTGTATAGCACATTTACTTATTTTTTGTTTGTTCTTTGGAATGACCCTTTAAACAGTTGAGGTTCACTAGTTGAAGTGACTGGACCTATTATTTTACTACACAGCCCATCAGAGTAGTTCCTCAGTTGCACTAACGAAACTCAATTGGAGAAATTAAAATGATATGGTCTCAAATAACATGTTTATAATTTATTACAAATTTGTTAAGGACATTTGATGTTGAATGCCACCCAAGTGTGCTCTGTTGCTTATATGAAGTTTAACGTACATATTCTGGTTGACCTCAAAAACAACGGATTGACATTAGCTATAAGAACTACCATGAGGAGCCGACTTCACCATCAACTTAGGCTAAACGAATATTCCAGAAATTAAGTATATTTAACGATACATATCTTGAAAAAAACTGGAATAGCTACAGAAACATTATTGGACTTAAAGTTGTCTGGTTTCTCTGTATTATAGCATATCAAGACTAAAATTCTGCCTTATTCATTATTTAATTATTTTAGTGAGTTATCAAGTTACAGCAAAATCTATCTGTCGATCATTCTCCCATGATTGAATACAGGGCATACTTTTTAAGAAAAGTCACCCAGGAAAGAACCTGGGCACGAAAACCAAACTATCGAACGTCTGATCCGCTCTCAACCCCAGTCCCCTTGCATCGAGACTATGACTATGTGATCATCGTCATGTGTGCATCACCATTCCCTTCGAAAGGGAACAGATACTACGCATGATCTTCTGGGATGTCTTCAACTCTTCGGTCGATCTGTTCGTTGTACACGTCTCAGGATAAAACTAGTATGAACACAGAAGAATGTTATCCAATTCCTTGTTCTTTATTCTATCTGTTTTACAAGTCAATGGACTACATTCGGATGAACAATGCACAGATGAAGAAAACTGCCATTACTGGAATACCAAGTAGTCCCCGTTATGTCCAACATGTAACACACTCATGGACTTTATCGATACTCATTGACGAACCACATCTTCCTTATTTGAAACAAGTTTATAACAATAGAGAGAGATTAATGCCATTCAAGTGGTGCATTTGCTTTCATATTAATGAAACCTGTACGACAATATGTTTACGCTATATAAGCAGTCCACAATTCACAGTGAACGTTTAGCGTTTAATCGGCTTCCGGTAACACTATGGGCCTACATGAAACGAACCATCTGATTGGTTGATATGCGTGAAATAATACGAGCGTACATGAAAGAGGAAATGTAATTGGCTTACATTTTTGAGATTTTTGACACAAAATTTACAGTTTTTTAATCTTTTCTAAATAATGTTAGGGTTCTTGAATGCCGAGTAATCTGTTTTGCATCTTAACATATTTTTTGTGTCATATTATCTCAATAAATATTTGTTACCCTCGCTGGGTCACGAAAGTTAAGAATTTCTGGTCAATGGCCCATGGTCTAATTACGGCATAAACTTATATTTACATAATGATTACTTTTAACTGTGAAATCTTAAATCCCACTTTGAAAGATCACCCCCCCCCCCCAACCTCTTCCCAAACCTCCATTACAGAGCATGTAACATCATTTCAGTGGCAAAGCCATTGCCTAACTCACTATTAATTGTGAATAATATATATATTTTCATAACTTTAATTCCACTTTGAAGGCTTTCCCGTTCCAACCACCCCTCCCCACCCACCGACACATCCATCTCATTTATTTCCCCACTACCATTTCTGAGAGTTTCCTTCGCGAAATATTTTCAAGCTGCAGAGCCTTCAACTGACTTATCATTTTGTAAAATAAAACTTTCAATAACTTAAGTTCCACCTTGAATTCATCCACTACACCCTCTGCCCAGACCCCCCCCCCCCCCTCCTCCCACGCCACCCCTGTCGTTTCCCACTCCATATTCCTCATCACTTCCCTTCATGATATCCTTTCAGTTGCAGAGCATTTACCTGACCCAGATGCGGCATTTCTCGATCGCCATGGCGGTAGGATAAACAGCATCCGTATTCTCTCATAGTTCTGTTTGGGGCCCGGACATTTGGTTGTTACTACACCTCTGGCACAACTTGATATTGAAGAATCCGTACATGATTGGATTGAGGCAAACATTCAGGTAGTTAAGAGACCAGAGGGAATCGAACACTACCGATGGTACAATGTTATTGACGAGAAATTCAACGGTCAACGCCACCGTTGGACGTATGACCTTCTTCCGAGCTCTCGGGACGGTATCGCCACTGCTCTTAAAAAACACGTATAGTGCACGCTTATCTGAAAAGCAACATGTGAAGAACATAGACAAAGACAAGGTGTAAAATATCATCTTATTCATGTAACATTAATGTACTTGTATGTCAACCCGCTGTATTGAGTTGACTCAACAATAGCAACGTTAAGCATTGGCGTGTATAGTCAAGTCGGCTGCGGTTTATATACTTTGGTAGGCCAGACAGATGTGGGTGTGTATGTGTATCTGTGTGAAGAAAAGAGTGTCATGAATTGTCCTATACCGTTTGACTTCCGATTGACTTCAGACCTGACGGTTGTGTTGTCGGGCATGGAATGTAGTGTTGCGGGGACATATGATGTCATAGTATCAAAGGTCAAAGTTCAAATAATAAAAAACTGCATTTTGACCATTAAGTGCTTACGGTGTACATTGACGATTATCTCACAGATGTAGATAGCCTAACTGTCTAACTTTGCAATAGACTGTTGTCTGATTAAAGAAAGGAGACAAAACGTAGAGTTATACTGATATAAGCGGGATTGTAATGATCAATGTATCTAACAAACGGCAAACATGGAATCACAATATTTTAACAACCTACATGATTACTTAGACACATTATGTGTAGAACTTGGCACCGAAATACTTAACGAGAGCATAACCCTCAACATTTGGGTAACCGCTTCAACATGAATACGAAATTGAACAATGTTGATAATGTAATATGATACAAAAAAGACCTCAGGTACAACTTTAGTCTTGATATAGAGTTTAGTTTTCGTAAAATCCAATTAAGGAAATGAAAGAATGAATACTAAAGATGATTCCATTTCGGATTAGAGATATGTAGCTTTAATGTATACTAAATTTATTAAACACAATGATACTTCAGGCCTAAATATATGATGACGTCGCCGTCAGTTGTAATAACTATTCCAAGAAATATTCTTTTAACCTCAGATTCACGACATTGCAACAATGAAAGACACTCAACAAATTTGTCCTTCATAAACGTGTACTATGTTGTATCCAATCAATGTTAACTGAAATCATAAAAGTCTTATATTTTCATATTGACTTTTGTGTTTCATCTGAGGAACTGAACTGGTCCGTGTGTTAGACTAAGAGGTCCAGTCACTTTAATCGATGAGTGTCAATTGTTTAAAGGGTCATTTTTGGGGTCAAAATTTAAAACTGATATAGAATAAAAACGTAGACCAAAAGCAGTGCTTTCGAAAGATGTTCAATAAATCAAATGTAATTTTATGGCGAAAATCATCCTTCAAGGAATACTCCAGCACACACTCCACTACTTACTCTTTCCTTTCTGATCCTAACATAACATGTTGTGTATTATTAGTGTGAATTGACAAATGACGCTGTCATTAGAAAACTTGATGAAAAAGACACCATTGGAGAGAAAAAAGGCAACGGACTGGGTGCACGGACTGACGTCATTGAATGACGCACCAACGTCTTGAGGTCCAATCACAGAGCTACTACTCCTAGTTCCGTCACAACTTGACTGTAATGTAATCACAAACATGACAATGAAGTGAAACATATGAAACAATGAAATGTAATGAAGCACGCAGAAACAGTGATGTGAATTAGTGTACATGAACAATGAGACGAAATAGACAGTAACAATGTGCTGAAATAAAAAGAAACAATGACTTGGAATGAAACACGCAGAAACAGTGAGACGAAATATACACCAACAATGTACTGAAAAAAAGGAACAGTGTCTTGGTATAATGGATGCAAAAACAGTGCAATGAATTAGCGTATATGAACATCGAGACGAAATAGACAGAAACAATATGCTGCAATGATACGAAACACTGACATGGAATGAACCACGTAGAAATAGTGCTATGAATTAGTGTACATTAACAATGAGACCAAAACGACAGTAACAATGTGCTGATTAAAAAGGAAACACTCACATGGAATGAAGCACGAAGAAACAGTGATATCAATTAGTGTACATTAACAATGAGACGAACTAGATAGTATTAATGTGCTGAAGTAAAAAGAAACGATGACATGGAATGTTACACGTAGAAATAGTGATATAAATTAATGTACATTAACAATGAGACGAAATACACAGTATCAATGTGCTGAAATCAAAAGAAACAATGACATGGAATGAATCACGCGAAATCATTGATAAAAATTAGTGTATATTAACAATGAGACGAAATTGACAGTTACAATGTGCTGAAATCAAAACAAAACAATGACATGGATTGAACCTCATAGAAATTGTGATATCAATTAGTATACATTAACAATAAGACGAAATAGACAGTAACAATGTGCTTAAAAAAAAAGATGCAATGACATCGAATGAACCACGCAGAAACAGTGATATGAATTAGTGTAAGTTAGCATGAGACGAAATGGACAGTATTAATGTGCTGAAGTAAAAGAAACAATGACATGGAATGAATCACGGAAAAACATTGATATGAATTAGTGTACATCAACAATGAAACGAAATAGATAGTAAAAATGTGCTAAAATAAAAAAACAATGACATGGAATGAACCACGCAAAAAGAGTGTAATGAATTAATGTACATTAATATTGAGACGAAATAGACAGTAACAATGTGCTGAAATTAAAGAAACAGTTACATGGAATGAACCACGTAGAAATAGCGATATAAATTAGTGTACATTTACAATGAGACAGTAACAATGTGCTGAAATTAAAAGAAAACAGTGACATGGAATGAACCACGAAGAAAAAGTGATATCAAATGATGTATATTAACAATGAGACGATCGAAATAGACAGTAACAATGTGCTGATGTCAAAGATACAACGACATCAAATGAAGCACAAAGAAAGAGTGATATCAATTAGTGTACATGAACAATGAGACGAAATAGACAGTAACAATGTGTTTAAATCAGAACAAAACAGTGACATGGAATGAACCTCATATCAGAAGTGATATCAAATAATGTACATGAACAATGAGACAGTAACAATGTGCTGACATGAAAATAAGCAATGACATGGAATGCACCAAGCGAAAACATTGATATAAATTAGTTCACATTAAAAAACGAGACGGAATATACAGTAACAATGTGCTGAAATAAAAAGAAACGATGACATGGAATGCACCATTCGAAAACATTGATATCAATTAGTGTACATTAACAATAAGACGAAATGAACAGTAACGATGTGCTGAAATAGAAAGATACAATGACATCGAATGAAGCACGCAATGAGAGTGATATGAATAAGTGTTAGTGAACAATGAGACGAATTAGATAGTATCAATGTGCTGAAGTAGGTTAGTTAGTGTAGATTAACAATGAGACGAAATGGACAGTATTAATGTGCTGAGATATAAAGAAACAATGACAAGGAATGCACCATTCGAAAACGTTGATTTTAGTAAGTGTAGATTAACACTGAGACGAAAAAGACAGTATTAATGTGATGACGAAAAAGAAACGATGACATGGAATGAATCACGTAGAAAACATTGATATCAATTAGTGTTCATTAACAATGAGACAAAATAGACATTAACAATGTGTTGAAATCAAAATAAAACAGTGACATGGAATGAATCTCGTAGAAATAGTTAAATCCAATGATGTACATTAACACTGAGGCGAAATAGACAGTAACAATGTGCTGAAATAAAAAAAAACAATGACATGGAATGTACCACACAAAAAGGGTGATATGAATTAGAGTACATTAAAATTGAAACGAAATAGACAGTAACAATGTGCTGAACCAAAAAGAAATACTGACATGGATAGATCGCGCAAAAACATTGATATTAATTAGTGTTAGTTAACAATGGGACGAAATAGACGGTAACAATGTGCTGAAAACAAAACAAAGCAGTGTCATGGAATGAACTTCGTAGAAATAGTGATATCAATTAGTGTACATTAACAATAAGACGAAATAGACAGTAACAATGTGCTGAAATAAAAAGGTACGATGACATCGCATGAAGCACGCAAAAACAGTGAAATGAAATAGTGTTATTGAACAATGAGACGCAATAGATAGTATTAATGTGCTGAAGTAAAAAGAAACGTTGACATGGAATATCACGCGAAAACATTTATATCAATTAGTGTACATTAACAATGAGACGAAATAGACAGTAACAATGTGCTGAAATCAAAAGAAACAATGACATGGGATGAACCACGTAGAAACATTGATATCAATTAGTGTACATCAACAATGAGACGAAATAGACAGTAACAATGTCCTGAAAATAAAAGAAAACAGTGACATGGAATGAACCTCGTGGAAATAGTGATATCAATTAGTGTACATTAACAATATGACGAAATAGACAGTAACAATGTGCGGAAATAAAAAAAAAAATTGACATCGCATGAAGCACACAGAAACAGTGAGATGAATTAGTGTTAGTGAACAATGAGACGAAATATATATAGATGGTATTAACGTGCTGAAGTAAAAAGAAACGGTGACATGGAATTAATCACGCGAAAACATTGATAGTAATGAGTGTACATTAACAATCAGACGAAATAGCCAGTATCAATGGGCTGAAATCAAGACAAAATACTGACATGGAATGAACCTCGTAGAAATAGTGATATCAATTAGTGTACATTAACAATAAGACGAAATAGACATAAACAATGTGCTAAAATAAAACGATACAATGACATCGCATGAAGCACGCAGAAACAGTGAGATGAATTAGTGTACATTAATACTGAGACGAAATAGACAGTAACAATGTGCTGAAATAAAAAAATAAAAACATTGACATGGAATGTATCACACAAAAAGAGTGATATGAATCAGAGTACATTAAAATTGAAACGAGATAGACAGTAACAATGTGCTGAACCAAAAAGAAATACTGACATGGAATGAATCACGCAGAAACATTGATATAAATTAGTGTACATTAACAATGAGAAGAAATAGACAGTAACAATGTGCTGAAATAATAATATACAATGACATCGAATGAAGCACGCAAAAACAGTGATATGAATTAGTGTTAGTGAACAATGAGACGAAATAGATAGTATTAATGTGCTGAAGTAATTAGAAACGATAACATGGAATGAATCACGCAAAAACATTTATATTAATTAGTGTACATTACCAATGAGACGAAATAGACAGTAACAATGGGCTGAAATCAAGACAAAATACTGACATGGAATGAACCTCGTAGAAATAGTGATATCAATTAGTGTACATTAACAATAAGACGAAATAGACATAAACAATGTGCTAAAATAAAACGATACAATGACATCGCATGAAGCACGCAGAAACAGTGAGATGAATTAGTGTTCATTAATACTGAGACGAAATAGACAGTAACAATGTGCTGAAATAAAAACATTGACATGGAATGTATCACACAAAAAGAGTGATATGAATCAGAGTACATTAAAATTGAAACGAGATAGACAGTAACAATGTGCTGAAGTAAAAAGAAACGATGACATGGAATGAATCACAGGAATACATTGATATCAAATAGTGTACATTAACAGTGAGACGAAATAGACAGTAACAATGGGAGGAAATAAAAAGATACAATGACATCGCTTGAAGCACACAGAAACAGTGAAATGAATTAGTGTTAGTGAACAATGAGACAAAATAGTTAGTATTAATGTGCTGAAGTAAAAAAAAAAGGATGACATTGAATGAATCACGCGAAAACATTGATATTAATTAGTGTACATTACCAAAGAGACGAAATAGACAGTAACATAGTGCTGAAATCAAAGCAAAACAGTGACATGGTATGAACCTCGTAAAAATAGTGATATCAATTAGTTAACATTAACACTGAGACGAAATAGACAGTAACAATGGGCTGAAATAAAAAGATACAATAACATCGCATGAATCACGCAGAAGCAGTGATATCAAATCATGTACATTAATACTGAGACGAAATAGACAGTAACAATGTGCTGAAATAAAAAGATACAATGACATGGAATGAACCACGAGAAAACATTGATATGAATTAGTGTACATTAATACTGAGACGAAATAGACAGTAACAATGTGCTGACATAAAAAAATAAAAACATTGACATGGAATGTACCACACAAAAAGAGTGATATGAATCAGAGTACATTAAAATTAAAACGAGATAAACAGTAACAATGTGCTGAACCAAAAAGAAATAGTGACATCGAATGAAGCACGCAAAAACAGTGATATGAATTAGTGTTAGTGAACAATGAGACGAAATAGATAGTATTAATGTGCTGAAGTAATTAGAAACGATAACATGGAATGAATCACGCAAAAACATTTATATTAATTAGTGTACATTACCAATGAGACGAAATAGACAGTAACAATGGGCTGAAATCAAGATAAAATACTGACATGGAATGAACCTCGTAGAAATAGTGATCTTCATAATTGTACATTAACAATGAGAAGAAATAGACAGTAACAATGTGCTGAAATAAAAATATACAATGACATCGAATGAAGCACACAGAAACAGTGAAATGAATTAGTGTTAGTGAACAATGAGACAAATAGTTAGTATTAATGTACTGAAGTAAAAAGAAACGATGACATGGAATGAATCACAGGAATACATTGATATCAAATAGTGTACATTAACAGTGAGACGAAATAGACAGTAACAATGGGATGAAATAAAAAGACAATGACATCGCTTGAAGCACACAGAAACAGTGAAATGAATTAGTGTTAGTGAACAATGAGACAAAATAGTTAGTATTAATGTGCTGAAGTAAAAAAAAAAGGATGACATTGAATGAATCACGCGAAAACATTGATATTAATTAGTGTACATTACCAAAGAGACGAAATAGACAGTAACATAGTGCTGAAATCAAAGCAAAACAGTGACATGGTATGAACCTCGTAAAAATAGTGATATCAATTAGTTAACATTAACACTGAGACGAAATAGACAGTAACAATGGGCTGAAATAAAAAGATACAATAACATCGCATGAATCACGCAGAAGCAGTGATATCAAATCATGTACATTAATACTGAGACGAAATAGACAGTAACAATGTGCTGAAATAAAAAGATACAATGACATGGAATGAACCACGAGAAAACATTGATATGAATTAGTGTACATTAATACTGAGACGAAATAGACAGTAACAATGTGCTGACATAAAAAAATAAAAACATTGACATGGAATGTATCACACAAAAAGAGTGATATGAATCAGAGTACATTAAAATTAAAACGAGATAAACAGTAACAATGTGCTGAATCAAAAAGAAATACTGACATGGAATGAATCACGTAGAAACATTGATATGAATTAGTGTACATTTCCAATGAGACAAAATAGGCAGTAACAATGTGCTGAAATCAAAACAAAACAGTGTCATGGAATGAACCTCGTAGAAATAGTGATATCAATTAGTGTACATTAACAATCATACGAAATAGACCGTAACAATGTGCTGAAGTAAAAAGAAACGATGACATGGAATGAATCACAGGAATACATTGATATCACTTAGTGTACATTAACAATGAGAAGAAATAGACAGGTAACAATGGGCTGAATTAAAAAGATACAATGACATCGAATGAAGCACGCAGAAACAGTGAAATGAATAAGTGTTAGTGAACAATGAGACAAAATAGTAAGTATTAATGTGCTGAAGTAAAAGAAACGATGACATGGAATGAACCACGCGAAAACATTGATATGAATTAGTGTACATGAACATTGAGACGAAATAGGCACTAACAATGTGCTGAAATAAAAAGAAATAATGACATATAATGAACCACTAAAAGGAGTGATATGAATTAGTGTACATTAATTTTGAGAAGAAATAGACAGTAACAATGTGCTGAACCAAAATGAAATAATCACATGGAATAAAACATACAGAAGCTGTGATATGAATTAGTGTACATTAACACTGAGACGAAATAGACACTAACAATGTGCTGAAAACAAAAGAAATAATGACATGGAATAAAACATAGAGAAGCTGTGATATGAAGTAGTGTACATTAACAATGAGACGAAATAGACAGAAAAGATGTGCTGAAATCAAAAGAAAAAATGACAATGTAATGAACCACGCAAAAAGAGTGATATGAATTAGTGTACATTAATATTGAGATGAAATAGACAGTTACAATGTGCTGAACCAAACTGAAATAATGACATGGAATGAATCACGCAAAAACCTTGATATAAATTAGTGTACATTAACAATGAGAGGAAATAGACAGTATGAATGCGCTGAAGTTAAAAGATCCAATGACATTGAATGAAGCACGCAGAAAAAAGTGATATCAATTAGTGTCAGTGAACAATGAGACGAAATAGATAGTATTAATGTGCTGAAGTTTAAAGAAACAATGACATGTAATGAACCACGCAAAAAGAGTGATATGAATTAGTGTACATTA
The DNA here is from genome assembly GCF_037975245.1 of Apostichopus japonicus. Classification (NCBI taxonomy): domain Eukaryota; kingdom Metazoa; phylum Echinodermata; class Holothuroidea; order Aspidochirotida; family Stichopodidae; genus Apostichopus; species Apostichopus japonicus. Next base: position 12,477,726 of record NC_092570.1, on the reverse strand, counting down.
ATATTGAGATGAAATAGATAGTATTAATGTGCTCAAGTCAAAAGAAACAATGACATGGAATGAAACACGCGTAAACATTGATAGTAATGAGTGTACATTAACAATCAGACGAAATAGCCAGTATCAATGGGCTGAAATCAAGACAAAATACTGACATGGAATGAACCTCGTAGAAATAGTGATATCAATTAGTGTACATGAACAATGAGACGAAAAAGACTCTAGCAATGTGCTGAAATCAAAAGAGATAATGATATGGAATAAAACATACAGAAGCTGTGATATGAATTAGTGCACATTAACAATGAGATGAAATAGACAGTAACAATGTGCTGATCCAAAATGAAATAATGATATGGAATAAAAAATACAGAAGCTGTGATATGAATTAGTGTACATGAACAATGAGAGGATATCGACAGTAAGAATGTGCTGATATCAAAAGAAACAATGACATGTAATGAACCACACAAAAAGAGTGATATGAAATAGTGTACATAAACAATGAGACGAAATAGACAGTAACAATGTGCTGAAATAAAAAGAAACAATGACAATGTAATGAACCACACAAAAAGGGTGATATGAATTAGTGTACATGAACAATGAGACGAAATAGATAGTATTAATGTGCTCAAGTCAAAAGAAACAATGACATGGAATGAAACTCGCGTAAACATTGATATGAATTAGTGTACATGAACAATGAGACGAAAAAGACACTAACAATGTGCTGAAATCAAAAGAGATAATAACATGGAATAGAACATACAGAAGCTGTGATATGAATTAGTATACATTAATATTGAGATGAAATAGACAGTAACAATGTGCTGATATCAAAAGAAACAATGACATCGAATGAAGCACGCAGAAAAAGTGATATCAATTAGTATCAGTGAACAATGAGACGAAATAGATAGTATTAATGTGCACAAGTCAAAAGATACAATGACATGGAATGAAACACGCGTAAACATTGATATGAATTAGTGTACATGAACAATGAGACGAAAAGGACACTAACAATGTGCTGAAATCAAAAGAGATAATAACATGGAATAAAACATACAGAAGCTGTGATATGAATTAGTGTACATTAATATTCAGATGAAATAGACAGTAACAATGTGCTGATCCAAAATGAAATAATGACATGCAATAAAAAATACAGAAGCTGTGATATGAATTATTGTACATGAACAAAGAGAGGAAATCGACAGTAAGAATGTGCTGTTATCAAAAGAAACGATGACATGTAATGAACCACACATAAAGAGTGATATGAATTAGTGTACATGAACAATGAGACGAAATAGATAGTATTAATGTGCTCAAGTCAAAAGAAACAATGACATGGAATGAAACACGCGTAAACATTGATATGAATTAGTGTACATGAACAATGAGACGAAAAAGACACTAACAATGTGCTGAAATCAAAAGAGATAATAACATGGAATAAAACATACAGAAGCTGTGATATGAATTAGTGTACATTAACAGTGAGATGAAATAGACAGTCACAATGTGCTGAAATCAAAAGAAACAATGACATGTAATGAACCACGCTAAAAGAGTGATATGAATTAGTGTACATTAATATTGAGATGAAAGTGACAGTCACAATGCGCTGAAATCAAAAGAGATAATGAAATGAAATAAAACATACAGAAGCTGTGATATGAATTAGTGTACATGAAAAATGAGACGAAATAGACAGTAACAATGTGCTGAAATAAAAAGAAACAATGGCATGCAATGAACCACACAAAAAGAGTGATATTAATTAGTGTACATGAACAATGAGACGAAAAAGACACTAGCAATGTGCTGAAATCAAAAGAGGTAATGACATGGAATAAAACATACAGAAGTTGTGATATGAATTAGTGTACATTAATATTTAGATGAAATTGACAGTAACAATGTGCTGAACCAAAATGAAATAATGACATGGAATAAAACATACAGTCGCTGTGATATGAATTAGTGTACATTAACGGTGAGACGGAATAGACAGTCACAATGTGCTGAAATCAAAAGAAACAATGACATGTAATGAACCACGCTAAAAGAGTGATATGAACTATTGTACATTAATATTGAGATGAAAGTGACAGTCACAATGCGCTGAAATCAAAAGAGATAATGAAATGAAATAAAACATACAGAAGCTGTGATATGAATTAGTGTACATGAACAATGAGACGAAATAGACAGTAACAATGTGCTGAAATAAAAAGAAACAATGGTATGTAATGAACCACACAAAAAGAGTGATATGAATTAGTGTACATGAACAATGAGACAAAAAAGACACTAGCAATGTGCTGAAATCAAAAGAGATAATGATATGGAATAAAACATACAGAAGTTGTGATATGAATCAGTGTACATTAACAATGAGACGAAATAGGCAGTAACAATGTGCTGAAGTTAAAAGAAACAATGATATGCAATGAACCACCCAAAAAGAGTGATATGAATTAGTGTTTATTAATATTGAGGTGAAATAGACAGTAACAATGTGCTAAACCAAAATGAAATAATGACATGGAATGAATCACGCTATAACATTGATATAAATTAGTGTACATTAACAATGAGAAGAAATAGACAGTATTAATGTGCTGAAATTAAAAGATCCAATGACATCGAATGAAGCACGCAGAAAAAGTGATATCAATTAGTGTCAGTGAATAATGAGACGAAATAGATAGTATTAATGTGCTGAAATCAAAACAAAACAGTGACATGGAATGAACCACGTAGAAATAGCTTTATCAATTAGTGTACATTAACAATAAGAAAAAATAGACAGTAACAATGTTGTGAAGTAAAAAGAAACAATGAAAAGGAATGAATCACGCGAAAACATTGATATCAATTAGTGTACATTAACAATGAGACGAAATAGAGAGTAACAATGTGCTGAAATCAAAACAAAACAGTCACATGGAATGAACCTCGTAATAATAGTGTTATCAATTAGTGTACATTAACAATAAGAAAAAATAGACAGTAACAATGTGCTGAAATCAAAAGAAATAGTGACATGGAATAAAACATACAGCAGAAGTGATATATTAATTAGTGTACATTAACAATAAGACGAAATAAACAGAAACAATGTGCTGAAGTAGAAAGAAACAATGACATAGAATGAACCTCGCAAAAACATTGATATGAATTAGTGTACATTAAAAATGAGACGAAATAGACAGTAACATTGTGCTGAACTCAAAACAAAAACAGTGACATGGAATGAACCACGTACAAATAGCTATGTCAAATATTGTACATTAACAATGAGACGAAATAGACAGTAACAATGTGCTGAAATCAAAACAAAACAGTGACATGGAATGAACCACGTAGAAATATTGACATCAATTAGAGTACATTAACACTGAGACGAAATAGACAGTAACAATGTGCTGAAATGAAAAGAAACAATGACATGGGATGAAACACTCAAAAAGAGTGATATGAATTAGTGTACATTAATATTGAGACGAAATGGACAGTAACAATGTGCTGAACCAAAAAGAAATAATGACATCGAATGGTGCACGCGGAAACAGTGATATAAATTGGTGTGAGTGAACAATGAGACGAAATAGATAGTATTAATGTGTTAAAGAAAAAAGAAATAATGACATGGAATGAATCACGCTAAAACATTGATATCAATTGGTGAACATTAACAATGAGACGAAATAGACACTAACAATGTGCTGAAATCAAAAGAAATAATGACATGGAATTGAACATACAGAAGGTGTGATATGAATTAGTGTACATTAACAATGAGACGAAATAGACAGAAACAATGTGCTGAAGTAAAAAGAAACAATGACATGTAATGAAGGAGCCAAAAACATTGATATCAATTAGTGTACATTAACACTGAGACGAAATAGACAGTAACAATGTGCTGAAATCAAAAGAAATAATGATATGGAATAAAACATACAGAAGCTGTGATATGAATTAGTGTCAGTGAACAATGAGACGAAATAGATAGTATTCATGTGCTGAAATGAAAAGAAACAATGACATGGAATGAATCACGCGAAAACATTGATATCAATTAGTGTACATTAACAATGAGACGTAATAGACAGTAACAATGTGCTAAAATCAAAACAAAACAGTGACATGGAATGAACCTTGTAGAAATAGTGATATCAATTAGTGTCAGTAACAATGAGACAAAATAGAGTGTATTAATGTGCTGAAGATAAAAGAAACAATGACATGGAATGAACCACGCGAAAACATTTATATGAGTTAGTGTACATGAACAATGAGACGAAATAGACACTAATAATGTGCTGAAATCAAAAGAAATAATGACATGGAATAAAACATACAGAAGCTGTGATTTGAATTAGTGTACATGAACAATGAAACGAAATAGACATTAACAATGTGCTGAAATAAAAAGAAACAATAAGTTATAATGAACCACGCTAAAAGAGTGATCTTATTTAGTGTACATTAATACTGGGATGAAATAGACCGTAAAGACATGGAATAAAACATACTGAAGCTGTGACATAAATTAGCGTACATTAACGATGAGACGAAATAGACACTAACAATGTGCTGAAATCAAAACAAAACAGTGCCATGAAATGAACCACGTAGAAATAGCTATGTCAAATAATGTACATTAACAATGACACGAAAAAGACAGTGACTAGGTCCTGAACACGCAGAAAAAGTGATATCAATTTGTGTCAGTGAACAATGAGACGAAATAGATAGTATTAATGTGCTGAAGTTTAAAGAAACAATGACATGGAATGAACCACACGAAAACATTGATATGAATTAGTGTACATGAACACTGAGACGAAATAGGCACTAACAATGTGCTGAAATCAAAAGATATAATGACATGGAATAAAATATACAGAAAGTGTGATATGAATTATTGTACATTAACAATTAGAGGAAATCGACAGTAACAATGTGCTGATATCAAAAGAAACAATGACATCGAATGAAGCACGCAGAAAAAGTGATATCAATTAGTATCAGTGAACAATGAGACGAAATAGATAGTATTAATGTGCACAAGTCAAAAGATACAATGACATAGAATGAAACACGCGTAAACATTGATATGAATTAGTGTACATGAACAATGAGACGAAAAGGACACTAACAATGTGCTGAAATCAAAAGAGATAATTACATGGAATGAAACATACAGAAGCTGTGATATGAATTAGTGTACATTAACAGTGAGATGAAATAGACAGTAACAATGTGCTGAAATCAAAAGAAACAATGACATGTAATGAACCACACAAAAAGAGTGATATGAATTAGTGTACATTAATATTGAGATGAAATAGACAGTAACAATGTGCTGAACCAAAATGAAATAATGATATGGAATAAAACATACAGAAGCTGTGATATGAATTAGTGTACATGAACAATGACACGAAATAGACAGTAACAATGTGCTGAAATAAAAAGAAACAATAACATGTAATGAAACCAAAAAGAAATTATGACATCGAAAGAAGCACGCGGAAACAGTGATATGAATTGGTGTGAGTGAACAAAGAGACGTAATAGATAGTATTAATGTGTTAAAGAAAAAAGAAATAATGATATGGAATGAATCACGCGAAAACATTGATATCAATTAATGAACATTAACAATGAAAGGAAATAGACAGTAACAATGTGCTGAAATCAAAACAAATAATTACATGGAATAAAACATACAAAAAGAGTGATATGAATTAGTGTACATTAATATTGAGATGAGATAGACAGTAACAATGTGCTGAACCAATATGAAATAATGATATGGAATAAACCACACAAAAAGAGTGATATGAATTAGTGTACATTAATATTGAGATGAAATAGACAGTAACAATGTGCTGAACCAATATGAAATAATGATATGGAATAAAACATACAGAAGCTGTGATATGAATTAGTGTACATTAACACTGAGACGAAATAGACACTAACAATGTTCTGAAATCAAAAGAAGTAATGACATAGAATAAAACATACAGAAGCTGTGATATGAATTAGTGTACATGAACAATGAGACGAAATAGACAGTAACAATGTTCTGAAATCAAAAGAAGTAATGACATAGAATAAAACATACAGAAGCTGTGATATGAATTAGTGTACATGAACAATGAGACGAAATAGACAGTAACAATGTGCTGAAATAAAAAGAAACAATGACATGTAATGAAACCAAAAAGAAATTATGACATCGAAAGAAGCACGCGGAAACAGTGATATGAATTGGTGTGAGTGAACAATGAGACGAAATAGATACTAACAATGTGCTGAAATAAAAAGAAACAATGACATGTAATGAACCACCCAAAAACATTGCTATCAATTAGCGTACATTAACAATGAGACAAAATAGACAGTAACAATGTGCTGAAATCAAAACAAAACAAAACAGTGACATGGAATGAACCCTTAGAAATAGCTATGTCATATCATGTACATTAACAATGAGACGAAATAGACAGTGACTATGGGCTGAACAAAAAAGAAATAATGACATGGGATGAATCACGCAAAAAACATTGATATAAATTAGTGTACATAAACAATGAGACGAAATAGACAGTATTAATGTGCTGAAATAAAAAGATCCAATGACATCGAATGCAGCACTCACAAAAAGTGATATGAATTAGTGTTAGTGAACAATGAGATGAAATAGATAGTATTAATGTGCTGAAATCAAAAGAAACAATGAGTTGTAGTGAACCACGCTAAAATAGTGATATGAATTAGTGTACATTAATATTAGGATGATATAGACAGTTACAATGTGCTAAAATCAAAAGAAATAATGACATGGAATGAAACATACAGAAGCTGTGATATAAATTAGTGTACATTAACGATGAGACGAAATAGACAGTATTAATGTGCTGAAATAAAAAGATCCAATGACATCAAATGAAGCACTCACAAAAAGTGATATGAATTAGTGTTAGTGAACAATGAGATGAAATAGATAGTATTAATGTGCTGAAGTAAGAGAAACGATGACATGGAATGAATCACGCGAAAACATTGATACCAATAGTGTACATTAACGATGAGACGAAATAGACAGTAACAATGTGCTGAAATCAAAAGGAACAATGACATGTTATGAATCACGCAAAAACAAGTGATATGAATTAGTGTGAATTAACAATTAGAGGAAATCGACAGTAACAATGTGCTGAAATCAAAACAAAACAGTGTCATGGAATGAACCACGTAGAAATAGCTATGTCAAATAATGTACATTAACAATGAAACGAAAAAGACAGTGACTAGGTCCTGAACACGCAGAAAAAGTGATATCAATTTGTGTCAGTGAACAATGAGACGAAATAGATAGTATTAATGTGCTGAAGTTTAAAGAAACAATGACATGGAATGAATCACCAAAAACATTGGTATAAATTAGTGTACATTAACAATGAGTGGAAATAGACAGTATTAATGTGCTGTTAAAAGTTAAAAGATCCAATGACATCCAATGAAGCACGCAGAAAAAGTGATATCAATTAGTGTCAGTGAACAATGAGACGAAATAGATAGTATTAATGTGCTGTAGTTTAAAGAAACAATGGCATGGAACGAACCACACGAAAACATTGATATGAATTAGTGTACATGAACACTGACACGAAATAGGCACTAACAATGTGCTGAAATCAAAAGATATAATGACATGGAATAAAATATACAGAAAGTGTGATATGAATTATTGTACATTAACAATTAGAGGAAATCGACAGTAACAATGTGCTGATATCAAAAGAAACAATGACATGTAATGAAGCACGCAAAAAGAGTGATATGAATTAGTGTACATGAACAATGAGACGAAAAAGACACTAACAATGTGCTGAACCAAAATGAAATAATGACATGGAATAAAGCATACAGAAGCTGTGATATGAATTAGTGTACATTAACAGTTAGACGAAATAGACAGTAACAATGTGCTGAAATAAAAAGAAACAATGACATGTAATGAACCACACAAAAAGAGTGATATGAAATAGTGTACATAAACAATGAGACGAAATAGACAGTAACAATGTGCTGAAATCAAAAGAAACAATGACAATGTAATGAACCACACAAAAAGGGTGATATGAATTAGTGTACATGAACAATGAGACGAAATAGATAGTATTAATGTGCTCAAGTCAAAAGAAACAATGACATGGAATGAAACTCGCGTAAACATTGATATGAATTAGTGTACATGAACAATGAGACGAAAAAGACACTAACAATGTGCTGAAATCAAAAGAGATAATAACATGGAATAGAACATACAGAAGCTGTGATATGAATTAGTATACATTAATATTGAGATGAAATAGACAGTAACAATGTGCTGATATCAAAAGAAACAATGACATCGAATGAAGCACGCAGAAAAAGTGATATCAATTAGTATCAGTGAACAATGAGACGAAATAGATAGTATTAATGTGCTGAAGTTAAAAGAAACAATGACATGGAATGAACCACGCGAAAACATTGATATGAATTAGTGTACACGAATATTGAGACGAAATAGACAGAAACAATGTGCTGAAGTAAAATGAAATAATGACATGGGATGAATCACGCAAAAACATTGATATAAATTAGTGTACATTAACAATGAAACGAAATAGACAGTATTAATGTGCTGAAATTAAAAGATCCAATGACATCGAATGAAGCACGCAGAAAAAGTGATATCAATTAGTGTCAGTGAACAATGAGATGAAATAGATAGTATTAATGTGCTGAAATCAAAAGAAACAATGAGTTGTAATGAACCATCCAAAAATAGTGATATGAATTAGTGTACATTAATATTAGGATGATATAGACAGTTACAATGTGCTAAAATCAAAAGAAATAATGACATGGAATGAAACATACAGAAGCTGTGATATAAATTAGTGTACATTAACGATGAGACGGAATAGACAGTATTAATGTGTTGAAATAAAAAGATCCAATGACATCGAATGAAGCACTCACAAAAAGTGATATGAATTAGTGTTAGTGAACAATGAGATGAAATAGATAGTATTAATGTGCTGAAGTAAGAGAAACGATGACATGGAATGAATCACGCGAAAACATTGATACCAATAGTGTACATTAACGATGAGACGAAATAGACAGTAACAATGTGCTGAAATCAAAAGGACCAATGACATGTTATGAATCACGCAAAAACAAGTGATATGAATTAGTGTTCATTAATATTGAGATGAAATAGAATATAACAATGTGCTGAACCAAAATGAAGTAATGACATGGATCGAATCACGCAAAAACATTGATATCAGTTAGTGTACATTCACAATAAGAGGAAATAGACCGTAACAATGGGCTGAAATCAACAGAAATAATGACATGGAATAAAAAATACAGAAGCTGTGATATGAATTAGTGTACATGAACGATGAGACGAAATAGACACTAACAATGTGCTGAACCAAAATGAAATAATGACATGGAATGAATCACGCAAAAACATTGATATCAGTTAGTGTACATTAACAATAAGAGGAAATAGACCGTTACAATGGGCTGAAATCAACAGAAATAATGACATGGAATAAAACATACAGAAGCTGTGATATGAATTAGTGTACATGAACGATGAGACGAAATAGACACTAACAATGTGCTGAACCAAAATGAAATAATGACATGGAATGAATCACGCAAAAACATTGATATCAGTTAGTGTACATTAACAATAAGAGGAAATAGACCGTTACAATGGGCTGAAATCAACAGAAATAATGACATGGAATAAAACATACAGAAGCTGTGATATGAATTAGTGTACATGAACAATGAGACGAAATAGACACTAACAATGTGCTGAACCAAAATGAAATAATGACATGGATCGAATCACGCAAAAACATTGATATCAGTTAGTGTACATTAACAATAAGAGGAAATAGACCGTAACAATGGGCTGAAATCAAAAGAAATAATGACATGGAATGAAACTTTCAGAAGCTGTGATATCAATTAGTGTACATTAACAATGAGACGTAAACGAGAGTAACAATGTGCTGAAATCAAAAGAAACAATGACATGTAATGAACCACGCAAAAAGTGACATGAATTAGTGTACATTAATTTTGAGATGAAACAGACAGTAACAATGTGCTGAACCAAAAATGAAATAATGACATGGAATAAATCACGCAAAAACATTGATATAAATTAGTGTACATTAACAATGAGAGGAAATAGACTGTAACAATAGGCTGAAATAAAAAAGAAACAATGACATGGAATAAATCACACGAAAACATTGATAAAAATTAGTGTACATTAATATTGAGAAGAAATAGACAGTAACAATGTACTTAAATCAAACCAAAACAGTGACATGGAATGAACCTCGTAGAAATAGTCATATCAATTAGCGAACATTAACAATTAGACGAAATAGACAGTAACAATGTGCTAAAATCAAAAGAAACAATGACATGGAATGAACCATATAGAAGCAGTGATATCAATTAGTGTCCATCAACAATTAGACGAAAAAGACCCTAACAATGTACTGAACCAAAAAAGAAATAATGACATCGAATGAAGCACGCAGAGACAGTGATATGAATTAGTGTTTGTGAACAATGAGACGAAATAGACAGTATTAATGCGCTGAAATGAAAAGAAACAATGACATCGATTGAACCAGGCAAAAAGAGTGAAATGAATTAGTGTTCATTAATATTGAGATGAAATAGAATATAACAATGTGCTGAACCAAAATGAAGTAATGACATGGATCGAATCACGCAAAAACATTGATATCAGTTAGTGTACATTCACAATAAGAGGAAATAGACCGTAACAATGGGCTGAAATCAACAGAAATAATGACATGGAATAAAAAATACAGAAGCTGTGATATGAATTAGTGTACATGAACGATGAGACGAAATAGACACTAACAATGTGCTGAACCAAAATGAAATAATGACATGGAATGAATCACGCAAAAACATTGATATCAGTTAGTGTACATTAACAATAAGAGGAAATAGACCGTTACAATGGGCTGAAATCAACAGAAATAATGACATGGAATAAAACATACAGAAGCTGTGATATGAATTAGTGTACATGAACGATGAGACGAAATAGACACTAACAATGTGCTGAACCAAAATGAAATAATGACATGGAATGAATCACGCAAAAACATTGATATCAGTTAGTGTACATTAACAATAAGAGGAAATAGACCGTTACAATGGGCTGAAATCAACAGAAATAATGACATGGAATAAAACATACAGAAGCTGTGATATGAATTAGTGTACATGAACAATGAGACGAAATAGACACTAACAATGTGCTGAACCAAAATGAAATAATGACATGGATCGAATCACGCAAAAACATTGATATCAGTTAGTGTACATTAACAATAAGAGGAAATAGACCGTAACAATGGGCTGAAATCAAAAGAAATAATGACATGGAATGAAACTTTCAGAAGCTGTGATATCAATTAGTGTACATTAACAATGAGACGTAAACGAGAGTAACAATGTGCTGAAATCAAAAGAAACAATGACATGTAATGAACCACGCAAAAAGTGACATGAATTAGTGTACATTAATTTTGAGATGAAACAGACAGTAACAATGTGCTGAACCAAAAATGAAATAATGACATGGAATAAATCACGCAAAAACATTGATATAAATTAGTGTACATTAACAATGAGAGGAAATAGACTGTAACAATAGGCTGAAATAAAAAAGAAACAATGACATGGAATAAATCACACGAAAACATTGATAAAAATTAGTGTACATTAATATTGAGAAGAAATAGACAGTAACAATGTACTTAAATCAAACCAAAACAGTGACATGGAATGAACCTCGTAGAAATAGTCATATCAATTAGCGAACATTAACAATTAGACGAAATAGACAGTAACAATGTGCTAAAATCAAAAGAAACAATGACATGGAATGAACCATATAGAAGCAGTGATATCAATTAGTGTCCATCAACAATTAGACGAAAAAGACCCTAACAATGTACTGAACCAAAAAAGAAATAATGACATCGAATGAAGCACGTAGAGACAGTGATATGAATTAGTGTTTGTGAACAATGAGACGAAATAGACAGTATTAATGCGCTGAAATGAAAAGAAACAATGACATCGATTGAACCAGGCAAAAAGAGTGAAATGAATTAGTGTTCATTAATATTGAGATGAAATAGAATATAACAATGTGCTGAACCAAAATGAAGTAATGACATGGATCGAATCACGCAAAAACATTGATATCAGTTAGTGTACATTCACAATAAGAGGAAATAGACCGTAACAATGGGCTGAAATCAACAGAAATAATGACATGGAATAAAAAATACAGAAGCTGTGATATGAATTAGTGTACATGAACGATGAGACGAAATAGACACTAACAATGTGCTGAACCAAAATGAAATAATGACATGGAATGAATCACGCAAAAACATTGATATCAGTTAGTGTACATTAACAATAAGAGGAAATAGACCGTTACAATGGGCTGAAATCAACAGAAATAATGACATGGAATAAAACATACAGAAGCTGTGATATGAATTAGTGTACATGAACGATGAGACGAAATAGACACTAACAATGTGCTGAACCAAAATGAAATAATGACATGGAATGAATCACGCAAAAACATTGATATCAGTTAGTGTACATTAACAATAAGAGGAAATAGACCGTTACAATGGGCTGAAATCAACAGAAATAATGACATGGAATAAAACATACAGAAGCTGTGATATGAATTAGTGTACATGAACAATGAGACGAAATAGACACTAACAATGTGCTGAACCAAAATGAAATAATGACATGGATCGAATCACGCAAAAACATTGATATCAGTTAGTGTACATTAACAATAAGAGGAAATAGACCGTAACAATGGGCTGAAATCAAAAGAAATAATGACATGGAATGAAACTTTCAGAAGCTGTGATATCAATTAGTGTACATTAACAATGAGACGTAAACGAGAGTAACAATGTGCTGAAATCAAAAGAAACAATGACATGTAATGAACCACGCAAAAAGTGACATGAATTAGTGTACATTAATTTTGAGATGAAACAGACAGTAACAATGTGCTGAACCAAAAATGAAATAATGACATGGAATAAATCACGCAAAAACATTGATATAAATTAGTGTACATTAACAATGAGAGGAAATAGACTGTAACAATAGGCTGAAATAAAAAAGAAACAATGACATGGAATAAATCACACGAAAACATTGATAAAAATTAGTGTACATTAATATTGAGAAGAAATAGACAGTAACAATGTACTTAAATCAAACCAAAACAGTGACATGGAATGAACCTCGTAGAAATAGTCATATCAATTGGCGAACATTAACAATTAGACGAAATAGACAGTAACAATGTGCTAAAATCAAAAGAAACAATGACATGGAATGAACCATATAGAAGCAGTGATATCAATTAGTGTCCATCAACAATTAGACGAAAAAGACCCTAACAATGTACTGAACCAAAAAAGAAATAATGACATCGAATGAAGCACGTAGAGACAGTGATATGAATTAGTGTTTGTGAACAATGAGACGAAATAGACAGTATTAATGCGCTGAAATGAAAAGAAACAATGACATCGATTGAACCAGGCAAAAAGAGTGAAATGAATTAGTGTACATTAATATTGAGATGAAATAGACAGTAACAATGTGCTGAACCAAACTGAAATAATGACATGGAATGAATCACGCAAAAACATTGATATAAATTAGTGTACATTAACAATGAGTGGAAATAGACAGTATTAATGCGCTGTTAAAAGTTAAAAGATCCAATGACATCGAATGAAGCACGCAGAAAAAGTGATATCAATTAGTGTCAGTGAACAATGAGACGAAATAGATAGTATTAATGTGCTGTAGTTTAAAGAAACAATGGCATGGAATGAACCACACGAAAACATTGATATGAATTAGTGTACATGAACACTGACACGAAATAGGCACTAACAATGTGCTGAAATCAAAAGATATAATGACATGGAATAAAATATACAGAAAGTGTGATATGAATTAGTGTACATGAACAATGAGACGAAATAGACAGTAACATTGTGCTAAAATCAAAAGGAACAATGACATGTTATGAACGACGCAAAAAAAAAGTGATATGAATTAGTGTACATTAATATTGAGATGAAATAGATAATAACAATGTGCTGAACCAAAATGAAATAATGACATGGAATAAATCACACAAAAACATTGATATCAGTTAGTGTACATTAACAATAAGAGGAAATAGACCGTAACAATGTGCTGAAACCAACAGAAATAATGACATGGAATAAAACATACAGAAGCTGTGATATTAATTAGTGTACATTAACACTGAGACGAAATAGACACTAACAATGTTCTGAAATCAAAAGAAATAATGACATGGAATAAAACATACAGAAGCTGTGATATGAATTAGTGTACATGAACAATGAGACGAAATAAACCGTAACAATGTGCTGATATCAAAAGAAACAATGACATGGAATGAACCACGCAAAAACATTGATATCAATTAGTGTACGTTAACAATGAGACGAAATAGACAGTAAGAATGTGCTGAAATCAAAAGAAATAATGACATGTAATGAACCACACAAAAAGGGTGATATGAATTGGTGTACATTAATATTGAGATGAAATTGACAGTAACAATGTGCTGAACCAAAATGAAATAATGACATGGAATAAAACATACAGAAGCTGTGATATGAATTAGTGTACATTAACAGTGAGACGAAATAGACACTAACAATGTTCTGAAATCAAAAGAAATAATGACATGGAATAAAACATACAGAAGCTGTGATATGAATTAGTGTACATTAACAATGAGACGAAATAGACAGTAACAATGTGCTGAAATAAAAAGAAACAATGACATGTAATGAAACCAAAAAGAAATAATGACATTGAAAGAAGCACGCGGAAACAGTGATATGAATTGGTGTGAGTGAACAATGAGACGAAATAGATAGTATTAATGTGTTAAAGAAAAAATAAATAATGACATGGAATGAATCACGCTAAAACATTGATATCAATTAGTGAACATTAACAATGAGACGAAATAGACACTAACAATGTGCTGAAATCAAAAGAAATAATGACATGGAATAAAACATACAGAAGCTGTGATATGAATTAGTGTACATTAACAGTGAGACGAAATAGACACTAACAATGTACATGCAATCAAAACAAAACAGTGACATGGAATGAACCTCGTAGAAATAGTCATATCAATTAGCGAACATTAACAATTAGACGAAATAGACAGTAACAATGTACTGAAATCAAAACGAAACAGTGACATGGAATGAACCTCGTAGAAATAGTCATATCAATTAGTGTATATTAACGATTAGACGAAATAAACAGTAACAATGTGCTGAAATAAAACGATACAATGACATGGATTGAAGCACGCAGAAACAGTGATATGAATTAGTGAACAATGAGACGAAATATATAGTATTAATGTGCTGAAGTAAAAGAAACGATGACATGGAATGAATCACGCGAAAACATTGATATCAATTAGTATACATTAACAATGAGACGAAATAGACAGTAACAATGTGCTGAATTCAAAATACAACAGTGACATGGAAGAAACCTCGTAGAAATAGTGATATCAATTAGTGTACATTAACAATAAGACGAAATAGACAGTAACAATGTGCTGAAATAAAAAGATACAATGACATCGAATGAAGCACGCAGAAACAGTGATATGAATAAGTGAACAATGAGACGAATTAGATACTATTAATGTGCTGATGTAAAAAGAAACAATGCCATGGAATGAATCACGCGAAAACATTGATAAAAATTAGTGTACATTAATATTGAGACGAAATAGACAGTAACAATGTGCTGAAATCAAAACAAAACAGTGACATGGAATGAACCTCGTAGAAATAGTCATATCAATTAGTGTACATTAACAATTAGACGAAATAGACAGTAACAATGTGCTGAAATAAAACGATACAATGACATGGATTGAAGCACGCAGAAACAGTGATATGAATTAGTGAACAATGAGACGAAATATATAGTATTAATGTGCTGAAGTAAAAGAAACGATGACATGGAATGAATCACGCGAAAACATTGATATCAATTAGTATACATTAACAATGAAACGAAATAGACAGTAACAATGTGCTGAATTCAAAATAAAACAGTGACATGGAAGGAACCTCATAGAAATCGTGATATCAATTAGTGTACATTAACAATAAGACGAAATAGACAGTTACAATGTGCTGAAATAAAAAGATACAATGACATCGAATGAAGCACGCAGAAACAGTGATATGAATTAGTGTAAGTGAACAATGAGACGAAATAGATAGTATTAATGTGTTAAAGTAAAAAGAAACAATGACATGGAATGAACCACGCGAAAGCATTGATAAAAATTAGTGTACATGAACATTGAGACGAAATAGACAGTAACAATATACTGAAATCAAAACAAAACAGTGACATGGAATGAACCACGTAGAAATAGCGATATCAAATAATGTACATTAACACTGAGACGAAAAAGAACAATGTGCTGTACTAAAAAGAAATAATGACATGGGATGAATCACGCAAAAACGTTGATATATATTAATGTACATTTACGATGAGACGAAATAGGCAGTATTAATGTGCTGAAATAAAAAGATACAATGATATCGAATGAAGCATGCAGAAAATGTGACATCAATTAGTGTTAGTGAACAATGAAAGGAAATAGATAGAATTAATGTGTTGAAGTAAAAAGAAACAATGACATGGAATGAACCAGGGGAAAACATGGATATGAATTAGTGTACATGAACAAGAAGACGAAATAGACACTAACAATTTGCTGAAATCAAAAGAAACAATGACATGTAAAGAACCACGCAAACAGAGTGATATAAATTAGTGTACATTAATATTGAGATGAAAGTGACAGTAACAATGTGCTGAAATCAAAAGAAACAATGACATGTAAAGAACAACGCAAAAAGAGTGATATGAATAATTGTACATTAATATAGAGATGAAATAGACAGTAGCAATGTGCTGAAATCAAAAGAAATAATGACATGGAATGAACCATATAGAAGCTGTGATATGAAAAAGTGTACATTAACAATGAGACGAAATAGACAGTATTAATGTGCTGAAATAGATACAATGACATAAATGAAGCACCAGAAACAGTGATATGAATTAGTGTAAGTGAACAATGAGACGAAATAGATAGTATTAATGTGCTGAAGTAAAAAAGAAACAATGACATGGAATGAATCACGCGAAAACATTGATATCAATTAGGGTACATTAACAATGAGACGAAATAGACAGTAACATTGTGCTAAAATCAAAACCAAACAGTGACATGGAATGAACCACGTAGAAATAGTGATATCAAATAATGTACATTAACAATGAGACGAAATAGACAGCAACAATGTGCTGAAAAAGAAAGATACAACGACATCGAATGAAGCAGGCAGAAACAGTGATATGAAATAGTGTTAGTGAACAATGACACGAAATAGATAGTATTAATGTGCTAAAGTAAAAATACACAATGACATGGAATAAACCACGCGAGGGCATTGAATGAACCATATAGAAGCTGTGATATGAAAAAGTGTACATTAACAATGAGACGAAATAGACAGTATTAATGTGCTGAAATAGTTACAATGACATCAAATGAAGCATGCAGAAACAGTGATATGAATTAGTGTACATTAACAATGAGACGAAATAGACAGTAACAATAGGCTGAAATAAAAAGATACAAGGACATGGAATGCACCATTCGAGAACAGTAATCTTAGTTAATGTAGATTAACAATGAGACGAAATGGACAGTTCAATGTGCTGAGAAAAGAAAGAAATAAGGACATGGAATGAAGCACGAAAAAACATTGATATATTAGTTAACAATAACAATGAGACGAAATAGACAGTAACATTCTATTGAAATAAAAAGAAACAATGACATCGAATGAACCACGAAGAAACAGTGATATCAATTAGTGTACATCAACAATGAGACGAAATAGACAGTAAGAATGTGCTGAAATCAAAAGAAACAATGACATGGAATGAACCATATAGAAACAGTGATATCAATTAGTGTACATCAACAATTACACGAAAAAGACCCTAACAATGTACTGAACCAAAAAGAAATAATGACATCGAATGAAGCACGCAGAGACAGTGATATGAATTAATGTTTGTGAACAATGAGACGAAATAGATAGTATTAATGTGCTGAAATGAAAAGAAACAATGACATGGAATGAACCAGGCAAAAAGAGTGAAATGAATTAGTGTACATATCGAATTAGACGAAATAGACAGAAGCGATGTGATAATATTAAAACAAACAACGACATGGAAAGAACCACGAAGAAGCAGTTATATCAATAAGTGTCAGTGAACAATGGGACGAAATAGATAGTATTAATGTGCTGAAGCAAAAAGAAATAATGACATGGTATGAATCACGCGAAAGCATTGATATAAATTAGTGAACATTTTAAAATGAGACAAAATTGACAGTAACGATGTGCTAATCTAAAAAAAAGAACAATGACATTGAATGATGTACGCAGAAACAGTGAGATTAATTAGTGTACATTAACAATGAAACGAAATAGATATAACAATGTGCTGCAAAGAAAGGAAACACTAACATGGAATGAAACACTCAGAAACGGTGATATGAATTAGTGTACATTATTAATTAGACAAGGTGACGACGGGGTTGGTGTAGTTTGGGGAGGTTAAAGCCTTATGTATAAACAATTGAGTCTTACCGCAAAAGACTTTACTGTGTTACAGTCAGCACCGCCGGAGC
This sequence comes from Apostichopus japonicus, assembly GCF_037975245.1. NCBI lineage: Eukaryota > Metazoa > Echinodermata > Holothuroidea > Aspidochirotida > Stichopodidae > Apostichopus > Apostichopus japonicus. The sequence goes on along the minus strand of NC_092570.1, from coordinate 12,458,678 downwards.
AAAATGGACATTGGGACAAAGTACAAAGGATGATGCATCATCGTATACATCAGTGGAGATGTCCTTAGACTCAGAGTTAGGTCTCCAACAAGCGAACCACGAGAAGATATTATTCCATGCGGAACGTCTGTACAATGAACTACATGTTTAAAACTTTGCAACGTGGAAAAATATAAACACAAATGAAACGAAGGTTAAAGCAGAGTTAATAAATGTTTACCTTCCTCGATTCTTCACCTGTCTTCGTCAAAACAATTTGATTCCCATAAAGAACTGAAATAAAAGAATAAAGGATATCTCACAAGCTGGCAGAATACTAGAAAATATATTAGAGTTTTAATAATTTACTAACCTGGAATGGGTATCAAGTTATTATTGAAAGATAGATGAGAAAATCTGGGGCCGGGGTGTATATCCCCGCCCCCCCCCCCTCCTCCCTTATAGTCAAACGCACATGTACACTGTAAACCTTCACTGTCACTAGAAATTAATTCTACATATGGACTTCAATATACTTTTATAGCCTACCACTTGCATTATACGTGGTTCAGTACGTTAGTCGTGGCGGAGGTGGATCACTGATCATGTCGGATAGACGAGACTCAACTTACTACTACTTCAATATATTAGGTAAAGTTATGGCGTAGGCCCTAGGCATGTATAATGAAAGTTAAAACATATAGTCACCAATTTGTATCCGTGAACAGACGGGATGTTCGCAGTATAGATGAGAATGTAAAGGAATACGTGTACTCGTTCGCCTTCTGTAAAGATATATACAATGTAAAGAAACTACAGCAAGGCCTTGTTAGGAAACATTACCACTATACGTAGTCCTTGTGTTACGAAACAATCATCGACTAACGGCGTAAACGGCGCGCATACTTTGCGCGTAAAAAGGGTAGGCCTATACTGTTATTGGTTATTTGTGCATGGTAACGCGTGGGAGTCAAACGGCATAACTCTAAGACGAATAACAGTGACTTGTTGTCAAAAATATTGTTCGGCGTCGAACACGCTAAATGAACAACCACACGCATGATCAAATCTAGTCCAGTGATAAAGTATAGCACCGAAAACGCTAGGTTGATGACTCCATTACTTCTTTTACACAAGAATGTGAAATCAGTGCACGCGCGCGTCTGCACGTAAGTTTTTGACAGTATGATTTATTGCAGAGCGTTCGTATACACTTAATGATGAAGCCAACTTGCGCGTATACGCGCGGCTGTCTGTTTGACTTTGCTATTTGTTTCGTGAATCTGCTTTGCCGTATATCTAACATGGCGATCGAACTAACTAAAAATGTGAAGTCAGTAGGCTACACGCGCGCGTCTGCACGTAAGTTTTTGACAATATGATTTATTGCAGAGCGTTCGTATACACTTAATGATGAAGCCAACTTGCGCGTTTACGCGCGGCTGTTCGTTTGACTTGGCTATTTGTTTCGTGAATCTGCTTGGCCGTATATCTAAGATGACGATGGAAACTAACTTTTAAATTGTAGAAAGGAGCCGTAACAGTAGGATAACAAGAAATCAGGCACAGTATATATTTTATTTATATTTAATGCCGGAAACTAGTGGTTCTAACGAAATATATGAATGTATAGGCAAATCCTTATCACCGTATGTAATGGCACTGGTTATTGTTTATCTGCTTTTTTTTTTTTTTTTTGCTTAATACTGGTTGGCAGGCATGTAACCATACCTTCCACGTTATAGTGGTATAGTTGTCGTTGTGATGACTAAATAACCAATTCAACATAATCAAAAGAACAATGTCTAACAGGCCTACCACTCGGGGAAGTTTATTTACTAGGGCAGTTTAGTAATGATACAGACATCTTATGGAAAGTCACTAATTAAATTAACAGAATGATAAACCAAAGTGTCTCAATAGTTTATTTCTAATACACTCCTTGTTCTCAACATTTTCATGTCTTTATAGAATTTATGATAAGTAGGTTTACAACAACTGGATTTAACAACTGTGGGAATTGATATGACAATGGTCAGAGAAACGGCACGATTTTTGCATTCGTCCTATTACGTGTCGACGAGTGCTTCAAACGTACATGAAAGCCGCTTTTCCTCGGCATTTCATGTACTCGCAATACCGATATTTCATTTCTTTGATTGTCACCTTTATTCTGTTTCATTCTTCGTTTGTTTCGTTCTTCTTTCGTTGACCAAGGTTGGATTGTTGGATTTATAGGGTTACCAGACGTCCCGATTTTCCCGGACATGTCCTCTTTTTCACTGGCTTACGTTGGGTGTCCGGGTGGATTTATAATATTGCCAACAATATCCGGATTTTATATAAATTTAACCAAGTCTGCCAAATGTGACCAATTTTCAAAATTGCTATATTAGAAAACAAATTTGACCGTAATATCAATCACATAGGCCTTTAGTAAACAATATCATAATTGGGCAGAAGTTTTACGAAATATATGCTGGCAGCTCCTTTTTCTATTATTGACAGTGTTGTCGCAGTTCTGTTGCTAACACATCTTAATGCATAAGAACAAAGTTATCAAAACACATTACGGGGTATTTTTTTGTGAATCTCAAACAAAGTTCTTAGGAATCACCGTTTCCGAAACTACCTACTATCCGGTATGAGAATTTGCTACAACACTGTGGCTTACAATGGGACCATATTGACACTTTTGTTTTCTTGCAAAAAGTGATACAGATTGAATTCTATGTATATTAAAATGTTATCTCATGGTTTTGCTGGCTTGTATGTCTCTGGTATTGCAACGAATATAATGCTTGTTTGGTGTAGGTAGTGTAAATCTTTGCCAATACATTTATGTCAAACTATGAGTTTAATGAAGTTTCTGCAAACCCTTGTGAACAGCATGACTGTTTGAATGTTTTGCTTGGCCTACCACAAATAACCACTGGCGAATCCAGGGCCTTTGTTTGGGAGGGGCCAAAGTGGCATCAGAGTGATATGGGGAGGGGTCTAAGGGGAGGGGGTGCCCCCTCCCCTTTGGAAAATTTTCTATTGCTGAATGCCCTCAGATGCAATTTGGTGCGACAAAAGTGTACAATGGTGATGTTAATTTACTTCTAAAAAAAATGTTTCCCAGGTGTAATTTTCTAAAATATTTATAAAACAAAGTTAGGATCATCTTTCTCAAGAAATTTTATTTCTCATAGGTTATAAATTTCTTACAACCAGCCTGTAACTGCAAAATGGTGTTAAACTGTAAATCCTCATGCTCATACATTTACATAGCTCCCAACTCTTGAGAAGGCAAATGCTGGTCCATGCCACGAATCGCCGTCCTGGATTTTGGATTTTGGATTTTTTTGGAATCCTGGTGATGCCTACATGTAAAATGGTGGCACTTAGAAAGGCTTTTGTCACCCAAAATTTTCTGAGAAATATGCATTTTTTTTGTGTGTAACATCAATAAATTGAATAGTAGGTGATAATTCATTCTTTCCCGTGGCATGAAAATGTTCGCTGCTCGCCCCAATGAAAAGAAATATAGGCTAATTTGAGGTTCAAATGATGCTGTAAAGGAGGTTTTATACTCTATTATGCTAAATGCTAAAGAAATGATGGTTGCTAAGTCAAAATTTGATGCAAATTTTTTTATGTATACTTGACAATTACAATGCGTTTTTTTCGGACGCTTGTGCGGGTCAGCGGGTTTGGGCGTTAGAATGCGGGTCTAATTCCCGCGAATTGCGGGTCAGTTGGGAGCTCTGCATTTAATTTTAAACCAGAAAACGAAAAGGTTTAGACTAGTCCAGGCGCGGCGGAACGGAAAAATTATTGGGGGGCTAATGTGTGGAGACTATCTAAGCGGAGCGCCACCATCGGTTGGCGCGGAGCGTACGAGAAAATTTTAGGTTTTTTCAAACCCCCAGATGGCCGGAAACGGCACTTCCTGAGTGTTTTATGCTGCGAATACCTAGCCCTAAAATATGGGTCTCAAGCCTGCAATTTCTCAGATTGCACGAGAAAGTCTGTAAAAACATTGTAATTTTGTATATTCGATGGTGTTTTAAGAGAGTAGCTATTACTCGTAGTGTACTCGCAAAGAAAATGTGGTCTATAGCCAGAGGACGGGCCGAGGGTCCCCCAGCATTTACTAAAATTATTACACCTATATAGTAGGCCCTATACGTGTGCATCGGACAGATCGACAAGTATGCATTGAAAAATGGGCAGATGCACGTTTCGGAGCCTTGGTAAATATTGCGGGGGCTTATCATGCATTTGCCCCCTCAACTTTTGCATTGGGGGCTGACCCCCCAAGCCCCCCCCCCCCCGGTTCCGCCGCCACTGGACTAGTCTACCACTGCTATTCCTCTCGATTTTTTAAATTTCCAATCATATGATTTAGCGGATGTTCGGAAACACTTTTTGGCTCACCTTTGGGGGGGGGGCCATGGCCCCCCTTGGCCCCCCCTTGGATCCGCCCTTGCAAATAACCCATTACAATAAAATCCATTCCACCTTCAGAGTGACAAGAAAAAAAAACGGCTTTTAAGGAATTTGATTGCGCTAGTTTGAAACAGGGTGTTTTTTAATATAAATTAACTATATGGCTCTTAAAGGCATCCGTAGATTCACCTTCAGGAGAATAGCGCCTCATCAGGCCACGTATTCAATGGACGGTGGCTGCAAGCATGCCGGTCGCAAAGAGGTCTCGCCCTCTGGCCAAAGGCAAGGATTCACGCACGCCACCTAGTACGCTTCTGGTCGATTTGACCGACCCTCTGCGCATCCTCCCGGGTTCTTTTGCGACAACAAGGGAGACATGGTACGGGATCCTAGGCCACAAAAAGCACCATGCCACAGCCAGAGGTATTATCGCCAGAGGCCTGTCTTGAACCCTAGCCACGATTTACACGACCGACGAGGAATGAGTCTTTCGTCACCCTCTTAACAGCATCGGCCATCACATCAGCTAGTAAATTATATGGCTGAATTAATATATCAAGACTTCAGCGTGGACCGATGAGAGAGAAAAAGAATTTTTAAACTGTGTATTCATTGATGGCGTCGAACTCAGTTCATCAGGTTACCAGTCCACTGCTCTACCCTCTGAGCCATTTGACGAGTTAACTTTCTACGAGCTAAAATTGGTATTGTTGGTTGGATACAATCTACTGGTAACAGTGAACGACACTGCCTTCAACGAAATCTCTATTCATCCTGTTTTACTCTCATTAGAACAACTGATCTGAATATCTTTATTAACAAGAAGCTCACGCTTGTCTTTGTTTACATTGCAGCAAGCAGTAAGAATGTCGTATATGTACAATAGGCTTTTGCCCCGTTAGTATCGATGACTTCGAAGCAAGCAGTAAAAGACAAACGGATTCCGTGAAATCTTCGTATTCACAAAAGGTTGCTTAAGACTATGCTCGCAAGAGAGGTCTTGCTGTAAGTTGTGTTCTTTTACAACTATATTCTATGCAGACGACCATGAACTGGAGTAAGCCTGAAATTTCAACAAACAATACCTATTCACAATTCAGTACCGTTTTGAATGAGGAAGGGACAATGCTTATTAAGTCAAACACTTAACTTCATGTGACTAGTCTTATTTAGGGATCTGAATGGCTGGAAATAGCACGGTTATTCGTAACCCGAAAAAGGATTCATAGGGTTTGAGTTTATGCAAAGTAGATTTGGGAAACACGGGGATCGGGAATTCGTCAAATACAAGACTTTGTTTATTCCGCAGTGACTTGATGTGCTTATTGATCCTCTGAAACTGCGGCATTTGCGTGGATTCCCCCCCCCCCCCCCCCCAATGACAGTGTTCCACACATATACAGAAGTGTGTATTTAGCTTAATACAAAATATTAGAATCATCTTTATAAATACCAAATTTTGATCTATTAGCAGCCAACTTGATGGACGTCGTTTACAATTGTTGCATTTTGAAAGATTGAATGGTATAATGAGGTTGGGACGGTGACGAGGACGGGGTTTGAATGTTTTGATAGCTTTATATGTGCAATACACTTTGTCAACACTCTGACATGGTCGACTACATCAACAGCTATAATCACTCATATAAAACATAAGTTATAGGAGGCAATAGCATCCCTTTCATGGTCATAGCTACCCTCCCTTCACCGCCGCCCCTCCTTCCCATACCATTTGCCGGTACGTTACTGAAACATGAACATTGTATGTTAGATCTCTATGACAATGAAATATTCAATTGCATAAGTTTCCGATGAACAGAATAAAGATAAAGTTTCCTCCTTCTTCTGCTGATTTGAAAAGAGGTATTTGAATCGCCTCTCATATAGAGTATATGGGTTTGAAAATTAATCCAAAACGCATCCAGAACTCTGCTTTACCTTCACTTCATCACCTGACCAAATTTATTCATGCAACTTATTGAATCGTGAAAAAACATCATGTTACAAAGTATTCTTTGAGCTGTTGTAAGTCTGAATCAAAAGGAAGGAATAAACCAATGAAAACATGTGAACTATAGAAACCTTCTTTGCATTTCCTTTCAAGTCATTAGAGGATTAGAGATTACGTTGATCAAAGAATTATTCTCTTTGAAATGGGAGGAATGCTTACAGGGAAATCATTCTTGTAAGAAATTCCAACTGAAAATAAACACTCTATGCAATCATAAAACAGCTTTACATGCTGCTTGATTCTTGTTATGGATTAAAATTAACGAAATTAAATCGAAAGAAAGTGAATAATACAACCGTGGCCCACCTCTTTTCAATCTTTCAATCGCATTAACTATACAATTGGCAGAGGCTCACTAGTAGGGGATTCTCCCTAGCAGGGATTCTCCCATTGTGCGAATGAGTGAGGGGTAAAGTAATGTACGTAACCATGGTATTAGGAACTGGTATTACCAAATAAGCAAATGTGTCACGCTCACTCCAATGCATGATAAGCAATTATTGGCTTGTTATCAACTTGAATCGTACTATTGTTCCAAATTAGTTGACAAAGAAATAGAGAATTCTTGTAGCTAAGATTACAATTGAAATTTAACAGATAGTAGTATACTTTGTATATGTAAGACATGATCCCGCCAGAAAGAATTCAAATCACCGAAATATTTATCCTAACACACCGACACACACTCAGACAGCACACGCACACAAATTATTTGTGTATAACGAATTTAATGATTTTGTTTACTGTTTGAATGGGTAAATCTTTGTTAATATTACCGTCTCGTTTCAATCTGCCCGACGTTTCACTGAGTGACGTCACGCATTAAATTGTTATCAGATACCTTATTTGTTTGAGTAACCTTTCAATGTGTTTCTGTCAGGATGTTTAGAATTCAACGCAAAAAAATGCAGTTTTCACATTACCACGTGTGATTAAGACAATCTGTTAAAATTTTTACCAGAATTGTAGATGAACAAACTTTTATTCAGAAATTCAGTTTAAATATCTGGGCTTAATTTGACATAATTTCGTTACGTAACTAACCTGGCTGTACATTCTGAAGCGGTTATAGATAGATCATCTATAAAGGAGGTCGAGTCGTCTCCAACTTGCTAAAAACATCTCAATAACATACCAAACGTTGGGAGAGGTGTGGTTGGCAGACGTTCTCTAATATCTTCCCCATCGCCCCCTCCCCCATACACCCCCCCCCCCTCCCCGTCTTCTCTATCTATCTCTCTCTCTGTACAACTATTCATGTCAGTAGTGTTACGAGGGCCCATTGTAGCCTAACGCTAGTCACTGCCAGTGAGAAACCTAATGTTATAATGTGGAAAGTATTTAAAATTGCCTACGTGATAAATCAGTATTTGAGAAATTAGGTCGGATTACCGTGTCACAATGTTATAATACTCGATTGTTCTGGTATATTCCTTATGATGACGCGCTGGTCTCGGGTTGACGTCGGTTTACGTGAGATCGCGTGTAAGCTGTACACATCTTCGTGGATTTTCTGGAATGTTTGCGAGCGATGCAAAGGACTTCCAAGAATAGAGAAACTGGGTCAGGTGTATCGAGAAAGATCTGGAGGATTCTTGACATGGCGAATCGTATAAAAACCCGCCCAGATCGGAGAGTTTCTCAGTTTCTGAACGAATACAAGCGACGACACTTATTATACCATTTTACTAAATATCGTCAGTGCTCAACTACCAGTAGTTTCTGAGGGATTGAGATATCGATACTAAGATTGATTTTACACTTCCACTCAGAAGTTTGAAGAGGACTTTGCTGTGAAACTACAGTTTTTCAGTCTTTATTTCGGAGAAGGTGAAGAATTTCTGTCTCCGGTGAGGAAGTTCGTTACGCCAGGAGTTAGTGGCTATAAAGCTGATTTTGGACTGACTCTGGTAATATTTAGTCGGCGAGAAGTTCGACTTGTGCTTCACTCTATTGTGGCTGGAAGTCCGTCTTCTATTTTGGAGCATCGCCGGAAAGAAGGTGACTGCTGTTTCTGGGATCGCGAGAAACTTCGTCGAGGACCAGTGAATTTCGCGGTACAACGGACCGAGAATCGTCGTCATCGAGGTCGTGGCCGCTGAGGGATATCGCCGTTGGAAGAGACCAGCGTGTTTTAAAGTGTATCCTATCTTGTTAAGTTTGTGAGTAATTTTCTATATATTTGTAATTACCACTTGTTGTTGTTGGTTCGAAATCCATTGTTCAATATAGTTTACGTTTCATTTAAAATCTCTAGACTCGTCAATTTGTCTGTGTTCCTTACGGAAACGAACCCAGGCTTGTGTCTCGTTAAAATTAATTATCGAGACCTCTCGCATTCCAACGTAACAGTAGGCAAAAAGTATGTCTTAAATGTGAACTAACGGAAATATGGTTGTTGTTGGTTTGTTGCTTTCTCTGAGATATAATGACAGCTTGTATCTTTCTGGCCCCTTCTTCTGCTCAGAACATTGCTCGTTTCCGATATCAGACATGGATACAGGTACTTAGTACCACCCTGGTCATGGCTTCAATACTTTCGCAGAGTTGATAAAAAAACAGCAAATTGTATATCAGCAGCTGATATACTCAGTCCCTACGTACTTATGTCAACATGTTAATATATAGGACGTACAAGGGCGTAGGAACCGGGGGGCTGGGGGCGCCAGCCCCCCAGTGAAAAATATGGGGGGGGGCGGAAGTATCGTTCCGCCCCCCCCCCCCGCTCCGCAAGTCAGAAAACCCCTTTTTCATTTCCAAATGAGAAAAAAATCTCATTTGAAGCACCAAATTGCATCTAAGGCCAGGTGAAAATGCAAAATTCTTTACAAAATGGAGTGGGTGTTGAAGTGTGCTATATTGCACCAAATTGCATCTGAGGCCACCTGGAAATGCAAAAAGATTCCAAAGGGGAGGGGGACACCCCCTCCCCTTAGACCCCTCCCCCAGGCCGGCCATCAGTCTTCAGCCCCCCACTCAAAAGTACCTTCCTACGCCACTGAGGACGTATCATAACCTCGTGTTAATACACAACTGACGAAAGCGTAGGCAGTAAAAAGCAAATGGTGTGGGTGTTTGGTATTTTATATATAGTAGATAACTCCCGCGCATCATATTTCCATACGATAGAAATATACTATGGAATTGCGGAGTAAATTTCAGCATGGTTTACACATGGGGTCGAACATTACTTACTGGCAGAGGCGGACTGGCCACACGGGCATTTGGACTGCCCGGTGGGCCGGTGGGCTGGGGAGCCTGGTAAAATTACAGCCCATTTTCACAGTAGTTAATAGAAACCAGACGGGCTGTGTAGAAATATATTTTTAACTGTGGGAATCAGCTCATGAAATCACCATGTTAGTTAGTCTGTTAGTTCGTAACAAATGAACGTGCTATTAGCAACCCGTCCGTGTTGTCACAAAATGCTTGAAAACCTCAATAAAATCCAGTCTAAAACATATATTTTTGTCTATTTTAGTTTACGTTTTTATTTTCCCTCCCCCTTAGACCCCTCCCCCAGGACGGCGATCACTATGTAAGTAGCATATCAATGAAAAATGGGCCGGTCTAGGTGGAAAATGCCCGGGTCGGTTTTAAGACCCAGGCCGCCCTGTCCATGTGGAACGTCTGTACAATGAACTAAACGTTTAAAACTTTGCAACGTGGAAAAATATAAACACAAATGAAATGAAGGCCTAATGGGTGTTACAAATATGCTGCAAATCAGTTTTATTGAAAACATATTAATTGAAGAAAAATAGTTTAAGCAGAGTTAATAAATGTTTACCTTCCTCGATTCTTCACCTGTCTTGGTCTAAACAATTTTATTCCCATAAAGAACTGAAATAAAAGAATAAAGGATAGGCCTATCTCACAAGCTGGCAGAATACTACAATATATTTTAGACCAGGAATGGGCATCAGTTATTATTGAAAGATAGATGAGAAAATCTGGGGCCGGGATGTAAATCCCCCCCCCCCTCCTCCCTTATAGTCAACCTCACATGTACACTGTAAACCTTCACTGTCACTAGAAATAAGTGCTACTTATGTACTTAAATATATTAGGTAAAGTAATAGCGTAGGCTCTAGGCATGTATAATGTAAGTTAAAACGTATAGTCACCAATTTTTATCCGTGAACAGAAGAGATGTCCGCAGTATAGATGAGAATGTAAAGGAATACGTGTTACTCGTTCGCCTTCTGTATAGATATATACAATGTAAAGAAACAACAGTAAGGCCTTGTTAGAAACATTACCACTATACGTAGTCCTTGTGTTACGAAACAATCATCGACAAACTAAACGGCGCGCATACTTTGCGCGTAAAAAGGATATAGACCTATACTGTAATTGACTATTTGTGCATGGTAACGCGTGGGAGTCAAACGGCATAACTCTAAGACGAATAACAGTGACTTGTTGTCAAAAATATTGTTCGGCGTCGAACACGCTAAATGAACAACCACACGCATGATCAAATCTAGTCCAGTGATAAAGTATAGCACCGAAAACGCTTGGTTGATGACTCCATTACTTCTTACACACAAAACATGAAGTCAGTACACGCGCGCGTCTGCATGTAAGTTTTTGACAATGCGATTTATTGTAGAGCGTTCGTATATACTTAAATGTTGAAGCCAACTTGCGCGTATATGCGCGGCTGTTCGTTTGACTTGGCTATTTGTTTTCGTGAATCAGCTTTGCCGTATATCTAAGATGGCGATCGATACTATTTTTTTTTTAAATTGTAGAAAATGAGCCGTAACATTAGGATAACAAGAACTCAGGCACATTGTATATTTTTATTTTATTTAATACCGGAAACTAATGGTTCTAACGAAATATATCAATGTTACTTCGTTGCTTTCAATATGCATGTTTGAGGCTGTCTACAACTTCGACATCTATCTTAAAATAGCCTTTCTCAGTTGATTCCATATCATTCCACATTACAGTCTTATACCAGCCAGTATAGAGTAAACGTGTCGATCAGTTTTGAAAAGTATTTCAATGTAAAATTAGCATTAACACTGGTGAGTGTAAACATCAGGGTATCGTGTATAATTAAATCAACTGCAATCTTGTTTGGAGCAATATAATGTGATAGATTCGTGATATTTTTTTTTTTTTTTACTTTGTCATGATAGCGCAATGACAATCATAAATATAGAAATAACGCCAAGTTTGTTGTTTAATTTCATTTCGTATATTTTATTAATTCTACAATCAAATCTAGTCACTTTCATGGTTAATTATCAGGAGGGTATACCGACTAAGGTGAAATATAGCTAAAATAGGAATAGTACGCTGAATCAAAATAAGTAGTATGCCCAGTACGTGTTGGTCATCAACCTCACGGAAAAGGTATAGGGCATACCAGTAGCCAGAAAGAAAGCAATATCAACGCAGTTGGGTTTACACTTGTTGGAGAAAGATGACTAACTTGATTGGGTAAATGTTGTAAACCAACGTTTGAGAAATACTCCGTCAATTGTTTGGTAAGATATCTGGTGGCATTAACGGTATTTATTTGCACTTGTACAGGAAGCCAAATCTCATAGCACAATGTTTGAGCTCCTTTTATGAGATACACGAGTCATTAAGAAGCTGATATGCCTAGCGTCTATACGAGTCAGTCACTAAACTGGGGGGGGGGGGGATATAATATTGTCCCACACCCTTCAGAAAGTGGGGGACTGGTACCCCTGTCCCCACCCCATGATTGACGCCCCTGCTATAGAGCATGTGCAATAGTGGTCGCAGCACTACCCAGCTTCCCATTTGCAAGTGTCTTGCGATATAGTGTTCGTGATGTACTTCCCCTACGCTGCTCGATTACATTGTTTACTTCCTAGTAGGTACAGTAGCCTTTGCAACAGCATTTTATGATTAAAGGGTAAACCACTGAGGTCTGAAAGTAGTGTAGAATGCCCGTCCTCTAACTTTCCTCCCCGACCCCCCCCCCCCACCCTTATGTTAAACGACCATTCGGCAGGCAGGCAGTCCCATATCATGTTATCACAAATCCACGTGGTCTTTGTGAGTGACTGCTTTACTGATTTTTTTCAAACAGTTATGTAATGATCGGTGATTTGGATCCTGCTTTCCTTTTCTCTTTTCAGCTTTGTTAATAGCCCTTCCTCTAACCTCCCCCCCCCCCCCCTTGTTATTATCATGGAAGTTGCTCTGACCTAGTATTTCAACTTTTAAACAAGTATTAGAAACCTACATGAAACAGGAGTACTGTGGATTGCTGTTATTACCATAAGAATTCCTTCAGTTGATCGGATAGGAATCTAACAATTATTAATAACATTTTACTGTAATTTATTTTCACAAGCAAAATCATGATACAAACGCCATATGTTCATAATATTTACACTTTAATATGTTTTTGTCCTTTTCATAACTCCCCAAGGGAGAAACATATTTACAATGTGTGTGAAAATTGTGAGTTTCAAAGTTATTACAAAACAGTTAATCAACGAAACATTGGTTTATAGAACTTTTAAGTTATTGTATAAACGTGTTAATATTACAAGTGACACATTTCATAATAAAATAGAAGCATTTTGATGCACCCGACTCATCCCCTCCCCCACCCCCACCACCAATATACACATGTCCATTTTCCCACCTATCCCAAAAAGCTTCATTTAACATAAATGCCTTTTTCTGTTTTTTTTTTTTTTCCTCTTGTAATCTTAATATATAAGTATGTGTTTCATGTGATGTTAAACTCATATTTTATGAACAACAAAACGGTAGAAACAAACATACAAAGGCGAGTGCTCTGAAAACTGGACACTTAGAAAAGAACAAGACCTCCATTTAAGACTGAAACAACAAAAGAATAATCAACTAAGAAACACACAAACTTTAAGATGAGAAATTTAACATCTGAAAGGAGAAAAAAACTACAAACTCAGAACGTGTGGTACCTGACAACAATGTAACCACACTATATTTTTTAGTTACTTTTTTTTCTTCTTTTTTATCATTTTCTGAATGAATAATGTCTCTGTGCTTGACAAGGAAAGGCAAATCATCTTACAGTACAATAGATTCGTACTTTACAATGGATAGACTAAATTCTACCTCTCCAGGTACCATTTTACAATATTTATCACATGCTGAGAGGAACTGATCTTAAAATGATCCCCCAACTTGTGGAACAAAACATCCAAAATAAGAGATTATGGAAAAGAAGGTGATTACCTGTGTATCAGCTATTACTTTAAAGGCTACATAGTATTCAAAAAGCCTAAGTACTGCCATAAACATCATACACTAGACTAGAGACGATTCCATTCTTCGAATAATGTTCAAAACTTCATCCCTCATTGGTTATGCAACATATCTCATAATATTTTTTGTACCTATCATGATATATTACGCAACATATAACATTTTTTGAACGTATCATGATATAATTTACAACAAAAGACAGTTTTCCAATACTTATGGGCATTGAATAACATCTCATAATATCAACCTGTTTATGACTTGTCACCAAGTCTCACCAAAGACCTTAAAAATGCTTTCGTGGAACAAAACTATACAGATAAGATGAAAAACTGAAAACTTATCAAAACTTATCAAAATGGATCAATTAAGTCCCCTGGATCTGATAGTTATCAAACAGCAATCAATATACAGGCCACTGAGGCAAAGTATTAATTTCATCATTCATCTAGCTGAAATGTAAATTAGGATGAGACTACACTGACTCTGCTCAGCACTCATTATGTATGTACATGGATTGTTCACTTCATTGGATATAAATATGTAGTCACCACTTTATCTTATATGCACTTTACTCATTATGTAATGTACACTGGGCACTTAACCCATGCACATGAGTTCAGCAATTCACTTTTTAAACACATGTACTTTCCTCTCTTTGAACATATACTGGGCATATACTAAGCATTGAACTTCTAGTTGCTTCATACATTAACTCAAAGACATCAACTGGATGCCTCACTTGGTCTCTATATGCAAAGGACTTTAACACTTATTTCCTGACAGTGTCACTGTGCAGATAACAGACTCACTTTAACCACTATGTAGAAATTCCTCATCAATCCCTCAACCTCTTCAATCACTGTCTTCATCATCATCCATGTTTGGACTGGTGGGACTATAGGAAGGTGAAGTGGGTGAGTAACTTGGGGAGGTGGGTGAATAAGTAGAATCCTTTGGACTAGTGGGAGAGTAGGTAGGGGAACTTGGACTGTAACTGGGACTGGCTGGGGAGTAAGTGGGAGAGGAGGGGCTGTAGTTGGGACTGGAGGGAGAATATGAGGGACTGGTAGGGGAGTACTTGGGACTTGTTGGGGAATACTTGGGGCTGGTGGGGGAATAGCTGGTAGATGGGCTGTACTTTGGTGATGAAGGACTGTAGCTTGGAGAGGTTGGGCTATAAGAGGGGCTGGTAGGGGAGTAGCTTGGACTAGATGGAGAATAACTTGGTGATGTTGGACTATAACTTGGTGACTGGGGTGAATAACTTGGAGAAGTAGGACTGTAACTAGGTGATGTTGGGGAATAACTTGGTGATGTTGGACTGTAACTCGGAGAAGATGGGCTGTAGCTTGGAGATGTTGGGCTGTAACTTGGACTTGTCGGCGAGTAGCTGGGTGAAGTGGGAGAGTAGCTTGGAGAGGTTGGAGAATAGCTTGGAGATGTCGGGGAGTACTTGGGTGATGTTGGAGAATAGCTTGGAGAGGTTGGAGAATAGCTGGGAGAGGTTGGAGAGTAACTTGGAGATGTGGGACTGTATGACGGGCTGGTAGGGCTGTAACTTGGTGATGTCGGACTGTAGCTAGGACTGGTTGGTGAGTAGCTTGGCGATGTAGGCGAGTAGCTTGGCGATGTCGGTGAGTAGCTTGGACTAGTTGGACTGTAACTTGGACTTGTTGGTGAGTAGCTGGGAGATGTGGGAGAGTAACTTGGTGATGTTGGTGAATAGCTCGGACTTGCTGGGGAATATCCTGGACTAGACGGAGAGTAGGACGGACTGGATGGTGAGTAACCAGGACTCTGTCCTCCCAAAGGTGAAGCTGACATGTAAGGCGATGCAGGGGAATAGCTGGGTGACATGGGTCCAGGTGATGGAATGTATGGGCTACTTGCTGGTGAGCCTGGTGAGGCAGGCTGTGGTGACCAAGCTGGACTGAATCCAGGACTAAAACCACTAGCATCTGATTGGCCAGCAGGACTGAATCCAGCAGCTCCCGGTGTCATTCCACTTCCTGTTAGAATATCAAATATTGCAAATTAAGAATGGCTTGAAAATATATCAACAAAGTTGGCTACATGACTAAAGTTCCACCTTGAGAGTTGCCTGTGCAGTAATTTGATTGATAAACAAATAAAGTGATAACAATGAAGAAACACACAAAGCTTAAATGTTAACCTATCTATAAGAGCACAAAGCAACTATCTTGCATTGTTCAAAACCTGAGGTGGCTGACCCACTCCCTTCACCCAACCCACCTTCATGTGTCACTAATTGTCCAAATGGACCACCTAAAAAAACAAATATTCTATGTTGCTAATGTAACAACAAATCCTAATAACTACACAAAAATGGAACACTTGTCAGCAATTCTTTAACTAAACTATGATGACCATTAATAGCCTAAACGGAAAGTTATGTGTGTGTGTGTGTGTGTTTGTCTGTTTACCTGTCTGTCTCATTCAAACAATGATTCTCTCCCTTTCAATGGCAGAGAGAAATAAGGGGTCATATGCACAGACCTTTGCATTATGGAAAAAAAGTTTAGAAACTGACAAACATAAAACTAGACATATTGCAAGCATGTCAAAGCTGAAATATAAGCCCATCATTATTTTTGAGAAGTTTTGCACTTTTTGTACCAAATGCTCTTTGAAGCTTGATACATTAATCTGGCATGTAAGACCACAGATAATTAATGATTTCAATGACTACACTAACGATAAAACAAATTAATTACTACTGATGGGAAAAGGACAGTAGCTCAAACATTCTATCAAAATACTTCACAATTTATTAACCAGGACCAGAGCTCAGAGCTCATTTGTTTACTGACATGTAATAAATGAGTGTATATCAATGACAGACTTACCCATTGGGGACCATTGTGCTCCATAGTTAGGTGTTGCTCCGGTGTTCCAGGGAGTCATGGCAGGGGACATACTACCAGCCAGGGGAGTAGCTCCACCACCAAAGAACATACCAGGCATACCTGGTAAAGGAATGAATAATTAATCAAGTTTAACATACTATATATGTACTCAAATCAACTGCTACTACATGTGGTAGTAACAGGTCTAAACCTCAATAGGGCATGGTAAAGCAAACATTAAAAGACATTGGTTCCCTGTTTATTTTGACCATGCACTGAGTAGGTCAAATTTCCAAGTGGTACAACAGCAAACTTGAAGGGTGAACACCATTACCTGGTATGGAAACATAAATAATTCCCTGGACTCACCAAATCCACCCATTCCCATTGGAATCTCGATAGCATGTTTGCATTTCTCTGCGTCCAGGAGAAGGTCAAACACACCAGTTCCCAAGGAGGCCAGTTTACCCAGCATGATGTTCTCACTAACACCCTTCACATGATCTACTTCAGAGTGAGCTGCAGCCTCCATCAGAATGTCCACCTGAAATAATAATCAATCACAATAGAAAACTCTCAACATTTTGGCTTTTTCACCTCTATAATTGTCATGTTTATATAAACTACACAAGCAAATATGAACTGATATTCCAACATTTACAAAACCAAAAGGTATTTTGCTAGTCTTAAAGTCATATATATTCTAATCTATTCCGCAGCAATAGACTGAAGGCATAATTTTCAATCACTTTGCAGTTTCTCACCTCTGTGGTGTTACAAGTAGTTTAACTTGTTCCTGCATGGATCAAATACTTTGCCCTTCTATCTACCTCCCCATTACACTGCCCCTCCCTGAATAATACAGTCATATAATAAGGTTAATTAAATATAGAACAAATATCTTTACCTCAGCCCTAAGAAACTGAAATGATATAATAGATCTTTCTCACCGTTTCTTCAAAGGAACATCTCATGAGGCAGCCGACATCTTGTCTGTTAATACCGTGACGGGTGATAGCCATTAGATGACCCTTGGCGGTCATGATGTCACAGAGCAAGGCCAAGTGACGGTAGTTCACGTACGAACCATCAAAGGAAATGACGTGGTTCATCTCTGTCTCCACTGACTTTCTCACAGCCTCAATTCCAAGGACCTGAAGATAACACAAAGTCAATCATTTACCAGTCACTTAAAACACAAATATAGGATTAAAGCATTTTTAATTTAGTCTTCCATTTACCCATTCATAATTGAATATTCATTAGTCAGATAATTTTTATATAGCGCCAAACAAACCATGAAATAATTCTCGTAGCTTATGGAGTAACATAATACAAAGATCTTGTAGAATTTCATATTCTGTGCGACATTTATTGTCACATTGGCATGTGCATCACAAGCTCATAAAAATAACCACAAAGACATCAATAAGTGTTATATCTACCTAAATATTATATCAGAGTATTAAATAATATACCACCGTAAACAAGATTTTCAAGTTTTGACCATTGTTGACAACAAGGTTCTTGCACCAATGTGAAACTACAATCAAGTTTCAATATAATTCAGGCTTTACTTCAGCAGTGATAGTGCTTACAATGTTAATAGTATTAGAACTCTATTGACCCTTGACCTCCAATGTTAATCAATAGGGTTAGGGTCTTGAGTGGACCCACATAGAAAGTACAAATTTCTTCTAAGCTTCACTTGTAAAGTTATCATATTAACAAACTTTTCTGACTTTTACCTCTATTGACCTCTGAGCTCCACATATAACAAAAGGATTCTTCTATTCTTCAAAGTGTATCTTAGGATAGAATTCATCCAAGCCTTCCCTTTCCATGTTTGCATTTACATTTACAGATTTGGACCTCGGTTGACCTATGACCTCACAAAAACAACATTGCTTTAACTCATTAAGGTGGAACCCAATACCAAACTTTTACCTCCATTAACCTCTGACATAAGCATAAAGCAATAGGGTTTTCCTACTCTTTAAGATGATTTACATGCTAAGTATGCAGTTCATTCAAGCTTTACTCTATGAGTTGTATTAAAACCTTTTCAGAGACTTGGACCTCTGTTGACCATCAGCATTCACAGATGCCATAGGATTCCTATACTCAATAGACTAGATCCACAGGATAGTGTCTAAACACAGCCTTATGGAGACCAGCTTACCTGGAAGATCTCGCAGATGTCGTTGGAGAATGTACGGACTGGATCAACCTCTGGGTCACTGATGACCTTCATCATACTGGTGCCATCAGTTTCCAGGATCCACTCCTGCATGGCTTTGAACTCTCCCTCCGAGGTGATGATGATCCTCTTCTTGTTATCAATCTGTGGCAAGTGCATGTACACCTTACTGATCTGTTCGATGCCCTGTAGGGTCATGTCCGTCAGCATGTTGGTTTCGATGCAGCGAAGAAAAACATCATCTTCCATCTTATCTACCTGTTCCTCTTCCTGAATGGAATGAAACAAACCAACCAATAAATCCATAAACATAGACAACATCATAACAGTCACTGTCTCTACTCTAGGTTACCCCACATACCTGAAACCCCCCCCCACCCCACATACCTGAAACCCATCACACCCCACATACCTGAAATTAACACCACATAACTGAAAATGTCCCCACATACCTGAAAATGTCCTCCTGATGTTTTGTAGGGTCCTTATAACTTTGGACTAATAACTGAATGTGTACAAAGTAAACTACTATTAGCTCAAAACATTTCTAATGCTCATTATCAGTTCCTGTCATATGCTCTCCCAAGTTAGATTACCATAGGAACAATTCCATCCCACTTCTTTCCTGTTATGGACCTTGACACACATTTTAAATGTTCAATGTAATTAGACAAGATGGATCCTAAATATACTCACATCTTGGAACTTGCTGTCATCACTGTTCATAATTCTGATTCTGAGAACCAGTTTTTCTGCATTGTCATCATTGAAGATGCAGTTGAGATCATCGCCGAAACCTGCATTTATCTTCTCTGCAATCTGCTCCATGGTAAGTTTGTGATCTGTCATCCTCTTTCTATCCAGCTCAATTCGCAACAACCACGGTGAGATACGTGTTGGGTCAAAATCTGGCATTTCATAGTAAAGGTTGACCCAGTCCTGATCTTCAGAGATGACAGTATTCTGTGGTTCTGGATCATAGTAGATGGCTGTGTTTGCTGTTACCTTTCTTAAAGTGGTATGTTCCAGACGACACAAGATATCCTGCAATAAAATGGAGATAACACAGAAAAGTTACCTTGTAGTTTTATGCAGTTCCCTTTAGACCTATCGATTCTCTGAATTTAAATGGTAAACTAAAATGTCAAGGCACAACAATTCAGTACCTGCTACAATGAAACAACACAAAAAGACAGGGATAAATTACAGTACACCATTAATGGTCTACTAAATTGAACAAAATTTTAACTTCTTAAGTTTTGAAAAGTTGCTCATTATGAATTGAAATTATTTTCAACATTCTTGAATGAATGAAAGACAATGTAAGGATGAATTTAACACAGCTGGAGGTATACACATGGCTACACATACCTCTGACAACTAGAAGTTTACAACATTACCTCAATGTCAGGACACTGTATACCAGAGTGAATACTTATGATAATCAAAGCCAGAGTAAATGTAGATGTTTGAAAATGAAATCTGCAGTAGATAATACCTGGTTCATGTTCTCTTAACAGCTGAATGGAATACAACAGACATAGCAGACAAATCGAAAAAGTGATATATCACAGCACTAAACCAACCAGCCAAATGGCAAAGCAAACATTGAGAGATAACTCATTTTTATGATCAGACATACCTTGCACCTCTCTGCATCCCTGGCTGCCTGTCCTCTGAGAAAGACGGTCAAAGATGGAGTCTTTGGATTCTTTGAGACGTTGATGATCTCCTTCAGACGTGGCACACCAAGAGTGACATTTTTAGCAGACACCCCAGCAAAATGGAAAGTGTTCAACGTCATCTGAGTAGCAGGTTCTCCGAGAGATTGGGCAGCAAGAGCACCGACCATCTCACCTGGATTGACCTGACGTGAGAGTTAGAAAGAATACATATATGATGACTGACAAACTCAACAGAAAGCCGGGCAAAATGTAAATATCCCAGCACTTGAGTTAATCTGCTGTGCATTTCGGTCACCCAAGACTTGTCAATATAGAATTGATGGTGAAAATAGTTCCTTCTAGATTAAGACTTTATCTTGAGTTTTCAAATTTGACAATATTTTGATTCTCAATTATATTTGTCTAACTTTATGAAAGCTTTGCTCCGCCTCATTTCAGCAGTCTACAAAGGTCACAACCCTCTGTTCCTTTCTCATTGGCATCAGTGTCTTCGACAGACATAGTTCACTCCATTAGATAGTTATATTTATCATTAAAGCTAATGATGGCAGCAATCCAGTTCATGAACAATTTTGTTTCTGAAAAATTCATCTCTTTAAAAATTGCTTACCATAGCTTGGTTGAATCTGGTCTCAATTTCACCAAGTAGCCACTCGAAGGACTCAATGGTCATGTGATGTTGTTGACTCATAAACCGCGTGCAGAGAGTGGACCTCAGCAGGGCATTAAAGAGGAAGGTGGCATTTTTCTGGGCCTGTTTGCTGATGGAGTCCTCTCCCTTTACAATAACAAGCTTGTGGCTAAGCTCTTGTACACCTTAAGAGATCAAAATTTACAATAGAACCGTTGAACAAAGTATGCTCTAACAGGGATATGAATTTGGTGAGGAGAGGAGAAGGAGAGTTAACATTTAAATTGGATATGAATAAGTCAAGAATGTCAGTGAGTAAGAAAAGATATAAAAAAGTGCAAAGACAAGACATAATAGAACGGTGAAAACACCTGGCAACTACCAACCAAATCACTAGATACAAAGTATAGAAAACTGTTTTTTAATATGTACCTTCCACAACTCTGATTGGATGGAGATCTGTAGGGGCTCGTTCATTGATCTGGAAAATTTTCTTAGCGTTCCAAATCATACGTTCCAAGTTACAAGGTAGGGCTACTTTGCTGTCACCACGAGGGAATACATTTCTCAAAGTTTCTCTGTCCTTCAGCAGCAGTTCATACTCTTTATCCAACTGCAAGTGAGCATTGGCATTTGACAAAACGTCTTTCACTACTTCTTCTGTATACAGACGCCTCAGAGCTCTGTTGGGAAGAAGAAAATATGTCACATATGCAAAAAACATTTTGATAAGGTGTCTTCTGAATTTTCTATTTTAAAGTATATTGGAGTGTTCCTAATCTTCTTTGCTAAATCACAAAGCTGTGCAAAGATGACAGTTTTTATTGGTTCTGATAGGTTTTTTACTGGTAGGAACAACTTAATGTAGAAGTAGTGTTCAACCGATTAACCTAATCGGAATCGGTACGAATATTGCATAATCGGAACATAATCGGAATCGGTAAAAATTACGTGGAATACCAGTTATTTCATACCGATTATTCAAAAACATATGGAAGGTGAAAATATCATTATTCAAAAACATATGGAAGGTGAAAATATCATTATTCAAAAACATATGGAAGTTGAAAATATCAACTGATGTATTAGGTTTGTTCTTTTACTACGAAATATTAAAATAAGACACCCTCTATATACGTTTTTCACAGTGTATACTTTCATCAATTTACGCTGCCAGGGTTGCCGATTTTGCTTCCCTCGTGGTTAGTGACTTCAAATTTCTTGGCACAGTAGGCATAGCAGCAATACCAATTTCGCGAATTAACGAATGTGCTTGACAGGGTCGAAAATAAGCGGGAGCGATGTGCTAAAAAGCCCTCCTAAAGCACAATTACGAGTGTGAAAAAGAAATATAAGAAAATTGCCCTCGTTATATCAGGTGTCTGTGTAAAATTAATTGTGACATGCGTTTGCTTTAGCTAGGAATTGCAGTTGCAGCGCGAATTCGCGCAAACAGTTTTCACATCTCGCATCAAGTTTGAAGCAGTGCGGTAGGGTCGCGCACAATCCCCGGGAAGTTACCGTGGAAAATTACGGCGTGCACGAAGCAACTTCAGTACCAGCGAAAATAACCTAAAATCCTCACAAATCTCCGACCACATGGTAGCCTTACTTCACACTAAGTCAACTGCATGGAAATCTAACCTTGCCATCTGTTTATTCGCTCTAGTTGTGTCGCAAATACAAAATAAAAATATCCACGGAAACTGCAATCTTCGACCACATGTTAGCCTAACAACCACACTAAGTCAATGAAAAATGTAGCCTAACCAAAAAAAAAAAAAAATGCGTAGCAAACTTTCAAGTTGCTGGAAATCGGCATTTGTTTGGAAGGTACTGTAAGTGATATGTCTTATAGAGGGAATGTTATATTTTATATTGGAGTAGTTTCTAGTTGTTATTATTTCTTTACATCAATCTGGTATTACATTTTAGAGTAATTTTAAACAAGTTACGATGATACAATTTGCTTTTCAGTTTGATTGGCCTAAGCTTACATTTTCTAATTGAACCTGAATAGAGTTAAATAGGTAACGAATAGGTATGTTTAACTTGAAGTAGGTATGTTTAACTTGAAGTTCGTAACATTTCTATTTGTTCATAAACAGTATAATACTGAAAATAAGTAGAAAATAATGTCGGAATGAAGGCAACATGTCATTAAAATTTACACTTTGGTAAAGATTGAAGATGGATGGTTTGTCTGAGATACTTTTTGAGATGGATATTTTGAGTAACTATTCTTAGCCCATTTTAAGCCATTAACAGGTGACATTCACGTCGAGGTGGTTAGGCCATTCGCTTAGCACAGTACTGACTAGGTAGGATGTCATATTTCCGTATTTTGGAAATTTAAAAAAAAAAAACACTTTTTTTTTCTTTCCGAGAAACTCCAGAGGAAATTTGGTACATACAAAATGATACCTTAGAGCCTTGTATAACAACGAAGCAAAAGGAAACAGGGGGAAATCACAACAATTATTGTTTCTGTCAAACTTTATTGCCGAATTCGTATATACGGGATATTTTCGCAATTTCAAATAATCGGAATCGGAATCGGAATCGGTACGATTATGGAAAAAATAATCGGTAATCGGTATTTTCTGTTATGCATAATCGGTTGAACACTATGTAGAAGTAAGTTGGGTCTTTTCAGCACGGTTTCTATTTGTTTCAAGGTATTTATTTGGAATTCTCCTTTGATACAAAGTAAACCAAGATGTCAGCTACTCTGTGCAGCAATAGCTTTAAATGTCAAATGCTGTTGCTGTAATAAATTCTAGATACCCGAGCAAAGCATCTCCTTTGAACAGGATATCAAAGGATTAAACTCAAATCCACTAGTTAGTGGAATATGTAAACATGTTTGTTTAACTTAGTTATGTATAAGAACTAGGCACACCAAAGGATTATCTTGAGCAAAACTTGTGCTGGAATAGTTATGAAGTATTACATAAAGTATAAAGTTGTTTGTTGAACTGATTTCTTTTTTGTCTCTGAAGGGGCAGAATTAATGGTCTTTTGTTTTCATTTTTATGGTCTGAATGCTAACCATAGCATTTAATACCACTAGAAATCATGAAATTTAACTATAGCCAATTGTGGCTGCATTTTCCTTTATTTGATGGTGTGCCAGATATCATTTCAACATATTCAATCTTTCTCAATAAACATACTTCCACAACCTGTGTGTGATGGTGCATTTACAGTGTATCATACCTTTCATTGGTGTAGTCAAATTTAAACTTCTTCTCAAATGCTATGTTTGATGGCTTAATGGTGCTGATATTTTGAAACTCCACATTTGCGCCGTCCAGTCCATCCTCTCCGTATCTGAGCTGTACCAGATGGTCGTTGCTATTACGAATCGTTCCATCGTACATAACCTGGATACTCTCCATAGCTTTAATCAACCGACGCTGAATATAACCTGAGGTAGAAAATGTAGTCAAACTTCGATTTATCCTTTCTTCCGGTCTAAAAGTTATCATTAGCTCATTTTAATTGATCATCAAAATATTGAAAGGAACACTTCCATCACTTTTTGCAACACAAAACACCAATATATGGTTTAAATGTGAGCCACACAAATGCAGCTTAGTCCAAATAAACCATTTACACATATGCTATGGTTTGACTTGGTACAATGACTTGGTTAATAGCAATGTCCTGCATGGCAGTTATCCTGTTAATATATAGATATTAATGACAATACCCACCAGTTTCTGCAGTCTTTACAGCAGTATCAATAAGTCCCTCTCGACCTCCCATAGCGTGAAAGTACATTTCTGATGGAGTAAGGCCAGCAAGGTAGGAATTCTCTACGAAGCCTTTGCTCTCAGGACCGTAGTCATCCTTAATGAAATGAGGCAGGGTGCGGTAACGGAAACCAAATGGAATACGCTTACCCTCAACGTTCTGCTGTCCTACACAGGCAATGACCTAACAGTATAAAGAAAATAAAGTAACATTTTATAGAATATTGATTTGAGTACTAAACCATCTGTCCAAGAACATACCAATGCACCTGATCCTCCATAGAGTAAAGATTTGAGGACCAAACCATCCGTCCAAGAACATACCAATGCACCTGATCCTTCATAGAGTATAGATTTGAGGACCAAACCATCCATCCAAGAACCTACCAATGCATCTGATCCTTCATAGAGTATAGATTTGAGTACCAAACCATCCATCCAAGAACATACCAATGCACCTGATCCTTCATAGAGTATAGATTTGAGTACCAAACCATCCATCCAAGAACATACCAATGCATCTGATCCTTCATAGAGTATAGATTTGAGTACCAAACCATCCATCCAAGAACATACCAATGCACCTGATCCTTCATAGAGTATAGATTTGAGGACCAAACCATCCATCCAAGAACCTACCAATGCATCTGATCCTTCATAGAGTATAGATTTGAGTACCAAACCATCCATCCAAGAACATACCAATGCACCTGATCCTTCATAGAGTATAGATTTGAGTACCAAACCATCCATCCAAGAACATACCAATGCATCTGATCCTTCATAGAGTATAGATTTGAGTACCAAACCATCCATCCAAGAACATACCAATGCACCTGATCCTTCATAGAGTATAGATTTGAGGACCAAACCATCCATCAAAGAACTTACCAATGCATCTGATCCTTCATAGAGTATAGATTTGAGTACCAAACCATCCATCCAAGAACATACCAATGCACCTGATCCTTCATAGAGTATAGATTTGAGGACCAAACCATCCATCCAAGAACCTACCAATGCATCTGATCCTCCATAGAGTATAGATTTGAGTACCAAACCATCCATCCAAGAACATACCAATGCACCTGATCCTTCATAGAGTATAGATTTGAGTACCAAACCATCCATCCAAGAACATACCAATGCATCTGATCCTTCATAGAGTATAGATTTGAGTACCAAACCATCCATCCAAGAACATACCAATGCACCTGATCCTTCATAGAGTATAGATTTGAGGACCAAACCATCCATCAAAGAACTTACCAATGCATCTGATCCTTCATAGAGTATAGATTTGAGGACCAAACCATCCATCCAAGAACATACCAATGCACCTGATCCTTCATAGAGTATAGATTTGAGGACCAAACCATCCATCCAAGAACCTACCAATGCACCTGATCCTTCATAGAGTATAGATTTGAGGACCAAACCATCCGTCCAAGAACCTACCAATGCACCTGATCCTTCATAGAGTATAGATTTGAGGACCAAACCATCCGTCCAAGAACATACCAATGCACCTGATCCTTTATAGAGTATAGATTTGAGGACCAAACCATCCCTCAAAGAACATACCAATGCACCTGATCCTTCATAGAGTATAGATTTGAGGACCAAACCATCCGTCCAAGAACCTACCAATGCACCTGATCCTTCATAGAGTATAGATTTGAGGACCAAACCATCCATCCAAGAACATACCAATGCACCTGATCCTTCATAGAGTATAGATTTGAGGACCAAACCATCCATCCAAGAACCTACCAATGCACCTGATCCTTCATAGAGTATAGATTTGAGGACCAAACCATCCATCCAAGAACCTACCAATGCATCTGATCCTTCATAGAGTATAGATTTGAGGACCAAACCATCCATCAAAGAACATACCAATGCACCTGATCCTTTATAGAATATAGATTTGAGGACCAAACCATCCGTCCAAGAACCTACCAATGCACCTGATCCTTCATAGAGTATAGATTTGAGGACCAAACCATCCATCCAAGAACATACCAATGCACCTGATCCTTCATAGAGTATAGATTTGAGGACCAAACCATCCATCCAAGAACATACCAATGCACCTGATCCTTCATAGAGTATAGATTTGAGGACCAAACCATCCGTCCAAGAACCTACCAATGCACCTGATCCTTCATAGAGTATAGATTTGAGGACCAAACCATCCATCCAAGAACATACCAATGCACCTGATCCTTCATAGAGTATAGATTTGAGGACCAAACCATCCATCCAAGAACATACCAATGCACCTGATCCTTCATAGAGTATAGATTTGAGGACCAAACCATCCGTCCAAGAACCTACCAATGCACCTGATCCTTTATAGAGTATAGATTTGAGGACCAAACCATCCATCCAAGAACCTACCAATGCACATGATCCTTGGTATTGTAATCCATATGTTAAAACTCTAGCTTGTGACTAAACTCACTCAGCAAACAAAGGATTAATACTGGGAGCTGGTAAACCACTGAACCTTTATATCTAAGGTCTTTGGCAAATACATTTTCTATCCAAACCTGCTATCCCAAAGTTTCCTCATAACTACTAGCAAGTTTCCTGTTAATACTATGGGCACTTGTATCTTTTGAAAGGCAATGTTGCTCCATTCTCTGGCTATTTCGGTAATTGTAAGAAATGAAGTTGAGGTACGACCTCAGTTCCAGGACTAGAAGGTAATCTGGGATCTGTCTCAACCTGAGCTAGCGTAGTCTTTATCTTTAAATTGCCTTATCTTTTAACTTTACAAGCTACAAGAATTGCATCAGATATAAAAGCATAAAGTTAGTTCAAGTTTTTGAAACATTGATTTCTGTCACAAATCCTGACATACCCAATCAACATTCTCAACTTCCTTGGAAGCAAGAGGCTTACTTACCTGAGAGATGTTGATCTTAGATCCTTTAGAGCCAGCAACCACCATAGTCTTGAAGTTATTAAATTCAGACAAACTCTTCTGGGCACTGCCACCAGTCTTGTCACGGGCATCGTTCAAAATTCTATTGACCTGTGGATAGCATTACATGAGTTGTTGTATATAAGTAAACAGAGCGGCAAGATCCAAACAGCATTCTCAATGACTGATGACACCAGTCTAAATACCCTACTGGTAACCACTTACTGATTGTAATGGTAATACCTCATGTAATGGACTACATTAACCAGGCTTCATTTTAAACACTGTATCCAAATTTCAAATTTAAGGAAAAAGTTGTCATTATTTGCTTTTGAGATGACATAACATTAAGTGGCCTGACTGGTCTGTTTACAGATCTTTATCGATAAATACTTTTCAGAACTTGTATCTTGTGTCTTTGACCAGCTGATGGCATATTGACCACTGAATATTAATCGAAACTGAGGCTAAAGAGATGGGTTTTTCTGAACAGATAAAAAAATCATCGCAAGTAACTAAAAGTGGCTTTGTTGTGACATTAAAATATTCAATATCAGTTTGCCATTATTGGCAATGAGGTTGAATTTACCAAAAACGATATGCCGCCAATGTTGCAAGTATCGGCCAATACTGATATCGCAACGCTTATCGGCACAACAATAGTGTCATAATCTTCCATTCTTTATGCACTCATACATACCTGGTTTTCAAATGTTGCCCTCAGTGTGTTACCAGGAGTTGGTTCCAGCTCGTCATTGTGGGCCTTTTCTATGACCTCTATGACCTCTTGCTTGGCTTTGCGAATCGTATTCTGAATGTCATCATAGGTCTTGGAATCAGCGATACAATCCCCTATACCAATAGAGTGACCTTCCAACAGTAGCCAGTTATTGACAACACACTGAATGTTACTGTAGAATTCTTTGGCTTCTTCGTGACCCCTATCCATGAAGATGACGTGACCCAGGGAACCCCCTGACGTACCGACCGTCCTCTTACAGATGATGCCAGTAATCAGTTCTCCATTCTCGATGAGCACCTAACAGAACAGGAAGAACAATAAATTCACTGGTTAGTCTGTTTTGTTTAATTCATATTTTGTAATCAAAGTAATAAATATAATTGCTTTGTACCAGATATCCATCCATATCCACTTCTCTATGTGCCTTCTGAACTGTAATTACAGTATCAGTACTTTTCTCATAGAAGAGATCGTAAGGTTACTGTGTAATTAAGTATCTGTACTCCATGTTGGGGCTTCAACAGAGCTTGTAGTCTTGGCAATCTATGTACTATACCAATCAAGTGTTAAAAATGTTGACTCACTTTCATTCTAAGACTCATGTTATTGTGTAAAGCTGTGCTAAATTGATCACAGTTGTTTGCAATCACAGGGTCAGTGTTTGAACTCTAAGATCCACCTCCCTCTGCGAGACTTGAGTTTAAGTAAGTTCCAAAGTTAAAACAAATATCAATGAAAAATATTGCAGGGTAACACAGTCTTAATACTGTGTTCAAAGTTCTGTGCAACTATCAACAAGTAGACTAGCTTTGTTTTTGGTAATAAAAAACACATTATGTGGTGGTTTGCTAGCAAGATAAAGAATACCTTTGTATCTCCAGGTGACAGCCATTTGTAGGGTCCTCTGTCTTCATCATCAGGATGGGTACTGTGAGTCTTCACCAGGTTAACACCATCTGGTATAACCAAGGTCATCAGCTGCTTGCCTGTCCACAGCGGACGTGGTTTGAGGATGGCTGGCTGTGGCATGTGACCATTCCAACTCGGAAGCCACATAAGAAGCTGCATCATTTCATCCTAGTTGCATGAGAGGAAACAATTACGATTCTTTTTAGGTTATTCAGTTTTTGGGCCTGGACTAGACAAAGCTGTGTTAATGTCAGGGATCAACATATATATTGGAAGGCATGCAGGGTTATATATCAGAATTAATCGTAAACAATCAATGGAACAAAATTAATGCAAAAGGGGGGAAGAAAACCCAAATGAAGAAAATATTTGCCCTCATTTCTTGCGACAAAATTAGTCTATCCAATTTTTTGCACACACAAAATTCACACACAATGACAGATGCTACTTGTTAATGTGGGAAAACAAATTATAATGTCCAAACATGCAAATTTGCTGCTCTAACAAATCTTATCAGGTTATCATGATCTCATGACAAACATCTGATGGGCTCCTTCCTTTGGAAAAGGTTGTTGAGCACCGAGCATTATTATCTAAATGTACACTTCCTCATGAGCACAATGAAATTTCTTCAATATGTAAATAACTGTGGGAGAATTTCACTAACAACTAGGTGCACTGTTGTTCAATAGACTTGCACTTGATAGGTTTGCAGTTACTTCTGCTAAAGCCTAATTTATCTGTAAATACAAACGATATAGGATAAAGTTAGAAACCTTCTGGTCACGTTTCAACTGCCCAAAACTTTACTGTGTGGTCTACCTATAAACAACTCCCCTACAGAATTACAGGGGTAAGCCAGCAAGTGTTCTGTGGCTGCTGTTTTACTGAGTTTTATTTGATTTTTTTCTGTATGCTTATGTGAATATATACCTTCTCAATAAAGACATCTCTCTTGGTGAATTTCCTGACAGCTGTGAGGGAGTCTTGCACGATACCCATGACTGGTTTGTTTGACTGTGGGGTGATAATCTGACGAGGTACCATCATAATCTGTGTGACCTCCGCCCTGGTCTCCATCGACTGTGGTACATGGAGGTTCATTTCGTCACCGTCAAAATCTGCATTGTACGGGGAAGTCACACTGAGGTTCAGCCTGAAGGTTGACCACGGAAGGATCTTGACACGATGTCCCATCATAGACATTTTATGCAGGGATGGTTGGCGGTTAAAGATAACCACATCATCATCGTGAATGTGTCTTTCAACCTGGTAATGAATGTCAAGAGGATCCAAACATTGCTACTCATGTAATTTGGATAAATGCAATTATTTTTTAAAGTAAATCCTTTAGTTATCTCAAACTCACAAAGTTCCTTTAAATTCTTTATGAAAAAAGCTAAGTAATATAAGAAGCAGATTTTACATGCAAACATAAGATTTAATTTCACATTGCTAGCTAAATATCTTTTCATTATACTTGTGATAAGCATATGAATTTGTGAAAAGGAATACACACTCATTTGGCAACCCTAGCAGATAACCTCTCTCTAATTATGGTAACTAACCTTGTAGCCACACTGCAGATGGAGATCACTGGGCCTAGGATGGAAACGCAAATCGACCCTGTCTCCGTTGTCTCGTATGATATATTTAGCACCTGGATATTGATTAGCTCCTCGCTTCACCAACTCTTGCAGCCTTTAGGGGAAATTAATTAGCAACTTAGATTGTCTGATGATGTAGCATTACCTTCTCTGCATTTTTTTTGTTAAATACTTAGAACATGAAAATTTACCGATATTGTTACTGAGCTGAGATACTGTTACCAGGCAGTAAATTATCTTGATCACATTATATTTCTGATGTGAGGACACTGGAAGTGAAACTACTGGCAGTACGGTCAGACTGCATTCGGATCTCATGCCAATGTTTCTTTCCAAACTGATTTTCATTAACATTGCTTATATAGCATATCAGCAAGAATTGCTCAACTACTAACATGTATACAATGTACCTAAACACAGGGCTTCAAAACAGTGCAGAAAATGGCAAAATTTCCAAAAACTCAGAGCTCTGTAAGTACATTATATCCAATAGACCAATATTCTGTGTACTGATATACTGGTTGCACAAATGCAATCAAAATGATATATGGATTGCAAACTCACTTGTCAATATTGAACGGAGTTACGATCTCTGGGTATGTAAGGTTGGAGGCAATGGTCCTGGGAACACCAACTTGATCAATCTTGAGGTTAGGATCTGGAGTAATTACAGCCCGAGCTGAAAAGTCCACACGTTTGCCCATCAAGTTACCACGAACACGACCTTCCTTACTCTTTAATCTTTGTTTCACAGATTTGAGTGGCCGTCCAGATTTCTGCATCGCCTGTTAGGTATCAAAAGAGGACGGTGATGGGAATGAGCAATTGCAAGTTAAGGATATCCAAAATTTAATGGAAGATTTAGATTCCACCATCAAAATGTATAATTGATTTCTACCTTTCTGCGGAAGTGCTTTGTAATACACCAGCTTACACTCACTTTAACTTTCATTTCTGAAACTATGATGTGCTTAAAGCCAGCTTTAAGGATCAAAACTCCCTAAGTTGGTCCTATACTGAAGTTTTCTTAAAGTGTGTACAAGAGATGGAGGCTATGATAGCAATAGTAATGTTAAAAGTTGCTATGGAATATGAAATTTGGTATATTCCAGAGTTTATTTCCAAAATAGGTTTGGTACATGGTGAGAAATGTAAACTGTCTTCCTCTTGGTGTAATACATCCTAACAAACTCAGCAAAGATAGGAACTCATTTTCTTGACGTAAGGGAAGAGACAGAGCCTCAGAAAACCAACTACCAGCAGCACTTCTATAAACGTATCCTTCATTTATGTATTTTTGAGAATGTTATTCTTGTTTAATTTTGAAGAATACTTTTACTTTCAACTGATATGACATCTTACCCGTGGGAGTCCAGGCATTTCGTTGTCTGACATGGTAGCAACATGGAACTGAAGGAGTCCGACATCTTCAGCTAATATATGTGCTGCTGCCCCATTCTGTTCATTGTGCATCAGCTGATTGTTTGCTTTGATGATGTCTGCAAACTTATGGGTCAGGTCATCCTATCAGTGAAAAAATAAAGACAATCACTTTAACTCTCACTGAATTTCACATACAAACTCAATATTCTCCTTATGAAGATACCGTGTGATAGACTATGTAATACTATAACAGCAATGCTGAAAAATCCCAATATGGTACAGCTGTGCTTGTAACTTGATACACAATATATATCAGTTAAGACAGGTACTAACAGTAATTGCAGGTGAAAGTTATTTAAGCCATGTTTGTTTATAAATGTTTTCATTCACACAGCATAAGTTTCCAGATACAAAAATGATCTCAATAACACAAACAATAACAATGGCTGAGATTCCTTTGGCCTTCCATACCAATAAAATATCTATAAGCTGTAAGCAGTGTTTTTATAATAGCTTTGGAAATGTGTTGTATATGATATCAAAAGACTTTATTTTCTTGCCCCAAAACACAACAGTAATTGCAGGTGAAAGTTATTTAAGCCATGTTTGTTTATAAATGTTTTCATTCACACAGCATAAGTTTCCAGATACAAAAATGATCTCAATAACACAAACAATAACAATGGCTGAGATTCCTTTGGCCTTCCATACCAATAAAATATCTGTAAGCTGTAAGCAGTGTTTTTATAATAGCTTTGGAAATGTGTTGTACATGATATCAAAAGACTTTATTTTCTTGCCCCAAAACACAACAACATTTGAATAACAATGTGCAAAACTTTACTACTATCAGAGATCTGAAAACATGGACAGATAGTAGTGATGCCTAATGGCCTGCCCTGTGCTCTTCAACCAAAATCTTTGGAGTATTAAACACTCTAATTGACATGTACTGAACATATACAGCAAGGAATTAATAACATTAATACCATGTCAGCACTTGTACCTCTTACAAATTAAACAGTTACCTACCTGATTCTTAGCTGAACCATTCATCACTACCGCTGGTCTGACACACAATGGTGGAACGGGTAGAACAGTTCCAATCATCCAATGCTATGGCACAGCTGTGCTTGATACACAATATATCAGTTAAGACAGGTACTAACAGTTATTGCAGGTGAAAGTTACCTACAGTTACCTACCTGATTCTTAGCCGAACCATTCATCACTACTACTGGTCTGACACACAATGGTGGAACGGGTAGAACAGTTCCAATCATCCAATACTATGGTACAGCTGTGCTTGATACACAATATATCAGTTAAGACAGGTACTAACAGTTATTGCAGGTGAAAGTTACCTACAGTTACCTACCTGATTCTTAGCCGAACCATTCATCACTACCGCTGGTCTGACACACAATGGTGGAACGGGTAGAACAGTTCCAATCATCCAATCAGGTCTTGCAAATTTTGGATCCATACCCATTGCATGGCACTCTTCATCTGTGATCCGCTTAAAGATCTCATGAATCCGCTCCGCAGTGACCTCAATCTTTTTCTCTTGAGAGTCCTCATTCACCTGTTTCCATTCTGCTGTGAGAGTTAGGCCAGCACGTCGGTACTGAGGCTGATGGCGTCCACATCCTCCATGGCCCTGGTAACCAATAAATCATGTGCTTGTTTTCAACAAGGATCAGACACTGAATATTACAAGTTATCTCCTCATTGATCTAGTTCAAAAGCCATTAATGGTTCAACAATATCTGACATTAATACTGTGTGCTACACTAATTTGTTAAGTTCTCCACACGATTCAAATACACATTAAAATATAACAAGAGAACTTCCAAGGTTTGTTGAATTGAACAAATCTTGAAAGAAGTCAGAAAACAATGGCTTGAAGACCAAATGTAATTACAATGCAATCAGATTTACAACTTTGTAACTTAATATAAGAAATATTACACTTACTGGTTTCTTTTCCTCCGGTTCTTCGCCTTCCCTTTGTGGAATTGAAGCATCAAAGGTACTGTCCAATTCCTCACCTCCCTCACAGACTTTCTTGGCACGACAGAGATCATACATATGAACTAGCCTCTTTCGAGGGTAACCTCTAGATTTGCTTATCACATCTTTAGCCTTAGGGTGGTCCTGAAAGGCGAGGAATTGATTACATGTTAACATATATGAAAATGGTACTTTCATTAGCATTACAGACTCTACTTGAATGTAAACAAAGTTCTTTCCAAATTTTTCTTATTTCCTTCATTAAAAAAAAAGGCTTCTTCTGTAGACATTCTTCCAATAAATAGCAGTCTACATTTAAATTTCACTTGGTGGTTAAATTTCAATTACCTTAGTATTTATCAAAATTTGGTATATTAGCATTGCTGACAAGTAAGAGGAAGCTAGCTTGCTCATCTCATTCATCAGAAGTGAGGGTGCATAATTTGCTTGGTAAGCTTGGTATATTAGCATTGCTGACAAGTAAGGGGAAGCTAGCTAGCACATCTCATTCATCAGAAGTGAGGGTGCATAATTTGCTTGGTAAGCTTGGTATATTAGCATTGCTGACAAGTAAGAGGAAGCTAGCTTGCACACCTCATTCATCAGAAAGTGAGGGTGCATAATTTGCTGATGATCTCCCCACCATTATTTTAACTGTATGTAATACAAACTAAACAATTTTCTGTCTTTTTTGCAATTTACATTAAACCATAGTCTGCATTGCAGCTCTACATGGCTCAGATACCTTACCATACATGCTAAAATGATCTCAAATGCTAAGTCAATGTCATGGCATCAATTTATCATATAATTTTCAAAAAAAGGTCAACAAAAACAGGAGAACTACTTTGATACTTACCAAGTTAACTAGAAGCTTAGAGCAATAGAAACATACACATCTGAGTATTTTCACAACCTTTGGTAAAAACCCTGGTAGGAATACTGGTTTTGCAAGTTCCAGATGTCCAAAATGACCAGGGCAATCAGTTTGGTTGCAAGCACATGTCTGACATTTCACTGATCTATCCACAGCACCTTGCCTTGGGTCCATCAAACCACCATGTTTTGGTTTTCCAGCTTCATAAATCTCAGCATATCTGATGCCTCCCTCTGTAACTGACATTCGCCTCTGTTTTGAAAGGTAAATAAAGAATGTACTCATGACCAGGAACAAACATTTGTGTACTAATCATTTCAAAGACCTTAACTTTAACACTTGGAAGTTTAAGAAGCTGTAATGAAATCAATAATAACCTAAGCTTATCTTTATTAGTATACATCAACTTGAAAATATATATAGGCTTTGATCAAATAAAACAGCTGATGAAAATGTGGTGCAAATGCAGTGCTTTCATCTTAAAGAAGGCTATAAAATATTTAGTGACTATAAAAAGAATCTTCAACCACATTAGTTGTGATCTTGTCTAGCAAAACAGGAAATAATTTGAGAATGACAAAACAACTTTGTTGCAATAACTGGAAAAGCCAGCCAGCAAAAGATGGGGCTTGATACAACAAATCAATATCACATACATATGTGATACTGTTAGTACTGTCATAATAATTGTAGTCCTAAAAGTAGACTAGGCCTAAGTAAGATTAGGCAGAGGTCACCACCGTCATAAATTCACCAGTTAACTTAAGATCCTCTATCATATGTGACATGCCAGAGTGATGGACTTTTGAGAAAAGTCATCCAAGATAGAACCAACACATGCAATAAACAAGTTCATTCACTCTCAACCCAAGTCTCATTTAATTAAGGTAGGCCAGCCTTAGACAGGATGTAGCCTAGTCAGTAAGTTAGTGCCTAGGCATATATGTTAATCCATAGATTAACACATTTGCCTAATGGTAAGGAAGTTTCGTTTTGATGTTACAAGGAGAACAACAATTTGTCTGTGAATATCCTTGTCAAAAAAAATCGCTGAGGTTGCAGCTGAGTGAATGTATGCTGACATAACATATTCTCCATACATGTTAATGCAGAGGCCTAAGCTGTAGCCTGTTCTATGCAATACTAAACTATGCTCTTATAGTCACCTATGTTAGGCAAGGAAGGTCAATGCATTGTTACACATTCATATTACTTACGATTTCCTCCGGTGAAAGGATTCCGAACTGTACACGAACGACTTCGCGCATCGGAGCCTTTGAGTCCATATACTGAAGCGACATTTTGCTGTAGATTGCGCCAAGTGAAAACTACTGAAAAAAGAAAAACATTCTTTAAGCAGATTTGAAGAAAATCCTGCTTAATTTAAGACTTCAACCACGAACGTCATGCTTGCAATATCTTAGCTCTGGCGCTATGATAGAAGATGATATAGAGGGCGTTATTTATTTTCTATTTGACATGCCTAGACCAAATAGCGCAGCAATCATCAAAGTGGTAATATGGAACGCCTAAACTTTTCATGCAAGTGAGTGGCAATTAACTACATACCCAAACACACATAAGCATGATCGCACACACACCCTTTTACTAATCGACCGGCCGATGAAAGAACATGAAATTGATTTAAAAAAAATATCAATCACGCGCTGTCACTTTGAAATGTATAGTCCATATCACTTTTCCCTTTTGGGAAACCAACAAAGTGAACCATCACGTCAGAATGCTGTGTACTTCCTTACCATGAAATTTAACACACATTCACCCCATTGACAACTGATTAAAATGTAACCAAAGTTAATACAAGTCCAAGTTACAAGTTACGGAACCAAAACATCAGTTTCAGCTGTCTTGACAATTAAAAAGGGATTTGCAACACTCACTAGTGGACACCAAGTAAATAGCTGATAAGTTTTACAAAATATAAATCCTATGCCAAAGTTTCTCAATATCCAGCATGACAAGTCTTCATGTGTGGAGATTTCACATAGATTCAATGTGAAGCTATCAATGTATTCTTACCAAATTGAGCTTAACTATATAACAATTCTGCCACTAATGCCTTTAGCAACTCTTAAGAAATACAGACCTGTCAACCTGTTTGACCCCAAAATAGGGAGAATAACATTTTTTAGGACCCAAAAATAGGGAGAACAAGGGGAAAATAGGGGGGTTTGTAATTTTCAACTGAAATGATATAAATACTCCTAAATTAGTATAAATAGTCTACTTATGCAATACAATGAGAGAATCATCCAATCAGTGTTTCTTGTTTTAGTTTACAGCAGCTCGCTTCGACTGTCTGTCTTGTTCTTGCGAACTACACTGAATAGCCTTTCCTGTTCAGCGTTACTGTGGGGAATTACTAAGCATAGGACTAATTGTTGGCTATTTTCAGAAATGTCGCAAGTGATGAAACATTAAAAAACCGGGATAATAGAATATGAAACCGGGAGATTCGGGTAAAAACCGGGAGTCTCCCGGTAAAACCGGGAGAGTTGACGGGTCTGGAAATATCTGACTGAAAAGTCATGCATGACCATTATCCATGCCGTAATGATGTCTTCCAAACTGAATAATGCTAATTCACTTTTGTATGGCTTGCCTGACAACCACCTACACATACTTTAACGTACCCAGAATACTGCAGCTAGAATTATCACACGGTCCAAGAAGTTTGACCATGTCACACCCATGCTCCTTCGACTACATTGGTTACCAGTCTCCTACAGGATAGACGTTAATATCCTCCTGCTCAATAACAAGGCCCTGAATGTGATAGCACCACAGTATCTGAGTAATACGACTAGTCGCAGGCTCACCGCCCAATCACTCCTCTCAGCAACTACTACATATTCCAGTATGGAAGCTGAAGTCTTTGGTCGAAGATATGTCACCAATGCCGCTCCCTCTCTATGGAACCAACCCCCATTGCACGTAAAGTCAGCACCAAACATTAATAAATTCAAGAACAGACTCAAGACAAACTTATCTTCTATGGCATATCCCTGTATACACTCGCCATTGAGCGTTGGGTTTCCTCTGGATATTGGCACTTTCTTATTGAGAATTTACTATATATTATTATTATTAGGAATCAATGACCCATTCATGAGTTTATGTAATCGATTCCCAAGATTCCTCAACTTTCCAACAACTCCATTTTCTTTAATAAAAAATCTCAGTTAAAATTAGCAGACCTCTGACACAGTCTCAGACCAGTGCTTCAAAAGATAACCTTTCACTAATTTCCACTTCAAACTAAACTAATAAGCCTAGGCTTAACCTGTGTGTTGAAGACACAAGGTGTGTTGAAGACACAAGAGGGTTCATCCTCTGAAACAGATTTCATGGTCTACTTTGTATGTAGTACTCAAGATTATATCAGACCTTTTGTACAGCATAACATACATTGTTTGCCTTCACAAAAGTTGAACAAACTCTGTCTAGTGAAAACAATAAACCAACAGAATTTGGTATATACCTAATATATTATATACCAAAGTTTCACCACTAGATAAAGCATGTTTAAAATTTTCAGATTTTGACCACTGCTTTCTTAATAAGACCTTTGACCTCCAGTAAAAACCACAGCAGTCAAAAACTACATAAGTGGTATCTACATTTTAAGTTCCAGATTCACCTAAGGTGAGTTTACTGGGTTTGAAGATTTCAAAGTTTTCAGATTTTGAACCCACTGATCTCAAATGCCCTTTGACCTCCACCAAAATCATTGCCAATACAGACAAAGTAAGAGGCACCAACATACCAAGTAAGATATGTCAAAGATAGACTTATCAGTTATCACGTTTACATTGGTTTCAATGTTTTGATTGTTGTTGTCCTCAAATAACCTTTGACCCCTACCCAAAAAATATATTGAAATAAAAAGTAAAAATGTCATGGTATAACACCAACATTTTGATATTAAACATCAAACTTTTTAGCAAAAGGTCAAAATTTCAGCATTAAGTGTCACAATTTTTTGTCACAATTAATTGTCACAATTTATTAATTGTCAAAACTTAGATATGAAATATTGACATTAGATTCAAAATATCATGATTACACATCAAAATTTTGACATAAAACAGAACTTTCTGATTAAAATGGAAATTTGGAGGTAAGACATACAAATTTTGCAATACAATGTCAACACAAGTTAAAATATCTCAATGCAGAGATGAAACAGCAAGAATTCAAGCTGAAATTTCAGGTTTAAACATCACAATTTAGTTGTACCCTCACATTCTTAAGATGAAAAGTGCAGACACAACCAATTAAGTTTCTAACAACAACAATTAACACAAAGAAATGACAGAAACAAAAAATGCCAAATTGCACAAATCATTTATTATTCAACAACTGTATATGAATCATGTTCTTACAGTATAGCATTTTTACAATGGTTGCTAACTGAATTCTGTTCTTTTTTACAAACTTATTGATAGCAAGAATGATGCAAAACTCTGTTTAAATTGAAGTTCAAAACTATTGTCTGAAAAAAAACACAGAATTAAGAGAAACAAGTGACAACTACTTCAGACAACATTCTTAACTCAGACATAGCCTAATGCCATCATATGACCCCTCCCTAAATCATATAGTCCAGGTAACAGTGTAAAAAGAGGTTATTAACCTCCTGTCATGGTTTACTTGGATACCAATATCTGAGCAATGGACACCTATCTACAACAGTCAACCCCCCCCCCCCACAGACCTACCCCTCTCCCCACCCAAGTCTCTTTGTTATTATATGAAGACAACTTTCATAAGACACTTGTCTGTTGATAACAGCTTGTAAACAGGATACAAATAATGACTACAAAGCCAACAAAATGGTAGTTCTTGTTTAACTGTAAGAGTGTTTTCCAACAAGATGGTCACATTCCCTTCATTTCATCCTCCAGTTCTCTAAAACAGATGTCCATAGCACCACACAGCAGAAACAAAGTCAAGTGTGCCATACAGGCTACTTTACCCACAATTAGATATGCATAATATTCCATATGGTCAGTAAATAGATTTAAGTAAAATTTATATTCCCTGTTAATGAAAGGACCACATATTATTTCCGATACTCACAGGTGTAACAGAGGTTATAGCCATTCCCTCCCTGCTCATAATAAACTTGAAGAACCCACTCTAATTTACTCAATGAACAGGTGGGTTAGTAATACTACATCACCTAAGATATTAATCAGACATTTAATTATAAATAATGATGACAATCATACATTTTATCAAATAATCATTTAATCATAAATTTAAGCACACTTTAAGCAATCCCTTGCATTGCCCCCCCCCTCCCCTCCCCCACCAATCCCATCCCCACCATGGACCACCGGCCTAAGAATTATCAAGCACACATGTTGAGCACCTTTCCAAATGCACAACAAATTAATGATTGCTTTCATCATCAATAGATGTGTTTTTCAATGAACGTGGACGCAAACTACAGTATTTCAAGGTTTAATGAGAAATGAAAATGTCTATCTGATTGAAATATAATGGATGAAACAGTAGAATGACAAATAGTAACTCAAATTATTTACAAGTGTTTATCTATTTTTCTGCTTGACAAACCAACATGCCTGGAACTTTTTCTAATCTGACAAAGGCTCTCACATATAAAGGTAGACTAGTCATGGGGGTTTAGGTAGACTAACAAAACCAATTACTTCAACATTAACCAGTGATGAGCCTTGGGTAAAAAAAATCACGGAACTTTGCAAAAATTGCGGTATAGGCTCCAGTTTGCGTATGTTACAGTGTGTTAGGATAATAGTATTTGTCCCCGAGGTAGAAAAGAAATCACGGATATTGCGCGAATTCGCGGAAAAAGCTCATGCCTGATTAAAAGGCTGCTTTAATCTACAATTTTACCAAACCTACCAAGCATCACTTATAATCAAATTGTAATCAAACCCTCCAAGATGTCTCCAGCTAAGTAAAAGCTAATGAACAAGTTCTTAATCAGTGTGAATTGATTCTCTACATGTCATTGAACGATCAGTACTATGTTTACATGCACAATGTTCAGAAGGGAAGTCTCTACTTCATTATTTGATATGAAACTTATATCTTTGGTCATCTGCACAAGCAAACATTACACATGTTATGATTGATGAGAACACTGAAAAATAAACAAACAAAATGGAGGCATGAAGCATGGAGAGGATCACTAAACGAAGACACTCCTGATATATATTCTACAGATCACATGGAGGGAGGGGAGGGGGAGGGGGAGAAGGAATTACCTAGAAATGTTCTTAGATGGCACTTGGCTGGATGTATGGAGGACTTATAACTACATCAACTTGAAAGAATTCAACCATGAGACATAATGAAGGAAAACAGCACCACAGTACAATAAAAAATATAAAATACAAATGAGAAATACAACAAAGTTACCAAACAGGAAAGTTATGTAAATATTCCAAACGGAAAAATACCTTTGACTTGTTCAATTCACTTAAGTATTGGTTTTGAGAAATTGAGAAACATTTGGTGACATCTCTCCAACATTCCTCTCTGTCACTACTCATCTCTATTCACACATTTAGAAACTTAAGTATGAACAATATCATTGATTGAGACTCTTCACTATACTTGAGATGCTACCCCATACACACAAATCCATACATGAAGTTTTTTATCATCAAATTTAAACATGTTTTCAACTGTTATATCAAGACAACTGCTAAGTAAATAAGATTGCTTTGAAATTCTCAAATGAGGTAAAGAGTTATTATACAGCTAACAAAAATAATATTATTGTGAAAGAAGGTAATAAAACTCATTTCAAAGTACCCCTCCATACCCTCTCCCCCCCCCCCACTAACTCAGTGGGCCATACTTCAAGGGTAGCCCTAATATTTGATAGTATTGCCTACCCAAGCATAGCTTTTGTATAGGTAACCCTGAGATCATTAATGAAGTAAAAATGAAAGCAAAGAAAAAGAAGTGAAAGTTGTAATATCAAACAGCAAAATGTCAAGGCAAAGCAAATTGAACTCAACTAGGAACTGCATTGGCAATAAATTATCAAGTGTTTCTCTAGACAAGTGAAAATAAATTAATGGCTATTTCATTATAGTGGTAGGCAAATATAGAACATAAGTTACAAGCAAGAAAATAGGCTAACTTCATTCAGACCTGGAGTTGGACTGAAAACATTTTCTTTGTTTTCATATCCAAACATAAATATAAGCTGCTGCTGGTTTGTTTGAATCAAACTCTCTGTTGCAAGATAAAAAAAAATAAAATAAAAAATTATCTGGGTAAATTCCAAACAACATCTGATCTGTGAAACGATAGAAACTGCATCTAGAGAATGAGAAACTTTTGTTTTAAACATCTTAACATAAATATACAATTTCATTGAAATGTCACATCTTTGGTTGTATGTAAGTAACATCTGGCCCCAAGGGGGGAGGGAGAGGAGTTCTTTATGGAACAACAAGACTCAATAGTAACTGGTATGTGTGTCATCAATCTCATGCAATACAAGAATGTACAGTCAGGAGCCATTCTGATGATGAGGAAGAGGCAGATATAGCCTTATGAAGATATATCATTCTGGTCTTGTATTTGTGGATAAAGCTGTCATCACCTTACAATACATACAGTAATACTTAAATTAGCTGATCATAGTCAATAAGTAACAAATGTACTGTTTGGGTGATATACATAGTAAACACTTATATGATACAGAGTAACAAAGTTGACCACAGTATGAACAACTTACTTAAGAACTTCTCTCTAATACAAGGTTGCCAATCATTCTATGAATTTAGTGTATGTATATATATATTGATAATAATGGGGCAGTGTTTGCATTCAAATAATAAGAATGAATAGACAGAACAATTTATGGTACATTCGGCCACAATTGTTTTTTTCCCAACAGCAATAGATATAATATACATTTCACTATAGTGGCATCCTTCTCAATCAAAACTTTGTTATGAAAGGAAGGGACGAACAACAAACGTGCATCCGGTTCAACCTTTTCAGCACTTGTTGTAATTTTCTGATAAGTTATAGGATGAAGTTGGAGATGTTTTAAGCAATATGACTATATGATGTGTTGTTTTACTAATGCTTATGAGAAAGCTTTTAAGCTAATATTTTTCTTCACTTGTTTCTCTGCATGAAATTACTGACACTCCATAAAATCTCTAAACGATCTCTCTTTCTGTAAAATATTGCATAATTTGAATTGATATAAATCACCTCATCATATAAGCTATTGGTTCGGTTCATACTCTCATATCTCTGGCATATATCACAACATTTCTTGCCTAGGTAGTTGTCTTTTCTTTATCTCAGATCACATAATATACAGTATTTAGTGAAGCTAGAATACATTAGTGGCATTTCACACATAATGGAGCTGTAATAACACATTGCCCTGGCTGTAACAGACTTAACTTCTGCAATCGGACTGACAGCTGCCTGAAAGCAACAAGCTGTGACTACTTTCACATCAGATGTGTTTTTGCTCCTACATATAGTTACATTTTGCTGTTCATATCTGTGTTGTCATCATCAAATTTCTACATTGGCTTGGGTACTCATATGTGTATATTGGTATATAAATATGTACGACGAAAGTAGGGTGCTACAACAGGTCTGTAAAAGTATATCAGCATATTCCTAGTATATGATATCTGAATCAAAACCTATAAATATGAAAAGGACACAAGTAATTAGTTGTATGAAATAAATCACCAGATTATGAGATAATGCCTGTTGGGAATATTTATTTAAGCAAAGATTACTGCCAAGATGAAGTTTTAAAAGTGGCATAGTGACTCATGATTTAAAATTGATAAATAAGTCTAGAAGTAAAAGCCAATTATCTGCAGAGATCTGACTATGAGCTGATCCTATCTACCTACATGTGCAGTGTCTGGGTATAAATGGTAATGGGAAACCTACTATGGCTTCAACACAATCAAGTACAACTTTTCTCAAAAAGTTTGCACTATATAATATTCATGAGAAGGGAACCAAAACCAATAGGACACATCTACACATCATTGGGAATCTACCTACCAAGCATGACATTGACTCAACTTGCGCTTCTTGAGATATCGTTTTTACAAGCTGGCCATCACTTACACACACAATGCGTACCTGCACGCACACACAGGTGCACCCGCACGCACGGACGCACACACCAGCACAATTGCAAAAGGTTACTGAGCCTGCGGCATCGTAACCCAAAACAGGTAATTTTTGATGCACAATGATCAATCAACTTTCTTGATTAAGCATACTGGCCATTTACATTGCATATGTAAGATTATGTGATTTATTTTCAAAACTTTTAATCATAATTTGAAATTTTGAAATTTTATATTTCAGATATAAACTAAATAGAAAATT
This sequence comes from Apostichopus japonicus, assembly GCF_037975245.1. NCBI lineage: Eukaryota > Metazoa > Echinodermata > Holothuroidea > Aspidochirotida > Stichopodidae > Apostichopus > Apostichopus japonicus. The sequence continues at coordinate 12,413,982 of NC_092570.1, read as the reverse complement.
CAACAAGTTCTAGGAAAGGAAGAATAATTTAGCAGTAAATATTTCATGTTTTATAGCTTGCTGAAACAAATTTTATGACAAACCAGTTTCCTCTGCAAATTATTTTGAAAATCACACACACAGCAGCAATGAAAACCATTTGACTTCTCTGCAATATGTAACCATAGCCTATGCCTATCTTTGCAGGATGGGGAATACCTAACAGTAATAAAATTTTAAAAAAAGCATTGACCACATTACCATGCAAATTAAAGTGACATGTATTATGTTGTATTGTGTTGTAAGGTTGTTTCACTTTGACCAAGCCATTTAATATTTACATGTATATAGGTATACATCACTCTAACTACAAGATTTATGAGCAACTGCTCCTAATTTGTGTGTTATGAACCATAAAGTCCAATACAAATTACTTTGTGTCCCAAAGATGTGATGTCACACAACCATAATGCATTTCCAAAAATTCAATGTTTAATTTTCTCAATTGCACATCCCTGAATTGTAAACCGTGCTATAATTTGTGTATTCGGGCATTTAGTATGTTTCCATTAGATGTAGCAAAGTGCAGCTTCATGCTTTAAGTCACTTCTTAAGACTGTTGCTAAATGTTCAATGCCAATAGTCATCTTTTTCAATATCCTCTCAGATTGTGAACAATTTTCCCATAACCATGCAAATTGGGTTTAAAGTGTTTTTTTGTCTTGAATTCTTGAAATACATCTTCATCATAGGTAGTCCACTTCTTGCTCAGCCCTCTATTGAATGAGGTGTTTTCCTGTAATTACATCAATTAAGCTGTTAGTCTCATCCCAAGAATCTCTTGAAATAAGTCGTCATCAAGGTCAGAGGTCATCTTCTTCTTGCAATACCCTCTGAGTAAGCGGACAGTTTTCCCGACGGTCCAACCTCTCATCCGAAGCAACTGGACTACTTCTGGAAGCTAAAGAGAGATAAAACAGAAGCAATTACCTTGACTATGCTACTGTTGTGTCATACTTTAAATGGTTGTTAAGAACAAATAATATAGGGTGTGGGAATCGCAGCTATATGTGATAATCACAACATAGATTTTTGTCATTGCAATTTCAACATATTGTTGCCTAAAGTGACAGAGTTTCATGTTTTCTTTTCTCGCTGTTAATACTTTCCTGAATAAATTCAGCAAACTAAATTTGTTTTAGTAGAGTACCTGGGAAATAGAGATTATTGATATGATCTCTTTGCAATGACTGTACAGCCACTACTTTATCCAGTATTAACAGTTGCCAATAAATACACTTTCCAATTTTTCAATATTTAACAACTCCAAATTTTGTGAAAGAAGCAGAAAAAAACAATTACCAAGCATTTGGTTGTTTGGGATTCAGCCTTCAGGAAATAATGTTTTTTATCATTTTCTTTCTCCTTCTTTGGCTTTTAATTGTTTTTCTAATGCCACAACAGGTGATCACACTCTGTGTTAAGCTCATTGAAAATTATACACAGTTTTTCATTATATCAACACACTGCATTCACACAACTGCCTGTTTTCATTTAAGGAAGTTGGCAGTATTTCTAATTAGTGGTGGCACTCACACCACTCACTTGCCTGCAGGTATGATTATCTGAATCCTGAAGGGAAACTATTGTTTTTCCTTCTTCTTTCTTTCTTTCTTTCTTTTATTTATTTATTTATTTTTTTGGAAGGGGGGTGCATTGATAAAAAGATCATATTGATGCCTTGCTGATGTGTTGAATAATTCACTAGTATGTGGCGACAAGGATAATTTTGCCAATATAATTTCTAACTGATGACTGTTGCCACATGAGCGCTTAACAACATTAGGTTTTAGAGTGGTGATAGATCACATGAAGATGGAGACAGAGATGATGTTAAGATTCACAGAGGGTTTTAACCTCTCCCAAGAACTGTAGTTACAACTAGCAAATAGCTCAACTGATGTTCTATAGTCAATATTCATTGTTGCTGATACACATATTATCACTCTCCTATGGGGTTCATCATGCCAAGTGAGAGAAATTAATAAATTAGAGGCCGGACAATACTACAACTTGTCCTATCATCAATGATTACCAGTCATAGCTGTTGCTATATGTTGAGAATGTTAATAGTACGAGAGAATGCAGCTATCTGGCAAATCACACAATTTTATGAACATTTAGGTTTTCCTTCGTAAAAGTAAATCTTCATGTAACATTGGTGGATCCTACCTCTTCAACACGTCCATCCCCAAATGAATAATAGTAGATGGTGCGCAGGCCGGCCTGCGATGCTGCAACCCACTGTAACAGAGACTTCACTTGAGGATCACCGCCAAAGACACCACATCCCCAGTTACCGGTGGCAAGAGGGCGCTGCACTTCTATACAGATCAAGAGAGAAAACATATCATTAGCATGGGAACACTAATGTTCAAAGACATGGTTGATTTGTTGCAATTACTTCTTTCAAGAATGTTTGTAACATGAGAGCTGTTTCCTTCATCTTAGTAAATTGGCTGGTTACAAAATATCTTGGGAATTTGGATCAGGTGCTCACTCCTATTCATGTATTCAATAATTTGTAGTTTGCATAGTTTATCAGCATGTTCTTTTTATATGAATACTTTAGGTCATTGCATCAAACAGTCAAGCTACAGAGTTCTCATGTTAGAGTTACTAGCCTGAAAAATCCATTTGAATCAGAGGATTGTTGCATCCTAAAACACTTGTAGATTGTAAACACAATTGGAAATAATTTGTTTGGTCCATGTTGTTTTACGGGTAAAAGTAACAGTGCTTCTTAGTTGAGACGGGGACTCCGAAATCCAACACCAATCACGAAATTTGTAATAAACGATCGAAAACTTTAAAGTAAATTTTGCTGAATGGGAGATTGGGAAGGAGGAGTAGGCGAGCAGTACCCAGGGAGCGGGGGCGCAGTGCTTAAATGTTCCAGTGTGTAGTTAGGTAGATGGGAAAGTGCAGATGTGGAGTGGGAGACAGGTAAGAGAGGAGTGAAGTAACTTGAATAATCCTAAAGTGGGGCTACAGGGCTACACATTAGTTAGACCAGTATAACATTCATCTACAGTACTAAAATTTCCCATAAACTTCCCTCACTTAAACAGAAGAAACAAATATTGATAGATTCAGAACTTTCCTCAAAAGCACCACTGGACCAGGAAAGATACCAGTACACAGATTGGTATATAGATTATACGCATTCTCGCTGCAACATCTCAGAGTTTGAAAGGTTTGTGCTGTTACACTCATCAACAATCTCCAGCAGCAATGACAAAGGTTTTGAATATTTCAATTTAAATTCTAATGAGAGTATTCTTCAGAGTAAACCACCTGAGATGACTGCAGTATCGCACGTCATAAAATAAATCAAATTAAACTAGGAGATATCATGTGTGCATAAATCAAATTAAGCCTTGACTTGCTGAAAGATGTGCTACAAGTTATTGTTACTTGGTGGTAAAGTTAATAATGTTTGAATAAACATAAATAACCCATGTAGTTAAGGCAGCTGTATATTGAGCTGTGCAGGTTTGGTTTCAGTTTTTGTTTCGTCTTTTCTTAATACTATTCAGCTAGCTATGTAAGTTGTGATGTAAACCTTAATTTCAAAAGTTGCGTCTAAGATATATGTCTTTGATTGTTTCCATCTCTGATTCATAAAGTATTAATTAACACAATATCAATGACATCATCAAAATGTAACCAATGCTCAGATGATTTGCATTGTACATGAAGTGTGATCAATTTCAAAAGGCCATGTCAACGTCATAATTCAAAGCCTTTCGGCAAAAATGAACTACACAATTTCCCATAATTTGAAGGGTACTTCTAGAGCTGACAAATTTGGGCTGAAAATGTAGCTGAAAGCAATGATGAAGGTATAATTTGTAAAAATAAAATCCAGGGAATAATTTATCCAGTATTGCATTGCAAATTGATATGCAGTATGGGCGACTTGCTATAGCTATGCTTAGCAGTTTATGTACACAGACACCATAGTTTTTTATTAGGGACAAAATTCAGAATCTTCAAAACTGCTACACAAAAATTGAACACTAAATTCTTCCCTGATTTTTCCTCAAAATATAGTGTTTTATCATAATTTGACTTAAGACTTAGTCTGTTGATTAAGTACTTTACTTTTTTTATGATACAACTGATAAACCTCCAAATTACTATACAAATGTTCAAACTAGAAAATTCCCAACAGCAGCAAGTACATGTAGTCACTGCATGCATGGTCAGATAATGTCTTAATACAAGATAATGCCTAGAACCATATTTATTAACAGAAAGCTAAGCCGCTTGGTCACAAAATTAGGCCCAACCTGATCTTGCTCACCCAAACAAAGCAACATATATATGATACAACCTAACTTATAACTACATCACATACCTACAGAGAGGAATATGATACAACCTAACTTATAACTACATCACATACCTACAGACAGGAACAAAGCAACATATATATGATACAACCTAACTTATAACTAAATCACATACCTACAGAGAGGAATATGATACAACCTAACTTACAACTACATCACATACCTACAGACAGGAACAAAGCAACATATATATGATACAACCTAACTTATAACTAAATCACATACCTACAGAGAGGAATATGATACAACCTAACTTATAACTACATCACATACCTACAGAGAGGAATATGATACAACCTAACTTATAACTACATCACATACCTACAGAGAGGAACATTTATTGGACTACACCTTCAAAGATCTATACCCTTTGATATTTTGGAGATTACCAAAACTAAAATAACAACAAAACTAAAAACAAACCAGAGGAGCAATGCTGCTGAATCTCACTACTCTGATATCAGAACATTAATGTTGCACGTTAGACGACATAGTGACACATGTGACTTTTGGGTGTGGAGGTTGAATGTGACAAATATGGCACCTTCCAAATTTAATGTAGCAGGGATTAAAAAAGTTAAAAGGAACCAGTCCACCTGGCTATGTGAGGCTAACCATATCCTATGCACAGAAGTTACAATTTACAATGCATGATGTACTGCATGTGTAATCCTTGAATACTCATTAAATGGAAAGATTAAATGAGTAACAATCAACTTACAGTCAGAACTGTACAATATGTGTGTCTCTTATAGGATATATTCTGTAGTGTGCAGCAGCACTGTCACATGCACAACCAGCATTTTACAACAAAATCTGCACAAAAAGGATGCCTTTCTGGCTGACTTCCTCTGTCAAAGTAAGAAACGTTTATTTGTCATTATGTAATACATATCTTGAAGAACCTTCGCAAGATGTTTTTGATTCGTTCTGACGCTTAAAGGAAACAACTGACAAACAAGAGCATCAATGACGCAGTATCTCAATACTGGAAGTTCTAATTTCGATTCCTAGTTTCTTATCTTTGCTCTGTCTCTACAATTATCAATATCAATATATATAATATTTTTGGTCATATAGTTTGACGTCAATGACAACAGTCAAATAAGAAGAGGCGAACAACTCGACCATATTCTTGATGCCCGCCTTGAGAAAGCTAGGCCTATCGACCTACTGTAGGTTACTGTAGACTGTAGTGGTGACTACCATCAAAACTGTGTACACTTCCAATTATCAAAACAACCCACGTTTTTCCATCTCAATAATTTTGACATAAAGATTTTGTGGATTTATGACTTGGAAAAAATAATGTACATATGTAGAATATAAGTTTTAAATTGAAAGTGATGGGTGGCCTCCTCCTCCCCTAATAGCCACCCCAGTTCCTCTCCATTTTAGTATTTTCTTTTAATTCTTTGTATATTTGATGTCAAACATCACAGGTTCAAAAGAAAGCTAAACATACTTCTTATAACCTTATTATATCCTTATAAATAAGACATAACCTTATCCAATTTTTATAGTCTTATAAAAGTTGTAATGCTATGGCCGGCTCCTCTTTTATACATACTCCAGTGAAAATAAAATGTGATAGATTATAATTTTTGTTTTTAATTCTTTTTTTTGGGGGGGGGGGTTAAAGAAATATACCAAACAAGCTGTTAATTCATAATGATGCTTCATTCTAGAAATGCACAATATACACTCTATTCCAAATGAATAGTTGTTGTATTATCCCATTAACATTATGTTAAATTTATGGAGTCACAGTTAATATAGAAGTTGGAAACTTAACTTAAAAATTAAAACACACTGTAAGGCAATCAAACAAACTTACTGTACCATGGCCCAAAACTGCCTGAACACCACCAGTACAATGCTAATGTGGCTATTACTAAATGAAGGCCTAATATAGAATGCATTAGGCCTAGCCTAAACTTGTAGCCTTCAGCAGCACAACAAAGTGTATACGTAATTATACAAAATACCTGATGGGCAATCAAACAAACTTATCATGACTCTTGCTCTGAAAAACTACCTGAACAAAAGAACAATCCTTAAATTGATATTACTAAAACCATGGAGCTATAAACAGACGAAGTCCTAATATAAATTAAATGCACAACAATGTGTATATGGAATTAGTGTGCATTGGTCGTGAGGGTGACCATTTTTGTATATCTAACATGTAGCTGCCATGAGGCATAGCCAATCTGCTACAAACCAGACTTGGAGGCGGGCCTTGAGTCATAGCCAATCTGCTACACAAGACTTGGAGGCGGGGCTTAATCATCAAAAACAATGAAACAAACAAGTTTTGGAGCGTGTGCAAAAAGGCTTCATTTCAACTGTTTTTCAGAGGGATTTGGCCAAATTTGGACATAAATCGGTGAAAAAGTCATAGAATGAGATACAATTCTGGAATAAAAAATAGTAACTTTTGTTGGCCTATATGATATATGCTTGCTCTGGAAATTCCAGAGAAAAAGAACTTTGTATGAAGACGCTGAAAAATTTTTAAGAGAAGAGAGAGTCCCACTTACTGTTACAATATCTCTATACATGTAATGTATTGAGATAAAAACGGCATCTCCTTCAAGCATACCAACCTCTCAATACATAGCTCATGTATTGAGATTTGGGTTTACAACCTTCAGTCACATTATAAAAATATTGTGTATCCAGTTGTAATGCTCCATCGTAGATTAAAAGCAAAAGTTGGAAGAAACATTCATTTGTGCTTTTCATCATAGAATTATTAACCTAATAAAAACAAATCCTGTCAATATTGTTTATAAATATGGCAAAGTGTGTACAAAGTGAGAAACACAATTTCATAATCCAGAGACTACTTTTATACAGCCAATGGCTTTACACCAAACTTTCACTAGTGATTTGATCTCTCAATTACCAAATGGATGCATTCAGACTGGTTTCTTCCTCTCTTCTTCAATCTCAAAATTTAACATTTAGATTTCAGAGTGATAGGAGAAAGGCAGTTTTCAGTAATAATATCTATATATATCTTCATAGTTAGTATTTGCCTTGATTATGAATAGCCAATGCTTCTGCAGTCAAGTGATGAACTTAGACAAGTTGAAGGATATACGGCATCTCCCTAATGATAGGTACTTATATATCCAAAACGGCAAGAAAATTATTAAAATTATCCTATACTCAAGTGAAATTTTACACAATGCCTAGACCAATCAAAGGTTAAGAAACTCACCACTTAATGACTGTGCAAAGAGTTCTTCAAGCAGCTTGACTTTGCTTATGTCTACAAAGGCCTCTGAAAGGATTGTACTTGAAATACTCCAGGCCATTTCATCCACTGAAGAGAAATGATAAGTCTCTGCTGTCCTGGGCCTCTGAATGTCATCAGTCGTGGAATCACAAACAGAATTTTCGTCAATTTGTGCACAGCGTGAGTTCATTTCTGACTCCAATTCTCCCCCGATGGATTCTGAAGAATCACCGTCGGATAGATTGCCCAATACGTCCCTCCTGTAAGTTCTCATGGCAGACTCTAAGATGGTGTTAGCTAAGTTGGCAGCCAGAGATAGTAGGTCTGTCTCCGAAGGTTCTCTTCGTGGGGGGAAGAAGCCTTCACCTGCAGGGATGAGCCTCACTGAATGAGGAAAGACTGTTCCAAACATTTGAATGGCAACATCCTGCATAATATCTGCAGCAAGTCTAGTAGCACAGAGAGCAGCAATATCTTCATTGACGTCCCTTATCTGTTCTGGAGGCTCGTCATTGACACCATGGAAAAGATCAAAGGCGAACCTATCTAAGTCTGACTCCCTGCGTAGATTATACCTGTCTGATTCGACTCGTTTTGCTAGCTCGGCTGAAAAATACTGAAGGGACTCTTCGGTTCGACTTGGCCGACGTCCCTGAGGGTCGATGTCTCCAATTTTCAAAAGACCTTCTGTGAAGCTATCGAGATTCGGAGGTTTGGAGGAGGCACTGCCACTTCTGCTGCTGCTCCTCCTTGAAGCAGCAGCGATCATGTGATCTAACTCACTATCTTCATCATCGTCATACTCCTCTACGAATGTCTCCACCATCCCGAATCGTTGATGGTTTGGTGGCTCATCATTCTGTAAATGTAGCAGCTCCTCACCAAATATCAATAAGTCTGCTTCACTAAAACTTGAGCGAGAAGATTGGTCAAACTGTTGAAAGCTAGGAGAAGGGGGTGGAGTTCCAGGCTGAGAACAATCTCCTCTCTCAATATTGACCACTGGCCCTCGTAATGGAGGGAGTGTGGGTTCTTGGTAGGCTCCATCACCTTCATGTACGTTTGAGGGTAAGGAAGATAGGCTACCTACATCATCGCCCTCTAGTTCACCATTAAGGAGAGGTTGGCCACCACCTGTGGGTTTACTAAACTCACCAGGCTCTCCATTGCTGCTAACACAATGAGTCCTATTATCTTGGCTGGTTTGTCTTTCGGAATCACTTTGATCATTACCAGCTGATCCCATGGTATCGATAGTGAAGTTATCCAATTGTTTGGCAATACAGACTGCCTGCCCAATCACACCTGAGACATAATTTTCTACCATGTTCAATTGTCTGTTTCCAGAGTCAGGGTACTCATCCAAGTTGACTTTGACATATGTCTCTGAGTGAGCAGACGTTGATGAAATGACACTAAAATCCCCTAAAGAAGACCCAAGACCAGAATGAACACTACCATTATCAGATGGACTGGGCTGGCCTAGTTTCCTGTTAATTGCTCCAGTTACGGCAGACGCTACAAGATCGTCGACCAAACCGGTCAGATTATTCTTGGGTTGTAGCGTTCCCTTGTTAAATTGACGGAGTTCTACAGAGTTATCAAAATTATTTAGAGTATTCAACATTCCAGTCTTTGATTCTTTGGTCACCGTTCCCTTCATTCCTGAGACTAAATCCTTGCAGCCGTTGTCATCGAATCTCTCTGGCAATTTGTGCGATATCACTGAAATGATCACCTCCTGAGTGAGTTGCTCACAGAACTCTAACAGATTTTCACTGACGCATGAACGTGTGGAGAACTGGGACCACTCCTTCAGCCTTGCACCGTCCCCATTACCATCGATAGCAAAGTCCACAGATTCCTCTATAGATGTACCACCATCCCCGACGGAGCTATCAAACGAGTCTCCACTCTGTAAAATGGAGGCATCCTTCACTGCTATATCAGTAATTGCTTTGCTAAGGGCATTGCCATAAGTGGTGATGTGGTTGAGATCATATGAATCACCTGGAATTACAAAAGTACAACATAAAGACAATCAAATATCTCACCTTTCAAAATGTACATAGTGGCAACTAGCAGTTATATGGAACAGATACAATGATCTGATTTAAAGGGTTTTCATGTGGCAGACAATATGACATTTACAGGAAGAAAAAAATTCCAACGACTACATGACACCCCTATCTCAAAATCGTGTTCCTACTCTAGACATTGTTGTTTGACTGTGCTTTATGTTTTCTTGGTTTCATACAAATCATTTACTTTCCTTTCATGATTTTGTCGTTGATTTGTCCTTAAAATTTGACAGTTTACTTTGCTGTGAATGTTGTCTGTAAGTCAATTCATTAAGTGGGTTTTATTCTGTTAAATTGATCTAACTCTCTTATTCTGCTCTTGCTAGATACATTTCAATGTTCATATCTTCGTGATTAAGCGTACTCTTTAGAAGAAAATGGTTTACAACCTGGTGCTACATATTTTAGGAATGATCAATTTTGAAGAAAACGATATTTCTTTAATTATACCAGGGTAGAAAGTGTAGTGTGTTTATTCTTCAGCAGTGAAACAACTTGTGATTTAAGACTGTACCAACTAAGGACTTATTCCAGTCTTTTCCTGATGAATAAGATACCACCAGTGGCCTACACATACTACTTACAGCACAAAATTGATCATCAAAAACTATCTGAATTTTCCTCTTTGATCATACTTCCAGGCAACAGAGATCACTTTTTCTTCCTTTTCAAATCACTCAAACTTGTTGCTCAATGGTATTTACCGTCCACCATACCTTCATGTCCCCACCCAATATATATGCTACATTACCTAGCCTACAAACAATTGATTACTTTAGACGTTAAATGCCTCCTGTCCAGATTTAATCAAAATATAATCAAGATTCACCTTGCTTAAATCTTTCAACCTTTAAATACTGGAGACAGCCACAAAACCACATTTGCAATCTGACAAGCACTACTGGTGCACATGGTTTCACAACGTTCAAACTAATGGAAATTTCCAATTTATAAGAGATCACTTGTATCAATGCAATCATTCCATTTCAGGAAACAATGGAAAAATTCTCAAACAAAGCACAAAAATCAAAGTGTCAATAAACATGAATGCATTGCAATACCTGTTTACATTTGTCGGATTCAAGGATTTGTCATCATAGCTTTAAGATATCCATGTTAAATGTGAGTAATACACAGGCACTGTACATTGATAGTTTCCAAAATATGTTGAATCAAACCACAATTGTAAATGAAAGGGCAGGCTTGCAGTGTAAGCTTTGTTTGTGAAATGGATGCAACCAGGCAGGAAAATAGAAAAAGTGATAATTGATCTGAATAGTTGACTGTATGACAATCTTTTGATTTCAATCTCTATTGACAGATGATATTGGGACAACATCATGGAAGATTCTTCAGTGTAGCTCCATGTTTAAAGATTTTAAAGATACTTTCCTTGAGGCTCTGACACTCATAGTGTGAGAGTGTTCAATTACACAATAAGAAGTCTGAGTCATGAAAAAAAAAATTGACAAGTCGCATTTAACTGATTTTGTAACTTTTTTGTAAACCATTATTCCTCTTTCTAGGATATTTGTGGCGACCTATTCCTAATGACTGACTCTAAGAAAGTGAACATTACTTGCTACCAGAATTTTGTTACAATAAACTTTCATGGAAAGTAATACTGTAGTTTATTGTCAAATTCAAACTTCTGAGTTATAACATCACTTAACCCAAATGATCAGTTGATAACCTCAGTTCATTACTTCTCCTTCCAAACTCACTCGACTCAATCTTTGGCACATCCAAACTCTCAGATGCCGTATCGAAATCCGTCTCTGCCGTAAGATGAGACTTCTCAGTGGCGGCAGTGTAAAAACTGATATCCTCTTCTGATTCATCATCGTTAGACTCTACATCATCTGTCTCCCTGCTGGGCAGGAACCCGATGAAGGCTTTATTCAGGTCTCTCTGCAGGTAGCTCTCACGGTACTGGTCGTTGGATGTGTCATAGAATGGAGAGGCGTCTATTGCGATGAGAGTACTTTCCAACTTTCCGCTTGAGTCCACCTGTAGCAGCATCAAAGATCAGTTTAAAAATTTTGAATTTCAATGAAGGCTGTGAAATCTGAAAATCCCTTCCCCTGTGATAAGAGTACCTGTTAGCTTCCACAAGTCAGCTTTTGTTGTTAGGGTGTCCTGAGAGTCAATTTGTATTTCTCTCAAGGATCAATATACACATAAAGGACTGTTCTCACATTAGCAGTGTTACACTGTGTTTTAGTGGTGAATACATACTTCATAAAACGGCTATTAATATTTTAGCAAGCTGTCACTGAATACTTCCTGCATTATTGCACAATTACTTTATTATATATTATTTATGATATAAGTTGTCATTGGCATTTTGAAGGTAGATGGCTTTACAAGGACAATCATCATTGTCCTCAAATGTTTTAAGTGCTACCAATGAACCCTACCTCAGCACCATCTTGAAAGTCTCCGTCAAAAGAAAAAGAATGACTGTATCCTGAGTGGCTGGCGTACTGCTCAAACCCGGAAATTTCCATAGCTTCGTTATCCTGTAGGCACTCCACAAAGGGTAGGCCTGCAATCAACTCTGGACAAGAGATAAACCTAATTTCCTCCTGGACAAGTCCACTGCTCATAACACCACCTCCTATATATCGATTAGCAAAATCAACCTACCAGGTAAGAGAAATAAACTGATTGCATGTGTGTTTCTAGGCCATAAATTCAATAACTAAATATAAAAACCCACCAACTAGTGACAGTTTTATAACATTATAAACATGCATCTTCTGAGTAAATTTAGAACCTTTTACTTAAATGTAACCAGGTAAAAAGGTGCTCTTTAGCACACCAGGAACTTCACATTAAAGTAACTGACCTTCATACTCATATTCACATGCAATGGTTAATCTCTATCATCTGACAATTAAGATAATTGTGCACTGCTGCATTGGCAAGAAGAATGAAAAGGGCTAAACTTCATACTTTTTATTCACATTGCTTAATTTATCCCTGTACAATATACCTGTACAACATACCTGTACAACATACCTGTATGTACATACCTGTACAAAATACCAATACAACATACGTGTACAAAATACCTGTATGTACATACCTGTACAACATACCTATACAACATATACCTGAACAACATACCTGTACAACATATCTGTACAACATACCTGTACAACATACCTGTACAACATACCTGTGCAATATTACTACCAGCACCCTCAATAGCTCCCTCTTGTTTCACAATCAAAGCACATAAAGGTACTTCACTGGTTTCCCAGGTATCTAGTGAAGGCATCAAGTGTTGGGGAAATACCTGTAGGATGATAAAAAACAGAGATGGAAATTGAGAGAATATAAAATCTTCAAAGAGTATGGGAGAACAAGGAGGAAGAAAGATATGACATTGGCTGAAAACAGACATCATCCCAAAATACATCTGCTTTGAACACCTATGACCACTCACTTACACCAAAGGTACTGTGCACTCTTTCCATGTCTAGTGCTATGGTTCCATTTGAAGGTGATCATCCGTTGACAATAAAATATTAGCAGATGGCAAAACGAGGATTAACAAGTATGTGAGAGGAGAGAGGTAAAGTGAGGATTAAGTATGGACTTGTAAGAACCATTGAATGTGTGAGTTACTGAATATGTGTACAAAGTGTTTATAATATCGACCCCATTGGTAACAGGAACAAATAGCTTCATAGCTTTGACCTGAAACAGTAACATTAAGTATCGCCTCATATCTTTTGATAAATAGAAGCAAAATCAGATCTAAATATACATTGTACTTGGAAAAAGCAGATAAACTTCCTCAATCCTTACAACCAACCTGCAAATAACACTTTTCATCAATCTTATCCAACAAAAGACAGAATACATGTAGCAACTAACAACAAGTTGTCAACATTTATTTATTACCATAAAACCTACAAAAACACACTAAAAGTTTAAGCAGCAACCTTTCCAAATTGCTGATTGCTAGGTAAAGTTGTAGTTATTTTAAAGAGCAGAAAACAAGAGGAGTCATGCTAATAAGGGGCCTAAATTTCAATGAAATATATATGACATAAGGCCTATAGTACATGTTCTGATTCAAAGTGTACAAAAACACATTCATAACATCTAATTTGAATCCTTTGCTGTTGCATACATCCCTTTGATGATGCATTAAATCATTAAATCATTTTCCTTCAAGTGCATCGGTGATGGATTTAGCCGAGAAAGCATGAGACTGTCTTAAATACAGGGAGAGTAGTCAGGTGCGCATCATTGGTTTTGCACTACCTAACAACACTAACAGACCTGGGATAAATCCATCGACACCATGTAGTGAGGTGCAGACTACACACAGCTTCAGTATGCAGGTACTGTACATATATGTGAACAGTATAAACAGAACAGTCATACACCACACTGTAAATCTCTGTGCAGTAACTGTCACCGATAATTTAATATTTCTCATTAAACGGTCAGTCTCTTAATGAACTTCAACACAATCACGTTAGTAAGGAAGCAGTTCACCAGTGTAAGTATAGACACAGAAACCATCAGTGACCAGGACCAGCTGAAAGGAATGGCTGTACTGTACACGTGTTAGATTTCTTTCTCGGTTTTCGTACATGTATCATTTATACTGATGCTGCCTCATCATTGACCTAGATACAGATATAAAGGCAGAAAGAGACTATGTGACTCCACTAAAATGGCTAGAACAGATGAATTGGTCATTAATCATGTTTTAATTAAGTTAGTTTTAGGTGAATAGACTTGAGGACATATCTACCTCAAAATAGGGGTTAAATATTAAAGGGACATGTCACATTTAACAAAGCTGAATCAGTTGTCAAACAATCTATATAATTTACCTTTTGATGTTCTCAAAAAGACAGGCAATGAATATTGACTGTGACTGTATGGAGTATCAATCACATTATTCTGTGCAACATGTTACATGTGCAACATGTTTATTTCTAATCTTAATTGCTGTCAAATCACTTTAAATTCTGCTTAGTGACCAATCTCATTGTTGAAGAATAAAAATACTTGACACTGCTAAGGAAAACAATACCTCTTGTTCCTTAATCTAAAAGTTGTTTGTTTGAAGCAAAGCTCCGCCTCAGAAAGACTTTTCAGCTTCGAACACAGATAGATTGGGAAGGAAGTATTAAGCAGTCACCAAGAAGCGGGTAAACACAGGTCGATGGGGAAGTAAGAGGACATAAGCTGTCACCAAGAAGCGGGTAAACACAGGTAGATTGGGAAGGAAGAGGACCTAAGCTGTCACCAAGAAGCGGGTAAACACAGGTAGATTGGGAAGGAAGAGGACCTAAGCTGTCACCAAGAAGCGGGTAAACACAAGTAGATTGGGAAGTAAGAGGACATAAGCTGTCACCAAGAAGCGGGTAAACACAAGTAGATTGGGAAGTAAGAGGACATAAGCTGTCACCAAGAAGCGGGTAAACACAGGTAGATTGGGAAGGAAGAGGACCTAAGCTGTCACCAAGAAGCGGGTAAACACAAGTAGATTGGGAAGTAAGAGGACATAAGCTGTCACCAAGAAGCGGGTAAACACAGGTCGATGGGGAAGTAAGAGGACATAAGCTGTCACCAAGAAGCGGGTAAACACAGGTAGATTGGGAAGGAAGAGGACCTAAGCTGTCACCAAGAAGCGGGTAAACACAGGTAGATTGGGAAGGAAGAGGACCTAAGCTGTCACCAAGAAGCGGGTAAACACAAGTAGATTGGGAAGTAAGAGGACATAAGCTGTCACCAAGAAGCGGGTAAACACAAGTAGATTGGGAAGTAAGAGGACATAAGCTGTCACCAAACACAGGTAGATTGGGTGGAAGTGGAAGTAAAATGTTACCAAAATCAATTCAACAAACTACAGTACTATTTTAGTAAAAGAGAAAACCAATTATACAGAGTTATCCAACCATAAGTTTGCCTAAACCAAGAAACTTGTAATTCTGTAAATTATTTCAAAACCCTGCTAGTCTTGACTGCTAAATGCTGGAGCATTATCTGATAGATAAAATCATCGCTAGAGGCTCATAAACCTTAACTGCTGTTGTATACTGTGTAAATTTAATGTCAAGTATATTCCACCACCCCCCCTACCCCCCCCACCCCCCTACCCCCCTCCGAACTTCAGATGTAGTGCAGGCCGGTGACCTGAGTAAATATATGCAGTGTGTGCAGTACATCAATATACAAGCAAACCATTGAACAGACGATTCACATAAAACAATTAAAGCAGAATTCCAAGCAATGCAATCTTTGCAAAAAAAATTGACTAACATGAGATACAATGATATTAATAATTGATGAAAACCAACTGATCCATAACAAGGTATGAGTAGTAAACAAGCAGCTTTAAGTATTAAAGTAAATGACTTGAAGTTCAGACCTTTTGGCAATGTTACTATAAGACAGATGTCCCCAGATTTTGGGCAAGTAAGGATGTAAGGAATCTACAGTTGTTAATGCTTAATTGTTATAATCCACAAACTAGGGCAACCGTAAATAGTTTGGGGAGAAATGATAGCGAAAGGGGGACTGGGTCCAGGGTAAAGAGAGGGAGATAAGTTTAAGATGACACAAAGTTGGTGTTCCATGACAACATAAATTATTTGGTAAGACAAGCAAAACCAAAGATGCGTTACCAAATTGGTTCATCCTTTTTACAGGTTATACAGCACCAGTTCTCCTTAAAAATGGAGTTAGGACTACTTGATACTTACATGAGCCACAAACAAAACATCAACAGCTTGCCAAACCTAAAAGATCAACTTACACTACTGAATGTGAGAACGACCAGCAATATTTACAGGTTAAGTCTACAATTACTATTATGGCTATAATGACACAGTCTCTAAACACTGTTAAATGGCAACAAGGCCATAACTGGGGATACTGCCTGTAAGATGGATGACTACACCTTCTTCTAATGTCATAAATGAATAACTGGGCCACTCACACTATTATACCCAAAGCTCTGATCGTACGATATCGTTTCAAGCAGCCTCTATAACATTTTCTTGCATTTCTACATTATTCAAGTTTGAGACTTGTCTTCAGGGTCCAGACAACATGAGCTTGATGAAACTGGGAGGCCCACAAAGTTAGACTGCCAAGGGGCAAATAACACAGTTAAAATTCTTCATGTTTACCATATTATTTACATCTAATAGAGGACCTGATTTAACTTTGAGAGGCCAACTTGCAATGCTCAATAAATTTGTTGGTGTACCTAAAGCTATTGTGTTGACCAAAGATATCAATGTGGCACATGTGAATAAAACCCTTTGGCTGTGTCTTTATTAACAAGTTACACACTGCTAAGGGGCTGTACAAAAAGGAAAATTCTGTGCTGCACATATTTAATGCAAAGTATGCTTTATTTTATTTATTCTTTTCATATGAAAAGTTTTGAAGTTAATCCCTAGTGTTATCACCAGGTGAGATTTTTTAACTAAATTAGCATTTCAAATGATCTTTCAGGCACCTACTCTTCCCTTATATTGTAGAGTAAGGTTACATTACATTGTACAGTATGTAATTCAACCCAAATGCAGATATTAATGTATTGGAGAACAACACCATGTAATATTTACACTGTATGAAAACCCATTACTGAGAGATCTGCAACCATTGAACACATTGAAGTGGTGAGTTAGTAGAAAATGCTTAATCCAATACCAAAATGTTTCCCACATTCTTTATTTACTTCTATATATTGCCATGGCAAGCCTTTAATTTTTTGCCTCATTTCATAATTCCTGGTGCAATTTCTATGATAATAGACAACAATTCCAATAATATTTCTTTTGTCCTTCAATTACTCTGTATAATATTACCAAATTTTGAAATCAACTCAAAACCCATTTTTTTTTCAGGCAAATTGATGTCAGCTTCTCAGTCCATGTCTATCAGACATTTACACTGCTTTGGAAATTGTAATAATTTCAATGATTTTTTTTATTTTCACCATATTGGAACAAAACAGCTCTAAAGGATGAAATACACAATCTGCCTTAACAAGATCTAACAGATTGAACTTCAAAGGCACAAAATCTTTCTTCTGTTGTTTTATCTTTGAAGATGGAACACAGGTAAATATTTGTATAATATACGTAAATTTCAGACAAATTTCTTGTGTTGGATATTCTTGGTCGAATTAATATCTTCCCAAACCATGACAATGAAACTGAACATGATGGCCTGTCACAAGTAATTTAATATATTCCCAAACCAGGACAATGCAACTGAACATGATGGCCTGTCACAAGTAATGTAATATCTTCCCAAACCAGGACAATGCAACTGAACACGTTGGCCTGTCACAAGTCGTTTAATATCTTCCCAGACTACCTTGATCATATTATCAATTCAAGCTTAAAATATTCAACATTATGTACAGATTTCAAACCAGCCAGGATCATGCAAAGATTGGTAAAGAGAAAGGGTTGGGATTCATCTCCTAAAAACTACATTATAGTCAACTTATTACAGTATACATGTGATTAGACTCAGATAATATGCTTTATGAGTATGCATATTTGTTTTTGCCATGTTCTTTGAAATCTGACCTTCAAAAACTGACTAAAGACACGTTCCTCAGCGACTTGGTTGATCTTCTGTAAGGAATCCTCTTTAGAAGTTCATCACTATAATTCAATCCATAAACTTTGCCTGTTATTCGCATCGTTTAACCCGAGTTTTAAAGTATTAAATTGAGCAAAGGAAAAGATGACAAACAACATCTGTTGGCAATGAAAGGACGGTACACCTAAAGATTCAAATTTGAACCAATGCACACAGTTAAGTCTTGAGGGCATTGAAATCAGTTAATTCCAGCTTATGAATGCCTTAACATGTCAGAGGTGCAGAAATATCCCTAGGAGTTATAAGAATGCAATATAAATCTTATGCTATCAAGGAAAACAATTATCAACACGTCATTCCTTCACTAGCCGCTTGAGTATATCATGAAATGCTATTGGTGACCTTCCCCACCACCCCCCCCCCCCTCCCGCACCTTCCCCATTCAAGCCATGTTTCTTCAACTTAAACCCTTCCACCTCACATCAGCAGATTTTTCATGCCGGCAACACCCAGGGCTTATACTACAGTTAATCAGGGAGAAAGGTGCAGAGATTGCCCCTAAGTGTTATCACCTTCTTTTGCTCACGATTTCTTAAAGACAGTCTACTGTATCAATGATGCAAATAGCTGAATACATTTTGGGAGATGTTTAAAATATTATTCACTAGGGCAAATATCATCTCATAATGGCAAACTATGACTTAGAAACTTCCAAGTAGAAATGCTGAGTAGCAATGGATTGAGAAAGGTGGATAATACTATAGAACTGTTCTTTTGAAAACTGTAGTATATACTGCACCAGGCATAAATTATTTTGATGAAAGGGCCACAGTCCTGATACCACAGGTCAAGTGGGGTCCGGCATCCTGTGCAGTACGAGACTGGTGAAGTTAATATATAAATACAGATGTTATCTTCTCCTCATTGGGGGGGGGGTGGAGGGGGGTTACTAGAATACACTACAATATCAACAGGTGAACATTTATGCAATGGAACCATGATCTAACATACATTACAATTAAAACAACTGTTTTTACCTTTCTGTGAAAACAGATCTTTCCTGATGGTTGGTCATTTTCCCAGATTTCTGACAATCTCTTGAAATAGTGTAATATGCACCGAAGTTTTGATGCTTGTGCTTTCTGCAGACTTAGGCTGAAAGTAATATCAGGAAAAAGAACTTTTAGTGCTGAAATCTTTGACAATCACACAAACACACCATCCATGACTTAACACTATATCCTCAATTTATAAGAATGACAAACTGACACATTTACTGACCTCCCTTGATGGAAAAAGCACCTGTAGAAACAGGTCAATTGGGATCGCAGTGATAGCATTGCAAAAAAAAAAAAAAACTATTCAGTAAGAAAATTAAGCGAAAGAGGTTCAGCAAGCTAGACTTGAAACTTGACAACAGCTCTAAAGATATATAAGGCACACGAGACTCAGCCAAAAGTAGTCAAGAGACTATAGAAAAGATTGATCCTTTCAGCTTAGGAAGCAGTGAGGAATAGTGGTGTAATAGAGAAGCAAAATTCATCGGTCATGACTTCAATTTTAATAAATGTATTCAATCAGTATGTCATCCAAAACACTTAAGTTACAGAAAGATGCATTTTGTCTTGAATCTATCAAATATAATGTTACAATAGTGGTTGTTCAAATGAGGGGAAGGTACAGTATTACAGTATTTTACAGTATTTACATTTAGCATACAATATTCACACAAGGTAAGAATGTGACATTAGCCATAAACATGTGTGCATGGTGTGCAAAATGAAACTATGTTGTAAACACACTACAGAGATATCTAATGACAAGGGTGTCCATTTACATGAAATGGTGAAAGTATCAAACAAATCAAATTTCTAGCATAACATATTCAAATGACAAAGACAGGGTCTGTAACATAGTAATAGAAATGAGAACTTCTTGGCCCAACTATTGTGAGCACTGTAACTAAGAATGACAAGCTACTACACACATCCTTACAAATATCTTCTTATCTTCTCTACTTTCATCAGGGAGATGCTATGTTAGGATGAATCGAAGGAAGAAACTACAACTGACAGAACGAATAAATTGATGCAATATGTGTTGTGGTGATAGTGCACACAGAGGAGCAATGCAATTAAAAGTGGGTACAGTATAGTGTCTCTAGAGCGGCCCAATTAATCCTGAATCAATATTGGTGTACTGTTGAGGCAATTACAACTCACTCTAATTGATCTTACAAGGAATACATTTCCTTTTACATCTGAGTGGTTGTCTCATGCCAGTCATTTTCTACAGCACTGAGACAAGAATTAAAGGAGGTATCAAGGTTGTATTTCATAATTTACTAAAATTATGTCAAAAGGTTTTCATTTATGTAAGTAATGTCATGTTTGGTATGAGAACTTTGAAATATTTTGTCCTAATCTTCATTTTGCATTTCACCATTTCTTTTATTGCACATCGCGTGTCATTTCATATAAAACGTTTTTCAAAAATCACTTCACACAGACCTGGTTCACACTTGAAAACAGTCTTGAACTCGGTGTGAACACTCAGAGGATCAAAGAGACTAGAGATCACTAAAGGTGTACTAATAACTTAACATCCTGTTTGGGTTCACACACTAATTGGCCATGGCACTGTGGTGGCAAACTCATTGTTGAAATCCTAACTAGGTTGGCTGGTTCAAAGCTTATTCTGAGTGAGGTTTCTGATCCATTCTGCAACATATTCCTTGCAATGTTTTCAAGCAATTTTCAACTAGATTCACTGAAGCCTTTCTGTAACCGACCCTAAGCCTAATGTTATATCCTGCATAGTGAAACTCAGAGGATTATCAGATCATATTTGAACACAAAAGGGATTGTGAAATGAAATATGTGTAGTTTTCCAAGCACTGGTTCAAGACTGGAGGATCCAGTGTGAACATGGCCTTTATACTTTTATTGATTTCAGTTACGATCAATCATACTTCCTCCAAACTCCAATGACAAGAAAGTGGACTGTGACCTAAACTACTGTTATATGGCAGGCTTGCCAGCTCTCTGCCAATAAAGTAATTAGGGAAGTGCAATTAGGTACCTTGCCAACAAGTAGGCCAGTAAACATGACCTTCCATAAATTATCTTTTCTCATTTACATATATATTTTCTATCAACTGAAAACAACACAACATTTACAGCATACGTTTAATACACTACAAGCAACTGTAGAATTTAGCACAATACTACATGTAGGCAGTGGTTCTGAGGTATCATACAATACATTAGGTATCATACAATACATGTAGGCAGTGGTTATGAGGTATCATACAGTACTACATGTAGGCAATGGTTCTGAGGTATCATACAATACATTAGGTATCATACAATACATGTAGGCAGTGGTTCTGGGGTATCATACAGTACTACATGTAGGCAGTGGTTCTGAGGTATCATACAATACTACATGTAGGCAGTGGTTCTGAGGTATCATACAGTACTACATGTAGGCAGTGGTTCTGAGATATCATACAATACATGTAGGCAGTGGTTATGAGGTATCATACAGTACTACATGTAGGCAGTGGTTTTGAGATATCATACAATACATTAGGTATCATACAATACATGTAGGCAGTGGTTCTGGGGTATCATACAGTACTACATGTAGGCAGTGGTTCTGAGGTATCATACAATACTACATGTAGGCAGTGGTTCTGAGGTATCATACAATACTACATGTAGGCAGTGGTTTTGAGATATCATACAATACTACATGTAGGCAGTGGTTTTGAGATATCATACAATACTACATGTAGGCAGTGGTTCTGAGATATCATACAATACTACATGTAGGCAGTGGTTCTGAGATATCATACAATACATTAGGTATCATACAATACATGTAGGCAGTGGTTCTGGGGTATCATACAGTACTACATGTAGGCAGTGGTTCTGAGGTATCATACAGTACTACATGTAGGCAGTGGTTTTGAGGTATCATACAATACTACATGTAGGCAGTGGTTTTGAGGTATCATACAATACTACATGTAGGCAGTGGTTCTGAGATATCATACAATACTACATGTAGGCAGTGGTTTTGAGGTATCATACAATACTACATGTAGGCAGTGGTTCTGAGATATCATACAATACTACATGTAGGCAGTGGTTTTGAGGTATCATACAATACTACATGTAGGCAGTGGTTTTGAGATATCATACAGTACTACATGTAGGCAGTGGTTCTGAGGTAGCATGTGGCTTAGATAATTCATTGACTTGATTCAAGAGTTAATTGCCATCAGAACAAGAAATAATCTAAACCATGCAATATGGTCTCTCATTACATCCAGAGCCATTTTATTGTTGGGATGCAGAGTTAACATTTGGCTGGTGCCCCACTGAAAGAGGTGGATCATACACTTTTAAACACTAAATTTGGCAACAAACAACTGCTAATAATTGTATTAATCATAAAATAATCAATAAAAATAGTACTTATATAGCGCGTTCATCAGCAACGCTGCTCGAAGCGCTTTACAGGAATTGAAAAAATTAATATAAAGGAAACATTTAAAATACAGGAAACATTCAAAAGCAAATATTAATATCCCTTGTACCAATTGCCTGGAAGTCTCATAAACTGTAAGACATGGTTTGTAGTACACAAAACACTCAGTCTTAAATATCTAGTAGCTTTACCGTCCAGACATACACTCTGCAAAATTGCAAATGTATATTTGATATCCTTCTAATGATATAGTTACTACTTATTGTCTATTCAATTTTACTAAATACCAGCAGAGAAATCCCACGCATCCAGTAATTAAAAATGGCCATCTGAGAAGCAAAAGTGCAGTAATTGTTACTGAAGTGGAAATCTGCTTTTGAGTTATAAAATACAAGTCAGGTAATGTTGCAACATCCTACACCCATGCCATGGTTACATTACCATTATAATGAATTCAGATTACAATGCTGCACAGTAACGTACAAAAGTTGATACATACAGTACATGTATGTAGTAAACTGCTTTAGTTAACATTCATGATCCGTAAGATCGTATTACTGTACTTCCTTGAAGCTATTACAATTTTTTCAATTCAATTTCTTTATTCAGTATAAATTACAAAATTTATAAATAGGACACATAATAATGATACACAAAAGACGTAAACTGTACAATCATGAAAGCATGAACAAATCAGAAATAAGATGGAGTATTAGAAGGTTGAAGATTAAAAAGATTATAACAGAGATTCTAAGAACCCATTTTGAATATAAATGGCTGCTCTGTAAATAAATGAGTTATTAAATTCTAAAAGTTGGCAAGTACAAGTGATGGATTTCTTGTAAGCATCTAAGTTGCACAAAACAATGGCTTCCAAAACGACCAACTTAACCGCAGAGTCTTCTCCATACATAACACATTGCCAAAGCCTTTCACTCCATAAAGTAGCGATACTTTACATTCAAACATTGGTCATAATTAGTATCTCTAGCACCCAAAGCATTTAAAATAAAAACAAAGGTGATGTTATTATCTGATTCCTCATTCCCTCAATCTCTGCAAATGAGACTACATAGAGGTGGAATCCCTCTTCGAACTATACATTAACTATGATAGAAATTAAAGGAATCTTAGGAACAAAATAAACATCAAACTTGCAGCACAGCTACAGTATATGATAAATTTAAGGACTGATCGATTTACTATTCACACAATAGTGCTTTTAACATTGATTATTGCTACTGCTCAATCTGTTTTAAGCATTCACATTTAGATGCTCTAAATTAAGCACTTTAGCTATTAAGATGACAAGGTTTAATGGATAAACTCCTTGACTGATTGCAGATTTGCTATTACTACCATCAGGCAGAAATAGATTGCACTAATGGACTGCTTTCCACGAATTACATTCTCGTCTATGACAAAAGCAGCGATCAATAATAATAGAATGTTTGGCCTCGGTAATGAATCATTAGCCCAAAGACTTGGTAGATGAAAAGCATCAAAACCTGTTTGAACGTGATAGCTTATAAGCAGTTATTAACATCCAAAATAACCTGTCCTTATGATACAAATTTTACACTTATCTACAGTTCTTCACTACCATGTAACTACTCTTATTATTGCTTAATTTGTAAAACTGTAGTTTAGTTAGCCTTGGTATATATTTATGACCCCAATATACTACTTAATCTATATGCTAAATTGTATTAAAGACTTCTGACATGCATGATGTTATGGAGACAAAAAGTGAGGACACAGTTTACTGAGGAAGTGAAGTGAAATTACAAAACTTACTGGTTTGGATATTTACCAGTGAAGAGCTTACCTGTCTCCCCGCAACCTCAGTACTTTTGTTATACCGTGCCTTGAACAAACTGGTAACCTTTTAACACTGTGTGCCCTCTATGTACGGACCTCTCCAGTCAGTGCCCTGCCTTCTCATGATACCACCTCCCCTTCCCAAAGTGACTTCCCTAACCTATATTACCTGTATAGCATCCTCTCTGTACGGAGGCTACCCTCACCAATACGGCATATGTTAGCAACTCTACCATACTCTGTGTACCAAACCTTTTTAATTCAGTAAGTGACCCTGTAAGATGTAAACACATATGCATTTCTATGACTTCATATGTCAAAGAAAGAACCCACTACTGGTGGGCCACTTGTAATCTATACTCTTTCTGAACGGTGTAATATTTAACCTCTTACAAGGGAACAAGCATTGGATAACATTTGATAAGATATAAACTAAAAACTATCATGCCCTGGCAATTGCTGAATGACATCCCCTGCAACCAAACTCATCACTGATCAATGTAAACTTCATGCGCGACCGGGCTGCAACAGCCTTATCCACCATTCCTCCAATTTCTTCTCGACATGGTCTCTAAAAATCTGGGATGATGACAAACCCTGTTCTGCCCGTAACTGTTCCTTTGCCTGTTGAGGGATGAGCGGGCATCCTAACAGGCTCCTCCGGGTGTCCTCAGGGACCCATATAGCTCTGTTGGCCATTGCTGGAAAGGCAGTTCATCCCTTTTAGTTGGTCATGGCTTCGAACCTGTCGAAGCAGGATGCATCTATAAGCATGGTTGTCCATGGTTTAGCGGTGTTCTCCCATGTGGACGTCAGCCTGGACACCTGGGCTGGGTTAACAACTGCTCTTCCGGTTTCTCGAACCCCAAGGTGCTTCCTGAAAATGTCTGTTGCCCTTGCAGCCAGCTCCGCAGGTACTATTGTCCCCCCCCCAACCGGGGGTTCCTCCTCTTCCATTTCTCTGGGAGTGAATTCCCTCATGCCCGTTTCAAACTCAAACTGATCATCCAGCTCGTCTTCCAGACCTGAAAGAGCCACAGAAGCTCTGCAGTCCAAGATAGCATCTTCCTGTCCAAGTACAATTTTTCTGGCTTCATGACCGCTGATGTGGACGCTGTTGTTATTGCTTGCAGAATTGAATGTACTGTAGGAAAGCAGTCAACTACTGTATTTCGACACAAGTATAAACTGTGAAGGTTACATTTTATCATGTCGACTCCTGAAGAAGTTAAAGCATGCTCTTCATTCTTCGACAGAAACTAAGTATTCCAAGGACTAAAGCTTACAAAAATGGAGAATACTTTGAGGGGGGAGAGGGTAGGGGTGGGGGTTGGTAGAGGAAGAGAGATGGAAAGGGTTTATTGGTTCCTTTCCACTGTCTTCCTTTTTTTTTGTCATGCCGTACGAAAAAACACAGCTGATATGTTTTCTTTTTGATTCCCACAGTATCATACAATCTTGACTACAAAGCACTATGTAACAATGAACAGTAACCATTTAAAGCAGTGTCACATTTCAAGTTCAAGAATGAAGTCCAACACATCTGTGATGGCACTTCTGGAAGAAAGTTAATTTAACAAATTGACGGTCAATAAATTTTAATTACCTGGATAGGGAATGCTTCTGCCTGGATCTGATGATAACTCATACACACAAAAAGTGTCCTTGACATTTAATTTAAAAATGATTAGAAGGAAGGATACCAATTGTACCATCTGTTCTGAACAGACTACATGGCTTACATGTAAAGGAAATTTAAATAATCCATAATGATGAATCAGGCAAAACAAAAGAGGCAGCAGTAAGTTAATTGCAGTCATTTCTGCTAGATATTTATAAGTGACTGGAAATAATGTGTATTTAACTTTATTAAGATCAACGTAATGATTGAATTAGGAAAGGGGTAGGTTCATTTTAACTATAAGACTAGTGTGTTAGTATACCTTGTATCCATGTATGTGGAACAGTTTATTCACAATAGATTATGCACAACTGTACACTATAAAACAGAAGTGCAGTAAGCAAACTGTGATCTCTCGATTGCTTTTATTTTCGTTCTCATCCTAAAATTAAAATTGTACGTGAACATGGCTCTTTGTAACTTGATGGATTTGACAGTGTCTTGAAAGAGTTCTGCGCCTTACACTTATCCCATGAGTGAGATGAGTTCACACCTCCCAGAGAGAAGGTTGAACAGTGGCCAGGTTTAATTATCCACGATCTGAATCAACATACACTATGCTTACTGTCAACCATGATGGAAGATACTAATGAGTACTGCATACATAGAGTATATCAAAACACTGTTAAAAAGTAGAATATTATAGTTTCATGTTTAAATTGGACATACTGAATTAATTTCTAAAGAACTTTACAAGAGCGAATACATTTTATTTAAAAATCAGGATAGTAGTCCTTATAGCTCCCAGTTCCTGTGACAGCTCTTCTCTTTGAGGTAAAAGTTTCACTGATGTTTGATTGAGGAAAAAATATTCAATAGTGCTATGGTGCAATGGTCGAGTGAATAAAGGCTGTGGCTGCAGAAGCAAAAAAAGCAATGAAAGCTGGCGGCATCTTGGAGGTCGTGGAATCAATCCCTGGATGGCTAAAGTAAGGTGGGTCTTTAATCCAGGATAAATCCACTGTCTTCCCATCTGAAATGGTCTTCCAAATTGTAACAAATCCAAATTAGCTAAAACTGTAGATTTGAGTAGCCATCTGAAGTGAAGTGTAAGTTACAAGCCATTCAGTTACACCTACTGTACATACATGATACATGTCTCCTAAATGATTTTTATAACTGCTGTGAAGTTTAAAGATACATGAATGAAAAGCTATCCAAATATTTGATTAATATGTACCATAAATGTCTATAATCAGAGGAAGTTTTCACTGCATGCTATATTATTTCTTTAATGTTCTCTGAATATGGCCTCTAAAGACAAAAACAAGAATTGATGTCTGCACCATATTGAGAGCTTACTTTAATTGCTTATTTGCTTCCTCTGTCAGAAAATATAATTTTATGACTAACATTACGAGTTTACATACAACAAGGTACCAGCATCACATGAAATTCATCATGTATTCCCTTTCAAGACATACTCAGGCTCCACTTATTATATGTGTTTTCAGATTGTCTTCCCATTAAAAATGAGAACATTGTTTCTGTGTGCCGTTGGCATATAAGGTAAATTCTGAACTACTTTACACTAATAATTACAGACAAATTTCCAAGTTTGATCATTCAGTCATGTAATGGTTAGACATAAAACAAAAGACTGCTACTGTATCTACTAGAACAAAAGCAGCCAACAGTACAGCCTGAGCCATGACAGTAGTCAGTGCGTTCTGCCATTTGTGTATATTCAATTTCAGACATAAATATGCATAATATGTATGCTATACATTCCCTGAGATAGGGATTGGTAAACAACTCCAAACTGTTGACAATGTACCATATAGGCTGACTCTATCTATTGTGACATCACCCTAGAGTTGGAGGTTATACTGTAGTCACAAGCATCCTGTCACTTCTAGACACTAATGCTGCTTGTACACATAAATAATAGTGCTCTACTTACATTAGCTCATTTCCTTATCACATATATAGTCCTCTATTAATCTTATCTAATAGTGAATGTTGCTATCGTTATTTGTTTATTATCCTATATTCCTAAGTTTGACAAACGTACAGTATCTTGACACACCCTCATGATACACAAGTGTATAATCCCATAAGATTCCAGACTGTCTGGTAAAAACCTACACGTATAGCTAATTATCTGATTGTGAAGTCTACCAAAGCCATCTGTTGGCAAGACTTTCATTAATGGCTTTATGTTGATTGCCTGCCACATATCCAGCCAGTCAATGAGTGCCACATTTACATGTCATTAGCAACTTTTGTCGAAAGAAGATGATCAGCTTCTTTCATTGACCAACGACCTTTTCTCTGAGGCTTTACACATAGTTCAAGTGATGGTCATGTTTATTCATTAATGAAAGCAAACCTTCCCTGGATATAACCAAAAGAACACACTTCATACGGATATATATATACCTCACAAACATGAGTATTTCCTATGAATGTTTCCGTGCAAACTTGAATGGCTTCTCTCGAATGTTGAGAAAAGACAGCTTGACATCCTTGTGATTCAAAAGCAATAAGGTATTACCTTTCTTACAATTGCTTTAGATGGTCTCTGTTTTCCATGAGTTTCTCACAGAACCTCCATGAATAGATGATGATGACTTTTATTACTATTTGTTGTTCACATTTGCTCATATTTCACCTCTACTTTATTTCCCTAACACTAAAATCTTGTATTGCTTGGTTTAGATACATTGAGAATTGATCATATTCTGTACTCAGAAAAACAAATAATGTATATCTAACAAGATTCAATCAGATGAGGATCCAACCTATAAGCTCTTTTGTTGTAAGCTGCAGAATGGTAGATTCAGAAGAAAGAGGACACATACGAAATGTGCAATGGCCACGAAGTCGTTAGTGGCTTGCACACTACGAAGGTAGATCATAGTGTGAATGTACAGTATACAAGGCTCATATTTAGTGAGGTAAATATCCAAAAATTCACAAACATCATTATTCCTCTTACAGCAGCTATTATTTGGAATGGATGGCAGTTTTACCAAACCCACTAAGTGGGATTACAGTTTGTCAAACCCACTAAGTGGGATTACAGTTGGTCAAACCCACTAAGTGGGATTATTGTTGGTCAAACCCACTAAGAGGGATTACAGTTGGTAAAACCCACTAAGTGGCATTATAGTTGGTCAAACATCTTTCTACATGACTTCACAAAATCATAAAGTGAATAAGCAAGTACTTAATGATTTCATTCAACTCTCAACATATTTTAGTCACTGGGACACATTTCCATATTTGGCTTATTCAAAAATAAATATTTTGGAAATTTGACAATTTGCTATTAGACTTGACTAGTTTCAGTTAATTCAGCATAGAGTTCTTGAACCTTATATGACATGGCAAATACTTTGCCAAGTTTTATAAATTATACTGTTGGTATTTATGGCACTAAATGCTCTGCTGAAATTTCTTTAACTATGATTTCACATACTTGTGCTCATGAAATCAAAACCTCTTGAGATGAGGCCACTGCTAATTCACCATTCAATAAGATTAATACCTGATACTGAATCCAATCACAGCAACACACAAGGAGGAAGTCTCTAGTCATGTGTTGTCAACTTGTCAGCCACAATGAAGGTACCTTTAAGTAACAGAGTCTAGATGTGTCTGTTTGCTTTGAAAATCAAAATGTATGATGCCAGACTTTGTGTGGCTCAGTGCTGAAGTAACTGCTCTTTGAGAGATTAAATCATAGATTCACATGCATTTGAGGTAATCATGGTTGTCCTCCGTTTGAACTTCAATGATCATGCTACAGTAGTAACTTTATTTAAATCTAATTCCTTGCTCAATTTCAGATATTAATTGTAATGTTTCCTTATATACATAAGAACTGTCACCAGTAATGCCATACAAATGTTGAATACACTATTAATGCAGAATCTTGATAACAATATACGTGTCCATTGAAAGGACAACATCATTTTTGTAGCTTGTCGATACTGAAAACACATCTTTTATGTTTGTGTGTCAGATATTGCCATTCATTTATGGCAGCAGCACCAGGGAGGGGTAGAGGGACCTTTTGACCCAATCATAGTGCTTCCCCTGGGATTTCCCTTCCCAGTCAGTTTGGGTAAAACAAAAGTAAATATATATCATCTTCTACATAAATTTGCCTGTGATATTCTGTACACCTTATACAGGTGCATTGCTGCATTTCCAAAGAGTTCCCCCCCCCCCTCCCTGGAAAAGAACTTCTTGTCCCCCAACTGTCCCTTACCCAATCTCCACTATGGAACTTCAGGTCCCATCACTGTTCATATGGCACTGCCCAGATCCTGCCTTTACTTGTTTGCTAGATATTGCTATATTCATACTGTTCTGTGTATGTAGACATTTGCCATATTATGTACTCCATTTCAAAGTGGACTACCCAGACCCTGCCCGTTTCTTGTTACAGTAGATATTGCAATGCATACCGTACTGTGCGGACACTGTCCATTTCATGTTTCTTAGTTACTACCAATCATAGCATACTGTCCAGACACTGCCTGCTCATTGTTGTTACTGTAATAGATATTGCCGTTCGCACTGTACTGTGTTACAGATATATACTCAATTATACCACTCATGATACTACATGTATACCATGATTAAGAATTATTTGAGCCTTTATCAATAAGACTAAGTCAATGATTAATATCCTTCACACACATCATATGCACTATTACACTATAAAAAAGTTGCTGGTAGAAAAACGTTGGAAAACAATGGCTTAAATTAGCGTTAAGCTTAACTGTAACATAGGTTTTCCAGGGTAAATTTATTAGGAATTTTTAGTGTGTAAAGATTGTGATCAGCTTTTCTGGGTGTTTACCATAACTTTGTACCTTGACCAAAGGAATCAAGTACTCTCACCCAGCACTTTTGTATGAAAAACATTTAAGATTAGGTCTTTCACTTATCAGTAAATTTGTTTACTTTCCATTCACTGCTCAACCTCTTAACAGATCAGTGAGCAAGGTTTACTGCTCTGATTCTATCAAATTTCACAGAACATCCCTTCCTTCTGAAAATATGTTGTTATTGTCTTAATATCTTCTGTATTTTTCATGGTATAGCCTATCAATAGGATAGGTCAGCACTGACTCATCACTATAAAGTAGTACTGCCTTAAAATGATACCATAGTCCAAGAGATGATGAAAGAGGAACCAAGTACCCAGGTGAGACTTGCATCCAATTCTCATGTATTCTACTGCTTTTTAGATAACAACATTTGTACCAAAGTGATCTAACAAACAGGTGTTATTTCATACTGTGCATGCACACAGACATTTTTCTTTATGTTTCTCTAAAATGTAAAATGTCTTCTTGAAAACTGTGATGCAGTTACATCTGAAATACAGTATACTGCATTCATTGAGGGTTCTGATACCTTCACAGCCCCCTAAAGCAGAGAAGCAGAGTATGAACACTGGCTAATCCAAGGTAAAACGATCAAGAGAAAAGATAAGCTCTTAGTTTTCATCTTGTGACAACACACAATATATATTTGCTTCAAGCCTTCAAGTTCACCTGTGATATTAAATTGTAATCATTTCAGCAATCAATATCTTGTCAACACAACCCTTGTAAGAATTGCAAACAAATTTCACAAGGATGCTTTATATTGATCCTTCCTTAGTAAAAATAATAACCTTTCATCTAGACTATCCTTTTAAGCCCAGAGTTGTAATGTACAGTATCCTTTTTATTTGTTCCTTAAGGCTATTATTGTTTGTGCAAGCATTTGCCTAGTAGTGTATCAAACAAACTCAAGGAGAATGTCTAAAGTTAGTTTCATTAATAACAACCTTATTGTATACTCGGTGGATTGGATATTAAAATTAGGAACAAAACTCAGTTGGAACGTTAACAAGCTCACTTAAATATGGTGACAATTTTAAGATAAATGTTGAATTGCTGTCTCTTACATCAACAAAAGGCAGAATACTAAAGAAATGAAATGATTAATATGTGTGTTTGGAAGTGTTTGAAGTTACTAACTGACATTTTGCAATAGCTGATCACTTTAATAATTATCTTGAGAAGAAGCAAGTTATTCAACATTTGTTTGTAAAGTGTTCTAATTCCTAAGATCCATATGGTAGTTTAAACATTTTACAACAGATTTTTTCAAGTATTTAAAGTTTAGAAGGTTACTTCAAGTTGATCATTTCTCTGCAAATTGCTGAGTCAATGATCACTGTTAAGTCCTCATTTTCCCAAGTCAATTAACTTTGTCATGTTGGAACTGAATGATGCATTGTTCACTTATTTACTGTAGTTGGAAGAAATTTTAACATTATTTTATCAATTCATCATTCATCAATATAAAATGATAGCATTTTGATGACACCTTATTAATATTTCCTTCCGGTTTGTTTGTGGTAGTACATCCCACCAAAAAGAGAGAAAACATCTTGTTTTCTTGAGAAAAAAGGAATTTACATTGTCTCTCTATGTTTTGAAAGGAAAATTCAATATGAAACCCAATCCACATGCCAATTTGCCAGGCATCCTTCCATATTCGTGATGCTCTCCCTGGGATTTGATGGGTTGAGAACATGGATATATGAAAGAAAGAGTAAGTTCTGTCTGTTGGGTTTAATTAATTTAATACACTTTATTAGTATTATTATGTAACCAACATATCTAATGACATTCTTCATCAAAGTTAGATTGCACATTCCCAAAAACAAATACGAAACAACAAATCAGTCTGATTTGATTTCCCCTGTCAATAAAATTCTTGTATCAATTTCATGATCAAACAGTCCTGACAAAGGAGTATTTGATGGAAACAAAACAAGCAAACAGAAGAAAAGAGAAAGCTGCCAATATCTCTTTGCATATGTGTTTTCTAATCTTCTTTCCTTTCTCAATTTCAACAGAATGCATAAGAACATTTCAAAACTAAATCCAATGAATTTATCTTCCTTTTCGCTTCTCTTCTTTCTCATGGATATTACACCTTTTGACATAATCCATCTCAAGCCATCAAGTTAAAGCAGTATGCCAAGTTGAAATTTGAATTTCATTATTGCAAGGCACCCATTTTAAACACATTGGAACAAGCATCCATTGAAAACAGGTAAGAGCAAAAACAGAAATTTTTTTTTTTTTTTTTAAATTTGTATGTAAAATGCAATGTTGGCACACAACACCTCTGTATACAAGGCATCAACTTTTTATATACTGGAAATACAAAGTAATGTTGGCACTGAAACTATGTACACACATCACATCAGCATATACAATGCAATGCAGGCACACAACAGAATTTTACATAAAATGCAATGTAGGCTCACATTACATTTGTGCATACTAAGCAATATAGGCTTGTATCAATACATAAAAAGCAAGCAATGTATTGTAGGTAGACATCACACAAATTTATCACATTTGTAGGAATCTTAAAATTTGTTTTGTCATCCCCCTTGATACTTTAACTTGAATTGGTTCAG
The DNA here is from genome assembly GCF_037975245.1 of Apostichopus japonicus. Taxonomy (NCBI): domain Eukaryota; kingdom Metazoa; phylum Echinodermata; class Holothuroidea; order Aspidochirotida; family Stichopodidae; genus Apostichopus; species Apostichopus japonicus. Next base: position 12,380,207 of record NC_092570.1, on the reverse strand, counting down.
CTCATACAGGTGTGATTACCAAAAGGTTAACATGTCCACAAATAGGAAGAAATTTAAGAAAAGGTAAAGAAAGTAAAAGAAGTATATAACCTTACTTTTCAAGATGCTTGAAGAAATATCTGAAGTTGATTTGGTTCAAGTCAACAGAATCTTGGACTGGAAGAGTACAGAGGAAGGAATGAGATACCAATGAAGCTGCTAACCTTCTGGAGAGGCTAATGCATCCATCTGTAAGAATCAAAGACAAAAATACGTAGTATATATTAGCAAATAAATTATAAAAAGCTTTTCATTTATATACTCTGGTTTATTTGCTGATTTGGAATGATTGCTTCCACCTCAACCTAAATTCTGTTTGAAAGCAAAAGGAAACATCAATTTTGCTACTATAAGGTTGATGTTCAGGTATGTCATGCAATGATTTTGCTGACCATTTGAAGGAAAGTGTCTTCAGGTCTGCAAGAGTTAATACAGCATTTCATTTTCCATTACATTTTATAGTTTCATCAAAAGCTACTTCAATATTTGCTGAAACAGTTAACTTTTGATAAAAAAAAAGATAGACTGGAATCTAATTTATTGGTGAATAAATGGGCTCAGCTGCACATTGTCCTTTAATCTTCCACTGTCCACCCCACCCCTTCCCCCTTCATTTAGAGTCTCAACCAGAAAACAAAAACATTTCGTGGTTCCAATGTATAAACATATTCACAGAAGTGATAAGCCATGCATGGTAATATTCATAAACTTGTGCGCCACAAAAGGATTAACTATTGACTAATGCAGCAACATATAAAGAAGGAACTACTGTAACCAGGAATCAGTTAGCATGTTGACAAAGTCTATTTAGTTACATTGTATCATAAAATTTTGCACCTTAATAGACCCAAACATATTTGGCCCAAACAAACTGACTCAAAAATATATGCCCCCAAAATTTAACAATGTGGGCCCAAAAATCGGGCCCAAAGAATGTGTTCCAAAATGTATATGAGGTGGAAATAAAAGTTGCTGAATTTTAAAATTTTAGGCCCTCCCAAAAATTGAGCCCAGTAAAGTTCTGTTCCTAAATGGTCCCAACCATATTTGCCCCCAATATTGAACCCAAAAATGTGGGCACAAATGGTTCCAAAAAATATTGGGCCCATAAATTCGAGCCTAAATTATGTGTCCGAAAATGCATATGAGGTGGAAATCAAATTAGGGCCCACCGGCCCAAAATTGGGCCCGGAATACTTGAGGGCCCACATAGCCCCAAAAAATTTAGACCTTCAATGTACTAGCTTTTAACCAACAACTGTATTCCAAGTTTGGATGCAATCCCATTTAAAGTTGTGGAGTTATTGCAATTTTAAAATTTGGACCCTTCCCCAAATATTTGGCACACACAAACTGCCCCAACAAAAATTTAACCCCAACAAATGTGGGTCCAAATGGTCCCAAAAATTTTGGGCCCCACAAAATTGGACATACGGTTGTATGGACATTTTAATAATTTTCGGTTAAGCCCTGCCCACTCATTAATATTCATGATTGGAACCAAAAACTACAAAAACTGGGGCATCTATCTCTACCCAATATGACATTGACTCAATTTCTAGCTGTTGAGATGTCATGGTTACAAGCCGTTTTTACAAGCCGTTTTTACAAGCCGTTTTTACAAGCCGTTTTTACAAGCCGTTTTTACAAGCCGTTTTCCACGACTTTTTATTCAGTGTGCATATGATGATGCTATGGTGATATCCTTGAAAGTGACACTGAACCTGGTTGTCTAGTAATAGCAGATAGTGTTTTTAGGGGTTTGTACTATTTTGAAGTCTTCAAACTGTCTTTGGAAAGCTGGTTTGTCAGAAAATGTCACATGACAATATATTAGCCAATCAGAGCTATGAAAGAACATTTATAACAGACATGAAAGGAGTTGTTGAATAATATTTTCATGCACTATGCATTTTTTAATTTCCTGCTGTTAAGCAATATTGTGTGGAGCATTAATAATGTACTGGGTTGTACAGACGTGAAATCAATCAGAGAAGTCTGTAGTTAGCATTCATGACAAGTATGATACTACTGTACTATGTCTTCATAGTCTTCTACAGCAGGTCATTGTGGAAAATGGAAAATACACTTGTTTCCAAATGATCTACATCTGTTTCACTCATATCATTAAAGTATTATTTATATAAATTATAAAAATATGGTAATACCTAGTATTACCAATCATTTGGTTAAAAAATTACTGCCTTAGTTTGTCCAACTCTTATTTTATTTTGACACAAAAATAATGTTGTGATTAATCAGCACACACAACCAGAGCTCCTTTACAAGAAGTAACAATAAACTAATTATGCTACCTTTCAATCAACATTGTCTCAAATTGAAGAATGTGAAAGGTGACCTTATCAAACTGTCTGTTACAAAACAATTGTCAATTCTGTTACTTAAGTTTTAATCAAATCATGCTGATACAGACCTTTCCATATTCTCAAGAACAAGATGACATTAACAACTGTACCACAGATAACAATCATATGCAACTTTCTAAGGCTAGAAGCTTTTCAATGGAGACTGCTGAGTTTCATGCAAAGGATTCAATCTTATCTAGAAACAATTAAAAGGCAGGATAACTAAACTTCTCTACTATTGCATTATATATCTCATCTCTTCTCAAATCAGATATTTATCAGGAATATTAATTGCTTGGTTTTGCATAAAATTTGTATTCACTTGCAGTTTAAACCCTCCTCCACTATATCCCCAAATTTCATTACAAAACCCTTAAGCGGAATATTTAAAATACCGTCAAAAGTCAGAGATGCGACAACCCTGCTGGCAGGAATTTCTCATTACTGAGAATCCTAAAATGGTCTTTGAAAGCTCTTGAGAGACTGTGTGATGTTGCGAGCAGCAATCAAACCGTTTAGTAAATGACCACAATGTTAAAGTTATTATTCAGGCATATTTATCTAAATATACGTACTGTATGTTATCAAAATAACTTCTGAGTTGGATAGGAACATGATTGATCTCTGGAGAATATGCAAATATGTCACAATAGAGGACAAGTATTGTTTGATACAGGCAGGCACTGGATACAGGTGGCGAGGCCTACATTGGAATGAAGATCTAAATCGTTTCGCACCTCTGGACATAAAATCAGTGTCCATACTCGTATCGTATCCTATTATACGTATATTATATATATATATATATTATACGTATCCTAGTTGCTAAAGGGTAGGTGTCTGAATGCATTATGGGAGGCCGTTGGAATCCCTGTGGAGGCTAGAAGTTTCTTCACAATGATATATCTTCCAACTCATTTTCATATGAAATATATTTCTATAGAATATATTATGTAGATTTATCACAGCCATTTTACCTCAGCCATGTAGAGTACAGTTGTATTTTATCACAACAACAAGAGCCATTTTAAGAAAAAAAGTTGCAGTTCTTAAAATTCTCTGTTTTTAACTCAAAGTACTGGTAATTATGTAGATCATGTTTTGCCTAAAAAGATGTATATATGCTATTACTAGGATTTAAGTTAAACACACTTGACACTACAGCTTTCATGAAATTGGTAATTGCATTTTATGGATATTATGTACACAACTATGGCTGTGAAAAGCTATATTTGTGAGCTAAAAGCAACAGCTTATAGCTCATGAAGGGCTGCACGTTTAAAAGGCTAAAAGACATGTTAATAGTGTCAATACTATAGGAATTAGTAAGGAGATACAGTATGTGTACAGTAAATAGTACTGTTACATACACCCATTACATTTATACCATCGTCACTAAAACTAGGTCAGTGCAGATGAGATGTCCTCATTCTTCAAATTACAAGACACTGAAAGCTAGGTAAAGAGTTATTTTTTTCTGTACAGTGATTTCTAACTGACAGCTATCCTCCCACAAAGATGCAGAGATGGATGCTTCATTAATAAGAATTCTACAGTATGAGATGTTAACTGCTCTGTGGTAGTTTCCTAGAGTTTCATTCCATGCATACTAGGCACTCCATTACATTGATCAGATAAATAAACACAATTAACTTTGGTCTTGATCAATAATAACTCGAAACTGGCCATAAATATGCTAGAAAGATGAACATAATGGTCACAGTCTGACAAACATTTTACAGGTTTTTGCATCTTCAATCTGCAGTCTGCTCGCAAATGATGACAATGTGAACACACCTTGATTTATGCAATACACTATAGAAATTTCCAATTGTGGGCATTTCCAATTGTGTTATTTACGTGGGCACTAGTAGGGCTGTTGAGGGCAACAGGGGAAATATGCCCTACATTATGGACATTTCCAATTGTGGGCATTATGTGGGCACTAATTGGGCTTTTGAGGGCAACAGGGGAAATATGCAGTGCTACTGTACATTATAGACATTTCCAATTGTGTGCATTAAATGGGCACTAGTTGGGCTTTTGAGGGCAACAGGGGAAAGGCTATGCAGTGTTACATTATAGACATTTCCAATTGTGGACATTTCCAATTGTGTGCATGACGTGGGCACTAGTTCAGCTTTTGAGGGCAACAGGGGAAATATGCACTACATTATAGACATTTCCAATTGTGGGCATTACGTGGGCACTAGTTGGACTTTTGAGGGCAACAGGGGAAAGATGCAGTGCTATATCATAGACATTTCCAATTGTGGACATTTGTGTGCATGACGTGGGCACTAGTTCAGCCTTTGAGGGCAACAGGGGAAATATGCACTACATTATGGACATTTCAAATTGTGGGCATTAAGTGGGCACTAGTTGGGCTGTTGAGGGCAACAGGGAAATATGCACTACATTTGTGGACATTTCCAATTGTGCGCATTGGGCACTAGTTGGGCTGTTGAGGGAAACAGGGGAAGTATGGACTACACTATGGACATTTCCAATTGTGGGCATTATGTGGGCACTAGTTGGGCTGTTGAGGGCAACAGGGGAAGTATGGACTACACTATGGACATTTCCAATTGTGGGCATTATGTGGGCACTAGTTGGGCTCTTGAGGGCAACAGGGGAAATATGCACTATATACATCATAGACATTTCCAATTGTGGGCATAACGTGGGCACTAGTTGGGCTTTTGAGGGCAACAGGGGAATATGCACTACATTATAGACATTTCCAATTGTGGGCATCACGTGGGCACTAGTTGGCCTGTTGGGGGCAACAGGGGAAATTTCGAATACTAAAATTGCATTGTTTCGTATCTAGAAAGATCTTTACAACCAGCATTATCAACACTGTAACTGTTTTGGAGGCTGTAGCCAAATCCAACTTTGTAATTTATAATGGAATCATGTAGCATCATTGCAGGGAAAGTAAATGAGATTAGAGTAAGGATTCTATGAAGACTGGTTTGGTGACGGCCAATAGTGGAACTATGAGTTAATATGTGCCACAAGTAATTCACATTGTAAGCTTATAGTTAACTCTTTGTACTTGAGCCTGGAGCAAATTCAACATGGGATTTTATCACACATTTCCATGTATGCAGTCCACATAACTCACCTGTTAAATGAGAAACTTGTGTACTGTAAATTAATCACAGCAGCCTTGTTTTTGTTCCAACACAATGTCTTCTCGTATATCATCTCCAGATTCTTTAATTGGTTGTTTGTATTTGGTCACTATTTATTGATACAATTTCCCAAACCTAACTCTAAGGTATTACTCAGTACTCAATATTTATGATACAACTTAGCCATATCTTTAGCGGTGTATATTTCCAAACAAGGTCAGTAATTAAAATTATGTCATCTATGGTTCAATTCTTAAGTTTATCAGCCACACACATTTTCATGCTATTTTTCATCATACTGTAGGAGAAAACTAAATGTGAATTGTTTCTTCACACTGATGGAGCTTTCTTACATGTTTGAAATGAAACAGCACCAGCTAAATTAGTAAGCTCTCTTGTTACAGATGGAATAAATAAGGACTGAATAATCACAAAGTAGCTCGATATCCCAAAACTTATTGGTTTTAATTAAAGCAAGTTTAAATATCTTCACAATATATCTTGCTTGCTGATTACTCATACACAAAAAACAACATAAATACGTCACTTCTGTGTATAAGTTTCACCTACAGCTCACTTCAAGCTTACTATAGTCTTAAATATGTACTTATGAAGTGCAATACATACCCTGTTGTTGTAAGCTGTAAGCCAGGGGCCCAGGTCTCAATGTTTCAATCTCTAAAGCCAAAGATGCTATCATTGGTAATATCCTTCCAAAAAAGTTCTCTTTTTCATCATGGGAGGCATCATGTTCTAAAAAATTTATCAAACCTCCAAAATAAAATTCAGTAGCCGTAGAGGATAAATATCTTGGCCTTTCACGGTCCTCTTCTGCGATTTCTTGAAGTTCTTTCAAGATCAGCTCTAACTCATTAATGTCTGTTGGGTTCAGATACTTGAGTTTCTCTATACTGGTAGTAAGTTTATTCCAATTAGGTTGATCGCAGGGTAGACACACTTCCACCCGTCTCTTTGTTATCGGTTCCATTTTGCGTAATACTCCGAATTACAACATTAACTGTGGACCTTTGCTTCCATGGTTGTTCTATCAGAGTAGAAAAAAGTGATAGGTTTACCCATATAACTAAATAACATTATAGCATCATTATCTTTGTTACAAAGGGACCAGACCAGAAAAGTATCCGTTTATATCTGGTTCCTCTACTTCCATCTCACATATATTATTTCATTAAGTACTCTATATTTACTGTTTACTGTATTTGATACCATCTATATTTATCCTATACTGTTCAAAATGTAAACAATGGAATGTAGCAAAATAAATTCAATTCAATTCAATTCATCATGAGCAATGGTAATTGTAACTACAAAATGGCACAGTAGCAACATTGCCACATATGCAATGACACTGTAACTGTTGTTAGCACAACTAGCAGAGAGTAGATGTAGCACCATACTTGTAAAAAGGCTTTGAAACTATAGTATTCAGGAACCAATGTTACTAGAGCCTGTTTCCACAGACCTTGTCCCCAACTTTTGTTGTTTGAAACCTACCTATGAAACCCCCTCAACCCCCCCCCCTTACCCTCCCCAATAAGAAGTAATCTCAAATTTTACTGCCTTTCCACCTTCCACTTTCCCTCCAAAATTTGTTGTCCCTAAATATGTGCCACCTCCCACCCTCTCCTCCTTTTCCACACCAAAGAGATTGCTTGCATCTAAACAACAATATATTACTGTATAAGCAGTATGCTTCTGCACAGCTATAAAAGCTGCACAGGTTAAGGCCATGGATCACTGTTGCTTATAATTATGGTTCTTTTTCCCTTCTTAAAGCAGTTTGGCTAACAATTTATACTACAAAGGGACTTATTCAAATGGTTATTGCAACAGATAAAACTACGGCACTAAGTTATTTACATTAAAATTTATCAGCATCAACTTAAAATACTGCTGTGGAGTTTAGAATCCCCTCATATCTGACCTGTGAATACATAATTATGCAAATTGTATCATAACTGCTGTCATCACCTTCCTGTATAACACTTATAGGTTAAGTTAAATATTTAATCTGGCAGGTGAACAAACTCAGGGAACAATTACTATATAAGTCTATTCCTGTACATTCCAGCAATGAAGTTATGCAATAATAGTTTCTAATAAAATGCTGAAATAAAATATTAAAAGAACATTTTGCTGCATTCAGCTATTGCTTTATTTGCAATTGTGTAGCTATTGGTCTTATTTTGAACATTTTCTATGCAGTACCTTGTGTATTCTTTGCTAAAAAAAAGTTAAATCAGATACCATATGCAATATACTATGAGTCATCAATTCTGCAGAACTTTACTGTCTTAGGTTAATGTCAACACACTAAGGAGAATACCAATATTATGTGGTAATCTAGGTCTGAAAAAAACATGGCTGTTTACAGTTGGATCACATGTGATAATGGAATGTTTTGTTATTAATCAAGTACTGAAACTACATATTTTTCTTGGTCTGACAACTTTACCTTTCAGACATTTAAAATTAAAGGTAAGATTGTCCAACATTTCTTCAAAGACTTTCTGACAATGTGATTAAAAATAACCAATTGCTGACAATGCAGAATCCACATTACATACAGTATGATTCTGTAACATCACATAGCAATCAATGATCAATCAAATAGTACATCGAATTGCCAACTCATATAACATGCCCAAGTAAGAAACCTTTGAATATTAGATGTTATCTTTCTTATAAGACACTGCAAATTATAGGTTGTGGAACTTGTGGTTGTGTACCAACTTATTTTTTTAATGACAGTCCTGGACTCTTTACAACTTAGCATCAAAAGGATCAATTTAGAAAAATACTATTAAAAAAAATACTATTAGTCAAGTGTAAGTTTTAATATCACTTTATGACAAACAGTTTATGACAAGTTACTCTTTAAGCATTGCCACCAATTAGCTGATCTGCAATGTAAATGTTTGTTGCTCGATCTTTGTTTTATATTTTATGATATTATAACTTCAAAATGGGACTAATGCCACTAGTATCTGAAACCTTTCACTTTTTGATACTGTCAAGGTAGAATGTTAGTATTGGTGTCACTGAAACCAATGCCATCATTAGTTTAAATGTTAAGTGGTTCTATATTTTAGATTCCATCTCGATTCCAGAATATAAACATTGTTATAAACAATGAAAAACATTTAAAAAAATTGAAGCAAATATGGCTCAATTATCTCATATTTAGACTTGATCAAGTCTTCTGCCTCCTGTTTGAAGAAAAATCAAACAAGTCATATCTCCCAAAAAGGATAAGATTTGCCTAGAAGCTGTTTTCGGACATTGTTCATAACAGATATCTCTATCTACTGTAATTTAACTTTAAGACAGAGGTAGGGAGGTCAGTTAGTTGACATAGTAGGTATGTACCAACTTAAATGTCATTTTACCACAACTTTGGCAGCACCTGTGCATGATCCGATGCAAGATCTGAAATTGATTACTGAAATTCTCGGTATGAAATAAACATGGGTCAAGAAGACTTAGACCCATCCATGAGTCTCACTTAAGATAATAACATCACACAAGCCTCCAATAACCATGCATACCATACTTTAAAGATAATCTAAATATAATGTTAAATAATTTATAATAGGAAAACACCAAACAGGTACTAGTGCAACAAAATCACAATGTGTTTAGGTCAACCTGGGGTTGATTGTACTTATATCTATACTTTCCACAAAGTACATGTACAATTAATACATAAGAAGTTGATAGTATAATCAATAAATAACAATATTGCACAAAGTTTTCGATCTGAACATAGTGGAGGAGAATTGAATAAAGTTAAGCTATCAATCCCATCAAATGAAAACAGACATGGCGATATATTTGAAATTCAAATAAATGCTTGTATCTTTTTCTGAATGGTTAACAAGAAATGACAGAAGGATGAGAATACAGTTTCAAAATGAAATGATGAAATTGGAAAGCTACTGCCTGATGGTCCCCATGTCTACATATTTCAAAAAGGTCTGAATGCCATAAATAAACCAATGGACGACCTAGGTTCTTGTTGCAAAGAAAATGTACAGTATTACTTCAAACTCTGATGAATGACTGAACAATGGTGTGCACAGAAAGTAGTTAAGCAAAGCTCTGAGGTAATTACTTCTCTAAGCTGATAGTTGTTTACTATTTGCCAGTATGGATGATTTGGATACATAGCCAGCCCTACTCTTTATCTGTTGTAAGTTTTTATAGGAAGTCTTGATTAAAATACTCAGTTGAAATATTTTAAGCTAAAAGGAAGCTTCATTAAACACAAATGTTCCAAAATACAAAGTATTTCATGCTCATCCCCTTGTATAATTCACACAGTGAGACACAGGTCTGTTTATTTCTTGGTCTACCTACAGTAGGTTACTATACTCATCCTTCACCCTCCCCTCCCCCCCCCCCCGCAAATATAGATAGAGTTTTGGTCAACTCTATCATCATTACTTACCATGTAATATTGTTGAATAAGGTGATTGATTCTGTTTCCTTGCTGTAGGTTAGTTAAACTTAGTTGGAAGAAACAAAAATGCAATCCTGACATTGGCACACAGGGCCGCTATGTGCAACTTATTACAATACATTGACTTAAAGGGTGTGAAGACTCGCGCAAAAAGAAACGTCTCATGCCGGTAATTTGACCTAGTTTCGAATGAGGTGTAAAAGAAGTGTTAAACACTACCATCGATCCCAGAAAATACACACACAGCTTGCTACTGTCTGTAATTAGACAGTAGTGTACAGTCAGTACATACAGCTGTGGTCGATACCCACAGCACAGTATACAAACGATACAGCGATGGACATCTCAGGTCCAGCTAAAGATAACAATTAAGGTATCACGTTTCATTACTGTCTGCATTTTATAGCGACACGAACAAAACGTCACTTGCAAGCAACAGAAAGTTAACTTTTTCAGATGGCCGTATGCAGTTTGGGGCGAGTCTTCAATGCCTTGAAGTCTAAGGTAAGTTAACATTTTCCCTGCAGTTTCTGAAACGAGCTCATGATCAATTGAAAATCCATTGGAACCCAAACATTGGGTCAAGACCCATCGGCGAGGTTGTGGAACGTCAGACTACTGCATGGATGTGGTAAATTCTTTCAGTTAGTTTAGGCCTAAGTCTGGTATTGGTAATATAAATTAGAAATAACTTAGTATTTCCACTTAACCACAAAATAACAAGTCTTCAATTTTAACATGTGTTATCTTCACCAAGCCCATATGTTAACCTATTTTATGGCTTATGTAATGTAACTGAATACTGTTATGGTTAGTGTTAATACTAGGTCTAAGCTACAGAGTTTTAGGGGCACAGGGAGGCTACAATTGCCTAGGAATAGATTAGAGTAGGCCTAACGTTAGTAAATGGTCTGGGCTACTGCTGTGATACTATTTTAAGTAAGGCCTACTCCTTTTTGAGGGTAATATTCCATAAAGAGCAACGCAGCCAGTGTTTTGTTGGCGGACACAGGTCCCTATTTGTTGACAAAACGTGACACTTCTTTGGAGACAATAAAGCCTAATTACTTGCCCTATTGCCTAAGCTACCATTTAAATTAGCTTCTAACGTTAGGCTACCATACCCAGTTAAAGTTAGAAGTTAAACATGGCAAGAACTTGACAAGAAACGTTAGGCCTAACAAAATGAAAACTGATATAAATTGAAAATGGAATCTCCGTACCGATGCTCCCGTTAAAATCGTTTTCCGTCCATATAGCCTTGTAAATTGGGTGGGCACTTCATACAGTTGCACTTCAAATTATTATATTTTCGCAGAATAGATAACCGAAGACTACCTCATGAGTGCTGCAAGTGTAATGTTGAATTCAAGCATACGTTCACACAGCTACAAGTCTACATAGAGTAATCATGATGGGTATCAGGAATCAGCTGTTAGGTGAAGTTTGATCTCTGTGAAGCTTTGAGTCTTGTGTGCATGAAACACTGATCGTGCACGCATAATTCATTTGTATGTAGCGGCAAAAATTGCCTGGATATAGAGTTCAGCCCACTTTGTATTGTGCATCGAACTTTACCAATACTGAACCAGCAAAGGAAGACGTTTGTAAATTCCTTTCAAGAAAAGTTACCCAAGACAGAGCCTGGGCACGAAAGCCAAATAACTTAATCCACTCTTTGTAAATAATGTGTAGGGATTTAACATGCATAAGGGCGATTGGTGACCTTCGGTTCCTGATGAATGTTATTTTCCGATTGTGGCAAGTTGCATGTCGCAATACATACACGAAACTAAAGAATTCACGAAAGTTTTGAAAAGGAAGTAGACTCATATTTATCTCTCACCCGGCCACCCCAGCCCCATGCAACCACACTTTCGAATCGAAGCACATAATACTAGAAGTGCACCTTTTTCAGTAAGCGATGGTCGACTATTATTCCCTGCCACCTTCCTCTATCCCACAGTCTGATCCCAACCTCATCCCTTGACTCAACACTCCCCCACCGTCCCTCCATTTGACGATAGAATACAGTATGGTGGTACCGTCTACTCCCCGAGGTGCAAATATATCTTATTCTTTTTCTTTTCTTTGTTGTATTGTTTGATTTCTTTATATATAGATATATAAATATATGTATATATATATATATATATATATATATATATATATATATATATATATATAATATATATATATATATATATATATATCGTAATGAGTTGGAAAATCAAGGACAGTGAAAAAACTTCCAGCCTCCACCGGGATTCGAACCCGGGCCTCCCGCATTGTACGCGGACACCCTAACCAACTAGGACATGGACGCTGATTGTATGTCCAGAGGCTCTAAACCGGTAAGGAAGGTCGTAATTCCACTTTAGGCGTTTGTCACCTGTATTGAACAATACTAGTTCTGTTTTTGGTGACATATTTTGCCTTACTCTAGAGATCAAACATGATGCTAACCAACTCGAAAATAATTTGTGATTGATGATGAATTTGTAAATTATGAGTCATATCTTATTTCTCTGGTTTTCTCTAATAATATACATATATATATATATATATATATATATATATATATAAGTGGGTCGCAAGTGTCATATTCCAAGAGCCGGTGTTTACTATTGCAAGCTCTAACCATAAACTCTTTATTTTATTCTACTGCTCCGCAAATCGGCCGACTCCTCTTCCTAAACCATCCATCCTTCAAAAACATCCCCTACTACAACTCTTAATGGTTCCGTATATCCAATAGACTTCACCTGTGACACCTTTTGACTAACAAGTGACATATATGGTGAATGGTGAAGGGAATTTAGTAGAAAAGCATAACTTAGAACAATAGAAATGGAACTTAAACTTGACATAACACCTCGAGTATCACTTTATAATAAAGAGTCGCAAATAATGGCGCCATACACAATTAAGAAAATCAGCTAGTCTATAAATCCTACCGAAATGATATATATGGAAGCCTACTATAGTGTATAGGTTAAAGTATATCATAGTCCAGTGGCACATTTTATCAACTTTTATTGCTGATAATCGCTGCGGAATACAGGCCTACGCAATAACTATAAAGAAGTTAACATATAGTGTTTTCTTTAATTTGATGAGTACTTTAGCAAACTTGCTGGAAAGTAGATGAACCGTGACATTTACTTTTGACGACGTAAAGTACAAAGGTTAACGCCAAGTTTCATTGAAGTTAAAGTGATAAATAGGGAGCTATTGCATGAGGCGGTTGATGTGTGATCGTGTAACCTGCATTCAGAGGCCTTAGACAACGATAGTCTAACCAGATGTGTCGTTCATACACCCGCCTGTGCCCCTGGTAAAGTTACGTAAAATAAAAACAAATGTAAAGATAATTTAAAACAGTTTGAAGAAAAGGATGATAAGTTCACTAGAATGGGTTCCATCAATCATTGTCAAGAATTCCTGAGACTAGTAAAGATATTCAATATAGTACTGAGTTAGTCTCTCGATATATAAGATTAATTCAATTCAGCCTAATTTACTTCATTAATTTCAGGGGTATGAAAGCACACTTGAAACTCCATCCATGTGTTTATCGGCTAGTTTTTGAATATACCTTCTTAATAACCAAGCCTTCTCTATTATTTGAGAGCATATACCGTAGGCATACATGGGTTATCGTCACATCCATCCACTATTTTGCTACTCAGGGTGCCGTACATATCAAGATCAAGAGAACTTCAGCTACTTCCTTGATACTAACTAGGTACATTTCCAGTCAAGTTGACTTTTTTCATTTTAACACTGTGATTATACGACATATCGCTTTAAGTGACCGTACCGCAACAAGTACTGACAGATGTTTGATCAGGCGTATATGTACAAAGGTACAGAAATTGCAAGGTACAGTTTTACATTGAAGGCTGATGGAAGGATATCTTGTTGAAAATGATCTTTCTGCTTTTCCTTATTTTGTCTCTTTTCTCGCCGTCATCCTGTTCACGAAATCTTGACGGAAAAGATCACTTTGACTTTAAATACGAAGATGAATACGGCATCGAGAACCTTTACGTATTACCTTACATTGAAATCGAGCAAGCCGTTCGGGACGGGAAGACTGCTGGACCAAGCAACCCGGTTCAGATCGCAGCTCCGCGTGTTGCGGCCCTGTCGAAACGAGCAGACGATAGACCACATCAACTAATGGGTCCTTTCGCAGAGTATCTCGAAAAACGTGAACGAAGCCTTGGCATGCATAGACGCAAGTAAGTGGGTCAAAGGGGCTCATAGTATTTTATAATAAAGACACGAGTGTACCTTTTACTTCGTTCCTCTCTATAGACCTATTAATCAGTGTGTTTTTCTAGTATAGCTATTGATTGAACGTTGTCTGTGTCCTCACCTTTTTGTCATCATGTCCGTCCGTCCGTCTGTCTCTCTGTTTGTCCGTAATCCTATGCTTATTATTTGCTTCTTAGTGATGGGACTCAGATTGTGGACGATTGGGCCAACGGAAGACTTATATCTTGATTTATGATTACATTTTGTTTTACTCATTTGAGAAATCCACGGTTTTCTTATCTATACCGGTCTTCCAAATTGTAACAAATCAACTTTAGATAAACATGCAGATTGTCCATCCACCTCCCCCACTCAACCTCCCTCCCACCCTCAAAAAGTCACCAACTGGGCTTTATGGAAATTGATAGAAATATGCCATCATTTAATTGATAAGTTTTCGAAACATGTGATTAATTTATGTACTAGCAGCTACATTGAACTACTTGAAATCCAGCACGTGGAATAACAACAATGTTACAAAATCTGAAGGAAATACATCTTTCTCTTCTGATGTATAACAAAATTATACATATATAAATCGTAATCTTAGCGCAATACAACCATCTACGAAATGAACGCAGTGACTTATAGGAAAATATCAACAACAAAATTGGGAGCCTAGCCCCCCCCCCCCTCACCCCCTGTTCCTAACATATAAGTTATTTGAGAGATATAATAAACATTTATGCATTTTTTTTATTTTACGATGTTCGCAGTTTTCTAACCTGTTTTGTCTCTTGTCATAGTGATAAAGAGTGGTGCATGAACGTTTTATGCCTTAATTCTTTTGTTTCTTGCAGATTCTACTGCAACTTAGTGTGGTCCTCTTGGGATGCTGCGACTGAAACATTCTCAGACCGTTATCAAATTTATTACCACGCAATCCATTACGTAACATTCGATAATTTGGAATGTGATGATTTATCACGTATCGCAAGACAACAATGTTTTCATTTTGTCAAAGAGGCGTTCCATGGATCGGTATCTCCTTTATCTTCCGTAGCTATACAAAATGCGTGTGATTACTTTAGGACGACAATTTGGCCGAAGGAGAAGAGGAGAATTTATTTGGTTTATAAAGTCGACAATTGTGATAAAAGAGTCTACAAGAAGTTAGGCGACGTGTGTTGTTGGAAATGCGTTGGCAAATCTAAACAAGTCTCCAACTCAGGTTGTTCTCCAATACCGCCGGAAAACTGTGACGTCATACAAGAAAACAAGCAAAAAGCAAATCCAGAGAAATTGTTGATACTTTGAATAGTTCATCTGCATTGCCTTCAAGCACTAGCATGTCTGAAAGTTCTGAAAGTATTTTACTTACATTGTACAGATATGTCGATCCCTAAGGCTGTGGACCTGGACTGTTGAACGCCGAATTGTGCACAACAAGTATAGCTGTTATTCGAACCTGCTTTCAATGTGCGTGATCACACAGATACCCATCAGGTGGAACATCTTTAAGTAATGAGCACCTAGCTGTAATTAATATCGCAAGATGTGCCATTGCATACCCGCCTGAAAAAATCACTCACTGTGACTGAGAGCCAAGCCTGTTTTAAACATCAGTAAATTCACCAGCTTCACACCACAATGGGGAATTCTTAAATAATGAATGCACCGTCTCTTACTCTTCCGTTGCGAATGGTTCCGTGCTAATTCACTTCTCCGAAAATTCTGGCGGACGACGGGAATATCGATAAAACCGTCATCATTATAGAAAAGACTGAATGTTGTTGTTTATCGTACAAGAATATGTGTTTAACATGTGTTTACATTTCTTCTTGGGGGTGGACATTATGAACTGATTTCAACAATATTGTTCATTTCGTTTCAATCTAAAAGAAAAATAAATGTTTAGCACTTCCATTCAGGGTTCTTTGAATCTTTGTGCACACGTGCTCTTTCCGTTTGTTGGCAAATAGCACTTATACTGTAAGAGTCAAGCGCAATTTTTTGCAGCCTCATTGCATTATTTGTCAACGGAGTGTCATTGCCCCTGCCCTGGTGCCCCTTAATGAAATTTTAAGAGAAAACACAGGCAGAAAGAAACACAAGTCTTTGACTTTTAATGACTATAATTTAGTTGCGTCTATCTCCAAACAACCTTAAAAATCTTTTGATTTTAAACTGACATAAAGTTCTGAAAATGATGAAAACTGCAAAGGTTTAGAGTGCTTTGCCCCTTAATCCTCACCAGGGCTTATGGCAGGCCCCTGTACAAACTCGCATTAGTGCATTCACGCCCTCCCCCCCCCCTCCTCCACATACACACACTCACACGGCATGTTGCTTTCATTTTGCTGTGTCACCCCAACCCCCCCCCCCCCTATACAAATGACTACCGACACCACTGGAAGGGAATTGAATGTTTGCTTTATCCAGGGGTTTTTCTACCGAAAATTTGAATAGTCTGACTTCATATAGTAGCACCTCTATCATTACAAGGTGTTCACTGTATAGACTGAATCGTATACAACGGGACATTTTGTATCAAATTTATGATAAAAGTGTGTTTTGTTATTTTATCATGCATTGAAGCCGGGTGACAACGCAATTGCCAATGGCGCTGCTATCTGCATTACTCACACGCATTTGTTACTCACACGATATTCGTTACAGCATACACAGGAAAAAGTGGGAAAATCTTCACTCCTGAACGATACTGCTCGAGTGGTTATTGGCCAATGTTTAAAACCTTTGAAATAATGTTCTCAAATGTTCGCTGTACAGACGGCACTGTGCCATTTTCACATTACTTCCAAGCCAACTCGAATCCGACTAGAACCGTTAGAACTTCACAGTTAGGTCACAATTCAGCCAGTTGTGACAGTTTCTTATGCTAATACCGCTCTAAACTGTCCTCCCATAGCTTGATTCAAAGCTCTCATATTGACATTATGAACAGTTCCTAACCTCTATGTGATAGAAAAATGTTATTCATACTGCACACTGAAAATACAAGTATGTATGTAAGTATTTTAGATCCTCCTGCAAGCAGGAACTCGGGAAGAATTGACTTATCAAAGCCGCAAGCTGACCGAAGTCAGTTTCTTACATTCATATTTAACGTCCATGATTATGAATTGTTAATTGTCAACAACTCTGTAACTGGACGACATACATTAATCTGGGAGTGAAGCGAACCGGGGACCTAATATGATTGAAAGGCACAAGTGCTTTGAAAGCGGGACATGTAAGTACAGTATTGAAATATTGTCCCAACTGGGTGGACAATTTACTTCGGAGCTGAACACATATGCTGAAGGGGCAAATGAGTTGTAAACTCAACCAAGTATAACGCGACGTCTCGACAAAATTTAATATTTGTGTCGAGTTGACGAGCCAACGTTACATCTTGACACCGAAAATAAATATCAAATTGCTGTGTTGCACGTAACTTGACAACAGTTCAAATATCTTATTTTTATCGAGATGACAAGCATATCTATAGGTGTGACTGTTATGTTATATCTTGGCGAAACTTACCAAATAATCGAGTGTGCTGCATTAAAAATAGCTTGACAAGACGTCATTTATCATATCTTTGACGTGTTTTCGTGCTGTTCTACATTGTATCAGGCCATAAACCCTGTCCCTTCAGAACTAATGAAGTCGCATCTGTCTATTTTTGTATATTTAACCCTTTTCTCTCTTTTCAGATGCAATTCTACTCCCTATAGTGGATAAAAATGCAAACATTCTTACTTAGATTACACTTGTCACATGACATACATGTGAATACGACATTACATTTGCATATTGAATTTTTTTTGTCGAAATACCATTTTGCCACGTACTACGGAGAGCCAAACGTTCCATAAATGTCGAAAAAGAAAGTGAAGTGTCCAAGTTAATATATATATGTCCAATTCGATATCAACATGTTACAATTCGATATCAGCATGTTACAATTCCATATGAACATGTCGAAACAAAATACAATATGCCATTGCGTCTATCAACATGTCAAATTCAACATCAGCATGTCGAAAACTTGTAACAGCATGACACGTACTACACTGGTCATGTCAACATGCTATATTTACGTCGTGCTATAATTTTGGCACTTCGGCGCGCCAACGTTTCGTATATGTCGAGATTTATTTCAGTATGTCCAAAACTTGTGTCAGCATGGTGAGCGAAGAGTAGTGAAGTATTGCCATGACAACGTTGCACATGGTTCGTGTCGTTCACACGGTACTATGGTTGAATATACGTTTTAAACTGCTGCAGTAGGTGAAAAATATACCATTGAGAATATCTTCAAGCCCTTATTCGTATTAGTCGCGCCAAAGCTTTGTCCAAACAAAGCAGTTCATTTAATATAATCATTCATAATGAATGTTTTGCAAGAAACTTTTTCTTCCATACCGCGTTTGGTTGGAGAAATAAACCAATGCGTCAGAGAAAACCATGCTTTCGATAGCACCACGCCTCCGAACTCGTCTAGAGGCAACGTTAGAAATAAGAGAATGTATACCCTAACTTTAGCCTTAGTCTAGGCATTGCCTAACTTAGCATAGGCTAAATATACAAGTAGAACTTAGTTGAAGTAAATCCCAAAGACAGAGCACGGACTGGATCAAAGGGAGAAAGGGGCCTAGTGAAACTTCCCCAAGAATATTCTTACAAACTTTCAATTATTACCATGTTACTGTTAGTGTCCGCGTCTAATGACTCACGAATGGATCAACAAGGCATGTGGCGGCGTGTTTATCGGCAAATTTGAATGTAGCCTATGCTGAAATTGTAATTTGAGAAAGGGGGAACAGACTGACCAGTGAACGGATGTGTACGGTGTATTTAGCATCGATGGAACTGGGAATTAGCAGTTTTGTGGTATAGTTAACTAGCCTGTCAACTCCTCACCCTTGTCGGTATCGATGCCGAACGTCCAGGCCGACTTTGTTCATAATATTAATTCAACGCAAATTCTTACTCTGATGGTACGTGGGATGGTGTGCAAAGGTCCGGCAAATATTATCTCGCACAAAGTCATCAACGTGATCCCA
This sequence comes from Apostichopus japonicus, assembly GCF_037975245.1. Lineage (NCBI taxonomy): Eukaryota > Metazoa > Echinodermata > Holothuroidea > Aspidochirotida > Stichopodidae > Apostichopus > Apostichopus japonicus. The sequence continues at coordinate 12,360,844 of NC_092570.1, read as the reverse complement.
TTGGCTTGAAGATTTTATTTCCTTCTCTCAACATGCTGACACAAGTTTTGGACATACTGAAATAAATCTCGACATATACGAAACGTTGGCGCGCGCCGAAGTGCCAAAATTATAGCACGACGTAAATATAGCATGTTGACATGACCAGTGTAGTACGTGTCATGCTGTTACAAGTTTTCGACATGCTGATGCTGAATTTGACATGTTGATAGACGCAATGGCATATTGTATTTTGTTTCGACATGTTCATATGGAGTTGTAACATGTTGATATCGAATTGTAACATGTTGATATCGAATTGGACATTTATATATTAACTTGGACACTTCACTTTCTTTTTCGACATTTATGGAACGTTTGGCTCTCCGTAACTTCCTCCAAGTGATTGATCATTATTATCACACGCTGTATAATAGTGTGTATATGATATCACAGTTAAAGTAATATATCTGTGTACGAGATATGATATAGCGCCATCTGTTATCTGAAATAGTTTCGCCTGGTTGTTCAGCTAGCGAAGAATTTACGATGCCTGGTAAGTTTATTTGTGAAAAGAAAAGCTTGAAATTACAAAAACTAGTACATGAACCACGATAAACAACATCACAAACGAGTTGATTTTATCCGACCAATTAAGTGTACTTTCAGAGGCACTCTGCTTAAATGACATAAAACTTTCGTTGCTAAGGTACACTTACCCTGTAATTTCGCAAAACTGGACTTAAGTTACAGTGTATTTTTACAACGCAATGGTCTAGTAAAGCAAAACAAACTTCTTCTGTCAAAATCTCAGTGAATGGAAAATATCTACATATCCTTAGAACCACACAACAAAGATAACATCAATTAAATGTTCTGAAATTTCTATGAAAACGTGACCCAAGGAGGGGGTGGGGGGGGGGGTAACGATTTTAGAGATTTAGGCTAGGTAATTTGTCTGTAGGCTAGGCCTAGGCCTAAATCTGTTGAAAGCTGTGCTAGCCTAGGACTAGTAGTACTTCTGCCAGTATGATTGATTGTAATGTAAGGGGCATAAATGTGATTTCAGTGATGGTTTGACCAGATTCTGCCAGGGATAGGAAGAACGACACTTTTGTTGTAAAGGTTGGGAGTCAAACTGTTCGAAGCAAGGAATTATTTCCTCACTGGGCACATGTGTTGAAGTTTACTGTGTAATTACCGTAGTTGGGTGAATAATCCACGAATGTGTCTCAAAATATGGACACCATATCATTCCGCCATCGGTACATTCTGCCATAGAAAATGTGCTCTTTTAGGCCATAGAAAAAGTGCCATTCCGCAATGTTACTCCGATGGCGGTAAAGCACTTAAATTGTATGGCGGAAAGAGCACATAATTGTGGGTGCACTGTACAGTACCGCTCACGTATAACTGGACATGTGTACGCGCACAGAATCGTATAAACACGTATAAACACGTACACTCGCGTATAAACTCGTTGACAAAGAAATTGCCGCGTAGAGGCCGCGTAGACACCGCGTATAATCCCTCTACGAGTTTATACGCAGGAAATGCTATTGTGCTCAATGAATAGGGATTAAAGTCGCCGAAAGAGTTAGTGAGATGTTTAAAACAGCCGTTTCTTACATCGTAGTTTAAGAGGTGATATTCACTTTGCAGCGAAGGGGACGAAGGTAAAGTGTTTGATGGCATAGAATTTTTTTTGTTAATTGGGTATCTATTCAGTGTTTCTTTCCCCGACTTTATTTTTCAGTTGTAGAGGTTCTGTTCCACGGAGGATTAGTTTACTTTGAATAGTTGTCAACATTTGGAAGAAATAATAAAGTATTACTAAGCGTTTCTTTGTCAATTTTTATTTAATTTACCGTTGGTTCGTTGGAATGAAAAGAAAAAATTCCACCGAACAACTTTGAAGCAGGGCCGGTTAAAAACAAAACATGTTTTTCGCCTGCACAAGGGGCCTCCTTTTTCCTGAATCCCCGGGTGTCTATTCGGATTACAAGCAATCTAAACTATCATTAAATAATATTTTGTAAAGGAAGCAACGTATTCCGAACTAGTATTAAAGCAATGAAAAGAAAAAATAATGGCCGCCCGTTTTTTTTCAGATTTCGTACGAGAAACATTATTTTATTTGAAAAAAAAGAACAACTCAAACGTATGGTAATTTTTTGTCGCAAGAAGTGTGTTATTGGAAAATATGTATTGAAAGAGGCAGAGAATTTGCCGCAAAACGGCGGACCTTTCATATGAAAATATGTAAACCTTCATTGAACATCCTGTTCTCCCTCAGTTGATTTGAGTAGGCCTAGGCCTATGCTAAAACAAAACTTTGAACAAAAAAAGAGGTGTTACGTAAAAAAACTTATACTTCTTAGAATGTAGGAAAACAGTTTCCAATTGCATGACTTTTTCCCTTGAATGTCCGTTTGCCAAATAAAAAACATTTAGGATCCACAGACTGATTGGCCATGACAAAAGTGTTCGAGCACAATTTAAAATGGCGCTAAGATGCTTACCAGCTCCATTCAACTTGACATTATAAGAACCAGTTGTAACCGAACATCAGAAGAGTAAAATCCACGTATTCCAACAGTAAGTTTCATTTGAGGTTTTTGTTTTCCCATGTCATGCGTACTAAAACGTGATCACCAAATATCCCAACTGCAGGTGCGCGCGCGGAATATTGACTACCCTGGAAATCTAGGTCATGTCCTGGTTTCTGCTCACAAGCCTGACACCTGTTAATTTGCATTCCATTCTGACCTAACAAGGAGTTGTTACAACCCTGGCAAACTGCCAAAAACGTGCGACACTATATTAACCCGTCTCGTAAGAGAGGAGGGGTGGCCCAAGCAGTCTCCCAGGTACCTTGCTTAGCGCGTGTGAGCTCAACCTTTGCAGCAACGAGCTTTACCCTGGATTCCTGGAAGTACAATTATGTTCGTGAGATTTTACGCCCTGGGATTTGTTTCTCAATGTGTTCAAATTTTGCGAATAACATTTCCTCATTGTCAAAAACAAACTTCGATAACCATTGAAGATAAAAAAAAGGAAAATAACCGGACGATTGAACGGTGAGAAAAAATACACTTAACGTAGGGGTAAAACGTTCGTAACATTTGCATATTACTAGTACTTTCAGATGTTTCCGACTTTTTAAACAGTGTTACATTTCGTGGCGCCTTGTGTGTCTGGTAATGGCGGTACGTTCGGCGTTATCAATAAAAAGCTTAGCAACTTTTAAGGAGCTACGGGAGTGACATGTTAAAACGTTGAAATTATTTTTTTTTAAAAAGTTCAATTCGTATCTCCGTGCTACATATTAAACATTAAACATTTTCGGTTGTGTCGGCAGGAGGTAAAATTTAAAGTAACGATGCTGTAGTGTATTTATATTCGTTATTCAGTCTGGGATTTATTGGATTACTTCATGTGTACCGTTGTTTTGAAAATATTTTGTGCGACGTTTTGAGCCTAGGTAAAACGATATTTTTGTTGAACGGAAGCCACTTAGAACCAGGATAAGATATACCGATGGCCATTATCATCAATATGTCGATATTTCTCTTATTTCATGTTACTGCTCCCCACTCCTTCTGCTTGAATTTTTGTTTCAAAAGGTAAAGAGTTATTGTACATTGAATGCTTTTGTCAAAACATGACGTTACTTCAATATATTTCTTCGCAGCAATTTTGTGTTCAAAGTTGTATCACCTTTGACTTTGTTCAAATCATTAATTCACCTTACACGATTTTTCAACACTTTCTGAATGGCCAGGCCTATGTACTTTCAATATAACATACCAGCAATGGCCCTTGTGAAAAAAGCAATACACTGCATTTCGAAATATTTTGTTTGGCATCGTGCCAGGAGTGCAAAATAGAAACGCTACTGTACATATACAGTAGGAAAAGTATCCAAAGTCGCTTATGTTTGTGTTAACGATAACATTTTATTAAAAAGGCAACCAATCATAAACTTTGACTGATAAAACTTCTTTCGTTCCCATGGTGAAGTGAACCTGGGCAAGTTCGAATGTCGATGACCAATTTATGTTCCGTGACTAATGTCAATGGGAATTATGTGTGTAAAAAATCGGGTCTTTCCACGTGTTATATATATATATAGAAGTTTTACGTAAGCGGAGCGAAATTCTTGGAGGCTCCTTGATTGTGAGGAAGCACTAATACCTAAGCCTCAATATTTGTGGAAAAAAATCGTAAGGGTTTTCTTCTGAAAATATTTTTTCATAGTAGGCCTAACCAAAACCTTGTCATTGCTTTTGGGGGAAGTCAGATCTTCAAGTTCAAATATTGTTTTTTTTTTCATTAAACGGTTATCGTGGTTTTCTTGCGAGGCATATACGGCGTAACTTTCGATGAAGGCTAAAAGGTAGGATAGGCCAAGGCCTACCTTGTTCTCATTAATTGTTACCTACATTCAATTGAATGCCCAACGGGAGGAACTCGTATAAATATTAACAGACTGGTGCACATTGTAATTGATAGTTTCCTTGCTGAAGTTTTCCTGCACTGATTGTATCGATCGTTTGTACTTCTAGTAGCGCTGTTTTCTTTGTTACTCTTATTCTTAACGGCTTAAGTATATGCTTACTCTGTGGTTGAATATTTTGGAAAGGCTTAGGAGACATTACTTGTTGTTGAGTTTACCGACTCTTTTCTGCATCACAGTTTATTCTAACCCATAGAAGCTCTGCTATATAAAGCGGCTGAGAATATCCTACGTTTACAGATTATACGAGATTGTACGTCTTTACGCGCGTATAATCCCTATTCAGGTGCACTGAAGCGAAGCCCTAAGCCGCGTAGACACGGCGTAGACGCCGCGTAGACACCGCGTAGAAAGTCGCGTACAGAAACGTATAACATCGTGTAATCGCGTATAATCGCGTAGATAAACGTAGAGTATACGTCTACGCGAGTTATACGTGAGCGGTACTGTAGGCCTATATGCACTGTAAATTGCTTTGCTTCACACTACTGTACCTAGGCCCGCAAATCTACAAAATCGGTCATTTAAATCAACAATCAGAATCAGTCTTTTTAATAAACCATCAACCTAAATTTATTTTATTTTATTCAACCAACTATACTATATATTTGAAGACAGTGTATGGACTCTTAATAACTTACAATTAAAACTATTCAATCAACATGTACATTAAAGACTGTGTACAGTATCTATTCCCCAATCTTGCCTTAACTACAATTCAGTCTATTCGTCACATTTGAAGACAGTGCACTTATCCTTCCAAGTGAATCAAAGAAGTTTCACTAATACATTCCTGTGTAAAATCCATTCCTTAAATGTACCTTTCCGCCCTAGTTTTTTAGCCTTTCCGCCATGGCAGGAAGGATCAAAACCTATGGCGGAATGGTATGACGGTATGTACCTATGGCAGAATGGCACTGGAACCCAAAATACAAGTTGTTTTTCACTGTGGCAATTTTGGCTGCTTTCGTTAGGCTTTATTGGTTACAAGTTTACTTGTCATATCAGTGCAGCTACATGTGTACAACAAGTAGTAAGCTTATGGTAATGTACTCCCCCATCCAAAAAGTCATATGGTGAATCCAATTGAGATGAAATTACTGACACAGTTTTATATATAAGCAGAGCCCTCACACCCAATTTCAGCGAGTTTCATCAACATTTAGAGGAACAAAGGACCAACACACTGAGTGCATCGAAAGTGGTGTTAAATAACTTGGATATGTTATAAGTGCTCTATATAGAAATGGGCATGCATGGAAATAATATACTATATACTATACACTTACATCACAACTATCATGGCAATCCATTTAATATGAATGTCTATAACAGCCATACAGAGTGAACTTCATTGGTTCATAATATGGAAGTTTACGAAAGAACACTCTGAGGGGAATTCCGAAACAAATGCTAGTATGAATATTTTCATATACAGGAATGAAATCAAGTAATTGGCACACATGTGTTTTTTACAACATAAGTACTGAATCAATGCGTGTACTATGGCAGTTTTGTATGAAACTAAAACAAACGTGTCATATATTTACTTTAATAACCTTTTTTTCAATCAGAAATAAATACATTTACCACACTCATGCCTTAATCGGTGCATGTGCTATGCCAGTATTTTATGAAACATACATTAACGATAATCTACCTTGTCATCAGGGTTGGATATTTTCCGGGAAAAATAAACATTACCTGGCCGGGTGGGGCATAATGGGAAATATTGGTGAATACAAATACATGTGAAAAACAACTATAGTTAAGGGAGCACAAATTACACTGATTTGTATGAAATAGTGTCTGTTATCCCAATAAGACTCAATTATAGTATAAATTACTGATTCAGTTAATCTAATTATTCATCTAATTATAAAAGTTTTTACCAGCCAGCTCTGCATCTATTATTGAATGAGTCTTCTCCAACTTTGGGACAACACAAACTAAACTACAGTACGGAATAGACTTGGTCTGCAAAACTGGTAATGTGCCACAGATTTTTGAGAGGAGCAGTGGACATTGGCTGATGATGAACTTGCCACTAGAACCTTCTTGAGTACTGCAACATATCTCTCAAGACTCATTCAGAATTTGTAAAAAGAATATCATACAAGAAAGTTGGAGGAAAAGTTGTCAAATTTTAACCAAAACATGTCATGCTCCTATATCCACCCTAATTTTAGAAAGATATCTATCAGCGCGCTTCCCCGCTCTACTTCAACATCTATACACATTACACAAACATTAAAACAAACCTATCCCGCTACTGTATTCTAGGCTTAGAGAAAGTGGATGAATAATATAAAGGACAAAATTAGGCTACTGTAGTCTGCCAAATGCAAAATACCAAATTCGTTTGTTGTTAAATTCTCATCATATTGAGGAGAAATTAGCATACTAATACAAGAAACAAAAATTAAGATGATCCTTAGGCCCAGCCTAAACCATACCCTTTTGTTAAGTTTGAATCAAATCCGGTGAGAGGAGCTATTGAATCAACAACAAACACAAATCCTGGAACCATTGCTAGCAAGCATGATTGGGGGGGGGGGGGGCTATTCTTCTATCTGAAAATCATAACTTGATATTTCTTGAAAATTTTATGTCTCAAGAAGAATATTTGAAGATAATTGCAGCAATGTAAATGCCACTAATTGGTTTGCATAATTTAGGCCATTTGTTCCTAATGGTTACGTTCTGCTATAAGCTGTCTACATAATTCTGGTGCTAACAGCTAGATAGAAAATTGAACAGATCAGGAAATATGTTTCTATTACAGCCAACCACATAAAAGAATTTTAATTGGCATTGAAGCTTGTATCAGTAACGTTTCGGAGATGTATATTGTTGCTTTGCTATACCTATCCTGCTAATGTAAGCTTGTAGTTTTATTGTTTAGACATCCAGTGTTGTGAATGCTTTGCAAGTTGTTTCTTTGTTTGTTGTATTTTTCTTCAAAAGAAAAATCATTAAATACTTCTAAAATTAAGAGGAAGGGAGAGAGAATTAATCAAGTTAGCACCTAACTTAATCAGATATGAGTCCTTTATAAAGTTTAAGTGTTCAATTTTGCAAACTTAATTAGCTAAGTCTAAGGTGCTCAATTAATAATTAATTCTGTTAATTCTGCTTCTTGTCTTCTCTTCTGCATTTTAACATCAGGCCAAAAGCTCTTATCAGTTCACGATGCTGTGCGGAGTGGTAACGTGCTTGAGCTGGAGGCAATGGTAAAACGTGGAGGAAGTCTCAATGAACTAGATGCAGAGAACAAATTCACACCACTTCATTGGGCATGCCACAGTGGCACTTTGGAGGTAACAGCAGCCTATCAAAATACACCATCACTTTGTGTATAGCTATTACTCTATTTTGATTTCATGTTGAGAAAAAATGCATCACCTAGTACTTATAATATTAATAATATAGTAAAGATCTGATGGAAGTTTCAGACATTTCATGCAGGAACCTCACATTTTAGATGTTACATGCAGGTAAGCTTCCTCTGGTTAAAGAGTTAACATTAAGGGATATCAGGTCTCAGAATTTTCTTGCAGGGGCTCTAGCCTTCAGAGTTTACATGTAGAAGAATCCCATGCAGGTACTTCACAGTTTCAATGAAACTTGCAGGTAAAGAACCACAGGCATCAGAATTTACATGCAGGTGCCTCAGGTATTGGAGTTTACATGTAGGTACTTAAGATCAGAGCTTGTATGCAGGTAGCATGTGTCTTAGGAATTAACCAGTGCTGTGTTACTCCGGTTTCACAGTTTGCATGCAGGTACCTAGATTTCAGTCTCTATATGCAGTTACTGTAGTTATTGGGTACTGTGGGATGTTTGCATATATGCTATAATTACACACTTTATGTATATAGCTGTATGACAAGTAGCCCAAACTGTCAGTGGAAAAGCAGTAACATGTTGGGGGGGTGCATTCTGCAATACACAATATACACGGCTGAGGCACGACACAGTGTTATGTAATCCATTCAAGACTGCCCAGAGGAGTACAGTACTTCTCGTATCGGTACTTCTTCTTTAACTTCTTTGTTTCCTTTATATTATTAAATAACAACTTGAGTCTTTCTCTTCCTGCAGTGTCTTCACTGGCTCCTATGGCATGGTGCTGACCTCACAGTGACCACTCCCCAAGGCTGGACTCCTGCCCATGTGGCTGCCATCAGAGGCCAGGATGCTTGTATTCAGGTGGACAAATTTAACTTCTGTATTTTCTTGGGGTTTTTCTTAAAAGAAAATCAAACAACCAAATATGTGTAATTTGGCAATGATTCATTCATCATTTACCACTCTGATTGATGAAAAGTGTGCTAGTCATAACAGTAATTAGTTGTAATTGCTTGTAGAACTAGTAAACAAATCAAGTAATACAACTGGTTTTGGCCCTCAATTTTCATGTGATCATTCTTTTAGAAAAAGCTGATATTCGGAGGAAAGTACCTGATTATGATAAAATATCGTTCCTGTCTGGTCTCGAAAAGCCAGAGAACGTAAGGAACAGGAGAGACCACTAATGTCTGGGTTTTGAGAGTCCTTGATTGATCAGTTTAGTTTGGAAAAGTAAGAAATATAATCCTCATTTGTACCCTACTTCTTACTTTCATTACTTTATATAAAAGGTTTGCTTTTGGCAAAAGCAACATTGTTGTCAGGAGCTGTCAATTTTGTTGTACACTCTCAGATTATTTGTAAGGTTTAGTTCTGTACTGTTGTTTACCACGGACAATGGGTCTAGTCTACCAATCAGATCATAAACTGGATGTTATAGCTAGTCTGTGTTCTATTAATGTAGTTGATTTTGATAAGAATTGCACAAGCAAAGTGAGATAAAACTTAACAGCATCAATCAAATTGTAGTGAAAATTTAAGGCTATGGCATGACGTAGCATACACACTGCAAGAGTTACAATAGAACTCCTATAGGTAGTGTACATTACATCTCCATTAATGTGTACCCAATATACAGTAGTTAACGATATAACATGCTCTGGTCATAAACAAGCCTGAATTTCATTTGTTGAATGCCTTGGAACCATTGGTAATATGACCATCTGCTACCAATATCAGCACTAAAAGAAAAGAATTAAGACCATAGGATAGGTATTAATTACGGTGTGCTTATGATGGGAAAGCATGACACAATCAGACTGTTAATACATACAATTTTAAATGCTAAGGTTTATATCATAACTGGATGGTCTCTTTATAAAGTTTAATTGTATAAGATTTGATCCTTCTCATCTGTTTAAAGTTACAAGTGTTGGATTTGTTTGTTTTTAGGCACTTGCCACTAGTGGAGCTAGTTTCAATACTCGAGACCAGAGAGGAAACACTCCAGCACACCTGGCAGCAGCTCACGGCAATTCATATACACTAGCATCCATACTGAGAGGAGGAACGGTAAATATTAATCAAGAGATTTGAATGAGTAAAAACTAAGAGGGTTATGAAGAGTAAAACAAGATGCAGAAGGTTGCTGTAGTTGCAATGAGTTTTGTTTTCCCCACCATGTAAACCTATGCTACTATCCTACTGTGCTACTATGCTACTGTCACACATACCTTTGTTGCAAGGAGAAAGTTTCTATTCAATAAATAAACATTTATCATATATGCCTGCAACATCATCACAGCAGGGATACTTGTGTGAAGTGTTATTTGAATATAAAAATCTAGGTGTATTGTGTATTGTCTTCTATTTAGTATGATAAGTAACTAGCTATAAACTGATTACAAAAGTTAATGGTATTGGAAATTAATGGTGAGCATATTAGGCTCTTTCTAATTTACATAGTGGATATGTTACCCATGTACACCATTTGAACAATTTGCTGTTAAGGCCACAGCTGTTTAGCAACTATATGTTGTTGGGTTGTGGAAGCTTAAAAAACTAACTACAAACTGATTGCAATTGTTACTGGTGTTGGTAGTGAGTGGTGAGCATGATAGGGTGTTCTTGTTAAGGCCACAGCTGTTTAGCAACTTTATGTTGTGGGGTTGTGGAATTTATGATCAGAGTATTTAATAGTATTCTTCTCCTGACTTTCAAATACTCAAAAGAAAGCAGGGACATCACTGTTTGACCTCAACAAAACTTCAAATAATTTCAAGCATGATAAGAATACGATCACAGTTATATCACTAAGATTCTAACTACTGGAGATTTCTGATTTCACAGGTTAAAAATAATCATACCACTAAACTGCAGTTTACTTTCAGAATTTGTGGTTTGTTCTGAAGAGCATTTGCCAATATTGTTCTATTGAAATACAAGAAACACAAATGATGGAATCTTTTTTTTTTGTCATGCCATAGGATGTTGACGCTAAAAACTTAACTGGATGGAGCGCTGTCCATGTATCTTCGTTTCATGGACGTCTGGGATGCCTGCAACTTCTTGTCAAATGGGGAGCAAGGACGGATGACACCGATAACTCAGGGAACATACCTGGTTTGCATTAACGAGACTCTTAAATCACTGTTACTTAATTAAAAGAAGGGCATTTATAAACAGAACAAAGACAATATTAAGCATAGAGCATCTTTCCTATTCTAAATAACGTTGCCATGTATAAGTGATTAATAATGCTGACAAATGATCTGCTCATTTGAATGTAGTTCAGTTCATTTTGTATAGGAGCGACCAAGTAATTTAAACATTCTGTGTTTATTATGAATGATTACTTGGCTAATGTTCAAGTCTTTTCTTTCCAAATGCTCAAGCAATAATACATTACATTGTTTCAACTGCGATAAGGCAGCTAAGGCTATTAAACAGGAAACTTTACCTTCACTGTTACCAGGGTGACAAAATCTTGTCTCTCTCATGAAATATGGGAGTAAATATAAAATAAGTGGTGAGTCAGATATGAAGCCAATGAAATCACTCATTAAAACAATTATGTGTAATCCGATACAGGACACTAATTGGACAATTTTAATTATGTGCTTGTGTGTCAATTAACCTCGCCTGTAACATACATGCTGGGAAACAGGAACTCAGTACTGCTAGGCAGGCACAATGTGACTTCCTGTCTTCAATAGGAATATCTGATGGTTTCATCAGTATTCAACATTACTGTGCTCTTATCACAAACATAACTTCAAGATTTTAAACAAATATACAATACATTTTCTATTATTTCTTGCCCTTCATTGACAGCTCACCTTGCTGCCATGGAAGGAAATCTGCCATGTCTGAAGTTTCTGGTCAGCAGTGGACAGAGCATTATGGAAACATTAGGCTCACGTAACGATAACGGGGAAACACCAAAAACTCTGGCCTCCCAGTTTTACAAACAAAATTGTGTCGACTACCTTGGAGCTGTTGGTAAGACTTTCAACAGTGGACATGAGTTTTGTGTAGAGATATGTCATTGTATTCCCTAAATTGAACTTTGAGGTGACTTCTGTCATGAATTCAAATGCATCAGTCTTATTCTTCAAATTTTGTCCTTGGTTTTCAAAGTCCATTGTCAGCAGTGATACACTTAGTAACTTTTTCCCTGGGCCGATGGGTGTTAGGCACATTTACATTAGGAAGGTCAGTAGTTTTACCTAGAGGGTCACTGGAATTCACCAGTCTATTGTCCCATATTATGTGTGAAGAGCATTTGTAAAGCACTTTGAATTTCTAATGGGATTGTACCCCTTAGACCCCTCTGTTTCTACTTGATATCCCACTGCTTTCTAATGAAACCTAATGATAGAGAAAACCTGAGAAAATTAATAAACATTGTCTTATTGTTCTTACCTTCTTACTCTTAATCATTTGCAGAATGGGAAAGAGACAATCCAGAAGAACAGGAAAGTAAGTGAAAAATGTTGATCTTCGAAAAGATATTTCCAATTAGTTTAAAACATCTCAATGCTTTCAGTTCATCCTCCTTAAAGAACTTTGTATAACAAAAATTTATCAGAAAACAAATAGACAGTAGAATGTTTAATCTATCTGATTAATACATCACCAAACCTTGTTTGCTTTTCATCAAAACATATGGCTTTCTTTTAAATGTATTTGCATATAATTGTGACATACTGAGTAGTAGTATTAAATTGGTATTAAAGTAACCAGTACTGCCATTAAAGTATAGAGTTAAATCCCCTACAGCAATGAGCAGTGTAACAAGTTTGTTAACTCTAAGGTGAGGACAGTGCATTATTGCAATAAGTTCATTTTTGAATACATTTTAATACATTTTATGATAAGATTTTACTGTTAACTTACTCTTTGTTATTTAATCATTTATTCCCATTTTCTGTATCTTCGTTGTTTAATCATCAGATTTGGCATTTCCTGCTCACATAGCTGCGGCAAGCGGTGACCTCAGCCATCTGAGAATGCTGATCGAACAAGGTGTTGTAAATATCAATGAAAAAGATGACAAAGGATCTACACCTGCTCATAAAGGTGAATATCATAGCAGGCATTACTGGTTAACGGCTACTGTTTGCTTATATATCATAGCAGACATTACTGGTTAACGACTACTGTTTGCTTATATGTCATAGCAGGCATTACTGGTTAATGGCTACTGTTTGCTAATATATCATAGCAGACATTACTGGTTAACGACTACTGTTTGCTTATATGTCATAGCAGGCATTACTGGTTAATGGCTACTGTTTGCTTATATGTCATAGCAGGCATTACTGGTTAACGGCTACTGTAAGCTTATATGTCATAGCAGGCATTACTGGTTAATGGCTACTGTTTGCTTATATGTCATAGCAGACATTACTGGTTAACGGCTACTGTTTGCTTATATGTCATAGCAGGCATTACTGGTTAACAGCTACTGTTTGCTTATATGTCATAGCAGGCATTACTGGTTAACGGCTACTGTTTGCTTATATGTCATAGCAGGCATTACTGGTTAATGGCTACTGTTTGCTTATATGTCATAGCAGGCATTACTGGTTAACGGCTACTGTTTGCTTATATGTCATAGCAGACATTACTGGTTAACGGCTACTGTTTGCTTATATATCATAGCAGGCATTACTGGTTAACGGCTACTGTTTGCTTATATATCGTAGCAGGCATTACTGGTTAACGGCTACTGTTTGCTTATATGTCATAGCAGGCACTACTGGTTAATGGCTACTGTTTGCTTATATATCATAGCAGGCATTACTGGTTAACGGCTACTGTTTGCTTATATATCATAACAGGCATTACTGGTTAACGGCTACTGTTAGCTCATATGTCATAGCAGGCATTACTGGTTAATGGCTACTGTATCATAGCAGGCATTACTTGTTAATGACTACTATTTGCTTATATCATAGCAGGCATTACTGTATCAACTTGCCTGGCAACTCAAAAACATTGCAGGGATGAAAACAAAAAAATGGAGACTTGACTGTAATTTCTACTTTAATGCTTTTCTATCACATACAAATTCTGAATTATTAAAGACGGATTATTTGAATTTGTATAATTTTTATATTTTCTGCTTATTTCAGCTGCTGGTAACGGTCACCTTGAGAGCCTCCAATGGCTTGTTGAAATGGGAGCTAACAGTAAGTCATTTCAGTGCACTATTTATATCTTAAAGTTGCCAAAATCAATTTTGATGTACTTAGTGTAGATTTTAGTGTTTTAATTCTCATTTCTAGATATATTGAGTGATAATTCTTATGGACCAAAACCTCAGAAACAATTAACAAAGCATGTATACCATTTGGAACAATGGAAGGTTTCATTAAGTTGTAGTTCCCATCACCCCCTCCTCCCCTTTAAATATTGTAGTATGACACATTTGCATATTTTAAAACTCCTAGTCCTATGAGTAAGTTGACCTGTAAGTTGGTCCCACCCAACCCCTTTGTAACCTTCTTTCTTCACTATAAATCTATGCATACATGTAGTACTAGAGTCTTTTACTGTTTGGTCATTGCTCTCTCCTTGTTCATGACAGTACACATTCAGAATTCAGCCGGTGAGACTCCGATTGATGTAGCCAGCAGGTTTGCTCAGCTGGCCTGCGTGAAATTACTCAAGGGGGATGACTCGGGTAAGTAAACTGCTGTTCTATGAATATGCAAATGAGTTTAACCACTGCTCCCACAAGTTTACCATATCACCATTGTTTGCTCACTACTAGTAGGTTACATACTTCAATTAATTGCCTTATTAATTTACAAAAATTATTAGCATTTTGATTTTCTCATCACCATATATGATAGCCTATGGTGTGGAGTCATGTGACTTGCAAATTTACTCCACCATAGCAGTTTAGATTTTGATCTAGTAGAGGTGAAAATTTAGCGTAATGCTTTCCCAGGTTTTTGTCTGCTCTTGTTGCAGTATCTCACCATTTTGGGGGAGAATTTCTAAATCACCTTAATTCCTTCTGATTTTTACACTTTCATTAGTTTAACTAGTAACCTTTTAATTCCAAGCATGAAAAAAAATTGTAATTGGTAAGGGCAAGAAGTTCCTTTGGTAGGTGTTTTTCCTCCCTACAGTTAGTTTTTCAGTGGATGTACAACACTCTTATCGTAGTATCATATATATATAGTAGTCTTATAGGTTGTTTCATGTATTCACTGGTGCATACTCATATTAAAGTCATAGTTGAGAATTGCAAGAAAGGTACCCTTAAGGGTTATGAAGTTGAGTAAATTTCTTCTAAATCTTGAAATATTGGCAGAAATAATTTGGCAGTCACTGATATCCTTTATGGTAGTTGACTTGTAATCATTCATAAGTTCTGATGTCATTACTAGGATTGGTGGAAGTGATGTTTCCATGAATAATATCATAGCTAGTTGTATGAACTTGAAATATTCACCTGTGACCTTTGACATTACAACATTATAGTTTATTGGCCTGTTTGCATGTAGGACATTGGATAGACTGTTATGTTAGGAAAAGTCTTCCTCCAAATTTGAAATTAATGGTTAGCTCATTGTATTGTGTACAAAGTACAGTCACTTGGTGGATATCATGGGGTAACATTAAAATACTCCTGACTACAATATCTGATGTGGATGAATCAATACATGTGAATAAATGGTTTGTGCTATATTAGGATCTGATGAAGATGCTGAAGATTACAATAATGCTGAAGTCCATCAAGATATGATTGCTAGGATGGTAGCAGATCATGGAGTAGAGGGTGACAGCATACCTCAAACAGCTCAACAGAAAGAAGAGGCCAGAGGTAATTATCCTAAGCCATTTCCAGTTGTCTTGTGTTTCTGTTCTGATTTCACCTCCGTGTTTACTGCTGTATAAATAGGCTTGATTCACGTTCTGAGAATGTAAGTTTAAAGGCCTTGTCCAGGTGGTAACAATAAATTTGATTTTGTTTTATACAGCGCAACCAATGTTACACTAGTTGATGAAGTCATGTTATTCGTACAGTGTTTCATTCCTGAAATGGAGAGATCTAAGGCATTTCTTTCAGTGTAGAGAAATATGTGATGGCTTATTTCTAGGGTACTGCTTTTTTCTTTTTTTTTTGAGCCTAAAGCAATGAAAAACAAATGTTTCCTCCATAATGAACCTTCTTATTAAGATGTTGTAGTCACAATCCAGAGTATTGTCGGAGACAAACTATATTCTTCGAAAGTGTGGGACATTTTATCACAGTGTATGCAGTTAATAAGAAACCTTTTGTACCTTCTTTGAATAGAATGCTCTGTAACAATGATGATTTTGCTTGTTCTTTATAACTTGCTTTCTTTAATAATTTCATTGTTTGATCAGTTAAACAAACCCTTTAAAGTGATTTCTTGATAGGGAACCTCAACACTGAGTGCAGTTACATCTAGTTTAATAAGGTTTGCTCCATATTTCATCTGACATCAACCTCTTCCCCTACTTGAGATAATTTTGCTTCTGGCACCGTGAAGAATAAGATCAGTGAGCTACCACATGGTACAATAGATAAGACTTATTTGAACAAGGAAAACTCAACATAGTACAACATCACAGGTAAAGAAGGTAATAATACATCATAGCCAAGCACCCAATCTGTCATTCATTCTATATGTCAACACTGACTGAATGGCAGCAACTCGGACATGTAACTTCAAGATATCTGGAAGTAGAGCAAGACTTTCTTTAGATATGAAGGGGAGTTGTTCATCACAAAGATGTCTTTCTTGTAAGCTAAAGGTTATACTTTAGTTTTGTTTGTGCCATGCAGAAAGGGTTCAATTCAGTTGATTACAAAAGTCTTTCATTACAAATTTCAAGGAGTTGTGTGGTGGTGTACAGTCACTTTGCGTATTCCCTAAATTTGCGTACTGTTTTATACATATGTAGTTGCACGGACAGACACTTTAGGTGCCGTGTTTGTAAGTCAAATTGTAACCACTTTTCCAATAGCAATTTTAATCTACAAAGCCTAAACCAAAACGGCCATTTTTTAATTTTGAGACACTTTCGTGGATTATGCCACTGATTTAGCATCATTTTATGGTAAACTTCAACGCATGCGCAAAGTAAGGGAAATTTTTCCTTGCTTTGAGCAATTTGACTCCTAACCATTACAAGTATAATTTTTTCTATATCCCTGACAGAATCTGGTCAACCCGTCCATGAAATCACATAGCTGAATCGATAGAACTATAAACCCCTGAGCAAAATCAGCCAGATCATTATCATCATCATTGTTACCATTTAAAATAAGAAATAACATTAATGCCCTCAACTATCGCAAATTTACCATATCAGGCGCGTATCCAGGGGGGGGCGTTGGGGGCGCGCGCCCCCCGGGTAAGAAAAAGAGGAGAGAAAAAGAGAGAAGAAAAAAGGAAAAAAGAGGGGGAAAAAAGGGAGGAGGAGAGGAAGGACGGGAAAAGATAAAGAAGAAAGAGAGAAAAAGGAGAAAAGGAGGGAGAAAAGAAAAACACCAAGACACCGGGAAGAGAAAGAGGAACAGTGACATCATTACAGCGCTGATCCCTATTATATACACAGGGTAGCTAGTGACGGATCAAGGATTTCGGAAGGGGCGTGTGCTCACCCTATATCCCTTACACCGACAACTCCATTTTTGACGTTTCCATATTTCCTCTCTCACTCATGATCTATATATTCTATACATGGTCTACCATAACGCGTGTGTGTGTATATACAATATGTGTATATACAATTGTAGAATTGTGCTATGAAACAAACTGTGGCTGGTCTCGAACTCGACCGTGTCGTCGGGGAACATTTCGGGAAGGGGGCGACCGGCGACCGACTGGCGTTCCAGGATGAACAGCCTCAAAACTGTCCGACTTGCCCGAAAAAATTAACCAAAAATTTTTGCGCGCATTCAACATGTTAATGTCAATATCATATAAGCAAGCCTGGGTATTAGGCCTACATCGCATGCTATAGTATACCGTACGGTCCGTCAAAGTTTCGCAGTATACCGCGGGATGCTAATGTAAACAACGAATGTCTTACGTAGATAGAGAAAAAGAATGGAGGTCCAATTATGTCAAAACTATCTTTTACATTAGTCATGGCGAATTAGGGACTGCAGCCCCCCCCCCCCGCCTACTACGCCTATGTGTGTAGTGTTCGGTTTCGGAAATACCTGTTATTTTTTCATTTCCTTCAACGAAGTTTTATAATAGCCGTTATATGAGGTTTTAATATTTGTACACCAAGAAATTAACTGAGTCTGAATTTTCGAAAATTTCTGACCATCATTCT
Organism: Apostichopus japonicus; assembly: GCF_037975245.1. NCBI lineage: Eukaryota > Metazoa > Echinodermata > Holothuroidea > Aspidochirotida > Stichopodidae > Apostichopus > Apostichopus japonicus. Next base: position 12,342,657 of record NC_092570.1, on the reverse strand, counting down.
TCATCACACTTCCCTCTACTCGTGCAATTTCAGAGCTCCCAACTGACCCGCAATTCGTGGGTTGGACCCGCATTCTAACACCCAATCCCGCTGACCCGCGCAAGCTTCCGAAAAACCCACATTGTAATAATCAAGTATACATAAAAAAAAAATGCATTAAATTTTGACTAAGCAACCATCATTTCTTTAGCATTTAGCATAAAAGAGTATTAAACCTCCTTTACAGCATCATTTGAACCACAAATAAGCCTATATTTCTTTTGATTGGGGCGAGCAGCGAACATTTTCATGTCACGGGAAAGAATGAATTATCACCTACTATTCCATTTATTGATGTTACACACAAAAAAATGCATATTTCTCAGAAAATTTTGGGTGACAATAGCCCTTCTAAGTGCCACCATTTTACATGTAGGCATCACCAGGATTCAAAAAAAAATCACCCCCTCCCCAGTTATACCCCTCCCCCAGGACGGCGATTCGTGGCATGGACCAGCATTTGCCTTCTCAAGAGTTGGGAGCTATGCAATTTTGACCGGTCCGTTAGGGGTTGATGGAGGTTTTTCTATATTGGTTGTCCATAGATGAAACTTTGTGCGACATTATGGGTATGTTTTGAAGTGAGCTTATTCACGAGAATGTGGGCCGCGACGTAGAAGTACCTACAAAAGCAATGTTTAACAGGTCATGCGATGAGGTCGAACATGATTTGTGACTGGTGACAATCTTCAAAAAGGTTATGGATGAAAAAAAAAAACTATTGGGAAATACTTGGTTCTCAGGCAAAAAGTGTACATCTGGTTGGTCATTTTCAAGGCCGAGAAGTACCATTTCCGGTGATCTGGGTGGTATCAAAACCAGAAATTTTCTTGTACGCTGCGCGCCAACCGATGGTAGCGCTCCGCTTAGATAGTAATTCGCGCCCCCCGGGTTAGAAAATCCTGGATACGCCCCTGCATATGCCATCATATGTGTAAGAATATGTTATATTCTTGCCATGACTATACAAATTAACAATAACGTAATATAATCCTTTAACTCAGTTTTCTTTGGAGTGTAAAATGTATCCTTATCTCCTATTAACAATATTGTATATTCCTCTAAGTCAATTTTTCCGAAGGCAATGAAACTTCTTTTTCTTGCAGATGAAAAGAAAACTGCAAACTATTATTTTTCTTGCTTTCTGTAGGTAGAGCAGTTAAGAGAATTGAAGAATTGGAGAGATTGATGAGCATAGCCAAACAGAACTTGAGACAGCTGGGTGGTCGGCTGGAGGAAGACAGAGAACTTAGACAGAATAAGAGGGAAAGTCAAAGGTATCCTCTTTATTATAACTGCTTTTAAAGGCATTGAAAACTCGCCCCAAACAGCGTGCCGCCATCATTAAAAAGTTAACTTTCCGTTGCTTGCAAGTGAATTGTTTCTCTTGTAGCTAAATGCAAAATGCAGACAGTAATGAAACATGATACCTTGTTATCTTTAGCTGGACCTGAGATGTCCATCGCTGTATCGTTTGTACAGTGTACTGTGGGTATTGACCGCAGCTGTATGTACTGACTGTTCAATAGTGTCTAATTACCGACGGTAGCAAACTGTGTGTGTATTTTCTGGGATCGATGGTGGTGTCTTACACTTCTATTACACCTCATTCGAAACTAGGTCAGATTACCGGCATTGAACGTTTCTTTTGGCGCGAGTCTTCACACCCTTTAATATCTGTAAATCATGCATATTGAAATACTTCGTCTTTGTTTTATATTTGACCTGACATTTTGCTCCCAGTTTCATCATGTCTCATGTTCGTATCATCTTCTATAAACTAGTAATCTCTTTGTCTATCATTTATAAATGCAAAGATGTTTTTTCCTTTTGGTTTTAGTAAAACATTAAAAGAATAGTTTCTCATTAGATTTTTGTAAAATAGATCTAAGTTACCATGATGTTTGATTTACAACTCTCCTATATTATATTCCATGACATTTAACTTAATGGTTGTATCTAGAGATATGCATACCATTAATATATGAACATCTGGGATACATGAGGTTTACAATTAAGATGTAAAACATGTTTTTTTGTCTTAAAAGCAGATTGATAGGACCATGCTGTGCAAGTATGCTGTATGACTATGTTTTTCTTTTTCATTTGATCTGAGCACACTGTGGCTTAGTTGATAAGATATGTTCATTTTCTGTCAGTAAGATGGTATTTTTTGTCATCCCTCTCTGGGCCCTATAAGCCATCTGCTAGTGGAAGTTTTAACAGTGGGAGGTGTGTACACAGGATGCCAATGCAACACTTGTGTCCAGCTCATTACATTACATTAATATCTTGCTTTCCTCTCCATCTTCTTCAGAGTCATTGGAGAACTGGAATCTCAGTTGGAATATGAGAGGTTGAGAAGGGAGAAGCTGGAATCACAGTTGGATGAATGCCGGAGAGAAATCAAACGCTTAAATACACACATTGAACACATATCTACCCTAGGAGCTGTGAGTAGCACCATAGTAGAGGCAATTGAACTTTACAAGGACATTTAAAGAATGATTATTGAAAACATTCTTGTGACTGTGTCTCTCTATAAAGAGCAGTGTGATTATCTGAAGCATCTCATACATGCATAGCACTCAAATACTGATTTACTGAGGGGCCAAAACCCAGCAAACATTACCTTCTAGAACTATTAGACTACGTTATGGATGCATTTGCTAATCTTTAAAAAGTGGTAAATGGCCTGTCCCTGCTCCCCATTCTTTCCCCTCACTCTCACTTCCAAAAAGGAACTCCATCTGTAGCTTTTAAGTAATCTCTGCTATGCGTGTGTTTCCAAAGAAAGTTCACATGAGGTGTGTTAGGTGGATTTGTTTGTTCTCAATGGATGTTCCAATTAGGCAAGTAAATTACATCAACGTGATCTTTTATCATCCAAATCAGAAGTTGATGTTTCAAAAAAGTTATCGGCATTTCAGGGTAAATTTCTGGTCCCTACTGACCACACTCAACCCTTTTGCCGCCTTATGCACATTTCAGAACCAATATGAGCATATTTATAAACCTGGATTAAAATTATCAATCATAATCCAGATGTTTCAGGTTGCAGTCCTAGTTCAAACTAAACCGACCTGTGTATTATTGGGATATCACAAATTAAAGGCATTGAAGACTCGCCCCAAACTGCATGCGGCCATCTGAAAAAGTTAACTTTCTGTTGCTTGCAAGTGACGTTTTGTTCGTGTCGCTACAAAATGCAGACAGTATTGAAACGTGATACCTTAATTGTTATCTTTAGCTGGACCTGAGATGTCCATTGCTGTATCGTTTGTATACTGTGCTGTGGGTATTGACCGCAGCTGTATGTACTGACTGTACACTAGTGTCTAATTACCGACGGTAGCAAGCTGTGTGTGTATTTTCTGGGATCGATGGTGGTGTTTAATACTTCTGTTACACCTCATTTGAAGCTAGGTCAAATTACCGGCATTAGACGTTTCTTTTTGCGCGAGTCTTCACACCCTTTAACAAGCTGAGAAGAATCAACTTGGTTATATTGAGTGCTATCTACTGAGGTATTCTAGACATTCTGTCTCTGAAATAAATCATTTATTTTCACTCTCAGTAACTGGTAAAGTGTGAATAATTTGCAAACTAAACTCTCTTTTATGACCAATTGTTTTTCTTCTCGGCACATCAAGTCTTTCCACTTTATCATTTTTTTTCTTATCTGAGATACATATCATGCAGAATGCAAACAGACAGGACATAATAGTAAGCTATGTGTGCATTCTGTTGTTTGTTTAAGACACAACAGAGTACAGGAAAGTGATAGTTGTACTAAGCAGTGACTCCTGTCATTGGAATCTCATCTTCTCTCCAAGCAATGTCAAGGAACTTAATTTTGAAGACTTTCCACACTTTTGGTTATATTCAAAGTTAAGGAAGAGTAGTTGAATATTAACCTGTCCCACTTTACACTAAACACAAAGTCTGCCAATACATGATCCTAATTTCATTGTATCCTACATTTGGGAGAGGTGATAAGTGTCAATGAATATTGGTTTACAGCATGGCTGCATGAGGTTTCATGGTTCACAGCTTTGTATTTGCAAATTTTACTAATTTTCAGGTCTTTCCTCTTGACTTTGCCTCTTGACTTAATATTGTCTTTGACTTTGATTAGCTGTGGGTATAAAGGTTGCCAGTTGGTTTTGCTAGTAAGGAAAGCTTACATAAGCCCAGTGTGATAGTAATCATTGCTCCATCTGTAACCATATCGTCATAGATTTGTCTCACTGTTGTTGACATAGCAACGTTATTCAGTAGATGAGGTTACCTACCTGATTCATGCTGAGCACAGCGGATTAATAGATTAAAGGTCATGTCTCATAGATGAAATATTTTCTCATCAGTCATAAACTTGCTTTCACTCTGTTCTGGCACTAATTGCTATAAGACAACCAAAGAATGGGGGATGGGGGAGGGGATCATGGAATGATGGGTAGGGCAATTTTTATTTTATTAGGGTAGCATAATAATTTAATCAAAGGTTGCTAACTTTCTTTAAAAAAATTGATATCCATAATGTAAATGGTCTTGTTTAAATTGAAAATAAGATTACACTAGCTTTAACTTGACCCAAAAACATAGTTAGGCGATAGCATTATGGGAAGATATAGTGGAATACCCTAACCCCACCCACCCCCACCCTTATCCCCTACAACCAACAACAAGTGAGTTCAAACTACATTAGATATATCTTGTTGTAAAATTTTATTTCAGATACATGAAAGAGAGATCAAAAACAACTCAAAACTAAGTCAAACTTAGTGAAATTAATTTAAGAAATAGAGATATCAGCTGGCTCTCTATTGTAAACATTGCTTTAACAAGTGAGAGAGTATACACATAGTATAGTAACCTCTTGTGAGAGAGCATACACAAAGTATAGTAACCTCTTGTGAGAGAGTGTACACATAGTTTGGTAACCTCTTGTGAGAGAGTATACACATAGTATAGTAACCTCATGTGAGAGAGTATACACATAGTATAGTAACCTCTTGTGAGAGTATACACATAGTATAGTAACCTCTTGTGAGAGAGTATACACATAGTGGAGTAACCTCTTGTGAGAGAGTATACACATAGTATAGTAACCTCTTGTGAGAGAGTATACACATAGTATAGTAACCTCTTGTGAGAGAGTATACACAAAGTATAGTAACCTCTTGTGAGAGAGTATACACATAGTATAGTAACCTCTTGTGAGAGAGTATACACATAGTATAGTAACCTCTTGTGAGAGAGTATACACATAGTATAGTAACCTCTTGTGAGAGAGTATACACATAGTATAGTAACCTCTTGTGAGAGAGTATACACATAGAATAGTAACCTCTTGTGAGAGAGTATACACATAGTATAGTAACCTCTTGTGAGAGAGTTTACACATAGTATAATAACCTCTTGTGAGAGAGTATACACATAGTATAGTAACCTCTTGTGAGAGAGTATACACATAGTATAGTAACCTCTTGTGAGAGAGTATACACATAGTATAGTAACCTCTTGTGAGAGAGTATACACATAGTATAGTAACCTCTTGTGAGAGTATACACATAGTATAGTAACCTCTTGTGAGAGAGTATACACATAGTATAGTAACTAGTAACCTCTTGTGAGAGTATACACATAGTATAGTAACCTCTTGTGAGAGTATACACATAGTATAGTAACCTCTTGTGAGAGAGTATACACATAGTATAGTAACCTCTTGTGAGAGAGTATACACATAGTATAGTAACCTCTTGTGAGAGAGTGTACACATAGTGGAGTAACCTCTTGTGAGAGAGTATACACATAGTATAGTAACCTCTTGTGAGAGAGTATACACATAGTATAGTAACCTCTTGTGAGAGTATACACATAGTATAGTAACCTCTTGTGAGAGAGTATACACATAGTATAGTAACCTCTTGTGAGAGAGTGTACACATAGTGGAGTAACCTCTTGTGAGAGAGTATACACATAGTATAGTAACCTCTTGTGAGAGAGTATACACATAGTATAGTAACCTCTTGTGAGAGAGTATACACATAGTATAGTATCTAGTGAACTATTGTGACATTTCATTCATAACTTAAATTATTATGTCTTTGTAATCTTGTTACAGTTGGCCTTTAAAGTCTATGACCCTGTTAACATTTTTGTTTCCAATTAAAAGATTATCTAGGTCAACTGGATTAAACAAAATTGTATAAACATGGCTATTGTTCAATCCTAATGAAGCAATTTCAAAGAAAAGCAATAAACTAATAAACTAATATTAAAATTCTTTGTCCTTCCTACGTAGAAACATGTCAGGATTTATTAGAGAAATAAAGTAATTGATTTTCCTCACTGAGGATTATCACAGTGTTCATTAAAAGGATGAGTTTGTCTTAGCTTGTGTCTCCTAATCAATTGGTGAAACATCTGCTAACATCAAGCTCCAAACATGATAAACTTTCACATTTCTGTAATGGTTAGTGCATTAACAGTTAAACTTTGATGAGGTCTTCAGGGTTGACTTTTCTTCAATAATTCTTAAAAACTAGAATTTGATTCATGCTCTTGCTTTGTTGCTGAAGTAATTGAATCAACCAATTTGATTTGATTGTTCCCTGGACATTACTTGCGTTATTTACCCTCAACAAGGGATTGTAATAAACTCCTACAGTGATAGGAGTGATGACAGCCTAAAACATCAGTCCTAATAGAGGTTCAATTAATGTAATAAATCAGCCAGATATTAAGTACAATGAATTGTTTGGCAATTTTATGTAATATTTTTTTTATTTTTCGATTTTCCAATTTTAGAGTGAAGATGAAATGAAGCCAAAAAAGAAAAGCAAAAAGAAGAAGAAGGTATTATCTGGTGGAGAAGGAGTCTTTGTCAAGCGGACCATGAACAAATCATCATCATCCGCGGCCCATCGGACACTGGACCTGTTTTAGTTCAAGGGCATGGCACACTTAATGTCGGTTTACTCCTCCATTATACTTACTTCTCTTCTTGTTTAGCCTTCAAAGTGGAGCAAACATATGAACTATTTAGATATTGAAAGCTGCAGTATCCTGGGATGAAAGTCATAGTTTTATTTCGTTAGTTGGAGGAATTCTGAGGTTGTATCTTATTCATAGTTTAATGTTTATTTAGCTAACAATATGAAGTAGGCATGGAACAGTTGGGGGCAGGTTGGGGGGGGGGGGAGGAAGGACTTCTGCTGGTTTTCTCTCTACTACATGTGTAGACATTCTATGTACAGACAACCTAATCTTTCACTCGACAAGCACTATATTGCCAGAAAATCGTTTTCGGCAAAATTTGGGTTTGAAATGTTTTCATGTTGTTCTTTTCTACCAAAATTGTTCTCCATCGCTTCTCTTTGGCTTTTACCATATCTAACCAAGGTGAGATTCTGTGAAGCTATTTTGATTTTAGTGATAATTGGGGGGAAAAATTGTATGTGTGCATAAGAAATGGCTGTAATTAATATTCGTAAAAATTTTCTATTATATTTATTGTAAATTTATATCATTTGATATAGATAAAAATTTATATCATTCCTATTAAGTAATTTTCAAATATTTACAATCATGTTGTTATGTGCTATCACTTTACATATGTAAACATTACCTTGATATTTAACTACAAATTTACAAGCTCTTTTTCCAAACTTTTCTATGAGAATTTATTAGTAACAGTCGAGTAAGTATTAGCTGACCACTGCATGTGTTATATTTGTTTACTTAGGTAAAGAAAACTTTATTTTGTGTTTACTTAAAGGGTGGATTAGACACAGCATTAATTATGATACAATATAAACTGTTAAAAGCACAGCTATCAGTCTTGGCTGTAATTCTATCAAACTTTAAATTTTTGAGAAACGACCCATAATACAACTTACGTTCATCAATTAAAATTACTAAACTATATAGTGTAATAACTTAACCATTAGTTCACTTCCTCAGATGAAGTTTAAAACTCAATTGAAAAATATGATTTTTAATGCTTCAAATGGCAGTTGTAGAATAACAGCTGTCAAGGACAGTGTTGAATGAAGTGAAAAGAACATGTTTGGCTGAGGGAAAAATGGATTACAACAGGTTTGACAGATGCATCTTATATGCATAGCATTATGGTTACATCTGGGGTGACTTTCATAGTATTATGTTCCCATCTCAGGTACCATCCAATAACACAATGTTGTGTTGTAAGACAAGTCAAACTGTTGAGGTCTTTACTGCCCCTTTGCACGCGAAGTAAAAGAGAGGGAAGTTAGCAACATTTGTTGTGAGAATCATTCTGATATAAGCCAACGTAGTACACAGTTCCCCTTTAAGTGGACACCTTACTAATCCTCATTAGAGAATAATTATATCTTCCTATGTTGTGACTGTTTCATTTCCTATATAAGTAGAAGTAATGTTATTAGTTGTCATTAGTACATATTGCTTGTCATCCTAGACATGAATAACACCTAACACAGATGATGTCATGTTGATTACTTTGTTTTTTCTGATAGTTTTGTGTTGTTAGAATTGTTTTGCAACATAATATAGTACTATGATGATGATGGGTGTACAGTAATGATAAAGCTGAAGGATGTTCACCACTATGTTTGCCCCAAACCTCACCCACTCTGTCTCTTAGTCAAATATCATGCCAAAAGATAATTTAATGACGTATTCTGAAGCTCTAGCATGTATCTTGAAAATGCCATAGGGTTCCAACCTCCAGTAGCATAGCCAGGATTTTGATAGAGGGTGACACAGGTTGGGGTAGAAAACCAAGGAATCCTGAGGTTACCTCCATATGAGCTAAAAGGAGCTTAACTTAGTTGGATCACCACCTGTGAAGTGTAAGTTACAAGCAAATCAGCTTTCCTGCATGTATTAGTGTCATAAAATAACTGCCTCCGGAGGTGATGTTCATGATTTTCGTTAGTACTTCAGGATATCCATCAGACATTGCATTGCTTGAAAGTTAACCTCTAGGGAAATCTGTGGCCTTCCTTAATGTTGAGGGATTCTCACAACATTGGAGTAGGTATGGTAGCACAGGTGTGACCAAATTGATTTTATAATAGATGAAATGGTGCATTTTTGAGGCATATTTAGGCTATAAATTTGTTCTATAATTAGGTCTACATGCAAGGTTACAATGTTTGCATACATCAGCATGGTCCCTTTCTCGCCCTGCCCATTCTCATAAGCATCCCCATCGCAATACCAAAGCCATACGCCATCGGCTTTGTTCTCTTGGACAATAGGAGAAGACAGTCCCCATCTGCAGCACCTCCCACCCCATCGACTAAGGTTGAGAAATACTGTAATACAGAAAGAGAGCAAATCAGATTATAGACTTGCCATCTAAGAATTGCCGCTTTGAGTCGAGGCCAGATCTTTACTTTGTGTTCTTGGATAAGGCACTTTATCTTCATTGCCTCGCAGCACTCAGGTGTATAGTTACCTGGGAGGGTAACTTGTAAATATAGTGCTTGCGCCAGCTTGTGGCTGCAACCTATTGGATTTCCTCCGGGGACACGTATATGTGACAGAGTTGTCAACAAGTCCCTAGCTGCAAGTCTCAAGTCAAGTCTCAAGTCTTTACCAGCAAGTCTCAAGTCAAGTCTCAAGTCACCATGAAAATTTTGAGCGAGTCTCAAGTCAAGTCTCAAGTCTTTGGAGGTCGAGTCTCGAGTCAAGTCTCAAGTCCCTATGAGCAAGTCCCAAGTCAAGTCTCAAGTCTTTGAAGTTTGAATACAATGATGCAGGCTACGAATAATGTAACAGTGTTCCAGGAATTATGTGGTATAAATTAAACAGCCGAATAGCAAAACCGGGGCACACGCCACGGAACAAATTACCTCAAAATTTGCTAGCCACTGTTTTATTGAAAAAGGCCAACAGTTTCAGCCAAACAGCAGCCCTGGATGGAATATTCAACCAAGCCAATGGTAGTTATGGTCATAGGCGTACGGGACCATTTCAGTTTGGGGGGGCAGAACTTTTTGTGCCCGAAAGTTCCCGTGACACTATCTAATCGGAGCGCCACCATCAGTTGGCGCGTAGCGTACAAGAAAATTTTTGGCACACAATGCCTCTCAGATTGCCGGAAACGGCACTTCTGAGGCCTTGCAAGTTGCATCTAAACATTCTTTATTTTATAATCTCACGTTTTAGAAATTTACACTTCCCAAAAAAATTGGTAAATTAGAAGAAGAAAAAATGGTAAAATCACTTTGAACTTCGGGGGAAAAATGGGACAGTATATTTTTTAAGCTCCTAGTTAGTTACCTTATTTATTATTTTAACACAGTACTCAGCTACCTCCAGAAAAACATACATTGTTCAACGACACGTAGGCGGGATAATGTCGCTGTGTCGGGTGAGACTGCAATTTGTCTCACAAAAAAGTATAAAATATAACAAAGAATACGATAAACCTGTACTTCTAGGCTTGTAGGCACTCCCCCCCCCCCTCCCCACCATCCATGAAAAAGAAAATGTTTCTTTTATACACTCATGTTGGGGATGTCCAGGTCAAGGGCGGCGGAAGCACTTTTAATCTGGGGGGGGGGGGGGCACCGACATCAAAGGGCACTTTGCAGAAATTCGATTGGACTGATGCAGCCTTATATTTAGTACCCTTTATAACTCTTATTGTATTATCTTATTTGTCACTATCTTATTTCATCACTCCATCAACGCCCCCCCCCCCCCCCCCTTAAAGGAAAATATGCATACTAGCACTGCAATATCCAATGCGCAAATTGGGAAACAAGGAACAAGTTTTCTTTTGAGACAAAAGGTGGTGAAATCATGCTAGTTGCCAGTGGCGGCGGAACCGGTGGGGCTTGGGGGGCTCAGCCCCCCCCCCAATGAAAAAGTTGAGGGGGCAAATGCATGATAAGCCCCCCCCCCCCCCAATATTTACCAAGGCTCCAAAACGTGCATCTGCCCATTTTTCAATGCATACTTGTCGACATGTCCGATGCACACGTATACTATGTAGGAGTAATAATTTTAGTAAATGCTGGGGGGACCCTCGGCCCGTCCCCTGGCTATATAACCACATTGTCACCCCAACCGCGTCTCCACGCCCCGTGAAAAGTGGAAGCAGTGAGAGTGAGTACCGGTAAGCGCAACACAACTTCGTCTTAGGCCATTGACTTGCCAAATTTCAGCCAGTACTCCAACATCCCCTGAAGGATATATCAGTGCTTTGTTGATAGAAATTTGTTGGCAACTGCACATGGTTTTGGAATTTCCCATTTGTTGACATTAAGAAATGCTTTCTGTTTTTTCTTATGACATTTATGTAATTATCGCATTTAATTGCAAGTAGTAATTTACTACACTCAAAAACGTCTTTGCGAGTACACTACGAGTAATAGCTTCTCTCTTAAAACACCATCGAATACAAATTACAATATTTTTAAAGAATTGTACGTGCAATCTGAGAAATTGCAGGCCTGAGACCCATATTTTAGGGCCAGGTATTCGCAGCATAAAACACTCGGGAAGTGCCGTTTCCGGCCATCTGGGGGTTTGAAAAACCCAAAAATTTCCCTTTACGCTCCGCTCCAACTGATGGTGGCGCTCCGCCTAGATAGTCTCCACACATTAGCCCCCCCCCCCCCCCCCAATAATGTTCCCGTTCCGCCGCGCCTGCTAGTTGCTAATGTAGGAATCTTCCGAATTAGAGTTTTTTTTCTTGTTAATATCTTAACAAACTTTTTCCATTCGAAATAGCTTTGAGTTTGACCCACAGAAATTCATTAAAAGTCACGGGCTTAGCCAGGATTTGCAAAGTTGTATGCACGACTATCTGAGCGGAGCGCGACCATCGGTTGGCGCGGAGCGTACTAGAAAATTTTGGGTTTTACAAACCCCTCAGATGGCCGGAAACGGCCCTTCCCGAGTGTTCATTCTGGTTCCCTGGCCTCTTGCTAACTTGAGGCATGCACCTCAATTTTTATGTAGAATAAAGGCACAGTTTTAACCTGCCCCCGGTTCCGCCGCCCTTGGTCCAGGTATACAATTGACTAGTTAGAAAAAAATTATCGTGCAAAAAGCGTTGTAGCCCAGATGAACTGCGTTTAAGGTGGTGTTACACGGAAATATTCGGGCATCATGATGCTAAATAAAGAAAATCATGGAATTGTCGGGCAAAAATTTGAAAAAGATTCGGGCAAGCTACTGCAGATATATATATATATATATATATATATATATATATATATATATATATTTCCAGAGGACAAGAAATTCGGGCAAAAGTCCTGAAAAATTCGGGCAGCCTAAGAGGAGAAAAATATATGTATATATATATATATATATATATATATATATATATATATATATATATATATATATATATATATATATATTTTCAGGACTTTTGTCCGAATTTCTTGTCCTCTGGAAATTTTGGGGGCAGTCTGCCCCCCTGCCCCCCCCCCGCCTCCTACGCTTATGGTTATGGTAACGCCTGTAGTCGTCGTTGGGGGCTCGTAATTCGAGCGTACACGAAACCATAATTATTTATTATCGATATCAACTTATGAACTTATTTAATGATTAGAAAATTGTGAAATACAAACAAGTCTCTAGTAGAAAAACCGAGTCTTTTGAAGGCAAGTCTCAAGTCAAGTCCCAAGTCTTTGCTAACTTTTTGGGCAAGTCTCAAGTCAAGTCCCAAGTCTCTGACAGCCGAGTCTCGAGTCGAGTCTCAAGTCCTAAAATTTGCGACTCGAGTCGGACTCGAGTCCGAGTCCCTGACTCGAGTCCCCAACTCTGATATGTGACACACTGAAGTGCCCTGGGAGTGACTGATTGAATTGTGCACACCTCTGTGCATGGGTGTGATATACGTTAACAATGATCAGGGGTAAATGTAAAGACGTGTGAGAAGGCTCTGCCTCTTATTTTAACAGATGATACGCATAGAATCATTGCTGTCTCACAGCGGACAATAAGTACTTAGGCTGGAAGGAATTTCTCACACCAGTAAATTTCATGAAATATTATAAACATTAAAGGAGTCATGCCAATCAAACGAAGCTGTGATTCGGTCCTCGAAAGTCTTAGAAGTGGAAACATTTGGGTGCTTTCAAAATGTTAAGATGTCTTTGCCATATAATAACAACTAAAAAGACTAATTTTTCGCTTAACTTGTTAAAAATTAGACTCATATATTGATAAATTTTGTGCATTTATCAAGTTACCTAATCAGCCCTTCGTTTAAGTTGGAAAATAATAAATGATTACTCACCAATTTAAAGATTTTAACATTTTCAGCAAAACGATAAATTGTTCAGTTAACTTAAAGTGCGTACTTTAGTAATTTTCTGGAAACATGCTGAAAGGATCTTATGGAATCTTTTTGATTAAACAATTGCAACAGGGTGTTAATATGCTAACTGTAAATGTAGTTCATTCACCATTTGCGACATAATGGTAAATTTATCCCATTAAAATAGTCAGGAATTGATCAAATTTTAACAAAATATCAAATTGCAAAATTTCTTAATGAGCGAGTTAAAGTACATGTTACAGAACTGAATTGCATAGAAATTGACTAGTAATTTTTTTTTTTTGGGGGGGGGGGGCAAATTGTATAGTTGTCTAAATCCAACAGGTAATCATTCGACAATTTCTGTATTGTGTAGAAATATGTAGTTGACAATTGATTTAGAAAAACATTTTTGTCATCACTACGTAAACATTTTAACAATTCGATGGCTCCTGAACGTTTCGATATGAAAACATTTGCCTTACAATTCGTGGAGGGTATTAGACGATGGAGAAAGTATATAACCTTATCGGTAACATTATTGAGAAAACTCCCGGCAAACTGCAGGTATCTGATTTTATTAAACCGACGTTCCGCAAAATACGCAGACGGTACGAACCAAAATATAGGTCGCGAATAAACGTTGGTTGGTCGCGAGAGTTTTCTAAAAGTAAACTTAAAACTTATCCCTTGTTTTCGAAGGGTGCAGACGAAAATCGATTTATGTTAATGTTACATATTTTTAATAGCAATACATTCTGAGGCAGAGTTTGATCTTCTACTGATTCCTCATTGGAAGATCCTGGAGCACGGGCCTTAAAGGCATTGAAGACTCGCCCCAAACCGCGTGCCGCCATCTGCAAATGTTAACTTTCCGTTGCTTGCAAGTGAAGTTTTTTGTGTGTGTCGCTATAAAATGCAGACAGTAATGAAACGTATACGGATAAGAATCAGAGATATGATCTACATGCCAGTTCACATATAATCGTGCAGCTAGATTGAAACGGCCTGTACCTAACAATTCAGTCAGTTTGATACGAGTTCAGCTGAAGCTACTCAGGACACTTTTCCACTGTCGTGTATCAATCCCTACTTTTATTATTTAATATTATTTTTAATGTTCTCGATTTGATTTTTTTTTATTAGTGGGATGAGTCGGGCAGGGAGAGCGAATAGATGGGGTTGTCTGCTTGCGGGTGATCCAATCAAAGAAGTTACAGTTATAATGTTATGATAAAGTTATCTGATAAAGTTACAATGATATGACACGAGTGACATTTGCTTTACTATAAAACTGAACCGTTTCATTTTACGTCAGGTTGTGAATCAGTTGATCTTATACAGCGGACGTTGTAAGTGAGCAACACAAGGCGGTGGTAATTTGGGGAGATTAAATGTTGCAGTAAATCCGTTGGTGGGTGAAATAAAGTTGTACAATTAGTTCAACTAAAGCTGAGCATGCTCTATCCTATAAGAAGAAATACTTGATTGCCTTGCATCGCTCGGTCAGATACTATACTACAATCCGGGACTGCTGGGTCTACTTGCTTTCACTTACCCTGCCAATCTACGTTTGTAGGTTTTCGCTTTCACTAAAGAAAATGAGCCACATCTTAATCAAACCGTTAACGTCAAAATGTTTAAAGGTAGTGAGAGATAAATGCTGGCGCCTGTTACCATCCTCTTCAGTAACAATGAAACCTTCAGACCACTATTATATACATTTACCGTATCTTGTGTAGTCTTTTGGGAGTTTAATCTCTATTTACTGTCTCCTTCAATTCTCAGAGCAAAAAGGCCATCGGAGATTTCCAGAGTGAATGGATCCTGCTGAATGAAAGATTACGGTAGAAGAGTGTAATAATTGCCTGCAAATCGTTTCGGCTATTAAGCAGACTTATATAGAATAGAGGCCAGCAATCGGAAACTGAATTTGTGTTTAATAGTGAAAAAGAGGCTGCAGCTCATAGAATTCATAACAAAGCAAGCTACATCATGGTTCTCTGAGCATATCAGTGTACAGAACTTGATAACGCCTCTATATAAATTTGGTTAGAGTAGTCAGTTCCTTAGCCTACCAATATGGAATTGATCAATAATTAAACCAAAGTGTGTTTGTTATTGTTATGAAATATTGCCAAGAAACGTCGAGTAGTTTGAAGGTAAACAACCCTTCAAGGTCAGCAGTCCCCCCCCCCCCCCGAATATGTATACAGAAAGTCAGACAATGGCCACCCATGCTCAAATTTCAGTTACCCACACCGAGATATTTAATTGTCTGTTTCAATAATCCCCCAAGTTGGCAAGTCAGAAATTCTAGCAAAATACTTTTGACGACTTTTAGCAAGTTTAGACATGCTAATATCTGGAATCAATACTGATAGTCATAATAGTTAACTTGGTCGATGGTCATACACACAACATGATGACTTAAAAAGAATCAAATTTATGTGAGACTGAGACGGGTGGATGGGTGCATGGGACGTGATGTGGACGCTTGAGGGATAAATATTATTCGTATGCATCACATTCGATCTCTTGCAAGTGTCGTACCACAAAAAAAAAATCCTCCCTCCCCAAGTACCTTTAATAAGCACTATTGAGTTTCTGGGCACATTCACTTTATCGGAAACTGAACTATTTATAAAATAAAGATACTTCTGTGCCGTAGCCTTGGTGGATTCCCTAAATGGGGGAGGGGAGCAGTTGAGGAACATCGAGAATCATCATGTATCGTTTCAGATGTTACATAGTGATGCTATAATGTGCGTATATACCAGGGCCTTCTTAAAGCAACTTTCAGTGGGTGGGCCATTTCCTAAAAGGGACCAACATGACACGATCTCAGCGGAGCGCCACCATCAGTTGGCGGGTAGCGTAGCAAGAAAATTGTTGCCAAAAGTGCCTCCCAGATTACCTGAAATGGCACTCCCCGCGCCTTGCATCAAAACATTCTTAATTTTGAGTGTGTGGGTATTGACCGCAGCTGTATTTACTGACTGCACACTAGTGTCTAATTACCGACGGTAGCAAGCTGTGTGTGTATTTTCTGGGATCGATGGTAGTGTTTAACACTTCTGTTACACCTCATTCGAAACTAGGTCAAATTACCGGCATCAGACGTTCCTTTTTGTGCGAGTCTTCACACCCATTAAATCACCTCCTCCAGATTTTTAAGAAATCGATAATTTATTTCACCCTCTTCAACATCCAAGCATGAAAAAATGACTCAGAAAATGCCCCAAAATCATTATAGGTGACTTTAGGCCTATTTTCCGTCAACCCTTCAGGCGTACGTGCAATACTCTAAATGTGGTACGGTACCTGTACAGTTATGTTAATGTTATGCGACCATGATCGTTTACATAAGTGCCTGAGCTCATACGTGCCTGGAGAGCCTGAGCTCATTTCGTTCTAATAACAAGTTGAACAGCTCAAGAAACAGGCAGTGATAGATCTCTTCACGTTAGGTAATCGAGGCTGCCCGCAAACGCGAAAAAAGTGAAAGTATATCAAACGACAAGCTGTCATTCTATAGCCTATAAAAAACATCACACTGAAAAGAAACATATCCCAAGTTTAGGAAGTTCAACGGTCATTGAATGCTGAAACATAAGGTAAAATAGTAAGAAATGTTTTCCAATTAACTTCTCCCGAACATGAATCTAGAACTGATTGGTTTAAAGGGTGAGAAGACTCGCGCACAAAGAAACGTCTCATGCCGGTAATCTGACCAGTTTCGAATGAGGTGTAACAGAAGTGTAGAAGTAAGTTGGCCTGAGGTTTCGATCCTAGCAGGATCTTTTTCAAAGGCTCAAAGACAGAAGTGTTAGACCAGGGAGTTGTTATGTAAACTCCCTGCAGGTTAGACACCACAGCTTGCTACCGTCGGTAATTTTTCAGATGGCGGCACGTGGTCGGGGCGAGTCTTCAAGTCCTTTAATAAAGATTATAGTCTGATGTTCTCATTTACCCAATGAATGTCAGTCATTTAGTTTAAGACATTGGGATGGTAAGTGGGTATAAAGTACATATAGAACATATCTAGAGCTATTGCTTAGAATTATTTCTCTTTGGTGGGTGGGGGGGGGGGGGCAAGAGCGCCCACAGTGATCACCCCTCCTCCTTGCCCGTGCGTGCATTCCTAGCTGAACGTTAACTATTTGTTAAATTTTCAAAAAAGAGACAATGACACTTAACTTAATGTATAAGGTTGGATACTGGTCATCATTGAATTATTTCAATGTTCCTCACAATGTTGTTAGTGAGACTCACGGTATCATGTACCAGAACATTAATGTATTCATGGTCAGTCTACTTTCTTTTCTTTTTATAAGCTTCATTGGGTGTTTCCAACGGTTTCTTTTAGTAAAATTAATTATAAGTTTACCTGCACATAATAGCTGTATTAGCTGTATGATGATAATATACATTTCTAAGATAATATGAAGAAAATACACCATAATGGATGGATGGATGGATGGATGGATGGATGGATGGATGGATGGATGGATGGATGGATGGATGGATGGATGGATGGATGGATGGATGGATGGATGGATGGATGGATGGATGGATGGATGGATGGATGGATGGATGGATGGATGGATGGATGGATGGATGGATGGATGGATGGATGGATGGATGGATGGATGGATGGATGGATGGATGGATGGATGGATGGATGGATGGATGGATGGATGGATGGATGGATGGATGGATGGATGGATGGATAGAAAAATATCAGTGCCTGTGACTCTCTTGGTTGATGCAAAACATTCTGAACGATCCAAAAACCGCCATTAACACATGAACTTTATCCATGATCCCATAATTTCTATGCCTACACTGAAATTTGAATGTACCGCAAGTCATGCTCACAAGTACACGTTTAACATGTGATGCATAATCTTGTATGGAATTCCACACGTTAAGGTTATAAGCTAACGCTGATGTGAATGGAAAAGCCATACAATGGACCCTTCATCAGAAGGTCATAAAGATTACCCTATTTGCTTCACATTGTGGCATACATAGCTTATTATGTTTGCAGACGATCGAGTCAACTAACGTTGATATATTCATTTCATTTTATCCAAAGACAGCCTTTGTGTTGCTGTCCGTCCCAATTGATCACTCTGACAGAAGATATCGATTTCCAGAAGCTTCTCATTGATTTTGATATGCTATAGGCAAATTCCCATCTACTTAGTCAATTCTTAAGACCATTATATCAACACAACACTATGTGTTAAGCTACTTCTGCATGCTGTATGATAAATGGACAAACACTATACTGAAAAGAATGCAAGCAAAACCATACAGTTTTTTATTTATTTTGAACAGGATTGAACGAGCTGGTACTTGTGATGATAGAACTAGTCGTTATAACTATAAGCTTGACTCAGAGCGGAAGCAGATTAATTATAGAACCATCGCTTTCATTGGTATAAACTCTGAGAGGATCTATTAAAGTTATTATGTACCATAGCCTTCATAGAAATTTAGTGGTACTTAAAGAAGATCACCTTTGCGAGACAGAGCCGGCATACGAAAACCAAACAGACTTGATCCACCCTTAACCAGTTCGCTAGTAACACCGAGACTGACAATGTGATCATGTCGGTGTTATGTCAAGAAGGGCCCCTTGATCCGTGCAATTACAGTTTAATATGGTGGTAACCTTATCATCGGCTTAAATAGGCCTGTGTGGGTGGTGTGGTCTCCCAGGGCACGGGTCCAACGGGGAACCGGTAACAAGAACGACCACCCCCCTTCCCCATAAAATGTAACACCCAACCGCTGGAGCCGACCGAGGGCAGGCGAATTGGCAAGAGTGGTGTTAAACTTGTAATCACTCAACAAAACGGGTCACATGTACACTTTACGGTCTGAGGATGCCTCAGTGTCATATCCGGGCATCTAGAGGTACCAAATGTGTACTCCGACTCGCCTCTGGACCCCATATCTATTGCTTCACCGGAGCCCAGTTCCTTCTTGTCAGTACGTCACTGAACCTGATGCAATTATATAAAGGGTCGATTGAGGCTGCAGAAGCAGAGTGTATCAGCACATTAAGGTTTCTTGTCCTAGCACTATCTTGTATGAGTACAATTATAACTTGCACAAATGATTATCATAAATTAAGCCTGGATTTAGGTTTGTTCGAGCGACGCCCTCACTTTATAGCTGACCATTTACAACACATTCAATTCTCTCTGATCATGATTTTCTTATTATCATTTTTCCTGGGAGAGCTTAGAGTTTTGGCTACTCAACCTAATATTTGCACTCCTTGAGGTCAGTAGATGCCTGCGCAATTATCCAAGGCATAAAGTGGTCTAGAATTGCCCCGTGATTGGTTCCGATTTTCCAACAAAATGCAATCATTAAGCAACAAAATGAAGCATCTTATTTGTCTATGTGATAGTATATTGAAAACAATGCCATCCCACGTCGCACTTTGCCACCCTTCGCCGGTGAGCCTATACAGCTATAGGAAACCACTAGGCCTACGGATGATGATGGCCCTGGCCCCTTCACATATGAAATGGGCTATAGTCTGGTAACCAGACACATGTTCGGTTGTACCTTATATAGCACATGGTCGATTGTAGTTAATAGTTATTGCAATAATAGTTAATTCACATAAAATATTTTTTCTCTGTACGTTTTCCAGCCTTAAAGCTATTGAAATATAATTTGATAGCGCTTCGTCCGGTTTTTTTTAAATGCCAACCGTGTACGAAAGTATGGCCACCACAGACCCCATTCATTTTTAAATAATAGTTTTTCTTCTTTGACATCGAACAATGGTAGATTTCATATGGCGAATAGGAATACTTAGAAAGAAAGAATATGTAAATGTAATCCCCATCCCTTCTAACAGAGCGAAACACCGTCCATGAGATATAAATACAATTTATTACCAACAGACAGGTAAGAAAATTCTTCCATCATTTTTATTACTTTCAAAATATCGGTCAAACCATCCCCTCCCCCTCCCCCTCAACCCCCTCCCCAAGAAAAAATAGTCATTTTTCTTTTGGGCCCCTTAACAGTAGAGTATAGGGTCTCTACTTAACAGGAGTCTATAGTTAAGTCTTTTCCCCATGTATGTATACAGACGGCATAAAAAAATTACATACATGTACGTGTGGGTTGGTATACGCATATATTTCCTACCTCCATATTCTGCACCCCGGGAACGTTTAGAAACCCCAAGTCTATTCACAGCCTAGAAATTAGTGGCGCTAATATGTTGGGGAGTACACATAGTAAACGGAACAGCCAATTCCTGAGACGAACTTGAGTATCTGCTGTTCTCGTTCACGGTGCGAGTGTCGTGAGTGGAACGTTCGGTGTACAGTAAACTTGATATAACTGTGGAGCGTTTAAGTTGCACCATCCTCTTTCGAACACACGCAAACCTATTATATTAGTTGTACGAACTGTTGGAATTAACTAAGTTTGGGGACCAGTAGCTGGATATTAGCCGTTCCTGTAAATAATCATTCGGCTCTGCCTGATTTACCGCGGTCTGTATTGCAGGTATACTGAACGTGGAAGCCTATTCAAACGGATAAAGTTTTGCTGCCTTTTGAGAATAAGTTCACGAGCAGTGCAGGTCAGTCTAAAAGTACCGGTCACTTTCAGTTTGTTCTGCATCATCTAGCGCAAGACGTATAAATGTTACTCATCTATTCTCATCGATTGTGAAACCACTTTCTTGCCGGTAACGTTTTCCGATAAAGCGATTCAACATTGTTATAAAAAGAGGATTACAGACTTCTTCTGAAGCGAAAGACAGATTATGACTGAAATCTTATTTGAAATGGTAACCATTCCTTTCTCGGTTACTAGGCTAGGGCTTATCAGCAAGACGCATTGTCTGACTCCTGGGAAACTATTCTGGGAGCCTAGCCAAGATTTGTAACCTGTTGTTAGTATATACTGGACATAACCAAGGCAATAGCAAATTAGTGTACAAACTTTAAACTGCAGTCGAAGTGGCGTAAACTGACTTTCGTGTTGGTGATTATAAGCCCTATTAGCGCAAGTGAAGATTTGACGGCATTAACATTGAAACATGTCAGGTACTGAAATAATTTCTCATATTTGGCCAACTTGTCACATTCAGACATGCCTGGCTTTACAGTTACAATTACTGAAATTAGAGTTAATTGGACAATTAATAATTACCTTGCACTTTTAGCTAAAATATTAATCAATTTCTAAACTTGGTATTCATTGAAATAAATTGCAGTTTATTGTCAGTCTTGAATTATTTCTAGACAAAGTTTTCATCTAGCCTCTGAGTGGGAATATGGCCTCAAGTCGCATCAAGAAAGGCTCAAAGACGAGGAACAATTCTTCAAAAATGAAGGAGTTACCTCCACCACAGCCACAAGGAGAGAGAAAGTACAAATTGCAAGAATTTGAATTGCTTTCCACAGTTGGTAAGTGTTTGCTTGTTTGCATACTTGTTTCAATAAGGTTTACCAGGAGTCCATACATGTCTAGGCCATATATCTTCTTGGATACAGAACTTATTTGGCCTATGTCTGGCATCAGAATGCATTGGCAATGGTGTCTTTTCTATCATTTTACAATACATACAAACCTTTTTCAGTATTTTAAGCACTCTAACAGGTCCATCTGTAAACTATTTCAGTGCACTGCATATAGTTTGAAATGATCACTGTCATTGTTCATGAAGAAAATGTTTCCCTATATGTAACCAACAACAACTCAACTTTTCAACTTCCTGGACATCTTTGTAATGAAAGCAGTGGGAGAGGTATGGGAAATGTTGTTGGAAGGAAGGTCACATAGAATGCCATGGATGCTAAATCACCTTGCTTGTAGAAAAGCTTTGGCTAACCTACTTTCCAGTCAGTTGCCAAGTAAACAATTGTTCTGGAAGAATTGCAATCAGACACAGAAGACCATTCACCTCCACATATTGTTCCCTTTCAGCCATATGCACCAGCTTGCTGTAAATTTAATCAAGCTAAGATGAGTGCACTTAAAAAGAAATACAAATGAAACAAACCAACTAAGCTTACAAAACCACAAATTGATAACAGTGCGTCACGGTAACAGGGTAACATGGAGGTTGGAGTTTTCACAGGACGGGTAATTTCTTGCATACTTGGTTGTATCATTTTTGGTTTCCATGCCAAAGGTTCAGTAACTTTTGCAATGGTGCTGGTGTGTGTATGGGAAGCAGGACATTTCGCCCAACTGCCATTTCGCCCAACCTTACCATTTCGCCCAACCAGCCTGGTCATTTCGCCCAACCAGCCTGGTCATTTCGCCCAACCAGCCTGGTCATTTCGCCCAACCAGCCTGGTCATTTCGCCCAACCAGTCTGGTCATTTCGCCCAACCTTGATTAAATATGATATTTCAAAAGGAAACGTTCGGGAATTGTTAACGTTACAGGATACGAACCGAATATTAAGGAATCTTGAGGATTGATCAGTGTGTTAGGGGTTAGGTTTGATAGTAAACGTTCGAATATTAAGGAAACTTGAAGTCCTTTACTTTGTATAACTTTAGTAAGGAAACGTTCGGGAATTTTTAACGTTACAGGATACGAACCGAATATTAAGGAAACTTGAGGATTGATCAGTGTGTTAGGGGTTAGGTTTGATAGTAAACGTTCAAATATTAAGGAATATTAAGGAAACTTGAAGTCCTTTACTTTGTATAACTTTAGTAAGGAAACGTTCGGGAATTTTTAACGTTACAGGATACGAACCGAATATTAAGGAAACTTGAGGATTGATCAGTGTGTTAGGGGTTAGGTTTGATAGTAAACGTTCGAATATTAAGGAATATTAAGGAAACTTGAAGTCCTTTACTTTGTATAACTTTAGTAAGGAAACGTTCGGGAATTTTTAACGTTACAGGATACGAACCGAATATTAAGGAATCTTGAGGATTGATCAGTGTGTTAGGGGTTAGGTTTGATAGTAAACGTTCGAATATTAAGGAACCTTGAAGTCCTTTACTTTGTATAACTTTAGTAAGGAAACGTTCGGGAATTTTTAACGTTACAGGATACGAACCGAATATTAAGGAATCTTGAGGATGGATCAGTGTTTTAGGGGTTAGGTTTGATAGGTTTGATATAGTAAACGTTCGGGAATTGTTAACGTTACGGGATACGAACCGAGTATTAAGGAAACTTGAAGTCGTGGTTAAATTGATTACATATGTGATTACATATGTGGTTACATTGATAAAGTGGTTACATTGATTAAATATAGTAATTCAATATTACGGACGGGTTTTATATATTTTTTTTCAATTTAATAAGGAAACGTTCGGGAATTGATAGTCAGTAGGATGGATCAGTGTTTTAGGGGTTAGGTTTGATAGGTTTTTATGAAGACCGATTCCCCTGTGTTTGTATAATAATATAACTCCCAGTGCTGTATGTGTAAACGCCTAAAGTAGTGTAATCCTCCCATTATACCCGAAATAACTGCTCAGACTCCGATCGATATCGAGCGGACCTTACTTTTTTATTTACCTATTACGAAGTAACCTAACCCAAAATAAATCAAATTGAACTAGTGGAATAGAAAAAATAATATTATTCTGACTGAATATTAGTAAAAATAAGGTTGGGCGAAATGACCAACACGGTTGGGCGAAATGACCAAGCTGGTTGGGCGAAATGACTATGATGGTTGGGCGAAATGACCATGCTGGTTGGGCGAAATGACCAGGCTGGTTGGGCGAAATGACCAGGCTGGTTGGGCGAAATGGCAGTTGGGCGAAATGGTTGTTGGGCGAAGTGACTAGAAAGCTGTGTATGCATGTGTGTGTATGTGACTGCTAGCTTGTACACACAATATCTATAAACAACCACAAGTTGAATCAACTTGGTAGGTAGGTACCTCATGATGAGTAGATGAGCTCTATTGTTTGTGGTTACCTTCTGAGGTATATTGATGAGTAGGCAGGGCTTAACATAACATTTTTAAAAATGTCAGTAACTCTCAACCTTATGTCCAATTTAGTTCATACATGGTATGGTGATGTAACTACATGATAGGTACATGTTCTTTTCAACAACTTTTTCCTCGTTAATATTCATTAGTGGGTTGGTCTTAGCAGGAAGTTGTTAAAAACAGCTTGTTTACACAATACCTCAACAATAACAACTTGAATCAATGTCATTCTAGGTAAGTAGATGCCCATGATGTAGAGGTGACCTATATTTTTTTGTAGTTTCCATCTCATGAATATTAATGAATGGGCTGGGCCTAATGTAGAATTCTTAAAATGTCAATATCTCTTCAACAGTATGCCCGATTTAGTTCATACTTGGTATGGTGATGTAACTATATAGTAAGTATTCGCTCTTTCCAACAACAACAACAACAACTTAAGACTAGTGTTGCGCCGATATCACCAATATCGGTTTTGGCCGATATCCGATATTATCATCCCAATATCGGTCCGATACCGATACGATACCGATATTTTTTAACAGACAAAATAAAGGCAAAATCGTACTTTTAGTCATGCATACATTCACAAATAAATCTTCAAGTAAACAACAAAATATGGTGTTTTGTTTTCCTTTTGTCCTAAGTGGAAAAGAATGACTCTTTTCCTGGTTTTCAAAAAGAAAATGGTTATTGAAATCCAACCGGAATCTTTTTCACTGCAGCGCTGCACGATAAAATGGACGCAATAAATGTGAGCCTGAACATCGTAAAGACCTACAAGTAGCTACAGTGTTAACGTATACTTGCAAAATTGCATCTTAATTAGGTTACGAACTGTCGATCACAATGTAAAAGTTATAATTTATTGAGTTTATACTCAATGTACAACTTATTCCCTTGACCGTATAGAAAAAAAAAACTGAAAATCTGTAGAGAAATGACCAATTGTGTACGGAAAGTAAGGTGGTACACCTTTCAAATATTACGAAAGATTGAGCAAAACACTTTCGAAAAATTCACGCAAAACTGGCATATCGTACTAAATGCAACTAATGTCATGTAAACAAGGCTCTAGTGCATCAATTTGTGAATATACCGTAAGACCACATCTGTTGTTAAGCGGGGGGAAAAGAAAGTATTTTCTAGAATTTCCAAAAATACGGAAAAAATTATATCCTACCATAGTTAAGTGTATAGCAAATAGCCTAACCACCTCGGCGGTTACGGATCTCACGTAACTAAAAATTTCCCTGGCAACGTGCCAAAAAATGTTAACAAGCAGGTGTTACACAGGGGATGAGCTTACAGTTGTTTGGGAAGGTACCTGGGAAAATTCGCAGCACATTTACCGTGGTAGTTGGGTATAGGGTTAAACGCTGCAGTTGTAAAAATGTACGCATAGTGCACGCTAATCATTGTTAGGCAGTCTAGAAACAGGGCTTTGCTGAACGTTGTTTGTTTCATATTATCGGAAGTTTTGTAAGTTGCGCTTTTTAAAGATTGAAAAACAGATTAAATCTCTTTTCATTTTATAACATAATATAGCTACTCTAACTTGTCATTTCAAAATTTTCATCAGTTTCGTGACAATTTAAATAAAAAAAGTTGTCAGTATTTTGCATCCTCAACTGCGAATTTTTCATCGCCAGACATGCAAAAAATGCCAAAATTTTTCGGGGCTTTCGCCCCCAGGATCCCCACGAGGGGTTCTACCCCATGACCCCACCAAGGCCCTAAGGCGGGCCCCTGGACACCACGCCTTTATGCTCGCAAGCTACGCGTGCTCGGCGTGTTCGCTGGGCGAACACCGGCGGGAAATCGGCAGTGTGTTCGCGGGAAATTGAACAGGTTTTCCAACACTGCTGAACTGTGCAGTTATGCATCATGTTCAAGGTTTTCACGAGGCCTTTGAGAAAATGAATGGTTAGTACAGTGTATATATGCTGCACTAATGCTGTGTGTAGGCCAAGGTTCACGAAGGTCATTGGTTATATTCGCGCGCTGTAGACGTGTTTTTAGAGGTTACGGAGGGTCAGGTTTCCATGGATATTAATCGAAAATGAATCTGAGTTTAACTGACGCTTATGAAATGAATCGTCTTGGGCAGATTAACAAATCATTGCAAGTATAAAGAAGTAGCTCTGCTGTTAAAAAGAAAAGTTCAATATCGGTTTGCTGTTATCGGCAATTAGGCAAAATTTTACCGATATGCTGCCGATATTGCAAATATCGGCCGTTACCGATATTGAAAACGATTATCGTAGCAACACTACTTAAGACCTCGTTAATATTCATGAGTTGTTGGGGCTTAATGGGAAATAGTCAAAACAGCTCTTGTAAACACCATATATCTCATCAACCACAAGTTGAATCAATGTCATACTTGGTAGGTAGATGCCCATGATTGAAATTGGTAGAGGTCAACAAGTGTCAAAGTCTGAAACCTTTTAAACATGATAAATCCAAAATTAAAGCTACAATAAATCTGTCACTTCTCCAATGGCATGATATTCCTTGGTGAGGGGTTTGGTCAAGGTCAGTTCAGTTTTGTGATGGGGCTCCACAAGTCTTTAATAGAACATACAGTCATCCAGTAAAGTTCAAGGAAAGTTGATATGTAGTATTGCTTTAAGCACACTCTAGCAGCATTATCCAGTTTCACCTGCTGAGATTCAAGGGGTCAACAGGTTATCTCAAATGATGGCAAAATTGGCTCAAGGGATCAAAAGGTTATCTCAATTGGTCTCAAATTCATAATTTGTTGTGTGATTTATTCCAGATGAATGTGCACCATCAAAATATTTCCCAGTGCAATTAAACAATCTCATATAGAACACTCAGTATATTAACAAATCTTAAAGGGATTTGCATTAGGAACTGGAATGAAAATTCATTACTGTAAAATCCTTACCAGTGAATTAAATAGATGATACCTTCTCAGCATGATAACTGGTTCACGATACCTTTCTTTGTATGTTGCCATATTAGTCAGTAGACAATCCTCTTCATATTGGTGTGCACAAGTTCATGTTTATTAACATGTATGGCTAACCACACTATGAATATGTTTAGGCATTGTAACCACTAAACGTTTAGTTTTCTGGTTATACTATGTCACTAAATAGACTTTGTCAATATGATAGCTGATTCCTGTTGCATATATCTTAAATGTTACTGCATTAGTCAATATTTTAGATAATCCTCTTCATTTTGTTGTGCACAAATTCATGTATATATTAACATGTATGGCTTACCACACTTGAATATATATACGCATCGGAACCACATTTGTTTTTTTCGTTTTCTGGTTCCAACTGGCAACTATGCAGCACTTGTGCAGGGTTTCAGGACTGAAACTGTACAGTTTTATCTAATACAGCCAATCACAGTTCATAGATTTGCATGTGCCCAGAATGGGCTCCAATCTTTAACAGAAAACAGTCGTGCGGAGGGAGGGGGGGGGGGGGAGTCAGTCATAGGACTATTAATTAGTCTTCTTGATTAAAGAGTATCCACTTAACGAAGGGTGAGTTGAGTTTAGTATGGAAGTTCTAAGTACAAGAAAGCATTTTGATTTGATGTTTAGCATATTTAGGGACCATTTTAAGAAAACTCCCATGTAGTCTCCTATGTTCACATTTATTCTTCTCCTATGTGCAAGTTCAATATTTAAACGAAGTTCCATTTTTTGAAAATGAACAGTTTTATGCATTTCCTTTTTCGAAATGAAAGGAATCACTTCACAAAGGTTGCTGCAGTGGGTCTGAGGGTTACATTATTATGTAAAATTAAAAAATTAATTTTATTTATCTCAAGATTCATCATATGATTGAAATGGTCAAAAGAAATCTTTGCCAGAAATTGTAGAATTGGGGTGACCTGTGACCTCAGAGTTACAGGTCATGCACTTAACTGTGCAAGCTAGCTGATTTACCCAGAAGATTTTACATCTTCTGAATGAAAGTTTGCTATCATTAATAACTCAGTGGCAAAAAGAACCTTCGCAAAATAGAGAAATCTGGCTCCTTTGCCATCATTACTAGATTAAACTATGGTGCAGCAAAGTTGGTGTTCATAGAGCTTTCATTTGAATTCTTTGAACTGGAGTGTAAATTCTGTGTGGAGTAAATTAAACAGTGATTGTATCAAGGAGCTGCTCCCTGATTGTATACTGTAGTACTTTACCACAGAAAAAGGAATGTTGGCCCTTTCTAGCACAAACAAACTGAACTACAACCTCAGTTTCTGGGGAATCTTGTCATATTTTATTTATATATTTTTTTTATGTGAATGATTTGTGAGGCTTTGTAGGGTGATAAAACTGAAAGGTCATGAACAGCACAGCAAAATTGACTATTAAAATATGTCTGCCATGGGATTAAATGTTGGGTGAATGGAAACATGTTGAAATGCAGGAAGAATTTGTTTTCATGCAATCGGTGTAGGAGTCTACCTGTATAATTACCTGGTGTGTCAATAAATGACAAGCTTTGCGAAAACCTCTTCAATTATAATAAATTTTCTTTAAACTGTTAACTGTTTGGAATGTTTGTTGGTTCGGTGTGTAAATATGTATAATTATATATAATTAACATATTACCAGCAATGAAAAGAAGGACTTAAATGCATGACCCATACACACCCTGTTTAGCACTCTATCTAGACCTTACAAATTATTTGATTTGTAGCAACTAGCAATGACAACTGTCATTGACGTACATTGATATAATAAGTTGTTACTTAGTAATGATTTTACAGGTAATCTTGACTGTAAATGTACAACAGTAAGATCATTGCATAAGTAAGTCACTGCAATGAAGTATAGTTTGTATTGCCATCAGTACTGTACTGTTTATCATTCATCTGAAAGCATCAATTGGTTTCAATAGGGAATAACTTTAACAGATTGCATTTATAGTTTGAGATTCGTGAATGGTGTTTACAACGTTCTGAAACTACTAAAACGCTTCATGTATTAAACACTGTTACGTACTTATACTGTGCAATTATGCAACACTGCGATCATTTTGTAAGGTACTCCTTGCTTCTATCAGACCTCCCAGCAAAACCTTTAAAGAACCTTATTCAAAACAGCTCTTTATTTTTCAAAAATACTCTTTAAAACCTTTAGAAACCTTTATTTTATTTTAAGTTAAAAGAACATATTTTAAAGATTTAGTTTTTACTTTTGAGTAGAAATGTTGTATTCAGTCATGCTATAACCATTGGCGATTAAGTTATTGTGGACAGCCAGGCACGATTCATGCCTTGATACAAAACAGACTCACAAACAACAGTAAATGTAAGTCACATATTTAAATAAGGACCACTGATGCTGTTAAAATGGGCATACAAATTACGAATTAACATCATTTTGGACTTTTACAAACCTATATTTTTATGTTTGAAGCCTTTAAAATCCTTTATTTCTTCATATACAACCTTTAAAAAAAACCTTTATTTTGTTGAAGAGTCGCTGGGAGGTATGTACTATACAAACATCTTGTATTATTCCCTGGCTAATATAAGTGCACTAGTTTTCATCATTCACTTAATAATTATCCATTTAAGTATTAGTAATATTCTGACAGCAGCTGAAAATTGGTTGGAAGCATCAACTCATTTATATCTTTATATGTCAAGTTTACCACACTGATATTGTATTGCAGGTGATCATTTTTCATGACCCCTAACGCCCCTCCCCCCACCCCACTTGTGGAAAAAGTGAAATCTCATGAAATGAAAATATTTTATGAGACTACAAAGTTCTGTGTTGTTGTGTTTAGTTATAAATATGCAACAATAACTGCAACTTTGCAATAGATGTTAAACCCAAATTTAGACATTCCAGTAGTAAAGGAATTTAGTATTTATTTACTTTCCGGTCAATTTCTAAGTCAGTACTTTTAGTCTTGTACTGTACGACTCGCAGTGAATTTGATGAACAGTTGAGATGGATCCATTGAACATAGTAGGGGCAGAGGGAGGGATCGCACAACACAATGAGAGCAACATTTGTGGGGGAAGAGGAAGGAGGGGGGAGGATGGGGGTGCACAGAATGTGGGTAATGGTAGCACTGAATGTGAAGTCATGTAGGCTTGGGATCCAGCTGAAGCTAAATTGTGGTCTTCATTGTTTCCAGATTTTATATTGGCTTAAAAAATTAGCAGAAGAGTGGAGTTGGACGTAAGTAAAATTATACCCAGTTGAAGTCATTTGGGTCGGGTATCTTCCTGCCTACTTTTCTTTGGACACGGCAGATTTTATTCAGAGGGGAACCAATTGGGCATAGAACATGGCCCTCCCTCTTGGCGATGCTACTGGATGAACCTCACATATGAAACTTGATGCAAGTTACTGTTGTAGTTGGTGACAGATATTTTACTGTAGACTAAAAATGTGTATTCTAAACAGTTAGTCTAAAGTAAACAAAGGTGGGGACATGTGGAAGGAAGCACATACTTCACACATCATATACATATGTGAAGTTAAATTTGTATAGGAAATAATTCAGACTTGAGTGTTTCTTTTTAAGTGTATGTGTATGTTTTTTCAACTCCTCAACTACCTTTTATCTAGTGACAGTCATAATAGTGGATTGATTCAAGCATGTCATTGGGGTATGAAGGGCTTCAATGAGTATCTATAGGGCAATGACTGTATTCAACTAAGTTAACAACACTGATACACTGTATGAAGCCAAAGTTGGACACTAGGTCATTATTTTCCAAATGGTAATTGTTCTATGTATTTGGGTTTAGGTACCTTGCTGAGGAACCTATGCAGTCTGGTTGGCATGTGTATGTGTGTGTGTTTGCATGCGTGAGTCCGTGCGTCTGTGACACTTGCTTGGTTCAGCAACAACGCACTAAACCCTTGGTTTTCAACCTTTTTTCGATCACGAGCCCAATTCGTCTTCCAAGCCGTCCTCGCGAGCCCATACCCTACCCTGCAAAGTTATCAACTTCATAAAATCAATTTCACAGCGTTTATTAGTGTATTCTTGACACAAGTGACCCGGGAACTCAATCAGAGCTATATGTATGTTCCTCCGTGATCAGATGACAGGTACTGCCCAATTAGAGCCTATCTCAAAGATTTCTTGCAACCCTCAATGGTACACTGGTTTCATAAGAAATGTGTGACCGTTATCACTATCAGAATAATGCAGAAAAATGGAGATGAACAATGCAATAAAAAAGCAGAAAAACCGTTTGACGTGTGCATATGAGGCCCAGTAGTATTAAAGGAGATATATTTCGAATCGGTGAGGTAATTTCTATTTATTGAAAACAAATTAAGAAATAAAGAGAACGTAATAATACTTTGTGTATTGACAATAGAACGGGAGAACTGATAGAAGTGTCGGACTGTATAGATATCACGCTGTATAAGTTATTCCAATTAGGCTTCCACACATCATAACCTTGGTAAATACGTAATACGTAGTGTGCAGTGGTTGGTGGGAGTCACCGAATTCTCTTATACTAGTCTTATAGGGTTAGGGTTGAGTAAATTTTACCCGTTGTACAAGGTTTCATCGAAGAGGCTTCCTAAGAAACATCATCATGTGCCTTCGCCACCAGCCCCCAAAAATGCCACAATTTTTAATCATTACTGGGGCAATGTTCGCGAGCCCACAAAATCGGCTTCGCGGGCCCAAATGGGCCCGCGAGCCCAAGGTTGAAAACCACTGCACTAAACGGAGTGATGGATATTTGTCGTACTTGCTATGTAGATGCATTATAGTGAGAAGGTGAGTCCACTGTCCTATCATTTTTTGCATAGGTTATGGGGTCAAATGTAAAAATCTTTACATTGCAATAACTCTGCAACCTTAAAGGAGATATAAAACCTGGAGTTTTGCAGTGACCTTATAGTAGAGACTAATATTCTTACACCCTCTGTGAAATAACTAGTCAAAACTATCTCTCCCCAAATTTCAAGGAATTTTCTAATTATTCTTTCAAACCTACTCTGTTGGCATCCATTATGTAACAAGGGCGCTTCAAAAATGACATCAGCGAGCCTCATCATAAGTTAAGCAATTCCCCTCTCTGCATATGAATTGTACACTTGCTCTCTGAGATTGTTCAGAAGTTGATGCAAAATGACCGTCCGGAGTGCCAAGCATCTGGTTGTGTAAACAGGAGAGGGGAGGAAGCAGCAGGGAAGAAAAAACGTTATTATGTTATTCCTGATGGGAAAAGGTTTCCAGAGAAAAGAGAACGTACAAAGGCCTGCACAAAAGCACCAGGCTTGCCCCTCCGTCCGTA
The DNA here is from genome assembly GCF_037975245.1 of Apostichopus japonicus. Taxonomy (NCBI): domain Eukaryota; kingdom Metazoa; phylum Echinodermata; class Holothuroidea; order Aspidochirotida; family Stichopodidae; genus Apostichopus; species Apostichopus japonicus. The sequence goes on along the minus strand of NC_092570.1, from coordinate 12,310,075 downwards.
GAAATGTTACTAGTGTTGGCAGTACTAGCATCATATAGTAACTGCCAATGTCGGGCACAGATGCGGTCTGTTTAGCAAGCTCTAGGTCTCATTGTCTCAGTTCCTCCACTGTGTATCCTGGCTCATTTGATAGCACTCAGTTCCAAATGCATCCATGTTCTAGTTTTGTCAAATATTCCCAAGCTCGGAATGTGACCTGATGTGACCAAACCAACTATTGCCTAGATTCATATATTCCTTATTGTGCCAGCAGCACATCTAACTTGTTGGTTACCTCACAGTTATTTTTACAACAGACACAGACTTGCAATTAACTATGACAATGTTTGAACATGCCAAAGCATGCTGCAATCATTTCATTGCATACATAACTTCAGTTAGCTGGCAACAAGCTAATAAATGACTGAATAACTCTCTTTAGCCGAGAGCCTAAAATACAAATTTGACTTGGACCATAAATTAATACAGGTAGACCTGATTAATACAGGTAGACACTGTACTTGTTTCTGTTATGGAAAGTTACTGTAAGGCCTAGGCCAAGTACTGATGCTTTGAAACGTACAGTAGCAAACCTTGGTCTTAATATGCAATCTAAGTAATGTACAGTATCAGCAAATGAACAGTACTTTGTGTTTCTATATTAGGCATTTGCTGTAGACATAAACCAACAGCATGAAAAATGTTATTTTATTTATTTATTTATTCATATTTCTTTTTTTGTGTTGTGTTTGCTTCTAAAACTTAATCTTCCGGTTAATATTAAATTATGTATTTAGTAAAATCATTTTGCATCCTATTTGTCAATGATTGTTGAATTTGAAACCAGTTCTATAACATACAGTACTACAGAGTTACAGTGTGAGTCAAGGAATATTGAGCATGTTGTGTTGGCATTTGGTTTTCACTGTCTCCAGCTATGTGTCCTGCTATGTGTCTTTGTTTGCATCCTTACTCTCTTGCAATTGAAATGGGGACAACTATCTATGATAGGAGGAAAGGCGCCCTTCTGTCATCAATGACCTACTTTGCTCCTCTGTAGTGTCTTATATATTATGTTCACATCGCTGTCTAAACATTCCAACTAAATTTAGATTTTTCACTGTATTATGTATTATTAAGGTTGGGTAGACATTACCAAGAGGCCTGCAAAAAAAATATTATGGGCTATACTGCTTGCACTAGCTTCCCAGAAGTGTGGTTTAGGTTATCAGGGTCATGTGAACAGTTTAAGTCTAGGGATATGAGGAGGAGAAGGAGGAGGTGAGGAAGTGTATGAAAAAACTCATTTACAGTACAGCACATTAAAAGAATGGTGATTATTGTACAACCTTCAGCAGCCTTTCACTTTTGAGTTTCAAATATCATTGACAAGTCTATGTCAATAGACTAACATCCAACAACACACTGTTCATTAAGATTGACCTAAACTTTATTTTTGTAGCTAATGCCAAGTAGGATGTTCAAAATTTGATTGGCAATAAAATATGGGAGAAGATCTTGGTTTGATCACTTGTAATCCATGCTTTTTGAGCAATCCTTTGTAATCCTTTTGAGCAATCCTTTGGTTTGGTAAAATTGCCACAAATATTTGACTCAATAAGTTGCATGTTAGCGTAGAGATGTTTGAGAATCAATGGTCCTTATCAACAAAACTATTTGACATGATATACTTACATCCTGGTTCGTGAATAATAGCAATTAAGGTCACTTTAGGTTTTTCGAGTGTTCCCAGTTCCTTGAGCAGTATTTTTTATTGTGTTTGCATAGTGATCAGGTTGATGGGAAAATAAATAAAAGTCAATACAAAAAAAGTCACTACAAATTGTTCATTTGTAATAGTGCTGTTTATTTTTAGAATTTGAAACACTTGTGGCTTACCGTTTGTGCAGCCTACGTGCTTTTAGCCAAGGACAGTGATGACTGGAATTATTTACTTCGCTTCCTTGCTTACCTGTCTCCACACAACTTCAGCTATTTAGCATTTCTGTATCTAGAGTGATTTGGTATCCTTTAATCACTGCACACCCTCAGTGACTGGTCACTCCCTGTCAATGACCCTCCTTCTACCACCCAAAGTCTGGAAGTGTGCTTATATTTGTAGAGAATCTTTATCTCGTTGAATCACTTGAATCTGTAACCATCTGAAGCAGGATTTTTATTCTTTCCAGTACAACACACCTTTCTGGTTTGAATATAATGGTTGCAAACTTTAATTAACAACTTTTTTATTAATATGTTTTAATGTGAAAATTTCAGCAAGGTTCATGTGCTGAAAAAGAGTTATTTTACAGTTTTACACATGTATAGGTATTAGCTGCTCTATACATGAAATATTGATAGACTTGTCATAAAACGATGATAATAATAATCACCAACCCATTTTCTATGTTTTTTCTTTGATGGTTCAAATTACTTGAAGTTAACTTTTGGTTAAATTCTTCCATGGTCTGTTCAGCAATATGTACAGTAAGCTGCATACAATGTTACAATAAAGTGATGTAATTTGCACTGGGGTTACCGTGGATAGAGTAATAAGTTGCAATTGTTCAAATTATCAATTGAATTTGACAGTGCTGTTATTGTAAATGTTACAGATTAAAAGGTGGCAGCACCCCAAATAAAAAAGAAATATATAAAAAGTTTATAGGTGAACAAATTTAAAGTAAAATAGTCAGCTACAAAATTCACAAACTTAGCCTACCGGGTATATCAGCAATGTAACTACCTTCTACCTCAACATATGTACTCTTTACAGGGGCGTAGCCAGGGGGGGGGGGCAAAGGGGGCGACCGCCCCCCTTGAGCATATTTTTTTTGTATGTTTTTATGATATCACTAGTAATTTCAAGCTTAGATGCAACTTACAAGGCCTGGGAAGTGCCATTTCCAGGCATTTTCAGCCAAAATGTTCTTGTACACGTAGCGCCAACTCATGGTTGCGCTACGCTTAGATAGTTTTCAATGCAGAATCTACGGCTCTGATAGTTTGCCTACAGGTTCACCCCTCCCTTACCAAATTCCTGGCTACATGCCTGACTCTTTATTTACCACATGACTGTAGTGTCTGACATCTTTTACAGTAGAGCGCACCCCTCCCACCATCCTGCATGACATAGATTGTAATATGTTTGCTGCATAATTAACGAGCTGTTCAAAATTTGATCTGCAAAAGCATGATCATTTTCAAGAACATTAAGATTAGAAAATGTTTGTAGTTCTGCTGACGTACTGAAATTTCATGAAAATATGTTTTTTGTAAGTTGCAAAAGATCACACAATTTGCATTTAAGCAGCCACACTTCTAAAAGGGTATTCCCCTTCCCTTATATCCTTCAGCCAGACTGGCAGTTTATAACTGCAACAAGCCAATCTCTCCTTCCCCACCGCCCCCACAGCCCCCACCGCCCCCTCCCCCTGCCCCCCCAAATTACTAAATGAGGATAATGTTTCTCATTGTTCACAAGTTAACATCAATGCAATTACAAATACAGCACTCACTGGGAGTTCAATAAACACTGCAAACTGTTTAGCAATTCTTTTTAGCAAACTTAAGCAAAAGGAAACTAATCTACCTACAGCTATATCACTTCCTAACTATAAAGTTGGCAAGACTATATATGTTACAGTATGTCTTTTTGCAGGGTGTTAGGGGAGATGTTCTGTTGGATCTGTTTATGGTTGCTAAGGTACCTGGAAACATAGCTGGGATTGTTATCAAATGAGTAGCCTCTGTTGTTCTTATTGACTGACTGCATTTAGACAGAGACAGCTCAGTATACAGTTACAGCATTCTCATTCAGTTACCCACAAAGTCAGGACAAACACATGATATACAACTTGCATTCCAAGATCATTAGTGTCAAACAATATGCTAGCTTGAATGTGAAGTAATGGTCACCTGGATTCAAAGTTGAACAATCCATTTTACTGTTGTTCTCTAAGACCATGGCTCCACTGAGATAATTTAATTTCATTACATCACCCATTGTAATAGTTTGTTGTATAGTATTTTGTCACAATAGAAATTTAACAATTCAAAAAAATTCTCTGACATTTTCTGACAAGTCTATTAATGTAGCTATGTATACCTAAGACTGTAATTTAACAACTTCATTACAGCAGATGAACATTGCTGTAAGTTGTTTTAACCACCAAGTTAGCCTAAACCACTACAGTATTTTCAAATGAGGAAGGTGTGCATTACTGGGACTAATAGTAATCATTCTTTAAATTATAGGAAGAGGAATACCTGTTGTGATAATTTGATAACTGTGGGCTGTTGTATCTTCTATTGGTATGGTATGAGATTATATAGGCCTAATGTAACTGAGAATATCGGCATATATAGGCACTCATATCGTCCCTTGTTTCACGTACTGACGAATGTTAGAAAGTTATTTATCACGATCCAAATCAATTCACTGCTTTGCAACTGAATGTTTGATCACAAATAATACCTTTTAAGCAGTATCTATAGATTTATGTTACAGAAAACAAATTATAGTTTATAGACGTTTCAAATTTAAAGGATGTAGAACAATTTAAGGGCATATAAATGTTTTAAAAACATTCGTCACTACGTAAAACAAAATGAAATAATTTGCATATTCGTCAGTGCGTGAAACAAGGGACGATATGTGTGTATTTGACATTTGTACAGTCATGGATTGAACAACAGCATGTACAGTACAGTATATATGTTAATTCAACAAACTAGTTACACAGTATTCTTATTGTAGCATTGCTTTCATACACCAAATATATGCAAATGAGTCAACAATCTCTGTAACATATTAACATATATTCTTTTATAGTGTGAGAAAATTGTCTTCAATGGAGTCAGAGACCTAATGCATTTTATACACTGGGGCATGTATAGTCTTTGATGCACAGTAATCTCAGGGTATGAATGGGTTTATTGATGTCAGAAGAATGTCTAGGTCAGCTTGCTGACTATCATGATGGATGCCAGGATAATTTCTGTGAGATATGAGCAGGGGCAGATGTTTCAGAAAAGGGTTGATAAGTTCAAAGAGTATTAAACCCTACTAGGAGGATCAAAACTGCAAGTGGGGTGATACCCTCCAATAAACTATCAGACCAGGCACATAGGACAGCCACTACCTTACAAAAGGTATGCACCCTGTTATTTACAAAATCAGACTATGGTCATGCCCGAGGACCATATCCTGGAATCAAAATTGAATAGCCATCTGTGAATGAATGATGCCTGAGGCCTAGGAGTATACATATATATATTGTATCTCACTAGAGATCCAGCTTTCTCTAGATGCAGCATAGTTGTTTAACAGTTTTTCTGTTATTCCTATATATGTCGAAACACTGTGTAACATAGGATATACATACTAACAAGACACGTAGAAACAGACTGTGTGTTTCCAAGTGTGTTGTTAGTTGTATTTTGTTTTACCTTGTGGAAGGGTTTATACCCGAAACGTTGTAATTTAATAAATTTACATTTGCATTGTTTCAACCATGTTTTTGACCTCTATATATATACCAAGGACTGAACAAGGCATCTCCTTTGTGGCAAGCATTTGGCAAGCATTACCCTTGCAAGATGGTAAAAAAAGATGATACAAAGTTGTATCCTTTTCACTCAAGAATAGAATAAAATCTGTGATGTCAACTTTAATTCATAAGCAATGCAAGGATTTCAAACTTGATATGTCATAACCCTGAGAAGTTACAGAACCCCTGGAAACACACATTGAGACTTAAACATACACTAAAAGCTAGGGGAGAGGCAGGGCAGTAATATGACTTGCAAATCCCAAAACTTACTGGTTTGGATAGTTACTTCACTCCTCTCTTACCTGTCTCCCAACAACCTTAGCACCTTCGTTCTACCGTGTCTAGAATGAACTGGTAACCTTTTAACACTGCCCGCCTTCTATGACCGGCTCCTCCGGTCAATGCCCTGACAAGTTTCTCATTCTACCATCCAAAGTGCCAACATTGTGCATCAATCTTTTTTATCTTTTTCTTTGCATAAGCTTGATAATCTGTCTTAGGTCTCCTGTGAAAGGTAATTATGTAATGTCCTTGACTTTTAATGCACAACATTCAAAATTGCATTAGTGCCAAACTATAATATATATACACAGTAATATTCTTATGACACCTGCATTACTACTTCCCTTGTATCCCATAACAAGTTTGAGAAAAATACCATTCCATAAATACACATTTAAAAGATTTGTGCTCATTCAAGGAAAGGATTCTTACAAATCCCAACTGCTGTGTGTAACCAGTATGATTTCAAAGAAAGCTTTGGCTGTTTGCAATATGAACCTGTCCATGAAAAAGTGATCTAATACAAGCCATTATAAATAACTAAGGTCAGTGATAAATGCTGGTAGAGGACTGGAGGACCAGAAATACATTATCAGCACCACCCAATGACCACTACACAAGCGGTTGCACAGAGAGGTCACGATTTACCATAGCCATTGTAGCATAAGAAGGGAAAAGATCACATAACTGATCAGAGTGTATGCTACCAGGGAGTTGTTATGGAACTCCCTGATGCTACTAACCATGGTTTCAGTTCATATTTCACTCAAAATCTGTCCTGGAAGTAGGTGTTTGAGATGACAAACATTGGCTGGTAGCCTGGTCCTAACAGAACTGATTGGTAATATAAACTGACAGGCAAACTGTTTGCTTGAGATTTCTCAAAACTGTACTCAACCTACCTAGTAATAGTTTAGTATTGGTAGGTTTCTGATTTAATTAATCAGCATACATAACTAATGATGCTATTTAATCCTAAACATTTTGTTCATCAGCAACTTATCATATTATATGAGGTATAATTAAATTAGTGTACATTTGTAAAACATTACCACATATAATACTAATTTACTGGACTTTTAACACACAAATTAATTAAAATATTTAAGTTTGCAAATCATTTTGTTCATTAGCCAATCAGAATGATACAGCAACATACTGTACAGATGCAAAGAACATCTTTCCACATTTTCAACTTGTCATTGGGAAGGTAGAGGGAAATGGCTATGTGGCCAATATGTTTGTACTGTCATGCTGACCATCTAACAGAGAGCAGTCTGTGCCCGGTGGGAAATACATCAAGAAAGCAAAGCACAGTAGCTGACAGATTCACATCTATAGGTAAGACATAAGCACAGAAATATTTCCAAGAAACAAGTTTGTCTCCATTTTATTACCAATTCTGCAGGTGTATGTCCTCATGTGAAAGTTTTGAACAGTTTTGTCCAAAATTCTTGTGCAATTAAATCATAAGACACAATTTCTTGGCAGAATACCGATCAAACAAATTTGCAACTATGAGACAAATGACCTTGAAAATATCATTTCAATGATGTTCTCACATTGCTGCAACAATCTCAGATAGCAGTGATACATGATCTGCCAATGGGAGGGAATTATTAAACATTTATTAAACATTACAATAGTATAATTGAGACAGGCAGGTGTTAACCTTATCACCTGATGGAATTTGGTACCCCTCACCCAACATGTCAATTACAGTTTCAAGAAGATAAACCATTATGATCTAGGCAAGTACAAAAGCCTAAATACTTTGTCCCAGGAGATATCTTCAAAGTTTAAAATTCTGTAAATATTACAATACCAATGAAGTTTGATGGGATGTCAACTGAAAGCTCTCCATATTAAGCATCTGGCAACTTAAATTTAGTATCATTATGGAGGTTATCATGCTCTTCATACATTCAGAAAATTAAAATATTTATTCCTTGCCCAGATTAACATCATTCCCCCCCCCCCCCCCTCTTGGTAAAAGTTCTAACCCATATATTACCCCAAGTTCAATACTCCCATCCAGGGACATTTTTCCTAAGGGGAGCAAAGTTCTTTTGGCTGTAATAGGGTTTCTGAAAATACAACGTGATTCATACCTGCACAGGAATTAACAAATATGTTCTAATGGTGATGTCTCTGACATCCTAGAGAGCTGAGGGCTGTCAAGTGAGTGGCACAGATCACTGGTAAACTGCCCTTCTTATAGAGTCAGGGGGAAAGTACCCTAAGATAATACAACTTCCTGCGCAGCCCAAATAAGGAGTTAAATGGACCAGATGATAGGCTTACTAACTATTCAGAAACACCAACATACTTTATGTGTCAATACGTGTTTGACGATGAATTTCGGAAAACAAACTTCTGAAGTAGATTCAATGTTTCTTATTCTTAATATTCTCTGACCAGGTGGGTCTGACCAGGTGGGTTTAATGGAGAAAAGCTGTTGCAATCGAAAGAAAGAAATTTATATTCTGCTGCCCTTCTGGCGTGAAGGATTTGCCGTAAAATCACTGCTACCGCCCATATCAACATGTTTATTACACAAATTTAACCTATATATGCTCGTATCGTCCACTTTTTTGACCCAATTTCATGTAGGAAATGTCTGAAAACACCTGTTTATTCCTTGCATTGAAAGGAAATGACACAATTTCGCAAGCTACATCGGTAAGACCAAAAGAAAGATAAATAGGCCTACTATGCAAGAGAATGGACCTAATACAGGGTAGCAAACAGGCCTAACAGTCGTACAAACAAAACAGAGAGATTTGATTGGCACATGATCTGTTTGGGGACTCGTTAAAATATCTGGCAAATTTTATGCAGCTCAAAATGTTGAACAACAGATAACTCAATAAAAATAATGATTATTAATATGAAAATTGCATAGAACGGTGTTATTTTCACTGAGCTGTTAGTGCAGAAAGCTGGAAAAGTAAAAGTTAAAATTTGGCAAACATACTATGAGACTTTAAAGGTGAGTAATTTAATGGAGGTTTGTAGCACTCCAAATAATTACCAAACATCAACTAGAAACTCACATCTCAGTAGTATCTTGGAGGAGGAAAACTCTGAAATCAGTTATAAATGTCAGTAAATGTAAATTATGTAAAAGCTGTGCAATAATTATTGGTCTTTGCAGCATATTTGATGATATGGCAGCAGTAGAATCCTGCTCTGGTTTTTCCTTATATAGCAAGAACTGTACTGTTACTTTTAATTTGATAGCTTTTAATAGCCAGACAAAACAAGTGCAGGCATCAGACATAGCTGGCTGCTGTAAGTTATGAATGAAAGGATTTGAAGACAATGGGTCAATAGGTCCCTTGTGTAATAAATAGGTCCTTGTGTAATAAAATAACCTCACCCTATACTATTGATGGGAATTACTTAGGGCTTGAAATAAAGATCCATATGTGCATGTATTGTCATTATGTTCGACCCTCCAATGTTGTCCTCCCCTTTCCCTCCCTTTGCCATAATGTAACTGAGAAATGGGTCAAAACTTGTTACAGAGTAGTAACAATTTTGTTGCCTTGGGTTGACCTTGTTCGGCAAAATTTCTGCAATGTATTTACGTAGATGTACTAGTGAAATTGGTGAAAGCAAACCAATATCCAGGATAGCATTTAGTTAATTGTGATTTTCCACAACAACCAGGAAGGTTTAACTTGTAACACAGTTGGTCTGACATGTAAGCTGTATGGTGTTACTTTTGTACTGGGATATAATATTCATGTTTGAAAGGTGAGAGAAAATGTGTGTTATTAATGACAGGTTATTGTAAGGTTACCACTCTCTGCACAATGCAGTTTATTAGCTGCTGCTTTCAAGTATTCAAACAGTACAATATCAATGTCTTTTGATCATTACTTTTGAGTAACAGGTCTAAGAGTGTAACATCAAGTTTGGCAATTACAAACTCAGTTGGCAGGACCAGGAATAGTAGCATGTTACTATGTTGTTTGTGGATAGCTTTGTGTTTTATTTGCCTTCAAGACAATTTGGCAATCTAAACTTTCTCAAGTGGTTTCATCCATAGTAAATTGAACCTTCAGATATGAACACAACAGATAGGGTTTCTTTCCATTTAACCACGATAAAAACCAACTGGTTTTACAGGCTCTGGTAATCCACATTACTGATGACAGGTGGGGAAGATGTCCTAAACAAGGACGGTTACATCTCTATGTTCCGACGTCTCTATGTTCCGACGTCTCTATGTTCCGACGTCTCTATGTTCCGACGTCTCTATGTTCCGACAATTTTTTGGGACTCTAATTTTGTTTACCCAAATTGTTTCTGACTCAATTTTTTTTGGACCAAAATTTTTGACCAGCTTGTTTTCGGACCAACTTTTTTCGGACCCAAATTTGTTTTGACCAAACTGATTTTGGTCCCACAAAAATTGAGTACAAACAATTAAATTTCGGGTCACAAGCAATTTTTGGGTCATAACAAACTTTGGGCCCTTTTTTTTTGTGAAAAACTTTTGTGCGTCCCAAAAATTGTGTCCCCCAAAAAAGGTAGGTCAGAAAAAATGTTGGTCCAAAAAAATTGAGTCCCCCCAAAAAAATATTGGGTCCCAAAAAATTTGGGGCCCAAAAAGTTAAGTCCTCCAAAAGAATTTGGTCCGAAAAATGGGGGACTAAAAAGATTGAGTCTCCAAAAAAATTGGGTCCGAAAAAATTTTGGTCAAAAAAATTTCCCAAAAAATTGTCGGAACATAGAGACGTCGGAACATAGAGACGTCGGAACGTATGGATGTCACCCCATGGACAGTATAACAATTACTAAGAATCAGCGCTGTACAATAGTGTCATCAGAGAAAACCAAACTCTGTTGCCATGGAAACTTAAATTGAGCCAATAGAAATAGTGACATACAGCTAATGGACTTTTGTTACATGTTTGATGGTATCAGTGATGGTGTGTATCCCTTCTGCAGTAGTGGTTTGTAATACTCAGCAAGATCAAATTCCAAGCCAACACTCTTTAAACATAGAATAGACAGAGGGCTAATTAGACAGTTTAGAAGCAGCATTCCATACATATCTTTAACTTAGCCTGACCCTTTAGAGGATCTAGCCCAAGAAGAGCTTTTCTCAGTTATAGGCTTTTGTAGCTGTCAAATTGTTCAAACTTATAGTTTGTGTTAGCCATCTCAATTATCAAAAGTGCAATCCATACCAGCATCAATAATACAAATGTCTCCAGGGTCAATCTGGGAGTACCTATATGATGGAAATTATTACACTGAGATGCCAATGATAAAGTTAAAGGGGTGTTAAGAGAGAGGGGTGTGAAAGGATGAGGGAGGGGAAAGAGAGACTACAATGGACATCAATATATAACAAAGGCTATGATATGGATGGTTACGACACTTGCAATCATTGTAAGAATGCAACATTTTACATGCACAGATAAATCAGAACAACAATTAAACCTTCATAGCCTCTAACATGATATAATATATTGTCAATTAAATGTAATTATACATTAAAGCTGCCAATATAATCAAGATTACTTTATGATTGTTACTAACATCTCAATGTTTCCTCCCTATCAACAGAGGCCTACTCTCGCTTTTTCAGTGTTAACCAATTACTTTGATAGAAAGATGAGATCCCCCTCTTTTACACTCTGGGATTCATCCATGGGTTCTCTCATATTGTCACATCTATGTATTATCGTATGGTGTTATTACTGTAAGTGTTATTACTATGGTATTCATGATCATCCTTCTGGTAATTCTAACACTTTTGAATGTACTCATGCTTGTACATTCACTCACATGGCTGTATATGCACTGTCTTGTCTGCAATGCTGAGAACTTTCCAAAATGTAAAGCTCTGCCACACCCCTGTAAAAGTAGTTAATACAGTACATACTACTCACAGCTGTTTATATATCCCTCTGTTAGATCCATGTTGTTTGTGTGCCATAAGTTTAATCACATCTGAGACATTTAACTTTAAACTTATTTTTGTGTCAGATAATACTTATTTCAGCTTGATAGGAGTTGTCTGGTGGAAGATTTTGATACATTGTCCTCATTGTTCTTATTTTTCTCTTTCTAACCATGTGAAAATTGTCCCCATTCGACGTTTTCTTCTTGTAGAAATCTGGTTTTCAAATTTACCAGTTTCTCACCAAAAGCAACATTTGTTCAAACGCATCAATTTGGTGAATGACGTAGTGCAGGCAAATAGGCAAAACGAGCCACTTTAAGTTAGCACTCCCACTTCACATTGGAGATGGACAGTGCAACGTATAAACAACACAGTCTGCTGTTCGAACTTATCTTCTGTTACACAAAAATTACTGATTCACTACATATATTATGGCTTAACAATTTTTTAAAACTTATATAATTTATAAGAAATTTCGACAAAAATTCAGGAAGAAATTAATCTGTATTCAAAATGTTTTTTGTTGTGATTACTGTAGTAACTGTATGTAGAGTGGGTTATAACGCAATCTGCATTTGCGAAGATGACGTCACGTTCGTAACTTTTCAAAGTATATATTTTGAAACATCCATCCTAAACCATAAATAAATTGTTTCTCTGTCAAATGCAACATTAGCATTCTCATATTTTAAAAACATGTTTGGAAAATTATTTATCATTTTTTAAGGTAACTTCTAAGGCCTACCAGATAATACTTTTAAATAAGGAACTGTTTAGCATTATCAGTACTACTATCACAAGGTGTGAATACTGTATAAATTGGGGGCAGGTAAAGTGAATTCACATCACTGAGCATGAAATGTATCATCCCTCTTAACTCACAGCTGGCTGACATGCACTATGATTAATCACGGTCTTAGTTTTGGAAATACTTTATAGTTGGCAGACTCAGTAAGTCAGTTACAGGGAAAAGCAAAATGTCATCCATCACCATGGTAACATTGTATACTTTCTTTTGTTGGTAACATGGCAACAGTGTATGGATCTAGCTAGATTTACTTTGTTCCTCTGTTACCCCAGCTGTCTCCAGTCAACTACTTTCCTATCTACCTGAACTATATCTACCATTCAGAATGCATTAAGCTACACGAATATTCCTTCCGTGGGTGTTCATCCGACATTTTCAATCGCTTTCTTACATTTTGTTGAACGTCTAATTTGCAATATTTTATATTCCATGTTGTTAAATCAGTCCATGATGAGGTCACTATAATACTTTCAGAATGCACGATATAGGACATACCATGACATACTGTATATTGTAGAACATTGCACCAGTCACTTGATCAAGTTGAAAGTGTAGTGGATTTGGTAGAGAGTACAACCAACCTCCTGTATATTGTTGTATTGATCTCTTAAGGACAATTTTATTATACATGTACTAGGTTGTGACATCTACTGCATTTTTTCCCACATGTTCCCTTTGCTCTGGTTTAATATCAGCCTTTTGAAAGTATTGAATTTCATGCCTGTATGGAGACATTGTGAATTTGTGTTGAATTCACACCAATTTACTAGAGTACAGTACCATTGTTAAGTGATGCTTCACAACTGAAAATAGTTTTTGATTCAGCTTCAAAACACAAGCAGTGTTTAGCAAAATAGTTAAGGGTAGAAAGGTTTTCACAATGGCATCTAGAGCAACATCTGTGTGAAAAAATGAAGACCATAATAACTGTACTGTTTATCTGTCCAAACTGTGTCATAAGGAGGAGAGGTTCACTACTTTACTGTACTTAGAGTCTCTATCAGGTACAGTTCACATAAGTCTCATAGCAGGTGTGGTCCATACAAATTTATTAAAACATGCACAAGTAGTTTAAATCACTCTCAAGTATCCACATGTACAGTATTATCAAAGCAAGGCTTGACTATCTTGAAATCTACATGTTATGATTATCATGAGCATTATAAGTGTGGGTTTATGTATAAGTCTCTGCATCAGAACAAGCATGTTTTCACATGAGCCTCAATGTCAAAAGAACCATGCATAAATACCACTTAAACCCCTAGGCCAGATTGGACTTGGGTTCATACATAGTAACCATATGGAAGAATGAACAACTTCATATAAGACTCATAGTAACAAGGGTCTTCACATAAATCTTCATGTCAGAACAACCACGCGTGCACATGACTCAACGTAAAAAAAAACATACTTGGAAATCACCCAAGCATTTAGTTTGCCACTCTCAGAATAAACAGGTCCAAACAAGTCTCATGTACCAGAGGTATATTTTTTTATGATATATTTGCACAGATTTCACACAATGGTATATATTGCAATTACATAATCACTGGCATACTTCAAGTTTACAGTTTATATACATGTCAGAACAAAACAGGATTTACAAATGTGTAAAGCAAAGCGGTTCTCCTGGCTCTTGAATTGTTCAGAGTTAGAAGCACAGAGTTAGGAATGTCAGAACAGGGAGGTTTCTCACAAGCTACTAGACCTGTAAAAGGGGTTGTTTCTGTTCTTCACTTGGTTGGAAACAACTTTGTTCGTCATGGCTACACTGCAGTGATGTCGAATGAGGTTCCTTTGCCTACCTCAGTATTTGAGAAAGTGGTAGATGCTGGGGCATACTGTACACTCTCGTCCATCGGATGGGGACGTTAAATGGCGGTCTCGAGAGCAGGAATGGGACCCTGCCTCGTTATCCTCTGAACACTTATGGAAATGAAGCCTTGAAATAAGCCGGTGTTCATCCACGATCTAACACGGATAGGGTCTCAAATACGCTACTCTAAGGCTTCCTGATCCTTGGGTCTCTAAACTAAACTAATTCACAATTGAATTGAAAGTCGGATCAGTTCTGGAATTGAACTATATTGTTTTACTCTGAGTATGATAATGTCAAAATAAAAACAACTTTTTCCTTTCTTTCAGGTACGGGCACCTTCGGAAGAGTGGTCCTAGCAAAAGACAAGAAAACCAAAGAATATTTTGCCTTGAAGATTCTCAACATAGCTGAAATAATCAGGCTTAAGCAAGTGGAGCATGTCATCAGTGAAAAAGCTATTCTTGGTTCTATAAATCATCCATTCATTGTTAACCTGTAAGTAGATAATGGTTTCCTTTTCTGTACGGTGGTCCTCCTATCATCCTGGTCCCATCTTAGTCCTCCTCCCATGACTATACTGTATATGACTGCTATGTGGAGTCCATTTCCTGGTGTTATACTTCAGCAGATCATACATTGTTATGATGATGTTAACTCTTGTAGCACTACAGTATATCTCCTGTGTTGTATATAATGTTCACTAGCATGCAGACTAGTTATAGCATGATTGATAACATTGATTATTAAGTTTTCACATATATATGGATAGTGCTACACCTTTGCTCTAATGGTTGAATGATATATCGACAGATTTTGACAAGTTCAAGACAATCTGTAGATTTAAATGTCATCAACTACTGGTCATTCCTTCATCACAGTGTTACAGTTGTTGTAGTAAGGCTACTCCTACCCTCTTGTATATACTTTGGTGACATACATTACAGATTAATCCTCATTTGTTCTCCAACATCTTACATGCCCAATAGCCCAGCCCTTTATTGATTGCTATGCGTGGTCCCTGCTAACATTGCTGTGGTAATATCTTTTCAGTAGGCTTTTTGATCTGTGTGCACAGCCCAATATCTCTTCCCACTTTCTAGGATAAATGTGTCTGCTACATGGATGGAATCCATCAACTAGTAGAAACGTTTGGTCCTTCTGTCTGCAAAACTCAGCTGGCTGCCCGAGGATGTCCTCTTTAAACACTAGAGTTGTTTCAGAACATGTGACCTCTTGAAATATACATATTAGACTAATTTGTAATGGCTTGTTTCGCTGAAGGGGACGGGTGGAAGAGGCTTTTTGAGATGGCCTACATGCAGCTTTATTTACTTAACCCATACTCATGTCCAGATGGGTAGTTAGGCAAACATGAAGTTGAGAAATAATCTACTTTATATGCGTTGCTTTTTTGACAAGGGGAGTGAAAAAGAGGCCTCTGGGTTTTTCCTTCTTTTTTTATATTTTTGACACACATATATATAAACGCTTTAATCCTCGTAAAGTTAACAGAACCGTGGAGCCAAGATACCTAATTTTATCCAGTGGGATTCATTGAATGTATTGTGTCAAAAACAAGTTGAATCAGGGTTTAAACATGGTGATAGTTATACCAGGGAGCTGCTACTCTAGAGTAGCAGCTCCCTGGTTATACAATTACTTTTTATGATGATTGCAAGTAAACATAAAGGACTGAAAAGTTGTTTCACAAAAGAGAATTTCACACCATGTTAAATCAATGTGGATCAGAAGTCTTTTGTCAACAGAATAATATGCACAGGCAGTGATTCCAAAACCAACATTAACATTTACAAAGCTTATGTGCTTTCCCTGTGGCCTAGTGGACAGTGTTTGCTATAAATCAATGTTTGTGGCATGTCTTCATCCCCTTGGTTATGATTTATCCTTTTTGGTTTCGATGATAATCGAAACCTTGCAATTATGATGGCGTGTGTAAGTGTGTGTGTGTGAGTGAGTGAGTGCGTTTGTGATGCCCAGCTTGTAAACACGATATCTCTAGAATGGAAGACCATACCAAGTTCACCTTTTTTGTGAAGAAGAACCACATTGAGTACAAGAAGCCCATTGTTTTTGGTGGAGGTCAAAGGTCATTTGGGGTCACCAGGAGTCAAATTGTGAAAACCTTGTAAACACAATATCTCAAGAAGTGAAAGTCAGACCAACTTCATAGTTAGTGTCTAGAAGTACCACATTAAGTACAAGTAGCCTATTGTTTTTGGTGGAGGGCAAAGGTCATTAGGGGTCATCTGAGGTCAAAGCTTGAAACTCCTGTAAACACTATACATGGTGGGGGTGGGGAGAGGGGTGGGGGAGGGAGAAGCAACTTGGCCGGAATCGGTCAGGTTTACACACTATTACATATTTCTAATTTTGTAGAATTGATGTGATGGAGCTGGTGCATGCATTTGTTTGTTAATCTGTGTGACAATAACTGCTACACAATAACTGAAAAGGTACATGATGGAGTTTATATTTTGTTCCTAGATTTTCAGAAAGTAATGGGTAAGGGTCATTCCTACAACCGAAATGCAGTAGATTTGCATGGAGGGGATCAAGGGGGGGGGTGGGAAGTTGCCAGGGTTCAACCTCACACACAATCACATAGTAATTCATAGAACAACCTTGTTGCATTGAGACCTAAATCTAACTTTAAGCCTTTATATGCATCAGAATGCTCCATTTTTGTTTTAAGGCTAATATTTTTTTCTGGGGTATGGATCCCTCACCACTCTACTTGAATGTCAGCTTCAACAACTTCAGGGCACACACTCCTTCCTGGATCTGCCCCTGGTAGTTGTTTTGACTTTTAAGTGGGTCCCTTATAAATATTCAAACAAGGTGAATATTGGAATATTCATGAATACAGCTTGTTTGAGATGCCTGCAACAGGCAAATCAATTTAGGTTGGAAATAAAATGTAAGTTGAACCCATGACTTCCTTTGGCATTGGTAACCAACTTCTATGTTGGCACAACCTGAAAAGATATTCAAAGTTGTGGGAACCCTTTAAACTGATTGATCAATCTGCTTGCAAATCATGTGCTCCATTGAATGAAGGGATATTAAAGGATACAACAGTATAGACCTCTTTAAGGAGTTGATAGTATAAAGTGCACTGACATAGTTGGCTAATCACCCACTATTATATGGGTTAATGGGTAAATGTACCATCCAGTGATTCTGTAATTCATAATAGGGAAACCCTTAGTAAGTGGAGTCTTACATTTATAAGAGAGCAAAGGTTTAGTGAAACTTTTAGATCTATGTAAACTGCACATTTGAATAATAAGGTTTGTTGACCATTGATCACTTTTTAGTTTAATAGTAAAACTTATTGACAAAGAACATCTTTGACAGTTCAAGAATGTTAAAGCAGCATTTTGAGAGGAATTTTTTATGCTGCTTTATCATAAAACAATTAGCGTGCTTGGTCAAGGTTTCATTTCAGTTAGTGAGTGTATGCCAAAAATGTTGAAATATTAAAAATTTCAATTTGTTTTGACATGTGTTTAATATTTACTGTGCAAAGTGAAAGATGACAAACAGGACTGAATAAACTTTGGCATTCAGCTAATAATCTTGAAGGATTGTCTTATGTTTGACCAGTTAAATATACACAGAAAATTTGGAAAAAATTTCAGACTAAAAATAAAAGCTGCCATGTTTTCAAGATTAAGCATAAATGGAAAAATACTGTTTTGTCTGGTCTTCTTGGAACATGTCCTGTTGATAGTTCAATGAGAAGCCTACTTTAAGATAACCCAGTACTTTGTATCACCTCTGTGCCATGTTAATGTCTATGCCAATGTGTCTACCAAACATTAATAATGAACTGTTTGAACAATTTAAAAGACAAAGTAATTACATAATATAAAAAATAAATCCTCTTTTGGCAACTGGAACAAGGGTAATTTTTATTATGGACATTTCCTTTGTATTTCATATAATACAGCCATGAGGTCCCTCCTCAATCTTTTTTTGTTAGTGCTTTTGTCCCTTAAACTCTATTTTCAGAGAGAGGAAACATCCCCTCTGAACAAATTTAACTCAGTTTAACCTATCAGTCAGGGTTTACTCAGGGGTGATATATGTTTATCTATACAGTATTTATATAGCAAGGAATAACAAGTCTTTGCTTTCTGGTTAAAAGATATGCTTTTGTTTAATAACTTGTTACACTGTACCTTTTCTCCTTGAAACTATTGTACCCTGTTTATTGAGCATTCTACTTTGTGCACAAGTTTATCTCATCAAATATCAAAATGCTAATTTATTCCCATGAGAATTTGGGAATTTCCCCAGGCCTCCTGATTGCTTCAAAACAGCTTAAAATTGCCCAGTCTTGCATGTTAACCTGATTTTGTTTCGGCTAGACATGTAAGTAAAAATTCTTCTCTTCTTCACTGCAAAGTACCTGGGAATCAATATACGGTAAAAGTGCCTGGGAATCTTGCAATATACGGTAAGAATCAAGACAAGTAGGTTGCATCGCAGCAAAGAACAGTATGTACGTTAATTATGGAGGGGGCATGCTTTGTATGATTCTAATTATAAATGTTAGCTTTGAGTTTAATCACAGCATCCATTGGTAAGACTGCTCGCTATAGATTTGTTCATTTGATGATAAATTGTGTCATACTTTTAATGATGACGGGAATAGCTGCTGTGTCCAAGGACAGTTTATTACACAGAGTGTGTAGGCTACGTAGAAGCCACCGGTCCTGGTCCACTTATAAATGGTTTTAATTAGTTTCATATTCTGCTAAGGTTGCCATGTACACACTTGTATTTGATCTGGATAGTTCTGTAATCATATGTGAATATTAAACTGACAATGATGTCAAACTTCATTCAGGATGGATTCAGATCTTAAGTTATTCCTTTGTTCACCTCAAAATAATGTTGTGAATTTATTGTTAAGGGAAAACATGATCCAGCTACTCCACAGTGTTTAACAAACTTCAAAGGACTTTACAAAAAATGCAGACTCCAGGGCAGGGCATAATTGTGGCCTGAAAATAGTCTGTTAATTGGACATGATGTGCTTGTTGTATTTGTGGGATTACCATTGTAAAGTCACCCAAGCCTACATGGTATCCATAAACGTACCTCTGCGAGGCATAACCACCAGGAACACATGGCATGACAGGTATATGTCAGATGCTTACATGTGGATAAAACCTCTTCCATGCCAAGAAGAGATAAAGTCTATTTGAATCACAGACAGCAATATCCTATTGTTACACAATCGTATAGTTTTAGCACATTTATGTGAATGTCCAAAGATACTCTACCATTGTTAAACTGAACCCACGATGACTTCACATAAATTCACATAATTGTTAACTTGTATTATTGTGACAGTGATCCCCTTATCAATTCACAGTGTATTGAGACCATTCATTATTGATATCAAAGGGCTCTTTCCTCATTTAAACCTCATATGTGCATCATAAGGATCCCCCCTAGGATATCAAGTGCTGATGAGCTGAATAGGGGAATCAATAGCAGATCATGCAAGACCAATTGTTGACATAAAACCTCTAAGGCCCTCTGTAAAGTGTGCAGAGAAAGTAGCACTGTGTTGACTTAGAGAAAGTTTAATTCAATCCAGATGGCTATTCCTTATAGTAATCCCCCTCCCTTTCAGTCTCAACCATTGGGTTGAATCTTGGAGGGAGAGAGACAGAGTAATAAATGATGGTATCTAGCTATAAAATGAAGGGCAAATGTTCTGTATGAGATGATTAATGTTAATTGGTGTGGCTTAGTTTTGGACAGAATGAAGTGTTGGAAGATTACTGTATATCTTTTTGGTAAAAGAATTTGTCATTACTTTTGTTTCTGGTTAAAAATAGATGATTCTTTACTGAATAGTTCAACTTTCTTATTAAAGATTTTACCTCTCATCAAGATCAAGTATTGGCAAGAGAGAAAAACATAGAGTTCTCAAGAAATTATGTATGTGCTTTTGATAAGTTTTGGGTAGGAGAAATTAGATGTTATAAGCTTTAGTCAAGGAGAGAATACTAAATGAATATTAAAGAGCCTGTGTTCCAATTTTCCAAGTTATATGAACTGAAAAAACAAGTAATAACAAAGGAGAATACTAACCAGACAGCCAACAGTTGTTGAATGTTTACAGTTATGTATCATGGCAAGGCCTCTCACACAACTTTGTATTAAACACTTAACCCCTGGTGATTGTTAACAGATATCACACCCATACACAGAGGTGTGCACAATTCATAGTCACTCCCAGGGCACTTCAGTGCAGCACAAATACTGTTTCCAAGGGACTTCCCATAGGATGCAGCCAAAAACTGGTGCACTTTAACTATATTTTCAAGTTACCTTATAGGTTCCCATTTCAACACCTTGGTATATGGCACAACATCATATAGATTCCATTTGCTTTCTGCAAGGAATGAAAAGAGCTGTTCACCTTGTTAAAGGGTGTGAAGACTCGCGCAAAAAGAAACGTCTAATGCCGGTAATTTGACCTAGTTTCAAATGAGGTGTAACAGAAGTGTTAGACACCACCATCGATCCCAGAAAATACACACACAGCTTGCTTTACCGTCGGTAATTAGACATTAGTGTACAGTCAGTACATACAGCTGCGGTCAATACCCACAGCACTGTACAAACGATACAGAGATGGACATCTCAGGTCAAGCTAAAGATAACAAGGTATCACGTTTAATTACTGTCTGCATTTTGTAGCGACAAGCAGAAAACGTTACTTGCAAGCAACGGAAAGTTAAATTTTTCAGAGCGCGGCGAGTCTTCAATGCCTTTAAATATTGCCTGTCACTAATAGGAAGAAAATTTCAGCAAAATAACTATATTTGAAAATTTTGAAGTGACTATCTGCATACATTGCACACTGTGTTTGCACTACTTTATAATGTAGAGGTCGGATGACATCATGTGCATTCACCATGTTATCATGAACCTGTGCATTGTGTTTGCACTACTTTACAATGTAGAGGTCGGATGACATCATGTGCATTCACCATGTTATCACGAACCTGTGCATTGTGTTTGCAGTACTTTACAATGTAGAGGTCGGATGACATCATGTGCATTCACCATGTTATCACGAACCTGTGCATTGTGTTTGCAGTACTTTATAATGTAGAGGTCGGATGACATCATGTGAATTCACCATGTTATCACGAACCTGTGCATTGTGTTTGCAGTACTTTACAATGTAGAGTTCGGATGACATCATGTGCATTCACCATGTTATCACGAACCTGTGCATTGTGTTTGCACTACTTTACAATGTAGAGGTCGGATGACATCATGTGCATTCACCATGTTATCACGAACCTGTGCATTGTGTTTGCACTACTTTACAATGTAGAGGTCGGATGACATCATGTGCATTCACCATGTTATCACGAACCTGTGCATTGTGTTTGCAGTACTTTACAATGTAGAGGTCGGATGACATCATGTGCATTCACCATGTTATCACGAACCTGTGCATTGTGTTTGCAGTACTTTACAATGTAGAGGTCGGATGACATCATGTGCATTCACCATGTTATCACGAACCTGTGCATTGTGTTTGCAATACTTTACAATGTAGAGGTCGGATGACATCATGTGCATTCACCATGTTATCACGAACCTGTGCATTGTGTTTGCAATACTTTACAATGTAGAGGTCGGATGACATCATGTGCATTCACCATGTTATCACGAACCTGTGCATTGTGTCTGCAGTACTTTACAATGTAGAGGTCGGATGACATCATGTGCATTCACCATGTTGTCACGAACCTGTGCACTGTGTCTGCACTACTTTACAATGTAGAGGTCGGATGACATCATGTGCATTCACCATGTTGTCACGAACCTGTGCACTGTGTCTGCACTACTTTACAATGTAGAGGTCGGATGACATCATGTGCATTCACCTTGTTGTCACGAACCTGTGCACTGTGTTTGCACTACTTTACAATGTAGAGGTCGGATGACATCATGTGCATTCACCATGTTGTCACGAACCTGTGCACTGTGTTTGCACTACTTTACAATGTAGAGGTCGGATGACATCATGTGCATTCACCATGTTGTCACGAACCTGTGCACTGTGTTTGCACTACTTTACAATGTAGAGGTCGGATGACATCATGTGCATTCACCATGTTGTCACGAACCTGTGCACTGTGTTTGCACTACTTTGCAATGTAGAGGTCGGATGACATCATGTGCATTCACCATGTTGTCACGAACCTGTGCACTGTGTTTGCACTACTTTACAATGTAGAGGTCGGATGATATCATGTGCATTCACCATGTTATCACGAACCTGTGCATTGTGTTTGCACTACTTTGCAATGTAGAGGTCGGATGACATCATGTGCATTCACCATGTTATCACGAACCTGTGCACTGTGTTTGCACTACTTTACAATGTAGAGGTCGGATGATATCATGTGCATTCACCATGTTATCACGAACCTGTGCATTGTGTTTGCACTACTTTACAATGTAGAGGTCGGATGACATCATGTGCATTCACCATGTTATCATGAACCTGTGCATTGTGTTTGCACTACTTTACAATGTAGAGGTTGGATGATATCATGTGAATTCACCATGTTATCACAAACCTGTGCATTGTGTTTGCACTACTTTACAATGTAGAGGTTGGATGATATCATGTGAATTCACCATGTTATCACAAACCTGTGCATTGTGTTTGCACTACTTTACAATGTAGAGGTCGGATGACATCATGTGCATTCACCATGTTATCATGAACCTGTGCATTTTGTGTCCATCAAAGTTATGACTATTATGCTAGCTATTCTTAAATTGTAGACATTGTTTGTGTTAACTTACTACTCGATGTAAACCATCCATCAGAATGTTGTAATCCAAACACTAAGTAGTGGTTTTGGAGTCACAATGAACCAAGCAAATATTTGTCAGGTTTCACTGATGGAAAATATGAAAATTAAAAAAATTGCCCAGGGGAACTTTTATAAATTTGTTAGAAGTTTGTAGCAAACTGAACTGAATGTTTTGTCTTGCTCCTGTTTTTTACCTCATTGTTGTGATCTTGGATTGGCCCCAACTTGATGTGAAGTTTATAGGAATATACAATTACTTTAACCAAATTGTAAGAAATCAGTTATATTTAGGACATAAAGGAATTAGTTCCTTACAGTATTTCATGTGTTCCGTCTGTACACTATAGATACAAACCTTATTTCAGTTAGAAATAATTGCATGATCAGTTTCCCATTTTGCAGTGTAGAATGACATTTTCTCTTCATTTGGTCTCTCCTCCACAGACTCTGGTCCAGTCACACAGATACTTTTCTTTACATGCTTTTGGAGTATGTATGCGGTGGTGAACTATTTTCATTTTTGAGGCATGCTGGACGTTTTTGCGTTGCCAAAAGTTTGTTTTATGCAGCAGAGATTGTTTCTGCTTTGGATTATCTCCATAAGGAAGACATTGTTTATAGAGACCTTAAACCTGAAAATATCTTATTGGACAGGGATGGCCACGTCAAATTAACAGACTTTGGTTTCGCCAAAAGACTGAAAGACAGGTAAGTTGATATCTTTCTTTCTGTTCAAGATGACAACCAATCATGTCAACATGTTTATTTTAGTTTAGACTTAACAAATTTAAACTGCATTTGAAACATATCTGTGAGGCTATGAGTGAATCATTTAATAAATGTTTTTCTTGTTGTCTCAAAAGTACATTAAATTCACTACTTTCTTACTCACCTTCTATGCCTACGGACTGAAACCATTTCAATACTGTGCCCCTTTTGAAATGCTGCCCTCATCATCTTCTCAATGTACCATTTTACAACCTGCAACATGTGTTCTAGCATTCCCTTTAAAATCTTGTTGGATTGCCGTTTCTACCCAAGCCCTCTTTCCATCCTTAAACTTTGTCCACATCGCAATCTTGTATAACAGTCATGGCATATTTTACTTTTGTCAAGGAATAGTCTTCTTTTTGTGTGTGTAAACATAAAGGAACCTACATATCCTTTGACATTCTCCTGCTTTTCTCACATGTATTTGTCAAGTCAGGTCCTAGTTTAAACACCTTCATCAGATCCTGCTAGACATGTTTTACCTTGAGTTTAGCAATCAGGTTGTCTGCATGCATACTGTAGGAGGGTTTTGTACAATTATCTTAACTTGAATGTGCCTTTAACTGTTACTTTATTAGTTACAGTTATGGTAAGAGAGATCAAACAACTAATAGATTGTAAACTGATTAATAATATTAGTAAGGAATCTCAGCTGCAGTGATGGTGTGTGCATGCATGTGTTAATCTGTGCATCACATTTAATTGAATATTTCAGTTTACAGAAGAAAGCAATCAAAAGTAATACTGATAGTTGCATTTAAATAAAATACTCTTTGAAATATAAATGGTTGGATGGGCCAGACCATTTGTATTTTTATCTCAATACATTACATGTATAGAGATATTGTAACAGAAAGTGGGACTCTCTCCTCTCTTAAAAATTTTTCAGCGTCTTGATATAAAGTTCTTTTTCTCTGGAATTTTCAGAGCAAGCATATATCATATAGGCCAACAAAAGTTACTATTTTTTATTCGAGAATTTGATCTCATTCTATGACTTTTTCACCGATTTATGTCCAAATCGGGCCAATTTGGTCTGAAATACAGTTTAAACAACCCATTTTTGCACACGCTCCAAAACTTATGTTTTATGAAAGAGAATAGAATAGAATTGTCTGTCAACAGTGGTATCGGCTAAGATAGGGTCCTATGTATTATACAGTACCGCTCACGTATAACTCGCGTAGACGTATACTCTACGTTTATCTACGCGATTATACGCGATTACACGATGTTATACGTTTCTGTACGCGACTTTCTACGCGGTGTCTACGCGGCGTCTACGCCGTGTCTACGCGGCTTAGGGCTTCGCTTCAGTGCACCTGAATAGGGATTATACGCGCGTAAAGACGTACAATCTCGTATAATCTGTAAACGTAGGATATTCTCAGCCGCTTTATATAGCAGAGCTTCTATGGGTTAGAATAAACTGTGATGCAGAAAAGAGTCGGTAAACTCAACAACAAGTAATGTCTCCTAAGCCTTTCCAAAATATTCAACCACAGAGTAAGCATATACTTAAGCCGTTAAGAATAAGAGTAACAAAGAAAACAGCGCTACTAGAAGTACAAACGATCGATACAATCAGTGCAGGAAAACTTCAGCAAGGAAACTATCAATTACAATGTGCACCAGTCTGTTAATATTTATACGAGTTCCTCCCGTTGGGCATTCAATTGAATGTAGGTAACAATTAATGAGAACAAGGTAGGCCTTGGCCTATCCTACCTTTTAGCCTTCATCGAAAGTTACGCCGTATATGCCTCGCAAGAAAACCACGATAACCGTTTAATGAAAAAAAAAACAATATTTGAACTTGAAGATCTGACTTCCCCCAAAAGCAATGACAAGGTTTTGGTTAGGCCTACTATGAAAAAATATTTTCAGAAGAAAACCCTTACGATTTTTTTCCACAAATATTGAGGCTTAGGTATTAGTGCTTCCTCACAATCAAGGAGCCTCCAAGAATTTCGCTCCGCTTACGTAAAACTTCTATATATATATATAACACGTGGAAAGACCCGATTTTTTACACACATAATTCCCATTGACATTAGTCACGGAACATAAATTGGTCATCGACATTCGAACTTGCCCAGGTTCACTTCACCATGGGAACGAAAGAAGTTTTATCAGTCAAAGTTTATGATTGGTTGCCTTTTTAATAAAATGTTATCGTTAACACAAACATAAGCGACTTTGGATACTTTTCCTACTGTATATGTACAGTAGCGTTTCTATTTTGCACTCCTGGCACGATGCCAAACAAAATATTTCGAAATGCAGTGTATTGCTTTTTTCACAAGGGCCATTGCTGGTATGTTATATTGAAAGTACATAGGCCTGGCCATTCAGAAAGTGTTGAAAAATCGTGTAAGGTGAATTAATGATTTGAACAAAGTCAAAGGTGATACAACTTTGAACACAAAATTGCTGCGAAGAAATATATTGAAGTAACGTCATGTTTTGACAAAAGCATTCAATGTACAATAACTCTTTACCTTTTGAAACAAAAATTCAAGCAGAAGGAGTGGGGAGCAGTAACATGAAATAAGAGAAATATCGACATATTGATGATAATGGCCATCGGTATATCTTATCCTGGTTCTAAGTGGCTTCCGTTCAACAAAAATATCGTTTTACCTAGGCTCAAAACGTCGCACAAAATATTTTCAAAACAACGGTACACATGAAGTAATCCAATAAATCCCAGACTGAATAACGAATATAAATACACTACAGCATCGTTACTTTAAATTTTACCTCCTGCCGACACAACCGAAAATGTTTAATGTTTAATATGTAGCACGGAGATACGAATTGAACTTTTTAAAAAAAAATAATTTCAACGTTTTAACATGTCACTCCCGTAGCTCCTTAAAAGTTGCTAAGCTTTTTATTGATAACGCCGAACGTACCGCCATTACCAGACACACAAGGCGCCACGAAATGTAACACTGTTTAAAAAGTCGGAAACATCTGAAAGTACTAGTAATATGCAAATGTTACGAACGTTTTACCCCTACGTTAAGTGTATTTTTTCTCACCGTTCAATCGTCCGGTTATTTTCCTTTTTTTTATCTTCAATGGTTATCGAAGTTTGTTTTTGACAATGAGGAAATGTTATTCGCAAAATTTGAACACATTGAGAAACAAATCCCAGGGCGTAAAATCTCACGAACATAATTGTACTTCCAGGAATCCAGGGTAAAGCTCGTTGCTGCAAAGGTTGAGCTCACACGCGCTAAGCAAGGTACCTGGGAGACTGCTTGGGCCACCCCTCCTCTCTTACGAGACGGGTTAATATAGTGTCGCACGTTTTTGGCAGTTTGCCAGGGTTGTAACAACTCCTTGTTAGGTCAGAATGGAATGCAAATTAACAGGTGTCAGGCTTGTGAGCAGAAACCAGGACATGACCTAGATTTCCAGGGTAGTCAATATTCCGCGCGCGCACCTGCAGTTGGGATATTTGGTGATCACGTTTTAGTACGCATGACATGGGAAAACAAAAACCTCAAATGAAACTTACTGTTGGAATACGTGGATTTTACTCTTCTGATGTTCGGTTACAACTGGTTCTTATAATGTCAAGTTGAATGGAGCTGGTAAGCATCTTAGCGCCATTTTAAATTGTGCTCGAACACTTTTGTCATGGCCAATCAGTCTGTGGATCCTAAATGTTTTTTATTTGGCAAACGGACATTCAAGGGAAAAAGTCATGCAATTGGAAACTGTTTTCCTACATTCTAAGAAGTATAAGTTTTTTTACGTAACACCTCTTTTTTTGTTCAAAGTTTTGTTTTAGCATAGGCCTAGGCCTACTCAAATCAACTGAGGGAGAACAGGATGTTCAATGAAGGTTTACATATTTTCATATGAAAGGTCCGCCGTTTTGCGGCAAATTCTCTGCCTCTTTCAATACATATTTTCCAATAACACACTTCTTGCGACAAAAAATTACCATACGTTTGAGTTGTTCTTTTTTTTCAAATAAAATAATGTTTCTCGTACGAAATCTGAAAAAAAACGGGCGGCCATTATTTTTTCTTTTCATTGCTTTAATACTAGTTCGGAATACGTTGCTTCCTTTACAAAATATTATTTAATGATAGTTTAGATTGCTTGTAATCCGAATAGACACCCGGGGATTCAGGAAAAAGGAGGCCCCTTGTGCAGGCGAAAAACATGTTTTGTTTTTAACCGGCCCTGCTTCAAAGTTGTTCGGTGGAATTTTTTCTTTTCATTCCAACGAACCAACGGTAAATTAAATAAAAATTGACAAAGAAACGCTTAGTAATACTTTATTATTTCTTCCAAATGTTGACAACTATTCAAAGTAAACTAATCCTCCGTGGAACAGAACCTCTACAACTGAAAAATAAAGTCGGGGAAAGAAACACTGAATAGATACCCAATTAACAAAAAAAATTCTATGCCATCAAACACTTTACCTTCGTCCCCTTCGCTGCAAAGTGAATATCACCTCTTAAACTACGATGTAAGAAACGGCTGTTTTAAACATCTCACTAACTCTTTCGGCGACTTTAATCCCTATTCATTGAGCACAATAGCATTTCCTGCGTATAAACTCGTAGAGGGATTATACGCGGTGTCTACGCGGCCTCTACGCGGCAATTTCTTTGTCAACGAGTTTATACGCGAGTGTACGTGTTTATACGTGTTTATACGATTCTGTGCGCGTACACATGTCCAGTTATACGTGAGCGGTACTGTATATTTTATTAACATTTTAAACTTTCATTTGTTGTTTACAGGTAGGTATTAATAAGAATTTTACCAGCTGTATATGACATTTTATGGCTTTTATTTGCTTTATTTGATGTTTAAATGATTTTTCTTTCTTAAAACAACACTGAGCTGCCGCCTCTACTTTTAGTAAAAAGGTCCGTTTTTGATGATTAAGCCCCGCCCCCAAGTCTGTTTTGTAGCAGATTGGCTATGACTCATGGCAGCTACATGTTAGATATACGATAATGGCTACCCTCGCGACGAATTTTCTGTATTGTAGTTAGGTACGCCAGGTGTAGTGTATTGCATGCTAATTACATATACAAATTCTGTACTGCTGTATTCTACGTAGTGCATTTAATTTATATTAGGCCTTCGTTTTTGTAACATCCATTTAAGGATAGTACTGGTGTTCAGGTAGCTTTTCAGAGCAAGGGCCATGATAAGTTTGTTTGATTGCCCTTCATGTATTTTGTATAATTACGTATACACATTCTTGTATTTCTGAAGGCTACTTACTGTAGGCCTAGTGCATTTAAAGAAATATATATATAGGCCTAGGCCCCCTAGGTCTATTAGGCTTTCAGTGATAGCCACATTAGCATTGTACTGGTGTTCAGACAGCTTTTCCTAGGAAGGACCAGGGTAAGTTTGTTGATGGGTACGTATAAAAGAGGAGCCGGCCATAGCATCACAACTTTTATAAGACTATAAAAATTGTATAAGGTTATGTTTTATTTATAAGATGTATAAGGTTATAAGAAGTATGTTTAGCTTTCTTTTGAACCTGTAATGTTTGACATCAAATGTACAAAGAATTAAAATAAAATAGCAAAATGGAGAGGAACTGAGGTGGCTATTAGGGGAGGAGGAGGCCACCCATCACTTGCATATAAAAACTTGTAATCTTCTTTTACATTATTTTTTCCAAGTCATAAATCCATGAAATCTTCATGTCAGAAAAATTGAGATGGAAAAACGTGGGTTGTTTTGATATCTAGAAGTGGACACAGTTTTGATGGTAGTCACCACTACAGTCTACAGTAATATACAGTAGGTCAATAGGCCTAGCTCTCAAGGCAGGCATCAAGAATATGGTCGAGTTGTTCGCCTCTTCTGATTTGGCCGTTTGTCATTGACGTCAAACTATATGACCAAAAAGTCCAACAGAGACTGACCCAAGATGAAGGATACCACATAAAAAACAAGTTCTTAAATATTCTATGACATTACTAAACCTTGCAACGTCGTTCTTTCGACTAACAGGCAATGAGCGCTAAAGGCAAGACTAGCAGGATAAAGTGTAACCTGCAGAGACTATTCGTGGCAAAGTAGCAAAAATGCAAGTTATATATTCGTTGTACCATGATTGATATTGATAATTGTAGAGACAGAGCAAAGATTTGAAATTAGGAATCAAAATTAAAACTTCCAGTATTGAGATACTGCGTCATTGATGCTCTTGTTCTTTGCATTGTATGACTTTGTGTCAGTCTGAACAAGCCACGTAATATCCGTATTCATACTCCACAATCTAAGTAGTAATTAAATATCCGATATCAGACAGTAGATTCGGTTTTGGGTATCCGATATCAGACAGTAGACTCGGTTTTGGGTATCCAATATCAGACAGTAGACTCGGTTTTGGGTATCCGATATCAGACAGTAGACTTGGTTTTGGGTATCCAATATCAGACAGTAGACTCGGTTTTGGGTATCCGATATCAGACAGTAGACTCGGTTTTGGGTATCCGATATCAGACAGTAGACTTGGTTTTGGGTATCCGATATCAGACAGTAGACTCGGTTTTGGGTATCCGATATCAGACAGTAGACTCGGTTTTGGGGTATCTTATCGTATTTGCAAGCAGGGTTGGTAAAAACTGTTTTACTCTTTTCTGTTTTAAGATGAAGAATATTACTTAAAGCTTGGCAGGGGAGGGAGAGGGGAGGGGGAGGGAGGAGGGGAGGGGGAGGGGGACTATGGAACATACCCATCCCCTCCTTTCCTGTCCTACCTCTAGTTGGAATACTTACGTGAATCACAGCTCAGCTCTTCCTACTCTGGGTCTTTCCTGTTTGACCTTTGTTAAAGTCCTTCTAATCTGGCTCTCTTCACCTTCACAAATACCAGTGTCATGCAAGCTGCTGCTCCTTGGAAGATAAATTAACACTTAATGCTTTGAGGGAGGACTCATTCTGAATCAACATATTGGGAGAAAATGATAACTTGGAGTTTATTTACAGTATGTACAGTATATATGTAAGTGCGTGAGTGTGTGTGTGCTAAATATATGCAGAAATCCAGGCCACCCATTCATGTTTTGTTTAATTTATTGACCTGCATTCTAGGTTATACTAGTCTCTGAGGAGGAGTACATTGTTTGGATGCCATCAATGATTCCCTTTACCTGCTGGGTCTAGCTGGTTTACATTCATGCAGCAGATGAATATGATGGCCCCTTCAATAGTTCACAGATCATAATGGTAAATTGCAAATGCTATACGCTGTATCCCCAGTGCACAGAAATTCTGTCTGATAGATAGTCATACACTAGGGTAAGGGCAAATGTGATGTCAACTTCTTGGAACACGCACAGCAAAGCTCTTGATTGGGGGACATAGATTTGACAAAGCTCTTGATTGGGGGGCATAGATTTGACAAAGCTCGCAATTGGGGGACATAGATTTGAAAAAGCTCTTGATTGGGGGACATAGATTTGACAAAGCTCTTGATTGGGGGACATAGATTTGACAAAGCTCTTGATTGGGGGACATAGATTAGACAAAGCTCTTGATTGGGGGACATAGATTTGACAAAGCTCTTGATTGGGGGACATAGATTTGACAAAGCTCTTGGAAAGTAGTATTTCATGTTTTATGTCTGCTGAAAGTATCATGGTAATTTATTAATAGTAGATTGCAAAGGCAGTTTGTCCATGCTGGAACAACAATGACATTTGATGCAATACGGTTGGAAGCAAATTCAAGCAATTGTATAGCTCACAAGTTGTAATGCTCAACCTCTCTTATATTCCTCTGTTCCCTTCCCCCTCACCCTTCGATACAATTGTCCCTTTTCCTTATATCCCCCTTACATCCCTGTAGGCCTTTGCATCTCCCTCCTCCCCACAATTAAGAGCTCCCTCCCCCCCTCCCCTCCCCCAAGAAAGAAAAATATATTAACTTGTCAGGAGAACCCACTTTTGTCAAAGTCAAGGGTTACCTCAATTTTTTCAGTTTAAGTCCGGCCTCTATGCAACTATTCGTTTGTACCATTAATTCCTGTGAGATCTGCAGACGTTTAAAGTCTGGTATGAATTTGATGGATGACTCCAGGATGAAAGCATGCATGGTATTTAGTAGCACTGCCATAGTCTGCCTACTGATGTAGCATTATGACATTTATTGCACTCCTTAACACTGTTTCTCACAACACATACAGTATGTAGTGTATTAGCAATTTACCTTAGCTTGCCATAGTTTGTATTAAGCCATTTATGAAATGTGTATAGATGGGAGCTTAAACCTGCAAGAAAATTACCAATAAACATGGAAAATTCAAAGGATTCTGGTTAGGTGTTTTGATAAATTGTCAAGGAAGTGAAGAAAGGACTGAAACAGCTTGGCCTTTAAAATTTTACCAGACTAAAATATTCCCAAGGAAAAACAAGCACTGAAAATGACATAAACGTGTATAGGGCAGATGGTTTCAGACTAAAATAATTTAGTTTAAACAATGTACCCTTCACCCATTTACTTTCTATACTTGCCTTGTTATGAATCTCCCCCACCCCTCCCACCCCCCCCCCAAATAAACCCACTTCCCTTCTTCTACCCACAATATCTATGCCTTTTACATCAAAGTCTTTGCTTGACAGTTAGCTACTACTCCCCAATTAGAAGCATTAACTTAAACTTCAATTATTAAACAAGCCTCTCTTCAGATGGTACATGATCCAATATTCAGTATTTTCTTGTAAAAGTTGTCCAGATCTATTGATGCTTTGAAACTGATGAATTAATGGTGTTAATACATGAATATATGTATTTGCTTTATATAGAAGGACTTATATTGTGTATTTATGTGATTGTTCCATTACCTGTCTCCTCTCTGCTATGCAAACTTCCTGGTAGTGTTTTAGCCTGTTAATGTATGTCCCTCTATATTCACCATCTTGATGTCATTTAGCTATAATGTACTGTAAGTGTAACTACCTGTGTCAAGGTACCTTTGAATGTGGATGGAACATCAGGCCATCCTTTTCTCCTGTGGAAATCAGTCGGAATAATAATATATTGTATACAAATGGTATTGTATTGTATTGTATTGGAGGGAATTAATCCTGAAGGAGAGTGAGATGAAATGAAGTGCCAGAATGTAATATTAGATGGGTAAGTCCAATGTTCAGAGTAACAAGTGGGAGGTGGGAGGGAGAGGGGGGGGAGGGGAGAGATGAGGAGGATGCAAGGCTGGTATACAGGCAGTTAATGCATACAGTATATTTAGTATATTTGAACAATATCCCCAGCTAAATCCTCTCTGCATCATCATCTCCTGCTCAAACCCCAACCAGTGCACAACCAACTTCAGCACAACCCCAACCAACCTTAAGCCCACCCAGAACTGAACTAAATGCAACCCCCAACCGTCTAAAAACCAACCCCCAACCGACCTAAAGACAACCCCCAACCAACCTTAAGCCCACCCAGAACTGAACTAAATGCAACCCCCAACCTACTAAAAACTAGCCCCCAACCGACCTAAAGACATCCTCCAAACAACCTAATATTTACTTCGTTCCCCACTTACCTGTCTCCCCACAACCTATGCACCGCATTCTACCGTGTCTAGAATGCCCTGGTAATCTTTTAACACTGTACACCCTCACTGGCCCTAATGGCCTTCCTTCATTTTTCTACCCACAAAGTGTCTCACTGTGTTTTTCGGAGTTAGAAAAATTTTCGCGAAATTCGCCCGGATTACCTTGGATTTATACTCTAGAAGTTTCCTATCAGGACTTCTGCACTTCCAAGGATCTTTTCCAGCCTGATAAGTATCCTTTTCTTGTAGGGA
Organism: Apostichopus japonicus; assembly: GCF_037975245.1. Classification (NCBI taxonomy): domain Eukaryota; kingdom Metazoa; phylum Echinodermata; class Holothuroidea; order Aspidochirotida; family Stichopodidae; genus Apostichopus; species Apostichopus japonicus. The sequence continues at coordinate 12,276,215 of NC_092570.1, read as the reverse complement.
AGGGTGTTTTTGGGGGCTGTTTTTAGTGTACACTCTCGCCCATGCGTTCGTTTTTTCTTACGTAACGTTTTTAGGGTAACAGGTAGTAGCTCTGCGAGACTACTTCGTTCGTTGCCTATACCGCCTTGTTTACGCGGATAGGCATATATTTTCGTATGTACATGTTTCAGCTTTTCTTACTTTCAAAAAATAAGATGTTTGCTTGTTTCTTGTACCTTCGTTACTTCTTACGCTTTGTGTGGGTTTTCCCCTTGTAGCGTAATTTGTAGCGTTGCCTATACCGCCTTGTTTACGCGGATAGGCATGTTTTTCCGTATGTACATGTATTTCAGCATAAGATGTTTTGCTTTCATGTACTTCGTTAATTTTTTACGCTTTTAGTGTGGGTTTTCACCTTTGTAGCGTACCTGTAGTTGTAGCCACGTCCCGATATCTCCTAACTAGCCGAGATGGTCGGCTCGTTTCATTGTTTTTCATGTTAAGACGGGAGTATCCTTGATTTCATATATTGTTGTATATTTTCATGTTTCCTCCAGTTGTTGCTACGTGCGCTCCCTCAGTCTCATGACTTGGGGTGTACCTCGTAGCCTTGTTCCTCCCTCCGCTGGTTCGCGGTTAGGGGGGTTCTCTCCCTTATATACATGTTTCGTCCTTTTTATAAGTTTTTCGATGCATATATGTTTAGTTACGTTGCTTCCATACAGTATGTCGGAAGTGTTTCTCCTTGTAACGTATCTTGTAAGCCGCGAACTCCTATCCAATACTAGACGGATAGGCGGTTCGATTACGTTGTTGTTGTTTCTTGTTTGAACCTTCATATATTTGTACATATTTTCATGTTTCTCCATGGGTTTCGCTACTCGTGCGCCTCCTAAGTGTCGGGAGTTTCACTTGGGGCGTATCTCGTAGCCTTGTTCCTCCCTTCCCGCTCTGTACGCGGATAGAGGGGTTCTCTCCCTTGTATACATGCTTCGTCCTTTCCTTCATGTATTCTAGTTACGTGTCCGCTTCTAAGTGTGGGAAGTTTTTCACTATTGTAGCGTACCTTGTAAGCCGCGAGCCTCTAGCGGGGCGCGTTGTTTTTGTCACGTAACTTTACTCTCTGTTAGCATACTCCCACCCTACTTCCTCCTTATAGTCGTTCCGTTTGATACGTTAGACTATTCGCCGTTAGTCTCTCCTTAACGTGGGTTTCTCAGACATGTCTCGAAGCCACCTTAAATGTGTGAACTGTTCCGAGACCTCTGTCTAGTCTGTTTTGTTTTCACACCAGACAGTGGCAGCACATCGACACCTGGCTAGCAGGTCGGGACAGGTTAGATCTATCACCGAACCCACAGTTCCCCTGGAGGGAATCGGAGGAGAGACAGGAGATGAAGAGGAAGTGAGAGAGTTGGTGGGAGTTGAGCTGGAGAGAGGCCAGGAGAGGGCCGGAGAAGAGAGAGAGATGGAGATTTGCCACCCAAGGTGCCGGCGTTGTCCGGATGTACCACCAAGGGCTAGGGCAAGGGCAAGGCTCAAGGCCAACCAAAAGCCCATGTGAGAGAGAGAGAGATGGAGATTTTGCCACCCAAGGTGCCGCGTTGTCCGGATGTACCACCAAGGGCTAGGGCAAGGGCAAGGCTCAAGGCCAACCAAAAGCCCATGACAAAGACGGCCAGAGCGGACAGTCCGTCCGGGTCGCAGAGAGCGGCACCCGTTGTGGTGCGCACAAAGAGAGGGGCTCCGGAGAGCCAGGGTCCGGCGAGACCTCAGAAGGAGCCCGGAACAGACGTTCCCCTCCGACCCAAGGAAGGCTAGGCTCAAGGCCAATAAAAAGCCCATTAGAAGTTCCGACCGGAACGGACGGAATGTCCAGGTCGAGGAGAGTGGTACCCGGCGTGGTACGCACACAGAGATAGGCTCCGGGAGCCCGAGTCCGGCGAGAGAGGCCGGAGGAGAGAGAGAGAGAGGAGAAAGAGATATTGCCCCCCAAGGTCCCGGCACCGTCCGGATTCTATGACCAAGGGGGAAGGCAAGGGCAAGGCTCAAGGCCAATAAATAGCCCATATGAAATTCCGACCGGAATGGACAGAATGTCCGGGTCGAGAGGAGTGGTACCCGGCTAGGTACGCACACAGAGATGGGCTCCGGGGGCCCGGGTCCGACGAGACCACGGGTCCAGCGAGACCTCACAGGGATGCGGAACCGAGGTTCCACTCCGGATCCCAGGAGTCGGTCCCGGAGCCGGGAACCGATGAGATCAACAACTGCTGGGCCCCCAGAACGGGGTAGTAAGGGCAAACGCCCAATCCGAAAGGAAAGCCGGCCCGAGCGAGGTTCCCACGGCAAACGGAGATATACTTATCCCCAGCCTCAAAGTTAATCCCGCCTCCAAGAGGGGGAAAAGTCTCTTTCATCAGGGGAGGTCGCCCCCCGGAACTAGCAGCTTGAGCTGCGACGACAGGTTCGAATCAATTGCGGAAAGACACTGCAATCGCTACACCATTTATCATTACACATCCCGAATGTGTGTTTAATGAGTACCAGCAGAAACCAGGACATGACATAGATTTCCTGGGCATTCATGGGTCATATTCTCCTGGCTAATTATATTTCTCTCTCGTTATAATTCATCGCCATATGTCTAGGTTTGAAACCTTGCTTATGTTTTGTTGTTTAAAACGCTTGTGGAAGCCCCTCCAGAGCATGTTAAAAGGCGCAAACTGAAGCGATTCTAGTACAGTCTCGTTACTTAGTACCTTGGCAACCTGCCAAGAAGAGAACGTTCTCGAAGCTTGGCAAAAGTGCCAGGAAAATGAAGCCTTCTAAGAGACTTGGCAAATTGCCAAGAAAATATACCCGCTGTATATTTGTTATGAGAGGAGGGGGGCCAAGCAGTCACCTGGATTGACATGTGTAAGCTCAACATTTGCTGCAACGAGCTGTCGACTACGTGAGCGATCCCATGGAATAAACCTCTCTCTCTATTTTGTGGGTGAATTTCCAAGACAAACGCGTCAGTAAGTTGGAAAAGGGGTAGGATAAAACCCTAACAAAGGTACAAGCGCTAACGCGCTCCGAGCATACAGTATGCGCTTCGTGAATAATGTTCGATGTTCCGACATTTTAAGCACAGTTGCATTTCGTAGCACCTGATAGCCTAGCCTAGTCGTGGCTATGCGCTAGGTGGTTTCAATAGGAAGTTGGATACTTCTACTGTACTACACTACGAAATTGACACGTCTTGACATGGAGAGATTTGAGGAGTAACGGGTACGTTATCATAACATTTATTACGTGTTTAGTAGGTTAAATGTGGTGTGGTAAAAACGTCGACATAACGTTTCTATGAGATATTAATGTTATATTAATGTTATATTAATGTCTTAACGTAAATCGTTTTGAAATATGAGCCTGAAAACGTTTTCGGTGACATACCTCTTACACCACTAATAACGTTATCATAACAAAACACTACATGCTTAGTAACGCTGTTGTGTTTGCTGAGTAACTCCCCGGGCTCCGTTAAGCAGCCAGGGATTTTTGAGGTGGATTTTCTACAAACCCACCCTCTCACCATCTTCACAGCCCCTGTTGGGAGTTTGTTTCTGATGAGTAGGTCTATACAGTAGCTCAGTTAGCTCAGGGTTAAAGCCTTTCAGTCATAAGGTCCCCGGTTCAGGCCACCCCAAGATTAATGTATGTTGTCCAGCTACAGAGTTGTTGACTTTTCATAATCATGGACGTTAAATTTGTATGTGAGAGACTGACTTCAGTCAGCTTGCAGCTTGGTTAAGCCAGTGAGGCTTCTTCTCAAGTTCCTACTTGCAGGATGATCCTAAATACATTCTTAAATACATACATATAGTTGTAGGAGTCACATAAAAAGTAGCAGTGTAGCTTTGTTTAAGATTCTGATGAAGCAAACTATCCATTCAGTACTCAGTCTCATTTTTTGTAGCAGGGTAGCATTGTTTAAGATTCTGTACTCACTCAGCAGAGTGAGATTCTGTACCTTCAGTACTCACTTCTGGAGAGTACTGTGGTCAAGTGGTGAAGGCTGTGGACTGGTGATCTAAGGCTTGCAGGTTTGAGTCCTGGCCGGATCATTCAGTTGTTTCCCTGGGCAAGGCACTTTTTCGTCAGTGCAGCTTCCCATCCAGGAGATACTTGTCTCTATGCTTGACAGGTTTTCGTTGACCGGGGTAATATTGTTAGGCGCCTCAGGCATCATTATCTTTCAATAGGTCTACGCCTTTTCTTTCCCCAATATTATGATTAATATTTTTTAGCAGGGAAAGAACCTCCATTAAACTACAGGGTACAGCTTAGCATCATCAGGACATTCCTTTTCTTCAGAGTTTTCTGATTGCAACGGGTTGATTACTGAAGGAGTCATCAACCGTACTGTGGTACTGAATCAGTACTGCGAGTGCGGCTGTCCTGCAAGCGCTAACAAGGTCACCAAGCAGGCCGCTGTCCTTGACTTCTTTAGCAGCAGATACACAGGGTTGGGCTCTCTGGAGCCCTCCGGCGCCCAGGTACGGGGCTTTTGACTACCATCCTCTCAGACAACACGACGGTGGTAACATACTGTAGCTACGTCAACAGACATGGTGGCACCAGGTCAGAGAGATATTGCCGTCTGGCAAGGGAGACCCTCACCACAGCTACAGAATCTGGCATGGCCCTACAAGTCTCTCAGATACCCAGAAAGGAGAATGTGATGGCCGATACTCTGCCCAGGGGACAGCTCCACCCTGACGAGTGGACCCTTTCGCAACGAACATGAAGTAGGTTTTTCCACATGTTCAGCAGACCTCTGATAGACCTGATTGCGACACAGGGCAACAATGGGCTGCTCATCTTTGTTCAGGCGGTCCCACCCGCAGGCCTTCCAAATAACGCCAGGTCCCTGTCGCGAAACGGACCGGAAGCTTACATCTTCCCCCTCTTGGCATGGTCAGCCATCATAGTGGCCCCGCTGACCCCGGTTCGGGCAAAAGTTATCCAGCTCCTAGCGGACGAGCCAGCGATCCTGCCGGACAAACCACAGTCGGTTGTCCCATAGACGGGGCGCTGGCTCACCCGGACAGCAAGGGCCTACAATTAGGTGCCTGGAAATTGTCTGGTGTTTCCTTAGACAGAAAGGACTTTGGCCGCCAGAGTGAGAACAACCTTGGTACTTACGTTTTCTGCCTACAGAGATTCGGAGTATGCCGAACGAGACAGACTCTGCCTACCATGGCCTTTCTTACCTTGATCGCCGACTCCTTACCCACACTGTTCCAAGAAGGGAGGCAGGGTTTAGACGATCAAAAACTTTCGTTCGGCTGTTGCCGCCTTCCATCAGGGGCTTCCCCTACGGCTCCACGCCAGGCAGCAACGGCTCGCCTTGACTAAGGTGCCTTCAGTCCTACGGTTTGTGGGGTGCTGATAGTTCTCGACCCCTCCTTCTTCGCTAGAACCAGGTTTGGGCTCTCCTACCGGGAGACATCATCATCCCAGAGATCAAGACCTTCTCTTTGATCCCCGAGGACAGACTACAGTATGGTTTCCCATTAGGGCACTGAAGTGGTACCTCAACAGAACACAAGATCTCTTGGGTACTTCGACATCTCTGTTCTTCCTCCTTCGAGTGCCCCACTCAGCAGCCTGGGAGGATACCTTGTCCCGCTGTTTGGTGGAAGCCATCCGCCCTCTGGCTACAGGTCCAGGCAGATCCATGGCTCACAACAGCAGGGGTTTCACTGCTTCTACAGCCCTGTTCGCAGGTTTTCCAATAGTGGACATCTGCAAGACGACGGCGTGGAAGACTCCAATCGCTTCGTCGCCTGCTACTTATCGGACATATCACAGGCCGATTTGGCTTTGGTCGCTCGATGATACGAGCTCCGGGGGTCCCACCCCTCGGGCCTCCCACCATCGGACAGTGCCACTCGGTGCATAGGTTGTGGGGAGACAGGTAAGTGGGGAACGAAGTAAATATGATAAAACTTACTGGTTTATATATTTACGAGTGACCCACTTACCTGTCTCCATTTCCCGCCACCCTCCCCGAGGGAGGTGGGACGCAGCCGGACGGGGGAGCGGTCGTTCGACCTGACTCATGACTCCTCGCGTTTCGTCGATAGACATCGCCACCCCCTGGGTCGCCTGCGGCTACTTGTCTATCGGTGGGTGTTGTTTCCTTAGTTTGGTTTACCAGGTTACTCTTTACCATCTAAGGTAGTATGGGCCTCGTCCCCTTGTTCAATTAGGCCTCTGTAAGTGTAGGGGGAGGCACGCCTACGGGGTGACGGAGGGCGGACCCCTACCCCGACTGTTCAGGGTGGGCTCCACCCTCCGCCTGGAGGCGTCAGCAGTCTTTGTTAGTGTTAGATTTTTCCTTCTCGGCGAGCTCGGCGGGTGGCAGGGTTTACCCGCCACCCTCCCCGAGGTCGCGTCAGGGGCCACTTTGTGGGAAAGTGGTCTCAAAATGAAGGAAGGCCATTAGGGCCAGTGAGGGTGTACAGTGTTAAAAGATTACCAGGGCATTCTAGACACGGTAGAATGCGGTGCATAGGTTGTGGGAGACAGGTAAGTGGGTCACTCGTAAATATATAAACCAGTAAGTTTTATAATAACAACCCCAGACCTAAAACAATGCCCACAGTATCTAAAAGCAACCCCCACCTGACTAAAAACCAACCCCCACCTGACTAAAAACCAACACCCACCTGACTAAAAACCAACCCCCAACCATCCTTAAACCATCCCCAAACCAACAAAGGAAATAGTTCCCCTTCCCCCCTTGGTAAAGGAAATGGGCAAGTTTTGATGAGTGTAAATTACAACATTAAACTTAGGAGGTAATCATTGTTTTCTTTTCTACCATGGCTTTAATATATTATTTTTCTTCTTCTGTTTCATCACAGGACATGGACATTATGTGGAACTCCAGAATACTTAGCACCTGAAATTATCCAAAGTAAAGGCCATGGAAAGGCAGTAGATTGGTGGGCATTAGGAATACTTCTTTATGAAATGTTGGCTGGGTAAGATGATTTCTTCTTTTCTTGCCAAACTAAGTAAAACAGGAGACCTAACATTCAGGTGACTCTAGCTATCAACAAGTGCAACCATCAATTACCATGTGCAACCATTCAATTACCGTGTGCAACCATTAATACAGTGCAACCATCAACTACCGTGTGTAACCATTAATTACAGTGCAACCATCAATTACCATGTGCAACCATCAATTACCATGTGCAACCATTAATTACAGTGCAACCATCAATTACTGTATGCAACCATTAATTACAGTGCAACCAGCAATTACCGTGTGCAACCATTAATTGTAATATCATCAGTGACTTGTCAGATCAAATGTATCAAATTTCCATCATGTATTCTCCCTGATCAGAAAATATACATTCTTTTGGAAGCAAATTGTGCTCTCCGAAGTCAATGATAATTGTGAGATTAATGGTGACATTACTTGAATCCACCAGGCATTTAATTATGTAGTGTCAGTATATTGCAGTATTGCCTTATCATGATTACAACTATCTATGCACAGCTGCTGTTAAGTATCATTAAACTGTGTACTATTTCACGATTGGTTTACAGTGGTCTTACAAATAATTGCATTAACTTTGATTGCTTTTACTAATTGACACTATTGATTTCTCACTACAGTTATCCACCGTTTTTTGATGACAATCCATTTGGTATATATGAGAAGATCCTGGAAGGTCATATAGACTGGCCCCGCCACTTTAATCCAAATTCAAAGTAAGTGCACAACTATTGTTTGTATAATTGATGAAAAATATCAGGTATTGTTGAAGCTAAACCTATCAATACCTATTAAATACCCTTAAAAGATTAAAGTATTATCAAATAAAACTTGGATTAACAAATTAGAATACAATTGAAATAACAAGAATATGTAATCCAATTACAATAGGAATTGCAACTTTTAGAGAGGCTGAAGTTAGCAAATCACTTTAACCATTATTGTCAAGGCATTATTGTATAAACATGTTTTTACATTGAATTACATCAAATGAATAACCTCAACCAGGAATAAACACCCACAGTACAGTATATACCAGTCAGTGTTGCTGAAGTGATATTGTTTGTATATCCCAAATAATCCAGAAAGAATGACATACCAGGTATTCTTCTTGTTTGCAAATCATTAAATTTGGAGTATTTCCTGCATTACTGTGGCCAAGAAAATAATTAAGTTTCACTGCATTAGTTAACTTTAATTGGCAACTTTGGAGAATAAAGCTTTCTGTAACTCCATTATCACACATCATTGATCTATCATTTTGACATCATTCCAAAGTTTTGGAATCTTTTCCTAAGTTGATATTTAGTTACTGGGCTTATTAGAGCAAACTTGTAGGTATTACATAGATAAAACTTAAAGAGAATCAAGCATACTCTAGCACAAGTCTGTTGTTATATATGCCCATTTGTGACACACAACCTACCACAGATAATAGTACACAAGCAATGTTATGTTCTGCTACTGAGCACATGAACTGTAACCATCTGCCCTTCACATAACCACACACTTTTATGTCATTTTCAGTGCCTGTTTTTCCTTGGGAATATTTTAGTGACTGATATAGATTGTCTTACAGACAGTGGTAAGGCCGCTAACCATCAATGAAAATAATCTAAGTAAGAACATATATGAAAAGTAGCTATGATTGATGTAGAGCCCTGGTTGGTTTTCAAGGACTTTGACGTTGTTGGTCGGGAACCACTCGGACTTGGGACTCAAAATTCGGACACTCAGGACTTGAGAAGTCGGACCTTTGTCAATACAAGTCCAAACCAATAGTTCAGCATAGTGTATGATTACAATAACTTCTCCCAACTTAAATAGAACACTTCAAATCTTCAAACTGATGGTTTCTCTTTCATCTGAAAGTCACATTATTAATGTTATTATCTCTTAATAACTGTCCATATACAATGGCTTCATTCTCATGAAAAGAATACTCAGGTTCTTTCTTAAAATGTTGCATATTTGGCATTTAAACAAAAACATTTGGTGTGTTGTAGTGAGTTGGAAAATCCAGAACAGTGAAAAAACTTCCAGCCTCTACCAGGATTCGAACCCGGGCCTCCCGCTTTATATGCGGACACCCTAACCACTAGGCTATTGAAGCTGATTGTATGTCCAGAGGTTCGAAACTGGTAAGGAAGGTCATAATTCCACTGTAGGCGTTTGTCACCTGTATCGAACACTGCTAGTTCTGTTTTGGTGACATTTGCCTTGAGATCAAACATGATGCTAACCAACTCAAAATCATTTGTGATTCCTAAAGCCGAATGTCGAGCGAGAACCAACTCATGGTAGTATATATATTTTGCTGAAAGAGCTTCCAAACGTGTTAGGCACAATGTTATCTGTCATTGTGTAGTTGTGAGTAAACAGCTGGTAGATGCAGGTCAGTGAGTAAACAGCTGGTAGATGCAGAGCAGTGAGTAAACAGCTAGTAGATGCAGAGCAGTGAGTAAACAGCTGGTAGATCCTGGGCAGTAGAGCATTGAGTAAATAGCTGGTAGGTGCAGAGCAGTGAGTAAACAGCTGGTAGATGCAGAGCAGTGAGTAAACAGCTAGTAGATGCAGAGCAGTGAGTAAACAGCTAGTAGATGCAGAGCAGTGAGTAAACAGCTGGTAGATCCTGGGCAGTAGAGCATTGAGTAAATAGCTGGTAGGTGCAGAGCATTGAGTAAACAGCTGGTAGATGCAGAGCAGTGAGTAAACAGCTAGTAGATCCTGGGCAGTTGAGCAGTAAGTAATTAGCTGGTAGGTGCTGGGCAGCAGAGCAGTGAGTAACCAGTTGGTAGATGCATGGTAGAGCAGTGAGTAAACAGCTGGAAGATGCTTGGCAGTAGAGCAGTGAGTAAATAGCTGATAGGTGCAGAGCAGTGAGTAAACAGCTGGTAGATCCTGGGCAGTAGAGCATTGAGTAAATAGCTGGTAGGTGCAGAGCAGTGAGTAAACAGCTGGTAGATGCAGAGCAGTGAGTAAACAGCTAGTAGATGCAGAGCAGTGAGTAAACAGCTAGTAGATACAGAGCAGTGAGTAAACAGCTGGTAGATCCTGGGCAGTAGAGCATTGAGTAAATAGCTGGTAGGTGCAGAGCATTGAGTAAACAGCTGGTAGATGCAGAGCAGTGAGTAAACAGCTAGTAGATCCTGGGCAGTTGAGCAGTAAGTAATTAGCTGGTAGGTGCTGGGCAGCAGAGCAGTGAGTAACCAGTTGGTAGATGCATGGTAGAGCAGTGAGTAAACAGCTGGAAGATGCTTGGCAGTAGAGCAGTGAGTAAATAGCTGATAGGTGCAGAGCAGTGAGTAAACAGCTGGAAGATGCTTGGCAGTAGAGCAGTGAGTAAATAGCTGGTAGGTACAGAGCAGTGAGTAAACAGCTGGTAGTCAAGAACAGCTAGAACTAGAACAACAACTTGCAGCAAACACCAAGAGATAATTCCACTGCAGTTTATAGCCTGTAAAATATATCAAGAAAATATAAATTAATTACCAGTCATTTCCAGACTATTCCAAAACTCAGTAGCTCTAATTATATTCAGTTTTGTACTGTGTTCAAGATCTGTTACAACTTTTTGATTCCTTTACAGAGGCAAAGGAATCTATGCACTGGTGATGTCTTGTGTGTGTGTATGTATATGACACTTGCTTGTAAACATGTTAACTCAAAAATTTAATGGTTGATTAACTTCATACTTGGTATGTGGATCAGTATTATTGAGTACAAGGAGCCTTTTGTTTTCTGTGAACTTCAATGGTCATTTGGGGTCAACAAAGGTCAAAGTCAGAAAACTTTGTGAACAGGATTTCTCAGAAAGTACATCTTTGTTGCTTGTCAAGTACAAGTACCCTATTGAAATTGGTGGAGGTCAAAGGTCATTTGCAGTCAACATTTAAGTGAGTCTGAAAATCTTGTAAACATGAAAACACAAGCGGTACATCTTTCTGAAACTTCATACTTAGTATGTAGAGTCAGTTTGGTGAGTGCAAGAATTCTATTGAAATTGATAGAGGTCAAAGGTCACATGAGGTCAACATGCATCAAGTCTGAAAACCTTTTAAACATGATAACTCCAACATTAAAGCCATCATTAATCTGTGAATTCCCCAGTGCTATGATTTTCTTTTGGTGAATGTAGTTTGGTCAAATTCTGTGAAGGGGCTGTATGGGTCTTCAACGAAACATACAGTCATCCAGGAAATGAAATCTGCTTCAGATTTCATACCCTTTCTTTAACGTTCACCTACCAGTTTTCACCCTCTGACCTTCAAGGGGTCAAAAGATAATCTCAAATGGACACAAACTGGGTCAAAAGGTTATCTCAAATGGTGGAAACATTTGCCATTTTCTCCAAGATGTTTCACAGTGTATAAACAATGTCATGTAACTCTCAACAATAAGTAAATGGATTGCTTGCTCAAAATTGGTAACATGTGTCTATATTTCACATAGGAAGACTGTTCTCTCTGGATATAGAAACTTTTTGGTTTAAAGTTCTATGCTGTAAAATCCTATTGAGTGAATGACATGTTTGATGTCCACAAGGAATTGCTACAAATCTTTTCTGGTTCTCTAAATTCTTGGACAAATTTAACTCACTTGCTCTACATTAGTCAGATAGTTATTTTGAATTAACTGTATGTATTGTAATGAATCACAATGCTAACTGGCTTTCTGGTTTATGTTTTGTTCCTGTTATTTAAAGATTAGGAATCAGCAGTTTTATATTGCTGAATCAGTAGTTTATATTGCAAAAAAAGATGATGCTAGACACCATTTATGTATTATGTTCCACGTACACTTTTTCCATATCTATTTCTCATCGTTACAGTCTGGTTTTGTGGTTTTTATTTTCCATATTTTAGCTATAATTGGCTCTCAATCAGAAAATAGAAAGCTGCAACGTCATGCAAAATCCGGCAAACAATATTGTTGGTATTCGCTGAGACGACATAACATCTTTAAGGATGCTCTTCCTTTGCCTGTGATAATTAAACTTTTGAAAAGGTTTCCATACCCCAGATCTATTAGGGGAGAGGGGGGGGGGAAGGGATATGAAATGAGTTTCTGTGAATGCAGGGAAGGGGTTAGATTTTTTTGATAGATTGTATTGGAACATTTTTCTACCTAACCAAATATTAGCTGTAGGCCTATGGATAGGATAGCACAGAGAGGTTTGTAACTGATGGGTGCATGATAGTATGACTTCACATTTGCATCATGGAAGATTTCAGACAGGAAAATCTGAATTGTGGTTTGGTGAAAGGCTTTAATTAACCCAGTTTGGATTGAAGCCAGTACCAACATCCATCTATGCTTCTGGGCTTCATTACTTGAGATTGGCAGTAGAGTTTCTCTATTCCACCATAGCAATGAAAGGAATAAGTTGACAGCTTTCTTATGATAAAGGAGGGTCTTTGTGTATCAACTCTGAAAAGGTCCTTGACATCTCTCTCTTCTGCATCATGTTGCTAGTTGGTCTTTTGAACCTTCTTCTGCTTGGATATATCTTTCTTTCATGTACACCTAATCACTTGTGTTCCTGCTCTTCTCAGTAGGCGACTGAAAGATTGGCTGTTGAAACATAATATGTACATTTTCAAAGGACCATTGTAAGTTAAAGCAGCATTTTGCGTTGGGTCGCTTTTTCCACCTTTTTAACATGTGCATCGATTTTTTTAGATGTATCAATCATAAAATAGCAAACTAAGATACCATCCAAGTTTCACCCTGCCAAGAGCGTTAATTAGCGAGTAATTAACGATTTATGTCGATAACGAGTAAAAGTGTCCTCGACAAAGTTTTCATATCTCCAAATCCACTAGTTTGAATTCCACCAATCAGTGAATAGTATGTTTATTCATGAGCATTTTGCGTTTGATCTCCGTTTTCTACTTTTTTGACATGTCCATCGAGTTTTTTTCATGCATCAAATCACAAAACAGCAAATTAAGATATTAGCCAAGTTTTTCCCTGCCAAAAACGTTAATTGGCAAGTATTCCACATACAAAATTAATCGCATTCAGTTCCCAAACCCACTAGTTTGAATTCAACCAATCAGTGATGCAGGTTTAGTTATGAGCCGTTGCTAAAAATAGATTCAAGACTTTGCCTTGGTACAACCAAGGAGTTGTTATGCAACTCCCTGGTACAACTGCCATATAGACTGTACACAAATCAAGCGTGGTGTTATATTACGTATCTGTCAATGATGTTCGTAGTGTTTAAATATTCATATTATGGGCGAGGTTTATTGGGTTCCCAACGGAAAATATCTTGGAGAACAACAAAGTTGAAAGTTGCAATTTTTTCGACTTTTATGCCACCATTTGAAGTAAGATTTAAATAGATGAGCTAGTTATGTATGTCATTATGGCATAGTGGAGTCAGTGAGGTTGAGAAAAATCATAGAAAAGGATGCAAAATGCTGCTTTAAGGTTGGTAGTGTTTCGCATTATCTTTCTGCAGTGTAGCAGTTTCTGATATATACTGTAACAGGGAATTGTATTTTTGCATCAAACATTGTCATGGCAATATTTGCTGCCATAGCCTGGGTAAACTTGCAATAAACTTCATGCTATTGGTAATTAGCTAGTTCGTTAATTCATTACCTTGTTTTCCTTCTTCAGTCCAGGTTAAAGGAGTAATACTCAGGTTGCCAATAAGAAAAACACAAGGCAGCAACCTATTCATGCTATTGCATATATTCTCATGGAATTTGAATTTGGTGAAGATTATCTCTCTCAGCTTGAAATTTTAGTGAACTAACATTGCCAAAGTTATTGAAACTACTTCCCTCAAAGTCTCAATTGTTTTAATTTGACTGAAGTGGATTAAAAATGTTAATAAACCTGCTTGAAATAAAAGTATAAAACAAGAAAGATACTGTAATGTATTTTGTTGTCACTGATGTGATTTAGTATACTTGCCACAAATCACTTTTATTCCAATAGATTGTTTTGAAAATCAAAATACACCTTTAAATCCAGCAATACCAGCAACATACTTACAAAATTAATTGAGAATTGGCACCACTGGATCACATGTTCATTCAGTAAGACCACATACTGTTAATTGGGTGCCATCAACATAGCATAAGTAGACAAATTGAGAAAGTGACTTCATCAAATCCATATGTTTAGAAACAAAGCCAGAATTACTGTAGGGCATATATGTATACTGTAGCCCTATAGTGTTGTTGTGGTACAAACCAATTGGTTCTTCAAGTCATCATGATCATATATTAAGTGGATTCATGTAACATGAAACCCTCAATGTTAGAAGCTTAACACCTGGCAGGTTATAGTTGAATTTCTTGACATGTAAATTAAAACTACAATGATGTTGGTTTCCATTATAGACTTGCATGGATTTGTGTTGGTCAGTTTTGGCAAGAATGAAATATTTATGAGTTGTGTCCTCTTTTATTGATTAGGAGCCTGGGTTAGGTAGGATTAGGGTTAGGTAGGGTTAGGTAGGAGCCCGGGTTATTGGTTTTGTGATATTTTAACAGATATCAAGACCCTGATGTCAGATTCCATTCTATACTGCAACTTTAGAATGAATTAGACTTGTTAGTACCAGATTAGGATTTACCCTATAACCAACCTCTCAGGTCATCACATTCCTATGAAAGTTATCTGTCATATCTCTACAATTAACAGTTCATATCAATCCAATCCCAATTTGAATCAATTTGTTTTTTCATTCCTAGCCTAAGGAATCTCTGTGATGGTGATGACGTATGTGTGTGTTTATGTGAGTGTGTGAAACCTTGGCTGGTAAATGTACATGGTGCAGTAGTTCAAATTCACTATCGGTGTGTGGGATGTAGAGTAATGAGTAGAAGCATTGTGTCAATATTTGGGGGATTAAGGTCAATGGAGGCCAACATCTTACATCTTTTAACAAGATGACTCAAAAATGTTTGGTTCCACTTTATTAGGTAGAAAGAAGAACCCTATCGCCTTTTGGACGGGTAAAGGCTTATTACCACTCCCTTCAGACCAGCTGCCTTTCATTGAGAATGAATAAGTTCAACTTTTCACACTACTTGTGAACTATTCAACCAAGTTGTAACTGCTATGAGGAAACAGTGTAACTACCAACAACAGCCAACTGTACAAGTCTGTCTCATTGAGGTTAAATGAAATATTTCTTTTCATACACATTTGGCAAAGCAATGAATAGGCAATGCGGTATATAACAGATATGCTAATTTGTGCGGTTTTACAGCTCTTAGCATTTTTCTGGAATATGTGGATGTAACCTTTACCTGAACTTTCCATAGAAGTAACAGACTATTTGACATCCATCCCAAATACTGAGAAGTTTAAAGGTGTGAAAGTCAGTGAAACTGATAAACCAGCTGGACAGATACCAAAACTCAAGTTCATATTTTGAGTTATGTTACCAGGAAAACAGCGCACCCTGTTGGGAGACAGTTTGGGAGGAAAAGAGATAGAGGGTGGTTTCCCTTGTCAAGGTAACCAACCTAGTGACCTGAAATAGCAGGCAGATTGTACAGAACATACAAGAGATTATTGAGCTAACCAACACAATGTAATATAGAGATAAGTAAACATATTCAGGGAAATGTCATCATGTACAGTAGCTCTACTAAATTACTAGTCTAAGTTTTTCCCGTCAGCACCACCAAAGTTAATAAACCAACAAAGGTTTTCTTGTGGTTTTGTGAGAGTAATACATGTTGCAGTAGAGTTTACTTGCTTTTTGCAGGACACAGGATACACTTCAAACATAAACCAGTTACTACAAGCACAATCATGAAACATTAGAAAAAAATATTTACATGTTCAGGAGGGGAAAGGTGTCCACAGTTTAGTTTAAGTTTGATTTTCTGCCAACCATTTTAGGTATGATATCACTCTTGTTTATAGCTTTGCATGCGGCTGCCTCACAGACCCTCTGGGATCATGTGCCCTACCTTTATTGAACTTGATGTTGTTTTGATTAACAATAGTGGTGTTCATCATTATGATATGCTCCAGAAATTCTTTGGTAGACCTTTAGTTATAAATAAAGGATTTGTGTCACACAATCTAACTTCAATTAGTTCAGGATATGCAGTAACATTTGAATGATAACTTTCAGAGCTGATCTTATTAGACTAGGTCTGATGGCAAGATGAGTCAATCTCTGAGGTGTCATAGTAATAAAATTTAACCTGTCATTTAAAGGAGTTGACTGCCAGCTTTCCTTTCCCCTATTCCACTTCTCTACAGATTCCCTAGCTGAGGGTAATTGAGTAATATCGTTTTCTAAGAAGCCTATGAACCCTGTTTTTTTGTTAAAAGTTGGTAAATCGTCAGTAATTAATCAGATATTGACAGTAATGACTTCAGCCCAGGGGGGGGGGGGGGGGAGGTGGAGAAGGAAGAGCTTAACTTTCATCTCTTGGAGGATAGACATTTATGTTTAACAGTAGCAACGGTTAAAGGATTAAGCCACATCCTAGCCTCTCCCAGGTAACTTTGGTTCCTGTCCTGTCCACATCCCAGCCTCTCCCAGGTAACTTTGGTACCTGCCCTGTCCACCTCCTAGCCCTCCCAGGTAACTTTGGTACCTGTCCTGTCCACATCCTAGCCCTCCCAGGTAACTTTGGTACCTGTCCTGTCCACATCCTAGCCTCTCCCAGGTAACTTTGGTACCTGTCCTGTCCACATCCTAGCCTCTCCCAGGTAACTTTGGTACCTGTCCTGTCCACATCCTAGCCTCTCCCAGGTAACTTTGGTACCTGTCCTGTCCACATCCTAGCCTCTCCCAGGTAACTTTGGTACCTGTCCTGTCCACATCCTAGCCTCTCCCAGGTAACTTTGGTACCTGTCCTGTCCACATCCCAGCCTCTCCCAGGTAACTTTGGTACCTGTCCTGTCCACATCCCAGCCTCTCCCAGGTAACTTTGGTACCTGTCCTGTCCACATCCCAGCCTCTCCCAGGTAACTTTGGTTCCTGTCCTGTCCACATCCCAGCCTCTCCCAGGTAACTTTGGTGCCTTTCCTGTCCTGTCCACCTCCTAGCCCTCCCAGGTAACTTTGGTACCTGTCCTGTCCACATCCTAGCCCTCCCAGGTAACTTTGGTACCTGTCCTGTCCACATCCTAGCCTCTCCCAGGTAACTTTGGTACCTGTCCTGTCCACATCCTAGCCTCTCCCAGGTAACTTTGGTACCTGTCCTGTCCACATCCTAGCCTCTCCCAGGTAACTTTGGTACCTGTCCTGTCCACATCCTAGCCTCTCCCAGGTAACTTTGGTACCTGTCCTGTCCACATCCTAGCCTCTCCCAGGTAACTTTGGTACCTGTCCTGTCCACATCCTAGCCTCTCCCAGGTAACTTTGGTACCTGTCCTGTCCACATCCTAGCCTCTCCCAGGTAACTTTGGTACCTGTCCTGTCCACATCCTAGCCTTTGCCAGGTAACTTTGGTACCTGTCCTGTCCACATCCTAGCCTCTCCCAGGTAACTTTGGTGCCTTTCCTGTCCATCTCCTTGCTTCTCTCGTGGAACTCCTTTTGAGGAAATTTGTTAAAATGGAGGGTTCTTAGTTCAAAGTGATGCTATATTTAGTAAGTTTGAAACAATGTTGAAGAACTATCAGCTTCAGTTGTATATTTTTGTATTGTAGGGACTTTTTATTGCTAACCTGAGGCATTTATAAGGAATCTGTGTGATTGTGATGGTGGATGTGTGTCTGTGTGTATGTGACACTGTTTGTAAACAAGATAACTCAAAACCTTAATGATGATGGCTGAACATGATACTTAGTGTCAGCATTTGCCCCAAGTGAGTACAAGAACCAATTGAATTGGTGGAAACAAAAAATCATTTGAGGTCAATAAAGGTTAAGTCTGGAAACCTTGTAAACATGATTTCTCAAGAAGGACAGCTTGGGTTGAAATTCATATGTGGTAAACATGTGATTCCCTTGTTAAGTACAAGAACCCCATTGAAATTGGTGGAGGTCAAAGGTCATCTGAAGTCAACATAAGCAGAGGTCAAAGGTTGTTTTGAGATTTGCAGAGGTCAGAGAATGAAAACCTTGTACATAAGGCAACTCCAGACTTAAACTTCATACTTAGTATGTGAATCCATCGCAATGAGTATGTCACCCCATGTTCAGTACTCCCACCCAGGGGACAATAACCTTGAAGTGAGCAGGGTTCTTCGAATAGGGTCGACTACCTGCACTGAGATACCTACATGTTAGCCACGTATATTACCCATGCACCTTGTGACGTATACAAACCTACATTACTGCAATGACTACCAGCTCGTCTGAGACTACACACAAACACTGAAAGAATTACACCAACAGACTATATCCTGCTATGCAACTTATGTATTCAGGATTGAAGAAGAAAAAGAGAAGGTAAAGCAATAAAGAACAACATATTTAAACTACTCATAATAAAACAGTAAACTACGGTATAAAACCATCCATGTCCAGACGTAACACAAATAGGGGAAAAGGGGCTCACTGCCCCCTCTCTAGACTCGCTTGGCCGTCTGTATGGTCTGAGGCACATCATGGTATGGTAGGGAGGGGGCATCTATAAATCAGGGCATTAATCATGTCTACCCAAAACCAAAACAACCTGTGTAGGAATTATTTGATAATTCATAAAGACGATGCCTCTGACATCCTAGACGTAGTGATCGGCCTGACTTAAACTTTCAACTTTAATTAATAATGGGGTTATTCTAAAATAAGTACCTGCAAGTTTATGTAACATTAATCATGAAGACTAAATATACTTGTAGGGGGAACCTATCACAGGGAGGAGGGAATCTAAATCATAGTAAGTCTTAATTTACCCAAAATTTAGGGATGCTACAATTATGACAACAATGTTGTGTTTATAGAGGTTGAAGATCAACAGAGGTCAATGGTGGTCAAACTCTGAAAACCTTATAAAAAACATAATAGTTCAAAGGTCAAGTCGATCTATAAAGTGGTCAAGAAAGACATCCCTTTCAGCATCTCAAGAAGCAAAAATTGCCAAACCTCAAAGAAAAGTTCAGTTTTGTGATCAGTTATTACAGAGAGTTCTCTGAGTTACAGCACCTATTAAAACAATGGGAGGATCTGAGTACAATTGTCCTGATCAAGTTTAATTATACCCTGGAGAGATAACATCAGTGGATCTGATCCAGATCTAGTGTAAAAACACCCTCTGACATCACATTTGTCACCTGGGGGAGCACTCGTTCATTGGTATGCTTGTACTCATATGAGATCTCAAGTACAAGCTAGTAAACAGCCATTATTGCAAGTACAGAAAAGAGTGAACTGTAGAATCCTGATTTCAGCATTCATGATCTGTTAGTACAAGCCTTCTCTAGCAATGTTGTGGTCGTATGATATGATAAAGGCTAGACAGCTGTGCATGAGTTCTTGGAACTGCCATAAAATTGATTCAAATTGTCTTGTCAGTCACATTGTTTTCCTTCATTCTTTTTCCAGGGATCTCATTGCTGGTTTGTTGACTGTTGATCGTACAAAGCGGTACGGCTGTATGAAGAATGCAGCTGAAGACATCAAGAACCATGCTTGGTTTACTTCCATTCAATGGGATGAGGTTAGACACAGAAGCCTTAAGGTAAAAAAAAAAGATATCTGATCTTATGTCATTTGCTTTCAAATCTATTTTCTTGCTGGTTGTTTATATAAATGTCTGCTAATATCCCAGTACACTAAGTGTACTCAAACATCTCAAGTATGACCCAACTACACTTGTCAAAGATGGATATTTCAATAGTCTTGAATATTTGAAGAAGTAGAGTAAAAACCTGATCAATAATGGACCAACAACTTTGTGAAAAAACAGTAAAGAAAGAACAATCAAAATTCAATAATGTTTTAAAGGTGCTGATAGGTTGTGTGTAAACTTTACAAAGGAAAGCAGAAAGGAGATGTTGTCTAGCTTGCAAAACTGATATTAATGAAGAAAGGATTTGATTCATTGTTGGAAGTTCTATCGTGGACAATTCTGTTAGCTGTGGTTCCCATTGCAGCATGCTCCCTTACACGTTGCAATATAAAGATCCATGGATGATGTAAATAAACTTTGACACTAATTAGGTACTTTAATAGCAGTTGGGTGTGGTAGCAATCATAACAATATTGAAATTCCAGAGCTAATAGCTATTATGAAGAGGCAGCAGGGATGTTTACCTTGATACGTTATGTTTAGATGGTGAGCCTTTAGGCAATGACCTTGAATGATGATTGTAGTTGTTTTATTCCTTGCCAGAGGCAGAAGGAATCTATCCATAAGGAACGTATGTGTGGGTGTGTCTGTTTGTGTATGTTTGTGTATGTGACACCTGCTTGTAAAAACAATATAAAGTTAAAAAGTACATCTTGGTACCTCATACTTGGCATACATGTAGATCCTGCTTGGTGAGTACAAGAACCAGGGCTATTAAAATTGGAAGAGGTCAAAGGTCAAAATATTGGTTGAAGTTTATGGTATGTAGATCCCCCTTGGTTAGTACAAGTACCGTATTGTAATTGGTCAAAGTCAAAGGCATGTGATATGGCTCAAAGTCTAAAAAGCTTGTAAATACCATCAGTCAAATAGTAAATCCTGCTTGAACTTGGTACATAGATCCTGTTTGGTGAGTACATATGAAATCAGTAGAGGTCAATGGTTGTTTGAGGTCAACCAAGGTTTAAAGCAGCATTTTGCGTTTGGTCGCCGTTTTCTACTTTTTTGACATGTCCATCAAGTTTTTTTACATATATCAATCACAAAACAGCAAACTAAGATATTAGCCAAGTTTTCCCCTGCCAACAACGTTAATTGGGGAGTAATTAAGGATATTTGCAGTTAATGAGAAAAGTGTCCACGACAAAGTCCACACTAATAACCGCATACAGTTCCCCCAAACCCACTAGTTTGAATTCAACCAATCAGAGATGCAGGTTTAGTTATGAGCCATTGCTAAAAATAGATTCAAGACTTTGCGTTGGTACAACCAGGGAGTTGTTATGGAACTCCCTGGTACAACTGCCATATAGACTGTACACAAATCAAGCATGGTGTTATATTACGTATTGGTCAATGACGTTCGTAGTGTTTTAAATATTCATATTATGGGAGAGGTTTATTGGGATCCCAACGGAAAATATCTTGGAGAAAACAAAGTTGAAAGTTGCAAATTTTTCGACTTTTATGCCACCATTTGAAGTAAGATTTAAATAGATAAGCTAGTTATGTATGTCATTATGGCATAGTGGAGTCAGTGAGGTTGAGAAAAGGACGCAAAATGCTGCTTTAAGTCTTAAAAACAGCTTCATTGCTGTTTATATTTGGTTTTTAGATTCCCCTTGGTGCATACAAGAATGGTATTGAAAATAAAGCCTTGTGCTCTACCAACCAGGCTATCCACTTCTTAGTTGGTGGTGATCTCTATCACTGCTTTCAATTTCTACAAATCAGTCCAGTTGATTTACTTATATCATTTATAAAAAGCTGAAACATCTTCCCTGCTGCTTTCTGGTTGTATCAGCTGAAACCAAGTGTGATCCCTGGTGACAGTGTTAGTGTGTATGTATGTGTAAAGTTTCTGATTGGCACTCATTAGTAAAGCAATGGTTATAGGGATCATCACCAAATAAGGGCTGGATAGCTAAGTTGGTGGAACATAGGACTATAAATCCCATGTTCTTTGATTTGAATCACATTCTAGCAAAACATGTCTTTACTCCTTTCAAATTGTTTATAATTTACCAGTCAAATTTCTGCTGTTGGTGTATTCATATAGGTCTAAGAGGTGCTAGGCATCTGTTGCAACAAAGCTATATTAGTGCTGATGAAAGCTATTAGAGGTATTGGAGATGAGAGGCATCTGTTGCTGCAAGCTATATTTAGTGCTGATAAAAGCTATTGGAGGTGAGAGACATCTGTTGCTGCAAGCTATATGAGTGTCTTTGAGAGGTACTATTGGTTGCAGAAAGCTATATTGGTGTTGATGACATATGACAGGTATTATCCATGTAAGCTGTTCTAGCCCTGAAGCTAATAAGTCATGAAATAGTTTTGTGGGAGATACAGAAAAACATGTTGTATTTGCTGCTTGGCTTTCTGTTTCTACCAGCAACCTTGCGGAAATGAATAGAAATTTGTCATCAAGTATCATTGCTTTCTTTTGTATTTTGTCAGCCACCAATAGTGCCAGTAGTTTCACATGCTGGAGATACCAGTAACTTTGATGAGTATGAGGACGACAACTGGCAAAATGCAGCTGGAGTTGGAGAGGAAGAAATGAAGGCTTTCAAAGATTTTTGATGTATGGCAGATTGTGTGTACGTTCCTAGACCATTATGTAGTCACTTTGTAACCACAGGTTTGTGGTTAAGCTGGTTCATATTAATAGCCCTTGATTCTTTCCTCATTTTGCTGCATGAATACTTACGCCGATGATCAGGAAACATTGAAGTCGACCAGCTGCTGAGAAAACTGCAGACCATCAAGTGATGAATCTAATATAGCCATCCAGTTGCGAGATTAAAAGCGAACATGACTATGACTTTGATCTGGATGAAAAAATGACATTTGTCAATGGTTCAGTGATGTGGGGAGGGGAGGGGGATGGCACAATAGTTGTATAAGGTTTAGAGGTCAAAGGACATTATAGCTTAAATTGTCCAAAATGTGAAATATTTTTCAAACAGATATTGTTCATAGGGCTTTGACCAAAACTAGTAACAATACTCCCTTGTTAGTAGAACATAAGAGACTGCACATGAAAAGTAGGACAAATGTCAAATCATATTGTTGTGCCCAAGAGGAAGAGGCTTTCTCAGTTTTTTTTATAGGGATAGTAATTGCTAAACATTTTCTCAAGAATAAGCTTCAGCCAGATTTTTGTTTTTTGTTTCTTTTAGCATGTATTGACATGAACATCTGAATGAATCCGTTACTCAATTGATGTACATTTGTAGTTCATTGCAAAGCACTGGGTGCATTCTATCAGTAGCAACAGTTGGAACGTTTCTTTCTTCCTCCCTGATATTTAAAAATGGTTATCATATCACCTCTTTGAAAGTATGTGAAAGGGGGGGGGGGGAGGGCATTATAAGGTTGATTTCATTTGAAAGCAGAGCTAAGCCAAAGTGAATGGAATTGAAGTTACTCTCAAGCTTCCATAATTTGCAAGAGGACAGTGTTTTGAAGATCGACAGTATCTCATAGTGTGTTTCTATTTCTGATACACACAGAAAACATGGAATCATTTTCTTATGTGGTGTGTGAAGAAACCTTGATAGTGACTTTGCTAATGTCAATGGCGCTACAACATTCCTGCTTTGCTAGTAATGTTTGTATAGGTTACAACATTTTGCCCACATTGGTATTCAAAAGATGGTATTGCACCCCAAAAAAACCTGACTTTTTGTATTCGACATGAACTTGCAACCTGGATCACAGATTAAGGGTTGCTATGTATGGCAGTAAACGTGCCAGAATGGAGGGGGTAAGGGGTAGGTTGAACCAAGGGTGAAGCTCTGTATCACGTAGGTAGTTAGTTTTATTGGGTAGGTATGGTTGTTCACACATACATGAATTTCTAGTGAGGATGGAAGAGGGGATTGGGTTGGAACTTGGAAAGTGTGGCTGTGTAGATAGAGGGCAAGTGCCCTTTGGTGCCCAGAATTGACAGCACTGGATTGCTGTCCATAATATAAAGATTGGGGGGGGGGGGGGTTAAATACTGTCTGTTTCCTAAAGGGTTTTCATCACATGCCATTCATGTTCATTTTCTGTACATTGAATTAGGTAACTGTATCCATGTTAAATGGAGGTAATGTAAAGAGTACAAGTTTTATATTATTCTGTCTATTTGAGGCTTTTGTTTCTTTTTATGTGAAACATGCAAAACAATTATTCTTTCAAAAATTTGTTGATTGCCAAAGAGAGAGGGAATGTGCAGCAAATTTCATGCATGAAAGGACAGGGATTCTGTTCCCTGTGCATAACAGTTATGTTTTGATCTATATACTGCCTGCTGACAATGGTAGTACATATAGAGGTTTTTGTGCCTTTGTAGAATGACAAGTCAATCAGGGTTAAAGGTTATAACGGAATCAATCATCAATTTGTATATCAAGATGTATGCCATTGACTTGAGTCATGGAACAGGAGATAAACAAATTATGTTCAAACACTAAGTAGAACTTAAAGTTATTTCTGAGTAAATAATGTTTATTCATGTAAGAGTAATGTACATTTCATTTACTAGATGTGGCCACCTTATACATTATGGTTCATCTAACTAATATAAATTATTTGTCTAACTTTCCAATTTGGTAAAAGGCTAACTATGTTCTACAAGATGTTATAAAATGTCATTTAATAGCCACAAGAAATATGTCTTCCTTAATTTTTGCTGCAAATTCACACAACTGTCCTTATTATGTATTAATGTTTTCACACCTTGCTGTATCAACCCAAAGGCCCACCCAGCATATGTTACAAAATATGTTTTAATAGTAGAGATTAAAGTCAACCAGACACTGTTTTCAAAAGAAGGTAATACTGGGAAAAACTTCACTTTTCCAAACTTCTCATCAGAATAACGTTCAGAGTATTGCATTTTCAAAGTAGGAGAGGTAAACATGCTGAAATTCCAGCTGATGCTTGGGTAAGGCCCTGATATCTACTTTGCCTTTTAGTTAATATACATATATATTGTGTAGCACCTGTGTAGTAACCCCATGTAGACTGTTCTGCTCTGTTCCCACTTCATTGGTAACTATATGCTTGTTACTTACACTGGCATTTTTGTCTAAGTTGTTGTAAATAAAGTTTATTAGTTCCTAAAATTTAAGATGAAATATAGTTTATTAGTTCCTAAAATTTAAGATGAAATATATTTCAACTGTTCACCCACTTCTCTTCCCACTTTCCTTCACATACACAAAAACACCAGCACACTGCCTTAACTGAATTGTACTAAATAGAGACACATTTAACAGTATTTCTCAAGATACTCACAGGGGGTGTTATGTGTGTGTGTGAGTTTCTTGTGAGGACTGTGAATTTAATATTTCATTCTTTTCTAGAGTTTTCTAAATTAAGCATGAATGGAATCCTTTTTAGAAGTGTAGCTATTTTACATCGGTATAAATATTCACATCAGTGACAACCAAGCTACCTGTGTCATACCCAGTATGAACAGTTTACCTTTTAACGTTGCTAAAGATACATAACAATATGCAGATCTCCTAACATTGATCAGATGATGACAACCTGCGATTACATTGTACTGCAAATTATGAACACCTTTGCATACCCTGCAGAATCAGTTTGTTGTATATTAAAAATACTATATGTTTAAACATTCTGGAATTCAATTATTGGTACTAGTAAGCATTATCTACATGGAAAGTGTTTAGTTGGAATCAGAGAGAGCTGACATCAGTATGTTGGATTGAAATCATGGCTGCCATGTTTTCCAAAGGTCTACCAGCTAAATGAAACCCTCAAATTCAATGTTGTCCATATTCTTTGTTGCTTCAGATGTATCATGTCTCCACACAATAGACCAAATAAGCTGAATATGGACTAAGACATTCAGAGAAGGTTATTCCTATTGAAAGCAGTATGGAATTGGACTTTTAAGTTTGCACCAGTAATCAGACATTGTTCACATCAATGTTGGAGTTCCTTCACCTAGTTGTGTCCTTACTTTACATGTATTTAGATGATATGCAAATCTCGTTGGTAAAGAGAGAAAACAAAACTTATATCGTTCTGTGTAATAAAAATCATGAAAAGTGTTTTGTTAGAATCAAAGAGAGCTGACAAAACTAATGTAAGCATTGCTTCAATCATGATGAAATAGAGATGAAATATTGATAGATAGAAAGTTTACTTTTATATGCTTAATCTTTGAAGTGGAAATTTCATATTCTGACTTTTCATATTCTGACTTTTTTCTATATCTCAGTTCAATTATGTATTCATTCAGCAGAAACAAAGAAAAGAGTCTTCATTCTATCAATGGCTTCTAAATTCATATGAAGTTGTATAATAAATAATTTACAGATTGCAGCTCTCATTGAGAGGATGAATTTGATAGTGCCTGTTTAGTTTTACAGTCAGACATATGATGATGCTGTGTTTCAATTGAAATGGGAGTAATTTTAGTCTTGTTACAGGAATTTTTAATATTTTCTATATTTTTTTCCATGGGGGATATTTTGTTTGGCCTGGCTTTATTTATTGTATATATGTAAATTGAGAAAGATGTGTGCTACTTGTTATGTATATATTCTATATGCCTTGTGTGCCCTATTGATGGGCGAGACAGAATATGCAATAAATTTGTACAACTTTGTATCAAATTTGCTTGTTTTTTTCTCACACATTTCACAAATGTTTGTGACCTTTTAGTTTTTACCAAAGAAACTCATGTGATGGCATGTGTTTATATTTGTGTGTGTGACACTCTTGGCTTGTAAAACTCAAACACTTGCAGGATGGATTAAGTTCATACATGGTATGTGGATTTTTCTTAGTCAGTAAAGCAACTCTATTGTTTTACAAAGTGGTCATCAGATGTCAAAATCTGAAAACCTTGATAACATGAAGAATTCCTCAAGGCAGTTTGAATGAATTTAAATTAAGTATATAGGTTCACCTTCGTGATTTAAAGGAATTGACAATTTTTTTTTATGTAAGTCAATTTTAGTTGGGGTCAACAGATGGCAAAATATTAAAACAATCAACACTTTAAACCCAAAAGTAAAGTTTTGACACACATTTTATCCTTGGTATATGGATCCACTTTAGAAGTTTAAGCATTCTATTATATTTGGTAGTCCTTTGAGGTCACCAGGGGTCAAAAGTTTGAAAATGTAGTGAAGATGGTAATTCCAAACAAAAATCTTACATGAATCTCACACTGGTATAATAACTGGTATAACACTGGTATAATCTCACACTGGTATGTAGATTTGCTCTAGAAATTGCAAGAATCCTATTGGTTGTAGTTCTAACTTGAAGGCAATTGAGAACGGCAGATGTCGAAAGTATAACCTTGTAAACAATGACCGCTAAAGGAAGGCTTGGCCAAACTTCTGATGGATTCACTCGAGCAAAGAAAGTGTTCTATCGATTGTAGAGTTCAAAGTTCATCTGAGGTCACCAGAGGTCACCAGAGTAAAGATTGGATGTGTACTTACGATGTAGGTAAGTACTTCAGAAAGTACAAGAACCCTAGAGGCTTAAGGCCCTCTGAGGTCCCCAGATGTGGAGTTCTAAAAATCTTGTAAACAAATCTGAAGGTAATGGTTTGATGAACTTCATACTTGGAATGTGAATCAATAAGAATCCTGTTCTTGCAAAAGTCAAGAGATCATTTGATATCACCAGAGGTCAAAGTTTGGCAATATTAATTGTAACCACGATGACTCCAAATTAACGCTTGAATGAACTTCATACCTGAATTGGTATTTGATATGCTTCGGTCAGTGGAAGTCATTTGTAAATAGATCAACATGAGTACAATAATCTTGGTGATCTTTTCAATTGAGCAACAGCCAAAACTTTCAATATTGTATTGAGTGTTACTTCATTAGATATTCTCATATAACATTACATTTGACAATCTTTTGACTTTCTACTTTAGGTCTGTGGTGACTGTGTCCCCCTCCCCCCCCCCCCCCATCCCATGGGCATAGGGTATACTGACATGACATCAAAGGGAAGCACGCTTCAATAGACCTAGCAAACAATAACTTTGGCCACTAGAACAGGCGTTTCTTAACCTTCTCACACACCTGCTGGGGTGTGAGAAGGGGCTTTGGGGGGTGAAATTGTAGGCATAAATAACAAATTTCCTAAAAGAGTAACTTCAATAATTCTTTTATGTAATGAATATGTTTAACAGATTCCATTGCAAGCTGCAACACCATTTAATTCAGGCTGGTGGATGTGTGCTATGGTAACATTTCTAACAACTGCCTGATTGACCTGCACAGCAAACAACGAATTAGGATGGAATCTCAAGTAGAGCATCTTTACAGTTTGTGGGCCATTCAGTGATAATCTATTGACTGGTAAAACTAACAGTTGTTTAGTCTTATTCATATCTCAGCGATAGTGCAGAAGCACTAAATCCAGCACATTTTATGAGAGTAGATTCGAGCACTCAAAACCAACAATTTGATGGGCTCGTGACTGGCAAACAACAGCCACTGAATTTTAATGTTCTTAATGTTATGTAAAATGGGTGCTGCATTTTACCAAAGAGCATGGGCTTCCAGGGGCAATGTCCCTGGATCCACAGCTAGTGAAAAGGAGTGCAAAAGATTTCTTTTTAAACTGTTTTGGGATGCAAGTTGTGGAAAAGATTAAGACAATGCATTACAAGGAGAAAATGCAGATGTTGATTTGTCTGTAGTTAATCAGGCTGAAGCTGAATGTTCCGTGACTAAAAAGTCAAAGGCTTGGCACATCTCAGGAATGTATGATGCTGTCAACATTGAAATATTATAAAGGTTGGGGGGAAAATTTGTATGATTTGAATGTTGATAGTAGGCCTTCTTTCAAATTTTGGTGTGGTTGAATGATTAAATCTTTGTGAGTTCAATGTTATATTATACGTTGAGAACCTTTACTCTTTTTCTTATTAACAGAACCAATTAAATTGATATTCACGATAACAATATTGCTAAACCATCTGCATGAAGAATTTTACTAAATGGTTCGATACTGTAGTATTTAACTCAACCAGTCTGAGTAATTGTCTTAGCAGACGTGGCATGTCCCTCGTAGACTACCTCAACTGGCTATGAGAGACATATTTTATGTCCACAACCTAAATAACATTTCATTGAGAATCTTACCAAGTTATTTGTGTTGAAGGTGTAAATAAGACAAGTTATGTTTACAACACCCTGTCTGCCCAGTAACTCACTACCAATAAATTGTCTAACCTCTCAGGGTATGACAGATGTTGGCCTGTCAGCTTTCCTGTGATTGATGTCTTTTGTTGTTGTTTGTATATTCTTGTTACTAAAAACACCATCTTAAAGGCCATTCTGAAATTAGATTGTTAGTATTGTAAATATGTCTGTGTGGATTAATAACTTGCATATATTTGCAGACAAAATGACACAACACAGGGTTTTCATGATGTGACTTCATAATTTATAGAAGGTGTTTTGAGAAAGACAGAGGGAATTGAAGCAGAGGCTTTATGGATTCAATATAAAAGGAGTGATTGCGATACAGAACTTTGCTTTGAGTTTGAAGACTGACTTGTCCAATTCTGTGATGAATGAGTGTTTTGTTTATATTATAACAGTCTTTGAATTCCGATGGTAGTGAGAAGATATGTATGATTCAGCAATTGTTGGGTTCTCCAGATAGATTAAAACTAGTCAGAAGACACCCATAAGTAAGGGACAGAGGCTCACAAGTTGCTAGCTTGATTATGGCATTGTCATTAATTTCCATTCAACGATCAAATAAGAAACAGTACTAAGGTACCAGGTATGAAGGTGTCTCTGGCAAATAACAAATGTGGAGATTATATGTCCCTTACCATGTTGCAACTTAGTGTATGTAAGGTGTGATTGTTTAAAGTCTTTGAGTTAATTTCAATGCCTCAAACTGAGTCAAATATTTGATTGCAAGGAAGGACAAATGGGGTTTTGTGGTTACTAGAATGAGTCATGAATTTGTTGTTATTGAGAAATCATATATTTAATAGTTATAGCCAAGAAAATATATCTTCTAGAGATATCAGAAATTCATCTGTGTTACAAGACAACAACTCTCTATGGGAAAGTGAATTAAAGAATGCACGCATGGAAGTGTAAATATTTCCATAAATAAAACACTGATCTACATAGTATGGAATGGATGGATGTGCTTAAGCACCTGAAATCTTCACATGACAAAAATATATTATTCATATCCAGCACTTCATGATCATTGCTTTCACATTTGGACGAATATTTTAAACCTTCAAGGATTTTCTCAAATAAGTTTGCAAATGATCAAATTAGGTAATTTACGAGTAACGTATGATTTCACTCCATACCAACATTTCCCAACACAAACACCATACTAACAGTATTAAAGTAAACCAAAAATGTTCAAAATTTCTGACATTTTAGTGGTTACTTGAAATGAAGCTATTAAATTGTAGTGTATTATTATAACATTTAATTATCTCAAGAAAAATAGCTTGACCAACACCGACTGAAAAAGAGGTGTCTGTAACAAAACATTAACCCAGCTGTTGTCAAGATTCTAAACACCACAGGAACATTTGAAAGACAGAGTATTTACAAGTACATAAAATGTTAATCTTCATGTTCATACTATCAGGTGGATCAATAAGTAAATAAATCTAGGAGCCATTTAAGTAGCTTTAGTCATGTCAAAATGTCTTCATGTTTCAAGATGCCAATAATTATCAGCAAATTAATTGAAACATTTTGGTCATATTTCAGCAGAAGAAGAAAGAGTTAAGGAGAAAATGCTTTGTGGAGGCAGACAAACGAGTCATATAACCAAGTTGTTACCAAGGGTTTAGTAGCATCTCGATAAAAAAATGTGTTGTGTTGGAACCAAAACACTTCAGGGTGGAATTACTTCTCCCAAGAACAAGCCAAGTTGCACACAAAGTTATTCATGTAATGAACACAGTTTGTATGCTCTTGTTGATCAGATTCTAGTAGGAGTCAGATAGGCTAAAAAATCTCTCTGTACTTATCTCATCTCATTACATGTAATGTATAGGAAATGAGATATTGTACTTAACCCCTCATCAGAAATGTTAGGAATTGTGTGTGTGTGTGTGTGTGTGAGTGAGCAAAAAAGTGAATAGTGAACTCCTCCTAGACCCTAAATCCTATCAAGTTCAAACTTGGTGGGTAAGTGCCTGACCATGGAAACTCCTACCTGTGTGATTTGTGACATCATAGGTCAAAGGTCAAAAACCTAAAATTGGTTTTTAGCAATTTTCTGCTTGTCAACATGTAGGAAAAAAAGCATTGAGCCGCAAAGAACATACAGAATGATGAGACAAACTTTAAAATAGGACACTCTTAAGGTCTGGGTCAGAGGTCCATTGAGGTCCAAAGTTAAATTGGCCTAAACTGTGCAAAAAAGATTGCCCTCTTGTTGCTTCTTGTTAGGCTATTCAAAAAGACTTAACACATTTTTTTCTAAAAAAAAAATAATACTAAGAAATATTTTTACATACTTTTGAAGGAAATAAAATATGTACAATGGTGAGGTGACTTCATGAATAGGATAAATGATTTAACTACCAGCCAATGTGACTGATTCCATGTTCTGCTTCCATTAACGACAATGATAAACATGCTGCACCTCCAGCATGGGTATGTCTACATCAGCCGTAGTAACATCTATATGTACTTGGCAAGTTCATTCTCCTAAACTGACATGTGACCGACCATTATAACAAGTCATACCAATTATTTGTTGGATCTCTAGTACCATGTTAAATATTTTGTTTTTCACATTGGTTTGCGTAGTTCAACTGGGCATACACCTTCAGATACTTTCATCGTTATTACTGGAGAATGCCATGTCTGGCCAGGGCCAGAGTGTTTGTATTGTAAGTTTCAGGAAGCTGGAGGAACAGAAAGAAATCATTCATTATTAGAGATAAATGTTAAATTCAGGTTAGGAAATAGATTTGAAAAGACCAATATTACAATAACAAGTTGCATGCAAACCCCTACATCATTATCACACACTTCCAATTTTCATTTAATATTGCTAAAGGTACAAACCTTAGCTCCAATTCTTGAGAGGTATCTATTACGGAGCTGGAAGGCAGATCGTGGTGTAACTGGACTACCATTAGTACCATAACCTGGACCTAGCTCCTTCTCCATTTTTTCTCTATGATGAGGGGGAAAAGACAAACAAATTATTAATATCCATTTCAATGTTTGTGAGGATTTATTTAACAAAAAAGCCAACAAAACAGTTTCTTAAATGATATAACAGCAACCTTCAATTCCCCTCGCCCCCTCCCCTCCCCCTTCCCCTTCAAAAACTTTCCACCACCATGTTCCACAATTTCCCTTATCTCTTTTCCCATCAACTTAGTAAGTACCAATCTTGTGACAGTTGATTTATTAAAAACTAAAATACAGACATTAGGGTAAGAATATTGCTAAGTTGTCACACTTAATAAAGTTTCATCACTATTGACAACAAACAGGTCCCTCTTAACAATAAACTATTGGCCACATAATCCCAGAGTGTTTCTTTTGGTTTGCTCTCAACTTGTTTCTTGCACGCACTAGCTAGAGCCAATTTGGTTGGGTGTGTATCATCTGTTCATTGTAGCAGATGTTGTTTATGAACTAGCTAGAGCCAATTTGGTTGGGTGTGTATCATCTGTTCATTGTAGCAGATGTTGTTTATGAACTAGCTAGAGCCAATTTGGTTGGGTGTGTATCATCTGTTCATTGTAGCAGATATTGTACGCGAACTAGCTAGAGCCAATTTGGTTGGGTGTGTATCATCTGTTCATTGTAGCAGATGTTGTTTATGAACTAGCTAGAGCCAATTTGGTTGGGTGTGTATCATCTGTTCATTGTAGCAGATGTTGTACACGCACTAGCTAGAGCCAATTTGGTTGGGTGTGTATCATCTGTTCATTGTAGCAGATGTTGTCCACGCACTAGCTAGAGCCAATTTGGTTGGGTGTGTATCATCTGTTCATTGTAGCAGATGTTGTACACGCATTAGCTAGAGCCAATTTGGTTGGGTGTGTATCATCTGTTCATTGTAGCAGATGTTGTACACGCATTAGCTAGAGCCAATTTGGTTGGGTGTGTATCATCTGTTCATTGTAGCAGATGTTGTACAAGCACTAGCTAGAGCCAATTTGGTTGGGTGTGTATCATCTGTTCATTGGAGCAGATGTTGTACACGCACTAGCTAGAGCCAATTTGGTTGGGTGTGTATCATCTGTTCATTGGAGCAGATGTTGTACACGCACTAGCTAGAGCCAATTTGGTTGGGTGTGTATCATCTGTTCATTGGAGCAGATGTTGTACACGCACTAGCTAGAGCCAATTTGGTTGGGTGTGTATCATCTGTTCATTGGAGCAGATGTTGTACACGCACTAGCTAGAGCCAATTTGGTTGGGTGTGTATCATCTGTTCATTGTAGCAGATGTTGTACACGCATTAGCTAGAGCCAATTTGGTTGGGTGTGTATCATCTGTTCATTGTAGCAGATGTTGTACAAGCACTAGCTAGAGTCAATTTGGTTGGGTGTGTATCATCTGTTCAATGTAGCAGATGTTGTACATGCATTAGCTAGAGCCAATTTGGTTGGGTGTGTATCATCTGTTCATTGGAGCAGATGTTGTACACGCACTAGCTAGAGCCAATTTGGTTGGGTGTGTATCATCTGTTCATTGTAGCAGATGTTGTACACGCATTAGCTAGAGCCAATTTGGTTGGGTGTGTATCATCTGTTCATTGTAGCAGATGTTGTACAAGCACTAGCTAGAGTCAATTTGGTTGGGTGTGTATCATCTGTTC
Source organism: Apostichopus japonicus (assembly GCF_037975245.1). Classification (NCBI taxonomy): domain Eukaryota; kingdom Metazoa; phylum Echinodermata; class Holothuroidea; order Aspidochirotida; family Stichopodidae; genus Apostichopus; species Apostichopus japonicus. Next base: position 12,242,591 of record NC_092570.1, on the reverse strand, counting down.
AATGTAGCAGATGTTGTACATGCATTAGCTAGAGCCAATTTGGTTGGGTGTGTATCATCTGTTCATTGTAGCAGATGTTGTACAAGCACTAGCTAGAGCCAATTTGGTTGGGTGTGTATCATCTGTTCATTGTAGCAGATGTTGTACAAGCACTAGCTAGAGCCAATTTGGTTGGATGTGTATCATCTGTTCATTGTAGCAGATGTTGTACAAGCACTAGCTAGAGCCAATTTGGTTGGGTGTGTATCATCTGTTCATTGTAGCAGATGTTGTACATGCATTAGCTAGAGCCAATTTGGTTGGGTGTGTATCATCTGTTCATTGTAGCAGATGTTGTACAAGCACTAGCTAGAGCCAATTTGGTTGGGTGTGTATCATCTGTTCATTGTAGCAGATGTTGTACAAGCACTAGCTAGAGCCAATTTGGTTGGGTGTGTATCATCTGTTCATTGTAGCAGATGTTGTACACGCATTAGCTAGAGCCAATTTGGTTGGGTGTGTATCATCTGTTCATTGTAGCAGATGTTGTTTATGAACTAGCTAGAGCCAATTTGGTTGGGTGTGTATCATCTGTTCATTGTAGCAGATGTTGTACACGCATTAGCTAGAGCCAATTTGGTTGGGTGTGTATCATCTGTTCATTGTAGCAGATGTTGTACAAGCACTAGCTAGAGTCAATTTGGTTGGGTGTGTATCATCTGTTCAATGTAGCAGATGTTGTACATGCATTAGCTAGAGCCAATTTGGTTGGGTGTGTATCATCTGTTCATTGTAGCAGATGTTGTTTATGAACTAGCTAGAGCCAATTTGGTTGGGTGTGTATCATCTGTTCATTGTAGCAGATGTTGTACATGCATTAGCTAGAGCCAATTTGGTTGGGTGTGTATCATCTGTTCATTGTAGCAGATGTTGTACAAGCACTAGCTAGAGTCAATTTGGTTGGGTGTGTATCATCTGTTCATTGTAGCAGATGTTGTACACGCATTAGCTAGAGCCAATTTGGTTGGGTGTGTATCATCTGTTCATTGTAGCAGATGTTGTACAAGCACTAGCTAGAGTCAATTTGGTTGGGTGTGTATCATCTGTTCAATGTAGCAGATGTTGTACAAGCACTAGCTAGAGCCAATTTGGTTGGGTGTGTATCATCTGTTCAATGTAGCAGATGTTGTACATGCATTAGCTAGAGCCAATTTGGTTGGGTGTGTATCATCTGTTCATTGTAGCAGATGTTGTACATGCATTAGCTAGAGCCAATTTGGTTGGGTGTGTATCATCTGTTCATTGTAGCAGATGTTGTTTATGAACTAGCTAGAGCCAATTTGGTTGGGTGTGTATCATCTGTTCATTGTAGCAGATGTTGTACAAGCACTAGCTAGAGCCAATTTGGTTGGGTGTGTATCATCTGTTCATTGTAGCAGATGTTGTACAAGCACTAGCTAGAGCCAATTTGGTTGGGTGTGTATCATCTGTTCAATGTAGCAGATGTTGTACATGCATTAGCTAGAGCCAATTTGGTTGGGTGTGTATCATCTGTTCATTGTAGCAGATGTTGTACAAGCACTAGCTAGAGTCAATTTGGTTGGGTGTGTATCATCTGTTCAATGTAGCAGATGTTGTACAAGCACTAGCTAGAGCCAATTTGGTTGGGTGTGTATCATCTGTTCAATGTAGCAGATGTTGTACATGCATTAGCTAGAGCCAATTTGGTTGGGTGTGTATCATCTGTTCATTGTAGCAGATGTTGTACATGCATTAGCTAGAGCCAATTTGGTTGGGTGTGTATCATCTGTTCATTGTAGCAGATGTTGTTTATGAACTAGCTAGAGCCAATTTGGTTGGGTGTGTATCATCTGTTCATTGTAGCAGATGTTGTACAAGCACTAGCTAGAGCCAATTTGGTTGGGTGTGTATCATCTGTTCATTGTAGCAGATGTTGTACAAGCACTAGCTAGAGCCAATTTGGTTGGGTGTGTATCATCTGTTCAATGTAGCAGATGTTGTACATGCATTAGCTAGAGCCAATTTGGTTGGGTGTGTATCATCTGTTCATTGTAGCAGATGTTGTTTATGAACTAGCTAGAGCCAATTTGGTTGGGTGTGTATCATCTGTTCATTGTAGCAGATGTTGTACACGCATTAGCTAGAGCCAATTTGGTTGGGTGTGTATCATCTGTTCATTGTAGCAGATGTTGTACAAGCACTAGCTAGAGCCAATTTGGTTGGGTGTGTATCATCTGTTCATTGTAGCAGATGTTGTTTATGAACTAGCTAGAGCCAATTTGGTTGGGTGTGTATCATCTGTTCAATGTAGCAGATGTTGTACATGCATTAGCTAGAGCCAATTTGGTTGGGTGTGTATCATCTGTTCATTGTAGCAGATGTTGTACAAGCACTAGCTAGAGCCAATTTGGTTGGGTGTGTATCATCTGTTCATTGTAGCAGATGTTGTTTATGAACTAGCTAGAGCCAATTTGGTTGGGTGTGTATCATCTGTTCAATGTAGCAGATGTTGTACATGCATTAGCTAGAGCCAATTTGGTTGGGTGTGTATCATCTGTTCATTGTAGCAGATGTTGTTTATGAACTAGCTAGAGCCAATTTGGTTGGGTGTGTATCATCTGTTCATTGTAGCAGATGTTGTACACGCATTAGCTAGAGCCAATTTGGTTGGGTGTGTATCATCTGTTCATTGTAGCAGATGTTGTACATGCATTAGCTAGAGCCAATTTGGTTGGGTGTGTATCATCTGTTCATTGTAGCAGATGTTGTTAATGAACTAGCTAGAGCCAATTTGGTTGGGTGTGTATCATCTGTTCATTGTAGCAGATGTTGTCCACGCACTAGCTAGAGCCAATTTGGTTGGGTGTGTATCATCTGTTCATTGTAGCAGATGTTGTACAAGCACTAGCTAGAGCCAATTTGGTTGGGTGTGTATCATCTGTTCATTGTAGCAGATGTTGTACACGAACTAGCTAGAGCCAATTTGGTTGGGTGTGTATCATCTGTTTATTGTAGCAGATGTTGTACAAACAGTACAGAGGTGGAGGGATTCGAGAATAGACACCTATTCCCCTTCCAACCTGCCCTTCACTAGGTCTTGCATGCAGTCCCAATGCAAAGAGAAACAAGAGCCCAACAGGCACTTTGGTTCCTTCTTGTAGAATATTAAAGTGTTGCATGAATACACCGAATATTATAATTATGCTCACATGTAACATAGCTCTATTCACCAACAACTGTATTCCAAGTTTGGATATAATCTGATTTAGGGTTGTGGAGTTATTGCAAATTTAAATTTTGTCCCTCCCCAAAACATTGGGTCCAATCAAATTTTGCACCTAAATGGTCCCAAAAATATAAGTGGCTCACAATTATATTTAGCGTATTCAGTCAAACAGGAAGCGTTTATCTTAAAAATCTAATATTAGAGAGTTTTGAGGTTACTGAATGATATCAATTGCTTTGATCCCTGCCTTCGTTATTCCTTTAAGGTTGTGGAATTATTCCAATGTAAAATTTTTTACGATTGATCCCATAACTTATTAATATTCATAAGATCAATACCAAACACGATAGGGTACACCTTTGCACTATAATACATGTACATAGCAGCAAGTATGACAAATATCCATCACTCCGTTGCGGAGTTTAATATCGGGCATCCAAGCAAGTTTCACAGGCACAGCATGCACACACACACTTACACACGCCAATCTGACTGCATAAGTTCCTTTGCTTCCAGCAAGGAACCAAAAAATGACATTACAACTGACCTTTCGGCTTTTTCTTCGGCACTTTTCTTGTCCCTTGCACGCTCCTTTGTGGATTTATTCAGGGTACCTCCCTTTGCTGCATCATTCAAGTACAAAACTGATGTGGATATTAGTGCTCCTGTATGAAAACAGAAAGGAAATAGATGTACAACCATGTTTTCATCAAAATGTTCTTGCGCAATGAAGTTCTTTTACTTACCTTTAAAGGTAGAATTTTAACATTAAGATTTTGTAATCTTGTTAGATTATTGTATTGTAAGTTATAAGAAACAGCAAACTTTACACTTATTGGTCAAATTTCAATACCGATATTCTGTAACAATGATTTCACTAGTCAACTTTCATTTCAAATAAATTTTAATTTTAATTTAGTCTTTTTTGATATGATTAATTTTTACATCAAAACTGCAGATTTCTAGATTCATATAGAATTCCTCTCTGCTTCATAAATCAAAGGCACCTTCAACTATTGGAGTTGTAAATTCTATTTGAACTACTAATAATTCATTGATTGGGCAATATTTTAAGTCTGTATTGTACAATGCATACTAAATGCTGGATAAGTTTCAAATCTGCAGACAGTTCACATACCGTTCACTTTTGCATGATCACTTCTCAATTGTAGGATATATTAACAACTGATAGGATGGAAGTCAAGTATATGGCAAAGTATGTATTCATGACTTAACCATAGTAATGCATAGTAAAACTGAATTGTGCACCTCAGTAAGTACCTCACCATGCTACATCTTATACTAGACATGTCAAGTCACTACCAGTCCAATGAGCTATGTGATCACGCAGTACAATGCAGGAATACGACTGCTATGTGATCACACAGTACAATGCAGGAATACGACTGCTATGTGATCACACAGTACAATGCAGGAATACAGCTGGTAAAGGAAAACATCACAGTCACACAGCACACACTAAATTGCCAGAGTAATATATAACATTTGGAACAGCTCCCTGATCAGTCGAAACAAACCAACGTTGTATATTATGCTAATTTAAGTTACTTTAATGTTCATCATTGAGAAATAATTCTGTCTTGTAAGTGAAACGTGCAGGATAATCTGTTCTGAAGTAAAGGTAACAGTGGATTTCTTTCCAACTGTCCAACTGGCTAACCAAGGCAAGCAATAGGCTAGTAATAGGATACAACTCATAGTAGTACTACAACGCCAGGTTAAGCCCCCTTTGCTAACTGCAAGGCATACAGTCAGCAGCAAGCATCAACATCCATCATAAGCATAATACCAGTTACACTAAACTACAATTATATTTAAATAAAAGTCTGCTATAACTGGTAAACTCATATTATCCAATATCTAGAAGTTAAGCTCTCACTCTCAGTGAATGAGTAAAAGAACAAATTCTGATGTAGATTAGGCTAGGCCTAGATAGCTTAGGCAAGGCTATAGCAGGCCTTTTATTTTTACACCTTGGCAACGACAAAAGCAATCTTTGTTGGTGATGGCGGTGCTTGATAACTCCAAACTTGTAGCTTAGTTGAACTTCATACATGGTATGTGGATCCCCCTGCTTAGAACAAGGACCCTTTATATGAGTGATGGTTGAAGCTTAGTTGAACTTCATACATGGTATGTGGATCCCCCTGCTTAGAACAAGGACCCTTTATATTAGTGATGGTTGAAGGATATTTGAGGAAAACAGAAGTAAAAGTTTGAAGACCTTTCCAACGTTTTGGATGACGTCAAAAGTCTAAAAACACAATCACTTCCATCTCTAAGGCGTCTGAAATTAATCTTTGAATGTGACCTTGCTGATCGTATGCTAGGTCTGATGCTGCAAATAATCTCAGCCATAAAAACAGAGAGGACATTATTAGTGGGAATCTCAAGTAATTGTAAGTTACCAAATATTGGGATCAATACATATATGTTCTTTCACTCTTGGTAAGGCATCAATGCCTGTACAGTATATAGTGGGGTGTGAACATTAAGCATACATACATGGCATTCATGAAACAATTATTTTGCATGCTCTTAAGGGACTTGATTTCTACTGTAACATTTGCTACTAATTGAAGCCCCTAGATTATGTTTCAATATGGTTTTCGTAATATTTCTTGTATATTTTTCACTACCATCCTAGAATGTAAATGTTGCACTTAGGGCTTCCAAAGGTCAAATTATTGAATTTGTAGGGCCACTTCATTCCAGAGGGTGAAAGACAAGTAGTTTTGTCAAAATTAGCATTTTGTCTTTGTTTCTACAGAAAGCTTACAACATTTATTTACCACTCCAATAATATAAATGGTTACAATAATCCCACTCTGAGTTAAACTAGCCTCATTGAGAAGAAACTAGTATTAGTGATTTGTAGTTACTCAAAGCAATGCTTCCATTAATTATATCCTGCTGTACCATTCTAGTCTCTAGTCTAAAAGTTAAAGTACTTTCATTTCAACTCTGCAGCCTGAAGTTGTCAATGAGTTTGAATGATGCACTCAATTTACGTCACAGCTAGAAAAACAAACGTCCATAGTTACAAACATAAACCTTTGGTAATCTATTAAAAGCATGAAAGCTATGGGGTGGATTAATACCAGATTGCCAAGGCATGGTTGGTCATCAATATATCAAAGACAGAAGATGAGGAAAATGAGAGACTGAGAAATGCTGCTGGTATTGAATTAATAAAATATGGAACATGTCTTTGTTGGTGCCTGGGCGAGAGAATGTTTGCTTAGGTGTCATTGTCTACACATTTTATGGAGGCCACTAAATAGTCCATAACAAAGAGGATTCTCCAGGAGGCTGGAAATATTTGAGTAATGCAGTCAAGATTAACATTAAATACAAGTAAGTGACTCTAAACGGTAAAGTGTTACCGAGGGAACCACTTTTCACCCCAATAAGAGATGACTTTCATGCATTTACAGTCTCCTCCCTTTCATGCATTTACATGATAGTCTCCTCCCTTTCATGCATTTACATGATAGTCCCCTCCCTTTCATGCATTTACATGATAGTCTCCTCCCTTTCATGCATTTACATGATAGTCTCCTCCCTCCTGTGCCAATGGGAGGAGATGGAGATGTGGAAGACTGACTGAGGAGTTGCTATCATTATATTTGGCAGCTCTGTTTAGGCAGCTCTGTTTAGGTGTCTGACCCTGCATATCTTTGTTTCAGTGTCATTGAGTATTAATCATTTTAAGAGTCACAGAACAGGTAATAACAACAGTAGCTGAAACAAGGACAGTATCCAAACTGGTCGAAAACTGAAGGTAGTTCAGATAATCAAAAAGTTTGGATAATCAAATTTTCATCAATTAACTAATTTTCGGCTATAAGACTACCATGAAATGCGATATTATGCCTTCTGCATAATGATTGTATATTTTACTTTTCTTGATTATGAATTGATTATTTGAAGTTTGTATTGGAAATAAAAAGTAAAAAGCATTTGTGTTTCATTTCGGGAAGTTGGGGGAGGGGGAGATTTTCCACATACTTTCACCACTAGTCTATATATTACCGCTGTATAGGCCTCTCACTATAGTACAGGAAACATTAGTGTCAGTGATTAATCCTAACCTAATACTGATTCCCATAACAAGCTGAAATTTCACTGACAACTTTAGAGGTTCTTGTCAAGAAAAGTTAGGGAGAAAGTAGTTTCAGCTTGGACCTAATAAAGCTCGTTCATGTTTGAATAATTACGTGAGATAAGTGGCATTACTGTACGCGGAAATATCAAGAACACACATGTGCATGGTCGGGTGACTTCTCTTGAGAGTATTTTATTTTTTAAATGGTTATTAAGACTTGGTCATTCATAAATTTACTCCTTCCAACAGTGGGGACAAAATGTTAGAAGGGGAATCCCTAATTGCAATTGTGACAAGGAAGAGTTTTGGCTTCGCCTTTTACAAGTAAATAATCCAGGCATTGTAACAAAGTGTGAAGACTGTAATCTGTAATTGCTACTCCTACAGTAAGCCTTTGCACAATATCATGAAAAGCTTTTGTTGCAGCTAGAATTTAAACTGGTGTATAAATCTTTGTGGGGAGTAGAAAGGTGTCAGTGGCTCATATTTGGTATCACGTAATCAAAGTCCATAGCCTGTATGCTAGGCACACAAGCACTCTAGCCTAATGAACGTTTATTGTCGAGAATGTGTGAACCACAAACTTGATACAGATTACAATCAGACATTTATGTAGTTATGTAGTACCTATTTGATATTTAAGGCAATGGAAGAATGAATGCAAATTTATACATGACTTGTAAAAAGAATTTGAAAGCTGGTCGTTACGTAAGTCAACAAATTTATGTTGTACATAATATGAGTACTTGGAATCACTAACACTAGGCCTCCAGACTTTTCATTAATGAACGGATGGCTGGTTTGTAAAGTCAGGGGTTCGGATAATAGGGGTTCGAATAATCAGAGGTTTACTGTAATGCTTTTACATTGTTGTATAATAACAAAGGAACATGTATTCCAGTGTTTGTAGGTAAACAATATCAACGTGGCCAAGCAATGTATTATGAAATTCATTCCATCCTTCACACCTCTCTTTTTAAAGCAATAGTAAGCCAACTCATGAATATGCAATAGTGCAGACCTAGCACACAAGGCATTAACAATGATCAGCCATTGACTGTGTATGGCAAAATAGATAATAACAGTCAGTTTAAATTACATTCTTTGATTATCAATACTGCAAGCATTGTAATTATTATAATGATGTCCTTTGGTAGAAAAGAGATGGCCCTATGAATCTTTTGTAGTGCAAAATAAGTGCTTAGTTAGCACTGTTTAATCTGTCTAACAAATGTGTTTATTAAAGTTCTATTGAATGCACTGGTGTGACCACTAATGTGACTTAAATAAATTAAATATAGAATTAATGGGATTTTGAATGAATTTCACAAAACTTGTATTACATGCTCCAAACACAGCAACAACCCTCATTCTCTCAAACTGATTGCACATGATTAAATCAGGCCTACAAGCTTCTTGTGGTAAAATGGGAAAAAAGGCAATGCAGGTGGAAATACTCAGAATAAATCAATGAAACAACGAGCCATCCAAACTTATCTTGGGCTTGTCAAACTGTGGCATGAATAATCAGTCTTATAAGGCTTTTGACATCAGGCCTGTGATCTATTAATGGGAGGGGGGAGGAGGGGGGTGGTGGTATGAGGTGCATTAACTGTCAACAAGGAGTAAAAGAAGTGTTCTTACCACATAGCCAAGCACAAAAGAAGACTTCTAGTATGAGGTAGCCACTAGAGTCTACAACACCTCCAGCAATGATAGCAACCACTGCCAAACCAAGGTTTTGAATTGACTGCATGCTTTACAAAAGAAAAGAGCAACAATATCAAATCATTAACTCAAAACAAAATTCAACTAAACATAAAAATGGAAATGCTCCAGTAATGTGAGTTGCACAATTTTGTGAAAATGTGATAAAAGTTTCAAATTGATTGCTATTATTTATGAGGCTGCACAAAACTATACAATGTTGTGGATAAAATCAGTATATTAGTGATGTTAACATAGCTACTATGAATCACAAACATGTTAACCATAAAGGTCTGATGCATTCATTCCCCAACAAGTCTACATTCTGTTGGGGTTATGTAGCATATTACACAATTACTGTATTGTGCTACATATCAAACAAATACTTTCATTATGGAATGAACAGACAACAATATCCAAAGCTTTTCTCACATCCCCAATCCCCCCTCATGTCTACTCCCACAAGCAATAAACCTGTCAAGCAATTCTATTACTTACCAGCCATATGCAGTTCCTAGTTGGTGCTCAGGGGTCACAAATGCTACCATTGGCCACAGTGCACAGGCTAGAACTGAGTATGCCACTCCCATGATGCACTGTTAACAAAATGTATTACATCATAAATTAACAACATTAGTGGTTTAGTGTGTACACAGTTCATGAGTGCTGGCATAATGCCAATTTATACTTTCACTTTTTAGAATGCAGCTGCACATATGTCTTCCAATCCTGTCTTACCTTAAATTTAGTGTCAAAGTTAAAAGAGCTTAAGCATTATGAGCCTATGCAGTATGAACTATGAACAGGGGAAATGGTGTAATTATGAACTTTGTATTATAAAGAAAGACACCACAATGTGTGCCTGCTTTAAAGGTGAAGGTACATATTCCACTAACTATTACATTGAAAGCATAATTTGAGCTTTGTTATCTCATGAAACATCACTTTTACTTTATTATTTGTAAGATCTAATGAAACAAATAACACTGGTGTCATTCAGTTTATTTCAGAGGTTTCTTACTACCTTGTCAAATGCAAAGGGAATCTATGTAATGAACACTGTAGCTCCTTGTATCAAAACCTTAATACATCTGGCTCCAGGCAGGCTCATGAAATGCAATGGATGATTTTAACAATGTTTAAACAATTAACTTGTCAAATTTCTTTGAAATGAATTTTTGTTAAGGTCAGGAAGCTTTCATTAATTCATAACAACTCTTAAGGGGTAAGGAATCAGAATCAATTTGTTGTCTTATCAGGTAAAGCAAGTCTGCAAAAGAGAGAGAGAGAGACAGTATACTGAATGTCCTTATCATGTAAAGCAAGTCTGCATGGCAAGACAGTGCATATGTGACTGTCTACCACACAATGAGAGAGAGACAGTATACTGAATGTCCTTATCGTGTAAAGCAAGTCTGCATGGCAAGACAGTGCATATGTGACTGTCTACCACACAAGGAGAGAGAGAGAGTATACTGAATGTCCTTATCCGGTAAAGCAAGTCTGCATGGCAAGACAGTGCATATGTGACTGTCTACCACACAAGGAGAGAGAGACAGTATACTGAATGTCCTTATCGTGTAAAGCAAGTCTGCATGGCAAGACAGTGCATATGTGACTGTCTACCACACAAACAGAGAGAAACAGTATACTGAATGTCCTTATCGTGTAAAGCAAGTCTGCATGGCAAGACAGTGCATATGTGACTGTCTACCACACAAACAGAGAGAAACAGTATACTGAATGTCCTTATCGTGTAAAGCAAGTCTGCATGGCAAGACAGTGCATATGTGACTGTCTACCACACAAACAGAGAGAAACAGTATACTGAATGTCCTTATCGTGTAAAGCAAGTCTGCATGGCAAGACAGTGCATATGTGACTGTCTACCACACAAGGAGAGAGAGAGAGTATACTGAATGTCCTTATCCGGTAAAGCAAGTCTGCATGGCAAGACAGTGCATATGTGACTGTCTACCACACAAGGAGAGAGAGACAGTATACTGAATGTCCTTATCGTGTAAAGCAAGTCTGCATGGCAAGACAGTGCATATGTGACTGTCTACCACACAAACAGAGAGAAACAGTATACTGAATGTCCTTATCGTGTAAAGCAAGTCTGCATGGCAAGACAGTGCATATGTGACTGTCTACCACACAAACAGAGAGAAACAGTATACTGAATGTCCTTATCGTGTAAAGCAAGTCTGCATGGCAAGACAGTGCATACAGTACCGTTCACATTAAATCGGCCGTGGCATCGTGTATCGTGACAAAATATGAGGAGACTCGAGGAGTCTATCGTGATATCGTTTCCATTACGCCTATAGCAAGTACCTAACGTGATATCGTGCGTCGCATCGTGGTCGTAATATCGTGATAATGTGTGCATCATTTCACTGGCACTGTATACTATCGTGATGTTATCGTTATAGCGTGAATCACGTTGCAGAACGATCGATCGTTTCATCGTGATTTGAAAGAATTGGGGTAGGCTTCTTCCCGCAGTAGATGAAATCATCAATTAAACGCAATGTGCAATAGATTTATTGCAAATTCTGATCAAAAAGTTTGGTGTGTCATCAAAATTAAGTGTCAATCGACATACAAGTTTCATAATCGCAAAACTAGTACGATACGCCTAATGAACACACTGTAGGCCTACTCATCCAAACTCCTTCATACAAACCCCTTCTTTAAAAAAAATAGCGGTCGCAAAATATTTTCAGTTCGAACAAAACATTCGTTCTGAACTTCTTGTATGCAAGAATATCAGCCTAGGCTTTAATTGTACTAGCAAATCGTCCCAAATGTTACGATAGGGTTAATATGCATTTGTAACGCTGAATATAGGCCTACAGTAGCTTTTTCACCGTCCGGGATGCATAGGGTGGCATACTTTAGTATGTTTGAACATTGTTTTCACGATCGAATTTTGCAAGATTTTCGAGAAAATTGTTTGCTTGAAGAATGTTTTTCCGCACCATATGATATGCTCAAATAAGCAGTTTCTTTTGCATAGCATCAGTAATCGATATGATCCTGATGGCAACCCGTATTGACGCGCACATTAAAAATTATACAAAATTGGTCATAACTTCTGTTAGAAGCATTTTTTTATTTAAATGTCATGAAGTCATTTAATTGCTTTTGGCCGGACAGTTTTGTATGGTAGCAACCTTACTTTCTGAAAATACTAGACGGTCAAGTTGATCACGAACCTCGTAGAATTTTCAAACCAGTCCAGACATGTTTAGTTTCACCAACCCCAAATCCTTCATACCATGCAACAAAAGTATATTTTTTGAATATTTATGTGGTAATACTTGAATTTTTCATTTTGTTCAAACATGTGTTTAAGCATCATGTAACGTAGTTAAATACACATTCGCTCAAAATGCAATGATTAGGGGTAGACCCAGTATATTTTATGGGTTCCGGCGTGTCTACGTTCCGACAATTGTTTTTTACTCTGAAGTTCTTTTGACCAATATTTTTGACCAATATGTTTTCGGATTTCGGACCAAATTTTTTTAAGACCCATAATTTTTTGGACCAAAATATTTTGATGACACAAATTGTTTTTACTCAAAAATTTTTTATGACCAATTTTTTTTCGGACAAGCACTATTTGGGTCATAAAAAACTCTGGGCCCTTTTATTTTTTGTTTCGTAAATAAAAATTGGCGCGTCCGAAAAAAATTAGTCCCCCCAAACAAATCAGGTCAGAAAAATTGTGGGTCCAAAAAAGTTGATTCCACAAAAAAAATTGGGTCCATATAAAATTGAGTCCCCCCCCCAAAAAAAAAAATTAGGCCGGAAAAAATTTGGGTCCAAAAAAAATGAGTCCCCCAAAAAAAATCGGGTCCGAAAAAATTGAGTCCCCCCTAATAAATAGTTAGTGAGACAAAATTTGGGTCTAACAAAATTGATTCCACAAAGAAAATTTGGGTCCAAAAAAATTGAGTCCCCCCCCAAAAAAAATAACTTAAGCCAGACAAAATTTGGGTAAAAAAAAATGAGTCCCCAAAAAAATTGGGTCCGAAAAAATTGAATCCCCCAAAAAATTAGCCAGACAGAATTTGGGTCTAACAAAATTGAGCCCCCCCCCCCCAGAAAAAAATTGGGTTCAAAAAATTAGAGTCCAAAAAAATTGTCGGAACTTAAAGAGACGTCGGAACATAGAGACGTCGGAACATAGGGTATGTCACCCTTCTTAATACATTGAGAAAATACTAGTCAAAAATATTTTCTGAAGAAAAACCGTACGATATATTTTACAAATATTGATGCTTAGATAAGTGCTTCCTCACAATCAACGAGCCGCCCAGAAATTCACTCCGCTTACGTAAAACTTCTATATATATATATATATATAACACATGGAAAAAACACAAGTTTTTACACACATTATTCCCATTGACATTGTTTACGGAACATAAGTAGGTCAACGACATTCGAACTTGGCAACTTGCCCAAGTTCATTGCACCGTGGGAACGACACAATAAATTGTACATGATTGTACATTTTCCCGCCATCTGGACGCCCGAGTGTAACTTTTGATGTAATATGCAAATTATTAATGGTACTGTGCGGTTAAAACTTAACCTATTGTGACACATACAAATTTTGGGAAGTTGTTGTAGATGTTACTTTTGTATCAAATGTTAAGTACTGTATGGTACTATAATTTATAAAAGACGCTTTTCCTCAGGTGGTAGGGAAAAGGGGTATTTCGGTGAACTCGATCTCTTTGTATAGTATTTGGATACTTAAAATGACCATGTACTGTACATGCAGTTTCAATTCTATTTAGTAAGCTGTTCTTCGCATTTTTATCCTTTGTGGATCTTTATTGGAATAAATTCGAAATGTATTTTTGACGCCAGTATTTAACGGTAAGCATTTTTTAAATTGTTGACTGAGCTTCAAAATCCATTTTCTAAAAAGTCGGTTTTCATGAAGGTTTTATCAAATAATAGCTAGGGTAGGAAAATATTAATTAACCACATTAAAGAAAGTGTTTCTATTATCCAAATAAAATACATGTTTCTCGTACTGAGATCTGAAGAAAAAAAACAGGCTGACGTTTTTCTTCTTTTCATGCGCTAATACTAGTTTGGAATATGTGGCAACCTTAACAAAATAATTTTTAAGGTTAGATTTCTTGAATCCGAATAGAGACTCGGGAATCAGGAAAAGGGAGGCCCCTTGCGCGGACGATGAAGATGTTTTGTTTTTAACCGGCCCTGCTTCAAAGTTGTTGGGGTGGAATTTTTTTCCCTTTTCATTCTGTTCGAACCAACGATAAATTATATAAAAAATTAACACAAGAAAGGCTTAGTAGTACTTTATTATTCTTCAAAATGTTGCCAACTATTCAAAGTAACGTGGAACATAAAATCTACAACTAACACTACTAGTAACAGAAAAGTCGCTATCCGTACGTAACGTTACTGTTGTTAAATAAAAAGTTAAACGTGTAAAGTTGTGAGCTGACATCAAAAAGTTTTCAAGGCGGAACTCCTGTAAAGATCGATTTTCGCACAGTAGAGTAGGAACTTCATGATACACGATTTTACGACTTAACGAAATAGCGTGAATAATAAAAACCCAAAGCCCAAACGAAGTTACGAATTGTGTTGCGCTCAGCTTGAAATCACGATCTCACGATATAACGTGTTAGCGTGAATGTAGCAGTCATGTTTGCTATCGTGAAGGCTTGGTATCACGATATAGCGTGTGATCGTGGTATATCGTTATATCGTGGTAGCGTGTACAAAAAATTTACAGTAGTCAGGTTTCACGATAGAAAACGATAGAAAAAGATAAGGGCATCACGATACACGATGCCACGGCCGATTTAATGTGAACGGTACTGTATGTGACTGTCTACCACACAAACAGAGAGAAACAGTATACTGAATGTCCTTATCGTGTAAAGCAAGTCTGCATGGCAAGAGAGTGCATATGTGACTGTCTACCACACAAACAGAGAGAAACAGTATACTGAATGTCCTTATCGTGTAAAGCAAGTCTGCATGGCAAGACAGTGCATATGTGACTGTCTACCACACAATGAGAGAGAGACAGTATACTGAATGTCCTTATCGTGTAAAGCAAGTCTGCATGGCAAGACAGTGCATATGTGACTGTCTACCACACAAACAGAGAGAAACAGTATACTGAATGTCCTTATCGTGTAAAGCAAGTCTGCATGGCAAGACAGTGCATATGTGACTGTCTACCAAAGGAGAGAGAGACAGTATACTGAATGTCCTTATCGTGTAAAGCAAGTCTGCATGGCAAGACAGTGCATATGTGACTGTCTACCAAAGGAGAGAGAGACAGTATACTGAATGTCACAACTACCTTTGCTTTAATTATCAATTAATTTGTGTGTCACTGGAATAGAGAATATGTTCCAGTGAGGTACAGCCAGCAGAAGCCTGATTCCTGCTCTAAGTTTGCCACCAGTCAGACATTTAAGTGATTAGTTGACAACTCACCATGGCCAGCAGAGGAGGTGCAAAAGTAAAAGCCAAGATCATGTGAGCACCAAGTGTCAGCAAAACACCAAGAGCAACCCAAAATATATTTCTCCCAGTGTAATCAACAATGACTCCAATAACAGGAGATGCTACAGCCGAAATGATAAACACCAAACTGCAAGGACCAAAGCAAATAAGAATACACATGTTAAATGTTTAGGCAATATTTTATTAAAGGAAGCACTTTCAATTTGTGACATTGTCATCGTATTTTGTAGCAGCACACCATATATTAAAAACTACACTCGGACAGTTTTTCCAGTGTAAAATTGAGGTTACTTTAACAAAACGGGACCATTGTATTATTTTAGGAGGCATTGCAGGAATAACTCACAAACCTTTGACCTTGCACAGCTAAAATGATAACAAACTGTAATAGCTAAGACTGGCAAAAATGAGAGGTTGGTTGCACCTGAAACAGACATGAAAGAGGCTTGTGCTATGATTAGCTCACCACTGGACGTGTATCATGGGCCTGAAAGGGTGTTCTACCACATTCCATATTGCAACTATCTGACCATTGTTAGAATATTATAGCATACTTAAGATATTCAATCACTGTTTTGTGCAAACGCTGTATCCTTTTATTCAATGCAAAATGTTTAATTGGTAAAATTATTACCTGATAATAAGATTTGCATATGTGGTTGTTGTGTTGAACTTGTCCGCAATGAATGCCCTGCGAAAGCAAATAAAACCTTTAATCAACAAAAATAAATAATTTTGTCAATGTTGGAAGATTAGCTTCCTACATGCAAAAATGCTGAGTGCAAAAGATAAAATTTGTTTTTTCTTACCATCTTTTATTTGTGTTCCATTTCTATATACAGTAAATCTTTACATAACATGCCTGCTACATCTGTTACATTATCTTTATACAATGCAATACAGCAAAGTATGAGTGTTATCATAACAATACAATATGAAACAGTCAGGACAATTACAAGAATCTCATAACTGTTTAATTTTGTCCGACCATAATAGAATTATTTTGTGCATGTGTAATAAATTTGACAATAAACAAATTAAACGGAATTCATTGTTACTAAAAGCAGTTTTAAAGCTCTCAAACATGTTTTGCTGGCATAGGCTTACTTTGATGCAAGTAGTTTTCAACTTGCAAAAGAAACTTATTGATAAACGAAATACTCTATGTGAAATGTTAAATAAATTATAGGGTGCTCAAGATTAAAACTGAACCCCCTAAAAAGGCCTCATTTTGAGAAAAAAATTGATTTCCCATGATAGGCTGTTCAGCTCAGCTACATCTTGGGTTTTCCTGCTTATTGGTATGAAATAACAAGTAGTGTCAGGGTTCTATGCATAAAGTGGAACTAAAAGTATTAAAAGAGAGAGAGAGATCTCTTACGGATTTTAATGAGATCAATGTTTTGACATTGCTCTTCACAAGAAGCAAACAGATTGTTCCATTTCATTATTGGGGGAGAATAATATGTTTGGATTATTAATCTATAAATATGATAAGATAACGAAGGGGTAGAAAGAACTCTCGGGAGCAACAAGTCTTCTTTGGAAGTATATGTATTCCATATTGAAACCCTGTTTCCAGGTTCTAGGACAGCTTGAATGATGCTAACATTATTATTACTATATATAGCACTATTCAAAGAAACAATAAATGTTAAAGTGAATATCCCACGGGTGACTGCATTTGCTTTATTTTGTTTATATGTAAAAATTTTACCCGATACAAAAAGGTTAATTTTTGCCAAAATTAGAACAGTTTATATGTTGGGCGTCAGGTTGAAATGTTACATTGTTACAGTACATTGTTTCTGTATATGTACTCACAACACCTCTCACTGGCACAACACATATATTCGCACACAATAAAGATGGCAATGTTTAATTAATGCTAAAATTAGAGCAGTTTATATGTTGGGCATCGGGCTGAAATGTTACATTGTTAAAGTACATTGTTTCTGTATATGTACTCACAACACCTCTCACTGGCACAACACATACAAACACACACAATAAAGATGGCAATGTTTAATTAATGCTAAAATTAGAGCAGTTTATATGTTGGGCATCGGGCTGAAATGTTACATTGTTAAAGTACATTGTTTCTGTATATGTACTCACAACACCTCTCACTGGCACAACACATACAAACACACACAATAAAGATGGCAATGTTTAATTAATGCTAAAATTAGAGCAGTTTATACATATACCTAGCCTGTATCAAAACATGGCCAGTATCAAGCTATAGCCTGTATTAAGATTAGAGATAAGAATTCCTACTGACAGCAATGGTTTAAATCCATTGCACATATTCAAGACTTCACAGCAAACCTTAAGTGTTCATATAGAACATAGAAGTAATTACAAAAGAATACAGGAGAGTGAGATTGAAAAGAGCAGTAAACTGTAAAGTGGAGTATAACTTACGGTCCAAGACTAATGAAAGGAAAGACTGCCACATAATATGTAACACAAATGATGAAGATCAACCATAGGGATACTGGAAAATCTAGAATGTCTCGGAAACGAATAACTTCACCTGAGAAGAGAAAACAAAGATCCCATTGTATTGCACTTCAATTTTCTTTCTGATTAAAGTGATCTCTTGAAAAGACTTATTAGAAACAAAATGGTGTCATATGTTTGCTTTTCCTCGTTCAGTGATCAGACCTGATCACCATGATCCTGAATTGTTAAGCTGGTTTATCATCGGAACTTGACCTTGCACTATTCTGATCACATATATTAACATATTGTTAGATTCCCCTCATTGGAACTAAGAGAACTAGGTGGTTACAATGATTTGAATCACCAACCAATCCAAGAAATGATCTTGACTTAAATTGCAGATCTGTGACATATATGAACATAATGGAGTGTGTTCACGGGCCTTGATTGGTTGTTTAAACATATCAAATACAATACAGCTGTAATGTGATTCTATGATGCCCTTGTGAATTAGTGACAGAGTGACCAGCTGATCTATTTAGTGATCATAAGTAATGCTCTCTTTATCAGTATAATATTGGTCCTCACCCCATGCCTCCCCTAATTGGCAAACCGGGCTAATTGTCCATACTATTGTACACAAATAGTTTCATAGTTTGCATTGATAGACTATGACCTGTCAAGTCACCATCGGCCAACTACAGCAATGCTGCAGCTTACTTGCCCAAAATTAAAGATGGGCTAATTCTTATTTACAAGTACCAAGTATGCAAATTAAACTGCAATAATTATCTCTTAACAAATTACCTCTCTCTAAATGCCACTGCTTTATAAAACACTGGCTTGACTACTAAACACATTAAGCTTAACTTAAGATTTGTCAAAGAGGACACTATTACACCACTCAGGGAAGGGTAAATAGGGGTGCTTTGACAATTTCTAATCGCATAGCTTACAAAATCAATTGAGCAATATTCTACTGCCCGAATTTACAAGTATTGGTAGCCATCAGCAGTACTTATGTCTGTGTATTCAAGCAGCTTCAATTTTGTGTAATTTGTGGTAACTAACTGAAGCCATGTTTTCACTCTTTTGTTCCCTCTGATTGTGAGGGAAACAATGACAAAATTGCTACTCACAAAGGATGCAACAGATGATTTAATGAAACACCACAAAACATCAGAACATATATTATTGTGAGCCTTACACCCCACCTTCTCACCCACTATAGTTCTATGATTACACATTCCAATGTGTTTGGATGCCAACCACTGCAAGCACGTTATGAGTTGGAGTTGAGGGCCGTAGATACAAGATTTCATACTAAGAAGATAAGAAGAAACTGTCTTCTCTTTAAGCTGTCTGGTGTCTCATCTAAGATAAGGGAGCAGGAGGATAAATATCAAATGCACACCATGCATGAACAATGCAGAGAAATATATTACCTGTTTCCAAGGCATCTCTTTTTAAAATTCTTGAAGCTCTTATATCCATCAAACCTAACACAATTCCACAAACAAAGGAGAAAACACATAGCACCATTCCTGTAATGAAGAAAATATTGCACTAACATAGTTAAAAAGGTATTTATACACTAAACTATATGAACTTCCTACCCATACATGGAAGCTTATATAACATAACCCTTCTTTTGTGATTTCCAATATTCTGGATTTCCCATTCTCTTAATAATACAGTCAGTAGTAGTACAAATAAACTCTTAATTGGTGTATTTTGGTTAAATTAAATTCCCACTTTACTTGGGGAGTACTATGTCTCACTGTTCTGCAGCTGAGCAGTCTTGCACTTAACTACCATTTCAAACTTAAATCTATCAATGTTGTAATTACTTGTAGAATGTTAAAACTACTGCTTCACAGGGATGCAACATCACAAAATGTTTGTGTCTATGCAGAGAAATAAATCCAGAAGGGCAATGATCTAAAGTACTTCACAGAGACAAAGCATGAAATATCCAAACCAAATAAAGGCCTGAACAACAAGGAAATACTTCAATTTAGACTCCAAGCTAACAACAGAAGTTGAATTTGTAATAAACAAAAGCATAAATTCCAATGAGATGGGCCAAACATACTGAAAGAATGATTGCTGTAGGATTCCAGTCAATTTAAAATAATAAAATCAACAGTATTGCATTTTAATTACTTTGTGTGTTTGGTTTATTGGGATGTAAATGACTGTCCCAGGTCAGGTCACATTTAAGATATTTCCTGTTGTCTAAAGACCACCCTGTGAGAAATTTACGTTCTTTGTGCAAGTTACAGGTATTTCCACAAAACTACTGCCTATGTAAGGTATCTGTATTATTTTTATCATCTGCATGTTGTACAGTATTACCTAATTTTGAGCTACAGTATGCAGGGTACTGTGTTAGCAGGCTGCCTGTAGCGCGGGATGGTTTTTTTCTCCTAGTTAGTATGTACTCAGTGGGGGGACTATAAGGGTTACTTCGTGTTCCCAACTGGTTAGTGTGTAACATGTCGAATGGGTTACTCCGTGTTCCCAACTACGTAACGCACACTGGTTCAAAGTGGGCTACTTCGTGTTCCAGACTTATGCTGTAATTTGGTGACTTTGTGTTCCCAAATCATATTGTACCTGGGATACTTTGTGTTCCCAGCCGTTAGTATGTAACTGGGCTACTCCGTGTATGCAACGCGTATTACCTCTGACAGCCACGTTCTCATCAGTGTCTATGTTAAGGTACCCTGACAAAACCGGGTGAACGCCAGTTTATTATCCCGTAAGTTCATGTTTATTTTAAGCTGAAGTGTCAAGGCTTCCTTGCCACGTACGCTTCAGTATATGTATATATCGTGTAGTATTTCGTTCGCAATTTAATTATGTTATTGTTTTGATACGAGATTTGCAAGAAAAGTATTTTTCACTTTACTATTTTCAGGGTTTTTGTATTATGTGTCTGGTGTACATACCAGTGAATAAATTCACTACACTTCAACTCGTGTACTCCCTTCATCAATTGAATCCTCCAACTTACACCGACCTGTGACAATGACCTCCTCCTATTGCACAAGCTTTTATTTAATTATTTTCTTTCTTAAGCACTGATTTTGTTTATGTTAATACCATTTACAAAGCACAAGGGGACAGCTGTAATGTGATTGAAAATTGGTAATCCAATAAGCAAAGCTGTTTTAAGATTTTACTCACCAAACCATAATGCCATGGATAACTTGAAATAGGGATCTGCAGTTTTACCAAATGCATTGAATATAACTGGCATGATATTCATGTTAAACGTACTTCCCTGTAATAAAATAGGAATAAAACAACCTCAGAGTTAAAAAATACATTTGTCTGATCAGCGATACAAGACTTTTATGATAGTTTAATACAAATACTCACAATGTTAAATCAACTCAAAGGAAAAAGAAATCGAAAAGTCAAATAATAGCGTTGAAAAGTTCAATACAAATACTACCTTTTATCACCTAAAGAATTCTAGAATCTTTAATTTCTGTCTCTTAAAACACAACACATGCTTTAATTGTAATTGCATAGTTAAACTTTATGCTGACGATGAGAGAGGAACTCAAAGTTGGCCAAATCATTGATGTAGCTTTAGGAGGGAGAAGGAAGGGATTCTCAAAGGGGAGAATGCACTGAACCTTTTGTGGAAGGGAAAGAGAGTGATATAGTACTCTGTTTGTAAGGTAGTGATTGTAAAACTACTTACTATTCTGGACAAACTTAGTTGAAGACCAAACACAAAATTGATCTCTCTATTTTTGAACCAGAAGACTGAGTAAGTACTCTGACAGACGGCCAGATTCTCTCCACCAAGGCTATGAAGAAATGAAAAAGAAATATGATAATTATATGCTCAATTGTTGTGATCATGTATTTACATGCAGAGTACATGCCAAGCACTGATTACATATTCCTACACTGGCCTTCCAGGTAACCAACTTGCCCCAGTCCTGCCCTCCTCATCTGAATTACATATGCCCATGGCTTTTCTAATTGTCTTTACAAAATTCATTACACTTTTGAGTCCAGTCTACTTTACAGGGCTTTTTCCAATTTTTACTGTGAGAATTATTGCATCATCTGAAATGTCACTTGAATGTTTATCATACTCAATCACTTTTGATTGAACAAGTTTTGAAATTTAAACCACTTCATATCACAGTTTAAGGACTGCTATCAATAAACACTACTTGACTCTATAGCACTTTATGATGTTAGATCAGTGTGAAAGTCAAGTGTGAAAGTCAAATGGGCAAAGGTAATGGTTGCCTTAAAAACATTGAAACCTTAACCTAGCATCTGGTAAATTTGAGGTTTGAGCCCCGGTTGACTACAGATAGGTGGGATTGAGCCCCGGTTGACTACAGATAGGTGGGTTTGAGCCCCGGTTGGCTACAGATAGGTGGGTTTGAGCCCCGGTTGGCTACAGATAGGTGGGTTTGAGCCCCGGTTGGCTAGAGTAGGTGGGTTTGAGCCCCGGTTGGCTACAGATACAGTAGGTGGGTTTGAGCCCCGGTTGGCTACAGATAGGTGGGTTTTTCCAACAAGAGATCCACAATCATCAGGAGGAGGATGTAATCCGATTTCAATACCAATCTGATGTATCACACTTCATCAGTTACAAGGTACCCTAAAAAGCATAATCTGTTTTTAGTCGGGACACGCAACTTCAGAGGTTTGTAAATGACAGATTACAGAAAATGTAAATGACAGAATACATTATAACATTAAAGTTGTGGAAAACAAATGTGGATTACATAGTTAATAGTTCCCAAATTAAGAGTTACCAAATGACTGTACAGCCATTCATGTAGGCCTCAAAGTCAATGCTATTTACTGGCTCAATGCAAGTGGATTTTGCTGTTTGCTAGAAGACCCTTGCAATTTACTGCCAGTAGATGTTGAGAACATAAACACATGATATGTTAGGGGGAAATTAACATCATACAAATTACAGCAAATATTATTGGGCTGCTGAGCTGCTCCCATAAGCCTATATCCTTACTCAGGTGTACTGTAATTCAGGAAAATGCTAGTAGATCTTTTATGCACTTGCATTTGTGGCTTAAATTATGAAATTCTAGGCCTGAAATGTCATAGCTAGCTATACAATATTAAATAACAAAATTAGCTAGCTAGAGATGATTATATGGCTTAGAATAATGAAGATAAAGTATTAAATAACAAACTTATTGTGGCTACAGTAAAAACTCTGGGAAATAGATAAAAGCTTCACAGAGTAACATGAATTGTAGTGTTAGAAGTTTATCATGCTACCTTGTTAAGTACACACTAGCAGCTAGCTGCAAATGTGTTATACTTCTTCACCTGTCAACAATGAAAGATGATTTAAGGGCCACAGGAAGCTATGGGTATACAAGTTCATACTTTTGATAATATGCATAGCAGCCTAAAACTGATAATAAACAGAAATCACTTTGAAGCAGGTACCTACCCAAATACAAATCTTCCAATCACCATTAACAAGTAGCTTTGAAACAGAGCTCCCAACGCAAACAAACTCTGTACAGGAAATGAGAGTAAGTGTGTAGAATGGATGGATATTAATGACTTGCACAATGTGTCACTTTAGTTACAACATTTATTGATAAAGAAGATTACCCTCTCAGTGAATTTTTATCATTGATTATTGTATACATCATCAGATATTGATACAACCGAAGTGCAAAACTATCCAGAAATGCAGCATTTATGAAATAACGCCCTCACTTTGGGAAACAGCATCTTTGGGAAACAGCATGCGAACACTGAGATGAAGTTTATGTATAATTATACATTTTCTGTTGGACAAAAGAAACGCCTGTACATGCCCTAAACAGTTTGAGTTTGAGTTCAATGAAATGGCTATGCTCATATTTATCAACAGATTAACTGGTACCAAACCCTATATCAGTAGACAAATTCCCGGATTAAATAAGTTCACAAAATGCATCTCATAACAAGAGCCCAAGGGGAGCCCAAGGGCCACAATGGTTCCTTGCTAGGTACAGTAGTGTATTAACGTGTTCTATGTCATCACCCAATATGATCATATTTATGCCCACATGTACAAAAAATTAACCAACAACTGTATTCCAAATTTGGATATAATCTGATTGAAGGTTATGGAGTTAATTGCAATTTTAAACTTTGGCCCCTCCCAAACAATTGGGCCCAAAAAAGATTGTGCCTAAACCGTCCCAAAAATATTGTCCCCACAAATTCAGGACCAAAGAATGTGTCCCAAACTGCATTTGAGGAGGTAATAGAATTTGGGCCCACCAAGCCCAAAAATGGGCCTGGAATTTCTTTTAGCCCAGATGGTCCCAAAAAGAATAGGCCTACATGTACCAGCTATTAACCAACAACTGTATACAAAGTTTGCCCACAAACCAACTTAAGGTTGTGGAGTTATTGCAATGTACAGATTTTAACATTTGACTCCATAACATCATTAATATTCATAAGATCAGCCCAGATGATACACACCTTCTCACTATAATACATCTACACACCTTCTCACTATAATACATCTACAAGTATGGCAAGTATGAAAAATATGCATCACTCAGTTTAGTGAGTTGTTGCTGAACCAAGCAAGTGTCACAGACGTACTCACGCATGCAAACACACACTTACAAATGCCAACCTGGTTGCATAGGTTCCTTGCTGGAAGCAAATGAACCTATGCAATCAGGTCGGCGTGTGTATGTGTGTGTTTGCATGCGTGAGTCCGTCTGTGACACAAAAACAGATCAGGTGAAGTCTCAAATGGACAGACCAAGGAATGTAAGAAAGTCTAGACCTACTCAAAATAGGAAGATGAAAACTTTCTATACTGAAAACCAGACAATGGGCCTTCACAACCCACTTTTATCTGACTGAGTAAGTACAGTGTCTTGTATGTTTATTGAGTATGGGTATGAGTACAATCTTGTGAGCAGAAGTAACAACTTTGGCATCAGAAAGCCTACAGGCCTATTGGTTACTTGCTATTTTACATGAGAACAGACTTGAAAAGATTTCGAGTTTCACAAGGTTTTCTTGCTCTAATGTTGGTCTGCTGTACATATCAACTACGAAGTTAACTCAAGCTCTGCAGTTATCTGTATACAAAGTTTTCAAACTTTGACATCTGTTGAGCTCAAATGACCAAATATGTTCATCGAAAGCAATTGAAAAGTTTACTCACAAAGTCCAAGCTTTCTTTTGGTAGTTATTATGTTTGCAGAATTTAACCTCTGTTGCCCTTAAATTACATTTGACCTCTGCACAAAGCAATAGTTTGTAAGACATTGGCATCTGTTGACCTCAACTAATCTGTGACATGTTGTACCTCTACTACAAACAATAAGTTTGTGCACTTACTATTGGGTGAACCTATACAGCAAGTATAAAGTTCAGTTTAAACACTATGTTCATTCTGAGATATCATGTTTTTAGGCCAAGGCACACACACATCTCAGCAACATAGCATAGATCTCTTGCTTTCTGCATGGAATGTAAAGTGTACTTGAGCATAACTGCAAACTAAAGATTGGAGTATTACAGCTCTCTTTTTATGTTAATTTTGTCTAACTTATGTTTCATAATGTGCACACAAAGAAGTGATGACGCACCTGACCTACAATTAGAAAACCACTGAAGATGAGAGTACCTAACCTGCAAAGAGAAATGAAAGGGAACTTAATTATTAATAATCCAATACAGAAAAGATCTCCAAAAAAGATGAAATTATATGTGAGCCTATTACATCATATGTAGAGGGTTGATCACTTAAAACTTGCTTACCTAATCCCAAAGACTCTGTCAATCAAAAAACCTCCGAAAAAGCAGAGAATGACATTTGGCCAGGAGTAGATTGAGTAGAGAATCATAAATTGTTGAGTATCGATGCCCATTGTCTACAAGAGAAATGATGAAATGTTTTAATTTAACTGATGCGGAAAATATGAAAGGACAATTCCTTAGTATGGAAACACACGGATGTAAATGATCGCTTGCAAAATTGCTGAAATTTTCTAAAACTTTTTGTTAACTGAGACACAAACTCAACCATCATCATCAGTGTATGTGATAGACTGATAGAGATAACTGTCGTTAAGAAATTCCCAAATCAGCTAAGAAATGTCTTCTTCCATTAGGAAGATTTCACAGATTTAGTGCTTCATCTTCAAACATTAGTCAATACGACATCATGAAGACACATGTGCTTCTATTCTTTATATTATTCTTCATTTGTTACAATGGTTATTTTCTGTAATGGAGATGGGTTTTGCAAACGCTGTATCTAAATAAAGAACCCTTTAATGTGACATAATGATAGCACTGGTTTTAGTGTTAACAAAGTTAGCATTACTTTAAAAATATGAAAGAAAAACAAAGAGAAAGTAAAATGTTTCAGATCTTAGCAGCACTATGACATCACAGATTTACAAAATGGCAGCTTCCTGACATGAGAGCTACTGTACACTAAGATATCTAAACGAAACATGACATGAAAAAGTCTGCAATAGAATGTGTTAGTTACGAGCAGTTAATGAGTTTATCACAACCTCAACACATACTTTTAGCACTTCAAATGAAGAATATAAGATTATGGACAATGTTTATGAACTTCAACTAAGAATATACCTACCTGCTTTATTTGTAACTGCAGAGCAGCAGGATTATCATAACAAAAGTAGCTCCCTGTAAATGACAAAATATAAAAGTATTCTGTAATTTTTTAAGTAAAACAAAGCCTTTAATGCTGCAGCATTCTTATGAACACAGGATTCTGGATCTCTGATACAAGATTGTAGCCATGGGCGCAAAGTTAAACAAAAGAAAAATGTTCCAAAAGACACAATTAACATTTGAATAGCAGCCCATTTCATCTTGCCATGTTAGCTTCTGCATACACTGATATGTGTATTAGGCCTGGCAGGGGGACTGGGATACAGCATGGTGTCAGGTAGGGGGCACAAGAAAGTATATGGCAATGGAAAATTGAGATATTGGGTATGTGTATGCAGAAAAGCGATGAGTACACAATGGGTGTCGGAGACATACATGGCTCCAAGGACCAACCTGGCTCTTGTGCCCTCCATTTTGATGTCACATCAGTATGTTGCTTCATTTTCTAAATGGTTGAACATGTGTAGATTATAATAATTAACAGAGGGCTAAGTTGTAGCTTTTTCAACTCACCAAAACTGAGTAGGCATATAAAACATAAGGCTATATATCTGTGCAGAGCTCTGTGAGGATCACAGCATACCGTTGCACCACAACCAGTCATGTGCTCTTCATTTTCTGTGACTGGACGACCACTTAAAAGGGCCGAGCGCTCCGATTCATTCTTTTCAGTCATGTTTGCACGGATTCGGCAGAACGATCAAGCTACTTTCGACATGGACATCCGAGGAATTGCAAAGTAACTATGTAAAAGCTAATCTATCAACTTTACGATCAAACAC
The DNA here is from genome assembly GCF_037975245.1 of Apostichopus japonicus. Classification (NCBI taxonomy): domain Eukaryota; kingdom Metazoa; phylum Echinodermata; class Holothuroidea; order Aspidochirotida; family Stichopodidae; genus Apostichopus; species Apostichopus japonicus. Next base: position 12,215,068 of record NC_092570.1, on the reverse strand, counting down.
ATAGGTTTGACTAGACTGTGTCTGTGTAAATGACACTCCAGAAAGTTTCTCATAATATTACTGTAGCTCCTCTAGCACTGACGACTATTATACTATAAATACAAATCATACGCAGTTGCACACAAGGCGGAAGTCTAGCTTGTCCTTGTCCGTACAGCATTTCCACGTTACTTTTAATTCCAATGATACGTAGAGATGCATAGCGGTAAATTATGATTAATAATTCTTAAGACAATTCTGAAAGGTAATTTTTCTCTTTATCATAGTTTTAAATAATAAAAAAAATGTTGTTTATAGCATTTTAAATCATGAAAATGAACAATTATGGTCTACATTTGATATGAAAAACAATAAATTATAGCATAGTGTTGTTACTTAAGTCATGTGATTGATGACCCGCCACATTCAAAACTACAACACGTAAACAAGATACTGATCTCTAGCTACTGGCCCAACAGTAATATCCATGACAGATCCATCTAGGGAGGTCTATCACTGAAGTTTGAAGGAATAGCGTCACAAAAGGCACACATAAAGTGTTAGATTCTCCGTCAGTTGTCTAGTAGGGTGGATGACCATAAATATTAGTAAGTAATCCCAGTTAATGTAGTATAAGAGTAAGTCTAAGAACATATATCAGTAGGTACAGTAAACTTAGGAGGGCTATTCAAGGCACAGACACTCCCAACTATGGCCACACAGTAATGTATATCCTATATATCTATCAGTGTTAGGCTGTTACTAGTCCTCACTTGCCTACCTGCCTAACGTCCCATTCCCAATCTCCTGAGTAGTAGCTTAGCAGTACTTAGTAAGCAAAGCCTACACTATGCAAGTTTGCTGCATGCCTAGCTGACTCTAACGGTAGGCCTAAACTTATGCCTTGACTGGTAGTAAAATTGTTCACTTATATATTAGATTAAATTGTCCAGCTAGGTAGGCTATAAAGTTAAGTAAGGGAGTTAAGTAAGGTAGGCTGTAAAGTTAAGTCCTGACAACAAAAAGCATGTGAGCGCACACATGTCACATGAATAAAGGACACTTTTTGACCTTTAGATAGGCTTATCCTACAACATTTTATGTGGTTAATTCAATTATGAATTCAAGTTATAAAGTATAAACTACTATAGCATAGGCCTACTAGTAAGATAGTTAGATGCACATGATTTTATGTAGCAATTTTTTGAGTAATGTAAAGTAACTTTCAAATGTAAAACATTGAACCTCTTCAAATCTTGACTTACCACTTCTCTCTTTAGTAAATGACAACCTGATTTTGACAGATGCTAAATATCAGTTTCTTTCTTACACTTACAGAAATGTCTTTGCAGAACCATGTTACAGAGGAGGGATTTTGTACCCCAACTCACCCTTCAAGACACAGTAGGACACCTTTCTTAAATCGATCTTCCACAGACCAGTCACCAGTAATCACAATACCAGCCTCACCTTTCATGGAGAGACTTGGATATGGTACAGGCGTGTCTGTTTACTTGCTTGAAAGGTAGGCTGGTCATAGTTCTATGTTTGTAGGAGTAATAAAAGTTTATCTTTGAACATTTCAAGCAGAATGCACAACCCTTCCACAATGACCCATGTCACCTGTTCATGATTGTTAATGCTTGAAAGAGACAATCACATGTGAAAGAGAAGTTTCCTTGCAAGCATCAGCTACATCCCTGCCATCTAGAGTAGAGCACCTAACCTTAAAGCCTTCAATGACTCATATCATATTTATCATACTTCACTTCATCATATATACGAAAAATATATATTATGCTTAATTCATATTCTTGATTTATATCAGATAACCATATGCTCTTTCAATACTTATATTACAATTTGCCCTATCATTATAAGCATGTCCCACTTTATGATTGCTGTCACATGACTATATCCCATTTCAGCCTAAGAACATCAACTTTGAAGGTTTTGAAGAGAAATACAGTAGCTGTGCTTAATTTGAGAAGTTTCAAGTTTCTTAAGTATACTTACAATCCACACAGATGCTGAGATTTTCAACCATCTGACATAAATATTTGGCACAAGAGATGCTGTTTTATTCTTATACTTATTACTTCCATTGTATTCCCATATTTGTTAATTCCCTTTTATTTTACTTCTTCGTTCTTTCTTTCTTCCCTCTACAGGAGTCCTCGAAAAAGTGGGTTTGCTAGATCTCCATGGGCAGTAAAAAAAGTGAAGGCATACAAAACTGCTACAGCAGATATTAATACAGAGAAAAGACTAAAACGAGAGGCTGAACTCCTGCAGGTTTGTGTCTCAATATAATGAGACATTACAATTAGGGCATTTGTACTACTTTTAATCAAAGAATTGAATAATTAAATAACCTAAATATACAACTTGTTTAAGTTGTTTCTTTTGAGGCAAGTACACCTTGGCCTGTGGGTGTTCAGGTGTGTGTGACACCCAGCTCCCAAACAAGATTATACATCTCAAGAAAGCAAACATCATTTTTAAAATATTTATTTGAAGATGTGATCATGTAATTATACTTGATTGCAAATACTTCAAGATTGAAATGTGGCAACATGTCCTTCACAGAAATTCAAACATGAGTCAATAATTGGCTATCGTGGCTTCAGCAGATCTGCTGATGGAACTCTCTGCCTCTCTATGGAAAATGGAGAGAAGAGCTTAATGGACCTGATTGAAATGAGGAGCGAAAATGGAGAAGGTAAGAGATGAGGTTGAATGTTGCAGAAGGGTTCAATTATTTCCTTGGCGAAATTGCCATCTTTCACTCCAAGAACAGTTTTTCTAGTTGCAGGGGCATCTGACAGAACCCAGAAGTTTCCTACAAGCTTTGAAATCAAAGCCAGTTCTGATCCTTACCTATCTGGCACATACCAGACACATTTTCTCCTTGGGGACATCTTTGTAAAAAAAATCAGAATGCTGTCATCAATTGCAGTAAAACTAGATATGGTGCTCATACTTATTCATAAGTGCTATTACTGTTGTGTGTGGTCAAGGCAGCAGTAGGTTTGAAAGTTGTAGTAGCTGTCCCTTTCCTTCCATGTGCAAAATTCATGTTGTACGACAATTCAGCTCCTGCCTAAGACTAGTCATTCCAGAGCCGGCATTTCTGGATGCTCTCCAGGTGAGGTCGCTCAATACATTATGTGAGGTGCACAGTTTATGTAGCACCTGAATGAACACTTTGGGGAGGGGGCAGTGATTTAAAGAGGATGGTGGTAGTGCAAAATGGACTGAACAACAGAGAAGAATGGTAATCATTGGTTTAACACTGATACAGGTAAGTTCTTTGCTTGTAAAGACTTAGGCCATTAAAGTTTTGGGATATTTTTTATCATCCCTACAGATCCGTTTCCTGCCCGGGATGTTTTGAAAGTAGCCCTAGCTGTGGCTAAGGCTTTATCATACATTCATAATGAACACAAAGTCCTTCATGGAGACTTGAAAAGTGCAAACGTTCTCATCCAGGGCGATTTTGAAAAAATAAAACTCTGTGACTTTGGTGTGTCTGTGAAAATGAAAGATGATTTATCAGACATCATGGTGAGTTTTTGTTCACATTCTTCACAATGTATGTATAACAGCTAATTAAGATTTCAGTCACATAGCCCCCTGCTTAATAGGAACTCTTAAGATACTTGCTTTTATTAACAGCAGCAATCAAATTTATATATTTGGATTGCCAATAATTTTGTTATTCTCTATTGTAATTTTTTTTCCTACTAATTTCTCATTTAGTTGTCATTTTTTATTCCTTGTCAAAGAAAAAAGGAATCTCTGTTATGGCGTGTTGGTGTGTGTGACGCTACTTGTCAACCCAACGTCTCAAGAAGGGTACCCTTTTGTGATCTCATACTTGGCATGTGGATACCCATATTGAGTACAACAACCCTATTGTTTTTGGTGGAGGTGAAAGCTTATTTGGGGTCATCAGAGGTCAAAATGTGAAAACCTTGTAAACACTATATCTCAAGAAGATAAAATTTGATGAATCTCATACTTAGTGTGTGGGTACCCCATATTGAGTAGAAGAACTGTATTGTTTTTCGTGGAGGTAAAGGTCATTTGAGGTCACCAGAGGTCAAATGGTGAAAACCTTTTAAACAATATATATCAAGCAGGAAAACATGTCTGGATCTTATATCTGGCATGTAATATTATGCCCAAAATGCAAGAGGCTGATTTATGACCATTTTAACATGACATCAATTCGTTTGATCTGCTATTATTAAATTAGTCTGTGGGGCATACAACAATCCTACTAAAAATGGTGGAGATCAGAGGTCAAACTGTGATGGCCTTGTTAACATGGTACTGTATCTCGGAGGTCAAACTTTGATGATTAATACTGTGATTCATAGCTTACAATAATGTTAGTCAATGCCCATGGGATCTTAAACCTTATAAACCTAAGGGTAAACACAGTAACTTCATAATGAAAACGTGTGAATTGAAACCAGTTCTTGAAAAAGATGGGCGAGGAATCGCTGAGCCTTTTAGCTTTCTGGTTTTAATTTGCTTATAAGTAGTTGAGTATAAACGACACAATCAAAACCAGTGCAATGATAACTTTCAGTTAATTTCCTGAAGTTTATACATACATAACTGAAAATTAATGTTCTGTTTATAAGAGAGTGCAGAAGAGTAGTGCAGAGGCAAATTAATGTTTGGGTGATGAAAGAGCAAAAGTTCTAAGCATTATTCAATTCCTTTATATATATTTTTTTATATACCAACTTTTGTACCAGGTGTGATATCATAGAACCAAAATGTTTTGGACATTGTTTCAACTTTGCTTTGGTGATGCAAGCGTTTCATAATCCCAATGACTTTAGTGTAGTGTATTCTAAACTTAGGCATCCCATACTGTAGTTGAGTAAGAAGATTGGATGTACATTCTAAAGAAAACATTGGCTGTGTGCATCTATGACATCACACATGTTTGCTTCAAGTTTAGTTATGATAATTTCACTTGTATGTCAAAACACAACATTTGGTGGAATAACATGCAAATTTCACCTCGATGATTAGTTTATATTCTTCTTCCAAAGATAAATTTTCCTGTGGACCGACCATTTAAACCTAACTTTGCTAAGACCACTGTGGTGGGAAGTTATTGCATTCTTGAAATGTGGGCAAATGTGTTAGATCAATATATCAAAACATGGTAATCATCCCAATTCCCATATTATGTTCCTGACAAATAGTTGAAAGGATGTGAAAATGCCTTATTTTATTCTTCCGATTGATCTAAATATTTTGTCTCAATTTCTGTTCTTGAAGGATGAAAGCGAGTACTACATCGGTACTGAACCTTGGAGTGCCAAGGAAGTCATAATTGGAGACAGAATAACAGATAAAACAGACATCTTTGCGTTTGGATTGGTATTGTGGGAGATGCTGGCATTAACTATACCACACACTCATTTACTTGGTGAGTCATTTATTTACAAACGCATTAACTAGTCCTTGGTAAATTCACTATTTCTTCCCCAATTTTGGTGACTTTTCAATAGTGATCTGTTAAAGCTGGCTGATGCTTTGCAAAGTGAAGTTGCTAATTTGTAAGTAGAAGTTCATAAATATTCTTTATTAAAAGCAGAAATCTATGTTTGCAATTTTTGTTGGTATATTTGTATAAAATTTATTTTGTGGTACTTGTTACTTATGAGCTTTTACAGTATTCCTATTGTCCAACAGGAGAACTAATCTGGTTACACAGAAAAAGCACCGTTACATTGCCTACTGTACATACCACTAACTTTAATCGACTTGCACTTTAAGTTGATGAAACCATCAGCTAAAGATATTTCTTATGTTCAACAAGCAACTGTGCCAAATGGATGCAACAGAAAATTTAGGCTTTTCAAAGGACCAAAACTTCTATCAACTTGTCCTTAAAAATATGAATGAGAAACTTATCATACCCAACTGGATCTAGGATAAATCTATAAACTCTACCTTCATCACTAATGTTCTAACATTTCTCTATTTGTTTGTGACCTCCCTGTTATTCCATGTGTGTTTGTTGACAATTTTCTACTACAAAGACTGAAATCAAGCTTTTATCTAAGGTTTATCATTTACAGTAAAATAACTCTATCAAATACACCTATATCAACTCTCCTCTACCGATACCAAATTTTCAGGATTCTCCCTTATCCATCTGTGATTTTATGTTATAGAAAAGTTTCTTATGATATGCAAGGATTTTAAATTGGTTCATATAATTGGTCAAACACAAGAGAGTTTTTTAATTAGTAGCCAAGATTTAGGAATGTGGATAAGCAAATTTTGACTGATGCTTTGGTTCAAATTTGTCAACCATATGTGATCCACTCTTCACAAAAAGCTACTGAACAACAATTTACCTGCATTTATTCTATAGCTCAGTAATATGTCAAGGAATCACAAGGCAGCTGTGTATGTAGCTGACCCTCTGTACTGCTTACCGACAATGTCTAAAGAGGGCGAGGCTTGCCATGTTTGAAATGTAGCATTTTCCCAGTATTCAAGATTTGAAGACAACTACTTGGTTTGTTTAATGCTACATTAGTGTAGGGCCTCTGAAAACCCTTAAGTTGAAGTTCATCATTTCAAACCGACCCTATCACAACCACTGTACCTAGGTCTATTTTGCATATAAGATTTTGGCGTAAGATTCCAGTTGTAAAAGAATTTGCCTTTTATAACTTCACGTAAAGCTGGGGGGGTATTTACAAAGTTTTCAACAACTTATACTCTGTTGTTTTTTTCACTAAAACATAAAATCACTTTGGATATCATTTTCATTAGGTGATGAAAATGATGACAGTATGGATGCCACCTGGGATGAATCTAAGTATCTTGAGGCCCTCGGAAGCAGACCTCCACTACCAGACATCAACTATGATGATAACTACCTCCCTGTACTGGAATTACTTACCATTTGTACCGATGAAGATCCCAATCGAAGACCAACAGCAAAAGAAATAGTAAACATGTTGGAGTAAAAACTGATGGAAGAATGCACTGGTTTAGAGAGAGGAAAACAATTCTCCAAGAGAATTTGAATTAGGATATCAGTGCTGCACCCAAATATGCTAGAAGACCACTCATAGGTTCTCTGCTCTGCTCTGTGATTAAGGGACAAGCTGGGACAAGCTCTGTGATTAAGATTGAGAATTAATTTAGAACCTGGGGTTAACATGGCAATGTGTAGTTGGGGCAATACAAATATTGGGGGGTCAAGTGAAATACTTCACAAGTAGAGGATGTCACCTGAAGTGCAGGGTGTTCCATCAATCTGTAGTAATGTCTATCTTAGATATAAAGACTTTTAATACCACTCTGTTGCCTTTTCCATCATATGCCATAAATAGATGGTATCATTTTGAGTCAATGCTAGATGTACATTTGACATTTGCCATGTTTGAAACTTTGCTGTGCCCTCTTTAAACTTTACTACTAATATTTGATCATGGTTTAATGTGCTATTTGATTCACTGAACAGTTTCATTAAATACCAGCAAATGGCTTTGTGATTCCTTGCCACACCTTCAGGCATTAACCTCTGTTGACTGAAAATGACTGTTGACCTTACAAAGTTACATAATAACCAGAAAACGAAATCGTTTAGTGGTTGCCCAAACATATTCATAGCGTGGTAAGCCATACTTGTTAATATTCATAAACTTGTGCACACCCAAATGAAGAGGGAATATCTATTGACTAATGTGGCAACATATAAAGGAAGGTACCAGGAATCATGTTGGCAAAGTCTATTTAGTCTATTAAACTTTCCACGTCCATGAAGGATACATTAAGTACTAACGATGTTGAAATTTTCTTTAAATTGTTTACCTTACTCTATGCAGACGACACTTTTGTATTAGCTGAAAGTGAAACCGTACTTCACAATGCTCTTGATGGGGTTAAAACGTATTGTGATACCTTTCAATTGACTGTAAACCCGGCTAAAACTATAATATTTGTATTTTCAAGGGGAAAAATTAGGCTAAAAATCAAGCTTTACCTCTGTGTGTTGTACCTGTAGTTGAAATTGTTGATGATTATTGTTATCTGGTTTGTACTTTTAACTAACAGTAGATTTTCAAAGGCTGTTAATAAACAAGTGAATCAAGCTAGACGTGCCCTTTTGAGCATATAGTGTAAATCTTATAACCTACAGCTCCCATTAGATTTACAAGTTAAGCTGTTTGATCAACTGGTTCTTCCTGTTCTGCTCTATGGATGTGAGATCAGGGGCTTTGATGATTTCAGCCAAGTTGAAGCTTAAAATTCTGTAAACAAATTCTTAAAGTATACTCCGAATTGCATAGCATATGGTGAATTAGGACGTCACTCGCAAGCTGATTAGTACAATCGAGGCAAGAATGGTAATTTTTGGTGTAGAACTGTAAATAGCAGTGAGTATCAATTATCGCTCAGATGTACAAGTTCCTTAGGGCTCTCCACGATCAAAGTATTTATTCGTCTCCTTGGTTAGGCAAAGTTAAAAGTATTCTTGACAAAGCCAGAATGTTGTATGTGTGGAACCTATGTATGCGGCCAGCCAAATTCATTATTCTTCTGACCCTATTATATCCCAAGCATGTTTAAGTAAAAAAATTAAAATAAGACTAGGTGACATATATAAACAGGAGTGTCTTGCCAATGTCAATAGTAATTCGCATTGTAAAGTGTATAGAATGTTCAAGACCAACATTGAATTCGATAAGTATTTGGAACCCTCGATTTCCGGAACCGTAACTATTTCAGTAAATATCATATATTCCGATTATTTCTGGAAGATACCAAGATATTGTGTTTCATGATTGGATATGTAATTTATGTAACAGTATTAAATAAGGTGATGAATTTCTTTACATTTTCGAGTGCCCAGCCTTTAATAAAGAAAGAAATCTTACTTAAAACCGTATTTCAGAGCAAGACCCAGTTCAATTGGCATGATCTTTTTCAATCGAAGTCTAAAGTTGTTATTTCCAACTTAACTCATTTTTGTGCTAACATAATAAAAACCTTCTCGTAATGTCTATTGCTAGTGCTTACTGTAGTGCTGGTGCCACACTTTCAGATATTCTATCTGTAATCTTATACCTCTATTTTGTCTTGTATCTCTCTTGTGACTGCCATCAAATTATGTTATGTGTTATCTCTATTTGTTGTTGTATTTATGTCTCTTATACCTCCTTGGAGGATACAGAGAAAATAAACTGAAACTGAACCTAACCAAATATGACGTTTATTCAACTTGTTGAGATGTTGTGTTTACAATCTAGCCATAACATGCACAGATACATACACACGTCAGCATGAACTGCAAGGGTAACTGAACCTCTGGCATCGTAACCAAAAAGGAGGTTTATACAATCATTTCTGACATTGTAAGACAAATTTCTAACATTGTTAGACAAATTTGAAGTCCTTGAGGCAAGTGTATAAATCGGCAGAGACCCTTCACCTGCAATCGAGTCTGAACAATAATTTAGTTTTTGTCTGGGAGAAGAATGTGGGGGCAGGGAGTGTGGGCCTACTAAATCATCATTTCAACCTTAGTTCATGTTGTCATTTCAGTGGCTGAGTGTTCCTCATTAGCTACACCTTAGCTAATTCTTCCAAAGATCCAGATAACTATTTGTCACTCGTGAAAGTTGCTCAGAACAGTCAATCATCTCTTGATCATGTTATTACAAATAGTATGAAACAAGTATATTTGTTTTTTGGTAGAAAATGTATTTACAACTGTCAAATTATATACAAAAACAATAAAACCATAACCACCAGACTTCCTCTTTCCTCATTTTCTAAGATCATTCTTGTCCTTACCTACAATATCACCAAGGATGGAGCAGTAAGTGTTAACAATGTCTGTGAAACTGTATGACTATTTGAAGTACTTAATAAATACCTGGATTATGCTATTTATTTATTTAGAGCTTAGAAAATGCTGATATAAAGCCAGTCAAAGATGGCAAAATTGCAGTATGTCTAGAAGTGATCCAAGTAATTCTCATTCACCTTTTAAAGCCTACCTCTCCTTCAGGCCACTTTTTTGAGGTATAACTTACAATATCACCTAGACGACTGGACTAGCAAATATGTAGTGTTAAGTGCAGAATCTGAAAACACTTTTTAATGGACTGGAATTGTGTTAAAACCAAAAAAAGGAACAGCATCTTAATAGTCTAATGTTTCAGTGTTCAGTATTAGATATGAGAAGTCATCATCATCAGCAGGGCATTCTTTCTACAACTACATTTAGCCGCACCCCTCCTCCCTCCTCCCCTCAACAGTCCACATTTGATTACCACAGAACAAATCATAGCTAAGTACTCGTGTTAGGTACTGCAGCATTCTTTGCACTGGACACTATGCTACATGTATTATGTACATAACGTACATAATCAAAAGATGAAGTATCAGGCATATCTTGTTCTTAATTAATATTTAAAAAAAATTAGGCACAGGCTTGTGGTGCGTTTCCAAAACAGAAATGGGTCAAAACATGAAAAGCTCATTATGTTGAATATGCAACACAGCAAAGATCTATCATTTCCAAATAATAGAGCAAAAAGAACAATTTAATAGTTCTTAAACATACCACTTATTTCAGTCACTTTATGCTAAATTCATTTATTATTTGTACAGAGAAATATTATGATTACTCTCTAATTTTGCTGTGAAGATAATAAACACAAAACATTTAATTATAGTTTATAGCATACTGACCTGTTAGGGACCTACCTTAGGGTGAAAATATGTGTGTACTCACTGCAGTACAATTAATTACTACTCACAACAGGCAATAACAAAACTAAATCTTCCTTTTTGTAAACATTCTCTTCATTTCCTTTTTACTTATAAGAGTAGAGATTGATTGAGAAAAATTGAAAGGATTTGAAAAATGCCATTTTTGGTTACTTGCCAAATATGTCAAGACAAATTTTCAGGAATATAATCGTCCAATACTTTGTACAAAATAAAAGTAACACATTCTCTTTGAACAGAGAGCTTGAAGGGAGACATCAATGTTGAGAGGATATGATCATTACACACTACACAGTCTGTTATCTCTCAAGAATTCCTGCAAAATATTCTCAAGAGAATTTGAGGTATTGGTTTGAAGAACCAATAAATGTGAGATTGAGCCATCATCCCAGTGAGTCATCATTCCCATGAGTCATCATTCAAGTGAGTCATCATTCGAGTGAGTCATCATCCGAGTGAGTCATCATCCCGGTGAGTCATCATCCCGGTGAGTCATCATTGCAGTGAGTCATCATCCGAGTGAGTCATCATCCCGGTGAGTCATCATCCGAGTGAGTCATCATCCCGGTGAGTTATCATCCCAGTGAGTCATCCTCCGCAAGTACTTGATCATGCACCAATTCAACAACATACGATTATGTAACAATGGTTACTTATTAGTTCGGTTCTCTGCACACCTACATGTTTGCCCTCAGTCTTTAATGTTGCTGCTAATGCCAGAAGTAACTATTTGCAGATCACCTGAGAAACAATAAGCAAAAGATACATCAGATCATATTGTGTGACAAGCATATAAACAAGTTGTTTTGGTCAGGATTTTGAAGTTTTTTAATACCTAAACACCAAAACAAAGTAGGTTTACTGTGAAATAGAGGAGCAGATAAAGGTTTAAATATCATTTGTGGAAGTACTAGGCCTACATGAGCTTTCTAGACATAACTATTAAGTGGTAACCATCCCAGTTGTGACTTGCCATATAAATGTAAGCCAACACAAACATTCTGTTAAGTAGCCAATTCTGAGAATTCTTACACATACCTTTTGCCACACGCCTGAAGAGAATTGTTTTATTTCTCACAACTACTTTAAGAAGTTACTATGACAAACAAAGATTGATCCAACTTTAAAATAAATTAGTTATCTTCAATTGAAGACTGAACAGATAACCTTTTGAACTTTCAATGAGGATGCTAAGTACTGGATATTTATCAACTTCTACCTGTCTCTTGTGGTCAGAGAAATTTTCTTTGGCATGATAAAAACATAATGAACCTTCCAGGAGGTGTGCTGACTTCAAATGATCTTTGAGCCCGACTAAAACAATAGAACAACCTGTACTCATTAAAGTGAAGCTACATGTCACGTATGACCCATGAGCCCCACTAAAACAATAGTATAACCTGTACTCATTAAAGTGAAGCCACATGTCACATATGACCCATGAGCCTCACTAAAACAATAGAACAACCGGTACTCATTAAAGTGAAGCTACATGTCACGTATGACCCATGAGTCCCACTAAAACAATAGAACAACCTGTACTCATTAAAGTGAAGCTACATGTCATGTATGACCCATGAGTCCCACTAAAACAATGGAACAACCTGTACTCATTAAAGTGAAGCTACATGTCACGTATGACCCATGAGTCCCACTTAAACAATAGAACAACCTGTACTCATTAAAGTGAAGCTACATGTCACGTATGACCCATGAGTCCCACTAAAACAATAGAACAACCTGTACTCATTAAAGTGAAGCTACATGTCACGTATGACCCATGAGCCCCACTAAAACAATAGAACAACCTGTACTCATTAAAGTGAAGCTACATGTTACGTATGACCCATGAGTCCCACTTAAACAATAGAACAACCTGTACTCATTAAAGTGAAGCTACATGTCACGTATGACCCATGAGTCCCACTTAAACAATAGAACAACCTGTACTCATTAAAGTGAAGCTACATGTCACGTATGACCCATGAGCCCCACTAAAACAATAGAACAACCTGTACTCATTAAAGTGAAGCTACATGTCACGTATGACCCATGAGTCCCACTTAAACAATAGAACAACCGGTACTCATTAAAGTGAAGCTACATGTCACGTATGACCCATGAGTCCCACTTAAACAATAGAACAACCTGTACTCATTAAAGTGAAGCTACATGTCACGTATGACCCATGAGTCCCACTAAAACAATAGAACAACCTGTACTCATTAAAGTGAAGCTACATGTCACGTATGACCCATGAGTCTCACTTAAACAATAGAACAACCTGTACTAAGCTACATGTCACGTATGACCCATGAGTCCCACTTAAACAATAGAACAACCTGTACTCATTAAAGTGAAGCTACATGTCACGTATGACCCATGAGTCCCACTAAAACAATAGAACAACCTGTACTCATTAAAGTGAAGCTACATGTCACGTATGACCCATGAGTCCCACTAAAACAATAGAACAACCGGTACTCATTAAAGTGAAGCTACATGTTACGTATGACCCATGAGTCCCACTTAAACAATAGAACAACCGGTACTCATTAAAGTGAAGCTACATGTCACGTATGACCCATGAGCCCCACTAAAACAATAGAACAACCTGTACTCATTAAAGTGAAGCTACATGTCACGTATGACCCATGAGCCCCACTAAAACAATAGTATAGCCTGTACTCATTAAAGTGAAGCTACATGTCACGTATGACCCATGAGCCCCACTAAAACAATAGTATAACCTGTACTCATTAAAGTGAAGCTACATGTCACGTATGACCCATGAGCCCCACTAAAACAATAGAACAACCTGTACTCATTAAAGTGAAGCTACATGTCACGTATGACCCATGAGCCCCACTAAAACAATAGAACAACCTGTACTCATTAAAGTGAAGCTACATGTCACGTATGACCCATGAGCCCCACTAAAACAATAGTATAACCTGTACTCATTAAAGTGAAGCTACATGTCACGTATGACCCATGAGCCCCACTAAAACAATAGAACAACCTGTACTCATTAAAGTGAAGCTACATGTCACGTATGACCCATGAGCCCCACTAAAACAATAGAACAACCTGTACTCATTAAAATGAAGCTACATGTCACGTATGACCCATGAGCCCCACTAAAACAATAGAACAACCTGTACTCATTAAAGTGAAGCTACATGTCACGTATGACCCATGAGTCCCACTAAAACAATAGAACAACCTGTACTCATTAAAGTGAAGCTACATGTCACGTATGACCCATGAGCCCCACTAAAACAATAGAACAACCTGTACTCATTAAAGTGAAGCCACATGTCACATATGACCCATGAGTCCCACTAAAACAATAGTATAACCTGTACTCATTAAAGTGAAGCTACATGTCACGTATGACCCATGAGTCCCACTAAAACAATAGAACAACCTGTACTCATTAAAGTGAAGATACATGTCACATATGACACTTATCTACATTGCACTTATGTTTCAAGGTTCCTGGATTCACCTTTAAGTGGCTTTTGACCCTTCAACAAAGTGTATGCCGATCATAACATTAATATATCTTGCATATACAAACTGTGACCCTTCTATTTTTTCTTGAGCTAAAGAGCTACTTGAGATATTTTGCCATCTGCTTACCTCAAATGTACTCATGATAAGGAAGCCACATGTCAAGCATCACATTTGTAAACACTTCACTCACTGTATATTGTTCACAAGGTTTGCAGGTTTCCACCTCTTTTGACCTGAGCCACAACACTTGAAGAAAGTTTGTAAATCATGATGGTACCAAATAGCCCCTACTCCAAACTGTATAGCTTGTTCCATTGCTGAGGTACTCAATACACACATTTATTCCTTTTATTTGAGAACATGAATTATGTAAATAATATGTCAGAGTGTAGGAATTTCCTTGTGTTTGAATTTTTAATATGTTAGTCAGGCACATTCACAGTACCAGAGCAAAATTGTGTTGAAGTGACTGGATGATACCCAGCATGTCTATCCAGTGATGAAATTACATCAACATAGGAAGAGCATAAGTTTATAAACAATACTTACCAGCAGATGGGGACTCAGGCATGTCGAATTCTAACTTTTTGACAGGAGTGCGTGATTCCTCTAAACCCTCAATATCCACTAAAGAATCAGCAGGATTGCCCACAGAATTCAACATGTTTAGAGACATTTCTGAGAATAGAGAAAAGAAAGAATGTCTGAATATGAATCCTTAGCAGTAGGAGAGACCACCTGGAACTCTCAGGCAAGTAAAGCCTTCTCCTGCCAGGTAAAATGGCATACAAGAAATGTAATGTGGGTTTATCTTGTTCACACCCACAATGCTTCTCCCTCTCATTCCATTCATGGTATTTCTGCATCTGAAATGTTATGTGGGTTCATCTTTGTTCACACCCACAATGCTTCTCCCTCTCATTCCATTCATGGTGTTTCTGCATCTGAAATGTTATGTGGGTTTATCTTGTTCACACCCACAATGCTTCTCCCTCTCATTCCATTCATGGTGTTTCTGCATCTGAAATGTTATGTGGGTTCATCTTGTTCACACCCACAATGCTTCTCCCTCTCATTCCATTCATGGTGTTTCTGCATCTGAAATGTTATGCGGGTTCATCTTTGTTCACACCCACAATGCTTCTCCCTCTCATTCCATTCATGGTGTTTCTGCATCTGAAATGTTATGTGGGTTCATCTTTGTTCACACCCACATTGCTTCTCCCTCTCATTCCATTCATGGTGTTTCTGCATCTGAAATGTTATGTGGGTTCATCTTTGTTCACACCCACAATGCTTCTCCCTCTCATTCCATTCATAGTGTTTCTGCATCTGAAATGTTATGTGGGTTCATCTTTGTTCACACCCACAATGCTTCTCCCTCTCATTCCATTCATAGTGTTTCTGCATCTGAAATGTTATGTGGGTTTATCTTTGTTCACACCCACATTGCTTCTCCCTCTCATTCCATTCATGGTGTTTCTGCATCTGAAATGTTATGTGGGTTCATCTTTGTTCACACCCACAATGCTTCTCCCTCTCATTCCATTCATGGTGTTTCTGCATCTGAAATGTTATGTGGGTTTATCTTGTTCACACCCACAATGCTTCTCCCTCTCATTCCATTCATGGTGTTTCTGCATCTGAAATGTTATGTGGGTTCATCTTGTTCACACCCACAATGCTTCTCCCTCTCATTCCATTCATGGTGTTTCTGCATCTGAAATGTTATGTGGGTTCATCTTTGTTCACACCCACAATGCTTCTCCCTCTCATTCCATTCATAGTGTTTCTGCATCTGAAATGTTATGTGGGTTTATCTTGTTCACACCCACAATGCTTCTCCCTCTCATTCCATTCATGGTGTTTCTGCATCTATCTCTTTAATACAACCTTTACCCCCCCTTCCCCAACCCACACCAATAATATCTGAATACTTTCATCCAATCTTCACTCCCCACCTCAATTCTACTTCTCTGATAATCTAGTTTGCTGCCAATTCATTTCAACTGTCACACAGTTTAAAAACAAATATATTTTTCTAGTGTGAATCCTACTAATCAATTGATAGTGGCTGAATACACTCCTATTTTGTACCTGTAACTTGGAACATTTAATACAATAACCATCATGGGTTTCTTTCTGGAACAGCAACAAAGAATTCTTACCTTGCTTTTGTCTTTTGAGAGGGGGTTCATCTGTGGAACCAGCAAGAGTGACGGGTACAGGCATCTCATTAGTTGATGATGCTGTACTCTCTGATAAAGATGGAGATGGTTTAGACCTTTTCTGGGCAGAAGGTTGCTTGTCTAATTGTTCATAGTTTTTCCTTCTGATTGCAGCTCTTATTTGGGAACTGTGGAAGAAACAGACAGATTAAGTTACCATTGAAATATTTATCAAGTGTTGAGATGAACATCACATTAAATTATCTAATGACTATCATACTGGTAAAGTACCCCAAAGAATAGTTCTGGGCACACCACCATACCAAACCCTTCAATAATCTGTGTACAGGTTGAGAATTTTGTTTTAATATTACCCCAACTCTTAAAACCTTTAAACAGTAGTGTAGGAACATGTTTATGATGTCACTGATTCACATAATCTGAAGTGTTGTAATAATGTGAAGTTTGCTTTTACTGCATCCACTTACCAACAGTGTAGTGATATAATTAGTGACACATACACAGTATGTTGTACTCAAACCCATGATTTGTATCTGAGTTGTAAATAAGCCTATTTTAAGATTGTTCAAAAATATACAAATTTGATCAAGTCTGATGAAGTTGGGATGGTGAAAAGGCTTTTTCAGAGCCTTCAAAGGTTTAAATAGATCTACCACGTAGCCATTTGCACAGTGTTTTCATGAACTTGCACGAGATCAAGCCAAGGTGTGGAGTATGGAAGCAAAGTACTCCATGACATGACAGTTGTGCTGTTAGTACATCTCTTTAGTGATCTATTGTATCTTTCAAATGCTAGTGTTGTGCTTTCCTTTCAATAAGCATGGGGAAAATCTCTTAACTTAAGTAAACACTTTAATGTTCCCTTTTAAAAATCTCTTTCAAAAACCAACTAGCTGAACCGTGCTTCATACAGTTACACATACTACATGGATTATATATGCATTACATGTTACTCTGTATAGATAACCCATAGACAGATTATAACATGCAAGGAAATTACAAATTATCAAAGAGCAATGTCAACATTTGCAAGAATGGCATTTGAACAGTGACCTAATAAAACACAGGTCCTGTGATCAAAAAAGAGAGCCATCAAACTTGGTGGCAAACCCAATGTTATGATGTCTTTGTTAGGGATGCTAGTCAGAAGCTACACTACCTAACGTTAAGGGTAAACTTTATGCCAACGATTTGTAGGGCTCAAAAACTAGTTAAATCTTTTATCCTTTCCCACATTGGATAGTTGTTCATGCAACGAAAACTAACAGTCCATATTTAAAACAAAGTGGCTATTCTTACGACTAGTCGTAACAATAAATCCCTTTTACGTATGCGCAGTTGCTTTAACGCAGCTATTTTTACGACTAGGAGTACTATTTTTACGACTAGGAGTACTATTTTTACGACTAGGAGTAACAATATTTCCCGGTTAGGGGTTGGGTTAGGTTAGGGGTAAGGGTTAGGGTTACCGCTACTACATGCGAAGTTGCTTTATTTACTTTATAGCGCATGAATTCGCCAATGTCGTAAGAATTGTTACGACTAGTCGTAAGAATAGCCACGGCCTATTTAAAACGTTCACCTCACTTTGAATAAAAACTTAACCTTTGTTTTTCATTTAAAATGTTATGCTCGACCACTCATGCAATAAGGAATAAATTCTTACACAGTCCTTGTTTTCACCATGTCGCTGATCTTGTGCAAATCTTCTCCAAAACGCTTAACAGCATTTCGTAATGTCTGTAATTCTTCGTCACTCCACTTGCCACTAGACAAATAACAGAAACAATAAATCAAAATAAAATAAAACTGTTAGCAAACTGCTTATCCACTAGAGAGCCTGTGTAGGAGAAATGTGTAAACGTAAGTCATTTAGCCTCTGAAGAAGATCCTGCTAGGATTGAAACGTCAGACCAACTTACTTTTACACACACTTTTCATTTAGCCTCTGAAGAAGATCCTGCTAGGATCAAAAAGTCAGGCCAACTTACTTTTACACAGTAACAATAAATGTCAGTTAAATAGAAAACAACTCTTAAAAGTAGATGATTTAAGTGATTTACAACAATTACCTGCTCCTAATTATCAATTTATCAACCACTCGATGCCAATGAATATACTTTGTATTTAACAATTTGAAGTCAACATTTACCGATCAACTGCGAGCTTTGAAATTATGCCTTACTGTAATTTCATCCTTTTGGTAAGAATTTGATGGACCAAAATTACTGATGCTTCCAGTTACCAGTCATTTCTTCAGCAGTTAAATCTGGTACCAACAGATTATGCCAAGTTTAATTCAACTTTATGTAACAATAACACCAGAACAATTGAAAACAAAACTTTAATTCTAGACCACTATGTACAGTTCTATTCAATATCAAAATATGCAATCTGGTCACATAGCACACAGAAAAATATTGGCTGGAGCAACTACATAATGCTTCTTGTGTTTTGTTAACTACTTCACTGTGACTGATCAGTGCAGTGATGTATATTACTGTACCATAAACAGTCCTGTTTCATCACTGAAAAAAAAACTCATTTCCATGTCTGACGAACCAGTAATTCCAATAGATCCCAACAATTAAAGGATGACTTTAGGCACATAACCAAGTTTGAAATTTTAACACTGGCATTAGTCTAGGTTCTATATCTATACGACTTTCAGTTTTTGAGAAGTATATAACACATTAACATTTGATGCTCATCTTTAAAAGTGACTGGACTACTGTCAGTAGTCTAAAATGTCACATACCATAAGGATTAGGCCAGTTCCTCAGATGCAACACAAAACTCAACATTGGAAAAACATAAGACTTCTATGTCTTCAAATGGCATGTTTACAATTCATTACAAATTATTCAAGGACAAATGGTGTAATATGTCATCCAAGGTTGCTCTGTTGTTTATAGTTACTGGCAAGTTTGGTTAAGTTATCAGAATTTATAAAACAACGGATTAACATAAACACCTGCACTGAGTAGCCAGTGTCATTATTAATTCAGCCAATGGAGCATTCTTGAAATTCAACAAATTTTAAAGGCAGATATCATAAAAACTGGAATAGGAAATAACAACATTACTACAATTTTTTTTATTTGACTATGACATATGAAGACTGTAATTCTGCCTGAAGTCATCCCTTAATACCTGCCAGACAAGCAGTAAACCAACACACGACAAATCAAGCCAGACAGCTGATAATATACAATTCTTGTGAACTCTTTCAAGTTTGAGGTCTATTGAATGTTGGAATCTGTTTACCTGTTTGGAGATGGTTCATTCAGGGGATGTAACTGCATCGTCAACTCTCCCAGCCTACTAAATGCTTCTCCTGCAGCAGCAAAAATCTCTCCGACCTTCAAAAGATGCAGCAATTTAATAGTAGCGACAAGTTTTACAAACTTTCGATGTACACAAAGTAAAATTTGAATAAGTTTTAATTTTCACATAAATAATTAAATAACTCAAGTTGTTGTCTTCATTATTATCATGCAGAGAATATTGATGTAATCATCATGCTTATTAGGAATTGAGTGAGACTTTGTCCATATTTGGGGAAAGGGCCTACTCTGGGGAGGTCTACTGCTATGGAGAAATAATGCCTCAAAATAGAAAATTTCAATTCCACTTTTGCTGGGCCATATTTGGCTGCATCTTTACAGTTAACAAAGCAGCAAAATATAGGGCAAACTGCAAGTATACTACCAGCCTATACTATAGCCTAGGTGTTTAAAGGTGTCGCTATATCACTCACCTCGGGAGATGATTCTGATTAAATGTGGCATTTCGTTTGATTTGACAAAATATGACCTTGGTATATGGTCTAAAATTTACAACGCCAAGCTATATGTTATATTATATTTCGCGGAACTGCATCTTACATAAGCGTTCGACATTTCAACCGTTGTTTCTGCGACTGAGACCGCATATTTTCACGGGCTGTTACTGTACCATGTAATTCTGTGAATCCCTTACAGCAGTTAATCATCAATACAGTGACCAAATTTAAAAAAAATGTTACTGTATAGTATAAAAGAGATTACCTTTGTCGCTGAACCCATGATAACCAGTGGACTCGAGAATTGCAAGTGAAAGCTGTCTTTAACGCGGCTTCGGGCTTAAAGCGTGGGTACGGTTCAACCATAGAAATTGCTATGGGTTCAACATAGTGCCAAAGACAATACCTCCTCTGGAAAGAGTGTCACAACACCGATTTTGTGTGAGATCATACGTAACGTTATACGCAATGAACAGGAGTGAGGGCGCTTGTGAGCGCCGTGACAGGCTCAGAATAAGTTGGCTATGGTAGATCCACAATTTCTATGGGTAGATCAGAGCCTTATGTAAACGGTCGAACAACAGTAACTTCACGCAAGGGGGGGGGGGGGGGGGGGCGGGAACACTCCCGAGCAAAAGTAGTAAAAACTAGAACTGCATTTGCCTGCAAATACGCAGTATTGTAGTGCCCGTGGAGTGCTTGCAGTATTAGGAAGAACTTTTCGGTTGTTCATGGTGTTATTTTTTGGGCGGATAACACACCAGGGAGTACAGTAATGTAGGTACCTACAAAGTGAGGGCGCTTGTGAGGGCCGTGACAGGCTCAGAATAAGTTGGCTACGCAGCTAGCCTCTGAAACTACAAATGTACAGAGACTAAATGAAACTTTAAGTTTCAACGTCCAGTCATGTAGGTATCGTTCACTTGTACAGTAATGCCAATATTGTAGCGCGCACGCGCACTACGATAACAATAAAATGCAAGAAATGTCTGGGTATGATACAGCTTGCAAATACATTCCAATCAAAGTGAATTCCTCTCTGGAATTCATTTTGGCCCTTTAAAACCATACAATGAGTGTTAGCTCAGTGGTTAACGCCGGTGGCTTTCAATCATAAGGTCCCCGGTTTCGAGTCACTCCCAGATTAATGTATGTCGTCCAGTTACAGAGTTGTTAACAATTCATAATCGTGGACGTTAAATATGAATGTAAGAGACTGACTTCGGTCAGCTTGCGGCTTTAATAAACCAATGAGGCTTCTTCGCGAGTTCCTGCTTGCAGGAGGATCTAAAACACATACATACATACATTATCAGAGATTCACAAGGGCGTAGGAACCGGGGGGCTGGGGGCGCCAGCCCCCCCCCCAGTGAAAAATATGGGGGCGGAAGTATCATTCTGCCCCCCCCCCCCCGCTCCGCAAGTCAGAAAACCCCTTTTTCATTTCAAAATGAGAAAAAAATCTCATTTGGAGCACCAAATTGCATCTAAGGCCAGGTGAAAATGCTAAATTCTTTACAAAATGGAGTGGGTGAAGTGTGCTATATTGCACCAAATTGCATCTGAGGCCACCTGGAAATGCAAAAAAATTCCAAAGGGGAGGGGGACACCCCCTCCCATTAGACCCCTCCCGCAGGCCGGCCATCAGTCTTCAGCCCCCCCCCCCCACTCAAAAGTACCTTCCTACGCCACTGTCAGAGAACATAAAACTATCTGAAAAATTAAAATGCTACGAAAGAACAAGATTTTTGAACACCACAAAGGCTTTAATCACTTCTCGGCCTATTGAGCTAAGATCATGTATAGCATTAAGTTCTCCTTGTAGGGGAATTGTGATACGCACCTGACGATGGTAACACTGTCACAGTCTCGTCTGTCTAATATGATATTATGTATTATTATCATCATCATCATCTGACCTGATCAACTTAAAGGCATTGAAGACTCGCCCAAACCACGTGTCGCCCTCTGAAAGAAGTTAACTTTCCGTTGCTTGCAAGTGAAGTTTTCTTCTTAAATGTCGCTACAAAATGCAGACAGTATTGAAACATTATACCTTGTTATCTTTTATCTGGACCTGAGATCAGGGAGTTCCATTACAACTCCCTGCTGAGATGTCCATCGCTGCTATGTACACTGTGTTGTGGGTATTGACCGTTGCTGCATGTATTAAATGTACACTAGTGTCTCATTACCGACGGTAGCAAGCTGTGTGTGTATTTTCTCTGGGATCGATGGTGGTGTCTAACACTTCTGTTACACCTCATTCGAAACTAGGTCAAATTACCGGCATCAGACGTTTCTTTGTGCGCGAGTCTTCACTCCCTTTAATCATTTGATATGCTATTTACAATATTTTATTCGTACCTATACACTGCCAACGTACCATTTATTATTTGTCTACGGAGAAGTGATAGAAATTGGAAGGGATGGACCACTTAAACTGGAAGCTCGATGTTGATGGCCAACTAAACACTATAGTTATACGTTTTGAGTTGCTTCCTATTGAGCTTTACCTAACAAATAATTGTGTGCTCTATTCTCTATGGATTATTTATCTATAATGGTTACGTTTTACGATTGCTCAGAGCTTCGAACCACAGAATAATTTGTTTTTTCCGTGCTTCCGCAAGGTTCTAGATATTTGTAACTAGAAAATGAATGTCACATGAGTAACCGAAAGATTATATGAAATTTCTCAGACACTCAGTACAGTCAGTTTCATACGCCTGTTGACACTGGGATTCCATTACCGATAACAATGGCTGTCCTGGAGGGACAGGCGAGTAGTAGACTTACTGTGTAAGTATTATTAGACATCACAACAGATTTGTATACATTTGAAGTGTTGTCGACTTTGAGGAATTTACAATGTTGATGAAATTTGCCAACTTTGTCATGTTACACTACATAACATCTTGACAAAAAGTATCGCATTTTCTTGATAGTGTGTTGTATACTAATCTTGCCAACACATCAAGAACACAACATTTGATGACTTCTCTAAGTTTTACACTGACATCTTGACAAAAAGTATCAAATTATCGAGATTTCATTAATCGAGGTTTCGCTAATACGTCTACAAATCGTTTGTCCCTTTAGAGCCACCGTAGAGAACTGTCACCACAGTTACGTTCGAGAAAAGAAGTTGAAATTTTGATATGAATCTTCGAAATTTCTAGGAACAAGACTCAAAGAAATATTCCACATTTTGTGGAGGAAATTGTAAAAACTTTGAGATGAAGAGTGAAAATTTCGGTTAGAAAGTTTTGAAATAAAATTCGTCTAAATTTCGAGATAACAAATATTGCAATTTCCAATGTCCAATTGTGTCACCGTGGTTAATCTGCTCCCTGAATTTTTTAAGGCTGCTATCGCCATGTGGTTACAACCCCCCCCCCCCCCCCCGCCCCCGCCTCGCCACCCCGCCCCAGCTATCAATTCGAGAAGCCCGTGGTTCTGTTTAGGGGTGCAGTGGCCTGGCACAGTCCTCATAGGATACCTTGCGTTGTCGTCCTAAATGTTTGCTGACGGCTGAGCTAGTCTATATTAGATAGATTCCAGCAGATGAAATGGCAAAATTCGAGTCGAGCCCGTCACTATTTTGCGGGGCATGACTTCGGTTTGCATGATAGTCCATTTAGTGTGCCTTGATACTGAGTTCTAATTTACCTATTGTTCTTTTAATTACTAGTCCCTTTTTATTGTCGTATTGGACTATAACGAAGAAAGAGGGAAATAGAAGCCTGAAGAAAGAGAGCAAATTGCGAATGGCATTTGGACATGACATAGGTCAAATCTCGCCGTCCACCCCCCCCCCCCCATTTATCACTGCCTCACTATACGTAACGGATAGTGTGAAGTTCATGCCTGAAACCAGGACAGATCTTGCCTCTTTACCCTCCCTTCCTAATACTTCGGGTGCTGACTGTTTGTCGGGACTATGCAAGCAAAAGTTGAAAAAATCAGAACAGATTTTGTGTTTGTCTATTTCCTTGGCATCAAAAGATAATAATTAACATGTTTCAGATCATGAGCAAAAACTTAGATGAGATAAAAATGCAGCTATATATGAACACTTTTACTGTGGCAAGAAATGAAAGAGTTTTAACGCACCAGTAAATATGACAAATATAGGGGTGAAATCAGCTGGATTTTTAGTTCAAGAAACTTTTTTCCCCAATGTAGAAACACTTTTCACATTCGCCAGGACTATGGTAGCTTTACAATCAGGTTTGAATCCCAGGACAGTGGTGTGACTTGGCGGGTGAGCTCCTTTGTTCCGGGTCCCAGCAGATGGCAGTGGCAAGCACCGAAGAAATGAAACAGCCCCACCACTAAAGACGATTGTCTTAAAAGTCCTAAATACTATCCAGCTGGCGTGTAGCAACATGTGAGGGCACTTTCCAAAATAAGTTATACGGTTGTCTTGTCGTACAGTTTCAATGTAGTCACCCGACTGACCAGATTCGCTTCAATGCATTAGCCCATACAACCGCGGAAAAATATGCTAAAAATAATCCAGTAGAGCTTATTTGGAGCGCCATATTACAACCATTTTAAAATAAACCCAGACAAAAATTAAGAAAACTCAGTGTAAAATTTACACTTTTCGATAGGGAGTACAAAATTACAAAGGGGAAACTTCATTTTCAAATGGGACACTTTTAACATTTTCACAAAAGTGGGGGTGGGCACGTTTCCCCATTGCCCCGGTTCCTCTTTTGGGGCCCATTTCTACTGTTGCACGGGAGCCCTGTTGCTCATGGCTTCGCTACTGTGTGAGAAAGCTGCATTTTTCATCAGTTGGAATTTCAAGTAACCTGGTATAAATTAATTATTCAAATTGACATGTTGACATTGCACAGCGGTAACGTTTTGAGTCGATGCAGGACAAGCCAAGAAGGAACTATCGAAGATGATGACTGATGGATAATTCGGCGGAAAGGGCTGTCAAAAATAAACAACTGTACTTCTCTGTATTTGTGTTTTATCTGTATGTTTGTTTGCTTGGTTACTTACTCTATAAGAAGAAACCAGCCGTTTGGCGTTGAATTCTAATACAAAGTATTTGTTCGGAATGATATGACCTATCAGTAAACTTCACTGAGACTGATTGGAAGTTTACATAAGTTTGCCACAATAGAACGCACTCTAACGAAACCCCTATTTCCGCAGTACAAATAAGTACAATGATATCGGTCATTGGTTTTTATCTTGCAAACTTATTAAGAAAGTAATAACTTTAGAGAATCAATAAGATTCCGGTGGAATAAAACTTGTTGATTTTGTTTCATTTTCTCAATCTTAGCATTTATATGCGACATTTCTATCACTATAATATATATGTCCAATATGACAGGAATTAATAACGTATGTGCTTCAATGTAACGTTTTCATATGTAAATACAAGAACAAGAATTGTATATGAGGAATATAGGCTCCTGCAGCAGATGCGAAATATCTTGAATTTATATGATAACCTATTAATGTCCCATAAGACTTGTATCAATGTCATTATAGGCTGCAGATTTACAACAGCACATGTGGCTGCAATGACTATTGACCAAGTTAATGTTAGTAAAGTGATGAAGGGAATTATTATGAACACGATTGAACTATTTGGAATAAATGCATTACTATCGTATTCACATGTAGAGCGACAAAGCCTAATATTCCGGCGGAACTATTATATTTTAAGTGGCTAAACTTCTTCATGTTGGAATAATTAAACTGAACAAGTTACCTCATTTTGGTTTTGTCTGTCAAGTTTTAATCCTGAATTACTTTCGTAACACTGGTGGTATTTGAACGACATGTATGCGCCGATGCACTATTAATGTCTTGGTTTAATGAGTAATTTACCTGATCAATATACTGGTGTTGTTTCTGCTTTGATATGCCTTTGAACTATACAGAGGTAGCTTATTAGTATTTATATTAACTGTCGAGATATGTAAAACAGATTTAAATGAAACTTACACATAATTAAATATGAAATCATTTCAATATGTGATTTAAAATATATCAAACGTTAGTTCTTTTCTTTTTGACAGGATAGTATATATATATATATATGCAAATATAAGCATAAAGCTGTACCCCTGCACTGTCACTCAGCCTACGCCAACGATGACCATTGCTCCAGACAAGAAGATTGTAAACTCCGTCCCCTACAACGAGTGAAACTATAACAATAACAATGAAAACACCCCACAGATATTCCTAACCCACCCCTTGCCCACCCCCCTGAATCATAATAATATCCTTTCAAATGGTGTTCAAATCATATTAGTTTCTTCAAGCTGGTTTTACATCAGTCTATAAAAGCGGCGGGGAACAACGAACCTTTGAACGTATACGGAAGCAGCGCATAGTAAACAGGTACACTGGTAGTCGAAGAGTTTATACATTTACAAATAACAAAGGTTTTTATCAATAAATTTTACACCTTACAATTTTATCAAGGTAATCTTACAGGACAAGTAATAATTTTATGATTTAATAATGTACATTATGAACACAATTTTGCTAGGTCATAGCATTAGTCATAGTTTCGCAGTTACTGCCTGTATAAATATATTTACAAATCCGTTTTTTATGATTTTTACACAATATATTCTGTTAATTTATTCCGTCATCGAGTTGTCAATCACTCATATGTCCCGCCTTCTTTTAATTATTGTTCGTTCTGTATGGCTACAATTAAGTGACCGCTCAACTTCAGAGGCCCGTAAGACTTTGCTTAATTTAAGTACACTGGCGAGGCAATCCTCTGTACATCTTCTCTCCAACCTTACTTCTCGTCGAAGTAATTTATCGAATCTTTCTGAAGAGAAAAATTGTAAATACAATTATACTGTGGAATTGCTTCCTGGTTGGGCAAATTACATATGACAGTTGCATATCGGTGAATATGAACACTTGAAGAAAGGTGGCACATACCTGAGTGATAATGTGTCCAATGAAACTAAACAAGAGGGTTAGGTGAACACCGTTTATGATTTATTTTGCACCAGTAATAGCAAGCAATGCATTTTGTAACATCCTATGTAAGTTATTTGCATATAAGCTACACATCCTGTTAGTGTAATTGAAGAATTTCAAATTTTATTGGTATGGTATTTTTGAAACTGTCAGGAAAGTTACAAATTTCTTTCAAATAATTTGTTAACTCTTTCGAAAGGGATATTCCGGTGGCCAGGTGGCTGAGTCGAAATATGCATACAAACAAATACTAGAAACTTCTGTTTTTCTGTTTAATATTGCAGCCACTTATTGAAATGGGAAAACGTTAATGCAGGCTATAGACATTAGATTGTTCGGCATTGCATGGTTTGTTTTTGTCAGGATTAAATTACTTGAGTCATATCTCAGTAACTGAATGAGTTATGAACACTGGATTTGAAATATTGTGACTTATTTCTTGTCTAAATATTATTATACGTATTTTAATACATGTAAGCTATTTATAGGTACTACTAAGGTACTTGTTTGAAATCTGCAGTAATTAGAGTCTGGTGAACTGAAGCAAGACAGTTTCTTTTCAACAAATCATGCAATTCCGTAACATAAAGAAGAACAGACAGAGTCTTTGCCAATCATGATAAGAATATTGACTTCCCTAAGTGCTTAAGCCATATGGGAATATAATTTGCAGAATCTTTGGTCATATTAAAAGATGAATAAGTCATTAAAGTGTAACACTAAATATCGATTTAAAAGAGGAAAAAAGACACTGGCACTAAATTGGTTCCTGTTAAATTCAATTTGAGCGTGTACAACTGTGCAAGACATTCGTCAGTTAGACAATATGTTTCCTTCCATAGTAGTGGAAGTGTTCACATCTGGAAATATTGACGAACAAGTGAAAGGGCACGAAAAGAGAAACAGAATGTGTAGAAATTCTCTGTTTCCGTTTTCTATTCAAAAATAAATAAGTTGTAAGCCATGCTTCAACTCGTTTTGCATATCCGCTAATGTGATATATACTCCAAAGGACCCAAATCCGTGCAGATGGTTACTCAGTGGTAGCGATGTAAAACACATTGCCTACCTATAAATGCAATTTGACTTCTATATTTGACATCCTAATGGTAAAAATAGAACTGGCGTGGTGATTGAATTAAAACCATTTACACACATCATGTACTATCATCACAGATGCTGATAACATACGAAAGTCATTGACTAGAAATAGCTACAGTGACGATGCCATTGGAGTTAGGGGTGGGGAGGGTATGTCCTCACTGCAATAACAAAAAACTCGGTTTGCCATCAATTTCAATTTTCATTCCACTAACCGAATATCCCACTTTTGAAATTTTAATTAATAAATCATATGAGATTCACTTAAATTAATTTTTGCTTTTTAAATTAAATTAAATTAAATTAAATTAAATTAAATTAAATTAATATATATATATATATATATATATATATATATATATATATATATATATATATATATCCCAGCTATAGAGGAATTATTGAACGAATAATAATATAATAGTTACGTTGCGTAGTAGCGCCGGTTAAGTGGAAGCGTCCAGATTTGTGTTCTCTTGTCTCTTTTGCTCTTTCAAAGTTGACGGAAGGAATATCTTCGACCAGATATTTCTCAATTGTACCTGGAGGAAAATACGAACACAAAGAAATCTAAAACTCAATTCTATTAAGTATTAAAGTGAAAGATACTTACAACAACTGGAATAACAACGGATCCAATAACATAAGAAAACAACTATTACAGTTACAGCTCAGACAACGTTCTGCCAAGTAATGTATCCAACCAAGGGAGTAAAGAGGACATTATGAGATGCTAGGGCTTGTGTGTGGTGGTGGAAGGGGAAGGTGGGGGGGGGGGGGAGGTAAGGAAATTGAACTTACTTTTATGTGGTTAAAATTTGTATAGGAGGGGATTGTGCGCCCCTCCCATATATGAATATTTTGAATTTTTCGAATTTCAAAACAATGACGTAATGATGAGGTCTAAAACACGAAATGAAAAAGAAAAGAAAATGGATGCCAAAAGAAATGCTAAACGAAAATATTGACTTAATTAAAAATATAAATGAGCATACCTAAGCTGATTTCCCATTGTGATATCCTGACAGTGTGTCGAGCTATATCCTCCACAGCATATGTAACTATGGAAACCCCGTCTCTGTATGCTACCTTTGGCTGGTAGATATAAACGAGATGGGTTTCGAATTCGGTTAAGCATAAAGGTATGTAAGAGTCATTTTTTCTTTCTCCTTCATCTGAAAAGAGAACAAACGAACGAGAGAGAGGTCAGACCGAGACGTAATCAACTATAGTAATTTCAAATGGTGTATTGATGTGTTCAAGCAACGAATTTAAATTGATTAGAAATTAACTAAATATTAATTAAACCTACCCTCACAAATTTTACAGCATTGTCCCCGAACTGTAACTGGATTCTTGCATGGCATATCTTCGACAGCCGGACATTCAACACGACTGCAAACTGATTCACCAAACTTTAGAAAAAAGAATAAAAAACAAATTGTATCGTGAGGCAACACATCAATTTTCTTGCGTCTCTTCACAATTCTTCCTTCTTGTTGTTTCGACAATATAAACAGGTACGTACTTACGGGAAGTTAAGGGGGGCCGGATTACCTGATCACATGTCGGTCCCACATCGACGCCAATTCGGTCTCAAAATTCAAGCCGAGATCAGCGCGGTCTTATGTAACGTAAAACTAATAAAACAAAATGAAGTAAAATTGGCCTAAACATGCGTACTGTGATAGATCGTTCGAAGTTGCTGCGCCTCGCCTCTGGAATGTATTTCCAATAGAACTCAGATGTTGTGCTTCCCTCACTTCGTTCAAAAATCTTCTGAAAACTCATTTTATGCGTCTAGTATTCATCAATGTTAACCTATAATTATTTTGTTCATTTGTTTTTGCTTTCCTTTCTATTTTCCTCTCCCTCGCCTGAGGACCCTCCCGGGTGGATATGCTCGCGTTCTCGCGTTATACATCTTTGTTATTATTAAAAGGGGGAAAACGTTCTCTCTGCCCCTCCCATGTCTGCATATCCAAGATTTGGATAATATGACTCTACAACTTCCGTGGAGAGGGGGGGGGTGGGGATTTGTAATACATTCCGCTGAAAATGTATTCCTCTCCGAAATTTATTTCTGTGCTTTAAACAAGAAATATCAGCATGATCCACCTCTACGACGTTAATTTGTGTTTTAAGCTTGCTACAGGAGAACAAGAAATACCTAAATACGCTGCAACTTCGAGGGCTTTGAAATACATCTCAGAGAACTGAATTCTCAAAAATGTGTATTTTGTGCTTTATATTGGCTACGAGAGAATATGAAATATCTAAACACGCCGCATCTTCCAGGAGCTTCGTCGCTGGATCCCAACCATGGCTCCTGAGAGTAAATTCTCTTTCTGGCATGTATGTTTTAGTTTCTAAATATGCTGCAGCTTCCGGGGTCTTAGCCCAACCCCTGTACCCCTAGGACAATAACAGTGTCAAGTTTTAATTATGAAACACATTGTCGCTTGCTACCACTAAATTCTGTCTCAGAAGAGTTAGTCGGTCCCGAAGTCCCTCTACATCCCTCCCTCCCCCCTCCCCCTACGGAATGCAATAAACGGAGAGTAACCCTCAGTTCTGACTTAACTCAGTTTTCGTTAATATTTTTCGTATACCCACGTAACCGTGACAATACATTAACGACTGAGATAGTGAATAAATGCATCGAGACAGACTTTGACTAGAATACAATGTACATCCATCGGACATTCCAAATAGGATCTTTACGTGTTAAATGTTACCTTGAGGACTTACCGTACAGATGCAAATCACACAGTGAGCTCTACCAAATGGCGCAAATAAAGGGTGCCACTGTTCACCGTGGCTGTACGTCTGATCAGCCGCCACGCAAGCTAGAAATATAAAATATGAAACACATCATAATATTTTAAACTGCCAATTTGTTGCGTAATTGCCATAATTTCATCTGCCTTTTATTTTTTTAATTTTTTATTAGTTCATAACAGCAAAAACGCGGATTATGATCACCCTTCGCAGCTATCGGTCGAACGTAATCAAATCCATATCAAACTGACTCGAATCAGGTGCCGAGTATAGAGTATGGCGGCATATTGGCGTCTGTTTGGCCATTGCTTTATGATACTTCACTTCAAGCAGGAAAGCCAAATATTGAATATTTGCTGATGTAGGCTACAGTTTCATACTGTATATCATACTGTTTCATACTGACTTTTGATTGAGATTCAATTGGAAATTTATTTGTTCTACGTAAAGCTTATTAATATCATGTTCTTAACATATGTTGCAAACATTTAATGATTCATAAGTACTGTTTCTCTTATAAATGATGATATTTCAAGATATGTCAAGTTTTCAATTGTGTCAGTCTATTCCCCCATTAAGGTTAAGCAGCTTACAACTTTATAATACCAAATTTAAATGAGTTTACTGCCCTTCAAAGAGGCGAGCATAAACAAAGTTTATTTCATATACACGACCATGGTTCCATGGTATAACGATAGGCTCATACAGTCTTAATACTCAACGCATTACAGTGGCACTTTAAGTACAATGACACACTTCGGGGACTATTCTCATTACGTGGTTTAAGAATAAAAGACACATTTTGATCCCTAATATTCGTGCAAATGGAAAGAAACCGCTTTAAAATATATACTGGATCGATACGTGATGATCGATGAAGATAGTTGAAACCACGAACCGTAATAATCAGACCCTCTGGATCTTGAATCGAAATCCTCGAATCTTGATTCTAACAGGGGCGGGAAATTATTTAAGGAGTCTTCTTCAGTTGTTGAAACGTCTAGAATGCTTATATCATTCGTCTTGCTCATGGACTGTTCTGTATGGGAGGTGAAGGACAGTAAATATGATGAACATGCTGAAGGGATTATGAATCAATTTTGATAAATGGAATCTATCAACCTTGTATTATGACGGGCATATTAAAGTTTTGTTTTCTGCTCTGTGATTTGTATTATCATAGCCACTGGTAACCTTTCATATGACATGTTGAAACTGTTTCTCAGCCTGGTAGCTGCGTTGAAGCCGCTGTTTTGGGTGAGGGTGCAACGGCAGCTTTTTTTCACTGAGGGTCAATCATGTCCATAATAACAACACCTTCAAGTATACTATGGGACAGACGCAGGCCTATGAAAATTCAATATGATGACATCGAAAGTACATCTCATCCTCTTTCGAATAACTAAATCTATGCCTTTGTCCTGAGTACAGGATATTACGAAATGTTATACGAAATAGCGATTGGTTGGACGCTAAGGAAAGGTAATAAGCGCTGGTATACTAGACCACAAAGCAATCGTTTATAGGTGAAGGCGCGAATGATGAACACAATATTATACTTTCAAATTCATTATTATTGAGTACTTGCTAAATCGGGTTGATTGTATATATCTCATTCACTTCACAAGATGTACGTTGTATAAGTGGATTTTCAACATCGTTTTCTGGTGAAGTTTAATGATAGTATATAGTTTGGGTTTAATGGCAGAGCCATTACTTTACGGGCGTCTCGGTGGGTTGATAAATTTCCTGTAAACTGCATTTCCCACTTAACCAGTGTTGAATCGTTTCTGATTTATCATACGGGGATCATCTCGTTATGACGTAGCATATCAGTAAATGGATTTTTAAATCAGCCTTAAGAGTAATTACCATCTTGTGTGCATACCGGACAGCAGGACCCTTCACGTTTCGTCGGATTACTGCATTCTGGCTCCGGGCATGTACGAGTACAATATATCAAACCGGCCTAAGATAGAAAGTAAAAAAAGCTACTAAATACTGAAAATGATATAACCACTGAAAGGGAACCAGTCCAATTTAAGTATAGGCTAAGAGGGAGGGAGCGGTGGAGAAGGGGAGAATATTCGGACATCTAACCAGTCCAATATAAGTATGAGAGGGAGGGAGCGGTGGAGAAGGGGAGAGTAATCGGACATCTAACCAGTCCAACTGAATTATGAGAGGGAGGGAGCGGTGGAGAAGGGGAGAATAATCGGACATCTAACCAGTCCAATATAAGTATGAGAGGGAGGGAGCGGTGGAGAAGGGGAGAGTAATCGGACATCTTACCAGTCCAACTGAAGTATGAGAGGGAGGGAGCGGTGGAGAAGGAGAGAGTAATCGGACATCTAACCAGTCCAACTGAATTATGAGAGGGAGGGAGCGGTGGAGAAGGGGAGAATAATCGGACATCTAACCAGCCCAATTTAAGTATGAGAGGGAGATAGCGATGGAGAAGGGGAGAGTTATCGGACATCTTACCAGTCCAATTTAAGTATGACAGGGAGGGAGGGAGCGATGGAGAAGGGGAGAGTAATCAGACATCTCGGTTTTTTCATCAATGCCCTAAATAACTCTTAGATTAGACACATCATATCGTATAATACTTAAATTAAACAATACAATCGTAATACATCATTAAGGTGGAACATTATTTTATACAGGTATACATTATATAAGGTATATACCGCAAAGCAACACACACGTGCATGTAATGAATTACTTGCTTACCTCACATCATAATTGCATATGCCAAATACATCTGGTAAATGTGACCCATACCATCCTTCCCTACCCGAATTACACTCCTCCGACGTAATGTACATTTTGTTAATAGTTAATGACGTTAGGAGACATTAACCGTGTGCTTCACATGGCGCCCTCTAGTATCCCACTACCATTCCAATCAAAGCCCTGCCCTTCCTCTATTTCCACCTCTCGACATCAAATAGTCTTGGGATGTGTGAAGGAAAGAGAAATGCTAAAAGCTCCATGATATATGGTTTCAGCTGATTAAATCACCCATTAGCGATTATTAACAAATACTCCATTGCTTTAAGTACCTTAAAGTGAAGTTCCAGAGGATCAAATGATGTATAATACAGAAAACAAGCATGCTATTGCATAGCTGGAATGTATAATACAAATGATGTATAATACAGAAAACAACCATGCTATTGCATAGCTGGAATGTATAATACAAATGATGTATAATACAGAAAACAACCATGCTATTGCATAGCTGGAATGTATAATACAAATGATGTATAATACAGAAAACAACCATGCTATTGCATAGCTGGAATGTATAATACAAATGATGTATAATACAGAAAACAACCATGCTATTTCATAGCTGGAATGTATAATACAAATGATGTATAATACAGAAAACAAGCATGCCATTGCATAGCTGGAATGTATAATACAAATGATGTATAATACAGAAAACAACCATGCTATTGCATAACTGGAATGTATAATACAAATGATGTATAATACAGAAAACAAGCATGCCATTGCATAGCTGGAATGTATAATACAAATGATGTATAATACAGAAAACAAGCATGCTATTTCATAGCTGGAATGTATAATACAAATGATGTATAATACAGAAAACAACCATGCTATTTCATAGCTGGAATGTATAATACAAATGATGTATAATACAGAAAACAAGCATGCTATTGCATAGCTGGAATGTCTTTTCTCTTACCGAACATATACACTGTACGCAATTGTCGTTCTCTATGCCGGTGACAAGCCTTGTACCAAGGAAGGTCTGTCCGTCATAATATTCGCGATCTCGGAATCGACAATGATTTTTCGTAGTAATTTGGAAGGCTTCAGTCGTCGGCAACTGTATCGTCGTTCCATTCTTTTCTATGAAGAAGAAAACATGGTAGAAATAAATATAAAAAAGTAATAATTATCATCATCGTCGTATAGTAGTCGTCGTCATCGTATTTATTGTTTAATTCAACCTCGAAGGGAAAACCGTATAAGTTTTCTCTAACGCTGATAGTCCCTCTCCGTGTCCTAACGGGTGCCTAGAGGGGCCATGTCCAGTCTCCATCCGACATTGTAGTCCTTCAACACCAACCCTTCTAACACCCCCCCCCCCCCCACCTTTACCATAAATATTAGTTCTTTTATTTGTTTTCGTTCTACCATGCAGTTGAAGGAGGAGAATTAATCTAACAGGATAAGCTACAATAATCATACTTCATAATTGAGAACAATTTCCAAGTAAATCAGTATGATAGGTCATCATGCTGGGCACACGTCGGCATGCGGTTAAGCACACTCCGATCTCCGGCAGTTTACAAATCTTCTTTGCACGATGCAACGATTGCTTCTAACTTTATTTAACAGTTTAAGAACAGTCAAACCCGTTTCTTTAGGTTCTTAAATATTTCAATGATTTGTTTTTCCCTCTTCAATCTTGTAAGCTTCATTTTCAATGTAGACGCATATGTTTACATAGGCGTATATAGCCTTACCCTTAGTGTTTCATATCTAAGACATATATCGTATTTTCTGTGTCCTGTTATCATGACAGGAATGTATTAGAAAATGATTGGCATATTGACAAATCTAAGCGAGTCATTAAATGAGGCGAAAAAGAAGATTGAATTTATCAGTCCAAGTCACTCCTAAGACTTCTTTCCCAAAGAAAACTTCATAAAAAATTGATTAATTCTTTCCAATTATATATTATATATAGTATTTTGTCGACCAGACACTTTCTTAATCAGTAGGCAAAAGCAGAGCAAACGCAAAGCGAAAATAATTATCCAAAATTTTGTACTTTTCTTCGGTGCTTTGAATGAAATTCTGCCATTTAAGCTAAAAAAAAGCATTATTTATACTATGGTCTGGAAAATTAGTAATAATTTAGCAACGCAACAGCCTCTAGTAATATATACTTTGTTTTCTCGTCTTCATTTTTTCCGGTTAGCGTGCAATGCAAAACTGGCATTCGGAAAGTTTATTAGTAAGACAAGGACTAATAAACATACAATTTGTTTGTTTTTCTAATCTCTGAGTGAAATTCCATTTCATTTGTTTCTTTGCGAACTCAAAATCCAAAACTTAATTGAAAAATAACAGTGTTTTTTTTTTATTAATGGGAATTTGAAATCACCTTGCTTTTGGTAATGCTGCAGATGATCATGGCCTTGGTTCCTTTCCTGGCGCCATTTAGCCTACACACAGTGCCGTGCCAGATCTATGGGTTTCACATTCCATTGGTGACGAAGTTATTTATTAGGAAACGCTATCGTAGTTCATTTTATGAGGGTGCCACACGTCCATATTAACGGGCATAAATCTCGGTCACTCAACCGCATCGTATTATTAGAAGTTCAAAGAACCCTGTTCAATGATAGATCATAAGGCCTCTGCAGTTTGGTATAGTGTATATAGACTTAGTATTGCCACAGTCCTAGATTTGATACCGTACGGTGCAGCGGCTACAGCCTGATTGGTTCAGCTACAATGTCAGATTACAGTAGCCTAGTTTGATTGTATTGTGAAATACAAAGGGTAGGATGCGATATCCTTCATCCAAAAGCAGATTACATTAGCTACCTTGCAATCAGTGGCGTAGGAAGGTACTTTTGAGTGGGGGGCTGAAGACTGATGGCCGGCCTGGGGGTGGGGTCTTTGGATTTTTTTTTTGTATTTTCAGGTGGCCTCAGATGCAATTTGGTGCAATATAGCACACTTCAACACCCACTCCATTTTGTAAATAATTTTGCATTTTCACCTGGCCTTAGATGCAATTTGGTGCTCCAAATGAGATTTTTTTTCTCATTTGGAAATGAAAAATGGGTTTTCTGACTTGCGAAGCGGGGGGGGGGGGGCGGAATGATACTTCCGCCCCTCCATATTTTGCACTGGGGGCTGGCGCCCCCAGCCCCCCCCCGGTTCCTACGCCCTTGCTTGCAATGCTATGAACAGATATTCTTCACGCAGGACATTAAGTATGCACATGTACACTACATAAACCACTTCTAAGATGTAATCTGCGGTACCATTCACCAATTGCCGATTATTCACTTAGAAATTTAAACAAGAAAATAGCTTATCAATTAATTAAACCTCATGACAAACCTAGTAATGAACTCATTCCTTCGAGTGATAAAAAGTTATAGGTGAAATATTAGCCAAACTACTCTACCGTATCCAATTTCTCACAACCCTCGTGCACCCCTCGTGCACCCCAGACATGCCTCCACTTTATTGTCACTTTGACCAGGCTGTAAGATGTTGCTGACAAGTGACTTCCATCGAGTTATGAAGACGAATACAAAATATTAAGACATTAAATCTACTTTCCATAAATTTTAGTATTTTTTCGGTATTCACCCATGTTGCGCAAAATTAGAGCAGTGATGTCATTGAAGTTGTATAAGTCCACCTAAGCATTTATCTAGACTATTAATAGACCTCCATGATCAATCATGTTATGTGCGTATATCACAAAGTTCTCATATTTTAGCTTTCATGAAGGATGAAATCCACAATCATCAAAGTAATTTTTCTTTTCAGCGAGTAAAGTAACATTCTTATCACTTATAGTATTTTCATTTCACGTGTCAACCTCAGTCACAAGTTTAAGGAACCCGATAATATGCTATAAGTTTAACATGCATGAGTCTCCCCCTTTTATCGCCGTTCACTAAGTGTCGTAAAATGTCGCGTTGGTCAAATAGAATATACTTGCGATTTTATCTAACCACTCGTTGATTTTCCCTACTTTGTTGTGGCGTTTTAGCCATCATATTTGGTTTCTCCGCTGTTTTCCAAGAAAATGAAGTACATATTATTCATCATATCAATATTTAGTCCTACACTAAACGCTGATACTGGCGCAGCCTGCAACAAAGGCATGAAGACTTTTGCGACCATCGCAAGCTGAGTACTTTTCTAAAATATCATTCCACAAACCAACTCTCCTTCTGCCCCTCGTGTATTGGTTTGACTCATCCTGATTACAAAGACCAATTTAATTGAATGTACTATTGATAGGTAGGGTAGGCCTTCTTCAGACACCCTCTTCTTTCTTTTTTCTTTCGAGGTGTGGGCTGGGTGGGGTGGGCTGGGGTGGGGTGGGGGCTTATTATCAGAGAGGGGTGTAAAATCTTGAAAGGCTGATAAATTTCCAAACAAGCATCAAGACTACGTCTATACCTACCACACGTTCATGTCAGCGGTATGTAGCCGATAATCTACTTTGTATCAGGACTAATATTGTTTTGTTAGGATATGCCAGCTAATCGTACCTCATTGGATGGCGAAAATTACTGAGAACAATTCCCTATTCAACAAAGCTTTACATTTTGAGTCGTATTTTCAAAATTTTCACAATTTGACTTATGGCGAAAACATGTGACCTTTCATATCCATAAAAACAATGCTAGGATTATTGAACTTAGGTGAATTTAATACATATATCTGCAGAATAAATTTCATGCCAAGCTATATTATTGGAGAGTTTGACTTTTAAAGTGATATCTAACGAACCTTGGTCTCTATACAACAAGAATGAGAATCGTATACTCAGCAAAGGGGGTCCACGAACTACATACGAATTTACACCGCCATGTACACATTGAGTCATGAACAGTTGCGTCACCAGACTTTTCAGTCTGGGGGCACAGGGGGGGGGGGGCACCAGCATTTGATGGGGGGCACTTAGGTGGATACGGATCGCCGTCCTGGGGGAGGGGTCTTTTCTTTTGAAAATTTTCGCATACGGAGGATGGGCTAGATGCAAAATGCTGCCACATTTGATGCTAAATTCGATCTGAAGATATCTCCAGAAATTGCTATTTTTGAGGTAATGATTTTAACAACGCGCAGAATTTTGCAGAGGATATGAACCACATGCTGTCGATATTATGCCTAACCCTATCAATAGAACCTACATTTGTTGAATTAATGTGTG
Source organism: Apostichopus japonicus (assembly GCF_037975245.1). NCBI lineage: Eukaryota > Metazoa > Echinodermata > Holothuroidea > Aspidochirotida > Stichopodidae > Apostichopus > Apostichopus japonicus. The sequence goes on along the minus strand of NC_092570.1, from coordinate 12,175,974 downwards.
CATGACCCCGACTCCTTTCTTGTCCTTCTCGTTTTCTCCCATTATCTATTAAGATGTAACAGGTTCCAGCATCGTTATTGGCTCCTATCAGGGATCTCACCATGCAATCCAAAGTTTGATCACACATCGAGTATGGCTCAGTATGAAGGTGTGAACATTCGCCATTTGTTCCTACAAGCATCTGACCTCAAATGACCTCTGCACCCCCCTACACAACAGGGTTAATATATGGGTCCACAAATATAGGCAAGTATGGTGCCTGCGGACCCTCACATTCTCACACTGACACATTTAATGTAAATATCGACACCTGTTGTGATGGCGCGGGTTACGACTTCGATACCCGACGGTCAAGGATAAACTTTTTCATTTTTTTCGCAGCTCATTTGAAGAAAATACGAATTACTGTGCTTCTTTGTCCCTATGAAAAACCAACTCAGATGATGGGAGTTGAATATAACAAAATATATATATATTTTTTTACCAACCCAAATCTCAGATGGGGGGCACTCGGGGGGCACTAGGTTTTCCAGGGGGGCACGTGCCCCCCCCCCACCCCCACCCCCTGCCCCCCCCCCCCCCCCTTGGCGACGCCACTGGTCATGAACCAAGTGTGATGAGCTAGAGAGAAAGCGGCTGAGTATGGGGACCTTCCCCAGCAGAATGTTTGTTTTGGAGGTGCCCAACTGTCCATGAACTTCCCACTGTCGAAAGTGAAGAGTGACAGTTCCAGTCTACCCGTACATGTAAACTCAAGCAGCTACTTGAAACATACTTAATGGAACATATCCATCTGTCTGAAGTAATCTATATGCGGGTTTGCACGTACACACCCGTCTGCTCTTTAATCCTGCATGGGGTCGACATCATTACCTATTCGCAATTGATGAATATTAAGGATATGTGGTTAACTACTTGGGCCGTAACTTAATTTCCATACCACACTATATTACAAGATTCAATGATGGACTCAAATAAATTAAATCTATTTTAGAAAGTACTTGAATAATTCGGAAGTACTTGACGTGAAGAGACACGATGCTATAACAGGGCCGTGGTTCCCGATGCAATGGCTTTCTATTTTAAGCTTAACTTCATTCTCACCAGGCAAAAGAAACTTGAAATGGTTGATAAGACTAGTCTTTCTTCAAATTTAATTAGCGGTACTGTGTATAATTAACTGTGCATTCTACTCCTAAAGTTTTCTGTCTGTCTATGGAGGTTTTATTCACTATTATTTTCGGAGATTTTGAAGAAAAAAATACTAAGTTGAAAGACTTTTTTTGTAACTACATCACCATTTTTGTTTTTATGTATCAAACACATGTGGTATTTGTTTCCACTTTAAACTCATGTAACGATATTACAAAGTTACTGTACAACATGTCAAAGGTCATTTGGAACGTTCAGAGCACTACCACTGTACAAGAAAAGTGACTCATGCAGTGCCCCATAACATTACATAATATGAATATAGCATATCATAGATAAGATTTTAAGTAATTCACGATCATTTGATCTGGTTAGTTCATAATGTAAAGGAGATGCTCTCAACCTCTAAACAAGGCTGAAAGCAGACGCAATATCTTATTCATCCCTCGTATCATATCTCACGCATGCGCATTTAATTTGCCGAGCTTGGTACTGCAGGTAGGGATGAGTAAGGAGTCATGTAGATTTGAAACAGCTTTTGCGCCATTGCGTGAATGCTTATTTGTAGATATGTGCGCGCCAATCTCCTACAGGAGCTATTTCCACCAACAGTTTCCTCCAATATGAAAGTATGAAACGAATTTGATGGAAAAATAACGGAAAACTAACTAAGCATGTTATCCATTGTGTGATCATGTGCAAGTTAATGTCTTTATGAAGACTGGACGTTTTGCAGTTTTACAACTGCATAAGGGAAATAAAAAATATTTAATTTTGAATGAAGATATCTGCGGAAAATATGAAAGGAAACATATACAATTATGAAGAATCCTCAACCCCCCCCCCCACCCTTGTTTTTAAACTTACTTGCACAAATTGGGCAGCACCTATTTTGCACATGTATGGAAGTCTCGCAGATTAAATCTGGACATGTTCTCCGATCACACACAACTCTGTTAGGGGCGGTACAATGACACGTGACACACGGCTCCAGCCCTGATGGTTCAAGTACTGGATGCCAGGATTCGCCAACTTGATACAAGTCATCACCTAACTGGCAGCCCTCTGTTGAGATAAGCGATTAAACTGGAAGAGTAAAATTCATGAAGCAAACAGTCTACCATAATACAACTTCCGTGCAGTGTTTCATAATTAAAGTCACAATGTAACATCACATTTTGTTAAATATGCAACTTGTGGTAAAACTTTCTTCACAATATTACATGAAAAGCAAACAAGACTAGAAAAATCATGATTAACACTTAAATTTTGGTTTGAATCATTTTAACGCAAAAAATGTCTGTTCACCTATTTTGCAGCCAAAAATGGGAAGGAAAACGACATTTCATTTCACACCCGGAACAAGCACATAGTTTGGCAAATAGGATATCTTAATATGTGATCGGAATCGTTTCGGAAAGTTTGATGTTAGAAATAGTTTTGGTTCTGAAATAACTATAGGCTTGCTCGGCGCAATTTAGTCAGTGACGTACTGTGCAATATGGATTAGTCATGAGAAAAGAAACAATCCACGATATCAAACTGCTTGAAGAAAAGTTCTCAGTCTAGATGAATGATCAGCTGAAATCCCTGCGAAAGGCTAATAGACTAACCGTTACTGAGGTATCGCAATATTCTAAATATTATGATAAGATGTGCATATGTTTACGTGAAATTTGTAAACCGGTACATTATTGCATATAGCTTTGTGGTCGTGGTCTATCTCCAGGGAGCCAAATATCAGAGTATGAGTTTAATACATGCCCATGATAAATCATGTTGATCCTTCAGCGTTCAACGGAAAGGAATGCATTAGAGCTTACCTTCCTCTGTAGTGGGTGATACAGGCACAGAACCAACAATACTGAAGAAAATCGCGAGAAAGTAGCTCAAAATCGTTCTTTCCATTGTCGTAGGAGTCACGTAGAAATATATATCTCATATATATATGCACCTGCAGAATGGATACAAGAGAAAGTACATGTTAAACCAGGTCTGACTGATAAAAATAACTTTAAAACTACAGAAAAAGCATTACCGTTACCTATCATGTCAATCATCCTCACAGTCCTTCCATGCATGCACTCCGGGATAAACTTGGGACAGTATAACTATATGTGAGTGATGGGGATGTGGTCGATTTGTGTTCTTATTTTATACAAACACAAAGCACAGAGCAACATCATCATCGGTTCACAAAACTGTTTCATTTTAGTTCTGAATGATGGCACTGACATGAAATCCATTCGCTGTTTCCTCTGGCTTATATGCGGTCTACATTGATGAATTCAGGAAGCTGATTTTGGTAGTTTCGTCATCATTCCATTGATCTTAACATAACATCCCTTTTCGGAAACGGAATACTTTGCGCTTTGTTTTCATGAATACAGCAAATAAACATAATTGGATGATGATAAAATGCATTGGATGAAACACATGTTGTTTATTATGACGATAACAAAATACCAATCTGGTTGTATTTAGATGACATTTTGAATCCACACTGTGGGGAGGGGGTATATATAAAAATTAATGTAAGAGGTTTTATTATTAAATAGTTATACGTCAGAATTAGGTATCCGCTTTTTATTTACGTAAATACATAACTGCAGTGGGGGTTGATAGCATGCGGCGTATCGCCAGGGATTGTGAAAGGCGAGCTCCCGGGCAACCGAGCTTTATGGACTCAAGCATTAACAGAATACATTCAACAAATATCTAGAACGAAGAACGAATATGCCATAGAATAATCGACGTGCGCGCCTTTTGTCTCTGTTTATCGTATCATTGCATCAAGTTAATTACGAATAACTGCGTTTAACGGGGCGGGGGGGGGGGGGGGTTAATACCCGATACCCAATATTTAACCTTTGAATGAATGTACAATGACACTTTGTTGCCGTTCAATTGGCATATTCAATGTGAAGATGTTACCCATATTGTGTGGGTTTTATTCTCGTTATATGATTATGGTGCTTAATTATGCACATGATGTGTTTACTTAATCAACGTAGGTTGTTTAAATATTGCATTTGGCATGAAAGCACGTGTTTATTGCTTTCAAACTGTCGTTGCTTGTGCTCAAATTAAGGTGACAGTATTATTTTAAATACACAAAGTCGTTATATATAGTTGACTGAGCTCTTAAGCAGTTACAAATTTTAAAACTAAATCGCCTAATAGTTAGGAAAAACAGTGACTAATTGCGATTTTCATTCACATTGACACGAGACAGGTTGCAGATTTATTATTTAAATGCAATGAAAGTACAGAGGTAGGGAAACAGTAAACTGTTGACAGTAAAAATAGTTTCGTTAACGTAATTCCAAAGTTTAAACGGTTTTAATATAACCATTAAGAAACGTCGCACCGTTTCTCATGAACTGCTGTTATATTACGTTGTCTGCTCAGTGAGTGTCTAAAAGACTCACGGTCTTATTTCAGATGCTCAATATTGTACATGAACATTTTTGGAATAAGTCTGAGCATATATTTCGGTTCAAAATGTTTTTCCTTTGTACAATTTGTTTGTGTTCAATGTGGAGCTGCTATTTAGATGTCAGTTCTCAAGTCACAACAATATATGACGTTTCTATCGAAAACTATATAAAAGCAGGTCATGTACGTTGGCTAATCGTGGTCGATTTTACACGATTGTAAAAGTCGACCATTGGACCACTAGCGGCGGTGAATTTATGAATTAATGTGAACAGTTAAAATAACTTGCTTTGTAATTCGACTTTGATTACCGTTTAAGCATATAGGGAATATGACTTGTGATCATTTTAATAGCATGTTGGTACCCGAAGACAGACTGGTTAGCTTGTCTATAAACATTGACCAGCATATTTCGCGATTTATCGATGCTTTGCTTGTATACATTGTTCCTCGTTCTTTGAGCCGTGATCAGAAGTGTCGCTATACGGGACTCCATGAGACCGATTAGTCCTGCCCCCCCCCCACCCCATTCGAAATTTGTTTTCATACAGATTGCATGCACTATACGATAAGGGGAACCTGTGCCCCTGTTTTCGTAGTCCTGGTGAAGGCGTACAGGGATTAAATATCGAAAGTCAGGTCAAGGCTTCCGTAGTGCAGTTCACCTCGGTTGGTTGATTTTGTGCGCGCGACTGTCGTCATGGGTGCTTACAAAACTCATCTGGCGGTATTGTTCCATCTATTATTCAGATAGTTTGGGGTTTTCTTTCTAAGATCAATCAAAATTATCGTGATGCCATATAGCGGTTGGACATATACAAATATAATATTTGTATAAGCTGAAATGCATGTTATTTGTACTAACAACAATTTGTACTAATAGATATCGGCTGGAGCCTAGATGTCCCATGAACTGGCAGGAGACGAAAACAAATTATGACAAAGAACTCGAGGTTCGAGTTTTTCCCAGATACTATAGGTATGTTAAATCTACGATCTAACAAATGCCCCTGCATGAACTTGGAAGTTGCATACTAAAGGCATACAGATTATGTTTCTAACGTTTAACGTGTCCCAGTACGCCAATGATTGATTGTAACATACCGTGCTGTTAGGTTTGTCAAAACATATTTAAATCCCCATACAGGGAATGGTAAGAACAAACACTTTAACTATTTTATGTATAATCCAAGGATCGGGAGGAAATTATTATTGTCATCAACTTTTTAAGCCTATAATTACAAGTTAATTGCCCCTTTTCAGATATGCGGAATCATAAAATAAAGGATATGGGATTATTGACATGCATGGGTTTATATCGTATTCGAAATCCAAACTGCTATTGTATAGTGACCAGTTAATTGCTGTCGCTTTTTGACCAATCCATGTAATATATATTCATATGATAAATTCTTTACTAAATCAGTAACCGAATTATTAACATCAAGGATAAGGGAAAGTTTGTTTCCCACGAGGTTAATGTAATGAAAGTTGCTTTGCTGGCAGCCTATGAAATGCATGCCAATATGGCATCGTTTCTTGTATCATTTTCGCGGTACTGATTACCAAGTTAAGTTATGTTTTTTCGTGACACTATCATTGCTTTAGCGATCTATTGCATAGTTTTCTAAATTCAATGACAAGCACAGCTTGAAAAGTTGAATGAATCCTCCACTCGAAGCTGTTAGCTACCCACTTGTTTAGTCGCGTGCACGCAAAGGTTAACATCGCAACTGAGTTCCCCTCAGTAAGACTACCTCATGAATGAACTTGTTGGCCTAACGGAAACAAACAATATTCTATTTTAAGAACACAATATAGTATTTTTGTTATCGACGGTAGCAAAGAACCAGGGGACGATTTCCACCAGTTATTAGCTTCCTCCCTCTTACATACTTTAAAATAATAAGTATAACAATACCATCTAATTTCAGCCGTTATTACGGTCTAGACTGGAACAATTCTGGCCTATTAGAGAGTCAAGCTTGCTGGAGCCATCAATGATGGATGCACACACAGGATAAACAATTAACCAAACATGACAATGTTGAGAAGATGTGTGTGTGGGTGTGTGTGTGTGTATGGCGGTAAACAGGTAGACCAATTAATGAAACATGAAACCTGCAGCTGATTGGCACTATATGGTGCCCATTATTGTAACATTAAAATTCTTCTATATTTATTGTCAAAATTGATCAATTCCGATATGATAATGACGCAGTAAACGTTCCATTGGTAAGCTCCACCCACAGGGAAGCTGGATATCTCGTTACAAAGTACCACAGTGCGTGCAAACATCCACGAATTTGAGATATTAAAGCTCAATTACCTCTCCTTCCTGACTGCAGCAGGCAAATATACTAATGTACCAATTACAGGTTTATTGGACTCAAAATATGAGATGCAGTGTACTTACAGATGTCTCAATGTAAAATTTGAATGATTTGATATACAATAAATATAGTCTAGATCATATAGTAGAAAGTGTTTAACATTGATGATAGTGGAGTCACGGGTTTGGAAGGGGAGGGGCAATGGAGGAAGGAACTAGGAGGAAGGAAGTTATGCATCAGTTATGCATCAATGTATAAGTACTTTCAGCTCATTTTGAGGGTGAAGGAGCTGGAGAAAGAGAGAAAGAGAAGGGAGAGAGGGGAGAGAAGGGGGGGGGGGAGTCGTCAGCCAAAGGGTCGATAGCCGTAAGTTCCAAATTCTTCAAGCAAGCAGTGCAAGATACAAACTTTCGGTCTTTAAGAACATAGTCAAGTCGATATATCAATGTGTTGTGTCTGTAGGTTTGCATTAAACACTGGAGGAAGTGTAAAAATGCTTCCTAAACTGTCCTTTTGAGCGGAAGGGTATGTATACCGTAAACACAAAACTCAGTTATACAGGTCTTGTGACTTTTGATGTGTAATTTTGTCCATCATCCTGCTAACGTATATATCATTCCGAATTTCAGGAATAATATCTGTAACCAAATAAATAATGTTATAATATTACTTCGACTCCTCAACCGAGTGAATATGTATCATGTTAATCTTGGAAACAACCTACTTGTCATGGAAATATTCTTTCAATATGTCGCAACTTAGTTGTCCTTTTACTCCTCGCCCTCCTGAGTACTTACAATATCATCGAGTTCTATATAGCAACTGTTGTACTTTTACTCCTCGCCCTCTTCATTACTTACGATATCATCGACCAGTAGTCTGTGGAATTAGTTTGTGGAGTTTATTTGATTGGTTCAATTTTTCCACGATGTGGAAACTAGCACTTCTTTTCTCGGGCTCAAAGGGTTGCCGACGTTTGCGCTTGCGTACAGTTATTTCATAAGTATTTATATGTCTATGAGTTTAGTGAGAGTTGACACGCTGTATGTTGTCATTGCTCTTTGAAACATGTGTACTGTTCCAATAACACTGACTTTCATTCATTCTGACACGAGTCTCTTTCTCAAATTCTTGACAAATTCCTAACACTCACTATACTTTTTCTGTTTACAAAGGCTGTGATCTGTGGACAATTCTTTGTGAAGAATGATCTCTCTGTCAAGATTAGTTCGCAACGGCCCTTTATCAGAGGTTTTCGGTCAGGCCAAGTGTGGCCCTCGGCTTGTGTAACTTGGCGGTAAATGTGTACACTGCACGTATTGTTGGGCGAATACGGTGTATTGTCTCATGGAGCCTACCTTATTATACAGGACTTCGGGAGGAAACGTTGGCTCATCCTCATTGATTCAAGATCCTGACAATTAAAACTACAGCCTTCCCTTGAGCCACACAAATTAAAGTCACACACATAAATAACAAAAGTAGGTATATTACCCTTGTGCGGTGAGGGAGGAATTCTGTTTTGCTTTTTTTGTCACATTTATCTTTCTTGTGCCGAAAAGTATTTATCTGCGATTATTGCCGGTTGAGTCCCAATCCACGTTTTATGAATACTTAAAAGCGGGTAGGGTTGACAGAGGAGCTTGATAAACACTCTGGCATGCACATGTATGTATGATAGGCCTCTGGCATACACCTGTTTGTATGATAGGCCTCTGGCATACACCTGTTTGTATGATAGGCCCCTGGCATGCACCTGTATGTATGGTAGGCCCCTGGATGTGCACCTGTATGTATGATAGGCCTCTGGCATACACCTGTTTGTATGATAGGCCTCTGGTGTGCACCTGTATGTATGATAGGCCCCTGGATATGCACCTGTATGTATGATAGGCCTCTGGTATGCACCTGTATGTATGATAGGCCTCTGGCATGCACCTTATATGTATGATAGGCCTATTGCATGCACCTGTATGTATGATAGGCCTCTGGCATGCACCTGTTTGTATGATAGGCCCCTGGCATGCACCTGTATGTATGATAGGCCCCTTGCATGCACCTTATATGTATGATAGGCCTCTGGTATGCACCTGTATGTATGATTGGCCTCTGGCATACACCAGTATGTATGATTGGCCTCTGGTATGCACCTGTATGTATGGTAGGCCCCTGGATATGCACCTGTATGTATGATAGGCCTCTGACATACACCTGTTTGTATGATAGGCCCCTGGCATGCACCTGTATATATGGTAGGCCCCTGGATATGCACCTGTATGTATGATAGGCCTCGATGATATCGTAAGTAATGAGAAGGGCGAGTAGTAACAGGACAACAATTGCTAGAACTCGATGATATCGTAAGTAATGAGAACGGCGAGTAGTAACAGGACAACAGTTGCTAGAACTCGATGATATCGTAAGTAATGAGAAGGGCGAGTAGTAACAGGACAACAATTGCTAGAACTCGATGATATCGTAAGTAATGAAGAGGGCGAGTAGTAACAGGACAACAATTGCTAGAACTCGATGATATCGTAAGTAATGAGGAGGGCGAGGCGTAGATGGAAGTAGCAGAGAAAACTCGTTGCTCTTCCAAGCTCAATTTAAGCACGTTGTGTCACTCGCAATCCACAATCACATGCCATGGCAGAATATACGTGTCCAATGATCCCCTACCCCTACCTTCCCCTACCTCTCCCAGGAAACACATGGCTTTTCACTGTCATTGCCCACCATCGACACCTTCTACGGATGCCTTGGTCATGACATTCTTCGTTATAAGTAATGTACTGTAAGCTCTGGTCATTGTCACCACTGTTAGAAATTACCTTTTTTTTTTAAGCAACTCGCAATTCCAAACTTAATTCTGAGGGCAAAATTCTAGTTAATCTATATCGCTATTCCAGAACTTTTTGAATACGCAAAAGAGGATTTATAAATATTCATATGGCTCCGTAAACGGACAAAGCTTGGGTGGCTAGTAGCTTCCATCATCTTTACAGTAATATTGCGAAACTAGCGATAAATAGAATTTGAATCACACTGCTTAATGATGGGTTCAGCACGGACAAGATCAAAGATTGAAACCACCAAAGACCACCGGCGCTCATGAAGCCTGACAAGGTCCTATAGCAAAAAGATGTAAGTTCCGTTGATCACTTGGATCGTGAAGGTAGTCGCCGATTTCCGAACGTGTCTCTTCCATCACTGGTTCGCCATGCGTAACAGAAGCGTAGGCATTAGTAAAACTGATAGGTCTTCGTAATTAGGCCTTTCATGTTAAGTGTATACACAGTATGCATACTAAAAGAGCAGCTAAAAAGCCAACAAAACTGGCTAGAGGGTATTTATCCATTGTAGTCATTAAATGTATTTATAAAAATGTGTTTTGCGTAGTCTTAAATTGCTGATAAGGTGCTAACTAACAGGCTTCAATGAATGTGTAGCCAGCCTGCTACTTGAAATTGCTGGCGTCGTTTAACGACCGCTGTCCCCCAAGTTAACACATGGCTTATTCAAAGTTAATTGCTCTTTTAAACGATTTTCTCCTTAAAGTGTTGTCAGCTTCTAAACCTGTAAACCTTCTAATATTGTTTGGGGTTGTACCCCAAACTGGTGGTTCTTTTCAAGTTTTTATCACATTCTGTAGTTATTAAGATCTTCATACAAACGTTATTGTTGAGGAAAGGCACTTTTCATGTTAAACCGTCGATGACTTCGGGTTGGGAAGAGAAGGGCAGCTTGTTTAATTATCAATATCTCATACAACTTAACACAGCGTATAAAAGAGCAGGTAAGCTGAGTCGAAGGCAGAAAATTACATACAAGGCGTTTTTCCTCCTCTCGGGCAACATAAGAATGTGTTCGTATAATGCAGCGCATGCACGTTCCAATTTGGGTGCAACGATTTTCCCGGAAAGAATAACTAAACGCAAAGGAATTTGAGACACAAACTGCACAGAGAATTCATTTTGTCGGGACGTTTTGTGGTTACTTTCTTGTTTCCCCTCCAATTAAATTTCAGTCCCCCACTCCCCCCCCCCCCCGAACCCCAGTGCCAATTTAATCCTCTTCTGTCACCCAATTGGGTTAGTTTTGCCAATGGATTCAACATCGGAAACGATTATATAAGGACTGAAAGATGTGAGGAACCTTAAGTTTTCTCCTTTAGATTAGTCAAGACGATTTGAAAAAAATGTTCTCTGTGACAATATTACGCTACGAATATATATACTTCGTGAAACATTTACTATTCCATGAAGTGGCGTTTAATCTAACACCGTCACGTTCGTTTCAACTTTGCTGTGGAATGTTAAGCAAATAACTAGGCTATTCAGATGTTATTATGTATATTGTCATAGTATAAACTTGTCTTTTTATCTGCATCCTATATATTCGTCTTCAAGCTTTGATGAAGCAAAAGAGAAAATGGCTTATCCGTGGCTAAACTAAGCTTTAACTGCCCTATAGTTCGTTGTCACCTTGGCCTGTTTCTCTTTGATAATAGTGAAAATATTTTATCAGCCGATTTGAAATCCAGAGTATTTTATGGAACTTGAAACTTTTACAATATTGATAAACCTGAGTAATCTTTTGAAACTTTCCACTAGTTTATCTCTCTGCTACATGAATGTTTTTAGAAGTCATTTAATGACTAACCTTTCTTCGCCTGAAATAATTCACTCCTAGTACAGTACAAACGTAAAGTATATCTCTATTAAAGGTCAGGTGTAAGATAAAATTGGAAGAGTGTATTATAGTTCAAGAAAATGGCGTGACATGGCTCAAGTGTGCATGAAAGAGTGAGATATCTTTCGTTTCTTGTTCACAACACCTTATTAATTCCTTGATAAAATTTCCCGAATTTATCTCGTAAAGCTTAAAGCTGGTCGTTATGTACCGGTTTGCAACGTCACTCGTCACACATAAACAATGCGTTAATGATAGCTTGTTAAAGTCGTAACAACACAGTGGCAGAATTCCACGATATATTTCTCTTACATTACAGAGCAAATATATGAAAAAAATTACGCGAAACTTGCAAACATGCCCAGTATGTAGCCTCATTTGGTTTAAATGTCTGGGCGAAAGATGTTATTAACACAAATTGAACAGACGGATTACGTGCCGTTTATGAGAGCTGAGTACTTCGTAAAGCGTTCCTTACATACATGATTGAAGAGGAGCAAACTGCACGGTTCTCTTTAAATGTACCACCGTCCTTGTCAAATACATCAGTTTTCAGATCGTTAAAGGTTTCATTTAACCGCTCAGTAACTTTATTCATATTTCCCACAGTTTATGCTCAAATTTAAATACGAAACATTTGACCGCGATACATTTTGTTTTCTTATATCGATGTTAAGAATCACTTAAATATTGTAAGAATAGAAGTTCTGTAAGGTTATATTCAGCCAGTAAATGCGGAGACTAACTTCAAATAAAGCATACGGTGACAGACTTCGGTACTATGTATAGAGTGACAAAACTTTGGAAAGTTGGGGAAGGAGGATTATTTCCAACATTTTTGTAACTGCGGATGTAATCGATGCACGGCGGTATAGCATCATTCTATTGAATCCCTGAATAAGTGAAGTGTACTGTAGGGGCATCAGAAGGTTAAAATTTAATTATCTCATAATCTTTAAGTATCATGGAGAATATACACAAACTGGCTGGTAATATATATATATGAAAAAAGCGTTCTACTATAAAAGCGATGCAAGACTGCTAAATTACCTGCTTAATTAAATAGCCTGTTTGGGCACCGGCAACAAGAAAGTTTTTCTGAGGAAAGGCCCAAATACCAGTTTAATTGCAGAAGCTTCCTTAACGCCAACCAATTCTTCATATTTAATTTATGTGATGACTTGCGATAACAATCATCTCATAAGGGAAACTCCATTATTGAACTGCTATCAGTGGCGTAGGAAGGTACTTTTGAGTGGGGGGGGGGTTTAAGACTGATGGCCGGCCTGGGGGAGGGGTCTAAGGGGAGGGGTGTCCCCCTCCCCTTTGGAATTGTTTGCATTTCCAGGTAGCCTCAGATGCAATTTGGTGCAATATAGCACACTTCAACACCCACTCCATTTTGTAAACTTAATTTTGTATTTTCACCAGGCCTTAGATGCAATTTGGTGCTCCAAATGAGATTTTTTTCTCATTTGGAAATGAAAAAGGGGTTTTCTGACTTGCGAAGCGGGGGGCGGAATGATACTTCCGCCCCTCCACATTTTTCACTGGGGGGGGGGGCTGGCGCCCCCCCCAGCCCCCCGGTTCCTACGCCCTTGACTGCTATATAGTCAATATGAACAATATTCTCAAATAATCTCATGAGCCACCAGTGGTTGTACCTTTTAACGGGACTAGCATATGAAACGATAATAATTTGAGTTTATGTATCACCGATAAAGACACTATGACACAGCGCGTGTCTCCACTTCACCCCCCCCCCCTCCCCCACCACCACCACTTTAAATATGGTATTCCGACGGGATTTTCCGCTGGCAGTCAAGACGATGCATGATAATGCACCAGGCGGTATATCTTGGAGGATACCAACGGTTGTGCACATATGGTGGTACACCTATGCATGGTTGTACACTCAGGCAACCGCATTCACTCGAGTTAATACGAATGTCGGAGCTCATTTCACATGTACTGGCAATTCCCTTTGACGATTGGTTAAATTAATTGAAAATCTGCTAGGAGAGTATTGAAAAGATGTCGATGTTATCATACCAAGCGGACTTTCTCATTAACAGTACCGTAACTCAACAAACTAATAGTAACTTTTGTGTATTTCTCGTTCAAACTGCACATCTATTTGCATTTTGCAAACTTAAAATACTTTGATATTCAACACTGAAGTTATGTCATGTCCCAATGATTCACTACAACGTGAAGACATTGATTTCATATAGTTCTTTCCAGGCCCCTACTTACACCCGTAACACCGCCTGGTGATGATCATTTATGCACCTACTTCAATCAGAAATAAAACACTTTGCGTTTAACTGAATTGTTAAATAACTGGCTCTCCCCGAGAAGACCCCCCTCGACGAATGGAACATTTGCATATGGTCAAACGTCGATCCTTTATAATTCTATATCTTGATCCAAATGAATACTAAGATCAATTGAACGCAATAATGTGCACCTGTTATAAATATTGTTTTTAACTTATCACGTGACGGTAACACGTTTAGTCTAGTAAAAAATTAGTAGAAAGGCTTCAATAATATTACTAAATGAGAATGAATCGAACCAATGACTTATGGTCTACCATTCCGATGTGAAGCGATAGCGTTACGTCAGGACAAATGGTGCAGTTACTTTTTTCTCCAAACTGTAAATCAGCTTTGTGAGGCTTAACATGAATGGAATGCAAATACATGGACAACCACCTGAATTAGTTACCACAGGTGTATAGTATTAGGCCTATGTGGACGCGTGCCTCCGGGTGTACAGTATTATGTGGACGCGTGCCTCCGACTGACATGATAATTCATTAAAAGAGGGTGCATTCTCTCAAGGCAATCAAATAAACCAATCATACCTCCTCCTAGGCTCCGCGTCCCATTAACCCCTCCACAGCTCCTCGCCGCACAACATGGTTGACTTTATTTAAACTTTAACTAGTGTGATCGGCTTTGTGACTATACGAGATTATAACCTCTTTAATAAAATCTCTACTTTTGAGTTTTGAATATCTCTTTAACGAGTTTTAAGTGGGTTTTGAGTGGTAATACAGCAGCCCCATATACATATTATTTATTTATTTATTTATTTATTTATTTATTAACCTTTAAAAGGGTGACTCGGTTAGCCAAAGCTAATCTTCCCCGAGGCCCTAAAATACAATCAATAAATTAAATAATATTAATCACAGGCTAAGCACTGTCAAAACATGAATATTCTCCTCCAATGTCTCTTGTGTTGTATCGATAATGTATAAACTGATGTTACACTGAATGTTTGACCTCCAAGGTTTGTTATAAAGGTTTTAAGTATTAATGATTATTAAATCATTGAACAATATCGACAGTTATGACGTAATGAGGTATATAAAAATGAAACTTGTTAGTTATAAATTAAAATGACATTTGCAAAATAAAACTTATGAAGCTCGTATTATGGAAGACATGTATGTACAAATAAGAGATCATTAGGAATAGTGGTGCGTGGACAACAAGTGTCCTGGATGTATGATTGGAAATTTAGTGATTGGTAAATAGTAGACCAAAAAACCACAGTGAAAGTATAGCCTATATCACCAACTATATATTAGACAAATACATTCAGAAACAGATTAAAGGATTAATAAAGGAAGAGAAAACTTACCGATGTAGGAGGCGGACCAAAAATCCGTGCCAAAATAATGTTGCTCAGCTTTGATGACAAAAACAAATTTATGACTAAAAGTTCAAATTATCAAAGATAAATGAAATTATTATCTCAGAAAAGTGTTATTTCTTGACTTTTGTCAGTGAAGACCTTTCAAAATCCAAGGAAAATATTCTATGAATTATCTGGCAGAAATCCCAACACGATTGCAATTGTTTTGTGAAGTAAGTGTTTGAGTCCCTTGGCTTTTATACTCTCGAGCAATCACCTCGGCATTCCACAAAAGTGATATAAATTGTCATTGCATATAAACGGTGAGTACGCACTAGTTCCGCCTGAGGGGCTGTTTGCCCGTTGTACCTCAGTCATATCCAAGCGACTTTTCTTCTTGTTGGGTTGCTGTCGGCATTTACATTGACTATCCCGTAAACAGTGACTGCTACAAACACAATTGGTGGCGACACAGGGAAGTCCTCCTGTCTACACATGGGCGCCAGTAGTAAGTGTTACAGATCCTTGGGTCTAAATAACGAAGAAAACAATTGTTGCCATTACGGACGCCAATCACTTACCGTGTTACTCGCGGGGATTCTTGTGTACGGTATCTTCTACGAGACATTAGAAAACTGTTCGCGGTTTTACTATTCTTGTATACCGCAGTGTACTGTGAGATATACTGATGCGGTAAAAGAGCGTGGGAGCGTTTGGAAGCATCGTTTATACAAATGCTGTGAATTGCCTCCAATTTTATAAATACTTTGAACACTTGTGTTTGTTTTTATTTCTTAAGAAAGGTGCAAACTGAGTAACTAATAATTTTGACACTTGGTTGTAATAGCTGGTGCTGTGTGGGATGTAGGGCAAAATATCTGTGAGAAGGTTTCTGCGTATCATGGATAAGAATAAAAAATCCTTGAGTGGTAAAAACACAAACAGAACTTTTATTATCAACACAATAAGCACATCACTTGAAGCCGAGAATAAAATATTGATAGCATTTTTTTTAAAGTTTGTTGAATCGTAAAGTTGTCTACAATTTGAACCGCCCGCGGTGATAACGTGCATGCGGAGTCAAGTGTTCACAAAGAAGCGTGGCAAAATCATTTCTGGTTCTGATAAAATAATGACTTACTCTAGTTATGTAAACAATGGTGCATATAGGACTGTTTTGTGATGGAAATTGGTGAATAGTTTCTTACAGATGTTTTGTGTAACAGAGCGACACTTAAAAAGTGCAATCTTTGGTACGAGAAATTCTCAAACTTTGCATGCAGCCTTCACCAAAAAAAAACAAAAAAAAAAACTGTCATGTGGCTGCCTATTTTAATAGCGCTTCGAAATGTATTTTAATACGACATATTGTACTATAGTTGTACACATCAGCCGAAGTGGAATTACCAACAACTTGTTTTCTAACTCCCTATTTGGATCACGCTTCCAGATGACTAAAATACGATTTAATAGATTATAAAGCATATATTATTGCGCTGCATGAGTATTTTGGACTAGGTAGGTTTGCTCAGTGGACAATGTGAAGTCAAAGTGTTGATCTACACAGCATCGAACATTAATAGAGGGAGATACTAGTTTCGCTTCGATATACATGCAAAAAGTAAAAAACACGAGTTTCTTTCACTATCAAAATTAGAATCACTAAAGTATCCTCCTACAAAGCTGGTCACTGAAATCATGGAGCTCGGTAATAGCTCCATGCTGAAATATAGTCAAACATTATCATATTAGCTTGCAGTAATGGCCTATCGTTACCCAAGGCAAAACAGATTAGCTATACTTAGCACTGGTTCTTAATTAAACCAAAGCAAACCATCTGTAAATGCCTATCAGTACTATTTAATATTATACCTTGAACGGTTTGAAACTGCTTAGTATTCTTAAAGTACTGGGAAGTACATACCACCTTAGTAAATCAAAACTGTCGGTACAAAATCAATGCCAAGTCGGTCCCAAAATTTGCGCCGAGTTCAGCGGGGTCTTACACCCATGAAAGTAAGGTTAACAAAACGAAAATGAGAAAAAGAAAATGAAATCGTTCTCTCTGTTGCGCCCTTACGTCAATTTCCCAGATTTGGATAATATTTAGGCTAACAAAATGTTACAACTTCCGGGGAGTTCGCCCCTGGATTACCACCGGGTCTCCGTATTATACATTCCACTGAAAATAGATTCCTCTCAGAAATACATTGCTGTACTTAAAATACGCTTCAAAGGACACAAATATCTGCAAACGTTTCAGCCAAAGTCCCCAGGACAACTAGCAGGGGTTGTGATACATTCCAGAGGTATGGTAAGTCCTCTTTCTGACTTGAAAGTTTGTTCTTTAAAGTTTGCGAGAGAACATGAACATCATCGTATGATGCAGATTCCAGGGGCTGTAGCCACATGGCCCCACCAGGGTTTTGAAATTTATTCCCTAGAAGTTGAATTCCTCTCTCTCATATGTATGTTTGTGCACTAAACGCGCTATAAGACAGAGCCAAAATATACAGAAACGCTGTCGCTCCCGTGGGCTTGGCCCCACTGGACCCGCACTAAGGCTCCGAGAGACAATCCATAAAATTTAGAGTAAATCTTTTTCCTAACATTTATGTTTTATTCTAAAATTTCAGCAGCGCCCGGGGACTTTGTCTTATCCCCTGTACTCCTGTACTCAGCCAACAACAGTTTGCAGTTGTATAATTATAACACAAGATGCTCTTTTTGTTACACTAAAGTCGGCCTCAAAAAGTCGGCCTCAAAAAGTCGTTCCCGAAATCGTTCTACACCCCTCGAAAAATGGTGAATATACGCTCCTATTATTGAGTGGACTAAGAAACTAACAGTTCCATAAGTTCGATTCAATACTGAAGGTTACATGAAGATTTGTGGCTTACCATGACGTAATCCGTACGTAGCCTATAATACATCATCAAGAATATTTGTCGGTCCTCTTTCCATTGTTTGAAATTTGCTTTTGAGACACATAAATGTAACAACGATATGTGTGATATCTTCGTCAGAACTGAATCAAATTATTTTTAATAAGCCAACATCTTATCCTAGTTTACAATTGCAAACATATTTTGATCACTACTCGGTATGTTTGCAAACATTGCAGTAAATTAACAACCACACGCACATGGTTACATACTCACTTTTATTATCCATAGATGATAATTATGACGTATGTTGTTTCGATATAATTGATAAATAAACTAATTAAGATACCTGTTCATGACAATTCATCGGAATTAAAGGTATACGTAAATCAAGCAATAATCACGAGCGTAACAAACAAAGGATTCTTTGTGATAAAGTCTCCATTGTTGTAAACAGGTAAACGGAACGGAGAGTTGGTCTAGACGCACAAAGCATTATATTTGGATGAAAAATCTGTGAGGAGCAACTATACCAATAGACTGATAGACACATTAAATAGTTGTCCAAATACATTTAGTTTGATACACTATACAGTTCAGAATCTACCACATATTCTTGGCCGCACGTAAACATACAAAGATCTGTTCGGATCACCCTGGAAAGATGGCGTAAGGTTAGAATGATGGAAAGGAAAGGGGTGGGAGGAGAGGGGGCAGGGTAGTGAGGTGATGTGATGGGAGGGCATGCAGTAGAGACAGGAAGGGGAGGGAATAATGGAACATGTGTAGAGGAGCGGAAGGGCAATTTTTCTATCAACTCATCCATCGTCCATTTTGAAGGAATTAACTCATCAAGACTAATTTCGGAATAGCGTGAAAATGCGACGCATTTGCAACAAAAGTAAACCTTTGTAGCCTTTGTACCAAAGAAAAAAATTTAATGCAATTAAAGTAGTTTATGCAATGCCGTAAGATAAATTATTAAATCAGTTGCCGGGGACAGATAAACAGATTTAACACGGTTTTTTATGCAACTTTCCTATGCATGTATGTACTTTATGTGGATTACACGCAATGTTATCTTTCTCACTGTTAAAATTAATTTGTGTTCCCTTAAACTATGATGCTAAACCTGTGAAGCCTGAATCTTCAAGCTGATGGGAAGCTTCAAGCTAACTTACGTTGAATTGCAATAATCAGGGGCGGCAATCAAAATTGAAAAGCCTGGGGGACATAAATGACTGAACATGGATAAAACCGAAGGAGTGTGCGCGAAGCCCACACCGCGAGCGCTTTGGCGCAAAGCCTTTATCGTGTGGGGCAAGGGGCGCGCCCTATGGCCCCTGATGTGTCAAGGGCCGAAGCCTGGCGTTGGTCCAGGGGGCGGACTCAAATCTAGAAATCTTCAAAGTGCTTCTGTTTTGGACCCTGAATCGATATGTCAGTCGTAAATATTTTAGCAAAAGTCACATTTGACAAGTGACTAAATTAAGAAATACTAATCCATTTAGCATCCGGGGTAAATCTAAGCCTTTATCGTGATTAATAAACTTCAATCTTAAACTTTGCACACAAGAATAAACTCATCTTGTTATACAGATGTCTACAACAATACACATATGGTATCATAAGTACATTTAAAAAGCACTGTTGGGGTATCTGGGCACATTCACTTTATCGGAACCATAGAAACCTAAACAATAAAGATACTTCAGGGCCGTAGCCTGGGTAGAATCCCTGTAGGAGGGCAGTTGGGGAACATGGAGATAGAGTATGTATCATCCAAATGTTTCATAGTGCCACTTTCATGTGCATATTTTACCACTGCCTTAAAGATTTTTTTTTGTGGACGCCGGCCACTTCCCAAAAGGGACCATTATGACACTATCTGAGCGGAGCGCCACCATCGCGTATTCTGCTATTATTATTCATTGGTTTACACAGGTAATTGAAGATATAAAAGGACGCTAGGACATTCTGATGGTAGCCGTAGAAAATATATATATGTTTAGGGAAATCCATATGGGGAATTAAATTACTTGTTAGGGTTTGTGTTATCATTGTTTGTGTTACATGCCAAAAATGGACTTACTGGGGGGGGGGGGGGGGGTCAGCTGAGCGGGTGGGCGATGTAGGGGACTGTGCTTCAATAGTCTTAGTTAAAGCATTGGGGCACTGATATAGGGGTAAACAATGAAACTGATAGGCCATATCATATAGACGTAATAAATATATTTATGAACCGTAGTTTCACATTAGACTGCTACACTTTTCACGCAGGTTAAATCTTATGAGCTATCTACATTTAGTGTTTTTTTTCTAACCAAACTCGTTAAAAACAAAACTAACGCACGGTCATTGTATCCCCGATCGTGTTTATACGTGATGAGCGGTTACAAGTAACCGTGTGTTCTTTTTGAAAGCCATTCCTACAATATTTGCCTAGAATCTTGAGGTTTCACACTACTAACTAATGAATCAGAAGAAATGATATGATCATTTCGCTAAAGCTAACTGAAATAGTATAATTTCCAGCGTTCACATAATCGTTTCATTTAGGGAAGTGGAAATCTCACGGAACAGCTGCCCCCTCTGCCCCCCCCCCCCCCTCTGCAGGCTACGGCCCTGTACCTGGCATCGGTTAACTTAAAATATTTTGTGAACACATGTACATAACTACTAAACTAGAACTAGATGTATAATGAGTAACATGGTTATAACAACAACATGAATAGCAGCTTAGCACCCAGGCTTATAGCATCATAGGCCTATACGTATCTATCTCAAACTCATATGAAATATACTGGAATGGAGGCCAAGCCAAGCGCCTACTCGAGACAGTCACTAAAAATAAGGGGACATTTGATATTGTATCTGTCACCCTTCAGAAAGTGGGGGTGTCCCCTGTCCCCGCATGATTGACACTCATGGGAATAATGATAGTCTATCCCTCGACTTTCATGACTTCAATGCAGCATGTATGCAGCATGTATGCATGAACCTCAATAAGTATCCGAAACTGTGAGGTTTCGTTCGATATCGACTATTTCCGGTTGATGTCACAAGGGCATAATGAGTCCAAAAATAGGACACAGCACGGATTTTCACTAAGCAAACACCCCCCCCCCCCAACCTCCCTCCTTTCGTCACAAATAAAGTATTAACCGGATCCCGCCTATTAATAATGATCTTACCAGTTCCCGTTATCTGTGTTATCGTTAGTAAAACAAACGAACATTATTATTCACGTCGGAATCAAATTCAAGTATATTAAATGTCTATTCAAAGGTACCAGACTCTACAATGTTTGCAGAAATATGATTCTAATGAAGTAAGAAATGATATACCCAGAATCGCATTAAGCTTTAGGCCATTATTTTAGATCTAGACTCGCTACTTCATAATTAAGTTATTGCACTAAATGTTGACTTGAAAGTCCAACAACGCTGGAAACGACCAGACCCACTGACTTCCAGTTTGTTCGAACATGGAGCTATAAACAGATGGTTCGAATATGCCCTCTCTGAGGGTATTCAACCATTTAAGCTTAACAAGCTGAAAGCTTAACAATCGAAATTAATACAAATACAGGTGATGTATTCTTGTTTTTTTTTTGTGACGTCTACAATTATTTGTTTAACCATGGCGGTTTACCTCTGTTTATAGCTCCATGGTTTAATCTATGCAGGCGTTGTGACGTTGCCCAAGTATATGCCTGTTCAAACCGCAGATCCAGTAAATGCGAACAGAAAAACTAAAATACGGGAAACGACAAGTATATGAACCTCCTAATTGATGATGGAATAGTCGATGTGAACTGGTAATACTGAACAAAGGAAGGGGGGGGGGGGTGGAGATGGGCGAGAGGCACTGTATACTGTATAGCTTGGTTGGGTAGACTGTGCAATCTGTGTTCCCACTGTTGTCAAAAGACATAGACCTACTATTATTTTTAGCATATTTCGAGTTAGCAGTCATGCCACTCCTTTACCCCGGGAACGAAAATAGCAAGCTTACAAATAACCTACACGTCGTAGGAACTGTTGTAGATAGGCCTAAGCACGGCCCTATAAATCAACGACATTTGTGTACAAGAAATAACTACCAAACAAAACAACGCAAACGGAACAATTGAGTTTACCAGGAAAATCCAACTAACGGCTAAAGATTTCTGCATTCCCCGTGGTGAGCAGACGACACCCTGACTACAATACGAGCAGTGATTTACACGTTAACAAAGCGCATGGTATCGATGCGCCCGCCAATAGGACAATTCCATTAATTCGTGTGTACTCTACCGGTAAGTTTGAAGACTAATTACACTACGTGTGCTTTCGGTGAATGTGATTCACAAATGATTACAGTAAAATGTTATATTGTCGTCTGTCAGTTAATGCTGCAGTAAGTCTATAAGAACACCATTGACACATCGACGTTTGTATTCCTAGTGACCTGAAATGCTGCTGGTATAGTGTTATGAACTTCAACATGCATTCCACTCTCCAACACGCAAATGTGTGTTGCATAAAGAGGATAGTCCAGAGGAAACTTTGTTTTTGATCGATGAAAGAGGAACAAATTACAAATTATCCTGCTGAAATTTGCATATCAGAAATCACGCATTGATCCACGTTCTGGAGGACCCGCAAGATAGTACGGAAATAGGACAACGTTTCCATGTGGTTGTGTAAACACGAGGAGCTGCTTTAAATCTATCCAAATCCTAACGTTTTGTTCATTAAATTATGTAGTAGTCTTGCCGTAACGAGGCAACAATAAGCACTGCACAATATTTACTTTCTCAGAGAAGAACTATAAGCAAAGTGTAAGTATACAAACATTTGGTATACGGTAATTACTAACTGAAATCAAAAGTATAACATCAACATTGACATCAACATTTAGTGAGACGAAAACCTACAAACTGATCAACATACAGTTAATCGATTAGAGTAATATTAAATAGTTTTAATACAAGCAACCTCTGAGATAATCATAATTGTAAGTATATTTTAGAGAAATGATATGAGATACAGATCATTATATCGATGTCAATATATATATAGTTCAAATGGTAATTCAGTTTCACTTCAACTAGTTGGAATAAAATCAACTAAGTGCGATAAAGCTTACGTATCAAGAAAGAACACTTTTTCAGTTATCCGCATTTTATTCTGTAAACTTTCTCACCATGTGTAGAATTCATCCCAATGAAATAACAAATTATCTGACACATTAGTGCAGTTATTATCGGTGAGATATGATTCCACATGTTTTGTTCGTAATAAGTTTGCTGTCAGCTTATAGTTTGTGATAAACCTTTACACATAGACGTATGTAACAACACGAGAGGCTACTAGTCAACTATGGCTATACTTTGAAAGAGAGAACTTTTGCGAGTGTTGGATGTTTTGTCAGAAACACAAATGAAAGTTTTCATAAAACCTCTGATATTACGAACCGTTCCTTTGATAATATTGACGTATCTTGAATTTAGCATTGATTGTTATGCCCCCTGATCATCCTCACGTTGGTGATCGAGTTAAACCTTAAGGCATTTCGTTGGTATCACACTCGTTGTGATCTCCAACGTGTTTCTAAATGCTCCGTATCAAATTCATTGATTTGATTCGGATTGAATAAGTGTTAATGTGAATGGATGCTGATGTTCATTACAAAAAGAAATATTACTAAGTGACATCTTTAATGTCCGAACCCTTGAAGTCAATTGCGGTTTGGAGCCAGCGAGAAGCTCACATCGTCTCGTCGTTAAGAATCAAACTCTCAAAGACAAAAGTAAAACAAGATGACCCGTGCGATGAGCATGTCAACAGAGGTTGCGTAGAGTGATTCTGTCATTATTTCTCGTCCACTATTGAAAATATTCATTCTTGTCAAGAGCTCGACACGCCACCCTGGCGCTACACCTAAACAAAAATAATAGACTTAATGAACACTTTCAGGAAATTGCATAAAGTTGTTTTAAGGAGATATATGCTGATTGGTGGGTGCTTCTTAAATTGGAAACCTTCTAAGAAAATAGTTAACTTCGTCAAATCTTTGTTTTAAATGTATTCTTTGATTTTTGATGTATCGATCTACCGGTTTTGAAATGCAGATATATGGTCATTGTCCTACTCTGTTCAAGTTGCTGGATTTCAATTTGAATATAACAGAGACAGATAAAAAATAATGTTAATAATGATAGTAAGTTAAATCAGCATGACTCTGGGTGTATACTTCATGATGTGGAAAGGTACAAGTGCTACATTTTAACATTGGAGTCATATATCAGGTGCGTATCCAGGGGGGGGGCGTTGGGGGCGCGCGCCCCCCGGGTAAGAAAAAGAGGAGAGAAAAAAAAGAGAAGAAAAAAGGAAAAAAGAGGGGAAAAAAGAGGAGGAGGAGAGGAAGGAAGGGAAAAGAAAAAGAAGAAAGAGAGAAAAAGGAGAAAAGGAGGGAGTAAAAGAAAAACGCGAAGACACCGGGGAGAGAAAGAGGAACAGTGACATCATTACAGCGCTGAAGGGTAGCCAGTGACGGATCAATGATTTCGTAAAAGTGTGACTCACCCTACCCCTTACACCGACAACTCCATTTTTTGACGTTTCCATTTTCCTCTCTCACTAATGATCTATATATGTACTATATATGGTCTATCATAACGCGTGTGTAGAATTGTGCTATGAAACCAACTGTGGCTGGTCTCGAACTCGACCGTGTCGTCGGGGAACATGACGCATTTTGGGATGGGGGCGACCGCCCGCCCCCCCCCCCCCATTCAGCATTTTTTTAAATGATATCGCAAAGTAATTTCAAAATAGAAAGTGCTTAGAGGCAACTTGCAAGGCCTGGGAAGTGTCATTTCCAGCGATCTGGGAGACATTTTCGGCCAAAATTTGCTTGTACGCTTCGCGCTAACAAATGGTCCTGGGTAGTGCCATTTCCAGCGATCTGGGAGGCATTTTCGGCCAAAATTTTCTAGTACGCTTCGCGCCAACCTATGGTGGCGCTACGCTTAGATAATTTGCCTACAGACTTCGCCCCTCCCTTGGCAAATTCCTCGCTACGCGCCTGTTCGAATTTGTAACGCAAACAGCAGATATCACATCATATCAGTGAGCATGAAAATGGCGTTCCAGGATGAAAAGCCTCAAAACTGTCCGACTTGCCTGAAAAAATAACCAAAAATTTTCGCGCTTCGCGCGCGTTCAACGTCTTCATGTCAATATCATATAAGCAAGCATCGGTTATTACATCGCATGCCATCATGTACCGTACGGTCCGTTCAAATTGCGCAGTATTTCGCGGGATGCTAATGTAAACAACGACATGTCTCATGTAGATGTATAAAAAGCATGGAGGTCCAATTATGTCAAAACTCTCTTTTACATTAGTAATGGCGAATTAGGGGCTGCACCCCCGCCGCAGAGTGGCGGAGCGTCCATACGGTCGGGGGGGGGTGGATGCCCCCCTGACGGACTCAAATGGACTGCTGGCGCCTTTTTCAGCTCTTAACCACTTTTTACTTATTCTAGATTATTAACTTTTTTATTGCGCTCTCATCTACTTATTGACATTTCTCACATTTTGTTGGTGTAATTTGGCGATGACACCTTATTCTTCGTTTATCTGCAAATTAGCCAGGCCCGGAAAGGCTCATTTCCGGCGATCTAGGGAGTATCTTTATTCAAAAATTTTCTGTACGCTACGCGCCAACCAGTGGTGGCGCTCCGCTTAGATAGTGTCGAAAGCGCTCCTACAGACCATTCTCGCCACTCCTGACCAATACCCCTAGCTCCGCCACTGCCGCCGCGCCTCCCACGCCTATGTGTGTAGTGTTCGGTTGAAGGAAATATCTCCTATTTTTTCATTTCCTTCAAACAAGTTTTATAATAGCCGTTATAAGAAGTTTTAATGTTTGTACACCAATAAATTAACTGTGTCTGAATTTTAGAAAATTTATGACCAACATTCTGCATCACACTTCCCTCTACTCGTGCAATTTTGACCGGTCTGTTAGGGGTTGAAGGAAGTTTTTCTATATTGGTTGTCCATAGATGAAATTTTGTACAACATTATGGGTATGTTTTCAAGTGAGTTTATTCACGAGAAATGTGAATTTTCAAATTCTGAACAAATATGGGGCTTAAAACCTTGAAAAGTGGGGCTGACGGGTATTGTGGGCCGCGACGTAGAATCACCTACAAAAGCAAAGACCCACAGGAGATGCCATCAGGTCGAACATGATGTGTGCCGGGTTGACAATCTTCAAAAAGGTTATGGATGGAAAAAAAAACTATTAGGAAATACCTGGTTCTCAGGCAAAAAGTGTACATCTGGTTGGTCATTTCAAGCCCGAGAAGTGCCGTTTCCGGTGATCTGGGGGGGTTTCAAAACAAGAAATTTTCTTGTACGCTGCGCGCCAACTGATGGTGGCGCTCCGCTTAGATAGTAATTCGCGCCCCCCGGGTTTGAAAATCCTGGATACGCGCCTGTATATCGAGAAAAGATTTTGTTTAGGCTGTGTATGAAGGGAATGGAAATAAGATGACACGTGCACAACGCATACTGTATATAACACATGTCCGACGCAACTGTGATCGTTCTGCACCGGGAATAAGAAATGTAACCATATCATTCTTACACTATTCCATTGAAAGTATTCAGGGTAATTTCTCTGACGTCAAATGAATCCTTTTTTTTTAAGGTAAGGAGTGAATATGAAACTAAAGGTTCAACTGGAGGTTTAATCATAAAACTATACTTTCATTCTATCAGTTTACAACAGACAATTAATATCAGGAAAGTGCGCGCTAATTGAACGTACCAAATAAGAAGAGGGAATGATACTGTAGAAAGAAAAGGAACCGTATCTGAGGGAAGTAATCTAAACCCAAGCTTGCATACAAGGGTTATGATAGCGCCATATATTACGCGATATGTGTAGCATGAGGGTAGACTAAACCACGAATCGCAATCAGTTTACTATATATTTCATGTTTCTCAACTGGAGTGGTATGAACACATGCGAGCCCATTACTATACTGAGGCAAGTCGCTGACCGATATTGGTGGTAAATGCAGGTATGTCATGCAACAGCTCTGCGTAGAATGTTTGTCAATTCATTACGAATATTGAAAACAAACACGATATCCTCCTGAGGATCGGCCATTGTTAACAGCTATCGTATCTGCACGACTGAGTGAAAGGCATCGAAAACTCGCCCCAAACCGCGTGCCGCCCTCTGAAAAGGGTTAACTTTCCGTTGCTTGCAAGTGAAGTTTTTTCTTGTCGCTACAAAATGCAGATGTTAATGAAACGTGATTCTTTTTTATCTTTTATCTGGACCTTAGATTTCCATCGCTGCTATGTACACTGTGTTGTGGGTATTGACCGTAGCTGCATGTATTGACTGTACACTAGTGTCTACTTACCGACGGTATAGTAAGCTGTGTGTGTATTTTCTGGAGTCGATGGTGGTGTCTAACACTTCTGTTACACCTCATTCGGAACTAGGTCAGATTACCGGCATCAGACGTTTCTTTCCCTATAACCGGAGAGCATGAATTTGATCGTAAAGGAGTGAGTCTTCGAGTCAACCGGGTAGATAATGTATGACAACTGCATGTATAGGCTATATGGTACAATGCATCGCTTCAATTGGTCACAAAACATGACTAACTATTTTCCTGTGTTTTTTTTTTGTGTCTTACTGCATACTCATATACTTTTCATATCGTTGACAATATATTCATATTTATAATTTCTTTTACAGTGTTCAAAAGGCAGATTATTTCTGTTTTGATTTATCTTAAGAGAAAGTGGTAATATGGATTAAGATATAATAAACAGTAATTCATTAACACCAATCATCCCTAAATCAGTCTAGTTCACACACTAAGCCGGGAATTGCAACTACTGGCAATAAATCAATCAATGTTCTAGCTCAACATGGGCGTTGGTAAGAGTAAGGAAATATATCCATATAGGCTAACATGCTATTTAGGCAGTTGTTGTGTATGGGATATTAGATCATAAGATTTATTAAATTCAACTCAAAAGGCTGCCTTAAATGTATGGCATTCTAACCCCTGGGGATCACTAATGTAAACTAAACTAATATTATAATACTACATGCATCCAGAGATGAGTGGCCCTGTTATATAGTTGCATATACTTTCAAAGTTCTCTTCTGAGAAGAATATCAGCAAAATAGTTGCGGGCTTATTTAAGGATATCTATAGCGTCATGTTTTGACAAGTATGCCAAAGAACCAATCAACCTGCAGTTTGCGTGTTAATGATGTCAATTTAATTCCCGTTCGCCCTACCCGAAGAATTCAAAGAATTACCAGAGATAATCCAACTGGCAGCTTCGATGTTTCCATAGATTTATTTTCCTAGTTTTGAGTCTTAAAGTATATGTTATAATGACAGCTGAACATATTTACCATGTAGGTTTCGTCTAACAACTATTGTAGACCGTACGGTGACCCACATATCATCAGAAAGCCTCATGATACAGAGATTTATTTCAAACTGTGGCTCCGAATATTGTACATTATGCCGCCTATTATGTTACATACTTGAATAAGTCATTCCTCCAATGGGTACCAATGCAGGGGATGGGGGTCGGGATGAGGATAGCAGATGGGGTGGGGATGAGGAATGGGGATAGCAGATGGGGTGGGGATGTGGGATGGGGATAGAGGATGGGGTGGGATGAGGGATGGGGATAGAGGATGGGGGTGGGGATGAGGGATGGGGATAGAGGATGGGGGTGGGGATGAGGGATGGGGATAGCAGATGGGGGTTGCTCTTCCTCTTCATCCCTCAATTCATCGTTAATATTCGATAGCATTCCGTAGCTGACAGGAATCACAAATGAGCCTGCATGGTTTCAAACCCGACATGAAATGAACTACAGTCAAAGGATGTGCTAAGCATTTATATGAACCCCAAAAGTACGAAATTATCGAACACATATTGATGGGAAACCTTTCGCACTACCTCACCCCCCTCGCATTGCCCCACCCTCTCGCAAAACGTAGTTGTTTCCCTAGGCATCGTAAGAAATCTCATAGTGAATCTTGTTTAACGTATCTAAATTTGCAATCATCTTTTTGTTTGTTGTACAAAACCAACAGAAACTATCCGTAGTCTAAACGTACAATTCCTTCTGAAGCATTTCCATTTCTCTTGGATTTATTAAACAGTGATTTCTTGCACTTTGTATACATTGAACAGTAAGACTGCACAATATCCCCCCCCCCCCCCCTAATGTACAAGTGTGAAGATATTTACATTTTGGGTTTGAGGTTTCCAGAGTTTACTCTCTGTTGCACTCAAATGCCCTTTTTGATTTCCGCAAACTGAAGAAACCAAATTATATAGTTCATGTACTCTATAAAGTGAATTTACATGTCAAATATGACGTGCATGTAAACGTTGCTTTTGTGATGATCGTTTTTAATAGATTTTTTCTCTGTTGACCTCAGATGACCTTTCACCTCCACCATTTGCAATAGGGATCTTGTTCTCACGAAGAGCTTCTATATGCCACGCATGGAGTCCAAAAAAACTACACTTGTGCAGTTATCTTCCTTACAAGGTTTGCAGACTGTGATCTATGCTGACCTATATGAACTTTGAACTCCACCAACCTCGATGGGAATTAGTACAAGTATAAATTTCAACCAACCTGCGCTTTTTGAGTGATCGTAACAAATGGGATTACAAGCAATGAAACCTTGCAATGGGGAGGTCTTTGGTTCGATCTATTGCCGGCCAAATAAAATTGGGTTTTCATTCACGAGAAGTATACGGTTTTCCTATCTGAAATGGTATTCTAACTTGAAAATAAGAAGACAATTGAGCTTGTAAGTTACAAGCCAACTGATCTATACAACATGAATATGTGGCTGCTTAACGTCGTAAAATAATTGCCATCCATGCCGATTATTACATATGTTAATAGACTTTACAACTTTGATCTCTGTTAACCTCAGATGACCTTGAACTCCACCAATTTCAAAGCGGTCTTGTATTCACCAAAGAGGATCTACATATTAAGTATGAACTTCAGACAATATCTACTTTAGAGTTACAGTGTTTACAAAATTGAGCGTCACAGATACACACCCAGTGCATAGATTTATTTTGCCTTCAACAAGGAATACCCTTCATTTTCTATATAAGTGAATTTCGATCGTACCATGTTCCAGGATTTATAAAGGAGGGTTGTGGCCCAGAGATAGTTGAAGCCGACGACCATGTAGGGGGGATTCTATGGCATATATGTTAGACGTCAAATGGGGTGCATTGAGATAAAACAACAAGTTAGATCTCTATTTCTCAAAGCAAGGCAGTGCTTGTAACTACTTTTGAATTTTTGTGTGAGTTTGAAAAAATGGGGAAAGGGGGTGGGGGGAAGGGGGGAAAGGGGTCACAACTCTTGCACATCCAGGATCCTTGCCTGCGTATTGCTATTAATTAAAATGTATCACGACCATATTTTTTTTCGGTATCGTAACGGATGATCCTTAGATATCCTTCCCCTCCATTCAGTAATTGATCATTAAGTGGAGGATGGCCATTGTTGTGACTCCTCCACTTTAAGGAGATAAATGGTGTCAAACTTAATACTTTAATGACTTAAGACTATGAAATAATATTAAAGAGTTATTATTGCTCTGAAATAACCATCACGATCAAGATTTGAAATTAGCTAAAACGTGAAACAATCGTTCGTGTGCTGAACCCTTACTTCTGTGTATAGTTGCTTTATTACTAAAGAGTAAATTAGATGAATCTTTTGAAAAGACAAACTATGACTTTTAGTACAGTAGAAAACTGTCACATCAGATATAGATCTAGAATTGACGCTGTGTTTAGAATTCAATGTTATTTCTTCTTTAAGTACGTCATATTTGACGTATAAACGAGTAGTAACATTTTACTTATTCAACGGAGATGTGACAAAAACTACCACACTTAGTGTCATGAGCACTTATATAATACTAATGGTATAATAGACCTAACATGTTTGTTCCTGACGCTTGGCTGATTATTTACAATGGGTTTAATTTATCGATATAAAGAGTAATCTAAGCTCATTTTTTATTTGATGCTTCCCCTTCGCAACATTGATTGATCATTATTTATGAATACTGTAGTCATGATTTTGTCTTTTCTCCTCGAGTTAAATACCAGTCAACCTTTTCTAGACCTCATCAAACATAAATTAGTTATTTTTGTACCAACTTTGGCATTTTTTAAGCCGAAAATATTAAGCTTTATTTATAAGAGAGCAGTCAAGATTCTTCGTGACCTATCGAAATGGCTTCTAATAACAACTGTTTGACATCATACGGTTACGAGGAGGTTTTTTGTTATTTGTCTTCTTTTAAGAAGTGGGAGTGTATACAGTTTATAAGACGAGAAGGGTTATATTAATGTCATGCATATATATATATATATATATATATATATATATATATATATATATATATATATATATATATATATATATATATATATATATATATATATATATATATATATATATATATAAATATAAATATATATGATAAAGAAATGGAAGAAAACCAGTACCGTAATTCACAACTTTGAATCTTTATAGATTCCAACGTAAACTTTCCATTGAAAATGAAGTAATAATAGACAAACAATTTATTTATGTAGAATTTGTACAAGAGACTTTATATAATTTCAATCTAATACTGGTATACCATTCAATCTAACTACAGCTTGGACATATTGCACATTGAACGCATATCGATTAACAAAACCCACGATTTATTACCAGGGCACACGTTGCTATATAAATAAGAAATAGTGATATTTTTAACACGGATAACTTTGGACATAATTACACTAGAAACCGATGTTATCTCTAATGCCAGCGATTCATAAAATTGCAATAATAACCGAGAAAATAGTTTTAATAATTTAGAATAGTTAACGGTAGGATTTAGTGGAGGAGGAGGGGTAAAGCACGCGGTTTCAGTTTACGTGACGTTTTTAGGGTACATTAACGTCGTTGAGCTTCAATGGGCTGGAAGATAGCATACATGTACCGAATGTCTCTTTAGAAGACATAAACGGCAAAAAGAAGCGCATAATGAATTGTTCAAAAAATGGCCCTACCTAAGATATATTTCAATTGACTTAAACAACTATAGATATTTTAGTGGATGATGTGGTTAAGGAATATACATTTAGGTAACTAACTGATGACTAATTGACTGACAATTTTAGTGAGTGAGAAGATTAAAACCGACTAAACCATTTCTTAAGAAATATTTTGATGTATTCACTAATAAACACTGGTAAATTGGAACATCAGTATTTTGCTAGCATGCATAGCGAAATCAGAACAAAAACATATCTTTTCAGCTAGGATTCCCATCCTAAAGTTCCATATAATTTACTACCGAGTACGACACATGCTGTGACGCATCAACTAAGTATATGACGTCATTCATTTACAAAGTCTACCTACGATTTCATATCACCCTTGTACGGAAGCTTAAAAGTGCCATCAACCTAAGAAAACTTTGCCCCAATAAGTCAACATTTTTCAGTAAATTGTTTAGATAACAAGCAAGGGCGGCGGAAGCACTTTTAATCTGGGGGGGGGGGGGGCACCGACGTCAAAGGGCACTTTGCAAAATTCGATTGGACTGATGCAGCCTGATATTTAGTACCCTTTATAACTTTATAGTATTAGGCCTATCTTATTTGCGTATACACATCACTCCATCAACGCCCCCCCCCCCCCTCCCTTTCAAGGAAAAAAAATGCATACTAGCACTGCAATATCCAATGTGCAAATTGGGAAACAAAGAACAAGTTTTCTTTCGAGACAAAATGAGGTGAAATCATGATAATTGCTAAAGGAGGAATCTGCCGAATTAGAGTTTATTTCTTGTTAAGAGCTTAACAAATTTAATAGCTTTGAGTTTGACCCACAGAAATTTATTAATAGTCAGGGGCGTAGCCAGGATTTGCAAAGTTGTAGGCACGACTATCTGAGCGGAGCGCCACCATCAGTTGGCGCGGAGCGTACAAGAAATTTTTTTGGTTTTACAAACCCCCCAAATGGCCGGAAACGGCCCTTCCCGAGTGTTCATTCTGGTTCCCTGGCCTCTTGCTAACTTGAGACACCTCATTCAATATCACTTTTAAACCCCAAAAAACAAACGAGTTAAAATAGTACGTAATTCAATACTACATAATGTATTTAAAATTATAAAGGTATACATGTACAGAGTAGTCTTACTTTTCAACTTCTGATACTTGTAGATACAAAGATAGGCCAGAAATGTCTTTGATACAACTATAGCCAGTATTCGTCTTGGTACAACTGTAGCTAGTAAATGTTTATCGAAACTTGGAACGCCGATCGTGACAACAACAGGCAACAAAGTGCTGCAGCTCTATACATATAAAGTCTGTTAATCAACGATAGGCTTATTTGACTGAGGAATGTTTCTCAACTGAAATTTTATCTGCGTAAACGGGTTCTTAACTAGATGTTAAAAAACTGACAAGATCGGATCCTATTCTTTTTCGGCGGGTAGAGTGTTGAATGAAACGGCACGCGATAGAAGTGACAGCCTAGATGACAGAAGAATAGGTCACCTAATTTAGCCATATTCTTGCTACGTTCATTTCAATAGTTTTTCCTGTCTAGACTCTTAAACTCGTCCAGCAAGCTTATGGATTTGAATTATGGGTGTTTTAAAAAAAAGATAACTTGGCCAAAAACAGTGTAGGCCCGGGCCTACAGTGCTACATACTGGCTACGCCCCTGATAGTTCTAAATTAGGATTAGATCTCTTACTGAAATATCGCTGACCATAAGGTGATCAAGAGTACAATTTTTATGTAGAAAAAGGGCACAATTTTAACCTGAGGAAAAGTGGGGGCACGTGCCCCCTGTGCCCACCGGTTCCGCCGCCCTTGATAACAAGATAATATCTTATCAAACGAGATGCGATAAGTTGTCAATTAAACAACTTGCAGAAAATAGTTCAATTGCTCAGTTGGAATGAAGTGAACAATTGAACATTTTGCAGAAAAGTGTTGAGTTGACGAGATATGATAAGTTGTCAATTAAACATTTTGCAGAAAATTATTCAATTGCTCAGTTAAATCAACTGAGGAATCCATCATTTTTCTGGTTTTTGATAAGATATTATCTTGTTATCTAAACAATTTACTGAAAAATGTCAACTTATTGGGCAAAGTTTTTCTTATGTTGATGGCACTTTTAAGCTTCCGTACTCTTGGAATACGTAATAACCTTTGCAAATTGTGTATACACGTGTGTTCCTAACTTTGCAATGTAGCAGAAAAGGTATAGATAATTTTGGTTTACTTTAGTTATTAATATTAGTAATTTATTTTCATGAGGCAGTGATTAATTCTTCCTTGTGAGAACAATATAAAGCTGGGATTAATTATGTCATAACGGAGACAAGCGATAAAATGATTAATCATTATAGATATCGGAAGCATTTGAAAGCTTCTTGGGTTGTTTCATACGTTTACATTGACATCTCCAGAAAGTTACTTCGCGATTCACTGAAGATAATAACCTCAAGCAGAAAATAAAAATTAATTGACGGTATGCCGACGAAAATTTGAAGCTTTGTTTATTTTGAATTATTCAATAAATTTTAATATTTCTGCCAATAGCTCAGAACACTTTTAGCTGTTTAAATCTAAGAAAAATAGACTAAATGGCATTTGTTTAGAATGAGCAGGAACTTTAATTATTCACTACTTTATGTTCATTTAATCGAAAATCTATATATAACCGTGTCTCGGTTCGATCAATTCCAGTTTTGTTTTGGCTCGGAATGTATGAATGACAAACATATACTGTTTTTGAGCTAGCAGCATGACATGACTGGTACCGATATACAGGGTAATTATGATCCGGCGCTGCCATCGGTAACGAGGGAGTTATGTGCCTACCGTTATTCAAATAATCCTGCAATCAGTCGTTAATGTCTGAGTATTAAGTGATCATTCACTTTCAGATGAATTGATGTGAAATGTAAACATTTATTCATCGTCTGCAGATCCATTTAGTTTTTGGGGTGCTTTCACACTTAATCCTCCGCTCTTAAGAGTTCATTACAAAAAAAACCACAAATATTTCCCTCCACTTTATCATTTAATTTCACATTGGATCCTCCGCGGGAGATCAGACAACTAGCGTGCGATCAACAAACAGGAAGTTACGAAGAACACACCAAGTCACGTCGATGTTTCCACGTGTAATAGTTGCATGCACCCTTGCGTCAAATCATTTGCCTCTAACAATCAACAAACCAGCAAATTATAAGTGAACAATTTTGAAAACGTAACTTCAATTCCAGCGCAGCTTTCTGTAACTCCTAGGATGCATGATTTTAAGGTTGAGGAGACCCAACATTTAACCGCGGCCTATGCATGTTGCTTACAGCAAGTTAAGGTCGATCGGTGAAATGATTAATTTCTCGGGTACACTTCATTTGATGGATCAAGAAAATTGAATGATAAATATGATCGTCTTCTTTATCATCATCCAATCAGAAATACAAGTGGTTACCAGGAAGCCACCCATTACCATAGCTTGTTACTTATTCTGAGTTTCACTAGTAGAGGTAATAAACTCTCAGATTACGGGGAAACAACAACAGGAAAAACAAGTAATCACCCAACATTCTGACAAAACTTTCCAAGTGGTTTTATAAATTACACGTAACATGCGGCCCAGTTGGAACGTGAATCGTGAAATCTCATCTCGGTCAACTTGTAAACGAAAGGACTATGGAATGGGGTTCATTGCCCCAACTCCATGTGACTGAGAATACGGACAATATCTACAGAGTTATAGCCACTTATAGACGGATATCCATAAGTGGTATTTAATGGGATGGGAGCGGTTGGAGCTTGAGTAGGATAAATTGGATCGAGATTGATTAGATTGGAGTCAGGTAGAGATGGGTGAAGAGGCCTATTACTCACGTTAATGCCACTATACTTAATGGGGCTTAACATGTGAATTAATGTTATGAATCCAGCTTATCAGTGGAACGTCTGAATAAAAATCAGACTTATTTGCATAACAATATACAGTTACACGGTAAATTGGAAATGTACACTCATTTACTGTTGCTGATGTATTCAATGATAAGTTATCATTCAATCTCACTATGCATGTAGGCCTACAGCCAAGGCGTCACTTCAGGGTGATTGTGTCGAAAAGGTGGGGTGGTGGTAGAAAAAACGATTTGCTGTCGGGGTCGGAGCAGCTTTTGTCTATAGCAAACCGGATTGTCACAAAATTCATGACGGAAAAATAGTTATCGAGAACGTGAACAATTTCCCCAGCAGCCTGAGGGCGATGGTCCATCCAGGTTGTCGGGTAGATGATTCACGATCAGTTTAAAGAGATGGAATTGGTGAAATGATTACGGAAACAATTTCAATTTTATCCTCAGTCGGTTAATCTCAAGCCTATACATATGTTATTTTCCAGAACATCCGTTTTCATTGTAACCATAAGAATTAAGCAGGGGCGTATAGAAAGAACCGGTGTTACAGTAAATATTGTCCTCCCTGTAGATAATATCCCGACCGGACACTATGTACAGAGAAATTTGTCGAGCCGGAAAGTGTTAACCAGAATTATATCCGGCCGGTCAGTTATTCCGTCCAGTAATATGATATCAAGAGGTACAAGTTATTAAATACAGGATGTGTTATGTTTTGTAGCGATCACGTAATTTTGCTAAACGCATTTTATTGCGTATCAAGTTGTGTTATATTTTTCGAATAAAACTTTTCAAAACAGTAGACTCCGCAACTGAAAAGACTATACATTTTGTTAGATATGCATATTAAATCAATAATTGCTTTGAAAGTGCTACTCCCTTTCTTCCCAGGCTAGGTTACAAACGAAACTGCAGCTGGTAATGACATGTAGTTACAAACCTCAAATATTATTAGATATAACACCTTCACTTCTTGTTGATTCACTTACGGTATTCACACTAAAACAAAGTTTTCATATAGTCGAAATCGCCTTATTTGAAACAGGCATTGACATTTTCGAACGGCAGACCGGTGCACCATCTATCCTGTGGTATCAATGCGGACCAAATTTCCAAGGTTATTTAATTCGGCCGGACATTACTTCCTCCAAAGATATGATCCGACCGAAAAAAAAAAAATACTGCTACACCGGTCCGTGGGCCGTTCCACAGAGCAATTTCATTGATGTAGATGCTACGTTGACCACTTCGAAATTTCCATGGTTTATCTGAAATCGACATTTTATCTACAAATTTCTAAATTTCATGAGGAAATATGTAACCTCGAAAATGTGGCATCTCGATAATGTGGCATCTCGAAAATTTGGCATCTTGAAAATGCTACGTTTAATGTCAAATATTTTCCAAAGGTTTTCCATGAAATGTTGTCGTTTGATCTACGTTGTCTTCTGAAAATGTTTCTATTTTATTGCGAAATTGTGAGGTCTTATGTTAACATTTGACGTTTTACAAGTTTCCGACATTTTATGTCAAAATTTAAAAAATTAACATTCTGTTTTGAATATGTAACGACGTTTACCTCAGAATAAGGTCACGTTGTATCTTAAAATAGTCACGTTATATCTCGCAATGCAATTTATTCCGAAACTTTAAGACTGTGTTTATATCGAACAGTTTTGCAGTTTTATCTAAAAATTTCGACATCTCAAATTTGTAACATTTACCATATATAGATGGCTACGTTTATGTCGTAATTTTGACGTTTTGCCTCAAAATGTTGACGTTTTATCTGGAAATTGTTGCGTATGATCTTGAGAGGTTAAAGTTGTACCTCGCAATTTTGCAATGTCCACGGATCGTGTATGAAAAAATGGATCACGTGATTGATCACAGTGCTGCGTCTACGACGCTTAATTGAGCTAGGAGTTGTCATTATTTGGAGTTCGAAAGCTTTTGTCTGGACAAACAGATTTTGTTTGGCAAACATGCGAGCACCCCCTCCAGTCGTCAACTTTAGTGACGCCACTGCATGCCTACACCTGTTACAGAGCGGGGTGAAGATGGCACAATGGGGTGGATTTTAGGGGAACGTTCTAAAATAGTGGAATAGGTGGGATAGTGGAATTTTAGCATACACTGAGGTTTCCTTCCATAGCTTTGTCACACCTGTTGCATACACAGGAGAAAAGGCCTATAAAATGTTTATAAGTCATAGTAAGTACATGGAATATGCTAAGTGTAACACGAAGGTATATGAAGTACACTAGAAGCAGAGTGATAGATTCATTTACCGGTGTTAGACGAACCATATTAGTGCAACGACACCACCAACTGTTACGGCGCCGTATCTGTAGGCCGTACTTGTAATCTTCTACTGATTTCATGCAAGTTAAATTAAGGCTTTATTGTATAAAATAATTCCCACTGTGGGGTAATAACATCCACTGAGCTTTACACTAAGTAAAACATCAAAATAGTTAAAGGACAACTCAATGGTTCAAGCTTAGAAAAGAAATATGCGATGCAAAAGTGCACTAATAACGAAGATTTCCATCACCCGCGTCCGTTTTCTCTTCTGATTTTTAAAGCTGTTGAAATATATGTGTAAACCACAATGCAAGCACTGCAGGGTCGTTGCCGATGCCAGATGTGTTGAAAATATCTTCTGTGACCAAGCTTTACTTATACTCCTAATATAGTATTAGTACATTTGGGCAAATGGTATCGTACATTAAGTTAAGGGCTATGATACTAGTAAACACTACGTACAAACCGTGACCTGAAAATCCGATAGACTGTAGTGACTTGCTAATACATTAGTTATTTTAACTAATCGTTTGGGAAGTGTAAAGCGGTCATATGTAACCTTTTTTTCTTTATTATTTATTCTTTTTGGAATAAATTTAGTCAATAGAATAAATATGAGCAGCTGACAAGTCGAAACTTCACATTTTAATGCAATAAAGAAATAGACATTTCAATTAGGCTATTGTTCTTTCAACTAAACGTGGGTTGTCCTTTAAAGTTTACAGATATGTTGTCGTTCGTATACGTGACTTTCTTTCATCCGCCTTTACCCTACATTTGACATGGCAATCATGAAATTAAACTGGCGGGAATTCACAAGTTCGGAGAAAACAATGTATAGAATAGTTAAGATATTGTTTCACTCCTTTGCTGTAACAACGGTTGAATGACTACCTACATTATTATCACCGGCTGTTTATTTATACCTCATCTGTCATCAAATTTATGAAGATGTATGTATTTGTCTCTTTTTGGAGTATACCTGTTCTTAGGTGGCACGCAAACTTGCCCTCCTACCAACAGCGAGGAGCCAATGCCAGCTGAGAACAAATCAATCTTCTACTAAAGGTTAATCGTGTAAGTCTATAATTACTTTATTAGGCTACATCACGATATGCGAGCTACAGGGTGAGTGACTTCAACATATAGAGGAAACGACGTTTATATGTTCATACAGTACGGTGACGTAACCAGCGAAGATATAGGTCAGGGCCATTGTTAACATAATAACTGGGGGTGGGGCGGTGAGCTGTGCTTCCTCAGATATGCGTGTCCCTCAGTAGAGCGATTGCCCACTCCCCAGTTTGGTCTTCCAAAATTAAGGTAATTTTACAAAATTACTACCGGTAATTCTGATATATTAGCAATACTAGGTAAATATCTCACATTGTTTCATATTTTTACCAAATTTTGGCTGTTTGTGATAAGAAATTTTCGACCGTCACCCTCATATGCATATCATCATATTACTCACAAAATTCTCTACATATTAATACAAAAAATAGCCGCATATACTGTTCTGTCAAGTAAATAGTCAAACTGTCCTCTATAGGAAAAGTCAACAGATGTATA
The DNA here is from genome assembly GCF_037975245.1 of Apostichopus japonicus. NCBI lineage: Eukaryota > Metazoa > Echinodermata > Holothuroidea > Aspidochirotida > Stichopodidae > Apostichopus > Apostichopus japonicus. The sequence goes on along the minus strand of NC_092570.1, from coordinate 12,135,871 downwards.
TGAAGTAAGGACAATTACTCAGAGACTCTTACATCGCAAACATGTGATATTTAAAACAAAGGGATGAACTTTCCAAACCTGAAACATATATATATATATATGGAAAGATAATTTGTGCAAAGTTTCTTCCGTTAGGACTGTTCCGTACAACACTGTTAAAGGCCTATATACCTATCTTTTAGTGATTTTGGTTTGGTCCAGTTATCACTCACTTGGTCCAGTGGGGTCCCAATACTTTAAAGCAGTGATAGGAAGCTATCACAGAGTAAGGGGCGAGGGGGGGGGGGGGACGGGTGCAATTCGGGGTATTTTCCAGACGATTTTGAGGTTTGTCAATGCTACAGTGGGCGAAATGGACCGTTGGAAACTTCGGGACCAATTCGTTTCGAATGTTTGGCTTTTTATTTTCATTTTCAGATTTCAACTACTTCCTAGAAATGTCGATTTCGTACTAAACGTTATTCAGCCATTTGGTATCAAAGTTTCAACTATTAACTCAAACTTCGGCCAAATATTTGCTAAAATTTTCCTCCAACTTTTTCGGTATATAAGAAGTAGATTTTTTTTTTAGACATTTTCTTAACCTTAGGCTGTTTGGTCTGAAAATTTCGACTACTTTGGCAAGTTTTCCTGACATTTTGAATTTTTGGTTCCTTGCTTTTTGCAAAGCAAGGAACCTATGCGTTCAACTTGGCGTGTGTGTGTGTGTATGTGTGTGTGTGTGTGTGTGTATGTGACGCTTGGCTTGTGTACACGATATCTCAATAAGGAAATGATGTATCATGACCAAACTTGTTGGGTGGATAGCCCATAGTAAGAGGAAGACCCCTATTTTTTTTGGTGCCCGCAAAGGTCACCAAAGGTCAGTTAGATGCCAAAAACCAATATATTAAAAACAGCAATAACTCCCATTGACAGGGTCCGACATGGTTGATATTTTGGGAGTAGTTGTGAATGGGGTAAGGGATCGTTTCCAAACATAACGGTAATGTGATCCAAGGTCAACAAAGGTCAATTAATGATAAAAAACTAGTATTTTTGCGATAACTTGAGAACGAAATGTCTGTTAGGGTTGGGAGTTGCTTCAATGTTATCCAATTGTCGACCCGCATCTGGGTGACCCTTGACCTCAATTTGACCTCTGGTGACCTTTACACGTTTTTGAGGATTTTTACAGTTTTGATGCTATTTTCAGATGTGAAAGGTACCTTCTGATCATAATTGTCAATAGGTTGACCCCGTGTGACCTTTATGTGCGAAGTTATATGAGGTCAAAGTTTTTCGGTCGGAGTTAGGATGGTTGTACAGACTTGTCGTTTTGTTTTTTGGAATCAGGAGATTAAACTACATCTGAAACCAAGGTCAAAGGTCACATTAGAAAAAATGTGCTTATTTTGGGAGGAAACGAGCAAAAAAGAAAATGTTAGGTTTTGATGCTAGATTTGGATATCAAAGGTACCTTCCGATCAAAAATGTCAATTGGTTGACACCCGTGTGACCTTCGTGTGCGAAGTTATACGAGGTCAAAGTTAATTTTCAGACATTTAATGCAACAACTCCCAGTTCCAAGGTGTGACATGGTTGATATTTTTTAACAAGTTGCAAATGGTATAGGGGAATATTTTCAAACTTAACGGTCATGTGATCCGAGGTCACCAAAGGTCAATTAATGTTAAAAAACTAGTATTTTGGGGGTAGAAAATGGGCAAAGAAAAAAATGTTTGAATTTGTATAGTTTGATGCTCTATTTAGGTCTCATCAATCAAAAATGTCAATAAGTTGACCCAAGGTGACCTTTGTATGTTAAGTTATATGAGGTCAAAGTTAATTTTCAGACATTTAGTGTAATAACTCCCAGTGCCAAGGTGTTACACAGTTGATATTTTGAGACAAGTTGCAAATGGTATAGGGGAATATTTTCAAACTTAACGGTCATGTGATCCGAGGTCACCAAAGGTCAATTAATGATAAAAAACTAATATTTTTGCGATAACTTGAGAACAAATTGTCCGTTAGGGTTGGGAGTTGTTTCAATGTAATCCAATTGTCGACCCGCATCTGGGTGACCCTTGACCTCAATTTGACCTCTGGTGACCTTTCCGTGGTTTGTGGATTTTTACAGTTTCGATGCTATTTTCAGATGTTAAAGGTACTTTCTGATCATAAATGTCAATGGGTTGACCCTCGTGTGACCTTCGTGTGCTAAGTTATATGAGGTCAAAGTTAATTTTCAGACATTTAATGCAATAACTCCCAGTTCCAAGGTGTGACAAGGTTGATATTTTTGGAGTAGTTGCAAATGGTATAAGGGAATATTTTCAAACTTAATGGTCATGTGATACAAGGTCACCAAAGGTCAGCTAATGTTAAAATTTGAGTAGTATTTTGGGGGGAGAAAATGGGTAAAGAAAAAATGTTTGAATTTTTACAGTCATGCTCTTTATTTAGGTCTCACCGATCAAAAATGTCAATTGGTTGACCTTGGGGTGACCTTTGTGTGTGAAGTTATGTATACAAGTTCAAAGTTAATTTTTAGACATTTAATGCAATTAAATCTCAATGCCAAGGTGCAACATGGTTGATATTTTGGGACAAGTTGTGAATGGGGTGGTGGAACATTTTGAAACTTAAAGGTCATGTCATCTGAGGTCACCAATGTTATCATATATGTTGACACGCTTGTAGGTCTCTTATATTTCTTACATTTTCGACGCCATATTTAGATCTCAAAAGTGCCTTTTGATCAAAAATCCGATCACATTTTGTGATCACAAAAGTGTTGGCTATAGTGTTGGTTACTTTATGGGAACATGTACAGTAGGACCACAATTACTTGGACTATTTGAGCCCAATCTTGCTTGATAATATTATGTGTATTTTCATATACCCCAAGCAAGGAACCACAGTGCCCTTGGGCTCTTGTTGTAATCTTGGCCTTCTTCCTCGCAATTTTGAAATTTCTTTGGCAAATGTCGAAGTTGTATTTCGAAATTTAGAGATATTTTGTTTGAAACGTCCACTCCTTATCTTGAAATAAACGACTTTTTCACCTTTATGAGGAAATTTTCATTATTTATTGCCCAATTTGTACATTTGAAAATTTGACCTGATGACCATTGACATTTCAGGTTAATAAATAATAATAAAAACACACTTAAACAGTCATTAATTACTTTGTGGTGTGACACTTTCAGCCATTTTAACATTTAATCGGGAAATTTCAGATATCTGTAATTGAATTCGAGATATCTGAAATTGAATTCGAGATATCCGAAATTGAATTCGAGATATCTGAAATTCTATTTCAGATATCTGAAATTCAATTCGAGATATCTGAAATTGAATTCGAGATATCTTAAATTCTATTTCAGATATCTGAAGAGGGAAGCTTGCACCAATCTCATAGTTAGTGTGTGGTTGTGACACGTTTAGTATAGGAAGCATATTGTTTTTATAGAGGTCAAAGGTTATTTGGAGTCACCAGAGGCCATACTGTGGAAACCTTGCTTCTTAATCTACCGTATCTCCCACCGACAAGCCTAGTAATTAACACGTGCGTTACACCTCATAAGAATAGGCAGCTGTTGGCATTTGGAAATTACCTTATGGGCTTCCGTAGAAAAAAAATCACGTACGAATTCTCATAAATCTCAGCACGTCGATAAGGTGCCTACTTTCGCTGATACATTACTTGCAAAAAGGTGTATTCAGTTGTATATACAGCGGTGCTATTGGAAGTTTTCCGTCGTAATTTCGCAAATGTCGAGATTCACTGCCAAATAAAAAATAAAACTAGGTTTGGATGTAGTTTTTGTTGGGGAATTGACCAGGCGCAGGTTACGAAACTTAACTGTTGCCTATAGTTATATTTTGACTATGACCATACTCAATTCGAATTAATTGTGTAAAACGGTCTTAGTTTGGCAGTGAGTAAGTTCACGTACGTGCTACGTCTGGATCGGCTGTTGATCTAAAGTTATGTAGTCCACCAGTTTCGACATAGCTAGGCCTTGAATGTAACTTTCTTCTTTCGTCACGTTGGTGATTATGGGACAACTCGAACAAACCTGGCTAGGCCTATTGGTAATTTTATGTAGTCTAGGCCAGCAACGGTAGGGTAAAGTTGGGTTCGTTGACACAACAACGTGGAAAAAACAGTTAGAATACCAATAGGCCTACACTTAAGATGGCAAAACATCTCCTAAATTATTTCTTATCAGTCATAATTTGCAAAATATACAACAATTAAGGAGTTTTGAGACAAGTTTGCTGTTGTTGCTGCTAGGAGCTTTTGGAAGATACTGCCTAAATCAAAGCGATCTTTTACGCAATGGAAATCTCAGGTTGAAGGAGCATCTTTCTTCCACTCGGAAGTGGTGTCGAGTGAAAACCTTTGCAAAAAACCTAGCAGCAAATTTGACTCAGAACTGCTTAAATTGTTCTATATTTTGCGAATTATGACTCATGGCATGTAGGAAATGCATTAAAAAATAATTCTGGAGATCTTAAGCCACGTTAAGTGTATTGGTATTCTGACACGAAACATTTTTCGCTTCAGGTTTTTGTGTTTACGAACCCAATTATGTACAAGCACCTTTATTCACATGTATGCAGTGTCGTTTGTAAATAGCGACACAGTTAAGGCAATGGGCGACTTCTCTGATACTATCTACGGATGCCCATAAGCTAATTTCCAACAACCCCCCCCCCCCCCCCATTCTTATGAGGTGTAACACACGTTATCTAATTGTCTGGTCGGTTGGAGATACGGTAGATTATGAAAGAAAGTTTCCACAATTTGACCTCTGGTGACTTCCATAAAACAACTTCTTGCACCTAACGTGTCACAACTACATACTAAATATGATATTGGTCCAAGCTTCCATCTTGAGATGTCGTGTTAACAAGGTTTTCACAATTTGACCCCTGATGACCTTTTAAAACAATGGACTTCTTCTATGCAATGTGGTACTCCTACACACGGAATATGAGATAAGTCCAAGCTTCCCTTCTTGAGATATCGTGCTTGACAAGGTTTACACAATTTGCCCAATGACCTCCTCTAAAACAATAGGCTTCTTCTACTAAATGTAAATGGTACTCCAACACGAAATATTAGATTTATCCAGGCTTCCCTTTTTGAGATATCGTGTGTACAACAAGGTGTCTCACACACACTCATGCCCTTATTTTACTAGTTACTGGACATAACAGCCCTTGGTTCATGGTGAGAATATCATTGAATCTCATTGTGAAACATTTATAACTTGGCATGAACAGATGAGCTGAAGTAATAATAAACTGTTCCCACTATAAAAGGATAAAGTAATGGTCATTCATGTTACTCAATTGCCACTCATTTGTCATCACTAAACTACATCATTCTTTGCAATCTTAGGAATAACATGGAGGATATACAATTTTCAACAGGCTAAAATTTGGATGGAATATTGCTAAAACTTCAAAAGGAGCATTCTACACATTTTACATCCATTAGAGGCAAAAATGTTGAAATCCAAAGAAAACCCAAGTGTGAGGGAAAAAAATACCTCCAATAAAGTTTCAAAAGATTATAGAAATTAACAAAAACCATAATAGTAACCTTGACAACAACAAATTGTGATGCAAAGTTGGGAATAGTAGAGGGCAGTATATTTAAATCACTAGGTTGAACTGAACAGAATGAGAAGTACGAAGCATTAAAACATTACATCCCTGTATTTCAAACACCATTAACCTCCTGTAAATCAGGAATGCTAAAGACAATAATGAATTAATTCAAGGAGCTGTTGGTGCTTACAATATTTTGTCTTGCCTATTTCACATTAACAGATATTTATACACATTTAGTTTCTGTCATAAAAGATCTAGCTGAGAATATATGGTCATAATACAGTCAAACTGCAATCCCATGAGTTATACCAGACTTCTTCTTAGTTAGATTTTGTGTGTGTACCATGGTTCTGTAGTTCAATGAAACTAGAGAGTGAACAAACATATTTAATTCTCACTCTTCAAAACTGCTTATTTATAACTGACAGGCAAGAAATTAAAAATCTGCCTTGTGGCCACACCAATAGTATTTTTATTAACACAGATGTCTGACTTGAAAACTGAGACTGAACCTCTGAAATACCTTGAAATACTTTCTCCAACCAAGCAAATCAATGTTTGTAATACACATAAATGATAACTTCTGTGAAATGAAGGTAGTGCACTTGCCTACCTTAATTGCTAAATTCAAACCAGATCTATGGTACAAAATATTCTGTTATAGAATATAAGATGGGAGAGGCACACAACACTGAGGAAGGGGTACAAATGTTAAAACTGTACAAGAATGCCAAAACCATTGAATTCTTATCAAATATAACAAAAATGCAATGAGACCTCTACTTGTACTGAACTTAAGATATGCTAGTGAACTGTAATATATCATTGGCTAACCAAAGACAAAAACAAGGGCACAAGGCAAGACTTTGTGCAATGAAAAAGGACATTTACTTGGTGATGGGGAGGGGTAAAGAGGAGAATGAATGTGGGTGTGTCCTCTATCCCCTTGCTTATCTGGGCAAATCTAATCACGAAAGCAGGTAACAAGGACTTTAGATAATGCACATAGTAGGACCAAATGACACTTCGAGATGGAGAAGGGAAAAGGGCATGTGAAGGGGTATCCTTTATCCTCTCTGTCAGGGGCGGACTGGGTCTTAAAACCGGCCCGGGCATTTTTCACCAAGACCAGCCCATTATTCATTATTGGGGAAGGGGTCTAATTGTTCCCCTCCCCATTGAGATTTTTTGAAGTTAAAATGCCTAGATGCAAAATGGTTCTATATTTCTCAATTTTGTAGGTTACAATAATCCTTTCAAAAAGACCCAAAATAATTTGCCAGAAGCAACACTTGATTAAACTGAAAAAAAAAAATAAACAAAAATATATATGTTTTAGACTGGATTTAATTTAGTTTTTCAAGCATTTTGTGACAACTCGCTTGAAAAAAACCTAAATAAAAATCCACTAAAACATATGTTCAATAACACGAGCACATGTCATGTCTACGAGAGTAGGAGCCTACGCAGTTCGCTGCTTCTGGCGTCCACACCATCAATGATATTATTAGTTTCAAGTTTGGCCAAGATCCTCTATTCCACAGACATCAACATGTACCCCTCAAGATGTTCTTGTGTCATTGTACAAACACCCTACTGTATGTGGGTCATTTTTATTCATACATAATCTCTCAGGATTTAGCTACTGAGTGATATCCAAATAATCTAATAAGATTTTACCTTTTTTTAATTCGTTTTCTGGAGTATGAGGTGCAGATTAATAAAATCTGCATTCTCTGCCAATGCTATGTATATGTCAGAATGCATTGGTCACCGTATATCTTGTCGTAAAAATATTAGCACGGACGGGTGCCAATCGCACGATCTTTTGTTACGAACTAACAGACTAACTAACATGGTGAATTCATGAGCTGATTCCTACAGTTAAAAATATAATTTTACATATACAGCCCGTCTGTATTCTATTAACTACTGTGAAAATGGGCTGTAATTTTTACCAGGGCCCCAGCCCACAGTCCAATCGAGCCACCGGCCCACCGAGCATTGCCCAAATATCTGTGTGGCCAGTCCGCCACTGTGCTCTGCTAGTACCAACATATGACTTATATATATATATTTTTTTGGTACAAACTTACTTTACAATCGTAACAGCCACAACATGAATGAATCATTAATTCAATAGCTTACCAACTTCATTCACCTCAAACTGGTATTCTTGTCCATCCTTGTAGTTAATTTTACAAAGACATTGTTCATATGTTGTCCTAGACTACAATAAATAACATTTGAGTCACTTGATAATTTTTTAGACTGGTTGGTCATTTTTGGAGTAAGATAGGTATTTGTATTAAACAGAGTTGCTTTCACAGGGCTTTACATCTTCTTGAAAAAGCTTGTGAGAGCTGTTTGCTTCCTGCCACTACTTGGGGGAGAGCCTTTCTTAGAGCCTTTGTCAGTGGAAGGTGATGATGAAGTACTATTCAATGAAGTTTCCTTTTTATCTCCAGATGGAGAATTTTCCTCTTTTGATGGTTGTGCTTGCTCTTCAGTCTCGCTGCCTTCACCGGATTCATACTCAAAAACTTTCTCTGTCACTGGAAAATAGAGACACAAATATGAGGCATCGAACAAAAGATCCAGTTATAATCATGAACTCTACGACAGTCACAATTTTATGATAAGCAAATGGTGTGTAGATATCAAAGTGCTTTGCAAAATGTAGACATAGTACATTACATATTCATCTGACATGACTCCACAGAAATAATCATTTATCATTATGGTTCCACAATGTATGAGGGTAATTTACACCATACCAGCCCTTTAACACATTCAGATGTTAAACCTTAATGAAAGGTGACTAAATAAGCCATTCTGACTGATCAGGTATGCTTGGTTGTAAAATGTTAGCATGGAATCATCTCTTTCTACAGATTAACAGCCTGTTCTGCAGCATCATGTTTAAAATGTCATTAAGTTGAACCACTGTGTACTTTCATAGAAATAGATTTAACAAGCTAAGGCATCTCACAAAGATAATCACACAAGGGCATTTGCCTTCAGCAAGGAATGAAATGAGCATCAATGAATAACATCCAATCTTGAGTGGCTTGATCTTACACAATGTTTGCTCAAACACTGATATTTCACCCAATTTTATAACATTAGCTTTTCTATCACAAAATATGATGACGATGATGATGATGACGACGATTACGAGGACGATTACGACGACGACGATGATTATCATCATCATGAAGATGACGATGATGTTGTTCAGTTTATGTCTATGTTAAGTTTGGATTATACTTACCCATGCATCCTTCATTATCAACGTATCTTTTCTTCCTCCAGACTTTCTTTCTCTTGTTCCCACAAGTCTCTTGCGATTGGGAAGATTGGTTACGCTCTCCCTGTGTACTTCTTGGTTCTGGGGTAGGGGGAATCGGTGTATCATCTGCCAAGGAAAATTCAATTGACACAACCAGATGAGAACATGCTTCTCTGAGAAGAACATGGCAGCATAGCACAATGTCAGTTTGGTGTCGAGAGAGGAAAGCAAATCAGACACCAATTGAGAATGATCCAAGACATGAATGTATATATGATAAGAGAGACTTATAAACTTAGTGAGAAAACTAAACCCAACAAACCACAAAGTTCCCATCAGAACTGAAACTTGAGGCCCTTTCACTGTACTTGTACGTAAACTGTGTTCACAAAGTCTTACATTCAATAGCATTAGTGCATTGCAACTATATAGAAATGCATTCATTAACCAAAACCAATCTTCCTGGAAGGTATACTGCAAGTCTGCAACACAATGCAATTTCTTCCAGTTTCAGGGGATGAAGTCCAACAATCAATATTGTAAAACAAACATCTTTGTCCACCTAACAGCATATAATTAAGAAGTTAATTTATAACACAGATTGCAACAAACTTAATGATACATTATCTCTTTTGTTGCATTATCTGAGGTACAAACTAGCAAGTTTCTCTGTAAAGAGAAACTGTCCTGAAACTACCACCTAATATTCTAGTAGGCATTCTCCTTTTTCCTAAATCACTGCATGTTCTGGACTATTCTCCCATTGACTTCTACCTCAGGAAATGGGTTAAAAAAAGACTATGGAGTAGTTTTTGAGTATATTATTGCAAGCAAATGTGAAAGTGTAGCCAACTGTGACAATCTCAGACCGTTATTATTTTATAGACAAGCACTTGAAAAGTTTGCCCTCAGTGATTTAGCATTGAAGCTTCACATTTACAGAGTTATGGTATGAGAAATTAAACGTGCAATGAATAGCCAAGTTTCCTGATATATTCAGAGTGGGTTAACATATATCTGGGTAAAACTTTTACAATGCTTTAATATAAACCACATACTTTGAAGCATTAGGATGAAAGTAAATTCTGAGATGATTACTTACCCATTTCTTCTTCATCTTGTTCCAACATATCAACATCACTCTCCTCATCCTCGCTGCTGCTGCTCTCTTCCATTCGAATCACTCGCCTCCTTTTACTTCCATTCTCCTTGATAGAATCTTGATTTCAATAAAAGTTTAAAACAATAAAACAAGTTTGGTGCTTCAGTGGGACACTACTATTGCATAAGCCTAACTCACTGGTACCTTTAAACAGCATCCGTATGATTCCATGCATGTCCATGTTAACACCTCCTTCCTTTTCCTTATGTATTTACCAATTAAAAATTAAATTTGGGTTTTACTATTACAGATGTTTTGCTTGGATTTTATCTAACATAGTCTAAAAGTGTAAATGGGATAATCCTCAAGCAATTTTAAGAAGAAAACATGGAAGGAAAAAAGAAAATCTCTCAGTGTCCCACAGCAATTCAAGGAAAGTGTACATGCCATTGTTTACTTGATACACAAATGAAACAGTTATCACCATAGTAATAATTGTAAGAAATCTTTACTACTTCACAGTGGTAGGGTGAACAACTACCCGTAGAGCAGTTGTATTTCAATAGAGAATGTATTGCTACCTACTATACTTCCAGCTTTCCTATCAGTCAGCAATTTCTTAACCTCCTAATAGCACAATCAGTCTTTGCATGCTGGGTAACGATACATTCCAGGGCAAACACAGCTGCTTAAATTTTGTACGGAATTGACTGCTCTCCGGCCATTGCAAAGTGTTTTCTTTCAAATCTCATGAGTATTTACTTTTCATTTCCAGAAGATTTTTCCATAAAATTCAATAAGATATTCACAACAAAGTGACCATGAATGCAAACTGCTCCAACTGTCCATACTTACCTGGTTCAATCTTTGTTATGCCCCTTTTTTTTGCCTTCTTAGATTCTACAGTTTGTTTTTCCTTCTTTTCAGTTGTTTTTGTTGTTTGTTTTTTAACAGGGGTGACTTTCATAGGTTGGCTGGTCTCCTCCTCTCCTTCTGATGAACTTGTTTTTCTTTCTGTTGTCTTCACTGACTTTGTTTGCTCATTCTTTGCTGACTTGGCTTCATCTATGCTCTCTTTGCTTGATTTAGATAAATCATTGTTTTTCTCCTTGTTTTTCTCCTGATCTGCAGATGGTTTTGCAATCTTTTGACTTGAGTGGAATGCATGCATCAGGGACCCCTTCTTGGGTTCTTTGTTCGTCTTCATTCATAATGCGATGGATAAAAGAAATGAAGAGCTTCATTTTATTCAATTCTTTCCGTTATTATTAAAGTATACACACTAGGGATAATTTGATGGTATATAAAACCTGAAACGTTCTTTGCACCAAACCTACCAACCATTTCAGTGTCATTATTTGATGCTTAGTTTTATACATAAATTAAGCATGTTCTTATATTAAATGGAAATATCATTTGAAGACAGTTTTGCCCCACATTGTATCATTTCTTTTCTAACAACAAGTAGTAATATATCACAACTGTTTGTTACCTTTTTGGCTGTTGTCTCTTTTGGAATCTCATTTACTTCTGATTTGACCTTTGATTTTGCTTCTGTTTTTGATTTAGTCATGAATGCAGCCAGTCCTGGCTTCTTCCGTTTGTCATTGGAAGATGATCCAACTTTAGGAGGGGATTTGTCTTTTTTAGATTCATTATGGTGACTGACTTGTCCATTTGGGACAGGGCTGGTTTGAATAACAGATGAAGAAGCTGATGGTCCAGCCTTGGCAGCTTTGCAAGTAATTGCTGAATACCTGAAAAGTAACACAATGCACATAATTATCAACATTAAAGGGTACAACCATTTTTCCAATGAAGGTAGTAACAGGGTGGCATAAGTAGGTAGCAAAGATGTCTCACACTTTAGTTGGGGCCCAAATGCCAGGGTCAACCACTCCAAAATGTTCCCAAGCTTACAAATTTCATTGCAAGTGTGATCAATTGTGAACAAGCTAGAGTAAGTATGAGTACATGAACCCGAACCAATACCAAATAAATGTACATGTGATGTCCAATGATCTACAATGTGTAACTTGCAATAGCATATTAGACACATTTCTATTGAGCAAGATAAAATACATTATGAATATACCAACTAGTACCTGTGGACCATACTACTATCCATTAACATGAAATATGAAACTGCACAATGGTGTAAAATTCAGACTTCTTAAGACAAGCTGGTATCATGACCATGTCTGGGTGGCATGTACTACAGTACATGGTATGATTAGTGGTATGAGAACCTTCTTTCTATCATTGTCTTGATTGATGTGTTCTCGTAAGGACTCTCCTCTGAAGATGGTCACAAGTCCAGTCTGGTCAAGGGATGTCAGAAGCTACATTACATCCTTGACAAGATGGCAGTATAACAGTAGACAGGTAATTTTATCATTTTATCTTTAAAAACCAAAACAAAGTAAGCTTTGGGAAAAGTATTTTTCTGATTCACTAGCCTGCCTCCTCATAATTTATGCACTGAGCAGCCCTGCTACAATAACAGGGGGCCTGCAAGGTAGGATGTATGCTACTCAAACCCCTCTACATGGTGGAGACCACCTTCCTTTGCAGATATGGAGACTAGTGCTGTCTAGACCAATTAGGTACCAGCTCCTTCCTCTGTTATCGCCCTTGATCCTGTCCAACCTTAGAGTGAACTGCAATGGTCTGTGTACTTCTGGCTATGGTGTTGCCTTGCTGGAGTTCTAAGTGAGACTTGTTTGCCCAGGTCAGATGCATCCTAACCCAAAAAGGGAATTTGCAAGATACTAAACAACTAACTAATGAAAATACAACAGGTACACACATATAGAATATGGATATGGCAGTACATAAACTACAGGGAGAATTACGGCCTATAAAACCACCTAAATTGAAAAAGTATACCTATTAGAAGAACAGTACAAGATGTCAAAAGAATTTTGTGTTTGAACAGATACAAGTTCTAGCATATCCGAAGATAGAAATTTGCCAGTTACAACTATTAGAATGAAAAAGGCAGTAGTCTGGGATGGACTGGACATCAAACAAGGACCAGGTCACTCTACAAATTATTAGAATGAAAAGGGCAGTGGTCTGGGATGGATTGGACATTAAACAAGGACCAGGTCACCCTACAGTTATTAGAATGAAAAGGGCAGTAGTCTGGGATGGATTGGACATTAAATTAGGACCAGGTCACCCTACAATTATTAGAATGAAAAGGGCAGTGGTCTGGGATGGATTGGACATTAAACAAGGACCAGGTCACCCTACAGTTATTAGAATGAAAAGGGCAGTATCCTGGGATGGATTGGGCATTAAACAAGGACCAGGTCACCCTAAAATTATTAGAATGAAAAGGGCAGTGGTCTGGGATGGATTGGACATTAAACAAGGACCAGGTCACCCTACAGTTATTAGAATGAAAAGGGCAGTATCCTGGGATGGATTGGGCATTAAACAAGGACCAGGTCACCCGAAAATTATTAGAATGTAAAGGGCAGTATCCTGGGATGGATTGGGCATTAAACAAGGACCAGGTCACCCTAAAATTATTAGAATGAAAAGGGCAGTATCCTGGGATGGATTGGGCATTAAACAAGGACCAGGTCACCCTAAAATTATTAGAATGAAAAGGGCAGTAGTCTGGGATGGATTGGACATTAAACAAGGACCAGGTCACCCTACAGTTATTAGAATGAAAAGGGCAGTATCCTGGGATGGATTGGGCATTAAACAAGGACCAGGTCACCCGAAAATTATTAGAATGAAAAGGGCAGTGGTCTGGGATGGATTGGACATTAAACAAGGACCAGGTCACCCTAAAATTATTAGAATGAAAAGGGCAGTAGTCTGGGATGGATTGGACATTAAACAAGGACCAGGTCACCCTACAGTTATTAGAATGAAAAGGGCAGTGGTCTGGGATGGATTGGACATTAAATTAGGACCAGGTCACCCTACAAATTATATGATGAGAATCAGTGGCGTAGGAAGGTACTTTTGAGTGGGGGGGCTGAAGACTGATGGCCGACCTGGGGGAGGGGTCTGCATTTCCAGGTGGCCTCAGATGCAATTTGGTGCAATATAGCACATTTCGAACACCCACTCCATTTTGTAAATAATTTTGCATTTTCACCTGGCCTTAGATGCAATTTGGTGCTCCAAATGAGATTTTTTTCTCATTTGGAAATGAAAAAGGGGTTTTCTGACTTGCGAAGCGGTGGGGCGGAATGATATTTCCACCCCCCATGGCGCCCCCCCCAGCCCCCAGCTTCCTACGCCCTTGATGAGAATGAGTGAGGTAAAGCGATTTCAAGCAAAGTGAACATCCTCAAATTCAATCACATCAAGACAAATTATAGGAAAGAATTCATTGTTGAAGTTGATCTTCCATATCAACAGTGAAGCATTCCCATGTATCAGCTGCTCTTCTCATAACACTGTAAATTTCATATAAACTTCTACAAAAAGAAGAACGAAAATGTAAATGATGGTGAGAAAAGATGACAATGATCAGCATAAGTATACTACATCACTGTACCAAGGAGGTGTTAAAAGTCACCTTGGGTAAGAAAAGCCTATGCCAGTCTGTTTGTAACACATCTAACTGCCACAATGCTTTACAGGCTTCTAGCTCTAACATTGTTGAAAGTATGTAAATCAATACTAAGAAACCGACAGACATACAAACATGCACACACAGGATTTAAACTTACTGCCAATAATTATCACTAACTACAGTAATGGTAGGATAGAATTGCTAGCAATGACTTACTTGTTACACTCTGACAAATTTTGTTTAGTAATGTCAAAGTCTGTCTGGTATAATGCAGCTGTGTCTTTCAAAGTAGACTTTTGAATGCTGTATATATGCTCACAGAGAGTCTTCTTCAGAGATTTCTTCACATCTTAGACAAGGGAGAGGAAATATTGGTACAAATCATTAGACTTACAGTAGAGTACAAGGAACTTTGTACTTTTATGTAGCAGTGGTGCGAACAACCGTTCCTCCCTCAAGTAATTTACCGCATGGTGTTGTAACAATGACAATTAAACTCTATCATGGCAATCTAACCCCCTATCATGATAATCTAACCTTCTATCATGATAATGTAACCCTCTATCATGATAATCTAACCCTCTATCATGATAATCTAACCCTCTATCATGATAATCTAACCCTCTATCATGAATATCTAACCCTCTATTACGATAATCTAACCCTCTATCATGGCAATCTAACCCTCTATCACGATAATCTAACCCTCTATCATGATAATCTAATCCTCTATCATGATAATCTAACCCTCTATCATGAATATCTAACCCTCTATCACGATAATCTAACCCTCTATCATGGCAATCTAACCCTCTATCACGATAATCTAACCCTCTATCATGATAATCTAACCCTCTATCATGATAATCTCACCCTCTATAATGATTATCTAACCCTCTATCATGATAATCTAACCCTCTATCATGGCAATCTAACCCTCTATCACGATAATCTAACCCTCTATCATGATAATCTAACCCTCTATCATGATAATCTCACCCTCTATAGTGGTTATCTAACCCTCTTTCATGATAAATGATAATCTAACCCTGTATCATGATAATCTAACCCTCTATCATGATAATCTGTCCCTCTATCATGATAATCTAACCCTCTATCTTGATAATCTAATCCTCTATAATGATTATCTAACCCTCTATCATGATAATTTAACCCACTATCATGATAATCTAACCCTCTATCATGATAATCTATCCCTCTATCATGATAATCTAACCCTCTATCTTGATAATCTAACCCTCTATAATGATTATCTAACCCTCTATCATGATAATCTAATCCTCTATCATGATAATCTAACCCTCTATCATGACAATCTCACCCTCTATAATGATTATCTAACCCTCTATCATGATAATCTAACCCTCTATCATGATAATCTAACCCTCTATCATGATAATCTAACCCTCTATCTTGATAATCTAATCCTCTATCATGATAATCTAACCCTCTATCATGATAATCTAACCCTCTATCATGATAATCTATCCCTCTATCATGATAATCTAACCCTCTATCTTGATAATCTAATCCTCTATAATGATTATCTAACCCTCTATCATGATAATCTAACCCTCTATCATGATAATCTAACCCTCTATCATGATAATCTCACCCTCTATAATGATTATCTAACACTCTATCATGATAATCTAACCCTCTATCATGATAATCTATCCCTCTATCATGATAATCTAACCCTCTATCATGATAATCTATCACTCTATCATGATAATCTATCCCTCTATCATGATAATCTAACCCTCTATCTTGATAATCTAATCCTCTTTAATGATTATCTAACCCTCTATCATGATAATCTAATCCTCTATCATGATAATCTAACCCTCTATCATGATAATCTAACCCTCTATAATGATTATCTAACCCTCTATCATGATAATCTAACCCTCTATCATGATAATCTAACCCTCTATCATGATAATCTAACCCTCTATCAAGATAATCTAACCCTCTATCATGGCAATCTAACCCTCTATCATGATAATCTAACCCTCTATCATGATAATCTAATCCTCTATCATGACAATCTCACCCTCTATAATGATTATCTAACCCTCTATCATGATAATCTAACCCTCTATCATGATAATCTATCCCTCTATCACGATAATCTAACCCTCTATCATGGCAATCTAACCCTCTATCACGATAATCTAACCCTCTATCATGATAATCTAACCCTCTATCATGATAATCTCACCCTCTATAGTGATTATCTAACCCTCTATCATGATAATCTAACCCTTTATCATGATAATCTAACCCTCTATCATGATAATCTGTCCCTCTATCATGATAATCTAACCCTCTATCTTGATAATCTAATCCTCTATAATGATTATCTAACCCTCTATCAAGATAATTTAACCCACTATCATGATAATCTAACCCTCTATCATGATAATCTATCCCTCTATCATGATAATCTAACCCTCTATCTTGATAATCTAATCCTCTATAATGATAATCTATCCCTCTATCTTGATAATCTAATCCTCTATAATGATAATCTAACCCTCTATCATGACAATCTCACCCTCTTTAATGATTATCTAACCCTCTGTCATGATAATCTAACCCTCTATCATGATAATCTATCCCTCTATCATGATAATCTAACCCTCTATCATGATAATCTAACCCTCTATCTTGATAATCTAACCCTCTATCATGATAATCTCACCCTCTATAGTGATTATCTAACCCTCTATCATGATAATCTAACCCTCTATCATGATAATCTAACCCTCTATCATGATAATCTGTCCCTCTATCATGATAATCTTACCCTCTATCTTGATAATCTAATCCTCTATAATGATTATCTAACCCTCTATCATGATAATTTAACCCACTATCATGATAATCTAACCCTCTATCATGATAATCTATCCCTCTATCTTGATAATCTAATCCTCTATAATGATAATCTAACCCTCTATCTTGATAATCTAATCCTCTATAATGATTATCTAACCCTCTATCATGATAATCTAATCCTCTATCATGATAATCTAACCCTCTATCATGACAATCTCACCCTCTATAATGATTATCTAACCCTCTATCATGATAATCTAACCCTCTATCATGATAATCTATCCCTCTATCATGATAATCTAACCCTCTATCATGATAATCTAACCCTCTATCTTGATAATCTAATCCTCTATAATGATTATCTAACCCTCTATCATGATAATCTAACCCTCTCTCATGATAATCTTACCCTCTATCATGATAATCTCACCCTCTATAATGATTATCTAACACTCTATCATGATAATCTCACCCTCTGATGATAATCTATCCCTCTATCATGATAATCTAACCCTCTATCATGATAATCTATCACTCTATCATGATAATCTATCCCTCTATCATGATAATCTAACCCTCTATCTTGATAATCTAACCCTCTATCACGATAATCTAACCCTCTATCATGATAATCTAACCCTCTATCATGATAATCTCACCCTCTATAGTGATTATCTAACCCTCTATCATGATAATCTAACCCTTTATCATGATAATCTAACCCTCTATCATGATAATCTGTCCCTCTATCATGATAATCTAACCCTCTATCTTGATAATCTAATCCTCTATAATGATTATCTAACCCTCTATCAAGATAATTTAACCCACTATCATGATAATCTAACCCTCTATCATGATAATCTATCCCTCTATCATGATAATCTAACCCTCTATCTTGATAATCTAATCCTCTATAATGATAATCTAACCCTCTATCTTGATAATCTAATCCTCTATAATGATTATCTAACCCTCTATCATGATAATCTAATCCTCTATAATGATAATCTAACCCTCTATCATGACAATCTCACCCTCTTTAATGATTATCTAACCCTCTGTCATGATAATCTAACCCTCTATCATGATAATCTAACCCTCTATCATGATAATCTAACCCTCTATCATGATAATCTAACCCTCTATCTTGATAATCTAACCCTCTATAGTGATTATCTAACCCTCTATCATGATAATCTAACCCTCTATCATGATAATCTAACCCTCTATCATGATAATCTGTCCCTCTATCATGATAATCTTACCCTCTATCTTGATAATCTAATCCTCTATAATGATTATCTAACCCTCTATCATGATAATTTAACCCACTATCATGATAATCTAACCCTCTATCATGATAATCTATCCCTCTATCTTGATAATCTAATCCTCTATAATGATAATCTAACCCTCTATCTTGATAATCTAATCCTCTATAATGATTATCTAACCCTCTATCATGATAATCTAATCCTCTATCATGATAATCTAACCCTCTATCATGACAATCTCACCCTCTATAATGATTATCTAACCCTCTATCATGATAATCTAACCCTCTATCATGATAATCTATCCCTCTATCATGATAATCTAACCCTCTATCATGATAATCTAACCCTCTATCTTGATAATCTAATCCTCTATAATGATTATCTAACCCTCTATCATGATAATCTAACCCTCTCTCATGATAATCTTACCCTCTATCATGATAATCTCACCCTCTATAATGATTATCTAACACTCTATCATGATAATCTCACCCTCTGATGATAATCTATCCCTCTATCATGATAATCTAACCCTCTATCATGATAATCTATCACTCTATCATGATAATCTATCCCTCTATCATGATAATCTAACCCTCTATCTTGATAATCTAATCCTCTATCATGATTATCTAACCCTCTATCATGATAATCTAATCCTCTATCATGATAATCTAACCCTCTATCATGATAATCTAACCCTCTATAATGATTATCTAACCCTCTATCATGATAATCTCACCCTCTATCATGATAATCTATCCCTCTATCATGATAATCTAACCTTTTATCATGATAATCTATCCCTCTATCATGATAATCTAACCCTCTATCTTGATAATCTAATCCTCTATAATGAATATCTAACCCTCTATCATGATAATCTAATCCTCTATCATGATAATCTAACCCTCTATCATGATAATCTAACCCTCTATAATGATTATCTAACCCTCTATCATGATAATCTAACCCTCTATCATGATAATCTAACCCTCTATCATTAATATCTAACCCTCTATCACGATAATCTAACCCTCTATCATGCCAATCTAACCCTCTATCATGATAATCTAACCCTCTATCATGATAATCTAACCCTCTATCTTGATAATCTAATCCTCTATAATGATTATCTAACCCTCTATCATGATAATCTAACCCTCTACCATGGTATTCTATTAAGATTATTAAGATTTGTCAACAAAAATTGCTACTCATATTTGTGGACCAATGTGTCTATTATACATGTCATCTTGAAATGCTATGTCCAGCAGATAATATTCTCAGTTGACAGCCCTGAGCATCTTCACCATCATTGTTATCTGCATAATGCTGTTACTCTTTACATTAATATATGTTTAATTTCTTCAATCCAGATAGCATCAACCATATTAACTGTAAATTTGATGATGATGATACAGTAGTTGCCTTTCAACAAACATCAGATATACAGTCTAGACACTGATTGAAACGTCACTGTGCAAGAAATGTTCTCAACTGATACACAGTCTAGACACTGATTGAAATGTCACTGTGTAAGAGATGTTCTCAACTCACTTTCCAAATCTTCTTCTTTGACAATTGCTACTTTGTTTAACTCATTGCCTGATTTTGTCTCTTGGGTTCCAGAGATGAAGAAAGTTAGAGTGATTGGGTTGGATTCTTTCTTCTCTCGCCAATTTTCTGCAAACTCTGCCAACTTGCTGTAAGCAAAATAAAATAAAACTGTTAGCAAACTGCTTATCCACTATCTAGAGAGCCTGTGTAGGAGAATGTGTAAAAGTATGTTGGCCTGACGTTACGATCCTAGCAGGATCTTCTTCAAAGGCTGAATGACAAGTAACAGTAACGGAAGGGACAAAAACACACACAGAATAAAGACAGGTTAATGAGTATGGTGAACAAAAAGAGATAGATGTAATGGGATTAGTAGACAAGGGATGGAGAGGAGAAAGAAAGAAACCAACAGGGTAAGAGGAGAGGTAGGAGATAAACAGTGGAGGGACAAAGAGAGGATTAAGGGAAGGGGGGTAGGGAATAAACATGAGAAGGACAAAGACAGAGAACTAATACTACATTCCTATATGAAGCTAAATGTTACAGAGAACTAATACTACATTCCTATATGAAGCCAAATGAGACAGAGAACTAATACTACATTCCAATATGAAGCCAAATGAGACAGAGAATTAATACTACATTCCTACATGAAGCCAAATGAGACAGAGAACTAATAATACATTCCTATATTAAGCCAAATGAGACAGAGAACTAATAATACATTCCTATATGAAGCTATATGAAGCCAAATGAGACAGAGAACTAATAATACATTCCTATATGAAGCCAAATGAGACAGAGAACTAATAATACATTCCTATATGAAGCTAAATGTTACAGAGAACTAATACTACATTCATAAATTTGTTAAACTTTTCACTGAATCTCTCTCTCCCTCCATGGATTGCCAAATGGAACTTTAGCATTAACACAAACTTGATATGAATCACACCTGTCACATTAATTAGTTTCCTTGATAAACCTGCTGATGTTAAAGAAGAACATGCAAGAGGAACTAATCGTACACAAATTACACACAGCTTCTGCAA
Source organism: Apostichopus japonicus (assembly GCF_037975245.1). Taxonomy (NCBI): domain Eukaryota; kingdom Metazoa; phylum Echinodermata; class Holothuroidea; order Aspidochirotida; family Stichopodidae; genus Apostichopus; species Apostichopus japonicus. The sequence goes on along the minus strand of NC_092570.1, from coordinate 12,114,561 downwards.
AAAGGCACATTGTGATAATTAGCTCATTGGAATCATTTATGTCTATTGCTTCTTATTTATTAATAATCTTATCTTTGGTTCTGTAAAACCAAGTAGTATGAATCTTTGTTACAAACAAATTAGAATGTCTGAAAACATCATATTTTCACATCTCAACAAACATAAATATCTAACAGAACTTGATAATTACTTTACCTCTTTGCTTGATTCACATGCAATGATAAAGTTCTACTGAGCCATTTGTAAGAAACCTGCAGCAAAGAATAAAATAACTAATATTTTATACAAAGGAAAGCATTTATTCATTACTCACATTTGTAATCAGATAACAATCATAACACATTCAATTACAATGTAACCTGTGTCACAAACTTTGCTTGTTCTGAGAAGTAACTTATCATAAAATGCCAATGGAACATAACAAGGTAAATGCAAAGAAGATAATGCTACTCAAAGTTCTACACAGCTACTATACTCCTATCGTTGAGTTAACTATAACCCAACCAAGCCTTCAGTTATTACCTGGAATGATCCATGGTATGGAATGAGTGGGAGGGGGGAGGGAGGGGCCCATTACTACAAGATGCAAATGGAAAAGAACACTGATTGCTATTATCTCAGAGAGGTTGACCAACTAAAATAATAACTTGCTATAATTTTCAGTGTATATATTAGAAATTTTTTACTTACAATTATTTGAGACATGCAACAAAATGTTACTGATAAGAAACCTTTGTAAGGGATCCAAGAAAAACAAGGTATATTATCCATGCTCAATGAGAAGGGCTTTCCATTACCAACATATGATTATGCCTATAAGTAGTAAGTGCCTTTCACCAAAATGCTAATATTCAGAAGCAACCTGTAGGGAATGTACGAAGCCCAGATTTTGTTATTTTGTTATAGGCTACTTGCCATTGTCATCTATCAATGTATGTGAAGTGAACAAGACGGGACCCAATTATGTCTAAAGTACTTCATCATCCTCAAAATAGTTAAGGTAATGTTTGGATGAATTTATGCTTCCTATTTTAAGCACAGATTGGATCTGACCAAGGAAGTACAGCATTCTTGCAACAGTTACACAGAATTTTTGTGAAACTGCACCCAGTGCCCAGCCAAACTCTCATTACAGTAGTAGAGAACATGTCGTCATCTTTGCAAATGCATATTGCGGCACAACCCATGCTCCATACAGTTCCTACAGTAATCACAACAAAGAACATGTTTGAATACAGATTAATTTCTTCCTTAAGTTTCAGTGAAATTTCTTATAAATTATATGTTCTAAAAAAATTGTTGAGTCGTCATATATGTAGTGCATCGGTGATTTTGCGATTTTTGTGTAACAGAAGGTAAGTTTGAACAGCAGACTCTTCGTAGTTTATACATCGCGCTGTCCAGCATGTACAGTAGGCTACTCTAACATTTACACTAATCGCACAGTTCTGTGAAGCCTAAGCTTTACGCTACTACTGCTCTGACATTGATACCGCCAAGTTTCATCTTTCGGTGTTCAAAATACTTTTAATGCTTCCTTTTACTGTAAAGTAGACCCGTGAATTTTATTTCAGCGATTTCGAAGAACGGTTTTTGAACTATGGTTTGAGTGTGTATTATGTGCAACGCAATATGTACGTACCAACTGGGCATGGTAGGCTGTATACGTACGTTCCCCATGTGTACTTTTAATGCTTCCTTTTACTGTAAAGTAGACCCGTGAATTTTATTTCAGCGATTTCGAAGAACGGTTTTTGAACTATGGTTTGAGTGTGTATTATGTGCAACGCAATATGTACGTACCAACTGGGCATGGTAGGCTGTATACGTACGTTCCCCATGTGTACTTAATATATAATAAGAACCACTAGTACTTGTGGGGGAAATTTCAGAATAATTTTCTGGAATAGAAGCTTGAAGCTGGGACTTAACACCAGGGCTGTAAAAAATGTTTTTTTCCCTGCAAGGAAGGAATATTTTCCCTCGAACCATATGGTAGCGGCGCAGGGGGGTGTGTGAGGGGGGATGTGCCCGCCTCACAAGGTACAGATTTTTGAAATATGAGGATGCAATTGGCGCCATTTGGTGCACCTTTTTGGCGATTTAAAACAACTTGCAATCGTTGAGACCAGTGCTAATTTGAACTTAAAAAGGTAATAAATATAATTTTTATAACAAACTGGTTTAGTGTGTCAGTTTCTTGAGTTCTTACCTTGACAAAACTCAAAGTAGTCTCATCTCAAGCAATCACTCCAGTCTGATAATAATTTATTATACATCTATAACCCAGCTGTCACATTGTACCACATCAATTATTAATATGTAATGTAAACAAACATCGTAAAGTTACATGAGATGCAAGTGAGCCACTGATCTCTACACATCAGTGGAGCTGGAGCGAGCACGTGTATTTTAGCAATGGAGTGCGCGATGGATCCCATCAGTTTTTATGTACAGTGTGCCGCATGGCTTGGAGCAGAGAGATAAATTGGATATGGTTCACGATAAAAATAGAACAAATGAAATAAAATTCCTTCAAAGAGGACGCCCAGTAAGCCTTTATTATTATATTGTGTTGGATCGATCAAACTGAGCAGACTTTACACTTCTTCAAATATTTCTGATAAAGACTAAATAAACGAAGCCATTTTGTATTTTTGTTGACTTGTGGGCCTACCCGACTACCCCTATCAATTTTTCAAAGCGCACGAGAAAAAAAACACTCCTCACTTCACTCTCATTCACGTACAAATAATATCGAAACTTTTTAAAATGACAATCACATGTTGACAATCATTGCATCACACTACCTACGAAAAGTTCTGCGTGCGCGCAATCTTTGTCACAATATAACGAGTAATGATGTGTCCCCAAACCACTCACAAGGGCAATGTCAATGTCACACTGACACCCACGGTACAGCGCGGGAAGGTTGCTGTAAAAAATTAGCCTGGCGGGAAATGTTTTGAACAACAATATTGCCATTCCACATTTTAAAAAATTTATATTGTATGTTAGAAAGTAAACGTTTTCTGTCGTATGAATTTGACTTCAGCTCAGTGTTCCCTCTAAGGTGCGGGATTCCCTTCAACTGACTCAGTAATCCCGCAAAGAAAAAATTTGTCTGCTGGAAATCCCCGCATTGTTTTCTTGCATAAGTTGCATTCTCGATTAGTTTATACTCAATACACAGCGTATATACTTGACTGTATGGAGATAAAAACTCTGAAAATCAGTAGAGAAATTACCAATTGTGTACGAAAAGTAAGTTGGTACACCTTTCAAATTTTACGAAAGATCGAGCAAAACACTTTCGAAAAATTCACGCGAAACTGGCATATCGTCTTAAATGCAACTAATGTCATGTAAACAAGGCTCTAGTACACCCATTTATGAATAAACCGTAAGACCACATCTGGTGTTAAGCGGGGAAAAAGAAAGTATTTTCTAGAATTTCCAAAAATACGGAAAAAATAATATCCTACCATAGTTAAGTGCATATCAAATAGCCTAACCACCTTGTCGGTTACGGATCTCACGTAACTACAAAAACACAACTAACTGTATTTTGCGAAGTTGACGTTTTCTACAAGAACATGGAAACAATATTTAGCATTTAGTTAATCATGCCAAGTGGCCTAAAACATAAGTTATTACAAGGTTCACTTTCATAATAAAGATGGCAATGGCTATAGGGGCCTTGATATCATGATATGCGTGTATCAACGTATGGGCTGTGCCTCGTGTACTACATAAAACGTTCCTTGGAAACGTGCCAAAAAAAAGAAAAAAGATTAACCAACAGGTGTTAGACAGGGGAAGCGCTCACAGTTGTTTGGCAATGTACAGTACCTGGGAAAATTCCCAGGTACTGCGCGAACACCGACGGGAAATCGGCAGTGTGTTCGCGGGAAATTGAACAAGGTTTTCCAACATTGGCTTGAGAGATTCAGCGGGCTTGCGGCGGCGATGCCTTTAAGTGTATTAAATAATTATGATGCTATTTTGGGTCATTTCAAGTGAGAAATAAAGACACCCAGACACTAAAGTTAGCGTTTCTGATTTTTTATTTATAATTTTTTTAAATTTTATTTCCTCTTTGGCTCTTTCTCTAACCGTTTTTCTTCTTTTTTTTTTGCTGCGTGTGAGATTTCCTGCGAGTTTTCAAGATTTCCCGGCAATGAGCTTCCCGTTTTGCCCTCTTTTTACAGGCCTGCTTAACACACAGATTCACACCTGAGATGAAAATGCACCCATTACCAATGCAACCACATTTGGGCTTCCAGATGCTAGGGTGCATTGTCAAGTGGCCCTGCATCTATAGTTGAACCAATTTGTGCTACAAGTGCTTGCGTTATTCATCCCCTACAGCTGCCTGGGAAATCAGGAAACAGGTTGTGTTATTCACCGGCAACCAGACTAATAACGAGGGCTGTATGTTTTATTTGTCCCACTGCCACGTTAATAACATGTTAGGTTTTCTTATTCAAATTGGTTTGGCAGCCGGGGGAATCTAGTATTCATTTAGATCCTCCTGTAAGCAGGAACTCGCAAAGAAGCCTCATTGACTTATCAAAGCCACAAGCTGACCGAAGTCAGTCTCTTACATTCATTATTAACGTCCATGATTATGAATTGTCAATTGTCAACAACTCTGTAATTGGACGACAGACATTAATCTTCGAACCGGGGACCTTATGATTGGAAGACACAGCCCTGTGTTAACCACTGAGCTAACAGCTGTACTCCTAATACACTACGACTCCTAGTGCAACTGTTAGTCCAATTACTCCTTATTCATATGGCTGCCGGGAACAAGATATATAATGCCTTTTCGTGTTCGCGCGTCAGCAGAATGAAAGTGTGGGCACTCCATCTTAATCGCCGGGCAGTCGTCCGGTTGCAGGGGCGAATAACACCTTATTCCTAATAAGCGCGTAATAGTATTACTATTAGTACACTGTCCAGTAGGCCTAACTTAGGCTAGGCTATGCTCCACACTTCTGTGCTATGCTCCACTCTTTGTCGTGGCGCAGTAATTTATGCTATATATCAAATTAGAGATTGGCTTATGAATTGATTTAATTTGTTTAATACTGCAACGTAGATGATATGGGTTGTTTTCAAGGTGCTAATACATCCTTTGATACATGTTTCTCTCACCACACGATCTTCGTCAAAAAGAAATTCCTCGATGTTGTCTAGGATCATATCTCCCGCCATCTTGCTTTTACTGATACCGGAAGTGACATACTGTGGCGCAAGTTCATGCAAAGATTGTAGCTAGACGGAAAGAAAAGAAAATATCGCTTATAAATGAGACTGGAAAATTATAATACATAGTTTAAGTAGAATACGTATAGGTAATTTGGTTGGTTATTCCACAGTAATACTGACATCTCTGCGATACTTTTATACTTATTCATAATGTCTTTGCACTGGCCATGAACAAGATCGACACATTGCGACGATTCTTATATAAATCCATTTGTTACTTTTACGTCGCTTCATAAATCTGGCAACACTTTTATGCAGATAGCATAATTACATTTCAAATACACAACTAGTACTGGCAGATATGAGATAACATATAAATATTGCACCACATCATATGGGCTTTATAAAAAAAAACCAAAAAATATAAAAGGGGAGGGTGACCCCTCCACTTAGACTGCTCCCCATATTTGTGACCCCACCATTCACACCGTCAAATCCCGCCCCTGCTTGTGGCTCTGCAGAGCTAATGCTAAACTAGAGGTAAGTGTGCAGGAATAATAATATGTCATGGATTAATTATATTCTACAATAAATGAAATATTCGTCCTTAGAAATTCCTTTGAAACGCCGTAACATATGTGATGACATGAGAGTTCCCCAAACTTGAACTTACTCAAGAAGTTTAAAGGCATTGAAGACTCGCCCAAACTGCGTGCCGCGCTCTGAATAAGTTAACTTTCCGTTGATTGCAAGTGAAGTTTTCTGCTTGTGGCTACAAAATGCAGACAGTTTGAATGAAACGTGATACCTTGTTATCTTTAGCTGGACCTGGGATGTCCATCGCTGTATCGTTTGTACACTGTGATGTGGGTATTGACCGCAGCTGTATGTACTGACTGTACACTAGTGTCTAATTACCGAAGGTAGCAAGCTGTGTGTGCATTTTCTGGGATCGATGGTGGTGTCTAACACTTCTGTTACACCTCATTCGAAACTAGGTCAGATTACCGGCATTAGATGTTTCTTTTTGTGCGAGTCTTCACACCCTTTAATGCCATATTCAATTACATCATATATCGAGCAGCCCAATAATATTTGCTGATAAAAGGCAGTTACTGGGTTTCAGTTACTGGGTACGCGTCTTTCACTGACGATTTTCAGCCGACTTAGTAATTGTACCAGTGCCTTTTCTTTTACTGCAGGTTAATGGTCTGCTGTATAGACTTCAACTATAGCACGCTATCATGGAAAAGTTTCTTGAGATTACGTAATCAACCTGCCTTGGTCGTAAAATGACCTCCTATTACCAATTAGTCTGCAACGCCTGCCACATATTTTTTTCTTGCATGAGGGTCTTTGTGTGCACGCTGTATGATTAACTGCACTGTTGACATGAACCTATTTCCACACAGTGTTTACACAAAGAGCCTAATGGTGTTAAGAAGCTATGCAGGCTAATTGTAAAACCTAAGGTCGATTTACGACCGTGGCAGGTCGATAACGTAATCACAAATCTTTCCTAGGTATAGCCAATAAAGCAGATCTTTAACGGCAAAATCCACTGACATTTAGCCAGTAAACTAGCCCGAAGCCAGCTCCTGGGGCCTTCAAATTTGTAATTCTAACTTTCTTACCTATCTATCGATATAAAAGATGTAAATACGCATTTAAATTCCACCATTAATGTGATGTGTAAACCTCAAAAAGTCCCTATTTTCCTCAGTAGGGGCTATAGCGCTAACAGAGGATAAATCTCAAGCAGTAATACACAAATCTCGACTAAGTCCAAAATCTCTCAATGACTCTGCACGTATAACTAATTTAAGAAAAACTAAGTCCATGATCACTGAGAGGTTGACAAATTTCCCCCCTACGGGAAAACGCGACATCCTGTCGCTCCCAAATTCATACAACATGAAGAGGGTGCATACGAAACTGATTACAACCCCCCCCCCCCCCCTCACCGGGCTAATTCCCTTGTTTTATATGGGCAAGGGGTCGTCAAGCAAGTCAACTTTGATCCGTGATCACTGAGAGGTAAAACAAATTCTCAACCCAACCCTCCCCCCACCCCCCTCATAAACAACGCAAAACCCACATCAGTGAGACTTTAGACAAAACAGTGTGACTATAAGGTGGAATATATGACAGTTTTGGAACGTTTGGAGGAAAGTAATTGTTCAGGTGACAGAATACATTGGGACGGATCTTAGATTATTTGTTCGGGTCGTCTATAGGGTAGGGATACCCAATCATGTTGATTTTTTTTTGTCCATGCACAATTGTGGTACTCTGAAGTTTGCAACATAGTATTTAGTAATACTTTGCAAAATTCAGATGTCTATTCAAATAACTAAGCGGACTGAAATGGACTTTATGCGCCTTAAAATGTTGAACATACATGTCTTACATCTTTATACTGTTGTGCAGGTAGCAATTAGCAGTTGCAACCTTAAATTGTACATGGAACGAATATGAATTGAGGCAACTCCCGTGAACCTTTTTTTTTTAGACTTTCAGATAATCATGTTTGAAGTTAGAAGAATGTATTAGGGCACTTCAGTTACCCTTGATCGATATTTATGCCAGCTGTGAAGGTACATTCAGATCGAATTAATATAGAAAATTGCTGGGGAAACATAAAGAAAAACCGGATGTGTTCAAAACATCAAAGAAGATACATAAACTGAGAATAAAACATAGGCTATGGCATGGGCGCAGATCCTGGTGGAGACAGCGGGACGCGTCCCCACAACTTTTTCCGTGGTGGGGACATAATATACCATGTCCCACCAATTTGTCTTGACCAAACGCTGCATGTCAAATTCCCATGTATTGAGTTACCATAGGCACACAAAATAAAATAAATAGTTCAGCAATAGTTGTTTACCTGAAGGTGAATTGAACATGTTGACAGTGATGATTTCACAATATGAATACATCATATCATATAGTGGAAATATAAGGTACAAATTTGAGAGAAAAACAGAACATTTATTTGTCAATGTATATCGTTGAAATCGCACCTGGATGCTTCAAGTTCACTTTTGGGTACTGTACTGTAGGAAACAACTTAAGCTGCCCGTCTCTCGAAAACGAAACATATAATTTCATTCAAGTTTCACAAGAATGCTTACAGAATATAACCCTCTTTCGTATATCGAAACAAAATTTTCATCAAAATTGAACGGATGACCCCTAGGTGACATCTGACTTAATGTTCCTGAATATCAATGATAATTTTGATCAACTAGAAGGCTAACATTAACAACTGAGGTTTATGTCTCTCAAGCACACGTTACTATAACCGATGAGAAGATGAGTTGACATCGTTTCTGCGACTAAAACGTGCTTCATCCTCTGAAAAGTGTTTCCATTTGCATTACTCTCTTTGGTGAAGGGTTTGACGAAGCAAACCTAAACATGTTTTTATTTGATATGAATAATAAATGAACATAACTGGATTGAGCTCCGTTGAAATATGGTTCACAGGGACTCTTCACAAACTGGAGTGTTATTATTATGTTTTGTTTCTTTAATTGTATGTACAACCATAAACATTAAGGAGGAAGATTATCAATTGGCTATTCGAGATACTGGTTCTTGCGAACAGCATTTTCTATACAGAAAGGTAATATATAGAGTGCAAAAAAACCACAACATAAAACGAGCCATAGCAAACATTATTCAACAGCAAATATATAATTACGGGCAAACAACTATGAACATACAGGGCATCCATACATCAAGTTTCTCTAGTTTATTTCAGCTGGATGACTGGGCTGTAAACCAAATACAATGACAACCTTCCATTTGACCGATAAAACCATATCAATTGAGTCTTTGTATCAATCAATGAAGCTGCCCTTACCAACTTAAATTGAAGCTAATCCGTTTACTGATTTTAGTGAATAGCAATACGGCTGCGTGCAACTTTTTATGAACATGAAGATATTAAAACCACAATTGTCATTGGTTTATTAGTAGACTAAACCGTTTAAGATTGAAAAGAAATTTAAGCATGTCTCTACTCTCCGAGGTTATGTTGGTTGACATTACAATATCGTTGTAATTACAATAATGTTGTTTGGGACATAAAGCATTCTAGGCACTGTTGACAAATAGGTTGTTAAATGCACAGGGGCTCGGTTGGAGAGGGTCAACATCATTATGAAAAGATGATCAATATTTACGCGTTTTGATTTCATTTTTGAGAATCTGAATAATCTTACTAGTTAAAAGTAAAATGCAAATGAAAACAATGATATATATGCGTAAAGAATAGGCAAATTACTAAAAGCATGTATGAAGTGGTGGTAAGGGGGTTGGGCTTGGCATGTGTACTGGATGACTGCCAAGTATATGGACAAGCTTCAGTAAATTCGCCGTTTTAATTTGTATCTGCTGGATATACACAACCCCTTTGGCCGCTTATATATTAATTTGCATACAATATTCTAGTTTGCGCTGTATAATCGAAGTTGAGAGTTTGAACATCTCTTTTGGAACTGTCGTTAACCTGCTTCTTTCCTTCTGGTTGAAGAGATTCGTGATTGAAGAAACAATTCTTTCTTTCAAAATAAGGAATTTATTTGGCTGGAGTAAGGTGAAATACATCGATACAATTTCCTTATTACACATAAGAAGTTTTACACTTATTATTGCAGACTAAATAATCGCAAAGAATATGTTTTTAGTTAGGTTCAAGTTTGTAATCACATTGAACGTATATATAACAACAAACTAGTAACCTGTGAAAATACATAACCGAATTATTCCAAATCATTTTTATTTGTTACTAAGAAATCATGTTAAATCCAGGCGCGTAGCCAGGAATTTGCCAAGGGAGGGACGAACCTGTAGGCAAACTATCAGAGCCGTAAATTCTGCATTGAAAACAATCTAAGCGTAGCGCCACCATAGGTTGGCGCTACGCGTACAAGGAAATTTTGGCTGAAAATGCCTCCCAGATCGCTGGAAATGGCACTTCCCAGGCCTTGAAAGTTGCATCTAAGCTTGAAATTACTAGCGATATAAAAAAAACATACAAAAAAATATGCTTAAAGGGGGAGGGGGGGCGGTCGCCCCTTCGCCCCCTTGGCTACGCGCCTGGTTAAATCACATACAATTTGAACAATCGGATAAAATTATAATGAAATAGTAAAATGATTTCACAGCTTTCAATTTTTTTTCATGGGGAACCAACCGATTGAATTTCGTTCCCTAAGAACGTTTGTTTTTTCAACAACTTTGACGGTGAGAGTTGGAGTAAATATACAATTTCTCCCAATTCAAGACTGATAAAGTTATTGAACTGAATGTGGAAGAGCAAAAGCAAAACTTACTTTTACATATTTTATTACATATTTATAATACTTTCAACCATAGAAGTATTACTAAAACAAATCGGCAAACTTTGAAGGTTTACAATTGACGTTACAATAAACAAGCAATGATAGAGTCAAGAAATATACAATGTAAATCTTAACGAACAAAAGGTAGACCTTCTTGCCCTGCGGCTCTCTGCAGTTCAAATGCAGCATGATATCAGAATAGGTTTACCGTGGGGGGGGGGGGGCTTTGTTAACCTCTCAATGATCACGGACTTAGTTTGACTTAGCTTGACGACCCCTTGCCCCTGCAAAACAAGGGAAATTAGCCCTGTGGGGGTGGGGGGGGGGGGGTTGCGATAAATTTCGTATACACCCTCTAAACGTTGCATGAATTTGGGGGCGACAGGGCGTCGCGTTTTCCCGTGGGGGTCAGGCACTTTGTCAACCTCTCAGTGATCACGGACTTAGTTTGACTAAGCTTGACGACCCCTTGCCCCTATAAAACAAGGGAATTAGCCCGGTGAGGGGGGTTGTAATAAGTTTCGTATACACCCTCTAAACATTGTATGTATTTGAGAGGGACAGGATGTCGCGTTTATCCGTAGGGCGGGAAATTTGTCAACCTCTCAGTGATCACTGACTTATTTTTTAGAAAATCATTTTACGTGCAAAGTCAATGGGTGTAAAATTGGCAAAGTTGACTTGCTTGACGAGCCCCTTTTACCTATTAAACAAGGGAATTAGCCCGGTAAGGGGGGTTGTGATAAATTTCGTATACACCTTCTTCATGATGTATGAATTTGGGAGCGACAGGGCGTCGCGTTTATCCGTGGGGGCGGGAACTTTGTCCACCTCTGAGTGATCACGGACTGCCATACTAACGCAATACAGAATTCGGACTAAGTCGTCTTCGAAGAGATTTAGCCCTCGTAAGCGCTATAGCCCCCTCCCATTTTCCTGTTTCTTTTTATGTGTTAGGGATCTCTTTCTCGTGTAGAAGTCTAGATAATAAATCACTGATTACGGTGTAAATATTACGGACGCCGGGAAGCATCTGATATTGATACAACAAATATGACAGATTGTACGCCCTTTTAACGCAAGATGAAAGACGACTAAGATAGGGAGTGATCATGAATTATAACCGGTTTAATTTCTCTATACAAGTACGGGCCGTTTCGATAAAGCGTAAAATAGATTCAAACGAATATAAATTGTAAGCATAAAATAAAGTACTCAATGGTTACCCAACTATATTCTAGACCACACGACAGGTCAAGAAATACTCGAGTGTTTTAAATTTAGAGGCATCCGTTGATTGGTGGTCTGGCAACCGTAAACAAAAAGAAAAGAAAAGCATCAAGTTTCGGATCGTACATGCGAGGCTTCACTGTTTGCTTTGGTATATCGTGTTTTAGAATCGTCGTTTTGTTTAAGTTTGCCAATCCAATTGATTGTATAGATTATGTTCTACCTTTCCAAACTGAGGCATTGATCTTTCGACAGCCAAAATTTCTTGAAACAACCAAGATCCGATCTCTGTATTACTATTAGAGGTACAGTATGCCGTAAACGTAAGGCCTAGCCTAAGTTCCGGTACTAGTAGGCTAGTCCGAAGGTAGCATACGGCCATGAAAAGCCCATTTAATCATCACGACATTTAACATTAACAATTGAAACTATAGTACTATGGAACAGGCAACATTGTTTTTGCATGTGCTGTTCATATGTACACTGTATAGACACCAATTAAGATATGCTTCTATGCTCTTTTCTTTATTATTATACGAGACAAGTTTGTAATTCACATCATACACTAATTCATCTTGGTTTCAATCTTGGAAGATTCCTTTCCCCTTAGACCACAATATAGTAAAACTGAATAGCATAACAAAATATTAAAGGGTGTGAAGACTCACGCAAAAAGAAACATCTGATGCCGGTAATCTGACCTAGTTTCGAATGAGGTGTAACAGAAGTGTAAGACACCACTATCGATCCTAGAAAATGCACACACAGCTTGCTACCTTCGGTAATTAGACACTAGTGTACACTGTACAGTCAGTACATACAGCTGTGGTCAATACCCACAGCACAGTGTACAAACGATACAGCGATGGATATCTCAAGTCCAGCTAAAGATAAGGTATCACGTTTCATTACTGTCTGCATTTTGTAGCGACACGAACAAAACGTCACTTGCAAGCAACAGGAAGTTAACTTTTTCAGATGGCGGCACGCAGTTTGGGGCGAGTCTTCAATGCCTTTAAAGAGAAACTTGATGGCACTGGATATCCACACGTACTTGAGAACTTAACATTTGCTCATTCTGCAAATTACACCAGGACACCAGAAAGGACAAAGACAGTCTGATGGTCTGTGCTCTAACTGTATTATATCCTCTACATATACACACAGACACACTCACGACACATCTGGTCACCCGAAAGTACCTTAATACAATAAAAATACTAGGGATGTGTTTGGGCTGTACTTCCCTGGAATATAAGCTTACTGCCCAGTTTAATATACAGATTACTGCTGTATGATACAATACACATAGGGATAGAAATAACATTGGATTACATACAATTATAGGAGTACACAGATTTACAAAGGACTGTACATAGGACAGGCCTGTAATAGCCCTAGTTCCTCAACAATAAGTCTCAATACTTTGCAAGACTACCTACAATATAGAGGTGTACTTCAATCACCCAATTAGTGAATCCATAGATTTCCCAGCAGTGTTACCAAAGGTGACCATATTTTGCAAACTGCTATTTTCTGACACCAAAGAATTAAAGTGAATGTATTTGGAACCTTCAATGTTATAACATAATATATATTACACTCACTAGGAGCAATTTCTCACAGAAAGTGACTTCCAGTCAGTGAAACCTTCATTTTTGCCTTTGATATATATTATGATTCACTAGGCTTGTTCAAGCTTCAGGAGTAATGATTGAGCAAATCCATTGAAATATGTGCTTAAATGTATATCCTAGCTTATGGTAGGCTAGGGTAACAAAAATAGCAACAAATAGGCAATCCATGGAGTTGCAGAATTCATCGAAACTGTGGTCATCACTCCTGAGCCATCACACACCCACCAAGTTGAAGTACTTAAGCTGTCTGGTTTCAACTTTGCAGGAGACTTTTTTGGTTTCGATGATAATCGTAACCTTTGTAGTCATGCAGGCGTATGTGTGCGTGTGTCTGTGTCTGTGTGTGTAACGCCTTGCTTGTAAACAGGATATCTCAAGAAGAGAAGCTTGGACCAATCTGACATGTAGTACATAGTTGTGACATGTTGAGTTCAAGAAGCATATTGGTTTTTTTGTGGAGGTCAAATGTCTTTTGGAGTCACCAGGGGTCAAATTGTGGAAACCTTGTTTGATGATCTACTGTATCTCCCACAGACCAGCCTACTAGATAACATGTTCGGTTAAGCCTCATTAGAGTAGGAGAGGCTGTTGGCAATTGGAAATAAGCTTAAGGACATCTGTAGATATGAATCAAGAAGTCTTGACAAAATCTATTTTGACTTAACTGTGTTGCTAACTTACGTAGCTACATACACGCCTGTGTACAAAGTTGTGTAAGGAAACGTATTGTTTGTACTGTTTGTACGTGTGCAATGTATTGGAATGAATGATATCATTGTGAATAATCAGTATTATATGTTTGCTTCCATTGTTGAAGTTTCTGTCGTATTTTGCAGTTGCCGAGATTTAGTGCCCCCCCAAAAAAACTTCAAGTTTGGATGTCGTAACATTGGGGAAATGACCAGGTGCCGTTTAGGAAAAGCAACTGTTGCCTAGTTGTACTGCTTGTAAGTGTACCACATTGAGTAGAAGAAGCCTGTTGTCATTTGGTAGAGATCAATCTGTATGCTGCCAATGTGAATATTGTTTGTCATATCTCAATACTTTTTGCTAAACTACTAAGATTGAAGTAAATTGTTCATCTGGCTATACCCTACAGCCTAGTGTGTCACATTCTTAGAATATTATTCATGTAGCATCATTGAAACCACACTGCAGTTTTGTTGTCTGGTTCAACTTTATTGATCTCATGACCTAAGAAATGGCTTTACTTATTACATGAACATGACACTTTCCTTGTACCTCCATTAATTGCATTACATTTGGCAGTTTACATTAATTAGTGACTGTAAATTGAAGTATGATATCCTATGTATACAGTTTCTTTTTTTGGTACATTCGTAATCACCAAAATGCTCTGTCTGTTTTGGTTATTGACCTTGTGTACCTTATGATTTGACATAGATTACTATATCTTATGCCTTGGCACATACTACTGACCAAGGTTGAAGTCTATTGGGATTTTGGGGAAGGTTTGGAAGGATGTTGCAGTACACATTCTGACACAAATTTGGCCAAGTTTGAACTTTGACTTCCATTGATCATGAGACCTTTAGCATTTAACATTTATTATGCACTGTAAAGTCTGATATCCTACATGGTTTGGATGTTTTTGGCATATTGTCCATTTGGTATTCACGTAATGGCCAAAATGCAAATTTTTTGTTATTAGAACTTTGACTCTGTGACATCAAAAGCCACAAAGATAAGTACTTCCCATGCCCAGGCACATAACCAGGATAAATTAAGTACCGGTAAATTGTCCACAATATGGATTTCAATGCAACCCGTGAGATGGTAACCGAAAGAGTCTCTTGGCTAGATGTCATCATATTTGCATTTCAAAATTGTCAGATACCATTAGTAGACAGTCTAGCAGACATGATACAAATATGTGTTAATTGTGATTTACAGTAACACTTAAAGCAATTGATTTAATTGCTCTCAACATCCGTATATACATCACAATGCACTGTTCTTATGTGCATATCTATTACCTATTTCTATATTTACATGGTGAAACTATGTTTGTGTTAAAAGTTCTCACAATTAGTTTGATTTGATCCATGTAATGACAACTTACAAATCATTTTCTTGTGATCAAGTGTCTTGTTCACATTGCTGAAGTATGGGCCCTTTGAATGATGGATGTATGAGTAAAGCTGCTTGTAATAGTCACTGAATCTGTTACACAAGATGTTGAAAACTATTTGTCGCTTTTTTCTATAATTCCTATTGTTTTCTTTGTTTGCTCTCCTTTGTCAGATTTTTAGGGACAATGAAGTCTAGAGTGGAGTTTCAATTTACCAGCTCTGGGTCAGTATTGCATTAGTGTTTAGAAATATTGAAATTTGAGTTAGGACATCATGGATACAGTACAGATAGATGAAGCACTGTTTAATATACCTGATGAAGCAGAGTTGGAATTGACCTGCCCTAATCTGGAGGAAATGAGAGTCCAGAGACAGGAACGGACAGTATTGACAATGAAGGTAAGAGGACTAGATTTGACAGCTTCGAAATATGAATTACGTATGCCAAAACATTGAAAGTAGTTCAAGTCACAAAATCAATCTCACAAAATAGTTATGTAAACTGAGACCCTTAATCCTGAATGGAGGGTTATGTGGAGGATCAGAGCCTCAAGGAAAATACTTTTGAAAACTTGCAATTTTTAGCAAGCTGAATTGGAGGCCAATAGGACCACTACTGACCTTTAACTGGTCACATGCCTCTATACAGTATGCATTTGTAAATGTAACAGTTGAAGGATGAATGAGGTGGTGATGTTAACATTGAACATGGTGGTTCACTGGTTGGGTGTCTGGATTTGACTTCATCTTAAGTAGTCTTTCACTCAAAATATATTTTTATGTATGCCATAGGCAATTCCTTCCAGCACTTTTTTCCTTTGATTTGGGGCCATAAGGATTGGATTTGCCCAGAAAAGCACTGATATGAACAAAGATGGTAAATTTTGACACTAAATTCTTTCCTTTTGGTTACAATGCCGAAGGCTCAGTGTGTGTGCATGCGTGGGTGTGTTTGCGTAAGGTGGTTTACGGGGACCCGCATGTGACAACACACCTTCGCTATGGGGACTGTGAACATTGTGGGGACCTGTATCAGGTCCCCATAATGTTTTGCTAATAAAAAACTTATTTTGCATGTTTTAGATGAAAATAAGGATTTTTAATTTTTTTTAATTTTTTCTTCTTTCTTGAAAATTTTTCAACACACATTGTGGGGACCTATGGTATTTTTGAAGAGCGCCCCCCAAAATGTGTAACTCTATGTACAAATAGTATACAGAAAATTCAAAAGCCAGGCTCTGGTTACCAAAGCCACATTTCAAGGGCGCAGGCTGGTGTTAGCCTGGCAAAGAGGGGGGCATGCCTTTTTTCAGGAAAGTGGAACTCGGTTTCAAAGAGCAAGTACATGTATTTACTCACATCATTAGATCCATCAATTGTATAACCGGCTTAGTGTTGGATAGAGCTTTTAGTATGAAAAGGAGTTTTTTTAGGGATTTATAAGAATTTTTTAGTGCAGGGTGGGGTGGGGTGGGGAGGGGAGGGGGCATGGTGGCAATAATGCAAGCACCATTTTTGGTTGGCAAGCAGTGTATGGAGAAGGCTGTTGCTAAAATATGATCCCAGATTGCATGAAAATGGTATGTACTTCCCAACATTGTTTGCATCTATGCATTCTTTTGTCTGGGAGTTCATGTTTTAGAAGTTTACACCTCCATAAACAAATATAAATAGTTGGAAAGATTTCACTTAGGCTTACTAGTAGGTAATAATTGTGAATTGACCATTTGTCAATATCAATATACAAAAGCATGATACAGCCTCCTGAAATAGTAGCCATAGCCTGTATATGCTGAAGGTAATCCATATGGGGGATTTTGACGTAAATTAATTGTTAGAACTCTTTTTTCTTCAAGGTTACAGAATAGCCTATGTAATAATATAAGAGATTTTCATAGTTTAAATACTCTCTTTCACCTAAATTTGACATACTCCTTAAGAGTTCTGTACATGCAAGTACAGAATTTATTGAAAACAAGTTCCAGGTATTCATGTATGACGAATTCAGATAAAGCATATTTTGAGTATGGACAGAATTTGGCACCTGAGCCATCTAGCGATTCCTATCAAGATCTGTCAACTTGTCACAATGCTAAACTGGTAAGTATAAATTTTATTGCTTCAGAACTATATCTGTACAAGTAATGTTGCTGTTGTAATCACTGTTTACTTTTTAGCAAATTAAAATTACACTTTAGAAGTTGCACAATGATGACTACTATTTCTAATAACATGTTTATGCTATTTATGCAGGCTTCATGCTAATTGTTAAAACCTGCAGTTACAATTGGTGGCAGATATATACTTTACATGATTGGCATAAAAGCTTTGTATTCATATAGGCTCAATGGGAATATAAGATACAACAAAATAGAACAGAGGTTCGGTGGTTCTGTGACACTCTACTAGGCAAGAAATTGCATTCCTTCCAACCGAGATAATTTGTTTTTATTTCACTTCAAATTGTGCCATATATACGGTTTTCTGTAACACTTTAATGACAAGTAGTGTTATATGCTATGATGATTGCTCTTCACCCTGGATTTCATTCCAGCAGTTGCAACTCCTATTGTTTAATTAATGTGGTATTATTTATCTTAATCCTAATTGCCCTCATGGAGATACAAGGAATGTACCACAGAAAGTTTGTAATATCTTGACATGGACATTTTCTTTATTTCTTCATATTTAGATCAAACAACTTCCACATCATCAAGGGAAAAGGAATTTTTTGTTCACTATATAGCTAAGGCAAGAAGTAGGTAAGTTCAGGGCATGCATACTACTCCGTAAATATGCATCAAAGTAATGCATTTATATCCCAGAGAGTATAACATCTTTAATAATATCAAACAATTCAAAGCTTTGATGTTACTCTAAAATGGTAAACTGTTTAATCTTGAATAAGGTCAGTGTAGAAAATTACCTTGTCTAACTTTTACCGGCTACCTCCCATATGTGAAACCATTATGTTGGGCAAGGGGGGAGGGGGGTGATGGTGAGGGGGCAACTGGGAAAGCAGGTATGTATGTTAGCGCTGTCATTCGCATAGCATATTTGAAAGCATAGGATTTTATGTGAATTCATCCTTGTTGAATGGGATGGAGGGTCGGTGGGGGGGGGGGGAAGGGGTGGATCCAAGTGACTTGGCTGCCCTCTTGGACATAATTTGCTTTTATCCCTGCTACATAAAGTTTGATATGTCTTGAAAATTACAGATTGTACACTATCACACTATCTAGCTCATTGCATGGGGCAGTTGGTGTCGGTTACTATGGAATCAGGTACCATATACAGGGTTAGACCTCCATGATGCCCTAATATTGTGATATTATGTATAAATAATGTTTTGATGTCATTCCACTAGTTGATTGGGAATGAGGGGTGGGGATGATTGGAAAGCCCTAATCAGAATATATATGCTGTTGCATGTGCTGTATTCATACAATTTGATATATCATAGAGAAAATAGGGATGTACACTGTTATGGCTTTCTCATATTGTTCCAGAAAGATTTTTTTACCATTTCCAACAGCATAGATTAAAGTGATGTATATTAAATGTAATGTAGAATGTCTTTTTTTTCAACTTTTAGGGTCCCCATAATGTGTGTGAGAATTTAATGACCAGTCTAATATTAATTTTTGACCATCTTATTTCCACCGTTTCAAAGTTTCGATGTCATTCCAAATTGGTAAACTGCTTAGACTCAAATACATCAGTGTAGAAAATTACCTTGTACAACTTTTACAGGCTCCACCCATATGTGGATCCATCATGTGGAGCAGTTAGGGGTTGCATGGGGGGGGGGTTGCTGTTTTTTTTTTACCATTTCCAACATCATAGATTGAGGTGATGTAGGTTTGAGATCTCATTAATATCAAATATTTGAAAGCATAGGATTTTATGTGTATTCATCCTTGTTGAATGGGATGAAGGGTGGGGAGGGGGTGGGTCCAAGGGGCTTGGCAGTAGACTATTTGCTTTTATCCCTGCTAAATAAAGTTTGATATGTCTTGAAAATGACAGATTGTACACTATCTAGCTCATTGCACGGAGCAATTGGTGTGGGTTACTATGGAATCAGGTACCGTATACAGGGTTAGACCTCCATGATGCCCTAATATTGTGATAATATGTCTAAATAATGTTTTGATGTCATTCCACTAATTGAGTGGGAATGAGGGGTGGGGATGATTAGAAAGTCCTGTTAAGAATATACACTGTTGCATATGCTACATTCAAACAATTTGATCTATCTTAGAGAAAATATGGTTGCACACTGTTATGGTTTTCTCCTAATTGTTCCAGAAAGATTTTTTACCATTTCCATCACCACAGATTAAGGTGATGTATGTTGAATGCTAGGTAAAAGTTTATATATTTTTCCAACTTTTACGGTCTCCATAATGTGTGCGAGAATTTAATGAACAGTCTAATATTAATTGTTGACAATTGTATTTCCACCGTTTCAAAGTTTCGATGTCATTCCAAATTGGTAAACTGCTTAGACTCAAATACATCAGTGTAGAAAATTACCTTGTACAACTTTTACAGGCTCCACCCATATGTGGATCCATCATGTGGTGCAGTTAGGGATTGGGGGGGGGGGGTTGCTGGTTTTTTTTTACCATTTCCAACAGCATAGATTGAGGTGATGTATATTAAATGCTAGGTAAAAGGTTTTTTTATTCCAACTTTTAGGGTCCCCATAATGTGTGTGAGAATTTAAGGAACAGTCTAATATTAACTTTTGAAAATCTTATTTCCACCAATTCAGAGTTTCAAATGTCATTCCAAATTGGTAAACTGCTTAGACTCAAATACATCAGTGTAGAAAATTACCTTGTACAACTTTTACAGGCTCCACCCATATGTGGATCCATCATGTGGTGCAGTTAGGGGTTGGGGGGGGGGTTGCTGGGGTTTTTTACCATTTCCAACAGCATAGATTGAGGTGATGTATATTAAATGCTAGGTAAAAGGGTTTTTTTTCCAACTTTTAGGGTCCCCATAATGTGTGTGAGAATTTAAGGAACAGTCTAATATTAACTTTTGAAAATCTTATTTCCACCAATTCAGAGTTTCAATGTCATTCCAAATTGGTAAACTGCTTAGACTCAAATACATCAGTGTAGAAAATTACCTTGTACAACTTTTACAGGCTCCACCCATATGTGGAACCATCATGTGGAGCAGAAGGGGGAGGGGAGGGGGGTAGCAACTGGGAAAGCAGGTTATAGCTCTCATTAGGATCAAATATTTGAAAGCATAGGATTTTATGTGAATTCATCCTTGTTGAATGAGATGAAGGGTCAGTGGGGGGGGGGTGGATCCAAGTGACTTGGCTGCCCTCTTGGACATAATTTGCTTTTATCCCTGCTACATAAAGTTTGATATGTCTTGAAAATTACAGATTGTACACTATCTAGCTCATTGCATGGGGCAGTTCAAGGTGTGGGTTACTATGGAATCAGGTACCGTATACAGGGTTAGACCTCCATAATGCCCTAATATTGTGATATTATGTCTAAATAATGTTTTCATATCATTCCACTAGTTGAGTGGGAATGAGGGGTGGAGATGATTTGAAAGCACTATTGAGAAAATACGCTGTTGCATATGCTACATTCATACAATTTGATATATCTCAGAGAAAATAGGGTTGTACACTGTTAAGGTTTTCTCCTATTATTTGAGGAAGATTTTTTTAGCATTTCCAACAGCACAGATGAAGGTGCATTAAAGATAGGTAATTTTATTTTTGTTTTCAACTTTTAGGGTCCCATTATGTATGTGAGAATTTAATGAACATCTACCATTAATTTTTGACCATCTTATTTCCACCATTTCAAGGTTTCCATGCCATCCCAAATTGGGAAACTGCTCAATCTCAAATATATCAGTGTAGAAAATTATTTTCTCCAACTTTTACATTCACCACCAATATGTAGAACCATCATGTGGAGCAGATAGGGGGGAGGGGAGGGGGGTAGCAACTGGGAAAGCAGGTTAGAGCTCTCATTAGGATCAAATATTTTAGAGCATAGGAATTTATGTGAATTCATCCTTGTTGAATGGGATGGAGGGTCGGTGGGGTGGATCAAAGTGACTTGGCTGCCCTCTTGGACATAATTTGCTTTTATCCCTGCTATATAAAGTTTGATATGTCTTGAAAATTACAGATTGTACACTATAACACTATCTAGCTCATTGCATGGGGCAGTTCAAGGTGTCGGTTAGTATGGAATCAGGTACCGTATACAGGGTTAGACCTCCATTATGCCCTAATATTGTGATATTATGTCTAAATAATGTTTTCATATCATTCCACTAGTTGAGTGGGAATGAGGGGTGGAGATGATTGGAAAGCCCTATTGAGAAAATACACTGTTGCATATGCTACATTAATACAATTTGATATATCTCAGAGAAAATATGGTTGTACACTGTTGTGGTTTTCTCATATTGTTCCAGAAAGATTTTTTTACCATTTCCAACAGCACAGATGAAGGTGCATTAAAGATAGTTAATTTTATTTTTGTTTTCAACTTTTAGGGTCCCATTATGTATGTGAGAATTTAATGAACATCTACCATTAATTTTTGACCATCTTATTTCCACCATTTCAAGGTTTCCATGTCATCCCAAATTGGTAAACTGCTAAGACTCAAATACATCAGTGTAGAAAATTACCTTGTACAACTTTTACAGGCTCCACCAATATGTGGAACCATCATATGGAGCAGAAAGGGGGAGGGGAGGGGAGGGGGTAGCAACTGGGAAAGCAGGTTATAGCTCTCATTAAGATCAAATATTTGAAAGCAAAGGATTTTATGTGAATTCATCCTTTTTGAATGGGATGGAGAGTCGGTGGGGGGGGGGATGGATCCAAGTGACTTGGCTGCCCTCTTGGACATAATTTGCTTTTATCCCTGCTATATATAGTTTGATATGTCTTGAAAATTACAGATTGTACACTATCTAGCTCATTGCACGGAGCAATTAGTGTGGGTTACTATGGAATCAGGTACCGTATACAGGGTTAGACCTCCATGATGCCCTAATATTGTGATATTATATCTAAATAATGTTTTCATATCATTCCACTAGTAGAGTGGGAATGAGGGTGGTTATGATTGGAAAGCGCCATTAAGAAAATACGCTGTTGCATATGCTACATTCACACAATTTGATATATCTCAGAGAAAATATGGTACATGTACACTGTTGTGGTTTTCTCATATTGTTCCAGAAAGATTTTTTTACCATTTCCAACAGCATAGATTAAAGTGATGTATATTAAATGTAATGTAGAATGTTTTTTTTTTCAACTATTAGGGTCCCCATAATGTGTGTGAGAATTTAATGAAGTCTAATATTAATTTTTGACCATATTATTTCCACCGTTTCAAAGTTTCGATGTCATTCCAAATTGGTAAACTGCTTAGACTCAAATACATCAGTGTAGAAAATTACCTTGTACAACTTTTACAGGCTCCACCCATATGTGGATCCATCATGTGGTGCAGTTAGGGGTCCGGGGGTGGGGGTTGCTGTAGAGGGCAACTGGGAATGCAGGTACATAGGTTTGAGATCTCATTAATATCAAATATTTGAAAGCATAGGATTTTATGTGTATTCATCCTTGTTGAATGGGATGGAGGGTGGGGAGGGGGTGGGTCCAAGGGGCTTGGCAGGAGACTATTTGCTTTTATCCCTGCTAAATAAAGTTTGATATGTTTAGAAAATGACAGATTGTACACTATCTAGCTCATTGCACAGAGCAATTGGTGTGGGTTACTATGGAATCAGGTACCGTATATAGGGTTAGACCTCCATAATGCCCTAATATTGTGATATTATGTCTAAATAATGTTTTCATATCATTCCACTAGTTGAATAGGAATGAGGGGTGGAGATGATTGGAAAGCGCTATTACGAAAATACGCTGTTGCATGTGCTACATTCATACAATTTGATATATCTCAGAGAAAATATGGTTGTACACTGTTACGGTTTTCTCCTATTGTTTGAGGAAGATTTTTTTACCATTTCCAACAGCACAGATTACGGTGTATAAAATGATAGGTGATTTTATTTTTGTTTTCAACTTTTAGGGTCCTATTATGTATGTGAGAATTTAATGAACATCTACCATTAATTTTTGACCATCTTATTTCCACCATTTCAAGGTTTCCATGCCATCCCAAATTGGTAAACTGCTAAGACTCAAATACATCAGTGTAGAAAATTACCTTGTACAACTTTTACAGGCTCCACCAATATGTGGAACCATCATGTGGAGCAGAAAGGGGGAGGGGAGGGGGTAGCAACTGGGAAAGCAGGTTAGAGCTCTCATTAGGATCAAATATTTGAAAGCAAAGGATTTTATATGAATTCATCCTTTTTGAATGGGATGGAGGGTCGGTGGGGGGGGGGGTGGATCCAAGTGACTTGGCTGCCCTCTTGGACATAATTTGCTTTTATCCCTGCTACATAAAGGTTGATATGTCTTGAAAATTACAGATTGTACACTATCTAGCTCATTGCATGGGGCAGTTCAAGGTGTGGGTTACTATGGAATCAGGTACCGTATACAGGGTTAGACCTCCATAATGCCCTAATATTGTGATATTATGTCTAAATAATGTTTTCATATCATTCCACTAGTTGAGTGGGAATGAGGGGTGGAGATGATTGGAAAGCCCTGTTAAGAAAATACACTGTTGCATATGCTTCATTCACACAATTTGATATATCTCAAAGAAAATAGGGTTGTACACTGCAAGGGCGCAGGAACCGGGGGGGCTGGGGGGCGCCAGCCCCCCCAGTGAAAAATGTGGAGGGGCGGAAGTATCATTCCGCCCCCCCGCTTCGCAAGTCAGAAAACCCCTTTTTCATTTCCAAATGAGAAAAAAAAAATCATTTGGAGCACCAAATTGCATCTAAGGCCAGGTGAAAATACAAAATTAAGTTTACAAAATGGAGTGGGTGTTGAAGAGTGCTATATTGCACCAAATTGCATCTGAGGCTACCTGGAAATGGAAAAAATTCCAAAGGGGAGAGAGACACCCCCTCCCCTTAGACCCATAGACGTACGAGGCGGGGCAGACTGCCCCCCTTAATTTCCAGAAGACAAGAAATTCGGGCAAAAGTTCTGAAAAATTCGGGCAGCCTAAGAGGAGAATTTTTTATACATATATATATATAAATATGCAGTAGCTTGCCCGGATCTTTTTCAAATTTTTGCCCGACAATTCCATGTTTACTTTATTTAGCATCATGATGCCCGAATATTTCCGTGTAACACCACCGTAAGTGCAGCTCATCTGGGCTACCACGCTTTTTGCACGATCAATTTTTTTTTCTAACTAGTCAACTGTACACCTGGACATTTCCGACATGAGTGTATATAAGAAACATTTTCTTTTTCATGGATGGTAAGGGGGTAGGGGGGGGGGGCTACAAGCCTAGAAGTACAGGTTTATCATATTCTTTGTTATATTTTGTACTTTTTTTGTGAGACAAATTGCAGTCTCACCCGACACAGCGACATTATCCCGCCTGCGTGTCGTTGAACAATGTATGTTTTTCTGGAGGTAGCTGAGTACTGTGTTAAAATAATAAATACGGTAACTAAATAGGAGCTTAAAAAATATACTGTCCTATTTTTCCCCCTTCAAAGTGATGTTACCATTTTTCTTCTTCTAATTTACCAAATTTTTGGGGAAGTGTAAATTTCTAAAACGTGAGATTATAAAATAAAGAATGTTTTCATGCAAACTTGCAAGGCCTCAGAAGTGCCATTTCCTGCAATCTGAGAGGCATTTTTGCCAAAAATTTTCTTGTACGCTACGCGCCAACCGATGGTGGCGCTCCGCCTAGATAGTGTCACGGGAACTTTCGGGCACAAAAATTTCTGCCCTTCCCAAACTGAAATGGTCCCATACGCCTATGCTTAGACCCCTCCCCAGACCGGCCATCAGTCTTCAGCCCCCCCACTCAAAAGTACCTTCCTATGCCACTGGTACACTGTACTGCAACTGGGAAAGCAGGTTTGAGCTCTCACTAGGATCAAATATTTGAAAGCATAGGATTTTATGTGAATTCATCCTTGTTGAATGAGTTGAAGGGTCAGTGGGGGGGGGGGGGTGGATCCAAGTGACTTGGCTGCCCTCTTGGACATAATTTGCTTTTATTCCTTCTACATAAAGTTTGATATGTCTTGAAAATCACAGTTTGCACACTATCACACTATCTAGCTCATTGCATGGGGCAGTTGGTGTCGGTTACTATGGAATCAGGTACCGTATACAGGGTTAGACCTCCATGATGCCCTAATATTGTGATATTATGTCTAAATAATGTTTTCATACCATTCCACTAGTTGAGTGGGAATGAGGGGTGGAGATGATTGGAAAGCGCTATTGAGAAAATACGCTGTTGCATATGCTACATTCATACAATTTGATATATCTCAGAGAAAATAGGGTTGTACACTGTTAGGTTAGGGTTTTCCCCTATTGTTTGAGGAAGATTTTTTTAGCATTTCCAACAGCATAGATTAAGGTATATTAAATGATACTTAATTTTACTTTTGTTTTCAACTTTTAGGGTCCCATTTATGTATGTGAGAATTTAATGAACATCTACCATTAATTTTTGACCATCTTATTTCCACCATTTCAAGGTTTCCATGCCATCCCAAATTGGGAAACTGCTCAATCTCAAATATATCAGTGTAGAAAATTACTTTCTCCAACTTTTACATTCACCACCAATATGTAGAACCATCATGTGGAGCAGATAGGGGGAGGGGAGGGGAGGGGGGTAGCAACTGGGAAAGCAGGTTAGAGCTCTCATTAGGATCAAATATTTGAAAGCATAGGATTTTATGTGAATTCATCCTTGTTGAATGGGATGGAGGGTCGGTGGGGGGGGGGATGGATCCAAGTGACTTGGCTGCCCTCTTGGACATAATTTGCTTTTATCCCTGCTATATAAAGTTTGATATGTCTTGAAAATTACAGTTTGTACACTATCACACTATCTAGCTCATTGCATGGGGCAGTTCAAGGTGTCGGTTACTATGGAATCAGGTACCGTATACAGGGTTAGACCTCCATAATGCCCTAATATTGTGATATTATGTCTAAATAATGTTTTCATATTATTCCACTAGTTGAGTGGGAATGAGGGGTGGAGATGATTGGAAAGCCCTGTTAAGAATATACACTGTTGCATATATGCTTCATTCACACAATTTGATATATCTCAAAGAAAATAGGGTTGTACACTGTACTGCAACTGGGAAAGCAGGTTTGAGCTCTCATTAGGATCAAATATTTGAAAGCATAGGATTTTATGTGAATTCATCCTTGTTGAATGAGTTGAAGGGTCAGTGGGGGGGGGGGTGGATCCAAGTGACTTGGCTGCCCTCTTGGACATAATTTGCTTTTATTCCTTCTACATAAAGTTTGATATGTCTTGAAAATCACAGTTTGCACACTATCACACTATCTAGCTCATTGCATGGGGCAGTTGGTGTCGATTACTATGGAATCAGGTACCGTATACAGGGTTAGACCTCCATGATGCCCTAATATTGTGATATTATGTCTAAATAATGTTTTCATATCATTCCACTAGTTGAGTGGGAATGAGGGGTGGAGATGATTGGAAAGCGCTATTGAGAAAATACGCTGTTGCATATGCTACATTCATACAATTTGATATATCTCAGAGAAAATAGGGTTGTACACTGTTAGGGTTTTCCCCTATTGTTTGAGGAAGATTTTTTTAGCATTTCCAACAGCATAGATTAAGGTATATTAAATGATAGTTAATTTTACTTTTGTTTTCAACTTTTAGGGTCCCATTTATGTATGTGAGAATTTAATGAACATCTACCATTAATTTTTGACCATCTTATTTCCACCATTTCAAGGTTTCCATGCCATCCCAAATTGGGAAACTGCTCAATCTCAAATATATCAGTGTAGAAAATTACTTTCTCCAACTTTTACATTCACCACCAATATGTAGAACCATCATGTGGAGCAGATAGGGGGAGGGGAGGGGAGGGGGGTAGCAACTGGGAAAGCAGGTTAGAGCTCTCATTAGGATCAAATATTTTAGAGCATAGGATTTTATGTGAATTCATCCTTGTTGAATGGGATGGAGGGTCGTGGGGGGGGGGGGATGGATCCAAGTGACTTGGCTGCCCTCTTGGACATAATTTGCTTTTATCCCTGCTATATAAAGTTTGATATGTCTTGAAAATTACAGATTGTACACCATCTAGCTCATTGCATGGGGCAGTTCAAGGTGTCGGTTAGTATGGAATCAGCTACTGTAGACAGGGTTAGACCTCCATGATGCCCTAATATTGTGATATTATGTCTAAATAATGTTTCATATCATTCCACTAGTTGAGTGGGAATGAGGGGTGGAGATGATTGGAAAGCCCTATTGAGAAAATACACTGTTGCATATGCTACATTCATACAATTTGATATATCTCAGAGAAAATATGGTTGTACACTGTTGTGGTTTTCTCATATTGTTCCAGAAAGATTTTTTTACCATTTCCAACAGCACAGATTAAGGTGCATTATAGATAGGTAATTATTTTCTTTTGTTTTCAACTTTTAGGGTCCCATTATGCATGTGAGAATTTAATGAACATCTACCATTAATTTTTGACCATCTTATTTCCACCATTTCAAGGTTTCCATGTCATCCCAAATTGGTAAACTGCTTAGACTCAAATACATCAGTGTAGAAAATTACCTTGTACAACTTTTACAGGCTCCACCAATATATGGAACCATCATGTGGAGCAGAAAGGGGGAGGGGATGGGGGGGGGTAGCAACTGGGAAAGCAGGTTAGAGCTCTCATTAAGATCAAATATTTGAAAGCATAGGATTTTATGTGAATTCATCCTTGTTGAATGGGATGGAGGGTCGGTGGGGGGGGGGTGGATCCAAGTGACTTGGCTGCCCTCTTGGACATAATTTGCTTTTATCCCTGCTACATAAAGTTTGATATGTCTTGAAAATTACAGATTGTACACTATCTAGCTCATTGCACGGAGCAATTGGTGTGGGTTACTATGGAATCAGGTACCGTATACAGGGTTAGACCTCCATTATGCCCTAATATTGTGATATTATGTCTAAATAATGTTTTCATATCATTCCACTAGTTGAGTGGGAATGAGGGGTGGAGATGATTGGAAAGCGCTATTGAGAAAATACGCTGTTGCATATGCTACATTCATACAATTTGATATATCTCAGAGAAAATATGGTTGTACACTGTTACGGTTTTCTCCTATTATTTGAGGAAGATTTTTTTACCATTTCCAACAGCACAGATGAAGGTGCATTAAAGATAGGTATTTTTATTTTTGTTTTCAACTTTTAGGGTCCCATTATGTATGTGAGAATATAATGAACATCTACCATTAATTTTTGACCATCTTATTTCCACCATTTCAAGGTTTCCATGCCATCCCAAATTGGGAAACTGCTCAATCTCAAATATATCAGTGTAGAAAATTATTTTCTCCAACTTTTACATTCACCACCAATATGTAGAACCATCATGTGGAGCAGATAGGGGGGAGGGGAGGGGGGGTAGCAACTGGGAAAGCAGGTTAGAGCTCTCATTAGGATCAAATATTTTAGAGCATAGGAATTTATGTGAATTCATCCTTGTTGAATGGGATGGAGGGTCGGTGGGGTGGGGGGGTGGATCCAAGTGACTTGGCTGCCCTCTTGGACATAATTTGCTTTTATCCCTGCTATATAAAGTTTGATATGTCTTGAAAATTACAGATTGTACACTATCACACTATCTAGCTCATTGCATGGGGCAGTTCAAGGTGTCGGTTAGTATGGAATCAGGTACCGTATACAGGGTTAGACCTCCATTATGCCCTAATATTGTGATATTATGTCTAAATAATGTTTTCATATCATTCCACTAGTTGAGTGGGAATGAGGGGTGGAGATGATTGGAAAGCGCTGTTGCATATGCTACATTCATACAATTTGATATATCTCAGAGAAAATAGGGTTGTACACTGTTAGGGTTTTCCCCTATTGTTTGAGGAAGATTTTTTTAGCATTTCCAACAGCATAGATTAAGGTATATTAAATGATAGTTAATTTTACTTTTGTTTTCAACTTTTAGGGTCCCATTTATGTATGTGAGAATTTAATGAACATCTACCATTAATTTTTGACCATCTTATTTCCACCATTTCAAGGTTTCCATGCCATCCCAAATTGGGAAACTGCTCAATCTCAAATATATCAGTGTAGAAAATTACTTTCTCCAACTTTTACATTCACCACCAATATGTAGAACCATCATGTGGAGCAGATAGGGGGAGGGGAGGGGAGGGGGGTAGCAACTGGGAAAGCAGGTTAGAGCTCTCATTAGGATCAAATATTTGAAAGCATAGGATTTTATGTGAATTCATCCTTGTTGAATGGGATGGAGGGTCGGTGGGGGGGGGGGGGGATGGATCCAAGTGACTTGGCTGCCCTCTTGGACATAATTTGCTTTTATCCCTGCTATATAAAGTTTGATATGTCTTGAAAATTACAGTTTGTACACTATCACACTATCTAGCTCATTGCATGGGGCAGTTCAAGGTGTCGGTTACTATGGAATCAGGTACCGTATACAGGGTTAGACCTCCATAATGCCCTAATATTGTGATATTATGTCTAAATAATGTTTTCATATTATTCCACTAGTTGAGTGGGAATGAGGGGTGGAGATGATTGGAAAGCCCTGTTAAGAATATACACTGTTGCATATATGCTTCATTCACACAATTTGATATATCTCAAAGAAAATAGGGTTGTACACTGTACTGCAACTGGGAAAGCAGGTTTGAGCTCTCATTAGGATCAAATATTTGAAAGCATAGGATTTTATGTGAATTCATCCTTGTTGAATGAGTTGAAGGGTCAGTGGGGGGGGGGGGGGTGGATCCAAGTGACTTGGCTGCCCTCTTGGACATAATTTGCTTTTATTCCTTCTACATAAAGTTTGATATGTCTTGAAAATCACAGTTTGCACACTATCACACTATCTAGCTCATTGCATGGGGCAGTTGGTGTCGATTACTATGGAATCAGGTACCGTATACAGGGTTAGACCTCCATGATGCCCTAATATTGTGATATTATGTCTAAATAATGTTTTCATATCATTCCACTAGTTGAGTGGGAATGAGGGGTGGAGATGATTGGAAAGCGCTATTGAGAAAATACGCTGTTGCATATGCTACATTCATACAATTTGATATATCTCAGAGAAAATAGGGTTGTACACTGTTAGGGTTTTCCCCTATTGTTTGAGGAAGATTTTTTTAGCATTTCCAACAGCATAGATTAAGGTATATTAAATGATAGTTAATTTTACTTTTGTTTTCAACTTTTAGGGTCCCATTTATGTATGTGAGAATTTAATGAACATCTACCATTAATTTTTGACCATCTTATTTCCACCATTTCAAGGTTTCCATGCCATCCCAAATTGGGAAACTGCTCAATCTCAAATATATCAGTGTAGAAAATTACTTTCTCCAACTTTTACATTCACCACCAATATGTAGAACCATCATGTGGAGCAGATAGGGGGAGGGGAGGGGAGGGGGGTAGCAACTGGGAAAGCAGGTTAGAGCTCTCATTAGGATCAAATATTTTAGAGCATAGGATTTTATGTGAATTCATCCTTGTTGAATGGGATGGAGGGTCGTGGGGGGGGGGGGGGGATGGATCCAAGTGACTTGGCTGCCCTCTTGGACATAATTTGCTTTTATCCCTGCTATATAAAGTTTGATATGTCTTGAAAATTACAGATTGTACACCATCTAGCTCATTGCATGGGGCAGTTCAAGGTGTCGGTTAGTATGGAATCAGCTACTGTAGACAGGGTTAGACCTCCATGATGCCCTAATATTGTGATATTATGTCTAAATAATGTTTCATATCATTCCACTAGTTGAGTGGGAATGAGGGGTGGAGATGATTGGAAAGCCCTATTGAGAAAATACACTGTTGCATATGCTACATTCATACAATTTGATATATCTCAGAGAAAATATGGTTGTACACTGTTGTGGTTTTCTCATATTGTTCCAGAAAGATTTTTTTACCATTTCCAACAGCACAGATTAAGGTGCATTATAGATAGGTAATTATTTTCTTTTGTTTTCAACTTTTAGGGTCCCATTATGCATGTGAGAATTTAATGAACATCTACCATTAATTTTTGACCATCTTATTTCCACCATTTCAAGGTTTCCATGTCATCCCAAATTGGTAAACTGCTTAGACTCAAATACATCAGTGTAGAAAATTACCTTGTACAACTTTTACAGGCTCCACCAATATATGGAACCATCATGTGGAGCAGAAAGGGGGAGGGGATGGGGGGGGGGTAGCAACTGGGAAAGCAGGTTAGAGCTCTCATTAAGATCAAATATTTGAAAGCATAGGATTTTATGTGAATTCATCCTTGTTGAATGGGATGGAGGGTCGGTGGGGGGGGGGGGGTGGATCCAAGTGACTTGGCTGCCCTCTTGGACATAATTTGCTTTTATCCCTGCTACATAAAGTTTGATATGTCTTGAAAATTACAGATTGTACACTATCTAGCTCATTGCACGGAGCAATTGGTGTGGGTTACTATGGAATCAGGTACCGTATACAGGGTTAGACCTCCATTATGCCCTAATATTGTGATATTATGTCTAAATAATGTTTTCATATCATTCCACTAGTTGAGTGGGAATGAGGGGTGGAGATGATTGGAAAGCGCTATTGAGAAAATACGCTGTTGCATATGCTACATTCATACAATTTGATATATCTCAGAGAAAATATGGTTGTACACTGTTACGGTTTTCTCCTATTATTTGAGGAAGATTTTTTTACCATTTCCAACAGCACAGATGAAGGTGCATTAAAGATAGGTATTTTTATTTTTGTTTTCAACTTTTAGGGTCCCATTATGTATGTGAGAATATAATGAACATCTACCATTAATTTTTGACCATCTTATTTCCACCATTTCAAGGTTTCCATGCCATCCCAAATTGGGAAACTGCTCAATCTCAAATATATCAGTGTAGAAAATTATTTTCTCCAACTTTTACATTCACCACCAATATGTAGAACCATCATGTGGAGCAGATAGGGGGGAGGGGAGGGGGGGTAGCAACTGGGAAAGCAGGTTAGAGCTCTCATTAGGATCAAATATTTTAGAGCATAGGAATTTATGTGAATTCATCCTTGTTGAATGGGATGGAGGGTCGGTGGGGTGGGGGGGTGGATCCAAGTGACTTGGCTGCCCTCTTGGACATAATTTGCTTTTATCCCTGCTATATAAAGTTTGATATGTCTTGAAAATTACAGATTGTACACTATCACACTATCTAGCTCATTGCATGGGGCAGTTCAAGGTGTCGGTTAGTATGGAATCAGGTACCGTATACAGGGTTAGACCTCCATTATGCCCTAATATTGTGATATTATGTCTAAATAATGTTTTCATATCATTCCACTAGTTGAGTGGGAATGAGGGGTGGAGATGATTGGAAAGCGCTATTGAGAAAATACGCTGTTGCATATGCTACATTCATACAATTATATCTCAGAGAAAATATGGTTGTACACTGTTGTGGTTTTCTCATATTGTTCCAGAAAGATTTTTTTACCATTTCCAACAGCACAGATGAAGGTGCATTAAAGATAGTTAATTTTATTTTTGTTTTCAACTTTTAGGGTCCCATTATGTATGTGAGAATTTAATGAACATCTACCATTAATTTTTGACCATCTTATTTCCACCATTTCAAGGTTTCCATGTCATCCCAAATTGGTAAACTGCTAAGACTCAAATACATCAGTGTAGAAAATTACCTTGTACAACTTTTACAGGCTCCACCAATATGTGGAACCATCATATGGAGCAGAAAGGGGGAGGGGAGGGGAGGGGGTAGCAACTGGGAAAGCAGGTTATAGCTCTCATTAAGATCAAATATTTGAAAGCAAAGGATTTTATGTGAATTCATCCTTTTTGAATGGGATGGAGAGTCGGTGGGGGGGGGGGGGGATGGATCCAAGTGACTTGGCTGCCCTCTTGGACATAATTTGCTTTTATCCCTGCTATATATAGTTTGATATGTCTTGAAAATTACAGATTGTACACTATCTAGCTCATTGCACGGAGCAATTAGTGTGGGTTACTATGGAATCAGGTACCGTATACAGGGTTAGACCTCCATGATGCCCTAATATTGTGATATTATATCTAAATAATGTTTTCATATCATTCCACTAGTAGAGTGGGAATGAGGGTGGTTATGATTGGAAAGCGCCATTAAGAAAATACGCTGTTGCATATGCTACATTCACACAATTTGATATATCTCAGAGAAAATATGGTACATGTACACTGTTGTGGTTTTCTCATATTGTTCCAGAAAGATTTTTTTACCATTTCCAACAGCATAGATTAAAGTGATGTATATTAAATGTGATGTAGAATGTTTTTTTTTTTCAACTATTAGGGTCCCCATAATGTGTGTGAGAATTTAATGAAGTCTAATATTAATTTTTGACCATATTATTTCCACCGTTTCAAAGTTTCGATGTCATTCCAAATTGGTAAACTGCTTAGACTCAAATACATCAGTGTAGAAAATTACCTTGTACAACTTTTACAGGCTCCACCCATATGTGGATCCATCATGTGGTGCAGTTAGGGGTGTGGGGGCGGGGGTTGCTGTAGAGGGCAACTGGGAATGCAGGTACATAGGTTTGAGATCTCATTAATATCAAATATTTGAAAGCATAGGATTTTATGTGTATTCATCCTTGTTGAATGGGATGGAGGGTGGGGAGGGGGTGGGTCCAAGGAGCTTGGCAGTAGACTATTTGCTTTTATCCCTGCTAAATAAAGTTTGATATGTCTTGAAAATGACAGATTGTACACTATCTAGCTCATTGCACGGAGCAATTGGTGTGGGTTACTATGGAATCAGGTACCGTATACAGGGTTAGACCTCCATGATGCCCTAATATTGTGATAATATGTCTAAATAATGTTTTGATGTCATTCCACTAATTGAGTGGGAATGAGGGGTGGGGATGATTAGAAAGTCCTGTTAAGAATATACACTGTTGCATATGCTACATTCATACAATTTGATCTATCTTAGAGAAAATATGGTTGCACACTGTTATGGTTTTCTCCTAATTGTTCCAGAAAGATTTTTTACCATTTCCATCACCACAGATTAAGGTGATGTATGTTGAATGCTAGGTAAAAGTTTATATATTTTTCCAACTTTTACGGTCTCCATAATGTGTGCGAGAATTTAATGAACAGTCTAATATTAATTGTTGACAATTGTATTTCCACCGTTTCAAAGTTTCGATGTCATTCCAAATTGGTAAACTGCTTAGACTCAAATACATCAGTGTAGAAAATTACCTTGTACAACTTTTACAGGCTCCACCCATATGTGGATCCATCATGTGGTTCAGTTAGGGATTGGGGGGGGGGGGGTTGCTGGGTTTTTTTTACCATTTCCAACAGCATAGATTGAGGTGATGTATATTCAATGCTAGGTAAAAGGTTTTTTTATTCCAACTTTTAGGGTCCCCATAATGTGTGTGAGAATTTAAGGAACAGTCTAATATTAACTTTTGAACATCTTATTTCCACCAATTCAGAGTTTCAATGTCATTCCAAATTGGTAAACTGCTTAGACTCAAATACATCAGTGTAGAAAATTACCTTGTACAACTTTTACAGGCTCCACCAATATGTGGAACCATCATGTGGAGCAGAAGGGGGAGGGGAGGGGGGTAGCAACTGGGAAAGCAGGTTATAGCTCTCATTAGGATCAAATATTTGAAAGCATAGGATTTTATGTGAATTCATCCTTGTTGAATGAGATGAAGGGTCAGTGGGGGGGGGGGGTGGATCCAAGTGACTTGGCTGCCCTCTTGGACATAATTTGCTTTTATCCCTGCTACATAAAGTTTGATATGTCTTGAAAATTACAGATTGTACACTATCTAGCTCATTGCATGGGGCAGTTCAAGGTGTGGGTTACTATGGAATCAGGTACCGTATACAGGGTTAGACCTCCATAATGCCCTAATATTGTGATATTATGTCTAAATAATGTTTTCATATCATTCCACTAGTTGAGTGGGAATGAGGGGTGGAGATGATTTGAAAGCGCTATTGAGAAAATACGCTGTTGCATATGCTACATTCATACAATTTGATATATCTCAGAGAAAATAGGGTTGTACACTCTTAAGGTTTTCTCCTATTATTTGAGGAAGATTTTATTACCATTTCCAACAGCACAGATGAAGGTGCATTAAAGATAGGTAATTTTATTTTTGTTTTCAACTTTTAGGGTCCCATTATGTATGTGAGAATTTAATGAACATCTACCATTAATTTTTGACCATCTTATTTCCACCATTTCAAGGTTTCCATGCCATCCCAAATTGGGAAACTGCTCAATCTCAAATATATCAGTGTAGAAAATTATTTTCTCCAACTTTTACATTCACCACCAATATGTAGAACCATCATGTGGAGCAGATAGGGGGGAGGGGAGGGGGGTAGCAACTGGGAAAGCAGGTTAGAGCTCTCATTAGGATCAAATATTTTAGAGCATAGGAATTTATGTGAATTCATCCTTGTTGAATGGGATGGAGGGTCGGTGGGGTGGGGGTGGATCAAAGTGACTTGGCTGCCCTCTTGGACATAATTTGCTTTTATCCCTGCTATATAAAGTTTGATATGTCTTGAAAATTACAGATTGTACACTATCACACTATCTAGCTCATTGCATGGGGCAGTTCAAGGTGTCGGTTAGTATGGAATCAGGTACCGTATACAGGGTTAGACCTCCATTATGCCCTAATATTGTGATATTATGTCTAAATAATGTTTTCATATCATTCCACTAGTTGAGTGGGAATGAGGGGTGGAGATGATTGGAAAGCCCTATTGAGAAAATACACTGTTGCATATGCTACATTAATACAATTTGATATATCTCAGAGAAAATATGGTTGTACACTGTTGTGGTTTTCTCATATTGTTCCAGAAAGATTTTTTTACCATTTCCAACAGCACAGATGAAGGTGCATTAAAGATAGTTAATTTTATTTTTGTTTTCAACTTTTAGGGTCCCATTATGTATGTGAGAATTTAATGAACATCTACCATTAATTTTTGACCATCTTATTTCCACCATTTCAAGGTTTCCATGTCATCCCAAAT
Organism: Apostichopus japonicus; assembly: GCF_037975245.1. NCBI lineage: Eukaryota > Metazoa > Echinodermata > Holothuroidea > Aspidochirotida > Stichopodidae > Apostichopus > Apostichopus japonicus. The sequence continues at coordinate 12,077,681 of NC_092570.1, read as the reverse complement.
TGGTAAACTGCTAAGACTCAAATACATCAGTGTAGAAAATTACCTTGTACAACTTTTACAGGCTCCACCAATATGTGGAACCATCATATGGAGCAGAAAGGGGGAGGGGAGGGGAGGGGGGTAGCAACTGGGAAAGCAGGTTATAGCTCTCATTAAGATCAAATATTTGAAAGCAAAGGATTTTATGTGAATTCATCCTTTTTGAATGGGATGGAGAGTCGGTGGGGGGGGGGGGGGGATGGATCCAAGTGACTTGGCTGCCCTCTTGGACATAATTTGCTTTTATCCCTGCTATATATAGTTTGATATGTCTTGAAAATTACAGATTGTACACTATCTAGCTCATTGCACGGAGCAATTAGTGTGGGTTACTATGGAATCAGGTACCGTATACAGGGTTAGACCTCCATGATGCCCTAATATTGTGATATTATATCTAAATAATGTTTTCATATCATTCCACTAGTAGAGTGGGAATGAGGGTGGTTATGATTGGAAAGCGCCATTAAGAAAATACGCTGTTGCATATGCTACATTCACACAATTTGATATATCTCAGAGAAAATATGGTACATGTACACTGTTGTGGTTTTCTTATATTGTTCCAGAAAGATTTTTTTACCATTTCCAACAGCATAGATTAAAGTGATGTATATTAAATGTAATGTAGAATGTTTTTTTTTTTCAACTATTAGGGTCCCCATAATGTGTGTGAGAATTTAATGAAGTCTAATATTAATTTTTGACAATATTATTTCCACCGTTTCAAAGTTTCGATGTCATTCCAAATTGGTAAACTGCTTAGACTCAAATACATCAGTGTAGAAAATTACCTTGTACAACTTTTACAGGCTCCACCCATATGTGGATCCATCATGTGGTGCAGTTAGGGGTCCGGGGGTGGGGGTTGCTGTAGAGGGCAACTGGGAATGCAGGTACATAGGTTTGAGATCTCATTAATATCAAATATTTGAAAGCATAGGATTTTATGTGTATTCATCCTTGTTGAATGGGATGGAGGGTGGGGAGGGGGTGGGTCCAAGGGGCTTGGCAGGAGACTATTTGCTTTTATCCCTGCTAAATAAAGTTTGATATGTTTAGAAAATGACAGATTGTACACTATCTAGCTCATTGCACAGAGCAATTGGTGTGGGTTACTATGGAATCAGGTACCGTATATAGGGTTAGACCTCCATGATGCCCTAATATTGTGATATTATGTCTAAATAATGTTTTCATATCATTCCACTAGTTGAATAGGAATGAGGGGTGGAGATGATTGGAAAGCGCTATTACGAAAATACGCTGTTGCATGTGCTACATTCATACAATTTGATATATCTCAGAGAAAATATGGTTGTACACTGTTACGGTTTTCTCCTATTGTTTGAGGAAGATTTTTTTACCATTTCCAACAGCACAGATTACGGTGTATAAAATGATAGGTGATTTTATTTTTGTTTTCAACTTTTAGGGTCCTATTATGTATGTGAGAATTTAATGAACATCTACCATTAATTTTTGACCATCTTATTTCCACCATTTCAAGGTTTCCATGCCATTCCAAATTGGTAAACTGCTAAGACTCAAATACATCAGTGTAGAAAATTACCTTGTACAACTTTTACAGGCTCCACCAATATGTGGAACCATCATGTGGAGCAGAAAGTGGGAGGGGAGGGGGGTAGCAACTGGGAAAGCAGGTTAGAGCTCTCATTAGGATCAAATATTTGAAAGCATAGGATTTTATGTGAATTCATCCTTGTTGAATGAGTTGAAGGGTCAGTGGGGGGGGGGGGTGGATCCAAGTGACTTGGCTGCCCTCTTGGACATAATTTGCTTTTATTCCTTCTACATAAAGTCTGATATGTCTTGAAAATCACAGTTTGCACACTATCACACTATCTAGCTCATTGCATGGGGCAGTTGGTGTCGGTTACTATGGAATCAGGTACCGTATACAGGGTTAGACCTCCATGATGCCCTAATATTGTGATATTATGTCTAAATAATGTTTTCATATCATTCCACTAGTTGAGTGGGAATGAGGGGTGGAGATGATTGGAAAGCGCTGTTGCATATGCTACATTCATACAATTTGATATATCTCAGAGAAAATAGGGTTGTACACTGTTAGGGTTTTCCCCTATTGTTTGAGGAAGATTTTTTTAGCATTTCCAACAGCATAGATTAAGGTATATTAAATGATACTTAATTTTACTTTTGTTTTCAACTTTTAGGGTCCCATTTATGTATGTGAGAATTTAATGAACATCTACCATTAATTTTTGACCATCTTATTTCCACCATTTCAAGGTTTCCATGCCATCCCAAATTGGGAAACTGCTCAATCTCAAATATATCAGTGTAGAAAATTACTTTCTCCAACTTTTACATTCACCACCAATATGTAGAACCATCATGTGGAGCAGATAGGGGGAGGGGAGGGGAGGGGGGTAGCAACTGGGAAAGCAGGTTAGAGCTCTCATTAGGATCAAATATTTGAAAGCATAGGATTTTATGTGAATTCATCCTTGTTGAATGGGATGGAGGGTCGGTGGGGGGGGGGGATGGATCCAAGTGACTTGGCTGCCCTCTTGGACATAATTTGCTTTTATCCCTGCTATATAAAGTTTGATATGTCTTGAAAATTACAGTTTGTACACTATCACACTATCTAGCTCATTGCATGGGGCAGTTCAAGGTGTCGGTTACTATGGAATCAGGTACCGTATACAGGGTTAGACCTCCATAATGCCCTAATATTGTGATATTATGTCTAAATAATGTTTTCATATTATTCCACTAGTTGAGTGGGAATGAGGGGTGGAGATGATTGGAAAGCCCTGTTAAGAATATACACTGTTGCATATATGCTTCATTCACACAATTTGATATATCTCAAAGAAAATAGGGTTGTACACTGTACTGCAACTGGGAAAGCAGGTTTGAGCTCTCATTAGGATCAAATATTTGAAAGCATAGGATTTTATGTGAATTCATCCTTGTTGAATGAGTTGAAGGGTCAGTGGGGGGGGGGGGTGGATCCAAGTGACTTGGCTGCCCTCTTGGACATAATTTGCTTTTATTCCTTCTACATAAAGTTTGATATGTCTTGAAAATCACAGTTTGCACACTATCACACTATCTAGCTCATTGCATGGGGCAGTTGGTGTCGATTACTATGGAATCAGGTACCGTATACAGGGTTAGACCTCCATGATGCCCTAATATTGTGATATTATGTCTAAATAATGTTTTCATATCATTCCACTAGTTGAGTGGGAATGAGGGGTGGAGATGATTGGAAAGCGCTATTGAGAAAATACACTGTTGCATATGCTACATTCATACAATTTGATATATCTCAGAGAAAATATGGTTGTACACTGTTGTGGTTTTCCCCTATTGTTTGAGGAAGATTTTTTTAGCATTTCCAACAGCATAGATTAAGGTATATTAAATGATAGATAATTTTACTTTTGTTTTCAACTTTTAGGGTCCCATTATGTATGTGAGAATTTAATGAACATCTACCATTAATTTTTGACCATCTTATTTCCACCATTTCAAGGTTTCCATGCCATCCCAAATTGGGAAACTGCTCAATCTCAAATATATCAGTGTAGAAAATTATTTTCTCCAACTTTTACATTCACCACCAATATGTAGAACCATCATGTGGAGCAGATAGGGGGAGGGGAGGGGAGGGGGGTAGCAACTGGGAAAGCAGGTTAGAGCTCTCATTAGGATCAAATATTTTAGAGCATAGGAATTTATGTGAATTCATCCTTGTTGAATGGGATGGAGGGTCGGTGGGGTGGGGGGGTGGATCCAAGTGACTTGGCTGCCCTCTTGGACATAATTTGCTTTTATCCCTGCTATATAAAGTTTGATATGTCTTGAAAATTACAGATTGTACACTATCACACTATCTAGCTCATTGCATGGGGCAGTTCAAGGTGTCGGTTAGTATGGAATCAGGTACCGTATACAGGGTTAGACCTCCATTATGCCCTAATATTGTGATATTATGTCTAAATAATGTTTTCATATCATTCCACTAGTTGAGTGGGAATGAGGGGTGGAGATGATTGGAAAGCCCTATTGAGAAAATACACTGTTGCATATGCTACATTAATACAATTTGATATATCTCAGAGAAAATATGGTTGTACACTGTTGTGGTTTTCTCATATTGTTCCAGAAAGATTTTTTTACCATTTCCAACAGCACAGATGAAGGTGCATTAAAGATAGTTAATTTTATTTTTGTTTTCAACTTTTAGGGTCCCATTTATGTATGTGAGAATTTAATGAACATCTACCATTAATTTTTGACCATCTTATTTCCACCATTTCAAGGTTTCCATGTCATCCCAAATTGGTAAACTGCTAAGACTCAAATACATCAGTGTAGAAAATTACCTTGTACAACTTTTACAGGCTCCACCAATATGTGGAACCATCATGTGGAGCAGAAAGGGGGAGGGGAGGGGAGGGAGTAGCAACTGGGAAAGCAGGTTATAGCTCTCATTAAGATCAAATATTTGAAAGCAAAGGATTTTATGTGAATTCATCCTTTTTGAATGGGATGGAGAGTCGGTGGGGGGGGGGGGGGATGGATCCAAGTGACTTGGCTGCCCTCTTGGACATAATTTGCTTTTATCCCTGCTACATAAAGTTTGATATGTCTTGAAAATTACAGATTGTACACTATCTAGCTCATTGCACGGAGCAATTGGTGTGGGTTACTATGGAATCAGGTACCGTATACAGGGTTAGACCTCCATTATGCCCTAATATTGTGATATTATGTCTAAATAATGTTTTCATATCATTCCACTAGTTGAGTGGGAATGAGGGGTGGGGATGATTGGAAAGCGCTATTGAGAAAATACGCTGTTGCATATGCTACATTCATACAATTTGATATATCTCAGAGAAAATATGGTTGTACACTATTACGGTTTTCTCCTATTGTTTGAGGAAGATTTTTTTACCATTTCCAACAGCACAGATTAAGGTATATAAAATGATAGTTAATTTTTTTTTTTTTTTCAACTTTTAGGGTCCCATTATGTATGTGAGAATTTAATGAACAGCGCTACCATTAATATTTGACCATCTTATTTCCACCATTTCAAGGTTTCCATGCCATACCAAATTGGTAAACTGCTTAGACTCAAATACATCAGTGTAGAAAATTACCTTGTACAACTTTTACAGGCTCCACCAATATGTGGAACCATCATGTGGAGCAGAAAGGGGGAGGGGAGGGGGGGTAGCAACTGGGAAAGCAGGTTATAGCTCTCATTAAGATGAAATATTTGAAAGCATAGGATTTTATGTGAATTCGTCATTGCTGAATGGGATGGAGGGTCGGTGGGGGGGGGTGGATCCAAGTGACTTGGCTGCCCTCTTGGACATAATTTGCTTTTATCCCTGCTACATAAAGTTTGATATGTCTTGAAAATTACAGATTGTACACTATCTAGCTCATTGCATGGGGCAGTTGGTGTCGGTTACTATGGAATCAGGTACCGTATACAGGGTTAGACCTCCATAATGCCCTAATATTGTGATATTATGTCTAAATAATGTTTTCATATCATTCCACTAGTTGAGTGGGAATGAGGGGTGGAGATGATTGGAAAGTGCTATTGAGAAAATGCACTGTTGCATATGCTACATTTATACAATTTGATATATCTCAGAGAAAATATGGTTGTACAATGTTAGGGTTTTCTCCTATTGTTTGAGGAAGATTTTTTTAGCATTTCCAACAGCATAGATTAAGGTATATTAAATGATAGTTTATTTTATTTTTGTTTTCAACTTTTAGGGTCCCATTTATGTATGTGAGAATTTAATGAACATCTACCATTAATTTTTGACCATCTTATTTCCACCATTTCAAGGTTTCCATGCCATCCCAAATTGGGAAACTGCTCAAACTCAAATATATCAGTGTAGAAAATTACTTTCTCCAACTTTTACATTCACCACCAATATGTAGAACCATCATGTGGAGCAGATAGGGGGAGGGGAGGGGAGGGGGGGTAGCAACTGGGAAAGCAGGTTAGAGCTCTCATTAGGATCAAATATTTTAGAGCATAGGATTTTATGTGAATTCATCCTTGTTGAATGGGATGGAGGGTCGGTGGGGGGGGGGGGGATGGATCCAAGTGACTTGGCTGCCCTCTTGGACATAATTTGCTTTTATCCCTGCTACATAAAGTTTGATATGTCTTGAAAATTACAGATTGTACACTACCTAGCTCATTGCATGGGGCAGTTCAAGGTGTCGGTTAGTATGAAATCAGGTACTGTAGACAGGGTTAGACCTCCATGATGCCCTAATATTGTGATATTATGTCTAAATAATGTTTTCATATCATTCCACTAGTTGAGTGGGAATGAGGGGTGGAGATGATTGGAAAGCCCTATTGAGAAAATACGCTGTTGCATATGCTACATTCATACAATTTGATATATCTCAGAGAAAATATGGTTGTACACTGTTGTGGTTTTCTCATATTGTTCCAGAAAGATTTTTTTACCATTTCCAACAGCACAGATTAAGGTGCATTATAGATAGGTAATTTTTCTTTTGTTTTCAACTTTTAGGGTCCCATTATGTATGTGAGAATTTAATGAACATCTACCATTAATTTTTGACCATCTTATTTCCACCATTTCAAGGTTTCCATGTCATCCCAAATTGGTAAACTGCTTAGACTCAAATACATCAGTGTAGAAAATTACCTTGTACAACTTTTACAGGCTCCACCAATATATGGAACCATCATGTGGAGCAGAAAGGGGGAGGGGATGGGGGGGGGTAGCAACTGGGAAAGCAGGTTAGAGCTCTCATTAAGATCAAATATTTGAAAGCATAGGATTTTATGTGAATTCATCCTTGTTGAATGGGATGGAGGGTCGGTGGGGGGGGGGGGGTGGATCCAAGTGACTTGGCTGCCCTCTTGGACATAATTTGCTTTTATCCCTGCTACATAAAGTTTGATATGTCTTGAAAATTACAGATTGTACACTATCTAGCTCATTGCACGGAGCAATTGGTGTGGGTTACTATGGAATCAGGTACCGTATACAGGGTTAGACCTCCATTATGCCCTAATATTGTGATATTATGTCTAAATAATGTTTTCATATCATTCCACTAGTTGAGTGGGAATGAGGGGTGGGGATGATTGGAAAGCGCTATTGAGAAAATACGCTGTTGCATATGCTACATTCATACAATTTGATATATCTCAGAGAAAATATGGTTGTACACTATTACGGTTTTCTCCTATTGTTTGAGGAAGATTTTTTTACCATTTCCAACAGCACAGATTAAGGTATATAAAATGATAGTTAATTTTTTTTTTTTTTTCAACTTTTAGGGTCCCATTATGTATGTGAGAATTTAATGAACATCGCTACCATTAATATTTGACCATCTTATTTCCACCATTTCAAGGTTTCCATGCCATACCAAATTGGTAAACTGCTTAGACTCAAATACATCAGTGTAGAAAATTACCTTGTACAACTTTTACAGGCTCCACCAATATGTGGAACCATCATGTGGAGCAGAAAGGGGGAGGGGAGGGGGGGGTAGCAACTGGGAAAGCAGGTTATAGCTCTCATTAAGATCAAATATTTGAAAGCATAGGATTTTATGTGAATTCGTCCTTGCTGAATGGGATGGAGGGTCGGTGGGGGGGGGGTGGATCCAAGTGACTTGGCTGCCCTCTTGGACATAATTTGCTTTTATCCCTGCTACATAAAGTTTGATATGTCTTGAAAATTACAGATTGTACACTATCTAGCTCATTGCATGGGGCAGTTGGTGTCGGTTACTATGGAATCAGGTACCGTATACAGGGTTAGACCTCCATAATGCCCTAATATTGTGATATTATGTCTAAATAATGTTTTCATATCATTCCACTAGTTGAGTGGGAATGAGGGGTGGAGATGATTGGAAAGTGCTATTGAGAAAATGCACTGTTGCATATGCTACATTTATACAATTTGATATATCTCAGAGAAAATATGGTTGTACAATGTTAGGGTTTTCTCCTATTGTTTGAGGAAGATTTTTTTAGCATTTCCAACAGCATAGATTAAGGTATATTAAATGATAGTTTATTTTATTTTTGTTTTCAACTTTTAGGGTCCCATTTATGTATGTGAGAATTTAATGAACATCTACCATTAATTTTTGACCATCTTATTTCCACCATTTCAAGGTTTCCATGCCATCCCAAATTGGGAAACTGCTCAATCTCAAATATATCAGTGTAGAAAATTACTTTCTCCAACTTTTACATTCACCACCAATATGTAGAACCATCATGTGGAGCAGATAGGGGGAGGGGAGGGGAGGGGGGTAGCAACTGGGAAAGCAGGTTAGAGCTCTCATTAGGATCAAATATTTTAGAGCATAGGATTCTATGTGAATTCATCCTTGTTGAATGGGATGGAGGGTCGGTGGGGGGGGGGGGATGGATCCAAGTGACTTGGCTGCCCTCTTGGACATAATTTGCTTTTATCCCTGCTACATAAAGTTTGATATGTCTTGAAAATTACAGATTGTACACTATCTAGCTCATTGCATGGGGCAGTTCAAGGTGTCGGTTAGTATGAAATCAGGTACTGTAGACAGGGTTAGACCTCCATGATGCCCTAATATTGTGATATTATGTCTAAATAATGTTTTCATATCATTCCACTAGTTGAGTGGGAATGAGGGGTGGAGATGATTGGAAAGCCCTATTGAGAAAATACACTGTTGCATATGCTACATTCATACAATTTGATATATCTCAGAGAAAATATGGTTGTACACTGTTGTGGTTTTCTCATATTGTTCCAGAAAGATTTTTTTACCATTTCCAACAGCACAGATTAAGGTGCATTATAGATAGGTAATTTTTCTTTTGTTTTCAACTTTTAGGGTCCCATTATGTATGTGAGAATTTAATGAACATCTACCATTAATTTTTGACCATCTTATTTCCACCATTTCAAGGTTTCCATGTCATCCCAAATTGGTAAACTGCTTAGACTCAAATACATCAGTGTAGAAAATTACCTTGTACAACTTTTACAGGCTCCACCAATATATGGAACCATCATGTGGAGCAGAAAGGGGGAGGGGACGGGGTGGGGTAGCAACTGGGAAAGCAGGTTAGAGCTCTCATTAAGATCAAATATTTGAAAGCATAGGATTTTATGTGAATTCATCCTTGTTGAATGGGATGGAGGGTCGGTGGGGGGGGGGGGTGGATCCAAGTGACTTGGCTGCCCTCTTGGACATAATTTGCTTTTATCCCTGCTACATAAAGTTTGATATGTCTTGAAAATTACAGATTGTACACTATCTAGCTCATTGCACGGAGCAATTGGTGTGGGTTACTATGGAATCAGGTACCGTATACAGGGTTAGACCTCCATTATGCCCTAATATTGTGATATTATGTCTAAATAATGTTTTCATATCATTCCACTAGTTGAGTGGGAATGAGGGGTGGGGATGATTGGAAAGCGCTATTGAGAAAATACGCTGTTGCATATGCTACATTCATACAATTTGATATATCTCAGAGAAAATATGGTTGTACACTGTTAAGGTTTTCTCCTATTGTTTGAGGAAGATTTTTTTACCATTTCCAACAGCACAGATTAAGGTATATAAAATGATAGTTAATTTTTTTTTTTTTCAACTTTTAGGGTCCCATTATGTATGTGAGAATTTAATGAACATCGCTACCATTAATATTTGACCATCTTATTTCCACCATTTCAAGGTTTCCATGCCATACCAAATTGGTAAACTGCTTAGACTCAAATACATCAGTGTAGAAAATTACCTTGTACAACTTTTACAGGCTCCACCAATATGTGGAACCATCATGTGGAGCAGAAAGGGGGAGGGGAGGGGGGGGTAGCAACTGGGAAAGCAGGTTATAGCTCTCATTAAGATCAAATATTTGAAAGCATAGGATTTTATGTGAATTCGTCCTTGCTGAATGGGATGGAGGGTCGGTGGGGGGGGGGGGGGGTGGATCCAAGTGACTTGGCTGCCTTCTTGGACATAATTTGCTTTTATCCCTGCTACATAAAGTTTGATATGTCTTGAAAATTACAGATTGTACACTATCTAGCTCATTGCATGGGGCAGTTGGTGTCGGTTACTATGGAATCAGGTACCGTATACAGGGTTAGACCTCCATAATGCCCTAATATTGTGATATTATGTCTAAATAATGTTTTCATATCATTCCACTAGTTGAGTGGGAATGAGGGGTGGAGATGATTGGAAAGTGCTATTGAGAAAATACACTGTTGCATTTGCTACATTTATACAATTTGATATATCTCAGAGAAAATATGGTTGTACAATGTTAGGGTTTTCTCCTATTGTTTGAGGAAGATTTTTTTAGCATTTCCAACAGCATAGATTAAGGTATATTAAATGATAGTTAATTTTATTTTTGTTTTCAACTTTTAGGGTCCCATTTATGTATGTGAGAATTTAATGAACATCTACCATTAATTTTTGACCATCTTATTTCCACCATTTCAAGGTTTCCATGCCATCCCAAATTGGGAAACTGCTCAATCTCAAATATATCAGTGTAGAAAATTACTTTCTCCAACTTTTACATTCACCACCAATATGTAGAACCATCATGTGGAGCAGATAGGGGGAGGGGAGGGGAGGTGGGTAGCAACTGGGAAAGCAGGTTAGAGCTCTCATTAGGATCAAATATTTTAGAGCATAGGATTTTATGTGAATTCATCCTTGTTGAATGGGATGGAGGGTCGGTGGGGGGGGGGGGGGGATGGATCCAAGTGACTTGGCTGCCCTCTTGGACATAGTTTGCTTTTATCCCTGCTACATATAGTTTGATATGTCTTGAAAATTACAGATTGTACACTACCTAGCTCATTGCATGGGGCAGTTCAAGGTGTCGGTTAGTATGGAATCAGGTACTGTAGACAGGGTTAGACCTCCATGATGCCCTAATATTGTGATATTATGTCTAAATAATGTTTTCATATCATTCCACAAGTTGAGTGGGAATGAGGGGTGGAGATGATTGGAAAGCCCTATTGAGAAAATACACTGTTGCATATGCTACATTCATACAATTTGATATATCTCAGAGAAAATATGGTTGTACACTGTTGTGGTTTTCTCATATTGTTCCAGAAAGATTTTTTTACCATTTCCAACAGCACAGATTAAGGTGCATTATAGATAGGTAATTTTTCTTTTGTTTTCAACTTTTAGGGTCCCATTATGTATGTGAGAATTTAATGAACATCTACCATTAATTTTTGACCATCTTATTTCCACCATTTCAAGGTTTCCATGTCATCCCAAATTGGTAAACTGCTTAGACTCAAATACATCAGTGTAGAAAATTACCTTGTACAACTTTTACAGGCTCCACCAATATGTGGAACCATCATGTGGAGCAGAAAGGGGGAGGGGAGGGGGGGGGGGTAGCAACTGGGAAAGCAGGTTATAGCTCTCATTAAGATCAAATATTTGAAAGCATAGGATTTTATGTGAATTCGTCCTTGCTGAATGGGATGGAGGGTCGGTGGGGGGGGGGGGGGTGGATCCAAGTGACTTGGCTGCCCTCTTGGACATAATATGCTTTTATCCCTGCTAAATAAAGTTTGATATGTCTTGAAAATTACAGATTGTACACTATCTAGCTCATTGCATGGGGCAGTTTAAGGTGTCGGTTACTATGGAATCAGGTACCGTATACAGGGTTAGACCTCCATTATGCCCTAATATTGTTATATTATGTCTAAATAATGTTTTCATATCATTCCACTAGTTGAGTGGGAATGAGGGGTGGAGATGATTGGAAAGCGCTATTGAGAAAATACACTGTTGCATATGCTACACTCATACAATTTGATATATCTCAGAGAAAATAGGGTTGTACACTGTTAAGGTTTTCTCATATTATTTGAGAATGATGTTTTTACCATTTCCAACAGCATAGATTAAGGTGCATTAAATGATAGGTAAATTTATTTTTGTTTTCAACTTTTAGGGTCCCATTATGTATGTGAGAATTTAATGAACATCTACCATTAATTTTTGACCATCTTGTTTCCACCATTTCAAGGTTTCCATGTCATCCCAAATTGGTAAACTGCTTAGACTCAAATACATCAGTGTAGAAAATTACCTTGTACAACTTTTACAGGCTCCACCAATATGTGGAACCATCATGTGGAGCAGAAAGGGGGAGGGGAGGGGGGAGGGGTAGCAACTGGGAAAGCAGGTTATAGCTCTCATTAGGATCAAATATTTGAAAGCATAGGATTTTATGTGAATTCGTCCTTGTTGAATGGGATGGAGGTTCGGTGGGGGGGGGGGGGGGGCTGGATCCCAGTGACTTGGCTGCCCTCTTGGACATAATTTGCTTTTATCCCTGCTACATAAAGTTTGATATGTCTTGAAAATTACAGATTGTACACTATCCCACTATCTAGCTCATTGCATGGGGCAGTTGGTGTCGGTTACTATGGAATCAGGTACTGTATACAGGGTTAGACCTCCATTATGCCCTAATATTGTGATATTATGTCTAAATAATGTTTTCATATCATTCCACTAGTTGAGTGGGAATGAGGGGTGGAGATGATTGGAAAGCCCTATTGAGAAAATACACTGTTGCATATGCTACATTCATACAATTTGATATATCTCAGAGAAATATGGTTGTACACTGTTGTGGTTTTTTTGATATGTCTTGAAAATTACAGATTGTACACTATCCCACTATCTAGCTCATTGCATGGGGCAGTTGGTGTCGGTTACTATGGAATCAGGTACCGTATACAGGGTTAGACCTCCATAATGCCCTAATATTGTGATATTATGTCTAAATAATGTTTTCATATCATTCCACTAGTTGAGTGGGAATGAGGGGTGGAGATGATTGGAAAGCGCTATTGAGAAAATACACTGTTGCATATGCTACATTCATACAATTTGATATATCTCAGAGAAAATAGGGTTGTACACTGTTAAGGTTTTCTCCTATTATTTGAGAAAGATTTTTTTACCATTTCCAACAGCATAGATTAAGGTGCATTAAATGATAGGTAAAGTTATTTTTGTTTTCAACTTTTAGGGTCCCATTATGTATGTGAGAATTTAATGAACATCTACCATTAATTTTTGACAATCTTATTTCCACCATTTCAAGGTTTCCATGTCATCCCAAATTGGTAAACTGCTTAGACTCAAATACATCAGTGTAGAAAATTACCTTGTACAACTTTTACAGGCTCCACCAATATGTGGAACCATCATGTGGAGCAGAAAGGGGGAGGGGAGGGGGTAGCAACTGGGAAAGCAGGTTATAACTCTCATTAAGATCAAATATTTGAAAGCATAGGATTTTATGTGAATTCATCCTTGTTGAATGAGATGAAGGGTCAGTGGGGGGGGGGGGGGGTGGATCCAAGTGACTTGGCTGCCCTGTTGAACATAATTTGCTTTTATCCCTGCTATATAAAGGTTGATATGTCTTGAAAATAACAGATTGTACACTATCTAGCTCATTGCATGGGGAAGTTCAAGGTGTCGGTTACTATGGAATCAGGTACCGTATACAGGGTTAGACCTCCATTATGCCCTAATATTGTGATATTATGTCTAAATAATGTTTTCATATCATTCCACTAGTTGAGTGGGAATGAGGGGTGGGGATGATTGGAAAGCCCTATTGAGAAAATACACTGTTGCATATGCTACATTCATACAATTTGATATATCTCAGAGAAATATGGTTGTACACTGTTGTGGTTTTCTCATATTGTTCCAGAAAGATTTTTTTACCATTTCCAACAGCATACATTAAGGTGCATTAAAGATAGGTAATTTTATTTTTGTTTTCAACCTTTAGGGTCCCATTATGTATGTGAGAATTTAATGAACATCTACCATCTTCTCATATTGTTCCAGAAAGATTTTTTTTACCATTTCCAACAGCACAGATTAAGGTGCATTAAAGATAGGTAATTTTATTTTTGTTTTCAACTTTTAGGGTCCCATTATGTATGTGAGAATTTAATGAACATCTACCATTAATTTTTGACCATCTTATTTCCACCATTTCAAGGTTTCCATGTCATCCCAAATTGGTAAACTGCTTAGACTCAAATACATCAGTGTAGAAAATTACCTTGTACAACTTTTACAGGCTCCACCAATATGTGGAACCATCATGTGGAGCAGAAAGGGGGAGGGGATGGGGGGGGGGGGTAGAAACTGGGAAAGCAGGTTAGAGCTCTCATTAAGATCAAATATTTGAAAGCATAGGATTTTATGTGAATTCATCCTTGTTGAATGGGATGGAGGGTCGGTGGGGGGGGGGGGGTGGATCCAAGTGACTTGGCTGCCCTCTTGGACATAATTTGCTTTTATCCCTGCTACATAAAGTTTGATATGTCTTGAAAATTACAGATTGTACACTATCTAGCTCATTGCATTGGGCAGTTCAAGGTGTGGGTTACTATGGAATCAGGTACCGTATACAGGGTTAGACCTCCATGATGCCCTAATATTGTGATATTATGTCTAAATAATGTTTTCATATCATTCCACTAGTTGAGTGGGAATGAGGGGTGGAGATGATTGGAAAGCGCTATTGAGAAAATGCACTGTTGCATATGCTACATTCATACAATTTGATATATCTCAGAGAAAATAGGGTTGTACACTGTTAGGGTTTTTTCCTATTGTTTGAGGAAGATTTTTTTACCATTTCCAACAGCATAGATTAAGGTATATTAAATGATAGTTAATTTTATTTTTGTTTTCAACTTTTAGGGTCCCATTTATGTATGTGAGAATTTAATGAACATCGCTACCATTAATTTTTGACCATCTTATTTCCACCATTTCAAGGTTTCCATGCCATCCCAAATTGGTAAACTGCTTAGACTCAAATACATCAGTGTAGAAAATTACCTTGTACAACTTTTACATTCACCACAAATATGTAGAACCATCATGTGGAGCAGATAGGGGGGAGGGGAGGGGAGGTGGGTAGCAACTGGGAAAGCAGGTTAGAGCTCTCATTAGGATCAAATATTTGAGAGCATAGGATTTTATGTGAATTCATCCTTGTTGAATGGGATGGAGGGTCGGTGGGGGGGGGTGGATCCAAGTGACTTGGCTGCCCTGTTGAACATAATTTGCTTTTATCCCTGCTATATAAAGGTTGATATGTCTTGAAAATAACAGATTGTACACTATCTAGCTCATTGCATGGGGAAGTTCAAGGTGTCGGTTACTATGGAATCAGGTACCGTATACAGGGTTAGACCTCCATTATGCCCTAATATTGTGATATTATGTCTAAATAATGTTTTCATATCATTCCACTAGTTGAGTGGGAATGAGGGGTGGGGATGATTGGAAAGCCCTATTGAGAAAATACACTGTTGCATATGCTACATTCATACAATTTGATATATCTCAGAGAAATATGGTTGTACACTGTTGTGGTTTTCTCATATTGTTCCAGAAAGATTTTTTTACCATTTCCAACAGCATAGATTATAGTGATGTATATTAAATGTAATGTAGAATGTCTTTTTTTTCAACTTTTAGGGTCCCCATAATGTGTGTGAGAATTTAATGACCAGTCTAATATTAATTTTTGACCATCTTATTTCCACCGTTTCAAAGTTTCGATGTCATTCCAAATTGGTAAACTGCTTAGACTCAAATACATCAGTGTAGAAAATTACCTTGTACAACTTTTACAAGTTCCACCCATATGTGGATCCATCATGTGGTGCAGTTAGGGGTGCGGGGGTTGCTGTAGAGGGCAACTGGGAATGCAGGTACATAGGTTTGAGATCTCATTAATATCAAATATTTGAAAGCATAGGATTTTATGTGTATTCATCCTTGTTGAATGGGATGGAGGGTGGGGAGGGGGTGGGTCCAAGGGGCTTGGCAGGAGACTATTTGCTTTTATCCCTGCTAAATAAAGTTTGATATGTTTAGAAAATTACAGATTGTACACTATCTAGCTCATTGCACGGAGCAATTGGTGTGGGTTACTATGGAATCAGGTACCGTATACAGGGTTAGACCTCCATAATGCCCTAATATTGTGATATTATGTCTAAATAATGTTTTCATATCATTCCACTAGTTGAGTGGGAATGAGGGGTGGAGATGATTGGAAAGCGCTATTACGAAAATAGTACCGTACACAGGGTTAGACCATGCATACAAACCTTCTCTACATTTGGGGGACCATTACGTTGGCACATTTTGAACAGTACATTGGGGGACTGATTTGTGTCCTCTCAATAAATGTGGGACTTTCTGTCACACACCTTCAAAATACAAGTTCTATGATAGTGATGAAATGGAAACTGACCAGGCAGTTCTATTTTCCACATGTATATTCTTATCATTTATATCTGAATTTAACATAATAAAATTATACATTATAAAAAGTACATCAAAAGTGAGTCCGGTACCCCGAATATTGTGTGTTTCCTTATTTCAGATATTACTGTTCCATTGTGGTATAAGCCAGTAAAATTCTTTCTTATAATTCACTCCTCAAACAAAATAAATATTAATAGAATATGAAAACTTGAATAAATTGAAATTGACTGTGAATATTACCAACTAACTAACAGTGCAAACAATTGCATACCTCAATATTCTCATGCCAAATTAATATACTGAAATTGACTGTGAATATATGCATGTGATTTACTATGTGTACATATGCTTACCTCGATAAGGCGAACTTGGTCCAAATACTTTTGTGTGTTACTGTAGTATAACCATTTTAATCGATGATAACATACACTGAGCTTAAACATGTGTTTGTATTGAAAACAAGTCTTTGAACAAAAAATTCCAACTTTTACTTCATATTTCAGACAAAAAACAGTGCACCTTATATAACTCTTGATATACAGTACAGTGTGTGGGGGTACTGCATTTTATTTTGGAGTACTGTTTTAATTTTGGTGTCCTTGTATGTGATAATCTGAAATGAAAAATCAAGTTACTTGCTATGACTGAGCTCAAATATGTATTTTTTGTTGTTAACAAATCTTTAAACTAAACTTTTCCAACTTTAACTTCTAATTTTAGAGACAAAACTAGCACAACTATCTTGATATACGGTACAATTTGGGGTACTGTTTTCAGTTTGGAGTACTAGGTTGTGGAAAATTTGCACAAGTCTGAGCTCAAACATGTGTTTTGTATGTATTGAACCAAAAAAAAACAAAAACACATATTTGAGCTCATATTTGGCCTAATGACAGTCCAAACACTGACCAATCTCAATTGTATTTATACATACCACTTTAGTACACATGTAGTGTCTCTGGGAATGTTCTGTCCATCAAGGATACAAAAAGAAAGCATTAATTCTCCTTTTTGAACCCAGGGATGCCATCATAATTTGGGGATTATTTTGCACGTGGATGTCTCATTTTTTATTTAAATTTTCGACCATGAATGAGCCTGAACCTATTACACAGTGTAGTGTTTAGCAGGTTACATAGAAGGTGCCGGGTGAATCACTCGTATAACAAGGATAGTATCATACCAATGAATGCCTACATAAAGTATATATATAGTTTGATAACATGACCACTGAAGATTATGGGATTCACTTCAAAATTCCCTCTTTAGCGGCATGTGGCCTATCACATAGCTATAAACCTGGTTTTTGAAAATCAAAATATTCCCATACACTGTTTGTCAGTCTTCAATCTCAGCATCGGGCATAAATCTGATGTCCCTTTAACCACGCCTGTTGTATGTGTTTTTCATAATTAACATCAATAATGCCCTACAAAACTCAGAATCACTATCATATCTACAGCATTTATTTATCAGCCTAGGAACTACAGCAGAGCTCTCCAATGCAAAAAATTATGGTTAAAGTTCTCTTGATTTCTAAAGCTACATATAGATGTTAAACACACCTAACTGCATGCAATAATCTCTAATCTGTTCTGACACCTCTATGTTCCAACACTACATATACATATATGTCGATTTTACATCAGTATGCAGGGGCGTATCCAGGATTTTCTAACCCGGGGGGCGCGAATGACTATCTAAGCGGAGCGCCACCATCGGTCGGCGCGCAGCGTACAAGAAAATTTCTCGTTTTGACACCCCCCCAGATCACCGGAAATGGCACATCTCGGGCTTGAAAATGACCCACTAGATGTTCACTTTTGCCTGAGTCAATCAAGTATTTTCCCAATTTCCATCCATAACCTTTTTGAAGATTGTCACCAGTCACACATCATGTTCGACCTCATCTCATCTCCTGTGGATCATTGCTTTTGTAGGTGATTCTACAGTACGTCGCGGCCCACAATACCCGTCAGTCCCACTTTTCAAGGTTTTAAGCCCATTATTCGTTCAGAATTTGAAAATTCACACTTCTCGTGAAATAAATTCACTTCAAAACATACCCAAAATGTTGCACAAAATTTTATTTATGGACAGCCAATACAGAAAAACCTTCAACCCCTAACAGACCGGTCAAAATTGCGCGAGAAGATGGAAGATTGTTAGGAATGTTGGTCAGGGAAAGTTCGAAAATTCAGACACAGTTAATTTATTGGTGCATGGGCGCAGATCAGTCGTGGATAATGGTGGGGACGTGTATCTGTTCTCTGATACTATCTAAGCGAAGCGCGACCATGGGTTCGCGCGTAGGGTACAATAAATTTTTGGCAAATATACCCCCCAGATCACCTGAAATAACACTTCCCAGACCCAATGATGCTCCCAAGCCTCCTTAAGTTTTAGATCTCATGGCTTAGAAATTTAGTTTGGGGAAATGCATGGGCATCAACAGAAAAAAATCAGGGGACAAATAATCCAAGTAGAATTTTGTATACGATGGGTCTGGTTTCGTAACTCATCGGGAAGCGATTAGAGGGGTGGGCGTAGGGTTGTGGGGCGCACGTTTTCATGCAGGTGGGAACAATCTCAAGAAGTAATGTGTGCGTCCGCCCCCCCCCCCCCCCCCGCCGGCAATGATACACCTTTGGATCCACTACATGATATTAGCAGGAAATGTGCTCAATTCTCAAATCGCATGCGGAATTTTTTATTTTTAGATTCATTGTATGAGTTACGGTACTAGGGGTGGGGTAACAATTAGCATTAAGTTCGCGTTGTATAACATTTTATCTCTGGATCACAGTGTTGCATCGAAGGACATATGTCTAGTGCAGTTCGCATATAGATCCTGGGCTAATACCGAAATGCGTCATGTTCCCCGACGACATAGGCGTACGGGACCATTTCAGTTTGGGGGGCAGATCTTTTTGTGCCCGAAAGTTCCCGTGACACTATCTAAGCGGAGCGCCACCATCGGTTGGCGCGTAGCGTACAAGAACATTTTTGGCACGCAATGCCTCTCAGATTGCCGGAAACAGCACTTCTGAGGCCTTGAAAGTTGCATCTAGACATTCTTTATTTGATAATCTCTCGTTTTAGAAATTTACACTTCCCCAAAAATTTGGTAAATTAGAAGAAGAAAAATGGTAACATCACTTTGAAGGGGAAAAATGGGACAGTATATTTTTTAAGCTCCTATTTAGTTACCTTATTTATTATTTTAACATAGTACTCAGCTACCTCCAGAAAAACATACATTGTTCAACGACACGTAGGCGGGATAATGTCGCTGTGTCGGGTGAGACTGCAATTTTAACAAAGAATATGATAAACCTGTACTTCTAGGCTTGTAGGCACCCCCCCCCCACCATCCATGAACAAGAATACGTTTCTTATATACACTCATGTTGGGATGTCCAGGTCAAGGGCGACGGAAGCACTTTTAATCTTGGGGGGGGGGGCACCGACATCAAAGGGCACTTTGCAGATATTCGATTGGACTGATGCAGCCTTATATTTAGTACCCTTTATAACTCTTATTGTATTATCTTATTTGTGTAAACACATCACACCATCAACGCCCCCTCCCCCCCCCTAAAGGAAAATATGCATACTAGCACTGCAATATCCAATGCGCAAATTGGGAAACAAAGAACAAGTTTTCTTTTGAGACAAAATGAGGTGAAATCATGCTAGTTGCTAATGTAAGAATCTTCCGAATTAGAGTTTTTCTCTTGTTAATATCTAAACAAATCTTTTCCATTCGAAATAGCTTTGAGCTTGACCCACAGAAATTCATTAAAAGTCACAGGCTTAGCCAGGATTTGCAAAGTTGTATGCACGACTATCTGAGCGGAGCGCCACCATCGGTTGGCGCGGAGCGTACTAGAAAATTTTTGGTTTTACAAACCCCTCAGATGGCCGGAAACGGCCCTTCCCGAGTGTTCATTCTGGTTCCCTGGCCTCTTGCTAACTTGAGGCACCTCAATTTTTATGTAGAAAAAAGGCACATTTTTAACCTGAGGTAAAGTGGGGGGCACGTGCCCCCTGTGCCCCCCGGTTCCTCCGCCCTTGGTCCAGGTATACAATTGACTAGTTAGAAAAAAAATTGATCGTGCAAAAAGCGTGGTAGCCCAGATGAACTGCGCTTACGGTGGTGTTACACGGAAATATTCGGGCATCATGATGCTAAATAAAGAAAATCATGGAATTGTCCGGCAAAAATTTGAAAAAGATTCGGGCAAGCTACTGCATATTTATATACATATATATATTTCCAGAGGACAAGAAATTCGGGCAAAAGTCCTGAACAATTCAGACAGCCTAAGAGGAGAAAAAAAATATATATAAATATATTTTTTTTCTCCTCTTAGACTGCCCGAATTTTTCAGGACTTTTGCCCGAATTTCTTGTCCTCTGGAAATTTGGGGGGGGGGAGTCTGCCCCCCTGCCCCCCCCCGCCTCGTACGCCTATGCCCGACGACTAAGTCGAGTTCAAGACCAGCCACAATTGGTTTCATAACACAAATTTACAATTGTTTAAGGCGTCCATACACACACACGCGCCATGATATACTATATATAGCATATATATATATATATATAAATATATATATATATATATATATATATATATATATATATATATATATATATATATATATAAACATTAGTGAGAGAGGAAAATGGAAACGTCAAAAATGGAGTTGTTGGTGTATGGGGTAGGCTGAGGCGGACGCCCCTTCTCGATCTGTCACTGACTACCGTGTGTATATAATAGGGATCAGTGCTGTAATTATGTCACTGTTCCTCTTTCTCTTCCCGGTGTCTTGGGGTTTTTCTTCTGTTCCCTCCTTTTTCTCCTTTCTCTCTTTCTTCTTTTTCTTTTCCCTTCCTTCCTCTCCTTCCTCCTCTTTTTCCCCCTTTTTTTTTCCTTTTTTCTTCTCTCTTTTTTTCTCTCTTCTTTTTCTTACCTGGGGGGCGCGTGCCCCCACACCCCCCTCCTGGATACGCACCTGGTATGTCAATTGCCCACGATTTGATACTGAGAGCCTACCATAAAGACCTAGCTAGCTCAGTTATACTTTACAACAGAGGTCATAAATATTTCATCAGCTGTTTTTATTTTCAAGGAGAGTATAGTGGATTGTAAATGGACTATGTATGTACCCAAAGCCTATAGTTTTACTGTAAGATGACTGCCAGGCTTTGGTTTCTGAGGTTAGCTTGAGAGACAGATAGGTTAGGGGTATGATAAATAGTACAGTAGAAGCCAAAGTAGCTCACTGATAATGTGATGTGATGTGAAAAGTGGATTTGGTCACTCAAGGCTGCATAAGACCCACTAGTAGCAGCTCCTTATGACCAAGTTTCAATAATGTACAATGTATGATGAGGGGGAAGGGGGAAAGGAACCTGATGATGAAACCTATTCAACCATACTCTTGTCCTTTATATTCATTTTTTTTTGTAATCTCATGAACAGGCATTTTGGTTAATGGTTTGTCTGAACTACTGTAACTGAACTAACTGAATCAGCTGCGTGGTGACTAAACAGCCCCTTCCAGACAAGGAACATTGCAACTTTTTCTCTTCTTATAACTTCCTTTTGCCACAGTTTGGTCCATGTGCAAGATAAGGTGTCACCTGTATTGGGGGTCTTTCAGGGAATTCTGGGGTCCAAACCCGACAACTGAAGTTGAGGTGACAAACTACAGGATAAAGCTTGCTTAACTGGTATAACACACAATATGGTCATAGAGGCTCCCATACTATGTCTAGTTTGCTTAGTACATAATTACATACAGTTTGCTTAGCCTGGGAAGTTGCTACAGACTTGCTTGGCACATTCACCAGCTAAAACTTATAAAAAAAATGTGTTAATCCTGCATTTTTTGCTTCTGCTCAAAGCTAAGCTGGTTGACTATAGGCCTAGAGCTACTACAATCCCTATTCCTTGGAATTTAAACAAAATGAAATGTTCATGGTCCATTAACTTAATTTCAACATTTCATCCCTGCAATACATGTTCACCTGTTACAACATAGCCACACTGCAAGCATAGGCTATACACATGCATATGATGACTTAACACATTGTTATTGTTTGCACTGTGTGAATATAAACTGTATGAAAAGGCCTGAAGTAGCTGATGGTCACTGAGTGTGTTGTGAGTATGGCCAAGGTCATACTAATGCAGAGGTGTTATTACCTTGGAGGTCAGTTAAGTGATCAGCTGAAAGAGGGCAAAGATTCTACAGGGATATGTTCTCTGTGCTACATATGGCATGGAGAGAAACCTATTTGTGTTCGAAGACATACACCCATAGCTCCCAACTCTTGAGAAGGCAAATGCGGGTCCATGCCACGAATCGCCGTTCTGGGGGAGGGTTATAAGGGGAGGGGGTGTCCCCCCTTTTGAATTCTTTTGTCACCCAATATTTTCTGAGAAATATGCATTTTTTTTGTGTGTAACATCAATAAATTGAATAGTAGGGGATAATTCATTCTTCCCATGGCATGAAAATGTTCGCTGCTCACCCCAATGAAAAGAAATATAGGCTAATTTGTGGTTCAAATGATGCTGTAAAGGAGGTTTTATACTCTATTATGCTGGTGACATCCCTATGTTCCGACGTCTCTATGTTCCGACAAATTGTTTGGACTCTAATTTTTTTGACCCAAATTTTTTCGGACCCAATTTTTTTTTGGAGACTCAATATTTTTGGTCCCCCATTTTTCGGACCAAATTTTTTGGGGGACTTAATTTTTTTTGGGGGGGACTCAATTTTTTTGGACCAACATTTTTTCTGACCTACCTTTTTGGGGACACAATTTTTGGACGCACCAAATTTTTTTCAGGAAAAAAAGGGCCCAAAGTTTGTTATGACCCAAATAATGCTTGTGACTGAAAATTGCTTGTGACCCGAAATTTAATTGTTTGTACTCAAATTTTTTGGGACCAAAATCAGTTTGGTCAAAAAAAATTTTGGTCTGAAAAAAGTTGGTCCGAAAACATGTTGGTGTCAAAAATTTTGGTCCAAAAAAAAATTGGTCATAAAAATATGTTGGTCTAAAATAATTTTGGTCCGAAAAAAGTTGGTCCGAAAACATGTTGGTCAACAATTTTGGTCCAAAAAAATTGAGTCCGAAAAAATTTGGGTAAAAAAAATTAGAGTCCAAAAAAATTGTCGGAACATAGAGACGTCGGAACATAGAGATGTCGGAACATAGAGACGTCGGAACCTAGAGATGTCGGAACATAGAGATGTAACCATTATGCTAAATGCTAAAGAAATGATGGTTGCTAAGTCAAAATTTGATGCATTTTTTTTTGTATACTTGACAATGACAATGCGGGTTTTTCGGACGCTTGCGCGGGTCAGCGGGTTTGGGTGTTAGAATGCGGGTCCAACCCGCGAAATGAGGGTCAGTTGGGAGCTCTGTACACCTACCCTGAATGCACTCAAATGGACTGTTTTAGTCACTATGACAGCATCGATCTTCACAAATGCAATTATTACTGCTCACTTAAGCCAAGTAGGGTGCACACAAATCATTCCTACGCCCATTTATGACATATGTGCAACTATAATTCAAAGAGTATAATTCAAAGATAGCATGGAATTAGCCGCGCATTTAGCTCACTGATATAGACCACCTCATCCCATGTTTTCCCAAGTATTGACCTTAACTTTTCAGTATTTTGCAAGGTATACCAAGTTTGTGTAATGCCAATTTAAGACCAGTTTCCTACTCACGCATTGAAAAGACTAGCTAGGTACCCTCAACGTTTTCTTTTTCCGAATTTCCATCAGTGTTTTCCAATAGTGGATGAAATAACTTTGTATATACTTTGATGCACCCTGCACACATTACTCAACAGTGTAACTGGTTCTAATACTAATGTGTGTTTCTGTAATATACATGCATTGCTTCAATACAATGAATTTCAAACATAACTCTCAAATGAACTGGTATATGATAAAAACAATTTCAGAAAGAAGTCAAAGATATGTGTACATGTTAACTTTTCAGTATTTTGCAAGGTATACCAAGTTTGTTGTAATGCCAATTAAAGACCAGTTTCCTACTCACGCATTGAAAAGACCAGCTAGGTAACCTCACCGTTTACTTTTTCAGAATTCCATCAGTGTTTTCCAAAAGGGATGAGATAACTTAGCATATACTTTAATGCACCCTTCATTATTCAAAATTATGATTGTACCTTTAAAATAGACACAGTAGTAATGCAGTTTATATAGGTTTCATGATATCTTGACAAAATAAGAAATTCATGTCAGTGATTAAAAATGTGAGCTGTCTGCACACATACCTCAATAGGGGGACTGGTTCTAATACTAATGTGTGTTTCTGTAATATGTATGCATTGCTTGAATACAATGAATTTCAAAAATAACTCTCAAATGTACTGGTATATGATAAAGACAATTTCATACTCATGTGTGTTTCTGTAATATGCATGCATTGCTTGAATACAATGAATTTCAAAATTAACTCTCAAATGTACTGGTATATGATAAAAACAATTTCAGAAAGAATTCAAAGATATGTGTACATGAGATAACTTTGTATATACTTTGATGCACCCTTCAATATGCAAAAGTTATTGTATCCTTAAATTAGATCCAGTAGTAATGTAGTTTTAAAAGCGTTCCTGTTCCCACAGACTTTTACCTCATATTTCAGACAAGAAACAGCACACCATATATCAATCTTGATCTACAGTATAGTGTGTGGGGGCACTGATTTTTATATTGGAGTATTGTTTTAACTTTGGAGTCCTTTTATGTGAATATTGGAAGTGGCAACTCAAGGTAGTTTCTATGTCTGAACTTGAATATGTGTTTTTTATTGAAAACAAGTCTTTGAATTAATATTTTTCAGCCTTTACATCTTATCTCAGACAAGAAACTAGCCAACCTACATAAATCTTGGTAAACAGTATAGTGTGTGGGGGTACTAGCAATAGCTCTAACCTACATATAGCTGCTTTCCCAGTTTCCCCCTGCAGCAACCCCCCCCCCCCCTTATTGCCCCACATGATGGCTACACCAACATATAGGTGGAGCCTGTAAAAGTTGGACAAGGTAATTTTCTACGCTGATGTATTTGGTCTGACCCTGTATACGGTACCTGATTCCATAGTAACCCACACCACTTGCCACATGCAATGATCTAGATAGAGTGATATTGTACAAACTGTAATTTTCAGGACATATCAAACTTTACGTAGCAGGTAGAAAAGCAAATAGACGACCAATAGGGCAGCCAAGTCAGTTGGACACCCCCCACCCCTCCCCGACCCTCCATCCTATTCAACAAGGATGAATACACATAAAATCCTATGCTTTCAAATATTTGATCCTAATGATAGCTCTAACCTACATATAGCTGCTTTCCCAGTTTCCCCTTCCAGCAACCCCCCCCCACCTTCTGCCCCACATGATGGTTCCACATATGGGTGGAGCCTGTAAATGTTGGACAAGGTAATTTTCTACACTGATGTATTTGAGATTAAGCAGTTCACCAATTTGGAATGACATCGAAACTTTGAAAAGGTGGAAATAAGATGGTCAAAAACTAATATTAGACTGTTCATTAAATTCTCACACACATTATGGGGACCCTAATAGTTGGAAAAAAAAAACATTCTACCTTACATTTAATATACATCACCTTAATCTATGCTGTTAGAAATGGTAAAAAAAATCTTTCTCAAACAATAGGAGAAAGCCATAACAGTGTACATCCCTATTTTCTCTACAATATATCAAATTGTATGAATACAGCACATGCAACAGCATATATATTCTGATTAGGGCTTTCCAATCATCCCCACCCCTCATTCCCACTCAACTAGTGGAATGACATCATAACATTATTTATACATAATATCACATTATTAGGGCGTTATGGAGGTCTGACCCTGTATACGGTACCTGATTCCATAGTAACCCACACCACTTGCCCCATGCAATGATCTAGATAGAGTAATAGTGTACAAACTGTAATTTTCAGGACATATCAAACTTTACGTAGCAGGGAGAAAAGCAAATAGACGACCAATAGGGCAGCCAAGTCAATTGGACACCCCCACCCCTCCCCTACCCTCCATCCCATTCAACAAGGATGAATACACATAAAATCCTATGCTTTCAAATATTTGATCCTAATGATAGCTCTAACCTACATATAGCTGCTTTCCCAGTTTCCCCCTTCAGCAATCCCCCCCCCCCCTTTTGCCCAACATTATGGTTCCACATATGGGTGGAGCCTGTAAAAGTTGGACAAGATCATTTTCTACACTGATGTATTTGAGATTAAGCAGTTCATCAATTTGCAATGACATCAAAACTTTGAAACGGTGAAAATAAGATGGTCAAAAATTAATATCAGAATCTTCATTAAATTCTCACACACATTATGGGGACCCTAATAGTTGAAAAAAAAACCTTCTACTTTACATTTAATATACATCACCTTAATCTATGCTGTTGGAAATGGTAAAAAAATCTTTCTCAAACTATAGGAGAAAGCCATATCAGTGTACATCCCTATTTTCTCTATGATATATCAAATTGTATGAATACAGCACATGCAACAGCATATATATTCTGATTAGGGCTTTCCAATCATCCCCACCCCTCATTCCCACTCAACTAGTGAAATGACATCAAAACATTATTTATACATAATATCACATTATTAGGGCGTTATGGAGGTCTGACCCTGTATACGGTACCTGATTCCATAGTAACCCACACCACTTGCCACATGCAATGATCTAGATAGAGTGATAGTGTACAAACTGTAATTTTCAGGACATATCAAACTTTACGTAGCAGGTAGAAAAGCAAATAGACGACCAATAGGGCAGCCAAGTCAATTGGACACCCCCCACCCCTCCCCGACCCTCCATCCCATTCAACAAGGATGAATACACATAAAATCCTATGCTTTCAAATATTTGATCCTAATGATAGCTCTAACCTACATATAGCTGCTTTCCCAGTTTCCTCCTCCAGCAACCCCCCCCCCCTCCCTTTTGCCCAACATTATGGTTCCACATATGGGTGGAGCCTGTAAAAGTTGGACAAGATCATTTTCTACACTGATGCATTTGAGATTTAGCAGTTCATCAATTTGGAATGACATCAAAACTTTGAAACGGTGAAAATAAGATGGTCAAAAATTAATATTAGACTGTTCATTAAATTCTCACACACATTATGGGGACCCTCATAGTTGGAAAAAAAACCTTCTACTTTACATTTAATATACATCACCTTAATCTATGCTGTTGGAAATGGTAAAAAAATCTTTCTCAAACAATAGGAGAAAGCCATAACAGTGTACATCCCTATTTTCTCTATGATATATCAAATTGTATGAATACAGCACATGCAACAGCATATATATTCTGATTAGGGCTTTCCAATCATCCCCACCCCTCATTCCCACTCAACTAGTGAAATGACATCAAAACATTATTTATACATAATATCACATTACTAGGGCGTTATGGAGGTCTGACCCTGTATACGGTACCTGATTCCATAGTAACCCACACCACTTGCCACATGCAATGATCTAGATAGAGTGATAGTGTACAAACTGTAATTTTCAGGACATATCAAACTTTACGTAGCAGGTAGAAAAGCAAATAGACGACCAATAGGGCAGCCAAGTCAATTGGACACCCCCCACCCCTCCCCGACCCTCCATCCCATTCAACAAGGATGAATACACATAAAATCCTATGCTTTCAAATATTTGATCCTAATGATAGCTCTAACCTACATATAGCTGCTTTCCCAGTTTCCTCCTCCAGCAACCCCCCCCCCTCCCTTTTGCCCAACATTATGGTTCCACATATGGGTGGAGCCTGTAAAAGTTGGACAAGATCATTTTCTACACTGATGCATTTGAGATTTAGCAGTTCATCAATTTGGAATGACATCAAAACTTTGAAACGGTGAAAATAAGATGGTCAAAAATTAATATTAGACTGTTCATTAAATTCTCACACACATTGGGACCCTAATAGTTGAAAAAAAACCCTTCTACTTTACATTTAATATACATCACCTTAATCTATGCTGTTGGAAATGGTAAAAAAATCTTTCTCAAACAATAGGAGAAAGCCATAACAGTGTACATCCCTATTTTCTCTACGATATATCAAATTGTATGAATACAGCACATGCAACAGCATATATATTCTGATTAGGGCTTTCCAATCATCCCCACCCCCTCATTCCCACTCAACTAGTGAAATGACATCAAAACATTATTTATACATAATATCACATTATTAGGGCGTTATGGAGGTCTGACCCTGTATACGGTACCTGATTCCATAGTAACCCACACCACTTGCCACATGCAATGATCTAGATATTGTGATAGTGTACAAACTGTAATTTTCAGGACATATCAAACTTTACGTAGCAGGTAGAAAAGCAAATAGACGACCAATAGGGCAGCCAAGTCAATTGGACACCCCCCACCCCTCCCCGACCCTCCATCCCATTCAACAAGGATGAATACACATAAAATCCTATGCTTTCAAATATTTGATCCTAATGATAGCTCTAACCTACATATAGCTGCTTTCCCAGTTTCCCCCTCCAGCAACCCCCCCCCCCTCCCTTTTGCCCAACATTATGGTTCCACATATGGGTGGAGCCTGTAAAAGTTGGACAAGATCATTTTCTACACTGATGCATTTGAGATTAAGCAGTTCATCAATTTGGAATGACATCAAAACTTTGAAATGGTGAAAATAAGATGGTCAAAAATTAATATTAGACTGTTCATTAAATTCTCACACACATTATGGGGACCCTAATAGTTGGAGAAAAAAAAACATTCTACCTTACATTTAATATACATCACCTTAATCTATGCTGTTGGAATTGGTAAAAAAAATCTTTCTCAAACAATAGGAGAAAGCCATAACAGTGTACAGCCCTATTTTCTCTACAATATATCAAATTGTATGAATACAGCACATGCAACAGCATATATATTCTGATTAGGGCTTTCCAATCATCCCCACCCCTCATTCCCACTCAACTAGTGGAATGACATCAAAACATTATTTATACATAATATCACATTATTAGGGCATTATGAGGGTCTGACCCTGTATACGGTACCTGATTCCATAGTAACCCACACCACTTGCCACATGCAATGATCTAGATAGAGTGATAGTGTACAAACTGTAATTTTCAGGACATATCAAACTTTACGTAGCAGGTAGAAAAGCAAATAGACGACCAATAGGGCAGCCAAGTCAATTGGACACCCCCCACCCCTCCCCGACCCTCCATCCCATTCAACAAGGATGAATACACATAAAATCCTATGCTTTCAAATATTTGATCCTAATGATAGCTCTAACCTACATATAGCTGCTTTCCCAGTTTCCCCCTTCAGCAATCCCCCCCCCCCCTTTTGCCCAACATTATGGTTCCACATATGGGTGGAGCCTGTAAAAGTTGGACAAGATCATTTTCTACACTGATGTATTTGAGATTAAGCAGTTCATCAATTTGGAATGACATCAAAACTTTGAAACGGTGAAAATAAGATGGTCAAAAATTAATATTAGACTGTTTATTAAATTCTCACACACATTATGGGGACCCTAATAGTTGGAAAAAAACATTCTACTTTACATTTAATATACATCACCTTAATCTATGCTGTTGGAAATGGTAAAAAAATCTTTCTCAAACAATAGGAGAAAGCCATAACAGTGTACATCCCTATTTTCTCTATGATATATCAAATTGTATGAATACAGCACTATGCAACAGCATATATATTCTGATTAGGGCTTTCCAATCATCCCCACCCCTCATTCCCACTCAACTAGTGAAATGACATCAAAACATTATTTATACATAATATCACATTATTAGGGCGTTATGGAGGTCTGACCCTGTATACGGTACCTGATTCCATAGTAACCCACACCACTTGCCACATGCAATGATCTAGATAGAGTGATAGTGTACAAACTGTAATTTTCAGGACATATCAAACTTTACGTAGCAGGTAGAAAAGCAAATAGACGACCAATAGGGCAGCCAAGTCAATTGGACACCCCCCACCCCTCCCCGACCCTCCATCCCATTCAACAAGGATGAATACACATAAAATCCTATGCTTTCAAATATTTGATCCTAATGATAGCTCTAACCTACATATTGCTGCTTTCCCAGTTTCCCCCTCCAGCAACGCCCCCCCCCCCCACCCTTTTGCCCAACATTATGGTTCCACATATGGGTGGAGCCTGTAAAAGTTGGACAAGATCATTTTCTACACTGATGCATTTGAGATTAAGCAGTTCATCAATTTGGAATGACATCAAAACTTTGAAACGGTGAAAATAAGATGGTCAAAAACTAATATTAGACTGTTCATTAATTCTCACACACATTGGGACCCTTATAGTTGAAAAAAAAAACCTTTGACATTACATTTAATATACATCACCTTAATCTATGCTGTTGGAAATGGTAAAAAAAATCTTTCTCAAACAATAGGAGAAAGCCATAACAGTGTACATCCCTATTTTCTCTATAATATATCAAATTGTATGAATACAGCACATGCAACAGCATATATATTCTGATTAGGGCTTTCCAATCATCCCCACCCCTCATTCCCACTCAACTAGTGGAATGACATCAAAACATTATTTATACATAATATCAAATTATTAGGGCGTTATGAGGGTCTGACCCTGTATACGGTACCTGATTCCATAGTAACCCACACCACTTGCCCCATGCAATGATCTAGATAGAGTGATAGTGTACAAACTGTAATTTTCAGGACATATCAAACTTTACGTAGCAGGTAGAAAAGCAAATAGACGACCAATAGGGCAGCCAAGTCAATTGGACACCCCCCACCCCTCCCCGACCCTCCATCCCATTCAACAAGGATGAATACACATAAAATCCTATGCTTTCAAATATTTGATCCTAATGATAGCTCTAACCTACATATAGCTGCTTTCCCAGTTTCCTCCTCCAGCAACCCCCCCCCCCCCTCCCTTTTGCCCAACATTATGGTTCCACATATGGGTGGAGCCTGTAAAAGTTGGACAAGATCATTTTCTACACTGATGCATTTGAGATTTAGCAGTTCATCAATTTGGAATGACATCAAAACTTTGAAACGGTGAAAATAAGATGGTCAAAAATTAATATTAGACTGTTCATTAAATTCTCACACACATTATGGGGACCCTCATAGTTGGAAAAAAAACCTTCTACTTTACATTTAATATACATCACCTTAATCTATGCTGTTGGAAATGGTAAAAAAATCTTTCTCAAACAATAGGAGAAAGCCATAACAGTGTACATCCCTATTTTCTCTATGATATATCAAATTGTATGAATACAGCACATGCAACAGCATATATATTCTGATTAGGGCTTTCCAATCATCCCCACCCCTCATTCCCACTCAACTAGTGAAATGACATCAAAACATTATTTATACATAATATCACATTACTAGGGCGTTATGGAGGTCTGACCCTGTATACGGTACCTGATTCCATAGTAACCCACACCACTTGCCACATGCAATGATCTAGATAGAGTGATAGTGTACAAACTGTAATTTTCAGGACATATCAAACTTTACGTAGCAGGTAGAAAAGCAAATAGACGACCAATAGGGCAGCCAAGTCAATTGGACACCCCCCACCCCTCCCCGACCCTCCATCCCATTCAACAAGGATGAATACACATAAAATCCTATGCTTTCAAATATTTGATCCTAATGATAGCTCTAACCTACATATAGCTGCTTTCCCAGTTTCCTCCTCCAGCAACCCCCCCCCCCCTCCCTTTTGCCCAACATTATGGTTCCACATATGGGTGGAGCCTGTAAAAGTTGGACAAGATCATTTTCTACACTGATGCATTTGAGATTTAGCAGTTCATCAATTTGGAATGACATCAAAACTTTGAAACGGTGAAAATAAGATGGTCAAAAATTAATATTAGACTGTTCATTAAATTCTCACACACATTGGGACCCTAATAGTTGAAAAAAAACCCTTCTACTTTACATTTAATATACATCACCTTAATCTATGCTGTTGGAAATGGTAAAAAAATCTTTCTCAAACAATAGGAGAAAGCCATAACAGTGTACATCCCTATTTTCTCTATGATATATCAAATTGTATGAATACAGCACATGCAACAGCATATATATTCTGATTAGGGCTTTCCAATCATCCCCACCCCTCATTCCCACTCAACTAGTGAAATGACATCAAAACATTATTTATACATAATATCACATTATTAGGGCGTTATGGAGGTCTGACCCTGTATACGGTACCTGATTCCATAGTAACCCACACCACTTGCCACATGCAATGATCTAGATATTGTGATAGTGTACAAACTGTAATTTTCAGGACATATCAAACTTTACGTAGCAGGTAGAAAAGCAAATAGACGACCAATAGGGCAGCCAAGTCAATTGGACACCCCCCACCCCTCCCCGACCCTCCATCCCATTCAACAAGGATGAATACACATAAAATCCTATGCTTTCAAATATTTGATCCTAATGATAGCTCTAACCTACATATAGCTGCTTTCCCAGTTTCCCCCTCCAGCAATCCCCCCCCTCCCTTTTGCCCAACATTATGGTTCCACATATGGGTGGAGCCTGTAAAAGTTGGACAAGATCATTTTCTACACTGATGCATTTGAGATTAAGCAGTTCATCAATTTGGAATGACATCAAAACTTTGAAATGGTGAAAATAAGATGGTCAAAAATTAATATTAGACTGTTCATTAAATTCTCACACACATTATGGGGACCCTAATAGTTGGAGAAAAAAAAACATTCTACCTTACATTTAATATACATCACCTTAATCTATGCTGTTGGAATTGGTAAAAAAAATCTTTCTCAAACAATAGGAGAAAGCCATAACAGTGTACATCCCTATTTTCTCTACAATACATCAAATTGTATGAATACAGCACATGCAACAGCATATATATTCTGATTAGGGCTTTCCAATCATCCCCACCCCTCATTCCCACTCAACTAGTGGAATGACATCAAAACATTATTTATACATAATATCACATTATTAGGGCATTATGAGGGTCTGACCCTGTATACGGTACCTGATTCCATAGTAACCCACACCACTTGCCACATGCAATGATCTAGATAGAGTGATAGTGTACAAACTGTAATTTTCAGGACATATCAAACTTTACGTAGCAGGTAGAAAAGCAAATAGACGACCAATAGGGCAGCCAAGTCAATTGGACACCCCCCACCCCTCCCCGACCCTCCATCCCATTCAACAAGGATGAATACACATAAAATCCTATGCTTTCAAATATTTGATCCTAATGATAGCTCTAACCTACATATAGCTGCTTTCCCAGTTTCCCCCTTCAGCAATCCCCCCCCCCCTTTTGCCCAACATTATGGTTCCACATATGGGTGGAGCCTGTAAAAGTTGGACAAGATCATTTTCTACACTGATGTATTTGAGATTAAGCAGTTCATCAATTTGGAATGACATCAAAACTTTGAAACGGTGAAAATAAGATGGTCAAAAATTAATATTAGACTGTTCATTAAATTCTCACACACATTATTGGGACCCTAATAGTTGGAAAAAAACATTCTACTTTACATTTAATATACATCACCTTAATCTATGCTGTTGGAAATGGTAAAAAAATCTTTCTCAAACAATAGGAGAAAGCCATAACAGTGTACATCCCTATTTTCTCTATGATATATCAAATTGTATGAATACAGCACTATGCAACAGCATATATATTCTGATTAGGGCTTTCCAATCATCCCCACCCCTCATTCCCACTCAACTAGTGAAATGACATCAAAACATTATTTATACATAATATCACATTATTAGGGCGTTATGGAGGTCTGACCCTGTATACGGTACCTGATTCCATAGTAACCCACACCACTTGCCACATGCAATGATCTAGATAGAGTGATAGTGTACAAACTGTAATTTTCAGGACATATCAAACTTTACGTAGCAGGTAGAAAAGCAAATAGACGACCAATAGGGCAGCCAAGTCAATTGGACACCCCCCACCCCTCCCCGACCCTCCATCCCATTCAACAAGGATGAATACACATAAAATCCTATGCTTTCAAATATTTGATCCTAATGATAGCTCTAACCTACATATTGCTGCTTTCCCAGTTTCCCCCTCCAGCAACGCCCCCCCCCCCCACCCTTTTTCCCAACATTATGGTTCCACATATGGGTGGAGCCTGTAAAAGTTGGACAAGATCATTTTCTACACTGATGCATTTGAGATTAAGCAGTTCATCAATTTGGAATGACATCA
The DNA here is from genome assembly GCF_037975245.1 of Apostichopus japonicus. Taxonomy (NCBI): domain Eukaryota; kingdom Metazoa; phylum Echinodermata; class Holothuroidea; order Aspidochirotida; family Stichopodidae; genus Apostichopus; species Apostichopus japonicus. The sequence goes on along the minus strand of NC_092570.1, from coordinate 12,042,772 downwards.
AAACTTTGAAACGGTGAAAATAAGATGGTCAAAAACTAATATTAGACTGTTCATTAATTCTCACACACATTGGGACCCTTATAGTTGAAAAAAAAAACCTTTGACATTACATTTAATATACATCACCTTAATCTATGCTGTTGGAAATGGTAAAAAAAATCTTTCTCAAACAATAGGAGAAAGCCATAACAGTGTACATCCCTATTTTCTCTATAATATATCAAATTGTATGAATACAGCACATGCAACAGCATATATATTCTGATTAGGGTTTACCAATCATCCCCACCCCTCATTCCCACTCAACTAGTGGAATGACATCAAAACATTATTTATACATAATATCAAATTATTAGGGCGTTATGAGGGTCTGACCCTGTATACGGTACCTGATTCCATAGTAACCCACACCACTTGCCACATGCAATGATCTAGATAGAGTGATAGTGTACAAACTGTAATTTTCAGGACATATCAAACTTTACGTAGCAGGTAGAAAAGCAAATAGACGACCAATAGGGCAGCCAAGTCAATTGGACACCCCCCATCCCTCCCCGACCCTCCATCCCATTCAACAAGGATGAATACACATAAAATCCTATGCTTTCAAATATTTGATCCTAATGATAGCTCTAACCTACATATAGCTGCTTTCCCAGTTTCCCCCTCCAGCAACCCCCCCCCCCTCCCTTTTGCCCAACATTATGGTTCCACATATGGGTGGAGCCTGTAAAAGTTGAACAAGATCATTTTCTACACTGATGAATTTGAGATTAAGCAGTTCATCAATTTGGAATGACATCAAAACTTTGAAACGGTGAAAATAAGATGGTCAAAAACTAATATTAGACTGTTCATTAAATTCTCACACACATTATGGGGACCCTAATAGTTGGAGAAAAAAAAACATTCTACCTTACATTTAATATACATCACCTTAATCTATGCTGTTGGAAATGGTAAAAAAAATCTTTCTCAAACAATAGGAGAAAGCCATAACAGTGTACATCCCTGTTTTCTCTACAATATATCAAATTGTATGAATACAGCACATGCAACAGCATATATATTCTGATTAGGGCTTTCCAATCATCCCCACCCCTCATTCCCACTCAACTAGTGGAATGACATCAAAACATTATTTATACATAATATCACATTATTAGGGCATTATGAGGGTCTGACCCTGTATACGGTACCTGATTCCATAGTAACCCACACCACTTGCCCCATGCAATGATCTAGATAGAGTGATAGTGTACAAACTGTAATTTTCAGGACATATCAAACTTTACGTAGCAGGTAGAAAAGCAAATAGACGACCAATAGGGCAGCCAAGTCAATTGGACACCCCCCACCCCTCCCCTACCCTCCATCCCATTCAACAAGGATGAATACACATAAAATCCTATGCTTTCAAATATTTGATCCTAATGATAGCTCTAACCTACATATAGCTGCTTTCCCAGTTTCCCCCTTCAGCAATCCCCCCCCCCCCTTTTTGCCCAACATTATGGTTCCACATATGGGTGGAGCCTGTAAAAGTTGGACAAGATCATTTTCTACACTGATGTATTTGAGATTAAGCAGTTCATCAATTTGGAATGACATCAAAACTTTGAAACGGTGAAAATAAGATGGTCAAAAATTAATATTAGACTGTTCATTAAATTCTCACACACATTATGGGGACCCTAATAGTTGGAAAAAAACCTTCTACTTTACATTTAATATACATCACCTTAATCTATGCTGTTGGAAATGGTAAAAAAATCTTTCTCAAACAATAGGAGAAAGCCATAACAGTGTACATCCCTATTTTCTCTATGATATATCAAATTGTATGAATACAGCACTATGCAACAGCATATATATTCTGATTAGGGCTTTCCAATCATCCCCACCCCTCATTCCCACTCAACTAGTGAAATGACATCAAAACATTATTTATACATAATATCACATTATTAGGGCGTTATGGAGGTCTGACCCTGTGTACGGTAACAAATTCCATAGTAACCCACACCACTTGCCACATGCAATGATCTAGATAGAGTGATAGTGTACAAACTGTAATTTTCAGGACATATCAAACTTTACGTAGCAGGTAGAAAAGCAAATAGACGACCAATAGGGCAGCCAAGTCAATTGGACACCCCCCACCCCTCCCCGACCCTCCATCCCATTCAACAAGGATGAATACACATAAAATCCTATGCTTTCAAATATTTGATCCTAATGATAGCTCTAACCTACATATAGCTGCTTTCCCAGTTTCCCCCTCCAGCAACCCCCCCCCCCCACCTTTTTGCCCAACATTATGGTTCCACATATGGGTGGAGCCTGTAAAAGTTGGACAAGATCATTTTCTACACTGATGCATTTGAGATTAAGCACTTCATCAATTTGGAATGACATCAAAACTTTGAAACGGTGAAAATAAGATGGTCAAAAACTAATATTAGACTGTTCATTAATTCTCACACACATTGGGACCCTTATAGTTGAAAAAAAAAACCCTTTGACATTACATTTAAGATACATCACCTTAATCTATGCTGTTGGAAATGGTAAAAAAAATCTTTCTCAAACAATAGGAGAAAGCCATAACAGTGTACATCCCTATTTTCTCTATAATATATCAAATTGTATGAATACAGCACATGCAACAGTATATATATTCTGATTAGGGTTTACCAATCATCCCCACCCCTCATTCCCACTCAACTAGTGGAATGATATCATAACATTATTTATACATAATATCACATTATTAGGGCGTTATGAGGGTCTGACCCTGTATACGGTACCTGATTCCATAGTAACCCACACCACTTGCCCCATGCAATGATCTAGATAGAGTGATAGTGTACAAACTGTAATTTTCAGGACATATCAAACTTTACGTAGCAGGTAGAAAAGCAAATAGACGACCAATAGGGCATCCAAGTCAATTGGACACCCCCCACCCCTCCCCTACCCTCCATCCCATTCAACAAGGATGAATACACATAAAATCCTATGCTTTCAAATATTTGATCCTAATGATAGCTCTAACCTACATATAGCTGCTTTCCCAGTTTCCCCCTTCAGCAATCCCCCCCCCCCCTTTTGCCCAACATTATGGTTCCACATATGGGTGGAGCCTGTAAAAGTTGGACAAGATCATTTTCTACACTGATGTATTTGAGATTAAGCAGTTCATCAATTTGGAATGACATCAAAACTTTGAAACGGTGAAAATAAGATGGTCAAAAATTAATATTAGACTGTTCATTAAATTCTCACACACATTATGGGGACCCTAATAGTTGAAAAAAAAAAACCTTTGACATTACATTTAATATACATCACCTTAATCTATGCTGTTGGAAATGGTAAAAAAATCTTTCTCAAACAATAGGAGAAAGCCATAACAGTGTACATCCCTATTTTCTCTATGATATATCAAATTGTATGAATACAGCACATGCAACAGCATATATATTCTGATTAGGGCTTTCCAATCATCCCCACCCCTCATTCCCACTCAACTAGTGGAATGACATCAAAACATTATTTATACATAATATCACAATATTAGGGCGTTATGGAGGTCTGACCCTGTATAGGGTACCTAATTCCATAGTAACCCACACCACTTGACATATGCAATGATCTAGATAGAGTGATAGTGTACAAACTGTAATTTTCAGGACATATCAAACTTTACGTAGCAGGTAGAAAAGCAAATAGACGACCAATAGGGCAGCCAAGTCAATTGGACCCCCCCTCTCCCCTCCCCGACCCTCCATCCCATTCAACAAGGATGAATACACATAAAATCCTATGCTTTCAAATATTTGATCCTAATGATAGCTCTAACCTACATATAGCTGCTTTCCCAGTTTCCCCCTTCAGCAATCCCCCCCCCCCTCCCTTTTGCCCAACAGTATGGTTCCACATATGGGTGGAGCCTGTAAAAGTTGGACAAGATCATTTTCTTCTCTGATGTATTTGAGATTAAGCAGTTCATCAATTTGGAATGACATCAAAACTTTGAAACGGTGAAAATAAGATGGTCAAAAATTAATATTAGACTGTTCATTAAATTCTCACACACATTATGGGGACCCTAATAGTTGGAAAAAAAACCTTCTACTTTACATTTAATATACATCACCTTAATCTATGCTGTTGGAAATGGTAAAAAAATCTTTCTCAAACAATAGGAGAAAGCCATAACAGTGTACATCCCTATTTTCTCTATGATATATCAGATTGTATGAATACAGCACATGCAACAGCATATATATTCTGATTAGGGCTTTCCAATCATCCCCACCCCTCATTCCCACACAACTAGTGAAATGACATCTAAACATTATTTATACATAATATCACATTATTAGGGCGTTATGGAGGTCTGACCCTGTATACGGTACCTGATTCCATAGTAACCCACACCACTTGCCACATGCAATGATCTAGATAGAGTGATAGTGTACAAACTGTAATTTTCAGGACATATCAAACTTTACGTAGCAGGTAGAAAGCAAATAGACGACCAATAGGGCAGCCAAGTCAATTGGACCCCCCTCTCCCCTCCCCTACCCTCCATCCCATTCAACAAGGATGAATACACATAAAATCCTATGCTTTCAAATATTTGATCCTAATGATAGCTCTAACCTACATATAGCTGCTTTCCCAGTTTCCCCCTTCAGCAATCCCCCCCCCCTTTTGCCCAACATTATGGTTCCACATATGGGTGGAGCCTGTAAAAGTTGGACAAAATCATTTTCTACTCTGATGTATTTGAGATTAAGCAGTTCATCAATTTGGAATGACATCAAAACTTTGAAACGGTGAAAATAAGATGGTCAAAAATTAATATTAGACTGTTCATTAAATTCTCACACACATTATGGGGACCCTAATAGTTGGAAAAAAAACCTTCTACTTTACATTTAATATACATCACCTTAATCTATGCTGTTGGAAATGGTAAAAAAATCTTTCTCAAACAATAGGAGAAAGCCATAACAGTGTACATCCCTATTTTCTCTATGATATATCAAATTGTATGAATACAGCACATGCAACAGCAAATATTCTGATTAGGGCTTTCCAATCATCCCCACCCCTCATTCCCACTCAACTAGAGGAATGACATCAAAACATTATTTATACATAATATCACAATATTAGGGCGTTATGGAGGTCTGACCCTGTATAGGGTACCTAATTCCATAGTAACCCACACCACTTGACATATGCAATGAGCTAGATAGAGTGATAGTGTACAAACTGTAATTTTCAGGACATATCAAACTTTACGTAGCAGGTAGAAAAGCAAATAGACGACCAAGAGGGCACGTAAGTCACTTGGACCACCCCTCCTCGACCCTCCATCCCATTCAACAAGGATGAATACACATAAAATTCTATGCTTTCAAATATCTGATCCTAATGATAGCCCTAGAACCTACAAATAGCTGCTTTCCCAGTTTCCCCCTCCAGCAACACCCCCCCCTTTTGCCCCACATGATGGTTCCACATATGGGTGGAGCCTGTAAAAGTTGGACAAGGTTATTTTCTACACTGATGTATTTGAGATTAAGCAGTTCACCAATTTGGAATGACATCGAAACTTTGAAAAGGTGGAAATAAGATGGTCAAAAACTAATATTAGACTGTTCATTAAATTCTCACACACATTATGGGGACCCTAATAGTTGGGAAAAAAAAAAAACATTCTACTTTACATTTAATATACATCACCTTAATCTATGCTGTTGGAAATGGTGAAAAAAAAAATTTCTCAAACAATAGGAGAAAGCCATAACAGTGTACATCCCTATTTTCTCTATAATATATCAAATTGTATGAATGTAGCACATGCAACAGCATATATATTCTGATTAGGGCTTTCCAATCATCCCCACCCCTCATTCCCACTCAACTAGTGGAATGACATCAAAACATTATTTATACATAATATCACATTATTAGGGCGTTATGGAGGTCTGACCCTGTATACGGTACCTGATTCCATAGTAACCCACACCACTTGCCACATGCAATGATCTAAATAGAGTGATAGTGTACAAACTGTAATTTTCAAGACATATCAAACTTTACGTAGCAAGGAGAAAAGCAAATAGACGACCAAGAGGGCAGCCAAGTCAATTGGACACCCCCTCACCCCTCCCCGACCCTCCATCCCATTCAACAAGGATGAATACACATAAAATCCTATGCTTTCAAATATTTGATCCTAATGATAGCCCTAGAACCTACATATAGCTGCTTTCCCAGTTTCCCCCTCCAGCAACACCCCCCCCCCCTTTTGCCCCACATGATGGTTCCACATATGGGTGGAGCCTGTAAAAGTTGGACAAGATCATTTTCTACACTGATGTATTTGAGATTAAGCAGTTCATCAATTTGGAATGACATCAAAACTTTGAAACGGTGAAAATAAGATGGTCAAAAATTAATATTAGACTGTTCATTAAATTCTCACACACATTATGGGGACCCTAATAGTTGGAGAAAAAAAACCTTCTACTTTACATTTAATATACATCACCTTAATCTATGCTGTTGGAAATGGTAAAAAAATCTTTCTCAAACAATAGGAGAAAGCCATAACAGTGTACATCCCTATTTTCTCTATAATATATCAAATTATATGAATACAGCACATACAACAGCATATATATTCTGATTAGGGCTTTCCAATCATCCCCACCCCTCATTCCCACTCAACTAGTGGAATGACATCAAAACATTATTTATACATAATATCACATTATTAGGGCGTTATGAGGGTCTGACCCTGTATACGGTACCTGATTCCATAGTAACCCACACCACTTGCCCCATGCAATGATCTAGATAGAGTGATAGTGTACAAACTGTAATTTTCAGGACATATCAAACTTTACGTAGCAGGTAGAAAAGCAAATAGACGACCAATAGGGCAGCCAAGTCAATTGGACACCCCCCACCCCTCCCCGACCCTCCATCCCATTCAACAAGGATGAATACACATAAAATCCTATGCTTTCAAATATTTGATCCTAATGATAGCTCTAACCTACATATAGCTGCTTTCCCAGTTTCCCCCTCCAGAAACCCCCCCCCCCCTCCCTTTTGCCCAACATTATGGTTCCACATATGGGTGGAGCCTGTAAAAGTTGGACAAGATCATTTTCTACACTGATGCATTTGAGATTAAGCAGTTCATCAATTTGCAATGACATCAAAACTTTGAAACGGTGAAAATAAGATGGTCAAAAATTAATATTAGACTGTTCATTAATTCTCACACACATTGGGACCCTAATAGTTGGAGAAAAAACCCTTTGACATTACATTTAATATACATCACCTTAATCTATGCTGTTGGAAATGGTCAAAAAAATCTTTCTCAAACAATAGGAGAAAGCCATAACAGTGTACATCCCTATTTTCTCTATAATATATCAAATTGTATGAATACAGCACATGCAACAGCATATATATTCTGATTAGGGCTTTCCAAACATCCCCACCCCTCATTCCCACTCAACTAGTGGAATGACATCAAAACATTATTTATACATAATATCACATTATTAGGGCGTTATAAGGGTCTGACCCTGTATACGGTACCTGATTCCATAGTAACCCACACCACTTGCCACATGCAATGATCTAGATAGAGTGATAGTGTACAAACTGTAATTTTCAGGACATATCAAACTTTACGTAGCAGGTAGAAAAGCAAATAGACGACCAATAGGGCAGCCAAGTCAATTGGACACCCCCACCCCTCCCCTACCCTCCATCCCATTCAACAAGGATGAATACACATAAAATCCTATGCTTTCAAATATTTGATCCTAATGATAGCTCTAACCTACATATAGCTGCTTTCCCAGTTTCCCCGTTCAGCAATCCCCCCCCACCCCTTTTGCCCAACATTATGGTTCCACATATGGGTGGAGCCTGTGAAAGTTGGACAAGATCATTTTCTACTCTGATGTATTTGAGATTAAGCAGTTCATCAATTTGGAATGACATCAAAACTTTGAAACGGTGAAAATAAGATGGTCAAAAATTAATATTAGACTGTTCATTAAATTCTCACACACATTATGGGGACCCTAATAGTTGGAGAAAAAAAACCTTCTACTTTACATTTAATATACATCACCTTAATCTATGCTGTTGGAAATGGTAAAAAACATCTTTCTCAAACAATAGGAGAAAGCCATAACAGTGTACATCCCTATTTTCTCTATAATATATCAAATTATATGAATACAGCACATACAACAGCATATATATTCTGATTAGGGCTTTCCAATCATCCCCACCCCTCATTCCCACTCAACTAGTGGAATGACATCAAAACATTATTTATACATAATATCACATTATTAGGGCGTTATGAGGGTCTGACCCTGTATACGGTACCTGATTCCATAGTAATCCACACCACTTGCCCCATGCAATGATCTAGATAGAGTGATAGTGTACAAACTGTAATTTTCAGGACATATCAAACTTTACGTAGCAGGTAGAAAAGCAAATAGACGACCAATAGGGCAGCCAAGTCAATTGGACACCCCCCACCACTCCCCTACCCTCCATCCCATTCAACAAGGATGAATACACATAAAATCCTATGCTTTCAAATATTTGATCCTAATGATAGCTCTAACCTACATATAGCTGCTTCCCCAGTTTCCCCCTCCAGCAACCCCCCCCCCTCCCTTTTGCCCAACATTATGGTTCCACATATGGGTGGAGCCTGTAAAAGTTGGACAAGATCATTTTCTACACTAATGCATTTGAGATTAAGCAGTTCATCAATTTGCAATGACATCAAAACTTTGAAACGGTGAAAATAAGATGGTCAAAAATTAATATTAGACTGTTCATTAATTCTCACACACATTGGGACCCTAATAGTTGGAGAAAAAAACCTTTGACATTACATTTAATATACATCACCTTAATCTATGCTGTTGGAAATGGTAAAAAAAATCTTTCTCAAACAATAGGAGAAAGCCATAACAGTGTACATCCCTATTTTCTCTATAATATATCAAATTGTATGAATACAGCACATGCAACAGCATATATATTCTGATTAGGGCTTTCCAAACATCCCCACCCCTCATTCCCACTCAACTAGTGGAATGACATCAAAACATTATTTATACATAATATCACATTATTAGGGCGTTATAAGGGTCTGACCCTGTATACGGTACCTGATTCCATAGTAACCCACACCACTTGCCCCATGCAATGATCTAGATAGAGTGATAGTGTACAAACTGTATTTTTCAGGACATATCAAACTTTACGTAGCAGGTAGAAAAGCAAATAGACGACCAATAGGGCAGCCAAGTCAATTGGACACCCCCCACCCCTCCCCTACCCTCCATTCCATTCAACAAGGATGAATACACATAAAATCCTATGCTTTCAAATATTTGATCCTAATGATAGCTCTAACCTACATATAGCTGCTTTCCCAGTTTCCCCCTTCAGCAATCCCCCCCCCCCTTTGCCCAACATTATGGTTCCACATATGGGTGGAGCCTGTGAAAGTTGGACAAGATCATTTTCTACTCTGATGTATTTGAGATTAAGCAGTTCATCAATTTGGAATGACATCAAAACTTTGAAACGGTGAAAATAAGATGGTCAAAAATTAATATTAGACTGTTCATTAAATTCTCACACACATTATGGGGACCCTAATAGTTGGAGAAAAAAAACCTTCTACTTTACATTTAATATACATCACCTTAATCTATGCTGTTGGAAATGGTAAAAAACATCTTTCTCAAACAATAGGAGAAAGCCATAACAGTGTACATCCCTATTTTCTCTATAATATATCAAATTATATGAATACAGCACATACAACAGCATATATATTCTGATTAGGGCTTTCCAATCATCCCCACCCCTCATTCCCACTCAACTAGTGGAATGACATCAAAACATTATTTATACATAATATCACATTATTAGGGCGTTATGAGGGTCTGACCCTGTATACGGTACCTGATTCCATAGTAACCCACACCACTTGCCCCATGCAATGATCTAGATAGAGTGATAGTGTACAAACTGTAATTTTCAGGACATATCAAACTTTACGTAGCAGGTAGAAAAGCAAATAGACGACCAATAGGGCAGCCAAGTCAATTGGACACCCCCCACCCCTCCCCTACCCTCCATCCCATTCAACAAGGATGAATACACATAAAATCCTATGCTTTCAAATATTTGATCCTAATGATAGCTCTAACCTACATATAGCTGCTTTCCCAGTTTCCCCCTCCAGCAACCCCCCCCCTCCCTTTTGCCCAACATTATGGTTCCACATATGGGTGGAGCCTGTAAAAGTTGGACAAGATCATTTTCTACACTGATGCATTTGAGATTAAGCAGTTCATCAATTTGGAATGACATCAAAACTTTGAAACGGTGAAAATAAGATGGTCAAAAATTAATATTAGACTGTTCATTAATTCTCACACACATTGGGACCCTAATAGTTGGAGAAAAAAACCTTTGACATTACATTTAATATACATCACCTTAATCTATGCTGTTGGAAATGGTAAAAAAAATCTTTCTCAAACAATAGGAGAAAGCCATAACAGTGTACATCCCTATTTTCTCTATAATATATCAAATTGTATGAATACAGCACATGCAACAGCATATATATTCTGATTAGGGCTTTCCAAACATCCCCACCCCTCATTCCCACTCAACTAGTGGAATGACATCAAAACATTATTTATACATAATATCACATTATTAGGGCGTTATGAGGGTCTGACCCTGTATACGGTACCTGATTCCATAGTAACCCACACCACTTGCCCCATGCAATGATCTAGATAGAGTGATAGTGTACAAACTGTATTTTTCAGGACATATCAAACTTTACGTAGCAGGTAGAAAAGCAAATAGACGACCAATAGGGCATCCAAGTCAATTGGACACCCCCCACCCCTCCCCTACCCTCCATTCCATTCAACAAGGATGAATACACATAAAATCCTATGCTTTCAAATATTTGATCCTAATGATAGCTCTAACCTACATATAGCTGCTTTCCCAGTTTCCCCCTTCAGCAATCCCCCCCCCCCCCCTTTGCCCAACATTATGGTTCCACATATGGGTGGAGCCTGTGAAAGTTGGACAAGATCATTTTCTACTCTGATGTATTTGAGATTAAGCAGTTCATCAATTTGGAATGACATCAAAACTTTGAAACGGTGAAAATAAGATGGTCAAAAATTAATATTAGACTGTTCATTAAATTCTCACACACATTATGGGGACCCTAATAGTTGGAGAAAAAAAACCTTCTACTTTACATTTAATATACATCACCTTAATCTATGCTGTTGGAAATGGTAAAAAACATCTTTCTCAAACAATAGGAGAAAGCCATAACAGTGTACATCCCTATTTTCTCTATAATATATCAAATTATATGAATACAGCACATACAACAGCATATATATTCTGATTAGGGCTTTCCAATCATCCCCACCCCTCATTCCCACTCAACTAGTGGAATGACATCAAAACATTATTTATACATAATATCACATTATTAGGGCGTTATGAGGGTCTGACCCTGTATACGGTACCTGATTCCATAGTAACCCACACCACTTGCCCCATGCAATGATCTAGATAGAGTGATAGTGTACAAACTGTAATTTTCAGGACATATCAAACTTTACGTAGCAGGTAGAAAAGCAAATAGACGACCAATAGGGCAGCCAAGTCAATTGGACACCCCCCACCCCTCCCCTACCCTCCATCCCATTCAACAAGGATGAATACACATAAAATCCTATGCTTTCAAATATTTGATCCTAATGATAGCTCTAACCTACATATAGCTGCTTTCCCAGTTTCCCCCTCCAGAAACCCCCCCCCCCCCTCCCTTTTGCCCAACATTATGGTTCCACATATGGGTGGAGCCTGTAAAAGTTGGACAAGATCATTTTCTACACTGATGCATTTGAGATTAAGCAGTTCATCAATTTGCAATGACATCAAAACTTTGAAACGGTGAAAATAAGATGGTCAAAAATTAATATTAGACTGTTCATTAATTCTCACACACATTGGGACCCTAATAGTTGGAGAAAAAAACCTTTGACATTACATTTAATATACATCACCTTAATCTATGCTGTTGGAAATGGTAAAAAAAATCTTTCTCAAACAATAGGAGAAAGCCATAACAGTGTACATCCCTATTTTCTCTATAATATATCAAATTATATGAATACAGCACATACAACAGCATATATATTCTGATTAGGGCTTTCCAATCATCCCCACCCCTCATTCCCACTCAACTAGTGGAATGACATCAAAACATTATTTATACATAATATCACATTATTAGGGCGTTATGAGGGTCTGACCCTGTATCAGTACCTGATTCCATAGTAACCCACACCACTTGCCCCATGCAATGATCTAGATAGAGTGATAGTGTACAAACTGTATTTTTCAGGACATATCAAACTTTACGTAGCAGGTAGAAAAGCAAATAGACGACCAATAGGGCAGCCAAGTCAATTGGACACCCCCCACCCCTCCCCTACCCTCCATCCCATTCAACAAGGATGAATACACATAAAATCCTATGCTTTCAAATATTTGATCCTGATGATAGCTCTAACCTACATATAGCTGCTTTCCCAGTTTCCCCCTTCAGCAATCCCCCCCCCCCTCCCCTTTGCCCAACATTATGGTTCCACATATGGGTGGAGCCTGTAAAAGTTGGACAAGATCATTTTCTACACTGATGTATTTGAGATTAAGCAGTTCATCAATTTGGAATGACATCAAAACTTTGAAACGGTGGAAATAAGATGGTCAAAAATTAATATTAGACTGTTCATTAAATTCTCACACACATTATGGGGACCCTAATAGTTGGAGAAAAAAAACCTTCTACTTTACATTTAATATACATCACCTTAATCTATGCTGTTGGAAATGGTAAAAAAATCTTTCTCAAACAATAGGAGAAAGCCATAACAGTGTACATCCCTATTTTCTCTATGATATATCAAATTGTATGAATACAGCACATGCAACAGCATATATATTCTGATTAGGGCTTTCCAATCATCCCCACCCCTCATTCCCACTCAACTAGTGAAATGACATCAAAACATTATTTATACATAATATCACATTATTAGGGCGTTATGGAGGTCTGACCCTGTATACGGTACCTGATTCCATAGTAACCCACACCACTTGCCACATGCAATGATCTAGATAGAGTGATAGTGTACAAACTGTAATTTTCAGGACATATCAAACTTTACGTAGCAGGTAGAAAAGCAAATAGACGACCAATAGGGCAGCCAAGTCAATTGGACACCCCCCACCCCTCCCCGACCCTCCATCCCATTCAACAAGGATGAATACACATAAAATCTCAAATATTTGATCCTAATGATAGCTCTAACCTACATATAGCTGCTTTCCCAGTTTCCCCCTCCAGCAACCCCCCCCCCCCCGCTCCCTTTTGCCCAACATTATGGTTCCACATATGGGTGGAGCCTGTAAAAGTTGGACAAGATCATTTTCTACACTGATGCATTTGAGATTAAGCAGTTCATCAATTTGGAATGACATCAAAACTTTGAAACGGTGAAAATAAGATGGTCAAAAATTAATATTAGACTGTTCATTAAATTCTCACACACATTATGGGGACCCTAATAGTTGGAAAAAAAACCTTCTACTTTACATTTAATATACATCACCTTACTCTATGCTGTTGGAAATGGTAAAAAAAATCTTTCTCAAACAGTAGGAGAAAGCCATAACAGTGTACATCCCTATTTTCTCTATGATATATCAAATTGTATGAATACAGCACATGCAACAGCATATATATTCTGATTAGGGCTTTCCAATCATCCCCACCCCTCATTCCCACTCAACTAGTGAAATGACATCAAAACATTATTTATACATAATATCACATTATTAGGGCGTTATGGAGGTCTGACCCTGTATACGGTACCTGATTCCATAGTAACCCACACCACTTGCCACATGCAATGATCTAGATAGAGTGATAGTGTACAAACTGTAATTTTCAGGACATATCAAACTTTACGTAGCAGGTAGAAAAGCAAATAGACGACCAATAGGGCAGCCAAGTCAATTGGACACCCCCCACCCCTCCCCGACCCTCCATCCCATTCAACAAGGATGAATACACATAAAATCTCAAATATTTGATCCTAATGATAGCTCTAACCTACATATAGCTGCTTTCCCAGTTTCCCCCTCCAGCAACCCCCCCCCCCTCCCTTTTGCCCAACATTATGGTTCCACATATGGGTGGAGCCTGTAAAAGTTGGACAAGATCATTTTCTACACTGATGCATTTGAGATTAAGCAGTTCATCAATTTGGAATGACATCAAAACTTTGAAACGGTGAAAATAAGATGGTCAAAAATTAATATTAGACTGTTCATTAAATTCTCACACACATTATGGGGACCCTAATAGTTGGAAAAAAAACCTTCTACTTTACATTTAATATACATCACCTTACTCTATGCTGTTGGAAATGGTAAAAAAAATCTTTCTCAAACAATAGGAGAAAGCCATAACAGTGTACATCCCTATTTTCTCTATGATATATCAAATTGTATGAATACAGCACATGCAACAGCATATATATTCTGATTAGGGCTTTCCAATCATCCCCACCCCTCATTCCCACTCAACTAGTGAAATGACATCAAAACATTATTTATACATAATATCACATTATTAGGGCGTTATGGAGGTCTGACCCTGTATACGGTACCTGATTCCATAGTAACCCACACCACTTGCCACATGCAATGATCTAGATAGAGTGATAGTGTACAAACTGTAATTTTCAGGACATATCAAACTTTACGTAGCAGGTAGAAAAGCAAATAGACGACCAATAGGGCAGCCAAATCAATTGGACACCCCCCACCCCTCCCCGACCCTCCATCCCATTCAACAAGGATGAATACACATAAAATCCTATGCTTTCAAATATTTGATCCTAATGATAGCTCTAACCTACATATAGCTGCTTTCCCAGTTTCCCCCTCCAGCAACCCCCCCCCCTCCCTTTTGCCCAACATTATGGTTCCACATATGGGTGGAGCCTGTAAAAGTTGGACAAGATCATTTTCTACACTGATGCATTTGAGATTAAGCAGTTCATCAATTTGGAATGACATCAAAACTTTGAAACGGTGAAAATAAGATGGTCAAAAATTAATATTAGACTGTTCATTAAATTCTCACACACATTATGGGGACCCTAATAGTTGAAAAAAAAAAAACCCTTTGACATTACATTTAATATACATCATCTTAATCTATGCTGTTGGAAATGGTAAATAAATCTTTCTCAAACAATAGGAGAAAGCCATAACAGTGTACATCCCTATTTTCTCTATGATATATCAAATTGTATGAATACAGCACATGCAACAGCATATATATTCTGATTAGGGCTTTCCAATCATCCCCACCCCTCATTCCCACTCAACTAGTGGAATGACATCAAAACATTATTTATACATAATATCACATTATTAGGGCGTTATGAGGGTCTGACCCTGTATACGGTACCTGATTCCATAGTAACCCACACCACTTGCCACATGCAATGATCTAGATAGAGTGATAGTGTACAAAGTACAAACTGTAATTTTCAGGACATATCAAACTTTACGTAGCAGGTAGAAAAGCAAATAGACGACCAATAGGGCAGCCAAGTCAATTGGACACCCCCCACCACTCCCCTACCCTCCATCCCATTCAACAAGGATGAATACACATAAAATCCTATGCTTTCAAATATTTGATCCTAATGATAGCTCTAACCTACATATAGCTGCTTTCCCAGTTTCCCCCTTCAGCAATCCCCCCCCCCCCCTTTTGCCCAACATTATGGTTCCACATATGGGTGGAGCCTGTAAAAGTTGGACAAGATCATTTTCTACTCTGATGTATTTGAGATTAAGCAGTTCATCAATTTGGAATGACATCAAAACTTTGAAACGGTGAAAATAAGATGGTCAAAAATTAATATTAGACTGTTCATTAAATTCTCACACACATTATGGGGACCCTAATAGTTGGAAAAAAAACCTTCTTCTTTACATTTAATATACATCACCTTAATCTATGCTGTTGGAAATGGTAAAAAAAAAATTCTCAAACAATAGGAGAAAGCCATAACAGTGTACATCCCTATTTTCTCTATGATATATCAAATTGTATGAATACAGCACATGCAACAGCATATATATTCTGATTAGGGCTTTCCAATCATCCCCACCCCTCATTCCCACTCAACTAGTGAAATGACATCAAAACATTATTTATACATAATATCACATTATTAGGGCGTTATGGAGGTCTGACCCTGTATTCCGTACCTGATTCCATAGTAACCCACACCACTTGCCACATGCAATGATCTAGATAGAGTGATAGTGTACAAACTGTAATTTTCAGGACATATCAAACTTTACGTAGCAGGTAGAAAGCAAATAGACGACCAATAGGGCAGCCAAGTCAATTGGACACCCCCCACCCCTCCCCGACCCTCCATCCCATTCAACAAGGATGAATACACATAAAATCCTATGCTTTCAAATATTTGATCCTAATGATAGCTCTAACCTACATATAGCTGCTTTCCCAGTTTCCCCCTTCAGCAATCCCCCCCCCCCTTTTGCCCAACATTATGGTTCCACATATGGGTGGAGCCTGTAAAAGTTGGACAAGATCATTTTCTACTCTGATGTATTTGAGATTAAGCAGTTCATCAATTTGGAATGACATCAAAACTTTGAAACGGTGAAAATAAGATGGTCAAAAATTAATATTAGACTGTTCATTAAATTCTCACACACATTACGGGGACCCTAATAGTTGGAAAAAAAACCTTCTACTTTACATTTAATATACATCACCTTAATCTATGCTGTTGGAAATGGTAAAAAAATCTTTCTCAAACAATAGGAGAAAGCCATAACAGTGTACATCCCTATTTTCTCTATGATATATCAAATTGTATGAATACAGCACATGCAACAGCATATATATTCTGATTAGGGCTTTCCAATCATCCCCACCCCTCATTTCCACTCAACTAGTGGAATGACATCAAAACATTATTTATACATAATATCACAATATTAGGGCGTTATGGAGGTCTGACCCTGTATACGGTACCTAATTCCATAGTAACCCACACCACTTGCCACATGCAATGATCTAGATAGAGTGATAACTAGTGTACAAACTGTAATTTTCAGGACATATCAAACTTTACGTAGCAGGTAGAAAAGCAAATAGACGACCAATAGGGCAGCCAAGTCAATTGGACACCCCCCACCACTCCCCTACCCTCCATCCCATTCAACAAGGATGAATACACATAAAATCCTATGCTTTCAAATATTTGATCCTAATGATAGCTCTAACCTACATATAGCTGCTTTCCCAGTTTCCCCCTTCAGCAATCCCCCCCCCCCCCCCTTTTGCCCAACATTATGGTTCCACATATGGGTGGAGCCTGTAAAAGTTGGACAAGATCATTTTCTACTCTGATGTATTTGAGATTAAGCAGTTCATCAATTTGGAATGACATCAAAACTTTGAAACGGTGAAAATAAGATGGTCAAAAATTAATATTAGACTGTTCATTAAATTCTCACACACATTGGGACCCTAATAGTTGAAAAAAAGAAACCTTCTACTTTACATTTAATATACATCACCTTAATCTATGCTGTTGGAAATGGTAAAATAAATCTTTCTCAAACAATAGGAGAAAGCCATAACAGTGTACATCCCTATTTTCTCTATGATATATCAAATTGTATGAATACAGCACATGCAACAGCATATATATTCTGATTAGGGCTTTCCAATCATCCCCACCCCTCATTCCCACTCAACTAGTGAAATGACATCAAAACATTATTTATACATAATATCACATTACTAGGGCGTTATGAGGGTCTGACCCTGTATACGGTACCTGATTCCATAGTAACCCACACCACTTGCCCCATGCAATGATCTAGATAGAGTGATAGTGTACAAACTGTATTTTTCAGGACATATCAAACTTTACGTAGCAGGTAGAAAAGCAAATAGACGACCAATAGGGCAGCCAAGTCAATTGGACACCCCCCACCACTCCCCTACCCTCCATCCCATTCAACAAGGATGAATACACATAAAATCCTATGCTTTCAAATATTTGATCCTAATGATAGCTCTAACCTACATATAGCTGCTTTCCCAGTTTCCCCCTTCAGCAATCCCCCCCCCCCCCCTTTTGCCCAACATTATGGTTCCACATATGGGTGGAGCCTGTAAAAGTTGGACAAGATCATTTTCTACTCTGATGTATTTGAGATTAAGAAGTTCATCAATTTGGAATGACATCAAAACTTTGAAACGGTGAAAATAAGATGGTCAAAAATTAATATTAGACTGTTCATTAAATTCTCACACACATTATGGGGACCCTAATAGTTGGAAAAAATCCTTCTACTTTACATTTAATATACATCACCTTACTCTATGCTGTTGGAAATGGTAAAAAAAATCTTTCTCAAACAATAGGAGAAAGCCATAACAGTGTACATCCCTATTTTCTCTATGATATATCAAATTATATGAATACAGCACATACAACAGCATATATATTCTGATTAGGGCTTTCCAATCATCCCCACCCCTCATTCCCACTCAACTAGTGGAATGACATCAAAACATTATTTATACATAATATCACATTA
Source organism: Apostichopus japonicus (assembly GCF_037975245.1). Taxonomy (NCBI): domain Eukaryota; kingdom Metazoa; phylum Echinodermata; class Holothuroidea; order Aspidochirotida; family Stichopodidae; genus Apostichopus; species Apostichopus japonicus. The sequence continues at coordinate 12,023,887 of NC_092570.1, read as the reverse complement.
TTAGGGCGTTATGAGGGTCTGACCCTGTATACGGTACCTGATTCCATAGTAACCCACACCACTTGCCACATGCAATGATCTAGATAGAGTGATAGTGTACAAAGTACAAACTGTAATTTTCAGGACATATCAAACTTTACGTAGCAGGTAGAAAAGCAAATAGACGACCAATAGGGCAGCCAAGTCAATTGGACACCCCCCACCACTCCCCTACCCTCCATCCCATTCAACAAGGATGAATACACATAAAATCCTATGCTTTCAAATATTTGATCCTAATGATAGCTCTAACCTACATATAGCTGCTTTCCCAGTTTCCCCCTTCAGCAATCCCCCCCCCCCCCTTTTGCCCAACATTATGGTTCCACATATGGGTGGAGCCTGTAAAAGTTGGACAAGATCATTTTCTACTCTGATGTATTTGAGATTAAGCAGTTCATCAATTTGGAATGACATCAAAACTTTGAAACGGTGAAAATAAGATGGTCAAAAATTAATATTAGACTGTTCATTAAATTCTCACACACATTGGGACCCTAATAGTTGAAAAAAAGAAACCTTCTACTTTACATTTAATATACATCACCTTAATCTATGCTGTTGGAAATGGTAAAATAAATCTTTCTCAAACAATAGGAGAAAGCCATAACAGTGTACATCCCTATTTTCTCTATGATATATCAAATTGTATGAATACAGCACATGCAACAGCATATATATTCTGATTAGGGCTTTCCAATCATCCCCACCCCTCATTCCCACTCAACTAGTGAAATGACATCAAAACATTATTTATACATAATATCACATTACTAGGGCGTTATGAGGGTCTGACCCTGTATACGGTACCTGATTCCATAGTAACCCACACCACTTGCCCCATGCAATGATCTAGATAGAGTGATAGTGTACAAACTGTATTTTTCAGGACATATCAAACTTTACGTAGCAGGTAGAAAAGCAAATAGACGACCAATAGGGCAGCCAAGTCAATTGGACACCCCCCACCACTCCCCTACCCTCCATCCCATTCAACAAGGATGAATACACATAAAATCCTATGCTTTCAAATATTTGATCCTAATGATAGCTCTAACCTACATATAGCTGCTTTCCCAGTTTCCCCCTTCAGCAATCCCCCCCCCCCCCCTTTTGCCCAACATTATGGTTCCACATATGGGTGGAGCCTGTAAAAGTTGGACAAGATCATTTTCTACTCTGATGTATTTGAGATTAAGAAGTTCATCAATTTGGAATGACATCAAAACTTTGAAACGGTGAAAATAAGATGGTCAAAAATTAATATTAGACTGTTCATTAAATTCTCACACACATTATGGGGACCCTAATAGTTGGAAAAAACCCTTCTACTTTACATTTAATATACATCACCTTAATCTATGCTGTTGGAAATGGTAAAAAAATCTTTCTCAAACAATAGGAGAAAGCCATAACAGTGTACATCCCTATTTTCTCTATGATATATCAAATTGTATGAATACAGCACATGCAACAGCATATATATTCTGATTAGGGCTTTCCAATCATCCCCACCCCTCATTCCCACTCAACTAGTGAAATGACATCAAAACATTATTTATACATAATATCACATTATTAGGGCGTTATGGAGGTCTGACCCTGTATACGGTACCTGATTCCATAGTAACCGACACCACTTGCCACATGCAATGATCTAGATAGAGTGATAGTGTACAAACTGTAATTTTCAGGACATATCAAACTTTACGTAGCAGGTAGAAAAGCAAATAGACGACCAATAGGGCAGCCAAGTCAATTGGAAAACCCCCCACCCCTCCCCTACCCTCCATCCCATTCAACAAGGATGAATACACATAAAATCCTATGCTTTCAAATATTTGATCCTAATGATAGCCCTAGAACCTACATATAGCTGCTTTCCCAGTTCCCCCCCCCAGCAACATCCCCCCCCTTTTGCCCCACATGATGGTTCCACATATGGGTGGAGCCTGTAAAGTTGGACAAGGTTATATTCTACACTGATGAATTTGAGATTAAGCAGTTCACCAATTTGGAATGACATCAACTTTGAAACGGTGAAAATAAGATGGTCAAAAATTAATATTAGACTTCATTAAATTCTCACACACATTATGGGGACCCTGATAATTGAAAAAAAAAACCTTCTACTCTACATTTAATATACATCACCTTAATCTATGCTGTTGGAAATGGTAAAATAAATCTTTCTCAAACAATAGGAGAAAGCCATAACAGTGTACATCCCTATTTTCTCTCTAATATATCAAATTGTATTAATGGAGCACATGCAACAGCATATATATTCTGATTAGGGCTTTCCAATCATCCCCACCCCTCATTCCCACTCAACTAGTGGAATGACATCAAAACATTATTTATACATAATATCACATTATTAGGGCGTTATGGAGGTCTGACCCTGTATAGGGTACCTAATTCCATAGTAACCCACACCACTTGACATATGCAATGAGCTAGATAGAGTAATAGTGTACAAACTGTTATTTTCAGGACATATCAAACTTTACGTAGCAGGGAGAAAAGCAAATAGACGACCAAGAGGGCAGCCAAGTCAATTGGACCCCCCCACCCCTCCCCGACCCTCCATCCGATTCAACAAGGATGAATACACATAAAATCCTATGCTTTCAAATATTTGATCCTAATGATAGCCCTAGAACCTACATATAGCTGCTTTCCCAGTTTCCCCCTCCAGCAACACCCCCCCCCTTTTGCCCCACATGATGGTTCCACATATGGGTGGAGCCTGTAAAAGTTGAACAAAGCTATTTTCTACACTGATGTATTTGAGATTAAGCAGTTCATCAATTTGGAATGACAACAAAACTTTGAAACGGTGGAAATAAGATGGTCAAAAATTAATATTAGACTGTTCATTAAATTCTCGCACACATTGGGACCCTAATAGTAAGAAAAAAAACCCTTTGACATTACATTTAATATACATCACCTTAATCTATGCTGTTGGAAATGGTCAAAAAAATCTTTCTCAAACAATAGGAGAAAGCCATAACAGTGTACATCCCTATTTTCTCTCTAATATATCAAATTGTATGAATGTAGCACATGCAACAGCATATATTCTGATTAGGGCTTTCCAATCATCCCCACCCCTCATTCCCACTCAACTAGTGGAATGACATCAAAACATTATTTATACATAATATCACAATATTAGGGCGTTATGGAGGTCTGACCCTGTATAGGGTACCTAATTCCATAGTAACCCACACCACTTGACATATGCAATGAGCTAGATAGAGTGATAGTGTACAAACTGTAATTTTCAGGACATATCAAACTTTACGTAGCAGGTAGAAAAGCAAATAGACGACCAAGAGGGCACGTAAGTCACTTGGACCCCCCCACCCCTCCCCTACCCTCCATCCCATTCAACAAGGATGAATACACATAAAATCCTATGCTTTCAAATATTTGATCCTAATGATAGCCCTAGAACCTACATATAGCTGCTTTCCCAGTTCCCCCCCCCCAGCAACATCCCCCCCCTTTTGCCCCACATGATGGTTCCACATATGGGTGGAGCCTGTAAAGTTGGACAAGGTTATATTCTACACTGATGAATTTGAGATTAAGCAGTTCACCAATTTGGAATGACATCAAAACTTTGAAACGGTGAAAATAAGATGGTCAAAAATTAATATTAGACTGTTCATTAAATTCTCACACACATTATGGGGACCCTGATAATTGAAAAAAAAAACCTTCTACTCTACATTTAATATACATCACCTTAATCTATGCTGTTGGAAATGGTAAAATAAATCTTTCTCAAACAATAGGAGAAAGCCATAACAGTGTACATCCCTATTTTCTCTCTAATATATCAAATTGTATTAATGGAGCACATGCAACAGCATATATATTCTGATTAGGGCTTTCCAATCATCCCCACCCCTCATTCCCACTCAACTAGTGGAATGACATCAAAACATTATTTATACATAATATCACATTATTAGGGCGTTATGGAGGTCTGACCCTGTATAGGGTACCTAATTCCATAGTAACCCACACCACTTGACATATGCAATGAGCTAGATAGAGTAATAGTGTACAAACTGTTATTTTCAGGACATATCAAACTTTACGTAGCAGGGAGAAAAGCAAATAGACGACCAATAGGGCACGCAAGTCAATTGGACACCCCCACCCCTCCCCAACCCTCCATCCCATTCAACAAGGATGAATACACATAAAATCCTATGCTTTCAAATATTTGATCCTATATGATAGCTCTAACCTACATATAGCTGCTTTCCCAGTTTCTGTAAAAGTTGGACAAGGTAATTTTCTACACTGTTGTATTTGAGATTAAGCAGTTCACCAATTTGGAATGACATCAAAACTTTGAAAAGGTGAAAATAAGATGGTCAAAAATTAATATTAGACTGTTCATTAAATTCTCACACACATTATGGGGACCCTAATAGTTGGAAAAAAAACCTTCTACTTTACATTTAATATACATCACCTTAATCTATGCTGTTGGAAATGGTAAAAAAATCTTTCTCACACAATAGGAGAAAACCATAACAGTGTACATCCCTATTTTCTCTCTAATATATCAAATTGTATGAATGCAGCACATGCAACAGCATATATATTCTGATTAGGGCTTTCCAATCATCCCCACCCCTCATTCCCACTCAAGTAGTGGAATGACATCAAAACATTATTTATACATAATATCACAATGTTAGGGCGTTATGGAGGTCTGACCCTGTATACGGTACCTAATTCCATAGTAACCCACACCACTTGACATATGCAATGAGCTAGATAGAGTGATAGTGTACAAACTGTAATTTTCAGGACATATCAAACTTTACGTAGCAGGGAGAAAAGCAAATAGACGACCAAGAGGGCAGCCAAGTCAATTGGACCCCCCCACCCCTCCCCGACCCTCCATCCGATTCAACAAGGATGAATACACATAAAATCCTATGCTTTCAAATATTTGATCCTAATGATAGCCCTAGAACCTACATATAGCTGCTTTCCCAGTTTCCCCCTCCAGCAACACCCCCCCCCTTTTGCCCCACATGATGGTTCCACATATGGGTGGAGCCTGTAAAAGTTGAACAAGGCTATTTTCTACACTGATGTATTTGAGATTAAGCAGTTCATCAATTTGGAATGACAACAAAACTTTGAAACGGTGGAAATAAGATGGTCAAAAATTAATATTAGACTGTTCATTAAATTCTCGCACACATTGGGACCCTAATAGTAAGAAAAAAAACCCTTTGACATTACATTTAATATACATCACCTTAATCTATGCTGTTGGAAATGGTCAAAAAAATCTTTCTCAAACAATAGGAGAAAGCCATAACAGTGTACATCCCTATTTTCTCTCTAATATATCAAATTGTATGAATGTAGCACATGCAACAGCATATATTCTGATTAGGGCTTTCCAATCATCCCCACCCCTCATTCCCACTCAACTAGTGGAATGACATCAAAACATTATTTATACATAATATCACAATATTAGGGCGTTATGGAGGTCTGACCCTGTATAGGGTACCTAATTCCATAGTAACCCACACCACTTGACATATGCAATGAGCTAGATAGAGTGATAGTGTACAAACTGTAATTTTCAGGACATATCAAACTTTACGTAGCAGGTAGAAAAGCAAATAGACGACCAAGAGGGCACGTAAGTCACTTGGACCCCCCCACCCCTCTTCGACCCTCCATCCCATTCAACAAGGATGAATACACATAAAATTCTATGCTTTCAAATATCTGATCCTAATGATAGCCCTAGAACCTACAAATAGCTGCTTTCCCAGTTTCCCCCTCCAGCAACACCCCCCCCCTTTTGCCCCACATGATGGTTCCACATATGGGTGGAGCCTGTAAAAGTTGGACAAGGCTATTTTCTACACTGATGTATTTGAGATTAAGCAGTTCACCAATTTGGAATGACATCGAAACTTTGAAAAGGTGGAAATAAGATGGTCAAAAACTAATATTAGACTGTTCATTAAATTCTCACACACATTATGGGGACCCTTATAGTTGGGGAAAAAAAAAAACCTTTGACATTACATTTAATATACATCACCTTAATCTATGCTGTTGGAAATGGTGAAAAAAAAATTTCTCAAACAATAGGAGAAAGCCATAACAGTGTACATCCCTATTTTCTCTATGATATATCAAATTGTATGAATGTAGCACATGCAACAGCATATATATTCTGATTAGGGCTTTCCAATCATCCCCACCCCTCATTCCCACTCAACTAGTGGAATGACATCAAAACATTATTTATACATAATATCACATTATTAGGGCGTTATGGAGGTCTGACCCTGTATACGGTACCTAATTCCATAGTAACCCACACCACTTGCCACATGCAATGATCTAAATAGAGTGATAGTGTACAAACTGTAATTTTCAGGACATATCAAACTTTACGTAGCAGGTAGAAAAGCAAATAGACGACCAAGAGGGCACGTAAGTCACTTGGACCCCCCCCACCCCTCTTCGACCCTCCATCCCATTCAACAAGGATGAATACACATAAAATTCTATGCTTTCAAATATCTGATCCTAATGATAGCCCTAGAACCTACAAATAGCTGCTTTCCCAGTTTCCCCCTCCAGCAACACCCCCCCCCCCTTTTGCCCCACATGATGGTTCCACATATGGGTGGAGCCTGTAAAAGTTGGACAAGGCTATTTTCTACACTGATGTATTTGAGATTAAGCAGTTCACCAATTTGGAATGACATCGAAACTTTGAAAAGGTGGAAATAAGATGGTCAAAAACTAATATTAGACTGTTCATTAAATTCTCACACACATTATGGGAACCCTAATAGTTGGGAAAAAAAAAAAACCTTTGACATTACATTTAATATACATCACCTTAATCTATGCTGTTGGAAATGGTGAAAAAAAAATTCCTCAAACAATAGGAGAAAGCCATAACAGTGTACATCCCTATTTTCTCTATAATATATCAAATTGTATGAATGTAGCACATGCAACAGCATATATATTCTGATTAGGGCTTTCCAATCATCCCCACCCCTCATTCCCACTCAACTAGTGGAATGACATCAAAACATTATTTATACATAATATCACATTATTAGGGCGTTATGGAGGTCTGACCCTGTATACGGTACCTGATTCCATAGTAACCCACACCACTTGCCACATGCAATGATCTAAATAGAGTGATAGTGTACAAACTGTAATTTTCAGGACATATCAAACTTTACGTAGCAGGTAGAAAAGCAAATAGACGACCAATAGGGCAGCCAAGTCAATTGGACACCCCCCACCCCTCCCCGACCCTCCATCCCATTCAACAAGGATGAATACACATAAAATTCTATGCTTTCAAATATTTGATCCTAATGATAGCCCTAGAACCTACATATAGCTGCTTTCCCAGTTTCCCCCTCCAGCAACACCCCCCCCCTTTTGCCCCACATGATGGTTCCACATATGGGTGGAGCCTGTAAAAGTTGGACAAGGTTATTTTCTACACTGATGTATTTGAGATTAAGCAGTTCATCAATTTGGAATGACAACAAAACTTTGAAACGGTGGAAATAAGATGGTCAAAAATTAATATTAGACTGTTCATTAAATTTTCACACACATTGGGACCCTAAAAGTAAAAAAAAATCCTTTGACATTACATTTAATATACATCACCTTAATCTATGCTGTTGGAAATGGTCAAAAAAATCTTTCTCAAACAATAGGAGAAAACCATAACAGTGTACATCCCTATTTTCTCTATAATATATCAAATTGTATGAATGTAGCACATGCAACAGCATATATTCTGATTAGGGCTTTCCAATCATCCCCACCCCTCATTCCCACTCAACTAGTGGAATGACATCAAAACATTATTTATACATAATATCACAATATTAGGGCGTTATGGAGGTCCGACCCTGTATAGGGTACCTAATTCCATAGTAACCCACACCACTTGATATATGCAATGAGCTAGATAGAGTGATAGTGTACAAACTGTAATTTTCAGGACATATCAAACTTTACGTAGCAGGTAGAAAAGCAAATAGACGACCAAGAGGGCAGCCAAGTCAATTGGACCCCCCCCTCCCCCTCCCCGACCCTCCATCCCATTCAACAAGGATGAATACACATAAAATCCTATGCTTTCAAATATTTGATCCTAATGATAGCCCTAGAACATACATATAGCTGCTTTCCCAGTTTCCCCCTCCAGCAACAACCCCCCCTTTTGCCCCACATGATGGTTCCACATATGGGTGGAGCCTGTAAAAGTTGGACAAGGTTATTTTCTACACTGATGTATTTGATATTAAGCAGTTCATCAATTTGGAATGACAACAATACTTTGAAACGGTGGAAATAAGATGGTCAAAAATTAATATTAGACTGTTCATTAAATTCTCACACACATTGGGACCCTAATAGTAAAAAAAAAAAACCCTTTGACATTACATTTAATATACATCACCTTAATCTATGCTGTTGGAAATGGTAAAAAAAATCTTTCTCAAACAATAGGAGAAAGCCATAACAGTGTACATCCCTATTTTCTCTCTAATATATCAAATTGTATGAATGTAGCACATGCAATAGCATATATTCTGATTAGGGCTTTCCAATCATCCCCACCCCTCATTCCCACTCAACTAGTGGAATGACATCAAAACATTATTTATACATAATATCACAATGTTAGGGCGTTATGGAGGTCTGACCCTGTATACGGTACCTGATTCCATAGTGACCCACACCACTTGCCACATGCAATGAGCTAGATAGAGTGATAGTGTACAAACTGTAATTTTCAGGACATATCAAACTTTACGTAGCAGGTAGAAAAGCAAATAGACGACCAAGAGAGCACGCAAGTCACTTGGACCCCCCCAACCCTCCTCGACCCTCCATCCCATTCAACAAGGATGAATACACATAAAATCCTATGCTTTCAAATATTTGATCCTAATGATAGCCCTAGAACCTACATATAGCTGCTTTCCCAGTTTCCCCCTCCAGCAACACCCCCCCCCTTTTGCCCCACATGATGGTTCCACATATGGGTGGAGCCTGTAAAAGTTGGACAAGGCTATTTTCTACACTGATGTATTTGAGATTAAGCAGTTCATCAATTTGGAATGACAACAAAACTTTGAAACGGTGGAAATAAGATGGTCAAAAATTAATATTAGACTGTTCATTAAATTCTCACACACATTGGGACCCTTATAGTAAAAAAAAAAAACCTTTGACATTACATTTAATATACATCACCTTAATCTATGCTGTTGGAAATGGTCAAAAAATCTTTCTCAAACAATAGGAGAAAACCATAACAGTGTACATCCCTATTTTCTCTATAATATATCAAATTGTATGAATGTAGCACATGCAATAGCATATATTCTGATTAGGGCTTTCCAATCATCCCCACCCCTCATTCCCACTCAACTAGTGGAATGACATCAAAACATTATTTATACATAATATCACAATATTAGGGCGTTATGGAGGTCTGACCCTTTATAGGGTACCTAATTCAATAGTAACCCACACCACTTGACATATGCAATGAGCTAGATAGAGTGATAGTGTACAAACTGTAATTTTCAGGACATATCAAACTTTACGTAGCAGGGAGAAAAGCAAATAGACGACCAAGAGGGCACGCAAGTCACTTGGACCCCCCCCCTCCCCGACCCTCCATTCCGTTCAACAAGGATGAATACACATAAAATCCTATGCTTTCAAATATTTGATCCTAATGATAGCCCTAGAACATACATATAGCTGCTTTCCCAGTTTCCCCCTCCAGCAACACCCCCCCCTTTTGCCCCACATGATGGTTCCACATATGGGTGGAGCCTGTAAATGTTGGACAAGGTAATTTTCTACACTGATGTATTTGAGATTAAGCAGTTCACCAATTTGGAATGACATCGAAACTTTGAAACGGTGAAAATAAGATGGTCAAAAACTAATATTAGACTGTTCATTAAATTCTCACACACATTATGGGGACCCTAATAGTTGGGAAAAAAAAACCTTTGACATTACATTTACTATACATCACCTTAATCTATGCTGTTGGAAATGGTCAAAAAAATCTTTCTCAAACAATAGGAGAAAGCAATAACAGTGTACATCCCTATTTTCTCTATAATATATCAAATTGTATGAATGTAGCACATGCAACAGCATATATTCTGATTAGGGCTTTCCAATCATCCCCACCCCTCATTCCCACTCAACTAGTGGAATGACATCAAAACATTATTTATACATAATATCACAATATTAGGGCGTTATGGAGGTCTGACCCTGTATAGGGTAACAAATTCCATAGTAACCCACACCACTTGACATATACAATGAGCTAGATAGAGTGATAGTGTACAAACTGTAATTTTCAGGACATATCAAACTTTACGTAGCAGGGAGAAAAGCAAATAGACGACCAAGAGTGCAGCCAAGTCACTTGGAGCCCCCCTCCCCCTCCCCGACCCTCCATCCCATTCAACAAGGATGAATACACATAAAATCCTATGCTTTCAAATATTTGATCCTAATGATAGCCCTTGAACCTACATATAGCTGCTTTCCCAGTTTCCCCCTCCAGCAACACCCTCCCCTTTTGCCCCACATGATGGTTCCACATATGGGTGGAGCCTGTAAAAGTTGGACAAGGTTATTTTCTACACTGATGTATTTGAGATTAAGCAGTTCACCAATTTGGAATGACATCGAAACTTTGAAAAGGTGGAAATAAGATGGTCAAAAATTAATATTTAGCTGTTCATTAAATTCTCACACACATTATGGGGACCCTAATAGTTGAGAAAAAAAAAACCTTCTACTTTACATTTAATATACATCACCTTAATCTATGCTGTTGGAAATGGTGAAAAAAAAAATTCTCAAACAATAGGAGAAAGCCATAACAGTGTACATCCCTATTTTCTCTATAATATATCAAATTGTATGAATACAGCACATGCAACAGCATATATATTCTGATTAGGGCTTTCCAATCATCCCCACCCCTCATTCCCACTCAACTAGTGGAATGACATCAAAACATTATTTATACATAATATCACATTATTAGGGCGTTATGGAGGTCTGACCCTGTATACGGTACCTGATTCCATAGTAACCCACACCACATGCCACATGCAATGATCTAGATAGAGTGATAGTGTACAAACTGTAATTTTCAGGACATATCAAACTTTACGTAGCAGGGAGAATAGCAAATAGACGACCAATAGGGCAGTCAAGTCAATTGGACAGCCCCCACCCCTCCCCGACCCTCCATCCCATTCAACAAGGATGAATACACATAAAATCCTATGCTTTCAAATATTTGATCCTAATGATAGCCCTAGAACCTACATATAGCTGCTTTCCCAGTTTCCCCCTCCAGCAACACCCCCCCCTTTTGCCCCACATGATGGTTCCACATATGGGTGGAGCCTGTAAAAGTTGGACAAGGTTATTTTCTACACTGATGTATTTGAGATTAAGCAGTTCATCAATTTGGAATGACAACAAAACTTTGAAAAGGTGGAAATAAGATGGTCAAAAATTAATATTAGACTGTTCATTAAATTCTCACACACATTATGGGGACCCAAATAGTTGAAAAAAAAAACATTCTACATTACATTTAATATACATCACCTTAATCTATGCTGTTGGAAATGGTAAAAAAAATTCTTTCTCAAACAATTGGAGAAAGCCATATCAGTGTACATCCCTATTTTCTCTATAATATATCAAATTGTATGAATGTAGCACATGCAACAGCATATATTCTGAATAGGGATTTCCAATCATCCCCACCCCTCATTCCCACTCAACTAGTGGAATGACATCAAAACATTATTTATACATAATATCACATTATTAGGGCGTTATGGAGGTCTGACCCTGTATACGGTACCTGATTCCATAGTAACCCACACCACATGCCACATGCAATGATCTAGATAGAGTGATAGTGTACAAACTGTAATTTTCAGGACATATCAAACTTTACGTAGCAGGGAGAATAGCAAATAGACGACCAATAGGGCCGTCAAGTCAATTGGACAGCCCCCACCCCTCCCCGACCCTCCATCCCATTCAACAAGGATGAATACACATAAAATCCTATGCTTTCAAATATTTGATCCTAATGATAGCCCTAGAACCTACATATAGCTGCTTTCCCAGTTTCCCCCTCCAGCAACACCCCCCCCCCCTTTTGCCCCTCATGATGGTTCCACATATGGGTGGAGCCTGTAAAAGTTGGACAAGGTTATTTTCTACACTGATGTATTTGAGATTAAGCAGTTCATCAATTTGGAATGACAACAAAACTTTGAAAAGGTGGAAATAAGATGGTCAAAAATTAATATTAGACTGTTCATTAAATTCTCACACACATTATGGGGACCCAAATAGTTGAAAAAAAAAACATTCTACATTACATTTAATATACATCACCTTAATCTATGCTGTTGGAAATGGTAAAAAAATCTTTCTCAAACAATTGGAGAAAGCCATATCAGTGTACATCCCTATTTTCTCTATAATATATCAAATTGTATGAATGTAGCACATGCAACAGCATATATTCTGAATAGGGATTTCCAATCATCCCCACCCCTCATTCCCACTCAACTAGTGGAATGACATCAAAACATTATTTATACATAATATCACAATATTAGGGCGTTATGGAGGTCTGACCCTGTATACGGTACCTGATTCCATAGTGACCCACACCACTTGCCACATGCAATGAGCTAGATAGTGTGATAGTGTACAAACTGTAATTTTCAAGACATATCAAACTTTACGTAGCAGGTAGAAAAGCAAATAGACGACCAAGAGGGCACGCAAGTCACTTGGACCCCCCCCCCACCCCGCCTCGACCCTCCATCCCATTCAACAAGGATGAATACACATAAAATCCTATGCTTTCAAATATTTGATCCTAATGATAGCTCTAACCTACATATAGCTGCTTTCCCAGTTTCCCCCTCCAGCAACACCCCCCCCCTTTTGCCCCACATGATGGTTCCACATATGGGTGGAGCCTGTAAAAGTTGGACAAGGCTATTTTCTACACTGATGTATTTGAGATTAAGCAGTTCATCAATTTGGAATGACAACAAAACTTTGAAACGGTGGAAATAAGATGGTCAAAAATTAATATTAGACTGTTCATTAAATTCTCACACACATTGGGACCCTTATAGTAAAAAAAAAAAACCTTTGACATTACATTTAATATACATCACCTTAATCTATGCTGTTGGAAATGGTCAAAAAAATCTTTCTCAAACAATAGGAGAAAACCATAACAGTGTACATCCCTATTTTCTCTATAATATATCAAATTGTATGAATGTAGCACATGCAACAGCATATATTCTGATTAGGGCTTTCCAATCATCCCCACCCCTCATTCCCACTCAACTAGTGGAATGACATCAAAACATTATTTATACATAATATCACAATATTAGGGCGTTATGGAGGTCTGACCCTTTATAGGGTACCTAATTCAATAGTAACCCACACCACTTGACATATGCAATGAGCTAGATAGAGTGATAGTGTACAAACTGTAATTTTCAGGACATATCAAACTTTACGTAGCAGGGAGAAAAGCAAATAGACGACCAAGAGGGCAGCCAAGTCAATTGGACCCCCCCCACCCCTCCCCGACCCTCCATCCGATTCAACAAGGATGAATACACATAAAATCCTATGCTTTCAAATATTTGATCCTAATGATAGCCCTAGAACCTACATATAGCTGCTTTCCCAGTTTCCCCCTCCACCAACACCCCCCCCCTTTTGCCCCTCATGATGGTTCCACATATGGGTGGAGCCTGTAAAAGTTGGACAAGGTTATTTTCTACACTGATGTATTTGAGATTAAGCAGTTCATCAATTTGGAATGACAACAAAACTTTGAAAAGGTGGAAATAAGATGGTCAAAAATTAATATTAGACTGTTCATTAAATTCTCACACACATTATGGGGACCCAAATAGTTGAAAAAAAAAACATTCTACATTACATTTAATATACATCACCTTAATCTATGCTGTTGGAAATGGTAAAAAAATCTTTCTCAAACAATTGGAGAAAGCCATATCAGTGTACATCCCTATTTTCTCTATAATATATCAAATTGTATGAATGTAGCACATGCAACAGCATATATTCTGAATAGGGATTTCCAATCATCCCCACCCCTCATTCCCACTCAACTAGTGGAATGACATCAAAACATTATTTATACATAATATCACAATATTAGGGCGTTATGGAGGTCTGACCCTGTATACGGTACCTGATTCCATAGTGACCCACACCACTTGCCACATGCAATGAGCTAGATAGTGTGATAGTGTACAAACTGTAATTTTCAAGACATATCAAACTTTACGTAGCAGGTAGAAAAGCAAATAGACGACCAAGAGGGCACGCAAGTCACTTGGACCCCCCCCCCACCCCGCCTCGACCCTCCATCCCATTCAACAAGGATGAATACACATAAAATCCTATGCTTTCAAATATTTGATCCTAATGATAGCTCTAACCTACATATAGCTGCTTTCCCAGTTTCCCCCTCCAGCAACACCCCCCCCCCCCCTTTTGCCCCACATGATGGTTCCACATATGGGTGGAGCCTGTAAAAGTTGGACAAGGCTATTTTCTACACTGATGTATTTGAGATTAAGCAGTTCATCAATTTGGAATGACAACAAAACTTTGAAACGGTGGAAATAAGATGGTCAAAAATTAATATTAGACTGTTCATTAAATTCTCACACACATTGGGACCCTTATAGTAAAAAAAAAAAACCTTTGACATTACATTTAATATACATCACCTTAATCTATGCTGTTGGAAATGGTCAAAAAAATCTTTCTCAAACAATAGGAGAAAACCATAACAGTGTACATCCCTATTTTCTCTATAATATATCAAATTGTATGAATGTAGCACATGCAACAGCATATATTCTGATTAGGGCTTTCCAATCATCCCCACCCCTCATTCCCACTCAACTAGTGGAATGACATCAAAACATTATTTATACATAATATCACAATATTAGGGCGTTATGGAGGTCTGACCCTTTATAGGGTACCTAATTCAATAGTAACCCACACCACTTGACATATGCAATGAGCTAGATAGAGTGATAGTGTACAAACTGTAATTTTCAGGACATATCAAACTTTACGTAGCAGGGAGAAAAGCAAATAGACGACCAATATGGCAGCCAAGTCAATTGGACACCCCCCCACCCCTCCCCGACCCTCCATCCCATTCAACAAGGATGAATACACATAAAATTCTATGCTTTCAAATATTTGATCCTAATGATAGCCCTAGAACCTACATATAGCTGCTTTCCCAGTTTCCCCCTCCAGCAACACCCCCCCCCTTTTGCCCCACATGATGGTTCCACATATGGGTGGAGCCTGTAAAAGTTGGACAAGGTTATTTTCTACACTGATGTATTTGAGATTAAGCAGTTCATCAATTTGGAATGACAACAAAACTTTGAAACGGTGGAAATAAGATGGTCAAAAATTAATATTAGACTGTTCATTAAATTTTCACACACATTGGGACCCTAATAGTAAAAAAAAAAAACCTTTGACATTACATTTAATATACATCACCTTAATCTATGCTGTTGGAAATGGTAGAAAAAATCTTTCTCAAACAATAGGAGAAAGCCATAACAGTGTACATCCCTATTTTCTCTCTAATATATCAAATTGTATGAATGTAGCACATGCAACAGCATATATTCTGATTAGGGCTTTCCAATCATCCCCACCCCTCATTCCCACTCAACTAGTGGAATGACATCAAAACATTATTTATACATAATATCACAATATTAGGGCGTTATGGAGGTCTGACCCTGTATAGGGTACCTAATTCCATAGTAACCCACACCACTTGACATATGCAATGAGCTAGATAGAGTGATAGTGTACAAACTGTAATTTTCAGGACATATCAAACTTTACGTAGCAGGGAGAAAAGCAAATAGACGACCAAGAGGGCAGCCAAGTCAATTGGACACCCCTCTCCCCTCCCCGACCCTCCATCCCATTCAACAAGGATGAATACACATAAAATCCTATGCTTTCAAATATTTGATCCTAATGATAGCCCTAGAACATACATATAGCTGCTTTCCCAGTTTCCCCCTCCAGCAACACCCCCCCCCCTTTTGCCCCACATGATGGTTCCACATATGGGTGGAGCCTGTAAAAGTTGGACAAGGTTATTTTCTACACTGATGTATTTGAGATTAAGCAGTTCATCAATTTGGAATGACAACAAAACTTTGAAACGGTGGAAATAAGATGGTCAAAAATTAATATTAGACTGTTCATTAAATTCTCACACACATTGGGACCCTAATAGTAAAAAAAAAAACCTTTGACATTACATTTAATATACATCACCTTTATCTATGCTGTTGGAAATGGTCAAAAAAATCTTTCTCAAACAATAGGAGAAAACCATATCAGTGTACATCCCTATTTTCTCTCTAATATATCAAATTGTATGAATGTAGCACATGCAACAGCATATATTCTGATTAGGGCTTTCCAATCATCCCCACCCCTCATTCCCACTCAACTAGTGGAATGACATCAAAACATTATTTATACATAATATCACAATATTAGGGCGTTATGGAGGTCTGACCCTGTATAGGGTACCTAATTCCATAGTAACCCACACCACTTGACATATGCAATGAGCTAGATAGAGTGATAGTGTACAAACTGTAATTTTCAGGACATATCAAACTTTACGTAGCAGGGAGAAAAGCAAATAGACGACCAAGAGGGCACGCAAGTCACTTGGACCCCCCTCCCCCCTCCCCGACCCTCCATCCCGTTCAACAAGGATGAATACACATAAAATCCTATGCTTTCAAATATTTGATCCTAATGATAGCCCTAGAACATACATATAGCTGCTTTCCCAGTTTCCCCCTCCAGCAACACCCCCCCCTTTTGCCCCACATGATGGTTCCACATATGGGTGGAGCCTGTAAAAGTTGGACAAGGTTATTTTCTACACTGATGTATTTGAGATTAAGCAGTTCACCAATTTGGAATGACATCGAAACTTTGAAAAGGTGGAAATAAGATGGTCAAAAACTAATATTAGACTGTTCATTAAATTCTCACACACATTATGGGGACCCTAATAGTTGGGGAAAAAAAAAACCTTTGACATTACATTTAATATACATCACCTTAATCTATGCTGTTGGAAATGGTGAAAAAAAAAATTTCTCAAACAATAGGAGAAAGCCATAACAGTGTACATCCCTATTTTCTCTATAATATATCAAATTGTATGAATGTAGCACATGCAACAGCATATATATTCTGATTAGGGCTTTCCAATCATCCCCACCCCTCATTCCCACTCAACTAGTGGAATGACATCAAAACATTATTTATACATAATATCACATTATTAGGGCGTTATGGAGGTCTGACCCTGTATACGGTACCTGATTCCATAGTAACCCACACCACTTGCCACATGCAATGATCTAAATAGAGTGATAGTGTACAAACTGTAATTTTCAGGACATATCAAACTTTACGTAGCAGGGAGAAAAGCAAATAGACGACCAATATGGCAGCCAAGTCAATTGGACACCCCCCCACCCCTCCCCGACCCTCCATCCCATTCAACAAGGATGAATACACATAAAATTCTATGCTTTCAAATATTTGATCCTAATGATAGCCCTAGAACCTACATATAGCTGCTTTCCCAGTTTCCCCCTCCAGCAACACCCCCCCCCCCCCTTTTGCCCCACATGATGGTTCCACATATGGGTGGAGCCTGTAAAAGTTGGACAAGGTTATTTTCTACACTGATGTATTTGAGATTAAGCAGTTCATCAATTTGGAATGACAACAAAACTTTGAAACGGTGGAAATAAGATGGTCAAAAATTAATATTAGACTGTTCATTAAATTTTCACACACATTGGGACCCTAATAGTAAAAAAAAAAAACCTTTGACATTACATTTAATATACATCACCTTAATCTATGCTGTTGGAAATGGTAAAAAAAATCTTTCTCAAACAATAGGAGAAAGCCATAACAGTGTACATCCCTATTTTCTCTCTAATATATCAAATTGTATGAATGTAGCACATGCAACAGCATATATTCTGATTAGGGCTTTCCAATCATCCCCACCCCTCATTCCCACTCAACTAGTGGAATGACATCAAAACATTATTTATACATAATATCACAATATTAGGGCGTTATGGAGGTCTGACCCTGTATAGGGTACCTAATTCCATAGTAACCCACACCACTTGACATATGCAATGAGCTAGATAGAGTGATAGTGTACAAACTGTAATTTTCAGGACATATCAAACTTTACGTAGCAGGGAGAAAAGCAAATAGACGACCAAGAGGGCAGCCAAGTCAATTGGACACCCCTCCCCCCTCCCCGACCCTCCATCCCATTCAACAAGGATGAATACACATAAAATCCTATGCTTTCAAATATTTGATCCTAATGATAGCCCTAGAACATACATATAGCTGCTTTCCCAGTTTCCCCCTCCAGCAACACCCCCCCCCCCTTTTGCCCCACATGATGGTTCCACATATGGGTGGAGCCTGTAAAAGTTGGACAAGGTTATTTTCTACACTGATGTATTTGAGATTAAGCAGTTCATCAATTTGGAATGACAACAAAACTTTGAAACGGTGGAAATAAGATGGTCAAAAATTAATATTAGACTGTTCATTAAATTCTCACACACATTGGGACCCTAATAGTAAAAAAAAAAACCTTTGACATTACATTTAATATACATCACCTTTATCTATGCTGTTGGAAATGGTCAAAAAAATCTTTCTCAAACAATAGGAGAAAACCATATCAGTGTACATCCCTATTTTCTCTCTAATATATCAAATTGTATGAATGTAGCACATGCAACAGCATATATTCTGATTAGGGCTTTCCAATCATCCCCACCCCTCATTCCCACTCAACTAGTGGAATGACATCAAAACATTATTTATACATAATATCACAATATTAGGGCGTTATGGAGGTCTGACCCTGTATAGGGTACCTAATTCCATAGTAACCCACACCACTTGACATATGCAATGAGCTAGATAGAGTGATAGTGTACAAACTGTAATTTTCAGGACATATCAAACTTTACGTAGCAGGGAGAAAAGCAAATAGACGACCAAGAGGGCACGCAAGTCACTTGGACCCCCCTCCCCCCTCCCCGACCCTCCATCCCGTTCAACAAGGATGAATACACATAAAATCCTATGCGTTCAAATATTTGATCCTAATGATAGCCCTAGAACATACATATAGCTGCTTTCCCAGTTTCCCCCTCCAGCAACACCCCCCCCTTTTGCCCCACATGATGGTTCCACATATGGGTGGAGCCTGTAAATGTTGGACAAGGTAATTTTCTACACTGATGTATTTGAGATTAAGCAGTTCACCAATTTGGAATGACATCAAAACTTTGAAACGGTGAAAATAAGATGGTCAAAAACTAATATTAGACTGTTCATTAAATTCTCACACACATTATGGGGACCCTAATAGTTGGGAAAAAATAACCTTTGACATTACATTTACTATACATCACCTTAATCTATGCTGTTGGAAATGGTCAAAAAAATCTTTCTCAAACAATAGGAGAAAGCAATAACAGTGTACATCCCTATTTTCTCTATAATATATCAAATTGTATGAATGTTGCACATGCAACAGCATATATTCTGATTAGGGCTTTCCAATCATCCCCACCCCTCATTCCCACTCAACTAGTGGAATGACATCAAAACATTATTTATACATAATATCACAATATTAGGGCGTTATGGAGGTCTGACCCTGTATAGGGTAACAAATTCCATAGTAACCCACAACACTTGACATATACAATGAGCTAGATAGAGTGATAGTGTACAAACTGTAATTTTCAGGACATATCAAACTTTACGTAGCAGGTAGAAAAGCAAATAGACGACCAAGAGGGCACGTAAGTCACTTGGACCCCCCCACCCCTCCTCGACCCTCCATCCCATTCAACAAGGATGAATACACATAAAATTCTATGCTTTCAAATATTTGATCCTAATGATAGCCCTAGAACCTACAAATAGCTGCTTTCCCAGTTTCCCCCTCCAGCAACACCCCCCCCTTTTGCCCCACATGATGGTTCCACATATGGGTGGAGCCTGTAAAAGTTGGACAAGGTTATTTTCTACACTGATGTATTTGAGATTAAGCAGTTCACCAATTTGGAATGACATCAAAACTTTGAAACGGTGGAAATAAGATGGTCAAAAACTAATATTAGACTGTTCATTAAATTCTCACACACATTATGGGGACCCTAATAGTTGGGAAAAAAAAAACATTCTACTTTACATTCCATGTACATCACCTTAATCTATGCTGTTGGAAATGGTGAAAAAAAAAATTTCTCAAACAATAGGAGAAAGCCATAACAGTGTACATCCCTATTTTCTCTATAATATATCAAATTGTATGAATGTAGCACATGCAACAGCATATATATTCTGATTAGGGCTTTCCAATCATCCCCACCCCTCATTCCCACTCAACTAGCGGAATGACATCAAAACATTATTTATACATAATATCACATTATTAGGGCGTTATGGAGGTCTGACCCTGTATATGGTACCTGATTCCATAGTAACCCACACCACTTGCCACATGCAATGATCTAGATA
This sequence comes from Apostichopus japonicus, assembly GCF_037975245.1. Classification (NCBI taxonomy): domain Eukaryota; kingdom Metazoa; phylum Echinodermata; class Holothuroidea; order Aspidochirotida; family Stichopodidae; genus Apostichopus; species Apostichopus japonicus. The sequence goes on along the minus strand of NC_092570.1, from coordinate 12,002,959 downwards.
GAGTGATAGTGTACAAACTGTAATTTTCAGGACATATCAAACTTTACGTAGCAGGGAGAATAGCAAATAGACGACCAATAGGGCAGCCAAGTCAATTGGACAGCCCCCACCCCTCCCCGACCCTCCATCCCATTCAACAAGGATGAATACACATAAAATCCTATGCTTTCAAATATTTGATCCTAATGATAGCCCTAGAACCTACATATAGCTGCTTTCCCAGTTTCCCCCTCCAGCAACACCCCCCCCCCTTTTGCCCCACATGATGGTTCCACATATGGGTGGAGCCTGTAAAAGTTGGACAAGGTTATTTTCTACACTGATGTATTTGAGATTAAGCAGTTCATCAATTTGGAATGACAACAAAACTTTGAAAAGGTGGAAATAAGATGGTCAAAAATTAATATTAGACTGTTCATTAAATTCTCACACACATTATGGGGACCCAAATAGTTGAAAAAAAAAACATTCTACATTACATTTAATATACATCACCTTAATCTATGCTGTTGGAAATGGTAAAAAAATCTTTCTCAAACAATTGGAGAAAGCCATATCAGTGTACATCCCTATTTTCTCTATAATATATCAAATTGTATGAATGTAGCACATGCAACAGCATATATTCTGAATAGGGATTTCCAATCATCCCCACCCCTCATTCCCACTCAACTAGTGGAATGACATCAAAACATTATTTATACATAATATCACAATATTAGGGCGTTATGGAGGTCTGACCCTGTATACGGTACCTGATTCCATAGTGACCCACACCACTTGCCACATGCAATGAGCTAGATAGTGTGATAGTGTACAAACTGTAATTTTCAAGACATATCAAACTTTACGTAGCAGGTAGAAAAGCAAATAGACGACCAAGAGGGCACGCAAGTCATTGGACCCCCACCCCGCCTCGACCCTCCATCCCATCAACAAGGATGAATACACATAAAATCCTATGCTTTCAAATATTTGATCCTAATGATAGCTCTAACCTACATATAGCTGCTTTCCCAGTTTCCCCCTCAGCAACCCCCCCCCCCCCACCTTCTGCCCCACATGATGGTTCCACATATGTGTGGAGCCTGTAAATGTTGGACAAGGTTATTTTCTACACTGATGTATTTGAGATTAAGCAGTTCACCAATTTGGAATGACATCAAAACTTTGAAACGGTGAAAATAAGATGGTCAAAAATTAATATTAGACTGTTCATTAAATTCTCACACACATTATGGGGACCCTAACAGTAAAAAAAAAAAACCTTTGACATTACATTTAATATACATCACCTTAATCTATGCTGTTGGAAATGGTAAAAAAAATCTTTCTCAAACAATAGGAGAAAGCCATAACAGTGTACATCCCTATTTTCTCTCTAATATATCAAATTGTATGAATGTAGCACATGCAACAGCATATATTCTGATTAGGGCTTTCCAATCATCCCCACCCCTCATTCCCACTCAACTAGTGGAATGACATCAAAACATTATTTATACATAATATCACAATATTAGGGCGTTATGGAGGTCTGACCCTGTATAGGGTACCTAATTCCATAGTAACCCACACCCCTTGACATATGCAATGAGCTAGATAGAGTGATAGTGTACAAACTGTAATTTTCAGGACATATCAAACTTTACGTAGCAGGTAGAAAAGCAAATAGACGACCAAGAGGGCACGCAAGTCACTTGGACCCCCCCCCACCCCTCCCCGACCCTCCATCCCATTCAACAAGGATGAATACACATAAAATCCTATGCTTTCAAATATTTGATCCTAATGATAGCTCTAACCTACATATAGCTGCTTTCCCAGTTTCCCCCTCCAGCAACACCCCCCCCCCCTTTTGCCCCACATGATGGTTCCACATATGGGTGGAGCCTGTAAAAGTTGGACATGGTTATTTTCTACACTGATGTATTTGAGATTAAGCAGTTCACCAATTTGGAATGACATCGAAACTTTGAAACGGTGAAAATAAGATGGTCAAAAACTAATATTAGATTGTTCATTTAATTCTCACACACATTATGGGGACCCTAATAGTTGGAAAAAAAAAACCTTTGACATTACTTTTAATATACATCATCTTAATCTATGCTGTTGGAAATGGTGAAAAAAAAAATTCTCAAACAATAGGAGAAAGCCATATCAGTGTACATCCCTATTTTCTCTCTAATATATCAAATTGTATGAATGTAGCACATGCAATAGCATATATTCTGATTAGGGCTTTCCAATCATCCCCACCCCTCATTCCCACTCAACTAGTGGAATGACATCAAAACATTATTTATACATAATATCACAATATTAGGGCGTTATGGAGGTCTGACCCTGTATAGGGTACCTAATTCCATAGTAACCCACACCACTTGACATATGCAATGAGCTAGATAGAGTGATAGTGTACAAACTGTAATTTTCAGGACATATCAAACTTTACGTAGCAGGGAGAAAAGCAAATAGACGACCAAGAGGGCACGCAAGTCACTTGGACCCCCCTCCCCCCTCCCCGACCCTCCATCCCGTTCAACAAGGATGAATACACATAAAATCCTATGCTTTCAAATATTTGATCCTAATGATAGCCCTAGAACATACATATAGCTGCTTTCCCAGTTTCCCCCTCCAGCAACACCCCCCCCCTTTTGCCCCACATGATGGTTCCACATATGGGTGGAGCCTGTAAATGTTGGACAAGGTAATTTTCTACACTGATGTATTTGAGATTAAGCAGTTCACCAATTTGGAATGACATCAAAACTTTGAAACGGTGAAAATAAGATGGTCAAAAACTAATATTAGACTGTTCATTAAATTCTCACACACATTATGGGGACCCTAATAGTTGGGAAAAAATAACCTTTGACATTACATTTACTATACATCACCTTAATCTATGCTGTTGGAAATGGTCAAAAAAATCTTTCTCAAACAATAGGAGAAAGCAATAACAGTGTACATCCCTATTTTCTCTATAATATATCAAATTGTATGAATGTAGCACATGCAACAGCATATATTCTGATTAGGGCTTTCCAATCATCCCCACCCCTCATTCCCACTCAACTAGTGGAATGACATCAAAACATTATTTATACATAATATCACAATATTAGGGCGTTATGGAGGTCTGACCCTGTATAGGGTAACAAATTCCATAGTAACCCACAACACTTGACATATACAATGAGCTAGATAGAGTGATAGTGTACAAACTGTAATTTTCAGGACATATCAAACTTTACGTAGCAGGTAGAAAAGCAAATAGACGACCAAGAGGGCACGTAAGTCACTTGGACCCCCCCACCCCTCCTCGACCCTCCATCCCATTCAACAAGGATGAATACACATAAAATTCTATGCTTTCAAATATTTGATCCTAATGATAGCCCTAGAACCTACAAATAGCTGCTTTCCCAGTTTCCCCCTCCAGCAACACCCCCCCTTTTGCCCCACATGATGGTTCCACATATGGGTGGAGCCTGTAAAAGTTGGACAAGGTTATTTTCTACACTGATGTATTTGAGATTAAGCAGTTCACCAATTTGGAATGACATCAAAACTTTGAAACGGTGGAAATAAGATGGTCAAAAACTAATATTAGACTGTTCATTAAATTCTCACACACATTATGGGGACCCTAATAGTTGGGGAAAAAAAAACATTCTACTTTACATTCAATATACATCACCTTAATCTATGCTGTTGGAAATGGTGAAAAAAAAAATTTCTCAAACAATAGGAGAAAGCCATAACAGTGTACATCCCTATTTTCTCTCTAATATATCAAATTGTATGAATGTAGCACATGCAACAGCATATATTCTGATTAGGGCTTTCCAATCATCCCCACCCCTCATTTCCGCTCAATTAGTGGAATGACATCAAAACATTATTTATACATAATATCACAATATTAGGACGTTATGGAGGTCTGACCCTGTATACGGTACCTGATTCCATAGTAACCCGCACCACTTGCCACATGCAATGAGCTAGATAGTGTGATAGTGTTCAAACTGTAATTTTCAAGACATATCAAACTTTACGTAGCAAGGAGAAAAGCAAATAGACGACCAAGAGGGCAGCCAAGTCAATTGGACCCCCCACCCCTCCCCGACCCTCCATCCCATTCAACAAGGATGAATACACATAAAATCCTATGCTTTGAAATATTTGATCCTAATGATAGCTCTAACCTACATATAGCTGCTTTCCCAGTTTCCCCCTCCAGCAACCCCCCCCCCAACTTCTGCCCCACATGATGGTTCCACATATGGGTGGACCCTGTAAATGTTGGACAAGGTAATTTTCTACACTGATGTATTTGAGATTAAGCAGTTCACCAATTTGGAATGACATCAAAACTTTGAAACGGTGAAAATAAGATGGTCAAAAATTAATATTAGACTGTTCATTAAATTCTCACACACATTGGGACCCTAATAGTTGAAAAAAAAAAAACCTTCTACATTACATTTAATATACATCACCTTAATCTATGCTGTTGGAAATGGTAAAAAAAATTCTTTCTCGAACAATAGGAGAAAGCCATAACAGTGTACATCCCTATTTTCTCTATAATATATCAGATTGTATGACTTTTGTACACTGTCGTGCTGGAGATGGTTGGGAAAGTGACATAGGAGCCCTATTTAGACCATTTTATGTAGCAAATGCTACATTTCTGTAGTTTGATATGTCTTTGAAACTACAGATTGTACACTGTTTTGAAGTTCATTGCATGGGGCAGGTGGAATGGGCCCATGGGGAATCAGGTACTTCATACTTTGAGTACTTTATTCAGGGTTTGACATTTCATAATGGCCTAATATTCCAATGTTATGTCTATTTAATGCTTTGATGTCATTCCACTTGTTGATTGGAAATGGGGGATAAGGTGACTTGACCACCCAATTAAGCTATATGCTGTTGCATATGCTAGATCTATAAAGTTTGGCATGCCTTGGAAAGTACACTACCTTTTAACCTTTTCCCCTATTCTTTGTCAAATATTTTATCATATTCTCACATAGATATTGTTTTTCTGCTCTCTTACAGACAAGGGCTGGCTGGCTGGCACAGTACTATCATATAAATGCTCAAGTTGGTATATCAAGGCTGCTTGGTTCCATATTATATAATGTTGTGTTGGGACCTCCGGATATGCAATAAACATGTTCTTGGATTTTGTCAGCTGGGTTGGTTTCAAGCAAACAATTCTTGCATAGTGGATATGTCAGCACTATAGCAACAGATCATACTGATTGGTGAAGTTCAGCTCTATGCACAATATTCATTTCAGAGAATCTTTGTTTCTTGTGTTCAGTTCTTTGATTATCATACATTTTGGAGACCATTGAGCACATTGTATTATATCACCATGCATTGATCTTGATATTATATTGATGAGTTATTTATTAAACTGAGATGGTATGTGTTTGAGGAGTTTTAATACTAAATATTATGATGCAAGAGAAAGGCATAATTAGAAAATTTACAAAACATTTGTGAACATCATGCTTTGTCAATGTGACAGGAAGATTAGCTATGATGAAATATAATATATACCATACCATATTATACCAGTGAAAATTATACTTTTTTAAAGATAAAGTGATGTACTGTTGATATTTGTCTTGAAACAGTTCCATATGTATGGACAAATCTGTTGCAATGTAGATACATAGGGTGCAACATATGACAAGAATTGAATAAAATTCTACTCTACTCTACTTCCTCTACAATATCTGTAATATCCTCTCTATGTTTCCACACAGTTGTATAAAAGTTCTTCTTTGGGTTTTTTTTGTGCTACTATTTTACAGGGCACGAAGGGTGTTGTTTTGGCTGTGTTTTTTCCAAGGAGGAAGGTGGATTACCCCCCTCCCCCCTGGTTCCCCACCTTCACCTTATGCTGAAATTATCCCCCTATTTTGAATCAAATTGAGTCAAGTGGTGATGCCAACCAACATGGAGTGTTTGAACAGCAGCTTGGTTTTGAACTGTTATTTAGGTAAACAGTTCAATTAAATGTTTCCTGTGTGGGAGAGGACAAAGGTGCCCACTTAAGGCTTTAAAAAGTTGGCCAGTATTGTTATCCTATATTTACCATTGCATTCTTTCAAAATTGCATGGAATTAAAATTTGAGGGATGTATCAGGAAATAAGTTCCATATGCAACAAACCAATATATGGCATCCTTCCATGACAATTGTGAAATGCCAGATATCTTGTTCAATCATTATGCCTCCTCCTCCTCCACTCCCCCCCCCCCCTTCCTCCACCCCAGAAATTACTACCAATAACACTATGGAATATAATTACATTGGTAATGATTGAAATTATGTGGCTTGAAGTTTTTTTTTTTTTCATTTTTCGATATCAACCTTTCTGCAAAAACTATAATGTGTCCCTAACGATCATTATTTGAAGTAACACACTGTTTTCCCCATCATACCCCCTTCGGCATCCCAGGAATGGATAATAAGCACACTTCGATCATGAACAGTTAGAAGTAGTGCTTCTCAAATGATATCCAGCTGATACCAGTTTCAAACAAGTCTGTGGCCAACTCACTTGTCATGTGTGAAGTAATTTTTTCCCTTATCACCCCCCCTTCCCCTTCCCCATGATATACTGACAATGGAACAGAAGCATGCTACATTGATTATGATTGAAATAACAAACTTCCAGTGAGGTCCCCATAAACCAATTCAGTGTGTGTTAAGTCAGTAGTGAGTCCCCACAAGTAATGTGGAATGTCTTGTATAGTAACACTATAACAAAAGTAAATAAAAACATAAATAATCCCTAACTTAATTTTGGATGGAAAGGTCATTACAAATTCAAAGTTTGAAGCCTCTGTGATCATTGTAACTAACGGTCCCCATAATGATAGCCAAAAGGTTGAGTCCCCGTAAACCACCTTACGCCTGTATGGGTGTTTGTGTGTGTGTAAGTGACGGCTAGCTTGTAATCACGATATCTCAACAACTACAAGTTGAATCAATGTGATACTTAGTAGATGCCCCATGATGTGTAGATGTGCCCTATTGTTATTGGTTCCCATCTCCTGAATATTAAGGAGTGGGCGGGGGACTTAATCGTATTGTCCGATTTATTTCATGCTTGGTTTGGTGATGTACCTACATTGTATTTAGAGATTTGCGCAAGTTTCGTGTTCCTCTAACACTGATAGCTCAGTAACACTATTATCACATAGATTCAGACCACTCTTTTATTTTCTCCTGGTCATCTTCATTTAGCTGACATAAACTATCATCACAATAGGGTATGTCCTTCCTGTTTATCTGGTCTTGGGGGTAACGTTCCATGTTGGAATTTCTTTCATGGGGAAAGTTAGATAACAATATTTGATCTAGGCCTAACTAGTCACACAACTAGCCTATATAGAATTCTAGGCCTAACATTACTATTGTGTTCCGTCAAGACGAGCAGTTTTGACATCGCTGTCCGATCCGGGCCCCTCTTCGCTGGTCTCCAGCTCGAACATGTAGGGAAAAATTTCCCACGATTGTCAAACATGTCATCCATTTCTCAGCCTTCTTCGCTATCGCTATCTGAATCCAAAAGCCTCTATGATCATTCAATTTACAGTCAATGCCACCGCAATATGTGTGAGCTAGCTAAGCATGCTGTGTATGCGTATTAGTGCGTGGATACCAACTGTATGTGATAGCAGTAAGCAGTTCCCCGTGACGATATCATACACTTTTGACTTGGTAAACAAATGACTTCATTTGTTTCTTCTTTTCCTAACCAAAGCAATTTTGCTTAATTTTGTGGAGTTTTTGTTGCTTGATTGTTGCTGTGAGTTTTTACCTAAATCCCAATCCTAACTTTCTTGTAACAGACTGTTGAGGAAGGTATTATTTTGTTAGTTACAGATTTCTCCATACTCATACATTGCCCAGAACAGTTACTTGTTTGCCCTCTTCTGCGCTTCCCCCCGTGACGCCATGAAAACTATTACGTAATAGTACTTGTTACCAATTTCTACCCCTTTGGAGATTGAAAATGGACGTGGAGTTGGGTTTTTCTTAACATTAGAATTGTTAAGTTTTACATCATTGAAAGTCAACTCTAGATGTCCCTTGACCTTTAACATGTACAGTATGGCTTACCACAGTTTGAATATATTTGGGCATCGGAACCACTAAACGTTATTGTTTTCTGGTTTGATAGTGAAGAAGTGAAACAATTGTTATTGACTGTTGTGATATTAGAAGTTGTGAACTCTTATCATATCCATGAAGGGTTATTGTTCAGGGAACTTTAGACCTTAGCCATCTGAAAAGATGTCTTTTTTTATCTGTATATTCACTCAAACTCAAACTTTGTAACATACAGTCAAAATCATGACTGAAAATTTATTGCATCTACCTAGACTAGTAGACTACCTAGCATAGAGTATTGCATAAAGTATAAGCCATATCCTCTCCACAGGCACATCTATGTGACTGTTCATTGCATCTACCTAGACTAGTAGACTACCTAGCACAGAGTATTGCATGAAGTATAAGCCATATCCTCTCCATAGGCACATCTATGTGACTGTTCATTGCATCTACCTAGACTAGTAGACTACCTAGCACAGAGTATTGTATGAAGTATAAGCCATATCCTCTCCACAGGTACATCTATGTGACTGTTCATTGCATCTACCTAGACTAGTAGACTACCTAGCACAGAGTATTGCCTAGGTATAAGCCATATCCTCTCCACAGGTACATCTATGTGACTGTTCATTGCATCTACCTAGACTAGTAGACTACCTAGCACGGAGTATTGCATGAAGTATAAGCCATATCCTCTCCACAGGCACATCTAGGTGACTGTTCATTGCATCTACCTAGACTAGTAGACTACCTAGCACAGAGTATTGCATGAAGTATAAGCCATATCCTCTCCACAGGCACATCTATGTGACTGTTCATTGCATCTACCTAGACTAGTAGAGTACCTAGCACAGAGTATTGCATGAAGTATAAGCCATATCCTCTCCACAGGCACATCTAGGAGACTGTTCATTGCATCTACCTAGACTAGTAGAGTACCTAGCACAGAGTATTGCATGAAGTATAAGCCATATCCTCTCCACAGGCACATCTAGGTGACTGTTCATTGCATCTACCTAGACTAGTAGAGTACCTAGCACAGAGTATTGCATGAAGTATAAGCCATATCCTCTCCACAGGCATATCTATGTGACTGTTCATTGCATCTACCTAGACTAGTACCTAGCACAGAGTATTGCATGAAGTATAAGCCATATCCTCTCCACAGGCACATCTATGTGACTGTTCATTGCATCTGCCTAGACTAGTAGACTACCTAGCATAGAGTATTGCATGAAGTATAAGCCATATCCTCTCCACAGGCACATCTATGTGACTGTTCATTGCATCTACCTAGACTAGTAGACTACCTAGCATAGAGTATTGCATGAAGTATAAGCCATATCCTCTCCACAGGCACATCTATGTGACTGTTCATTGCATCTACCTAGACTAGTAGACTACCTAGCACGGAGTATTGCATGAAGTATAAACCATATCCTCTCCACAGGCACATCTATGTGACTGTTCATTGCATCTACCTAGACTAGTAGACTACCTAGCACGGAGTATTGCATGAAGTATAAACCATATCCTCTCCACAGACACATCTATGTGACTGTTCATTGCATCTACCTAGACTAGTAGACTACCTAGCATAGAGTATTGCATGAAGTATAAACCATATCCTCTCCACAGGCACATCTATGTGACTGTTCATTGCATCTACCTAGACTAGTAGACTACCTAGCACGGAGTATTGCATGAAGTATAAACCATATCCTCTCCACAGACACATCTATGTGACTGTTCATTGCATCTACCTAGACTAGTAGACTACCTAGCACGGAGTATTGCATGAAGTATAAACCATATCCTCTCCACAGACACATCTATGTGACTGTTCATTGCATCTACCTAGACTAGTAGACTACCTAGCACAGAGTATTGCATGAAGTATAAGCCATATCCTCTCCACAGGCACATCTATGTGACTGTTCATTGCATCTACCTAGACTAGTAGACTACCTAGCACAGAGTATTGCATGAAGTATAAGCCATATCCTCTCCACAGGCACATCTATGTGACTGTTCATTACATCTACCTAGACTAGTAGACTACCTAGCATAGAGTATTGCATAAAGTATAAGCCATATCCTCTCCACAGGCACATCTATGTGACTGTTCATTGCATCTACCTAGACTAGTAGACTACCTAGCAAAGAGTATTGCATGAAGTATAAGCCATATCCTCTCCACAGGCACATCTATGTGACTGTTCATTGCATCTGCCTAGACTAGTAGACTACCTAGCACGGAGTATTGTATGAAGTATAAGCCATATCCTCTCCACAGGCACATCTATGTGACTGTTCATTGCATCTACCTAGACTAGTAGACTACCTAGCACAGAGTATTGCATGAAGTATAAGCCATATCCTCTCCACAGGCACATCTATGTGACTGTTCATTGCATCCTACCTAGACTAGTAGACTACCTAGCATAGAGTATTGCATGAAGTATAAGCCATATCCTCTCCACAGGCACATCTATGTGACTGTTCATTGCATCTACCTAGACTAGTAGACTACCTAGCAAAGAGTATTGCATGAAGTATAAGCCATATCCTCTCCATAGGCACATCTATGTGACTGTTCATTGCATCTGCCTAGACTAGTAGACTACCTAGCACGGAGTATTGCATGAAGTATAAGCCATATCCTCTCCACAGGCACATCTATGTGACTGTTCATTGCATCTACCTAGACTAGTAGACTACCTAGCAAGGAGTATTGCATGAAGTATAAGCCATATCCTCTCCACAGACACATTTATGTGACTGTTCATTGCATCTACCTAGACTAGTAGACTACCTAGCACGGAGTATTGCATGAAGTATTTATAAGCCATATCCTCTCCACAGGCACATCTATGTGACTGTTCATTGCATCTACCTAGACTAGTAGACTACCTAGCACGGAGTATTGCATGAAGTATAAGCCATATCCTCTCCACAGACACATCTAGGTGACTGTTCATTGCATCTACCTAGACTAGTAGACTACCTAGCACAGAGTATTGCATGAAGTATAAGCCATATCCTCTCCACAGGCACATCTATGTGACTGTTCATTGCATCTACCTAGACTAGTAGACTACCTAGCACGGAGTATTGCATGAAGTATTTATAAGCCATATCCTCTCCACAGGCACATCTATGTGACTGTTCATTGCATCTACCTAGACTAGTAGTCTACCTAGCACAGAGTATTGCATGAAGTATAAACCATATCCTCTCCACAGGCACATCTATGTGACTGTTCATTGCATCTGCCTAGACTAGTAGACTACCTAGCACAGAGTATTGCATGAAGTATAAGCCATATCCTCTCCACAGGCACATCTAGGTGACTGTTCAGCATTGGAACTCACTGTCTTCTTGACAAAGTCAATTAAACATAATGAATTTTGTTTTACTGTAGAAAACACTTCACTGCCTAGGCAGTACTTGAAACAAGATACTGTCAAAGTCAGCAAGTAATGGAAGCAAACCAGCTCTGTACTTCATCCAATTTCATGCGCACATTTCTTAGACCTTTGGTTACTAACTCAAAAGCATCTGCCATCATCTCAAAGCATGAGTGCAGTACACAGAATGTATGAACAAACGTTAATTCAGCAGTGTAAGCCCTCAGTCAAGGTTGCAATGTCAAATTTACTAAGAAGGATGGAGCTGCATGATGAACAGTGTGGTTGATGGTTTCTAACATTTGCTGATTTATAATTATACATAAAATGCACCTTAAAGGGATTCTATCATGGGTGAACTTTAATTCTGATATCTGGTTAGTTGCTTAGTTCTGTGGTGGTGTACAGTACATGTATATGCCAGGAGGTTTATATGATATGCATGGGACTGAAATGAGAATGCCCTCAACAAGTGCTGTCTTGATGCCATATCATTGCAGGAACTAAGGGCACACTGCTATACAAAACATATGCAACTTGCATGTGTAGTTTCTTAATTGTAAACGCATTTGAAGCATAGTCTGGTGGTTGAAATTGATTGCTTAACAAAATTGCTAGAAATTTACTGCATCTTTAGGTCCAAATAACGTCTTAATAGCATTTTTTCTGGCAAACATATTGTTGATGATATTCTGTGAATACATCTTGCAATAGCAGATTGAATGATCTCATCAAACTAATTGAACTGTGAATGTGTTATATTTTATAGTATTTAAAGCATTTATCCACAGAGGAATATACTTTGTCAACAAAAAGTTGTGTTTTGATGAAATCTACATACACTACAGAGAACAGACTTGACAGCTAGCAAAGGTATCAAATACATTTCAGTGAAAGGTTGAGCAGATTATAAAAGGAAAGGTAAAGCTATTGCCATGATGACATCACCTACTGTCATCTACTTCCTGGGAGAAGTGAGTTTGGTTTATCTAGTCAAATCAGGTCAGTGAAATAAATAAGACTAATTTACTGCTTCAAATTTTCCTGCCACTCAGTGGTTATTTTCTAATATACTGGGTGGGCAATTAACACGGAATTTTCCATGAACTTATACAACAGTGATTTTCTACGGGAAAATTGTAGGGATGCATTCAAATTAGCATTGTGAGGGATCCCGGTTGTCAAGTGAATCCCGGTATCCCGAACCAGGTATTGACTAGTCCCGATCACAGTGCAATGTGTAACTACTACCGGTATTGGGAAAACAACCGGTTATTACATTCGTTTTGACCTAGACCTATATAACAAATATTCTTTTCACGTAGTAATTTGGACCTACTGTAGGCTACACCAAATATCGAACGTTACTTGGGCTCAGCATGTTACGGGACCTCAAAGTTATTCTGAAATTTTCGTTATTTATTCTTCCTTCAAACGTTGATTGTGAAGGTTCCCATGTACAAAATCATACCCTTATGCATTTCACCTCATTTTGTTATAATATTTATCAAAATAAAATAAAACTGTTAGCAAACTGCTAACGATTTAATAAATTTTGAGACAAAACCGCAGGGAGTATCCAGTTAAAATCCATCTTTGCACAGGACTGTATATTATTATAGCCTAGGGTACGGTACAGTGCAGTACGGTACTTGAGATTTGATGCTGTAATGAAATGGATTCGTTTATTCATGCGGGGGGTTCCACGATGTCATTTATAGATATCTTTCGTTCCTTTTTTAATTTTTAAGAAAGTTTGTACGAAAGATTGATATTGTACATTTTGAAAGTCTTGGGGTAAACAACAGCCGATTAATGATATAAATCTGTACTATTCTTATGTAAGTAGTTTATAATCCCGTATTTACGTAGCCCCTATGTTACATTCTTATTGTCTGAAGTTCCAAACATGTGGTAACTTGTTGATAGTTAAAAACTTTTCATTGTGAACTTTTGAACTGAAGGGTTGCCCTATTCCAATGTCATGGAATAGTGGGGAACTCCCAATTTCTGTTTGTGTATGGATTTACAAGTTTAATCAACGTGCGAACGTGTTAATCTAATATCGTACATCGAGTATGAATGAAGGATGGTGTGGGTTGCTTTTTTCCAAGGTTTGTGCTTTTTGTTTTGGAAGTGTATGTTAAAAAACAAAGGCCCTAATATAGCGTGTTATTTTTATTTTTTTATAACCGTACGTGTAAGAGTATGTACATAGCCTAGGCTATGCATATTGAATGTATGACATTAACGAATATACCGAAAATACCAGGTATATTTACTTCGCTCCTCGCTTACCTGTCTCCTCACAACCTTAGCACCTCGTTCTACTGTGCCTATAAGGTCCTGGTAAAATAATAACACTGTGCGCCCTATATGACCGGAACCCCCCGGTCACTCCTTTTTCATTCTACCATTAAAAGTGTCTTCACGCGAATTTCTTGTGGAAAAATTTCCCCTGCATTTCGTCTTGGTTTTCTTTAGCGATCGTTGGAAGTGTCTTTTCTCGGATTCTTAGGAGTTTTGCAGTCCTTTCCAGCCCGAAAAGTATCCATTTTTGTTGAAAGGGAGGGTTTTGGGGACTGTTTTTTTTTCTTTTCGTTTAGGTTTTTAGGTTTCCCGCCATTTTCCTTCCCCACGCTATAGGCGTGTTGTTGTATTTTCATGTTCATAGCATGTTTACATTGTATTTCTATTCGCTATTTCTTCTTCTATATATCGCTCTCTCATGTTCTTTTTCAGCTTTTGTGTTGATTTTTGTTAGGCCACTTTCGTAGCGTATTTCGTACTTTTGCCGTTGCTAGGTTACGCTACGTACCTCTACTCACTGTTAGCTTATTTCCCCCCCCCCCCATGTTATCTCCCGTCTAAGCTTTAAGAGTTAGTGTTTCCTTAATTCGAGGGTTTCAGTATGTCTCGTAACCAGCTGGAGTGTATCAACTGCTCGATGTCTCGGCCAGGCAGAGCCTGGGACAAACACGATCTGTGTCCTAAGTGTAGAACCTGCACCAGACGGAACCCATGCCTGGTCTGCATAAAGTTTTCGCCAGCCCAGTGGCAGGAGATAGACCAGTGGTTAACGAGTCTAAGAAGCAAGCTTCAGGGCAAGCTGGATTTGATTCCAAATGCCATCGGTGCCCCAGAAGAGGATATAGGAGAGACGGGAGAGAGAGAGGTGGAGGAAAGTGGCCAGGAGAGGGCCGAAGGAGAGAGAGAGGTGGAGTACCCCTAGCGGTCCCGGGGACGCCCGGTTTGATTATGGCCAAAGGGAAGGGCAGGAGCAAGGGCAAGGCTCCTGCCAAGAAAAGACCTCTTAAGAAGAGGCACGGCTCGGCCGGACTAGAGACAACATATCAGCCCGGGTCGCAGCAAGAGAGACCCACGGAGCGCGGGCTGCAGGCCACGGAGAGCTCGGGTCCGAGAGAGAATATGACCGAAGAGTCGCTGAGACGCAGCCGGTCCCATAGCAGGGAGCCGGAGAGGCGGGTCCCTACGGAAATCCAGACCTGGGAAAGCAGGGGGAGAGAGACCTCCCGCAGATCCAGACGGGATAGATCCGAATCGCGCTCAAAATCCCCGAGACGTAGGGAAAGGAGAAGATACTCCCTGGCCTACGACGAATCCTGGGAGTCGTCTAACGACGGCTATAGAAGAGCGAAGAGAAGGCGTCGGTCCCCAAGACGGCGACAGGAGGAGGAACCAGCATGGCTGGCTCAACTTACTGGCTTGCTCCGCCCCCTGTTAGAACAGCAGAGAGCAACCACGGTGACTGTATGGAAACCCTAAATCTAATTTTACCCCTGCTCAGAAAGGGCATGTGGGCGGCGACCGTAGACTTACGGGACGCTTACCTGCACATCATGGTACACAAAGATTACCGACAGTTCCTGACGTTCCGGTACGCAGAGCAGGACTACCAGTTTAGGGCACTTCCATTCGGCCTGTCCACGGCTCCGACCGCCTTCACGAGAGTTGCGGGAGTGGTAGTCTCCTACCTCAGAAGGAGAGGGGTCACCCTTTCGTATACCTCGACGACTGGCTAGTGGTAGGGAGCTCTCAGTCAGAGGCTGCCGACAACGTCCACAAAACGCTCCATACCCTCCAAGAGCTGGGCTGGATCGTAAACGAAAAAAAGTCCCGACTGTCTCCAACCCAGACGATTCAGTTCCTTGGGGCGATACTGGACTTTTCTGCCGGGGTAGCCCGACCCTCAGAAGAGTGAATCACTGCGGTCAGAACGACCACGCAGCAAATCATCTCACATCAGGAGTCACCAACACTGACGTGGCTCCGAGCCCTGGGACTCTTGGCCAGCCTGGTCGATGTTGTCCGATTGTGCAGGTTGCACATGCGACCCTTACAACTGCACCTTCTGAAGTCCGCAAACCCCACAGATCCAGACAAGACAACACTGATCTACAGGTCGGAGGAGACCACCCAACACCTCCGATGGTGGCTCGACTCGGACAATTGGAGTCAAGGGATACCCTTCACACGGGAGCTACCAATATTGTCAGTAACAACAGACGCCTCACTCACCGGATGGGGGGTTCATTGGAGCAAGGGCTACAGGAACTACAGCTCCTAATGCCTACGAAGTGGGCAGAGACTATGCTGCAAATAAGTTACATACTGTAGTAATCAATTCTTCTAGCTAGCCTACAGTGCAGTTAGTGCCAGTGGCCAGACAACTGGCAATATCGAGTTCAGCTAAACCAGATGATCTCATTTAGTTAGAACTGACACTACTGAGACAAATCCCAATCACTTAATCAATTGTTAAAATATGAATGCACAAAAGTGGTGCAAGGTTTCTACCCTTATGTGTAGTCTTCAAAATGTTGAAAAATATACATGAAAGTGGAAAATTTCACTTTTGAAACAACAACTGTCAACAGTACGGTCTACTTTGTATGGCATGCGAAAAGGGCAACCATATTTCGTTGTCTAAACTAAGTTTGTTGCTGTCTAAACTAAAGTTGTTGCTGCTGTTTTAACATGTTGTTGTCAAACTAACGTTGTTGTCTAAACTTACGTTGTTGTTTAAACTTTTGTTGCTGCCTTAACTTACGTTGCTGCCTAAACTTACATTGCTGTCTAAACCTACGTTGCCATCTAAATTTGTTTCAGTTGTCTAAACTAATGTTATTGCCCAATCACGTGATATAATAAAATGGCTTTTCGCGCGAAATTCGACTTGCGATGTATATACTGTACATACACATCGTTAATTTGCTGACCAATTACAAAATAGTCAGTAAGATTGACACGTATCCCGACCCAATTACAAGGCTGTCAACGCTCTCCATCATGCTACATACATGAGCTGACCCCGCCCACTTTGCTCCTCTAGTAACTTCCTATATATGCGAAGAACAAAGGCGGCCTTGTCCACGGGACTGTTTTCCTAAACCCAGACAGGAAGAACCAACTTGTGCGTATAGTAATCATATGAATCCCACGTGGTAAAGCAATTGTTGAACAGCGCCGATGGCAACAACATAAGTTTAGACAACGAAATCAGTTTGCCCTTTTCGTGCGTGCAACGCGAAAAGAGCAAACTGATTTCATTGTCTTAACTAAGTTTGTTGTTGTCTAAACTAAAGTTGTTGCTGCTGTTTTACCATGCTGTTGCTCAAACTCACGTTGATGTCTAAAATTTTGTTGTCTAAACTTATGTCATTGTCTAAACTTACGTTAAACTTAGCAATGAAATAAGTTTGCCCTTTTCGCGTTCCATAACTTCGACCAAGTCTACTACATAACACTATGTATGACCAAGGACTATTACAACTATGTGTTAGCTAGTGTTAGCCTAGAATACTATAGTAAGTGTGGTACAGTTGTAGTGGATGTACACTGAACTACTGAAGGTAGTTTAATTAATTTAAAATTGCTTCAGAAGTGATAAATTGCCAATATTTCGGTTCTCATGTTAACATATGATAGAACTCAATTTCAATCATATTGTCCTCGAAGTCCAACCTAGGCAGCTTTACTATGTATTAGCTGTTTTTGATGTGCCATTTTGAGCTCTGTCAGTGTTAGCACCTTTAGAAACACATTACAGTGATTGCAATACAGTAGAAGATGCAATTTGAATCTCTCCTTTCATACAGGAGTCTCCCTGGGGGCTTTCCAGGACAAGAGACAAGGCTTATAAAGAAACCTATTTTGGTGCTTGGTTTGCAATCAGGTGGAATCTCATTGCATCTGTTGTAAAATTGGCTTGGCGCCATGCCTTGGCTAACCTAAAGTAATTCAATTGCTGCAGAGATTTTCACACTTATCTGACAGTCTGTGTCTTTCTCAGATTTGTTGTTTATATATCTCTGACCTGGTTTGTCCAGTTAAGTATCCTGTGAGAAGTTAATGATGGTTGCCATGGTGATTGTAATCAGAAGAGAGCAGATAGGGATGTACTTTATTGCTCACTTATGTGTGTAACATGTATCTAATGCATTTACATAAATTTTTGCTCAGTATTTTGAGCAGTGAAGGTTAATCAAAATATCTGGTCAGTTATCCTGAACTTCCAAATGATTTGATATGCATCCTACTTCTTTGTGATGAAAGATATAGAAAATAATCTTTACTAATGTTTGCAGTTGGTGACTTTGCTCATGACACACAAAAGGAGAGTATAATGTACATGTTAGAGAATGACATACATTAATGTACTTCACACAATTCCCATAGCCCTTATCAAATTCACAACAAAAATATTCTAATAGCTAGGATGAAATTTAACTGATTAACAAATGTTAAATCAATAAAATTCCAGCCCTGTTTCTATTTACGTGTTCAGTGTACTGTATGGGTAGCAATTCCACGAAATGCTAACGTAAGTTTTCCTCCCCTTCCCTCCCATATATTGCACGTTATAGTATTGTATTTTTGCATTCAGTATTGTGTTCCTGTTATTCATTTGCTATTTACTTTGTTGTATCATAAAGTTTTAGCGAGTGTTGTCATCTGTTCTCTCTTCATCACTGGCCTTTCATTGCTTTTTGGTTATATTTTGGGCCAAGTTGTTGCTACTCTTGTGCCCAACATGCTTTTAGCTTAGCCAAAGCACATTGATAAGGTTACTCTTCTTGTATTGTTAGACATTTGTGTTAGCTTACACTCCTCCCCTACTATCTTCTGTTGCAATTGTCAGGTGTTATTTTGTTATTTGCCTCAATTTGGGTTCAGACATGTCTTCCAGTAGTCAGCTCAAGTGCATCAATTGTTTGCTATTCCGTCCGGGTAGATCTTGGGATGACCACGACTTATGTCCTAAATGCTGGACGTGTATTAGAAGGGAGCCTTGCCTGGTTTGTATGCTGTTTACGCCTAGTCAATGGCAAGAGATTGATAGTTGGCTACGGGGCAGAGGAATCAGCTGCAAGGGAAGCTGGACCAGCTACCTAATCCGAATGGGTGCCCAAGAGACAGGGAAGTTGAGAGGGAGATGGGAGAAGCATAGAAAGGAGCAGAAGAGGAGAGAGAGGAGAATAGTGAGGAAAGAGCAGAGGGAGAGAAAACAAGAGGAAGATAGAAAAAGAGAAAGAGAGAGAGACAGAGAAAGAGTGCCTACTGTCAACATCTGGTTCGAACATGACCAAATGGAAAGGCAAAGGAAAGGGCAGGGCTTCTGTTAAGAAGGCCAGAATGCTATGGGTGCAAAAATCTGATGCAGAGAGATGACCAACCGCAGCAGGTCCCAATTGCGGTCCCCAAGAGGCTGCAGAAGTAAATGGAGATGGTTTCCTGCTTCTGATGTATCTTCCTCGGAAGATGGCTATAGAAGGGCCAAGGAGACAAGAGGAAGAGCCAGCGTGGCTGGCACAGTTAACAGGTTGTCTACAAACTCTCCAGGTAAAGGGAACAAGAAAGTAGTTCTGGGAAGGTGAGAGAGAAGAGATGGGAGCAGCTTTGTCCAGGCCGACTGTAGTCCAGAAACCTGAACCTGAAGAGATAGGGGCTGAGGATGGTGATATCTTGAATTGCAGAACCTCTATTGCACTGTCAGGACAAGAGGATGACATTGACGACCTCTTCGAGTTTGATACAATATCAGAAGACTACATTGCCAGAAATGTAGAGGAGGCGGATACCCTCACTGGGGGACTGGCGTACCCCCAGAGCTGGCTGCTGAGGCTAATGAAATTTTCATAAGACACAGGGGGTTCTAGAAACCACAAGAACAGGTACCAAACCCAGTCTGAGTCTCCAAACTGACCTCCACAGGAGAAATTTTGGCTCGACCAAAGGCGATGACGCCCGTGGACGCATCCTGTAAAGGCAGGTTCCAGACCATCGCTGGGAAAGACAGCGGACAGAGCCATCAGAGTACCAGATGAGCCTGGTGAACTCTATTCAGGTGTCCAGCTATTCCCCAAAAAGCGAAGGAGAAACTCTGAGCGGAACAGATTATTTTATAGGCCCAGCACAACAAAGCTGGACTAGATCATGGTTGAAGTAGATGTGGCAGCCTGGTCGGGGATGAAATTTACGTCTGTCCTCATGCTGGTGGATGAAAGACTGATGAGACACCACTAACAACTACCAGAAGATGAAACTCAGGTGTCGAGAAATGAAGCATGACAATTATTTTTACATCTGGACGATCAGACAAGAGTAGCAACCAAATCTATGGGATTGAAGAGAGAGAATGTGGTGTCATCGATTCGTTGGCCATTATTTGAAGCAAAGTCAGTAATGTTGGCTTTACCATTCCTCGGTGAGGACCTTTGTGCAGCGGACGCACTGTCAAGGGGGTACTTAGACTTGAACGAGTGGGCCCTGTCCAAGGGGACGTGCAACAGGACATTTGGCATTCTGGGGAAGCCATTGATAGACCTGTTTGCAACTCTACAGAATGCCAAACATCAGGTTTTCTGAACCAAACAGACCCATGGGACTACCTACAGTAGAAGCGTATGCTTTCCCACCTCTTTGTCTAGTAAGTCAGGTCATACAGAAGGTCAGACAGTCCAAGGGGAGAGTAATACTAGTAGCTCCATTCTGGCCCAGCAGACCATGGTTAAGGGAGCTATACTACAGGTACTGATGGAGACCAAGTGATACTTCCCGATATCCCTCATCTTCTGTCACAGAGGAGAGGAACCCTTATGCATCCAGAGATCAAGGGACTCAAATTAGTTCCCTGGAAGTTGTCAGGTTTTACCTCAAACAGAAGGGCTTTTTCAGAGGCAGGTGCGTTCATGGCAGCAAGAAGAATGTACACAGTGGCGACTTACGATTCCTGACTGCGGAAGTTTGGAGAGTGGTGCCATTAGAGACAAACACCTCCAACCAAGATCTCTGTGACGGAAGTATGTAATTTCCTACAAATGCTGCTTGACGAGGGAAAATAGGTAGCCACAATTAAAAATGACAGATTAGTGATTTCAGCAATACATGAAGGGTTGACGTATGGTTCCAGCCTGTGTTCCAGTAGATTCATAGTGCCACTCATCAGGGGCATAGCCAATAAAATACCAAGGGTCAGGTGGTTAGCACCATCATGGGACTTGTCGATAGTGCTTTGATCCCTGATAAGACCACTGTATATAGAGCCAATGTCTTTGGCCTTTTTGGTGGCACTGACGGAGAAAAACCCTGTTCCTCAAACATTGAACTAACATGGAACCTTCACAGGTATAATGGAAATGTCAAGTACTATCAAAATATGTGGTTGCCATGGGGATTAAGGTCAAAAGTCACATGGTTAAATGTCATATGTATATATATTAAGTGTAGTATTGCTGGTGAGGAGATATGCAACTGTGTGGATTGCCCTCATTTTTTAAGAAGTAATGTTGTGCATATTCATGAATGGGTGGGACATGTAAAAATATAAATGTCAAAAATATAAATTTACAAGTACATATTGATATTTGACATTATTTTATGATTAACAAGTGTTAATGTTAATACAAAAGTAAAGCAAATTAGTATGCATTGTGGTCAGGAGTTCATGCTATATTTTTACCCATGCGCACCATTCTTTTCAATGTGTGCCATGCATAATTCCAGATTGAGAAGTGGGAGGGCCTCTATGGATGTCTAGTTTCATCTAAACGTCAGTAAAAGTTTATTCATTGATTATCTCAATTTGAATTGACACCATGAAAAAGCATTGGAACCATTTCATCTTTGGTTTTCTGGTGTAAAATGCACAATGGACACATTGGTTGCCAAACATGTTTGATAGAGACCCAATTAGAATTACATGGACAAAGAAGTGACAGTCAGTTTCTATGAGATTCCTGCAATATGAAAAGTATTTTGGTTATGGATTATATGAGTAGTATCTAAACAAAAGTGTGTCACATGTACACTTTGTAAACATATTGGAAACAAATATTGACAATGATAAAGCTCATGAACACATCTTATTAGAAAACTTTAGAAAATAGTGATTTTCCAGTTGTCAAGTAACTGACTCATTATTTTAATGGAAATGTTGATTATGTGACTTTCCAAGAGCTCCTCAGTTCTCCTTTAGTCATATGTGTGAATAAATGAACTTTCTGTATATAAAATAAAGCTTTGAAACTGAAAGATAACCCATTTAGATAACATTTCACACATATTTACCATTCTGAATGTGATGATCAAGTCACAGTTATCATCAACTTAAAGCTATTCTCAAAAGTATGCTGTTGACTGGACTCCAAGTAAGTAGCGCAAGCTAGCAACTTGAGATCTTTTTCTTTTGTGCAACTCTAAATAGAAATTCATATGCCTGTAGCCTGGTAACATTAATGAGTTGTCAAAGTTACCAAACTTTAGCAAGTTTTGTAGCTGGAAACAAAATCACGATATTTTTTCATTTTTTTAAATTTGCAAATTTATCATACAGTACATTGTTTAATAGCAATGTTCTCTCCCTATGCCCAATTGAAAAAGGATACACCTTTCTGATTGAAAGTGAAAATCAGGAGTAAATACATTCAATAATTATTTATTCTTTTTGTGGAAACATTTGTTGTGAAACATTTGTATAAATCATATTGAGATACACTAACCATGCCATGTCTTATAAAGACACTCTACTTATGACTTACAACATGATTGATGTAGTGACTTTATGTTGGCTCTGGAGCCAAGTGTCTGGCTCCTCTTATTTCCTTCCTTTATTTATGTTTTTTTCTTTTTTATCCTGTATTTATACAAGATTCTGGTAGTCTGTATCTAATTGGTTGTAATTGATGTGTCGTAGTTGGTTTGAGACAAACACACATGAGGCTTGCATCTTACTTGAGCTGATTATTATTTTGCTTGTGATTGATTAGCAGTCATGATTTCCAAGTATTTGCTCAACGATATGGTGAAATTTCATAGGTTTTGGGATGGTTTTCTGAAAAGTTCTTGCTGTTTCCCATTTCTATCTGTCATTAGCTCAGATCCTGAATGTTTATTCCTAATTTCACACACATATCTTTTTTATAAAGAACATGAAGTTCAAATCACATTACTGATTGCCTACCTTATTATTGCAGTACTGTCAATGAAAGATGGACCAGGGTTGGCCGGTTTTTACCGGGCGGTTTTTACCGCCCTGGGGAAAACAAGTTTTTTACCGGTTTTTTTGGTGCCTCCTAGGGCTATGGTTCGTCATATTATACATGCCACATTAGTCCGCTCAGATCCAAATGATGATTCACATCCAAGAACGATCACTTCATGTCTGTGATAAATTGTACTCTGTTCACACTTCGCACTAGGCACTGTACTATGCTTATATTGCTTATAGGCACTGTACTAAGTGACTGTTGTGACATCAACTAATTTGAGAATAAGTAACAATTGGAACAGTTACTTGTGTTGTTGATACTCCTACCTCTTCAGTTAGCCTATACACAGGAAGTGCCCAGTATCACCTCACCTGTCCACCTCAAAGTGTTTAATCACTCATGCATGAAGTTGTATAATAATTGGACCATGTTTGCATCAAGGTAAACAGTTTGGTTGTGTGAATGGCTCCATAGGGCCATTGTGCGTTTAATACTTTAATTGGGCCCATGTGCCTTACAAAGTTTCAAAGCAGTTTCTATTGAGCCCCCTGGATTGAAGTTCACCTCAATAGACTGTTGCCTACTGTATTAATGGAATGGAATGAACTGTCTGAGCACATAATATTATATTATTATATGGTTCCTTGTCCCTTTGAGGCTTTGGATGCCATCGTTCGCCACTTCGTTCTATCCTCCGCTGTTCATGCCACATAATAGGCCTGAAGAATTTAGGAGGGGTGAATGTCCCAGTGTAGACCTATAATGGTTTGGGCAATAGGCACTGCATACTGTTAAAGAGATTGTGACAGAATAACTATACATGTGCAATACGAAAAATACTCTTTTTTTCCACAAAAAGTAGAATAAGAATGTGATAAAATAGCTCAAAATGAAGCTAAGAAACTCCCATATTCAATAAAATATGCCTGTCATGAAACAATATATCGTGCCTACTGATGACCCTGCATTTTACGGACAATTAATACTAGTTTTCGAGACGGAGGCGGTTTTTACCGGTATTTACCAGTTTTTCCCGGTTTTTACCGCTTAGTGGGAAAAACAGGTTTTTCCCGGGAAAATGCCAACCCTGAGATGGACAGATTGATCAAACTCAGTCATACAATTGTAACTGAACTCTACTATGTACAAATTTCCACCATGTTCTTAATTATTTAGAAAACCACAACGTCTAGTACTTCATTTTGTTATGTCCACTGTACATTAACATGTTGTGAATTTACCAAAAATATGTGACAAGAGACTCAATTCTCTTGAATAATCAAATTAAATATATTTGGCAAGCATACATTAGAGCAAGTTGGATGTGTATTGCTTTGTGGATATTCAACAATATGTAGTACAGAATAGTACACCTTCACCACACATTGTGAAACCACTTTGCATTACTTGGAGCATTTCTAGCACCGATTGGCTGTCTTTAGAGGTGGGTAAAGTTGCATCATGCATGTGGTAGATGTTGATCATGACCAATACTTGTTTTACTCCATATAATTACCAAATTAAAGTTTTTCTCCATATATCCTTTATTGGTTCCCCCCCCCCCCCTTCCCACAATGTGTCAATGAACCCAACTGCATTTTGTGGAGGTCAAATTAAAAGGGAATTGAAGGCAGCACACAATCATGATCCTAATTGTTGATTTAAATATAGGCTTTACAATGAACCACTTCTTGATCCCAAGAACTTATCTAAAATTTAGTACGGACCTTTTGAAAGTTGAGAATGGCACCGATGGCGCTCATTGAGGTTGATTGAACAAACTCACTGGAGATCGCCATTTATATTCAAATACATGTGACCTGGGTCACGGATGACGTACTATCTGGAAAACTTGCTTTTAACTTCAACATCCAGACGATGTGTATATATATTCTAGGCTGTACTTATCTTGTGTAGGTTGTACTGCATATGAAAAATGTACCGCACGTTACGTACGTAGCCTACATGTACAGTAGGCCTGACATTATTCGAAGTGAAACCCAACAAAATGCCGTACTGTCAGGCATTCGGTTGTAACAGTCATTCTTCCCGAGTAAAGAAATCACAGTTTTGGTTTCCACATCCAAAGAAGAAACCAGACCTTTTCAAGAAATGGGTGGTCAACGTTTCAGTGAATAAGTTTTTCGCCAAAGATTACAAGTGGTCAAAGGAACATGTTCTCTGCGAGGATCACTTCACCAGCGATTGTTTCAAGGACGACATTAGGGCCAAAGTGATGGGCTACCCACCCAAAGAAAACATAATAAAACAAGACGTGGTACCTGTTTTTTCTCATCGACCTCCACCAGCTGCTCCTCAAAAACTTAGTGTGAAGACTGAAGAGACAAACGATTCCTGACATTGGTAAGGTCTATTTACAGTAGTACAGGGTTCAGTAAATATTCTAGATTAGCCCAAGTTAGGCAATACTATGTTTAACTTTAAGACAATGGGGGGGGGGGGGGAGGACCAGATTGCTAACCTTCTGCGAATTAGCTTGGGACTTTCTTCACTGGTATCGACAGGTTGACATCATCCTGAAAGCTCTCACATCGGTAGAAAGGACAATATGACAGCAGGCACCTTGTCCCAAGGCCAGCCCTCACCAACCGAGTGGTCCCTCTTACAGAGAACCTGTCAGGATCTGCTCAGGAGGTTCAAAACACCAAACACTGACCTCACCGAGCAATGCAATGGTACCAACGTTTTGCTCCAGAACATTTCAGCCGGTTCCTAGGGTATGTCGATCAGCTTGGCGGGATGAACGCTTATATGCCTCCCCTCTTCTCTGCCTGATACCGAAAGTCCTCTTGAAAATGACGACAATGAGAATGAGGATGGTTCTCATCACCCCATGGTGGCCCAGAAGGCCCTGGTTTCCTCTCCTAAACCTACTGGTCGACATCTCATAAATCCTCCCTGACTCACCACATCTACTACTCCACGGTCGACAGAGATTTGCGATTCCTGACTGGGCACTGAATCAAACTGCATGGAGATTGTCAAGTCTACCTACAGATCGAGAGGCCTTCCATGAGATGCTGCCAGAATGGCTGCGGCTGCCCGATGGCCTGGTACATTTCAGACTACAAAAGTTCTATAAAAGGTGCTACCCGCTACAGGTTAATCCAAGCACAGCTCCTGTATCACGACTAGCAGATTTCTTCATGTCACTGTTTGAAGAAAGGAAAGAAGTCTCTACTGAACTACAGGTCTGCTATTGTTGCTATTCACCTGGGTTTCCCTGATAGAGCTATGGTGGGCTTCAACTCAGCTTTTCGTCTCTACTTAGGGGAATGGCAAATCAGAGACCCCGTCCAGCCGATTCCGGAGAGTACCATCTGGAGGCTCTCACTTTCAAGACAAACTTCCTCATAGCAGCAGCCACAGCAAGAAGACAAAGCCGCTTTCATGTCTTAACAGAGGGGCACATCTGGTTCAATGCACATGGAGCAGTGTATAAATTTAAGAAATTTCAAGTGGTTGTAGATAGGGTCATTGGGGCCGCAGTGCAAGAATGTTACCAGTCAATAGGCTAGGGTTGATACAGTAGGTGTATAATAATCACTCTTCGAAAATAACCATACCAGTGAGTTTTGGGGGTTATGAATCGGGATTTAAACCCCTATCCAATTAAGTCATATTATCATTCATCTACATGCAGCACTTTAAAATGTGCCCCATATTAATATTGAGTATTATGTAATGTATTGTCTGTGATTTGTGACAGTGTGAAACTAAATTGCTATTCCCCATGAACTTCTTCATTAACTTGCAATAGGAAGTACATTCAGTGACCATGTGAATGTCCAATTACAAGATGTTATGTGTTTTGTGACTTTCTTCTCCTTTCCCCCTTCAACGTTTCTGACATTTACGTTCCATCTTTAATATTGTCCAGTTTCCTCTTTGCACTTAGCATTAGTTACAACATATGCCTTTCTTGAGGCCTCTTGGTAAGCTTCTATTTTTGCCAAAATTCTTGCCAGACTAGCCAATCAAATTAACTCTCATCTCTGTGACGCACACAGAATTCCCGTGTATCTTCCAGGCATAAATATGTATGAAGGGCCAGGAATCCTGTTTTGAATGAAACTACACTGATATTGAAGTCTGTGGTTTAATACAGCAGCTATATTGCTTGCATGTGTTGTGCTCCTCACACAGAAGAACAGGCTAACGAATAAATGAACATTAGGGAAACTGCTCATGTACATAGGCATAGTCTCTGCTGTTGTTAACAGTAGTACTGGTGATATGTCTGTGCTGTGTTGTTATCGCAAATATGCAGGGAATGGAACAATCAATTTACTAAGTGGATTGTATTGCTTGTTCTGATTGGAAATACTTTATTTCTCATGAGGAAATATTGTTAGTTTGGATATCATGTGCTAGTGCACTATCAACCCTTAGTGAATCTAAATTACGTAAGTATTTATTACTAAATCATATAGTCACACCTTTATGTGCAAACCGGTATGTTGCAATGATGGCATTCAGTTGGGAATGTAGGTTTGGCTGCAGCTTTCCACATAAGTAAACCATTGGTCATGGAAAGTTTAAAAACCATCACTCTGTAGAAATTGTGAGAGAGATGTTTGATTCATCCATAGCAGACAGGCACAGGTAGATCTTGTTATAGGTATTTTTGTATCATACTTTCATTTGTGATAATATGTACTGTATGGAAAGTTCCACTGCTATTCATTCTGTGTATTTCATGTTAATGTAGTTGTCAACATGCCCTTGTCTTTCTCATCTGTCTCTCTTTCCTTCCATTTTCTGTTTCCTGTTTCCCCCTTCCATTCAAATCATGATGACCAGTCATAAGTACATGAAATTAGCTATGAATTATTAGACTTAAACACCAACATTTTGTATCATATACTGAAATTTCTCACATGTTCACTGTCATTTTCTATATACTTCCATTCCTGTCTAACCTTAACACATGTTCTTTGTCACAGTTGATTCACTGTGCAATCTCTGCTCGCTTTCCTCTTTCTTCATAACTACCATTGTGAGTCAGGACTGTTTATTTGTTTGTGTGACCCAATTAGTTTACTGTAACTTTAACCTAAAGGTTCTCCTTATAGAAAATTCAAAATAAATTGGAATACATCATGGTACTTTTATTCATTCTTAAAAATTAAAATAGTGTGTAAACACTAAGTATGATGCAGGATACACTACTGCACTATAGAAGATGCATTAATACTGTGTGCAACTACTGTATATGCACTGTATAAAACTGTTAATGCTGACACAAAGGGGAAAAAGGCATGTAAGTAGCAAAGGGAATCTCTAAGTTAAACTGGAACTGAACTGAATATTCTCTGGAATTTAGCACTAATCAATAAACAAGGATACGTGGGACCTTAAAGTAGAACGATAGTGACAGAAAAAAAATCTCTCACTTTCATATAATGTAGTTCATATGTTACCAAGCAACATATGTTTTTAATTTTCCAAATAGCACACCGGAAAGTTGTAAAAAAGGGAATTCAAACATCGTTTTTTCGCCTCCGTAATTTAGGAATTTGCAAACACTGCAACGACCTTGAACAGCCCTCAGGTCAGTGAATGACGTCACTGTGATGATCTTTTCTGTTGTGAACTGTTCAGTACGGAGCTGTGCGTGCATTTCGTGTCAGCATAACTGTTATTTTCCGGCGTAATGTTCAAGACATAAATAGATAATGAATATCATAGTGTTTCTTGATTTCTTCACCACGTGTTTACAAGTTTTTTTACGAAATTTGCCGCAATTTCGCAACGATTTCCCAATATCTGAAGAGGTAACGCGCAAGCTGACCCAAAGTAACGTAAATCTCAAGATCACGTTTTTGGCGGGTTTTATACAGAGTGATGTAGGAATGTGCTCACTTACCAGTCAAACTGGCACAATAACAATAGTGATGATAGTCTCAAACTTAGATTAGTATAACATCCGAAAGAAAATCCAAAGTTCTAAACAAAGTAGATTCGCTTGTATGCACTAGGCCTACTGTAAAACATAAACGTTCCTTGTACCGTGGGTCATTAAATCCAACAGAAAGGTTTCATTGAGCTTGAAATACAACCGCATTTGAACTCAATCGAGTTGTTAGTCTTGCTCGAACAATTTTCTCACTTCATGCAATGCCTATTGTGTTTATTCACATGCATGCCTCGTGGTTTGGGCTTCAGGAGAAATCGTATTCTAGCCCAACTTCATGTAGGTCCGCAAACGGTACTTTCACACTGTGCAAACATAAGTGACAGTGTGCGCTACCGTAAGTAATACTTACACGATGTTTTGTTTCGCTTGAGCATACACACATTTCCTATTCGTATTACATTTAATGTGGTTTGGAGGGTATGAACACATCTCTGCCCCAAAATACTCTGCCTAAGCGACGTCCATGCCCCAATTGAAATTTGCACGTGGATTCTCTCCTCACATAGTCATTAGGTTGTTCACGTCTGACATGTCTTCCAGTTCCAACATTTACTGTTGCATTTATCGGGATATATATAAATAATGCGGCATAAAAGCATCAATCTTTCAAACTTTTATTACTTTAGTGACCTTGCTACACGCAAATTTCAATTGGGCCCGAGAATCATCTTCTGTGAAGTGGGCAGAACAA
The DNA here is from genome assembly GCF_037975245.1 of Apostichopus japonicus. Taxonomy (NCBI): domain Eukaryota; kingdom Metazoa; phylum Echinodermata; class Holothuroidea; order Aspidochirotida; family Stichopodidae; genus Apostichopus; species Apostichopus japonicus. The sequence continues at coordinate 11,973,248 of NC_092570.1, read as the reverse complement.
ACTTTCACATTCTTGCCATGAGAAACTCCTGGTGCGATGAAGTCTTTCCTGGTTCTCCTCACAAATCGTATCCAGAGTTTCCGATATCTCTCACTACTTTTTCCGCTTGGAAAATTGAAAAAAGTTATTGTAGAGTCCACATTCGTTCTGTTGCATCCCCCTACAACGCAATTTCTTGGATTTTGCTAGTGGTTTACATTGTTTGTCCAGTTCCAATATTGAGTAGGTTGCAACTAAACTTACACACTAAGTGCACACTGCTGAAGTACACTACGCCGAGCTCACGTTGTTATCATCATAATGACGTCACATGTCACTGTAGATCACGTGATCATCATATCGCTTTTCGCGAAAAGCCCAATTTTTGTTTAAAAAATCAACAAGTTTAGGAATTTTTTTTAAGCCTTTCCCAACATCGGATTGACTTGAATTTTCACATGTGTAAAATGGAAACCAACTAGAATACTCTTGAATAAAATCATATATAATGAGAGTTGCAGGGGCAGTGGTCTCCTTTCTCAAGAAAGGGGAGGGGGATGGCTAATCACAGGGAGTCAGAGGAACAAACAAGGGACAATGTACACAAAACCCTCAGGTGCTACACAATTTAGGTTAGTGTGTAAACAACGTGTCTTGTCAAACCTTGTCCCGGTGCAGAGTGTCTGGGGGCGATACTGGATTTTCGAAAGTGGCACAGTACTAAGAGGAGAGAATCCTGGTGGGGACGTCAGTAGTGGATCCAATACTATGACGACAGGAGTCCCCAGCAGTCAGTGGCGAAGCTAGGGGTAATGGTCAAGGGGGGCGAAAATGGTCTGTAGGGGCGCTTTCGACACTATCTAAGCGGAGCGCCACCACAGGTTGGCGCGGAGCGTACAGACATTTTTTGAGTAAAGATACTTCCTAGATCGCAGGAAATTACCCTTTCCTGGCCTTGCTAATTTGCAGATAAACGAAGAATAAATAGGTGTCATCGCCAACAAAATGTGACAAATGTCAATAGGTAGATGAGAGCGCAATAAAAAAGTAAATATTCGCGAATAAGTAAAAAGTGGTAAAACGCTGAAAAGGGCGCCAGTAGTCCATTTGAGTCTGTCAGGGGGGGCTTCCGCCCCCCCTGACTGTATGGACGCTCCGCCACTGCCAGCAGTAGCTTGGCTAAGAACTCTGGCACTGATGGCCAGCATGGTCAATGTAGTTCAGCTCTGCAGGATGCAGGAAAAACTGCTGCATCTTCATTTGTTAGGCGTTATCGACCCAAAAAGACTGGACAAACAGGCATGATTCTCTCGGGCGCGAGGTTTCAAAAATTCACTTTTCCTGAATCATAGGATGAAAATACCCAAACTAGGACTATGGCGATGAAAAAATAATGGAGCTTTTGCATATACCCAATAGACTGCCACTAAAAATTAATTTAATGAAAACTACCACATCTGATACTTTTATGGTGACATGTAGTTGTTGGCTGTGTTTGTATTCGATCTTATTGAGATAGGCAGTCAATTTAACTTCAAGGACCAATGAGTTATTTTCTCAGGCAAGGAAATTCAAATTTTGTTCAGGATAACAATTAAGGATCAGTTAACCTGATTTAGAATGGCCATATGCTACCAAAAATTCTCTACTACTGCACAGCCACTTGAAGACTATTGCAAAAATTGACATGCTGTGGAACTTGTGACCGTATGGGACTCTTAATATCTCACAATTGTTTGCCAGTTTCCTTTATGTCACTGTAATTTACAGCATATATTTGACTCGTCATGTAAGGCCATTTCCGTAATTGTACTGTATCGGAGTCGATATATCTTCTAATTGAAGCCAAAAAGATATACTGTAAACAAGGTAATCTTGAATGTTATGAGTCAGATCAAGAGTACACAACTTAATACTGTCAGGCATCTATATTAGCAGGCGCGGATCCAGGGGGGGTCCAGGGGGTCGGGACCCCCCCTGCTCTTGGCCAAAAAAAAAAGAGAAAAAGAAAAGGGAAAAAAAAAAGAGAACAAAAGAGAGAGAAAAAATAATTAAATTAAATGCCTATTTTAAACATGTAGGACGTCAGAAGGCGGTTATCCTTTCAAGTCAGCCAGGTGTATCTTTTCCGTCAAATGAACTTTAGTGTGCACGCGTGCGACACGTGCAAAAAATGCCTAAAAATCTCAATTTTCAGACCGAAAAGTTTCAAAATTGAGGTGGTGTTCGAATTGTTTTTGGCGGTGAGGTGGCAGAGTGGTAGGTTGCATAGGATGCGCCGACGAATTCTTTCATGAGAGATCGTTTTCTGCGGTGAGAAGGCATAAAACTGTTCTCCGATCAACAATGGGCAAGGAACGTCTCACAGCTCTTGTTCTCATGAACACGTATTATAACTCTCCTATCGACACTGACGAAGTGGTCCGAAAGTTCATTGAGAAACATCCACGACGTTTGTTCTCTCCAATCTACCATGAATAGATCATCAATAAAACTAGCTAACTCGTACTGATGCAGATACATTTCGAGTGAGTTTTTGTAAGTGCTTTGAATGGCTAAATTGAAGGGGGTTCCCTGTTGTACTTAAATATCCAAGAATTTCACAATGGATAGAGGGAAACCCACTTCCCTTAGACCCTAGGATCACTGGAGGCCAAACCCCTCACCCTTCCAGAATCCTGGATCCGGCCCTGCATCAAACAGTGGTGACGGAACGGGAGGGGGATTGGTGGCTAAAGGCATTATGATTTTTGTATCATCTCAACTCATCTGATATGTATTACCATATTTCATAGATTGTTTTTTTCTCATCAATTGAGAAATTGCAGACATGAGATCCATATTTTCAGGCTAGGTACATGCAGCTTAGAATACTCGGGAAGTGCCGTTTCCGGCCATCTGGGGGGGTTTGTAAAGCCAAAAATTTTCTGGTACGCTCCGCGCCAACCGATGGTGGCGCTCCACTTAGATAGTCTTTCCATCAGGCACGGCTGGACCAGTCAGACCCCCCCCCCGTCAAAAATCCTGCATCCGCCCCTGATTAGTTGTTTTAACTTCAACTCAGGGTTCTTATAGTAATTAGTGACTACATAATAGGACATGATGTGTACAGAAATTCTGACATCCTTATTGCTACCTAATTGTTTACTAATTTGCAATAAGAGAACACTTCCCTGATTATGAGTGGAAAAGGATTGTGCATTTCATCAAAGCCCCTCTGTTTAAATGCCACTGTAAATTGGTTTGGCCTGGCCTCTTCACAAGTTGTTTTACAAAATGGTCGCATGACTTGTCTTTCTGCTTGTGTACATTCCATCGTTTTGTGATCAATGATGATGACGACAATGAGGACTCTGCAGGCTCTGTATAAATTATTGTCTGAATTAGCCAGACACTTGCACGTCTTCAGCCTGGGGATAAAAGCTAAGATGATGCAAAACAGGCAAATATATTCAGCTGTGGACCCCAGGTTGCAGTGTAGTTCTCCAGCCAATCAGAACCACATGACAAACTGATTGGATCAGAGATTCTTTCCTTTATGCAGTCCTGCATAGTCTCTCTCTGTAGTCATTAGAACCTTTGCATCTTGAAGGTTTTTATCTGTCAAGTTTGAGGACACCTGGGGAATATGCAAGAGGCCAGCTGAATTCGTGTTAGATCAATGAACTAAACAATATACTGGATCAAATATATCTCAACTAGTACAAAGAAACAAGCCTTCAAGAATATAGATCACTTGATCTTTGTGACATATTTATATATTAAATTCCAATATATGTTGTATCTGTATGGTCTCTTGGTGTATGTTACACACAAAAACAGAAGTATTGTAGAACTGCAAATTTGTAATCCCTTTGTTATGCCTCTGTTTATTTGTTTCTTGTAGAAATTGCACAGTATGTTGACAGGGTTGACATGCTGATAGTCAACTCTTTCTTTTGTAGTCGATTAATCGCATAGCTCTTCTCGCGATTACTTGGTTACAGTCATCTCTGTCATTTTTACATTGCAGAAATACAGTAAATCTTTCTCCATGGTGCACTGTCTTTATTTGTTCTTGCGTGTCTTAAGGTGTGGTGTATAAATCATGTTAAAACATCTACCAAACAAAACCTGTGAACTACTTTCAATCTTCAACGTTTCTTAAAATCCTTCGTAATAAATAAAAAACTCTCGAATGAATCTACGAAGCTACTATGTAACTATACTATCACTAAAAGCAAACGCGCAAACAATGAATAGATGTAACACCTTGTAGCACTGTGATGTTTAGTATACAAGAGATTGCTGTAGAAGACCATTCGAAGTTCTAGGCTACGCTCTATGCTAGAGAGATGGCAGGCATATATTTTTCACATTGAAATTAAATTACATCGCAATCAACACATTCTATCAGACAGCTGATAAATTTATGTGAACCTGGCCAGTAAGGGAGTTTTTGTAAACATGTTTGAAGAAATGACAAATACTTTGGCAATAGTAAAAGATTAATTACTTACGAATTTACAATTATGCGCATAAACATTGCTAGGACTGCATGTTGCACTGTAGAACTAGCATATTACTGACAAGCAAATGCATGAATCTAACTGGAGCAGGTGCTTGCTGATTTTTAACACAGTACAGTGCTAGTGTATCCTTGTGAGAACCTGTACTTTTGCGATATTTGCTGACAAACTGCTTTAGTGTTCTTTTTGATAGGTTAGGCTATTTATCAAAAGTTATGAGTAGTGCTACCTTGTAATCGAGTAATCGCAAGTTAGGTTTTAAGCTTGATTTTTCGAACTTCCAAAGTGTAACCGCGACTACTGGCGATTAATCTATTAGGACTATCAGCACTAGTTGACATTGAAACCAATGTCATCATGAAAAAATGTTAAGAGCTAATATTTTTGATTCAGCATATGCAGAAAATAAGCATTGTAATAAGTTAAGAAAGACATAAAAAATGAAGTACATGCGTCTTATGTCATATTTAGATTTCATCAGGCGTTCAGTCTTTTGTGTGAAGAAACATTAAATCTGTGTTGTCTCCCAAATGGAATAGATATCTTCAAAGTTATTGGATAAAGTTCTTCATAACATTTATCTCTATCACATGAACCATAATGATTGTTGGGTTTGTGTCAAGTTTAACTTTCCTACAGTTCGTTATGATGCTTTTATATGTAACCATATGTAACCATTAAAAGTTGAATTTTTATTTGTTGATCATTCCCTTTCTACTTATTTCTACACTTATGTGGATAGATCATGAAATAAACTGCAACGTTTGTTTTGTGTTGACCCCTTTTGGATCAGGAATCTCTGTTAGTTATATTAAAAAAAGGAAAAGGAAACAGCAAAGCAGTTACAGTTGAGTTTCAGAAATTAGTTTAAGAAATTCAGTGGATATTTTTGATGCAACGTCATACATTTAAACATGTGATTGAATTGCCCTTTTCTTTAAATGAATTAATGATGGTGGATTTCCAAATAGAGTTGTCCTGTCTGTCAAAATTTTACCTCCCTTTCCCCAAACATGTTTGAATGAGCCGTAAAAAGTCTGTATTGACGAAGTTTCAGCATGGATGCAACTGTTGCACAAAAAAAGGAATTTTGTATTGCTCTAAGTTAATCCAAATTTTAATTGTGACTTTCATATATCCTGATATGCAAATTAAATCTAATGTGGCCTTTCTGTGTTTCTTCTCTACAGTACCTCTAATTGTGTTATGTTACTGACATTTGTTTTGAATTTCTCATGACAGTAAGCAGGCCTCGACAAATGTTATTAAAAGTACTCACCACTTGGCGACTGTGACTAAAAATCTACTCGCCAAATCGCAAACTTCACTCGCCATATGATTGCTGTTCAAGTCTCCATAGTACATATCTACAAAATCAATACTTTCTATGAACAAAGGTTAGGCACTTGCTGCTATGTAATTGCACATTGGAAAAGTATGTTTCTGTGCAGTGTGAAATTTAAACTTTTTCTATCAAAAGTAAGGGATGAACAAAGTAAAACATGTCGCAGAATCATAAATAAGCAGCTAGGCAAACAGTTGTGTCTCAAACAATTGAAAATAAAACATCGGCAAAAATACCTACGAAGGTATAGCTTGGCTTCTGTAACATTAGGGCTCCTCTACTTATGAGGCATATACTACACAGTAGCTAGTTGTGCTCGATTCCTAAGCCTATACAGCGCCTCACTGCAACTTTGAGCCGCTTCTTCACTAGTATGACTTCGTACATTTTCCTAATTATTTTTCTTGTCTTTTAGCTGCAGATTGGTGCAAGAAATATATCGCTATTGCTCCATTACACTGCCTTAATCAAAGCGATCTTTTACCTAATAAAATCTAAGGTTGAAGGAGTATCTATCTTCCACTTGGTGTTGAGTGAAAATCTTGCAAAAAATCATGGCAGTGATAACAGCGAACCTATCTCAAAACTCCTTCAAATTGCTTGAAGATAGCAAGCTATGTGTGTATTTTCTGGGATTGATGGTGGTGTCTAACACTTCTGTTACACCTCATTCGAAACTAGGTCAGATTACCGGCATGAGAGGTTCCTTTGTTGGCGAGTCTTCACATCGTTTAAATGTTTCGCTGTATGTTTATGAATGCTCCGGGAAGTTTGTGAACAACCTCCGCACATGAAAAGTTCCCGTACATTATGCACATGCAGATAGCAAACCATTTTAAACAGTTAATTTCCATTGAGATTGGTCATTGACCAAAATCAGTTTACAACTTAAACTTGCTTCAAGTTTGCCAAGGTACTGTACTGCTGTCATCATTATGTGAAATGTTTCTAACGATGGTCTCGCTAATATTGGGGTTTGACAAGCCCAGGAGTCACTCGCCAAAATGTAGAGCATAGTGCATTTTCAATTCTCTAAAGCTCAAATTCTACTGGCCAGTGGCGAGTTGGCTACCGTATTTGTCGAGGCCTGATAGTATAAAAGTATTTGGAGGCTGTCAAATGGATGGCTTTGAAATCAAGCTTTAGCAATAGTAAAATTGGTTATGATTTGTACTGTACGTACAATTTCACATGTCATTAGCATATTATGCAAGTCCAACCGAAGGTTTCCCAAATTGCCAAGATGATGAGAGCTTGGGTTAGGGCTCTGGAGGAGGTGGTTGGGATTGGGAGGAGGTATGAGTTGGGATTGGGAAGAGAAATGAGTTGATAGGAATGAAGGATCACGTTGTGGAATGTGAAAAAAAGTGGATCCCTCAGAAGTTCCCATTTAGAATTCAGAATTGATCTCAAATGTTTTTAGCATAATAAAGAAGTAGTGGTGTTGATGATTTGTTGATGACAGCTGCATCCGCAATAGAATTGAAAATGGTCTACTTGTGAATTTGTATGTTTCAATGTTTTGTTTTTCTTCTCCTTTCAGGCCTTTGACACTGGATTAATGAAAAGAACACTGCCTGATGTAAGTATCTCATTGCATTAGGAAGTGACTTAAACCCAGTCAGTTTTATTAGGAACAATGTGATATTGGATAACATTCCACAATGCCCACCCCCCCACCATCTCCCAACCTCCACATAAAAACATAAGTGGAATCTTAACTTTGACACTGTGTAATAATTATGGGTTTATTTATACCTTCAAGACATGCCTGATTATAATTTATCTAATACTAGTTACAGAGCATTGAATAGATAGGATTACCTGACATGGAACATACATCGTTCAAAGGGCTAGTGATTGCATTGTAAAAACTGGGGTATCCCGGTACCATCTGGCTATCAAATGACCTGAGTGTGTAACCTAGCTGTAACATTTTATGTTCCCAATCTAGTCTACCTATCTCCATATATCATTGTACCATTGAAGTAGTATGCAGCTTCCCTGTTTGTATCTTGGTGTTATCTTGGTGTTTTTCAGTATTAGATGCTTTTAATCTTTGTATCACCATGTGTCCTTAAAATGTTTTATATCAGTTTCAGTAGAATTTTGATGGAAATAGTTATGCAAGGAAATTTACACAGTAGTATAGTCAATTCTATGTATCGCAGGGTCCAGATTGTCTGAGCCATGTTCACACTAGAAACAGAACTCAGAGTGTGGGGTTGAAACCTATGCTCATTTTCAAGTGTGCACAGAGCCATAGGCTCAGTGTCTAATATTCTGTGAAAAGTAAACAAGCTTTGTAAAACTAATAAAATCATACAAACTGTTTAAATTGTTAACACTAGCTATGGGCCTTCATTTTGTTTTCGGACATGGTTGTGTCTCGAGAGATGCATAATTTTATAACCAAATTCTTTACACTGGGGTCTAAACTAACCAAAAAAGCGAGTGGAACATTTGTTTAACATCAAGCTCTTGAAAGCTGGTGAATGTAGATACATCTACATGACAAGTGTTGATCCTTTGTTTATAACTCACTGGCAGAATGCAGTGGTATACTTGTCCCGTAGTGTCATAAATTAGGGTTTCAAGTGCACGTTTAGAATAATGAAGTGTTTCTCCTTTGTGTGAGAAGAGACCTCTACTGAACACGCTGGTGATGTATGCCATTTAAATGTAGTTGTTAGAGTGAGTGTTTACATTTAATGCCATTTTCTTTTCTAGTGGCTTCATTTCTAGAAACATTCCAAATGTCAGGAGTCATCTTTCTACTTTAGACACTTTCAAATTTTCAGCAATTGACGTAATTGATTGTAAAGAGAAGCAATCATCTGCTTCCTGTATATATCTGAGTGCCATCATGGAAGAACAAAACCATGCAGTTAAATTTGCTCATAACTCTTCAGTTACATAGTATTTCTGCAATGCAAGGAATGACTTGTGATCTGTACGTTAGAAATTCTTAAAGGGTGTGAAGACTCGCGCAAAAAGAAATGTCTAATGCCGGTAATCTGACCTAGTTTTTTTGAATGAGGTGTAACAGAAGTGTTAGACACCACCATCGATCCCAGAAAATACACACACAGCTTGCTACCGTAGGTAATTGGACACTAGTGTACGGTCAGTTCATACAGCTGCGGTCAATACCCACAGCACAGTTTACAAACGATACAGTGATGGACATCTCAGATCCAGCTAAAGATAACAAGGTATCACGTTTCATTACTGTCTGCATTTTGTAGCAACAAGAGAAAAACTTCACTTGCAAGAACGGAAAGTTAACTTTTTAAAGATGGCGGCACGCTGTTTGGAGTCAAAGGTCACCAGAGGTCAAATATTGAAAACCTTGTAAACACGATAACTCCAAGTGAGGAAGCATGGTTACTTTTCATACTTGGGTATGTGGATCCATAACATTGAATAGAAGAACTCACCCGCAGTCAAACTCTGAAAACTTTTTAAATATTATAACACATGGTAGAAATCATGCCAAATCATGGCAAACAAAGATCCTAAGGAACTATGAAAATTGTACCGTACGCACGTACCCCACATGTAGGCCTGACGTTACTCGAAGTGAAGCCCAACAAAATGCCGTACTGTCAGGTATTCGGTTGTAGCAGTCATTCTTCCCGAGTAAAGAAATCACAGTTTTGGTTTCCACATCTGAAGAAGAAACCAGACCTTTTCAAGAAATGCAGTCATACTTCTTTCTGCATAACGTTGCACAAACCACAGTCACACCAGTTCGTATTACCGAGCCTAACACCATTAGGCTTAGGCTGTTCGTCTCGGCCTACGTTTTGGTTCTCATCGTCATCGTTAAGTACATTATTTTCTCTTTCTTGTAATTCTGCCGTGTTGAAACGTGGTTCATAATCAGAAGGAACAGGTCTGGCCATTTACACAAGCAAAGCAATTTTCAAATTGTTTTCATAATCTGACTTTCTGAGAGAGCAATATGAATATTAAATGTTTACTAGCGAAATGTTAGTGTTAGTTTACACACTGCACTTGCACAGTTAGCTAATGTTTTGCGAAACGTGAAATATGCCTAGTTGTCTGCATAGTACGTCACAAAGAGCCCGGATTATAGCTAATTCACATTTCAATGGCCGCCCCCATGTTCCCGGGGTAGCGTCGTAATAAAAGTTAGGAAAGGAATGTGGTTGATATGGTTGAGGTAATATTCATCTATTGAGTGGGGAAAACAATTAGAAATGGCTTAATGTCTTGCCTTCAATTCAAACTTTACTGTAAATTTGTGTACTCAGAATCAAAATAAGATGAATCATGAGGAATCCAAGGGAGTTACAGTTGATACTCTTACTGCATTGGAAGCAATTAGCAGAAACCACTTGTAAATAAGTACACCTTACGCAGTTCTATATAGAACCGATGATAATCAGTTATTTTACAGACACATAATAATTTCTCCATCCGATCACTTTTTGCCCATATTGGTTGCACTTTGAACATTGATAATTTAGTTTACTTTAGCTTGAATCTTAACTTAACACTATTTCATTACAGGCTTGACCGGAGAGAATTTTCAGTTCTGTCCTAAACAAGGCATTCCCCTAAAGGCTTTGAATTTTGTTGAGGTTGATTGGTTTATGCTAAAGGGAGACCATTATATCTAGGGTCTGTGTAGGATATTACTTCATAAGTGATTGGTGCCAGAAGGTTGCAGCTGTGTATGTCATATGCGAGAAACAAAGTAGCAAAGAATAAACCTGAAGTGAATGGTAGAAAGAAGTAAAAAGAAATATTCCTTTCTTCATGGTGTGGCTTGTTGGATACAATGTGAAAAGAAACAATTCTTGGTCGTAGTAGAGTTGGACAAATATTTTGTGTAAATTTTGTATAAATTTGGCATTGCTTCTTTGTCTGTGAGACATTATAGGCTGTTAACATTTCATTTTCCCAGATTGTGTCGCAATCATGTACTGTCAGTTGCAATGTACACTAATCCATATCTATCATAAATATTTCACTTCCTCTCCATAAAAGCACATATTTGTATTAAGCATTTGCATGTACAAGAAAATCTCAACGATATTGCATAAAACTGCAGCTGGATCACTCCCTCACATGTTATACTTAGCTTATAGATCTTATTATATAGAACTTAACACTACTGATCATGTTCATTTCTCTACCACTTTGAATCAGTTAGTATTATTGAACTCATGTGTGCATCACATGGTGATGTATGTCTGTCTTCACTATTAGTAACCATTCATTATTACTGAAGACAGGGGCGGCGATCTGTTTCAAATATTGGGGGGGACATTTGCTTGGATGCAGGCGAATTACTATCAAAGCGGAGCGCCACCATTGGTTGGCGCGCAGCGTACAAGAAAATTTTTGGTTTTGATAGCCCCCCAGATCACTGGAAATGGCACTTCTCGGGCTTGAAAATGACCAACCAGATGTACACTTTTGCCTGAGAACCAAGTTTTACCTAATAGTTTTTTTTCTTCATTCATAACCTTTTTTCAAGATTGTCACCAGTCACACATCATGTTCGACCTCATTGCATCTCCTGTGGATCATTGCTTTGTAGGTAATTCTACGTAACGCCCCTCAATACCCATCAGCCCCACTTTTCAAGGTTTTAAGCCCATTATTTGTTCAGAATTTGAATAATAAATTCACTTCAAAACATACCCATAATGTTGCACAAAATTTAATCTATGGACAACCAATATAGAAAAACCCCCCTCAACCCCTAACAGACCGGTCAAAATTGCACGAGTAGAGGGAAGTATGATGAAGAATGTTGTTCAAAGAATTTTCGAAAATTCAGACACAGTTAAATTATTGGTGTAAAAATATTGAAACCTCTTATAACGGCTACTATAAAACTTCGATATCATAGAAAATACCAAAAAAATATGCTCGAGGGGGAGGGCGGTCTCCACCCTTCACCCCCCTCCCTCCCTTGGCTAAGCACCTGCGGTTAGAAATCTTGTAGGAAACAGGCCAAATGGAAACCCAGTGAACCCATATCGATGTGGATCATATGGGTGATTGTACGTACTTACACTCATACACAAGATGCCAACCAAATTTCATTACGGATGCGGTCCGTCTAGCTATTTATTTCGGAAAAAAAAGTAAAAACTACTTTCGGTCATATGTAGTAACAAATTGTGACACGGTTAAACAGGCGCCTTGTGAGGAATTTGCCAAGGGAGGGGCAAAGCTTGTACCCAGACTATCTAAGCGTAGCGCCACCATAAGTTGACCCAAAGCGCAAAAGACAATTTTGGCCGAAAATGCCTCCCAGATTGCTGGAAATGGCACTTCCCAGGCCTTTTAAGTTGCATCTAAGCATTTTCTATTTTGAAATTACTAGCGATATCATAAAAAAATACAAAACATATGCTTAAAAAAAATTATGCCACCAAATATTGGGGGGGATATTAGATACTATATCCCCCCCAACAAAAATATTGGGGGGACATGTCCCCCCCGTCCCCCCCATGATCGCCGCCCATGACTGAAGACATGAGAGATTGTACTGATCTGGTTTTACCGTTGCTTGGCAACAAATCTATTGTGAAAATTCAAAGTGCAGGAATCAAGTAGCTTGTACTTTTTTAATGAATACAGAAACAAACCTTTGTACAAATGAAGTGTATTTGCACAACAAATATTTCAAACTTGTTACCACGACAAGAACATGTTCATTAAACTTTGAGATTGAAGACACCTGTCCCTACTCTAATTAGTTAGTGTGACAATTCTTGCAATATTCATCTTACCAAGCTTAATCAACCAAAATGAAATGAAAGGTTGAACAAAGTTTCATTCCAGAATTACTCTCTGAAATAGCAAATCTAAGTTGTTCTTGTTAATATCACATCCATTTTTAAGGTTCTAAGGATATAGGTTATAAAAGATAAAATACAAGGGTAATTTTGATGTGCTTGTTGCTTCAAAGATGGCTGTCAATAATGAAAGAGAAGATTACTAAATTTGTGATGTGTACTCTTAGTGTAGAAGTCAGGCTCTACATGTATAAACTGTGTTGATTTGTTTCCGCTCTGCTGGACAGAATTCACACTTTGTGTGCTACAATGAATCTTGCTTCAATTAATGAGAGCATGCATAGATTGGCCCAGTGAACCAACAATAGTTCATACTTTCCATCTAAGAATATTGCTAAAGTTGGGTATTTAATGAAGAGAAGAGGATAATAATTATTCAGAGTACTCAAGCTTGTATATTTTAATGAAATATGAAGAACTTCTTCATAATGGACATTAAAGTACATCAAGAGGTTAACAGGGACCATAAATTTGAGTTGAGTAATATGAGACTTGTTTCTTGTCAGTGCTAGATTTTAACCAGGTAGACTAGCTTTGAGTTCATACATACATCCCTGGTTTAGATACTCCACACATTTGATGGAAACTGTAAAGCTTGCAGCAATGTGGGATACTTCATTTATCACTCACAGCATGTATGGTGTATTTAACCCTTTCTGTTTAGTTATTTGCCTTGCTACTGTAGGATGCATTTCACACATATGATACACAACTGATGAAAAATTTACTTGAATGTTTGACTTAAATGTAATCCTTAAAAAGTTGAATCCATATTTGAGAAACGACCCTTTAAATGTACAGTTGCTGGACTGCTTCTAAGTGTCATACACAGACCTCAGATGCAACACAATAGGAACAGTACTTTGATAGCTTCAAATTACATGTTTGCATCACAAACTTATCAAGGATGAAATGGTGTTTAGTATCATCATCTAAGGATGCTTTGTTGTCAGTGGCATTTGCAAAGGGGAGAAGGTTCCTTCATTCGCCTCTGGCCCTTCCACAATATTTCCCAGCTTCACAAACATCTGACTTAACATCTGTTAAACATCTGACTCAATACAACCATGTACCATTGAACACTGACAAATTATCCTTTGGAAGACTTGGATATAAAGAATACAAGAAACCTGAACATCACAGAGTTTGAAGGTATCTACGTATCTGTATTTTACCTCAATTATATCTAGTACAGGGTAGCCAAACTGCCTATCCCATCCTAACGAAGCCTAAGCATACATGTGTTAGTCCAAGCCACACATTGCATTATACTCATCTACTTCACCCCAGCGATCAACAACTATGAACTCCAGCAATGTTCTGCGATCTCAAACAAAGGACACAACAGAACTTGTTTCTATGGTGATAAACCAGGTATTCAACAGTGAGGAATTTGAAGCGAAGCTACAGAAATGTATGGACAAGGCATTTTCAAAAAAATGGATGAAATTCTTACACGGATAGAAAGCAACTCAAGCATGATTCATGAAATTGAGGTTGCAAACGGTCAGACAGAAGCAAAAATGAAGAAACTGCAATTTCCTCTCTCGAACACAAGTGCGACTGGGCGCTCAAGGAGACCAATGATGTAGAGCAGTACTCAAGACGAAACTGGCTTCGCTTGAAGAAAAGCCAAACGAAAACACAGACCAAATTATAAGAGACATTGCATGGAAGAAACTAGGTGTAGACCTGAACCAATCTGAAATCGATCATTCACACCGCATTGGGAAACAGATCAAGGAAAAACCAAATATGAAGCTCAAAGCCGCTGCATAAAAGCCGAAATAAAGTCATAGGAATCACTGTTATAATCAGAGAAGATTTAACTAAAACCAATGAAGAGCTACTCCAGGAAACAAAAGCCCACTCTTATGTGAAGACCGCCTGTTCACACAATGGCAAAATCATCGCCCTAAGTAACAAAAATGGTACGGAATTCACCAAGCGAATCTGGGGCATCAACGACCTTCAGAGACTGTAGTTGACCAGCAGGTTCCTGCTGAAAATACCGTTTATACCAAAGGTGATCCAATAGAATTATAAACTTCTACCCTTTTTTTCCTTTCTAGTACTTTACCTCTTTATTTCATCTATGTCACTTTATTGCTGTAAATGTATAACCACTCTAAGTTCTACTAATCGTGTAAGCTGTCAAAAATGTGGGGTTTCTTCTCATATTTCATGTATTATTAACTATGATTGTTCTTCGAGGTTGTGGACCTGTGAGTACTGTAATGTCGATTTTCTTTTTAGTATGGTAACCAACAATACTGATTTTCTTGACTTATTCAATGTCAAATATTCACAAAACAGGAATCCTTTCGATCTTACCTTAAATCTTCCCGATCTATACATCAATGATTCAAATAACTCTACTCATTGTAAGTACTACAACATTGACAATTTCAATAAACTAAAACACATGAATAATTTTTCACCCTTCCATTTGAATAGCCTGAGTCTGAACAAAAATGCTGATCCTATCTCTAACTTCCTATCTCTTTTAGACCATGAGTTTACAGTACTTGGGTTCTCGGAAACCTGGTTTATCTCCATTTGTCCACTTTGACGGTTTCACATAGGTAGAAAGACATAGGACTCACAAAAAATGCGGAGGAGTATGTCTTTTTATTACTAATAAAGTACAATTTATGAAGTGCAATGAGACCTCTGTTTTTGATGAAGCAATCGAAAGTGTTTTTATCGAATACAGAGAGTTATTAATCGACAATACAGAGAGTTATTAATCCTTGTTCACAACCAATTATAACACAGGACACATACAAATTTTACGCCCTAATTGCATTCACACCAATGTAGGAAAATATAGCCTTCGACATCGTACAAGCATCATATGGAATTCTTTGCTGCTTAACATCAGGTCACAACCTTCCTGAAATTCGTTTAAATACAAATTAAAGAGATTTTACTTAAACTTATACTGAGATTGAGGTTCCTCTTTTTATCTCAATACATTACATGTATAGAGATATTGTAACAGTAAGTGGGACTCTCTCTTTTCTTAAAAAATTTTTCAGCGTCTTCATACGAAGTTCTTTATCTCTGAAATTTCCAGAGCAAGCATATATCATATAGGCCAACAAAAGTTACTATTTTTTATTCCAGAATTGTATCTCATTCCATGACTTTTTCACCGATTTATGTCCAAATTTGGCCAAATCCCTCTGAAAAACCGTTGAACCAAGGCTTTTTTGCACACGCTACAAAACTTGTTTGTTTCCTTGTTTTTGATAATTAAGCCCCGCCTCCAAGTTTGGTTTGTAGCAGATTGGCAATGACTCAAGCCCCGCCTCCAAGTCTGGTTTGTAGCAGATTGGCAATGACTCAAGCCCCGCCTCCAATTCTGGTTTGTAGCAGATTGGTTAGGACTCATGGCAGCTACATGTTAGATATACGAAAATGGCCACCCTCGCGACTAATTTTCTGTACTGTTGTGAGATATGCTGCTGGTACTGGTAGTGCATTGCACACTAATTTCATACACATTGTCGTACTACATTTAATTTATATTAGGACTTCGTCTGTTTATAGCTCCATGGTTTTAGTAATATCAATTTAAGGATTGTACTGTTGTTCAGGTAGTTTTTCAGAGCAAGAGTCATGATAAGTTTGTTTGATTGCCCATCAGGTATTTTTGTATAATTACGTATACACATTGTTGTGTTTACAAGTTTAGGCTAGGCCTACAGTAGTGCATCCTATATTAGACCTTCATTTAGTAATGGCCACATTAGCATTGTACTGGTGGTGTTCAGGCAGTTTTGGGCCAGGGTGCAGTAAGTTTGTTCGATTGCCTTACAGTGTGTTTTAATTTTAACTTAAGTTTCCAACTTATATTTTAACTGTGACTCCATAAATTTAACATAATGTGAATGGTATAATACAACAACTATTAATTTGGAATAGAGTGTATATTGTGCATTTCTAGAATGAAGCATCATTATGAATTAACAGCTTGTTTGGTATATTTCTTTAACCCCCCCCCCAAAAAAAAAAAAAAGAATTAAGAACAAAAATTATAATCTATCACATTTTATTTTCACTGGAGTATGTATAAAAGAGGAGCCAGCCATAGCATCACAACTTTTATAAGACTATAAAAATTGGATAAGTTTATGTTTTATTTATAAGGATATAAGATGTATAACTATAAGGTTATAAGAAGTATGTTTAGCTTTCTTTTGAACCTGTGATGTTTGACATCAAATATTCAAAGAATTAAAAGAAAATATTAAAATGGAGAGGAACTGGGGTGGCTATAAGGAGAGGAGGAGGCCACCCATCACTTTCAATTAAAAACTTGTAATCTACTTGTACATTATTTTTTCCAAGTCATAAATCCATGAAATCTTCATGTCAAAATTATTGAGAAGGAAAAACGTGGGTTGTTTTGATACTTGGAAGTGTACACAGTTTTGATGGTAGTCACCACTACAGTCTACAGTAACGTACAGTAGGTCGATAGGCCTAGCTTTCTCAAGGTGGGCATCAAGAATATGGTCGAGTTGTTCGCCTCTTCTTATTTGACTGTTGTCATTGACGTCAAACTATATGACCAAAAATATTATATATATTGATATTGATAATTGTAGAGACAGAGCAAAGATATGAAACTAGGAATCGAAATTAGAACTTCCAGTATTGAGATACTGCATCATTGATGCTCTTGTTTTCTTTTCTTTTTCTTCCTTTCTTCTTTTCTTCTCTTTCTCTTAGTTCTTTTCTTAATTCTTTTAGTAAGTTATTTGTGTACACTATGTACAATGAGTGTATCACTACATAAGCCGAAAAGGGTTTCCTGCTACTCTTCCTTTCACATTCCATAACTCTCTTTATTCGCTACATTTGTTGTATATATGTTGTGAAAAAACAAATAAAATAAACGAAATTTCAATACCTTTAATCAGCCAGGGAAATTTTGAATTTTGCCTCCCTCTCCCACCTTTGAAATCTTATGCATGTCACTGTCTGTTGTTCAAAGAACCTTTTATTTTAGTTGAGTTATTAGAATTTGCAAAAAGTGGATTAACATTAACATTTAGGTCTCCAGTCTCCACTAACATCATCAGCATTAATTAGCCATTATAAAGGAGCATTCCAGAGATGACAATTTCTTTTTATGTTGAATATCTTGAAAACAGGAATAGCTATAGAAACATTACTAGAACTCATGTTTGTTATTCCTAGCATAGTCATCTATGCAATTATGATGGGGTATGTGTGTGTGTAGTTCATACTTGGTATGTAGCAAATTTTTATGATTTTATTGGTCAAAGGCCATTTGAGGTCATCAGAGGTGAAGGTTTGAAAACCTTGTAAGCACAATATTTTGAGAAAGGAAAGTTGTATGTATCTTATGTAGTATGTATATAATGAACATACTGTCAGTGAACCACTCTGTTTTATCAAAGGTCAATGGGGGTTTACATCTGCAAACTTTGTAAAAGCAATATTTCAAGAAGGGATACATTGATGTGGATGTCCCTATTGAGCCCTATTGTTGTTATTAGAGGTCAAAGTTCATTTGCAGTCAGCAGAGATCCAACCAACACAATAGAAGGGAAACTTGGATGTACATCATACTGTGTATGAAGATAATGAGTACCAGAGTCTAATATTGTTTGTAGTTGAGTTCAATGGCTATTCCATGTCAATTAAACAGATCAACATCATACCAAGAAGGAAATCTTCAGATTCCTAAAACAGATATATAGCTAACTTTGACATTGAAACCTTCGATACATTTTTGGATTGCTGGGCATTAATTTAAGTATTTTGTATGCTCTCATCAAAATGTGTTTTCTCAAGCAAATCAACGTCACGTCACTCATACTTCACTGCTCGATTTATGTTTCCCTCTGACAGTTACAAAATATTTATCATTTATTTAGAATAATACCAAAAAGTAAGTTTGTCTTACTATACATGCAATATTTGAACTTGAAATGGGCATTTGCAGAGAAGCTCATATATATGCAATTGCAAAAAGTTAAATCATGGAGGAAACATCATAGGTATGAGTAGAGGGTTACAGGGAGTACAGATGCTTCTAAGTATGACCAATCAGAACATATGTTTGGAGAGTGCATTAATAAGTGAAGAAAGGTAATAAAGTGATGTATGTTTAAGCAAGAAAAATGTGAAGTTTCATTCAGTTGCTTATTAGTACCCAAATAAGCTCCGTCCTTTGTACTGTGAATACAAAATCATATTTTTTTGCTTCTGTCTCATTTGTCTGTATACTGTAGTATTATACTTCCCATCTATCTACTCTGAAACAGAAGTCATATGCCACACAATGATCATTACTGTTGGCTCCTCATGAGATAGGGATTGATGGGACAAACAGTGCTAATGATATATTGTAATGTTGTTGGTGATAACACTTAAATAAAACCTGCAATGGTATACCTGCCCACCATTAATCGGTTGATTATAGGAGCAAATCAAATGTCTGTGTCTCCAAACACAGACACATGTATGCAGTAGAAACTATATTCTTGTTAGAGGTATTCCTCTTAGCAATACTTGTGTTCTTCGTAGAATTCCTGTTATGCTTGATTTGTCATGGGAAGAATATTAATCCATTGCTTCTGCTTGATATAAAGTGAGATTCCTTTACCACAATGGTCATTCCCTATAACCTTTGACACATTCCATTCAAATCTTCTTCTGACCCATTTCCTCTTTGCTAGGTATAATCCAATAGGTATTGATTTCATACTTCCCTAATGCCAAATCTGAAGAACTACAGCTCAGCTTGAAAGGTAAAATTTGAAATAAAGTTGAATGAAATGGCTGTATATACTGCAGTGCGTTCATTTGGAATACTTAAAGGGAAGAAAGAAACTGTGTCTATGTTGCACTGTGTTATTGTCAGTGGAAAAAAGTAAGACCAAGAGGCCAAAAGTTTGTGAATAAAAATGAATGTAACAACTTTATTCCTTTATTAATATAATAAATTAACTTTATCCCTTGTTAAGTCACAAGTTGGGGAATGGATGTTTCAGTAATTTTTTGGATATGTGACATGCACGTGTGTCTTTGTTGTTGTTTTCAATAAGGAATTTATCAATGATAATGGCGTGTGTGTGTCAGTGTGTGTCCATCTTTCTATGCGATACCCCTCTCTTGTAAGCATGATAACTCCAAGAGTAAATGATAGATTAATTTCATATGCAGTATGTAGATTTAGGATTGTGCAAGAACCTGTTGTATTTAAAGAGGTCAAAGGTCATCTGAGGCCAGCAAAAGTTCTATCAGTAACATGATAACATAGTAACATGATAACTCTTGCAGTTTTTCATGGAGTTTAAACATCAGTTGGCATCAAAGTGAAGACTTTATAAACAGTTAAAACTCAAAACCTCAAAAGGAAAGTTTTGATGGGCTTGATATGTCCGTCCACATGAGTGCAAGAACCTTGTTGATCACTCCAAGCCATTGATAAAATAAATTTTATCATATTGGGAGGTGGGAAGGAATCACCAAGCAAATTTCTGTTCTATAAGTTCTCTCTGGGGTCTTAAATTGACCTCTGCAAAATGTTCTGACAAACATGCAACTAGAAAATTAAAAAGAAAAAGTTGTAAAGACACCAGAACAATTAAAAGACACTGCCTCTGTTAAGAAACATAGAAAGGTTTACATCACAACAGATCCATTGCTTGCATATAATTGTCAAGACAAACAGGTCTTATGATAAACTGCCTCTTGAGATTCTTTAACTGTCAAATTGTGTTGCTTTAATCCGAGATGTATAGTTATAGCCATGCAGGTATTTATTCACATGAAAAGTCCAGACCACTATTCTATTCTTAGTCTCTATGGCAAATCATGCAGTATGTGTGCTACTTGAAGAAGTACATTGCTGTAATTAATGCTGGGTAACTAAAATATCCAATCTCTTTTGGTGATTAATTTGCATTGGATAGGCCTTAAATAATGAAGTTTGGTTTGGCTGGCTGTATCTCAGTGTTTGGCTGGCAATTAGGCATCAGATCATCGGTTTTACTGTCGTTGGATGATGAGTTTTCCTAATGATAAAGGATAAAGTAAATGCAAGGAATCAGGATGCAGACAAAAAAAAACACCCAATGTGACTGAAAGTTGTGTCAATGACCTATAGAATAGACTAAGTATAGAAACTATAGAATAGACTAAGTATAGAAACTAACATAAACCCATAGAATAGACTAAGTATAGAAACTAACATAAACCTATAGAATACACTAAATATAGAAATTAACATAAACCTATAGAATATACTAAATATAGAAACTAACATAAACCTATAGAATGAACTAAGTATAGAAACTAACATAAACCTAAGAATAGACTAAGTTTAGAAACTAACATAAACCTATAGAATCGTCTTAGTATAGAAACTAACATAAACCTATAGAATAGACTAAGCATAGAAACTAACATAAACCTATAGAATAGACTAAGTATAGAAACTAACATAAACCTATAGAATATACTAAATATAGAAACTAACATAAACCTATAGAATCGTCTTAGTATAGAAACTAACATAAACCTATAGAATAGACTAAGTATAGAAACTAACATAAACCTATAGAATATACTAAATATAGAAACTAACATAAACCTATAGAATCGTCTTAGTATAGAAACTAACATAAACCTATAGAATAGACTAAGTATAGAAACTGACATAAACCTATAGAATAGACTAAGTATAGAAACTAACATAAACCTATAGAATCGTCTTAGTATAGAAACTAACATAAACCTATAGAATATACTAAATATAGAAACTAACATAAACCTATAGAATCGTCTTAGTATAGAAACTAACATAAACCTATAGAATAGACTAAGTTTAGAAACTAACATAAACCTAAGAATAGACTAAGTTTAGAAACTAACATAAACCTATAGAATCGTCTTAGTATAGAAACTAACATAAACCTATAGAATAGACTAAGTATAGAAACTGACATAAACCTATAGAATAGACTAAGTATAGAAACTAACATAAACCTATAGAATCGTCTTAGTATAGAAACTAACATAAACCTATAGAATATACTAAATATAGAAACTAACATAAACCTATAGAATCGTCTTAGTATAGAAACTAACATAAACCTATAGAATAGACTAAGTTTAGAAACTAACATAAACCTAAGAATAGACTAAGTTTAGAAACTAACATAAACCTATAGAATCGTCTTAGTATAGAAACTAACATAAACCTATAGAATAGACTAAGCATAGAAACTAACATAAACCTATAGAATAGACTAAGTATAGAAACTAACATAAACCTATAGAATATACTAAATGTAGAAACTAACATAAACCTATAGAATCGTCTTAGTATAGAAACTAACATAAACCTATAGAATAGACTAAGTTTAGAAACTAACATAAACCTATAGAATATACTAAATATAGAAACTAACATAAATCTATAGAATCGTCTTAGCATAGAAACTAACATAAACCTATAGAATAGACTAAGTATAGAAACTAACATAAACCTATAGAATAGACTAAGTATAGAAACTAACATAAACCTATAGAATATACTAAATATAGAAACTAACATAAACCTATAGAATCGTCTTAGTATAGAAACTAACATAAACCTATAGAATAGACTAAGTATAGAAACTAACATAAACCTATAGAATATACTAAATATAGAAACTAACATAAACCTATAGAATCGTCTTAGTATAGAAGCTAACACAAACCTATAGAATAGACTAAGTATAGAAACTAACATAAACCTATAGAATATACTAAATATAGAAACTAACATAAACCTATAGAATCGTCTTAGTATAGAAACTAACACAAACCTATAGAATAGACTAAGTATAGAAACTAACATAAACCTATAGAATAGACTAAGCATAGAAACTAACATAAACCTATAGAATAGACTAAGTATAGAAACTAACATAAACCTATAGAATATACTAAATATAGAAACTAACATAAACCTATAGAATCGTCTTAGTATAGAAACTAACATAAACCTATAGAATAGACTAAGTATAGAAACTAACATAAACCTATAGAATAGACTAAGCATAGAAACTAACATAAACCTATAGAATAGACTAAGTATAGAAACTAACATAAACCTATAGAATATACTAAATATAGAAACTAACATAAACCTATAGAATCGTCTTAGTATAGAAACTAACATAAACCTATAGAATAGACTAAGTATAGAAACTAACATAAACCTATAGAATATACTAAATATAGAAACTAACATAAACCTATAGAATCGTCTTAGTATAGAAACTAACATAAACCTATAGAATAGACTAAGTATAGAAACTGACATAAACCTATAGAATAGACTAAGTATAGAAACTAACATAAACCTATAGAATCGTCTTAGTATAGAAACTAACATAAACCTATAGAATATACTAAATATAGAAACTAACATAAACCTATAGAATCGTCTTAGTATAGAAACTAACATAAACCTATAGAATAGACTAAGTTTAGAAACTAACATAAACCTAAGAATAGACTAAGTTTAGAAACTAACATAAACCTATAGAATCGTCTTAGTATAGAAACTAACATAAACCTATAGAATAGACTAAGTATAGAAACTGACATAAACCTATAGAATAGACGAAGTATAGAAACTAACATAAACCTATAGAATCGTCTTAGTATAGAAACTAACATAAACCTATAGAATATACTAAATATAGAAACTAACATAAACCTATAGAATCGTCTTAGTATAGAAACTAACATAAACCTATAGAATAGACTAAGTTTAGAAACTAACATAAACCTAAGAATAGACTAAGTTTAGAAACTAACATAAACCTATAGAATCGTCTTAGTATAGAAACTAACATAAACCTATAGAATAGACTAAGTATAGAAACTGACATAAACCTATAGAATAGACTAAGTATAGAAACTAACATAAACCTATAGAATCGTCTTAGTATAGAAACTAACATAAACCTATAGAATATACTAAATATAGAAACTAACATAAACCTATAGAATCGTCTTAGTATAGAAACTAACATAAACCTATAGAATAGACTAAGTTTAGAAACTAACATAAACCTAAGAATAGACTAAGTTTAGAAACTAACATAAACCTATAGAATCGTCTTAGTATAGAAACTAACATAAACCTATAGAATAGACTAAGTATAGAAACTAACATAAACCTATAGAATATACTAAATATAGAAACTAACATAAACCTATAGAATCGTCTTAGCATAGAAACTAACATAAATCTATAGAATAGACTAAGTTTAGAAACTAACATAAACCTATAGAATATACTAAATATAGAAACTAACATAAATCTATAGAATCGTCTTAGCATAGAAACTAACATAAACCTATAGAATAGACTAAGTATAGAAACTAACATAAACCTATAGAATAGACTAAGTATAGAAACTAACATAAACCTATAGAATATACTAAATATAGAAACTAACATAAACCTATAGAATCGTCTTAGTATAGAAGCTAACATAAACCTATAGAATAGACTAAGTATAGAAACTAACATAAACCTATAGAATATACTAAATATAGAAACTAACATAAACCTATAGAATCGTCTTAGTATAGAAACTAACACAAACCTATAGAATAGACTAAGTATAGAAACTAACATAAACCTATAGAATAGACTAAGCATAGAAACTAACATAAACCTATAGAATAGACTAAGTATAGAAACTAACATAAACCTATAGAATATACTAAATATAGAAACTAACATAAACCTATAGAATCGTCTTAGTATAGAAACTAACAATAACCTATAGAATAGACTAAGTATAGAAACTAACATAAACCTATAGAATATACTAAATATAGAAACTAACATAAATCTATAGAATCGTCTTAGTATAGAAACTAACATAAACCTATAGAATAGACTAAGTATAGAAACTAACATAAACCTATAGAATAGACTAAGTATAGAAACTAACATAAACCTATAGAATATACTAAATATAGAAACTAACATAAACCTATGGAATATACTAAATATAGAAACTAACATAAACCTATAGAATCGTCTTAGTATAGAAACTAACATAAACCTATAGAATTGTCTTAGTATAGAAACTAACATAAACCTATAGAATATACTAAATATAGAAACTAACATAAACCTACAGAATATACTAAATATAGAAACTAACATAAACCTATAGAATAGACTAAGTATAGAAACTTACATAAACCTATTGAATCATCTTAGTATAGAAACTAACATAAACCTATAGAATAGACTAAGTATAAATAGTAGATTATTGTGCTATGCAGTTTGAGGAAGCTTTCTGCCAAAAATACTTCAACGAGAAAGCATTTCACAGTTGAGTCTCACAGTTGAGTCTCACAGTTCTTCCTTCACAAATTTCCCATTTTGAGTGATGTGAATGAAAGGATGTGGCTAATAATTACTCTCAATGTATCTGACTGTGATAGTAGGCCTACATTGCCTGCTAAGTGTACATCACTGTTTAGAGTGTCGGATTAAATGTACTGTTACTGATTGACCTGTTGCACAATGCTCGTCCATGGTGTAGCTCTGAATTAGCTTATACAGAAAGTCAACCTCCATCAAGTAGGGTGATATCTTGTAAGAACTACTCTCTTTTGATCAAGCCTGTACTTTGTTTCTTTTTCTGTAGTAGCTGACAGAGCATAAGGCAAAAACAAAGGGGCCATTTTTCAACTTAAAAGTGTCTAAAATACCCTAAAATTTAAGTGAAAATGTGATTGTGAGATGGAAAGATCAGGAACGTGGGTTAGTCATTCAAGATCTTTAACATGTTATATATGCATTTATCCTATCCTAATTGACAGTGCTTCAGATGCAGACTCTCTGGATACACAGCAACAAACAAACCCCTTTCTTGTCACGGTGGTTGTACAGCTATGTTCTAACAAGGAAAGAGCTACCCAGACATTTCCTTGGGTATAGCAAGCATGTAGCTGCTATGTAACGTACCTCAGTCTGCCTGCACTAACATTGTAATAGTACTTGGTCAAAGGCGGTCTATTATTGTTAACTCTGTAGACTGTACTAAATGCAAAATTGACAACTAATGAAGTATATATTTCACTGTGAACATGGAACTGTTAACATTTTCAGACTACACATATGATAGGAACCTTCCACCACTTTTATACAGTCCTATTTTGATTATGCGTTTGAATGTTCGATATGCGGTCTCCAGCAGTGTCAGTTCAAACTTCATTGGGATCACCCCAGCTTAGTGAAACTCAATATTGCCGGTTGTCTGGCCACAGTACTGTAGGATAGCCAAAAACATGTGATTTTAAGACCAATATAAACAATCTGTCAAAAAATTTCATAAGCACAGACAGTTTTTTTTTAGGCAATCCTACCAACAGGTGTGTGAGCAGTGGGTTTTGCTTGTAAACTTTGAAGAATTATCTTGAAGGTTTTACTCAACACCCTATCCTCCTTATAAGAAATATTTATTTTATGAATTCAGAGCAGCTGAATATGGGATTGAATTTCATTAATCACAAATATTACTTGTGCCAAGTTAATATCTGACCAGCCTCTCATTAAATGCAGATGATTGTGCTCATTTCTGATATGCTGCGATGTCATTTTGTAACATTTCAGACCAACAAATTCTTTTCAAAATGCTACTGTAATTACATGTTAAAACTTGACAGCAACTGTGAGCATATCCTAATTGGAGTATCCCTGTTTAATTAAACAGCAGTTAAGTGATAATTTTGTAGGTGAAGTTTGGGAAATCCATGTAAAATAGATTTAAAAAAAGATTGGACGTTGAAATTTCGTGTCATGGCCACTTTAAACTTTTTGTTTATTTGTGCCCATATACTACTTCATGTGGTGTAATTCAGCTAGGTAACAGTGTAGAGGATTTAATATATTATATCTGTAGACTTTTCATTGAGTTCTGGTGAATTGTGAAATTTCATTGAATTATATTACCTTTACTTCTCACCTTCTCAAAAGCTCTTCTTTTTTTGTTGTGTGGAACTCTTGTTGGTCAGGCCCCTGTATGGTTCATAAAACATCCTAGAAACTGAAATCTAATGTGCATTTGTTTATGATCTTTTGTCACTTGTGCCACTTTTCTGATGAACTAGAGGCCATATGAAAGAGATATGTGTGAAGCAAACCAGAAGATCATGAATTTCATGAATATCTATATTGTTGCTAGGGAATTGAGTGTTTCTATAAAGGAGAAGTGAAATTGGCAATTTCATTGAAAATCATTGAACAATTGAGTGTCAAACTCACATTGCCTCATATTTTATTGGTGCTCTGTCACTTGCGTGTAAATTATAGAACTTTTCAAATAGCTTATATTCTGTATTTCGCTGTTGAATCAGACTTGGCAGTTAATTTTTACATGGTGCAATCAGTGTGTATTATTATATAATTGCACAATCATGTGCCATTTATGATAATAGTTGACGCTCCTGTGATTCACACACATATTTTTGCTGTGGCTTGTGTTTCATCAGATTGTTCTCCTAAAATGGCGTATATGATAAGAACTGGTTATTGCTCAGCTGTTGTTTGGCCTAACTCATACCCAGAGCTCTGGAAAAATGAGTGTTTATACCCTGCAGCTGGGCAGAGTATGTATTATCAGAAAGGGGTGCTCTCAGTGGAGAAGGTAGACTACAATGTTACATAAAATGAGCAGTAGTGGTCACCGTGGGTTAATTTACTATATTCATATGATACACCAGTGTACATTTTGTATTCTTACTGAAAGCAAATGCGATCTTTGCAATGGCATGTGTTTTGCATATATGTGTGTGTGTGTGATGGCCATGGTTTGTGAACACAATGACTCAAAATGGACTCCAGTAAAAGAATGTCGTATTTGCTATGTAGATGCAATGTACTGAGTTCAAGAACCCTATCAAACTTGGTGTTGTTTTAAAGGTTATTTTAGGTCAAAATTGGTCTGAAAACTTTCTAAGGGTGATCTCACAAACTGAAGAACAGATGAAGTTCATATGTGACAGGGGGATTCCCCTTGGTGGGTACAAAATTCACAGCGCGTACTCCCTCACCTCATATAACCTATGCATTACCGTATTAACCTCGCTCTAGCATCTGGCAATTTGTCTGTATGTGAGTGTGGCCATCTCCCTTCCGTAATTGCCAGCCTTTTGCGCAAGTATCGCTCTCTTATTGCTCTCACTAAATCCTAAGATTTCAATTACTTCGTCTAAATATTATCGTTGTTTTTGTAATTCTTTTTCATCTGTTCAACGTCCTGCACGTTTGAACTGCTTTTTTGTCTTTAAAACGTTTTTTCTT
Organism: Apostichopus japonicus; assembly: GCF_037975245.1. Lineage (NCBI taxonomy): Eukaryota > Metazoa > Echinodermata > Holothuroidea > Aspidochirotida > Stichopodidae > Apostichopus > Apostichopus japonicus. The sequence goes on along the minus strand of NC_092570.1, from coordinate 11,945,195 downwards.
TCGTGATTTTCGAACGTTTTTTTGGTTTGCCTCGTGAACGTGGTTCACGTAGCGTGGCTAGGCCCGCACTTTAGTGTAGCGTTCTCCTAGCGTTTATTTACTATCACGTACAGCAGTCGTGTACGTGGGCTTACTTGCAGTCAAGTAACTGCTTTGTTTAGTTCTTCATACTGTTTTCGTACAGCAGTCGTGTACGTTATCCTTTTGCAGTAAAGTAACTGCCTTGTTTATTTTTCGTACGGGTTTAAATACGAATTTCTTACTGTTCACGTACAGCAGCCGTGTACGTTTTCATTCTGCAGTAAAGTAACTGTTTCTAATTTAGTTTTCACAGCTTCAAGTCTCGGAGATTTCTCAAAAAAAAAATTTTCGGAGATTTCTCAAAAAAAAAAGAAAAAAAGAAAAGATGGAAAACTGCCGTTCTTGTAAGCAGTTCCGTCCGTTCAAAGCATGGGACAAGCATGATTTATGCCCAAAGTGTCGCCCATGCGGGAGCAAGCAGACCTGCTCCATTTGCCAGGACTGGACCCAGGAGCGCTGGGATTTGATCGGTACCTGGCTGGCGGATAAAGCCGCAAAGAAAGAAGGCGGCTTCCTCAAAGCAGGGGAAAAAGAAGCCGCCGGCGAAGGAACCCCAGGCGGCCATACGAGATGGCATAAGCCCTAAACATGGGGGAACGGAGGGCGCCATACGAGATGGCTCAAACCCTCCTCAGGAACGGGTATCCATACGAGATGGAGCTAATTCCCGTGCGGCGTCAGCTCAGCCACGGCCGCGACCCCAGGAGGGTCCGTCCACTTCAGGCCACGTGGAGTCCAGAAGCCCCCGAAGACAAGCGGTGGCGGACTTATTTACTTCTACTCCGGGGTCATGGGACCGCAACCGGAGAGATTTCTCGGGGTTCTCCCCGGAGAGTACGGAACGGCGCCAAAGCCGAAGCAGAAGCCGTACCCACAGCCGTAGCCGCGGTAGGAGCCGGGAAAGACACCGGCGACCTCGACGCAGGTCGAGGTCTGGCTCGTCGCCCTCGTCCTCGAGCGGACATTCTTCTGGGCGACACAGGGCCAAGAAACGAAAGAGGAGACAATCCCCAGACTCGGGGCAGGCTCTCCTTTCCCAGGTTAAAGACCTCCTGGGACAATTGTTGCAAAAGCCGAGTCAACAGGACCCGGAACAACAAGGGGCTCCGTCAATTCCACCACAACCGGCGCCACCGCCAGCACCGGTTACGGACGATCACGCCCCTGAGGAGGCCCAGGTAGATCCCTGGGACGACGTCTCCTCCAGAACTGATGACGCGCTGTCAATCGCAGCTAGTGCCCGCCTCCTCAGTGGAGATTCCGAGGCGGAGGATGAAGAACCCTTACGGGGTACAGAAATTTCAGCGGAAGCCTTTGAGAAGGCGACGGCAGTACTCCGCAGAGTCCTCGGCTTCGAGGAAAGGGTGGGTGCGCGTGCCCACGAGGGGCCGGCATCCAAACTCACATAGAACGCGGCCGCCCAAAAGCCTCGAGCCTCCATCCCGGTGGATGTGGAATGTAGAGAGCGGTTCGAGGCGGTGGCACAGGCGAAACGCTGGACAGCCTTCCAGCGATCAGCCCATCGCACTTTCCACGTGGGCGACGAAGACTGGGAAAGTCTTTTCACGCCACCCCAAATCCCGCCTCAAGTGAAGGAGAGACTTCGGTCGGCGGGTGCCTTAGACGGCAAAGACAAGTTCTGGGAGAAGGGTGCACAGACCCTAGAATCCTCCCTGTTCGACGTAGATAGGGCCTCCCGCGCAGGGATGAAGTACTCATCAGCCTTATTACTTTTCGCCGAGCTATTGAACAGATCTTTTCAACAGGCCCAGGCATCGGGTATCTCCCGCAAAGATACCGCCGCCATCATTGCCCTCCTGGGACCCGTTTCCAGGATGGTATTAGACCAGTTCGCCCGCGTCTCGGTTAAGGCCACCTTGACACGTTGGGACCTGGTTTTGAACTCCCTGAATTGGTCGTCCAGATCCACGGCGGACGGGTTCCGCAACTTACCGATCCTGGGCAGTGACCTCTTCGGCGGCAAGTTCGATGAGAAACTCCGGGAGGAGGCAGAGAGAATGAAAGCTCTGAGGGAGGCGGACGAACACATGTCCCGCCCGACCTCATCCTCGCGCCCACGTTATGACTCACGACAAGGTAGCCGCTTTAAGCAACCAAGATCCAGCTACAGTCAGAGTCGGGGCGCCCCGCGAACACAGCAACAATCCGCTCCTTCGCGGCCCGAACACAGGCCATACCGCCCGCAATACCGCGGAAGCCGCGGGCGCGGTAAACGGCCCTAGGGATGCCCACCCCACCGTAGCGCCCAAGGCCAAGGTGGGGGGGCGACTAAGAGTTTTTTGGGCTCACTGGGAGGAAATCGACCCAGGAGCCTGGGTACTGGACGTGGTAAAAAGGGGCTACGAGATAGAGTTCTCGTCTACCCCACCCCAATATGGCCTCTTCGCAACCACGCCAGTACCCGAGATACCGGAAAAGCGGGCCGCCCTCGAGGACGAGATCAACAGTCTTCTCAAAAAAGGCGCCATTACGCGGGTCACCACCGCAAACGCGGACGGCCCCCTCTTCCGGTCCTCGTTCTTCCTCACGCCGAAGAAGAACGGGACTTGGAGGCCCATCCTGAACCTCAGACCTCTCAACAGGAGGTTCATCCGACCGGAGAGGTTCAGGATGGAGACTCTCACATCAATCCTCCACCTACTGCGCCCAGGGATGTGGGCATCCTCCGTCGATCTAAAGGATGCCTACCTACATATCCCCATCCGACGCGAGGACCAGCGGTTCCTCGCGTTCAGGTACAAGGCCATAGATTACCGCTTCACAGCGCTACCATTTGGCCTCTCCACAGCACCCAGGGTTTTCACCAGGGTAACAAGGGCGGTCCTGGCTCACCTCCGCCGAAACGGGGTAATGGTGTTCGCCTACCTAGACGATTGGTTAGTACTCGGCAACTCCCAACAAGGGGCTCTCGCCAGTACAAACGCCACCGTCTCCCTCCTGACGAAACTGGGGTGGTTAATCAACGTCGAGAAATCCAACCTCGTGCCCACTCAATCGATCATATACTTAGGGGCCCGTCTCGACCTCGCCCGCGGCATGGTCTACCCGACGGCCGAAAGAACGGCGAGCCTAGTGGCCACGGCCAGAAAAATACTAGGCAATCGGAATACCCCAGCGCTCACGTGGCAGCGCCTGTTGGGGAAGATGGCGAGCTTCACAGACCTTCTAGACCTGTGCAGACTCAGAATGAGGCCGCTCCAGCGGCACCTCCTCAAACACTATGCCCCGGATCGGTCGTCGCCGGCAACGCCAATCCCACTTCCAACGGAGCTACGCCCGTTTCTCACGTGGTGGGCAGAGTCGGACAGGATCGCGGCAGGGCGACCTTTCCGGAACCCAGCCCCTACAACGTCGATCACGACGGATGCCTCCCTCAGCGGTTGGGGAGCGGTATGGGGCACACACACAGTTGCCGGCGAATGGGCGGAGCCCGAGAGGGGTCTCCATATCAATATTTTAGAGACGGAAGCGGTCCTGAGGGCCGTACGTCACTGGGCAACCCACCTAACGGGCCACACTGTCACGGTCCGGTCAGACAACACCACGACCGTGGCGTATATCAACCGTCAAGGGGGCACTCGATCCCTGGCTCTCCTACGCAGGACATGGGACCTGCTCGTCCTCTGCGACTCCCTTCGGATCGGCCTACGGGCGTCCCACCTAGCAGGGAAAGACAATATACTGGCAGACGCACTGTCCAGGGGGTATCTAGACAATGGGGAATGGGAGCTCTCCCGAACGTGGTCCGACCACATATTTCACCTGTTCGGCAGGCCGTCCGTCGACATGTTTGCGACGGCCAAGAACGCCAAACTCCCGATGTTCTGCTCCAGATACCACGACCCACAGGCCTGGAAGACCGACGCCCTAGTCGTCTCATGGGCGGGCCTCTCCATGTACGCCTTTCCCCCACTGGGATTACTCCGCAGAGTTCTCACGATGCTTCGGGACGTGGAAGCGGACATGCTTTTGATCGCACCTTGCTGGCCCAATCAAGCATGGTTCCCACTCATCATCGAGATGCTGGTGGACCTACCATACAAATTCCCACCGGCCGCCAAGCTCCTCTCCCAATGGAGCGGCCAAATAACCCACCCCGACATCACGAGCCTCCATCTAGCTGCGTGGAAACTCTCCGGCTCTCGCTCCAGACAGCGGGGTTTCCACCGGAGGTTGCGGACATTGCAGTGGATGCCCGCCGGCAGTCCACGGTTAAAACATACGATTCTAGACTGCACCGATACTATGTTTGGGCCGGGGACAACGCTGTTGATCCCGTGGAGGCCTCAGTAGACCAGGTGGCGGCCTTCCTACTCGAACTCTTCCGAGAAGGGAAGCAAATAAGTACAATTAGAAATTACCGCTCCGCAATAGCAGCGGTCCACAGCGGATTCTCGGATGGCTCCTCAGTAGGAACCAACCCGGTCCTCCGCCAGGTCTTAAGGGGCATGTTCCACAGACGCCCCCCCAGGCGCCGCCTGGCCCCATCATGGGCCCTCCACGAGGTCCTGACGACCCTCGCGGGCTCTCCGTACGAGCCGCTACACAATGCTCCATTGGACAAGCTAACACACAAAACTCTGTTTCTGATCGCGGCCGCCTCTGCCAGGCGCAGAAGCTGCCTTCACGCGCTCACCCTCCAACGGGGGTTCACGAGGTTTGAACCAGGAGGAGTCAGATTACTACCTGACCCTCACTTTCTCCCAAAGAACCAATCAGTAACCTTTACCCCGAACGAGATCTTCCTACCGAGTCTGTCACAAGCCTCGTCAATCGCGGAAGACAAGCGCTGGTGCCCTGTCCGAGCCCTTAAGTGGTACATAGAGAGGACCAAACAGCTACGTACCTCGGACAGGCTCTTCATTTTACCGAGGTCGCCTTACACCCCGGCCTCAAAGGACACCATTTCACGGTGGATGGCCGACTTAATACGTGCCCACACCCAGCCTGGGGAACCCGTCCGGGCGCATGACGTCCGAGGCCACGCCACGTCCAGGGCGTGGTTCCGGGGGGTTCCCCTGGAAGATATTATGAAGGCGGCGGCCTGGAAGACCCCGTCTTCCTTTGTCGCCTGCTATCTCGCAAACACCCCTGCCACGGAAGGGGATTTTGCCCGAGCGGCCCTAGGTCCGCCGCCCGCGAGATCCTCGACCCACCGCCAGGGCTCCTGTGTCACAAATGCATAGGTTATATGAGGTGAGGGAGTACGCGCTGTGAATTCCCCAAACCTTAACCGGTTTGTGAATTAACGAGCGACGTACTCACCTCATATAACATCCCGACCCGCCTCCCCACTATGGGGGACCTCGCGGACGGAACCATACAACCATGTCGGATACCCTCCTCGGATACTAGGGGAACTGGCCACACAGATATGACCATGTGACGGCCTTTCCCCCCAGGAATTTTCGAGGGATGTCGTGGGGTCCCGCCTACACCCACCGACGACCCACTCTGGACCCACTTCGGGCCCACTCAGGACCCACCTGTCACCCACCACAGCCCACCTAGGGCCTCTTCAGGTGAGAATGTTTTTGGTTGTATCCTCGGGGTTTCCGCCCCTTGGTCGGTCCTCTCCCCCTTCTCCGTCCGGTGCCGCACCAGTGCGGCCTGGAAATTACGGAAGGGAGATGGCCGCACTCACATACAGACAAATTGCCAGATGCTAGAGCGAGGTTAATACGGTAATGCATAGGTTATATGAGGTGAGTACGTCGCTCGTTAATTCACAAACCGGTTAAGGTTTGGGGAATCTATTGAAATATTGAAATTAGTGGAGATCAAATTTCATTTGAGGTTAAAAAAGGTCAGTCTTGTGAACACAATTATTGCAAAAATAAATTGAATGAACTTCAGACACATGTGTACTACAACCACCTTATCAGTGAGTACAAGAATTCTATTGGTGCATCACTTGAGGGTCTGACTGCACTTATAACATATATACAGTACAACTCCAATTATCCAAACTCGTTTTATCTGAACCCTTGATTTTGCAAACTGGTCATCCATTCATTAATAGAAAGTCTGGAGGCCTAGTGTTATTGATTCGAAGTACTGCACAGTACTCATATTATGTACAAATCTAAAATTAAGTTAAAAATTAAGTTTTCATGTTAATTTTCCTACACTGGAGTCATTGCAGCATTGTTAATCTTGATACCCTGCTGATATCCTGACAACACTTTTATGTCTCTTTTCCACTACTTAAGTGATACCATTTAGCAAACTGATCTCTCTCTTGTAACCTCTATTGCCACATGCTGCAATTTAAGGTCCTGCGATATCTTCAAATTCTCACACACTAAGGTGAGCATTTCTAATAATAAAGTGAACAAATTTGATTTGTTAAAGACTGTTGATAGATGTACACTCAAGTCTTGCTGATGGATGCCATGTTACAACAGAATATGTTAATACTGTCTTATTGTTCAGTGTAAACTATTTATCCCTAGAAAACCCTGCTGTGGCTGCTTATCCAACTTGACATTTTCTGTGGAAGTATTTCACACTTCTGAAATTCAGTTGTAGGAAGTACCATCTGGCCATTCCTTTCCTAGAAGTGTTGTGATTTAGACACATAAAGATGCTTCTACTTGATCAAAATTTTCAATCCCGATAAATGTGGAAAGCTCCAATGGACTGTGGTAATAGTTTCCCTTGTTGTTCTGAAACACACAAAGGTAAACTTCATCACCATATTTGACTGACACAGGTACTTCCATGGCACTTAAAATTTGCTAATTTTGAAGCCATTGCAAACACGTTTTATTGCTCACATTGTGCACCTTAATAGCATGCAGTCCAGGTAATTTAACACCCAACGGGTGCAGACAGAATTCATAGTTTTACATATTAGACACATTTCAGTACAGAGTATTCCTTATTTTGTTTGCATCTCGTCAAGAGGCCAAGGGAAATCCTTGCCATTCATTTTGGTTTTATTTTTATTTTGCCATATGAGGGGTTTATTCAAGGCCTGTTGCATGAAGTGTCTATTGGCGTATTGGGTGTTAGAGGATGAAGAGATACAATTGCATGAAATTACACAGCTGGATCATGTCACAAGCTCAGCTGGACTCACAAAAAATTGACATCTAAATGTATGCAGGCCACTTAGGTTTCCAATCCTAGAGAATGGTTGGAATATTTATGGTTGGATTGATGGCTTAAATGTATGTTCTGGGTGAGGCTATCTGTTATGTGTGAAGCAGTTGGTTTCCATTACCTCAGGTTCTGTGTCTGATTGTGTACACAGAATATACCTTAATTGCTGTAATCCTTTTTTTTTCATGATCTCCTCTATTTTACTTTAATATTTTATAGGTAGTTATAGTTGAGAGCTCTAGACTATTTAACAGCTTTCTGATGAATTTATTATACAATCATAAACTTTCTGCACAGTAATAATGATTTACCTACACAACTTCAAAAGGTGGTATATTTACATCATGATATTTGGTCATATACTCTATACTTGATCAACGAGCATTAATGCTTTAATTGATAATAAAATGGAAGTTTGTTGCATTTTTCATAAGATTTATCATCTTAACATGTGCTGCTTTCTTTCTTTTCCATCAAAAATTTTATTAGAAAGAAATGAAAGATACTAGCTATTTTTTTTTTAATATCTTTATTTCTCTCCATTGTTACTTGTCTTTATCTATACATGCATTTAACCATGTTTACATCCTTCTAGGTCACTGCTTTCTTCTTTCCCAACCTATGACACTGAACTTGCCTTACTTCATAATATGTAGGTAGGATCTTCATCTGCTCAAATATTGTTGATTTTACACCCTACATTTGATGTTGGCCTTGCACGAAATAACAATATTGCCAGAGGAGGAGAAAAGAGCAGGGTCTCACTTGAAATATATTTCAAATTTGCTTTCAACATTTTGTTATAAGAATAAAGAATTTTCTTATTACTTGCAGTCCATGGATTGAAGCTTGATTGCTGGAGATGATTTTTTTTGCAAATTTAAAGTTTTTGACAGAAACCAAGTATGTAATACATTGTATGAGTTCATAATCATAGTGATCCAGGCAAAATTGACCAGTTGAATTTATTCTATTCTTATCAAAATAAAGCACATCAATCTAGAAATGGGTTATATTGCATGTGAAATAATTTCTCATCAAATGTTTAAGTGTTCTAGATAAGTGTCATATTTGGAAATGCATACCTTTAGATATTTATATCTGGCTTGATCGATGATTTAAAAGTTTTATAACTTCATTTTATATTAATAACACTGTAAAGAAAGTCAATAAACATAAATAGGCCTCAAGTCAACATAGACACATAGCACAATAATTTTTCTGATATGAAAACATTGTTTTTGCATTCAAGAAAATGAGCGCATTTGACACTTTTGTTTATTAAAGTTTACAATATGTTTCATTTGTTTACACTGTTAAGCAGTCTAACTCTATGTTTCGGTCCTGTCCCTTTCAATTGCCTATCATATCAAAGCCAATTACATTAGACAGTCCCTCGGTAGGCAGTGACGTATGTTGATAGTAAAATACTGTCTGCCTCCCAGCAGATTAGACATCTTTACATTTACTAGATTGGCATGAACACCATCTTGTAAACATGGATTAAATATTTGGCAAAATTTACTTCAGCATCTGACAGATTTATTTCTAGCCATTATATTACCTTCTGCTCTTTTGGCAAATATCGGATATTCGCAACAAAAATAAAGTTGTCAAGAGATTTGTGTCATTTCAAGTCTGTAATTCAATTTTATATTTTCATACTTGGAGATGAAGAGTGCATTTAGTGGAATATATGAACAAGCCACACTAGTTTTCAAATTAATGATATTTTGTAAGAGAAATGTACTAATTGAACATTTTGTCAGTTTGTTCTCAAACATAGAAATGTATTCAAATACTATTATTGAATATTCAAGTTATCCAGCAGGCATTAAATTGATATGACAATTTTTTTTTTTTTTGGTACCTGTAATGTAACCAATCTTTTTCTCTAAATGTGTTCCTCTCATGGGTGATTTTAATTCTGCTATTGGTTATTCGCCAAATTCAGTTGTAGTATATACATGCCTTTTGCCCGACAATAATGAGAGCAGTTGATATCTAGGATGTTGGGCTGAAAGATGCCTTCAACAAAGGTATTGAAATCATTGGCAGTCAGAGGATTGCGCTTTGCAAAACATATGCAATTCAGAAGTGAGTATTTGCTGATTTTTTGGAAAAGGTTTCCTTTTTTACTTTCATGTTGTTGCTCCAGCTGGGTGTCTCCAAGAATGGGCTATTTTTTAACAAACAAAAAGAAAGTGTTGTTTCTAAAAAAATAGCCATGGCAAACTGTCTAAATGAAACATATGGTCTTATGACATGACCAGACAGATTCATGCTAACCTTATGTACAGTGCACACAATACTTGTTTGGGATAGCTGATATTTTAAGTACACCTTTTCTGTATACGTAACCATTACTAGTCACAATGCGTATAAGGTTCTGTTTGTCATGCTGTTCATCAAGTTTATAATTGACTATTATTAAGAAAGGATAAATATCTGTAGTAGGAAAGACGGTTGCTACGTTGCTCCCTTTATCGGTATTAAAAAAAAAGGCCTTGAATAGGACAGTCTTTTGGTGTTTGTTGTCCACGACCCCTGTGAATGGGTGGGAGAAGACACTAGACATGAGATTAACAGTTGGTGATTACTATTCCTTTATTTATTTACTACCTTTTCAACAATCGGAAAATCATTGTGGAATTCAATTTTCAAAGATAATTGCTTCTTACTTAAAGACTACAAACATTGGGGACAATTAGCTCACAGTGTTTATAATCTAATTTTAAGTTATTCTCAAAAAAGGCAACCCACACCCATCTCATTTCGACAAATTTTGGGAACATGTATCAGCTGATGCTCTCTCCAGTAACATAACTGCAGCTCACTCACAACTCATTGCTTATATTAGAAGTAGCCTAAATTCCCCAGAAGATTGAAATAGCAATATTAAATCTAATAGGAAATTTAACTATGTATTATTGCACACAATGTAGTTGTCATATCAATGACGTCATGTCATTGAATGATCATACCAAAATTGGCACACTCCCAGTCCGCAATTCTATTATTTTAGTCAATTTTTGCTTCATTGTTAAAAAATTAATTTAAAAAATGAAGACAAATGTCTATCTGCATGTCCACATATTGTATTCTCTTGCTTTTCAAATCGTGAGAGGAACACTTATAGGCATAAGTAACTTTGTTTTCACTCTAGATAGTAACTACTGAATTATTTGAAATTTTATAATGATCTGTGTTTTCGTTAAGTCTTAACTTTCTAAATTGTAACAAAAGGATAATTAAACTTTTAAAGAAAGAATGAAAATGCTTGGAATGTTTCTTATTGTAGTTATTTTAAATATCATCACTATTTGGCAGTATTTGCATCAACATTCAACAGGCTACAGTTCCAATTTTGTCCAAATTGTTGTGGTGAATCATAGTTCTGTCAATGAAGAAATCATTTTCAGATTCTGATTTTTCATTAGCTGATAAAGCTAGGAAGGAAATCACTACACAGCCTAACTACATTTTTATCCATTTTCCCTCCGTTGTTTCTTTCATTACGTGACAAATCTCACACTAGTAGAGTGGTATACAGGTACATATTACGCATATTAAAAATGTACCCCTGTCTACAATAGCCTTTTGTCAAATCTTAATTGAGCATATGATTCTCAATAATGCCTGGAATAGTCACACAATCTTACAAATTTTTATCCATTTTTGTTTTGGCGATTTGCATCATTGCTTAACAAATCTTGTAGTGGATGAGTGGTATATATGTATTACATCCTATGTGAAAAACTACTGACGCTATGTCCATGTTTCTTGTGTCAAATCTTAATTGAGCACATGATTGTCTGTCCATTTGGCAATTTTGCTGTGTTGATTTTTGAACCTGATATGTGTTTAATGATTGATCGTTGAGTATGCAAAACCATTAACACAACTTAATAATATATTTCTGATAGATATTAATAATTACAAAATAACATAGAACACATTAAACATCAACATGGTTTCCCTTTATTTTTGTGTGATCGGAAAAACAAATTTCAAAAGCAGCTGGTTCCATTTTGATTGTAGCATCTCCTCCCTGTTATATATTAATGGATGACCAGAGTGATAATATTGTTTGTTTATTTTGTATCAGTGGCATCACAATAGATCTTTAATACCATAACATACTCTGTAACTTTTCTAACAAAAGTTAAGACAACATCAATCTGAAGCAAGAGTCAGTGCAGAAGTAATTTTTTATCATCGATCTGGAACATAGTTACTGGCCATATATGCTATATACCCATGGAAAATAGTTAAGTACTGGCCATATATTCTATATACACATAGAACATAGTTAAGTACTGACCATGTATGCTATATACTTGGAACATAGTTTAGTACTGGCCATGTATGCTATATACTTGGAACATAGTTTAGCACTGGCCATATATGCTATACACACATGGAAAATAGTTAAGTACTGGCCATGTATGCTATATACACTTAGAACATAGTTAAGTACTGGCCATGTATTCTATATACACATAGAACATAGTTTAGTACTGGCCATATATGCTATATTCACTTGGAACATATTTAAGTACTGGCCATATGCTATACATACCTGGAACATAGTAAAGTACTGGCCATATATGCTATATATACATGGAACATAGTTAAGTACTGGCCATATATGCTTTATACACTTAGAACATAATTAAGTACTGGCCATATGCTATGTTACCTGGAACTTAGTTTAGTACTGGCCATGTATGCTATATACACGTGGAACATAGTTTAGTACTGGCCATATATGCTTTATACACTTAGAACATATTAAGTACTGGCCATATATGCTTTATACACTTAGAACATATTAAGTACTGGCCATATGCTATATTACCTGGAACATAGTTAAGTACTGGCCATATATGCTATATACACATGGAACATAGTTTAGTACTGGCCATGTTTGCTATATACACTTGGAACATAGTTAAGTATTGGCCATATGCTATATACACCTGGAACATAGTTTTAGCACTGGCCATATATGCTATATTAACACTTCTCTTTGCAATCCTATCTGAAGAGGTTTTGAGGAGTCAAATTATTGTTTTATGCAATAACAACTCTGAAGTCAGCAGTTTGCCTATGATTGGTGCAGTTATGCTTTACAGTAGGGTTGTTCTTTGAGGTGGTTTGCAGTGTAACAGTATGTCATATATAAGGTAATTTCATCACGGTTGGATGGACATACTACAGCCAGAAAGCAGCGATGTTTTCATACAGTAGCTGCAAGGGAATAGAACTGCAGGTGTGGTGTAAAAAACAGACAAATGATTTTCATGTTTTGTGTGAGAACGATCTTGTCATTGAAGTTCAGGAGCTCTCAAATTCACTGATGTGTATAGGTGAATAAATAAAAGAAGCTCGGTAAAATTTATCCCTTGAAGTCTTAAATGAACGGCAGGTATACTGTAGGTCTAGTTCCACACCATTAGTTAATGGTTTGTCATATTCATTGTCAGTTTGAAACTTACACTGACATCAGGGATTATAGTTATATTCTAACAGCTCCCTGAGATGGACATTACACTCAGGTATTACCTATGACTATTTAGATAATACCTGAGTATATTGGCTATTGATAACGAATAGTTAGAAATGCAAACATTGAATTTCAAAGTGTTCAATGGAAAATAATTCCATAATACATAGAATTAGACGGCATTGACATAAAAATGTGAACAAGCTTTAGATGGAACTGAGTTTATAGTTCACTTTCAACCTGACTACTCTCATGATCAGAGCTGAAAGAATAAAGTGAGGAAAGACCGCATAGAAAATGAGGCTTAAATGAAGTATTTCCTCAGTGAGGTCATCTGAACCTATGTGAATGAAGGCCATACACTGAACCTATCAGAGAAAAGATGGCATAAAGTAACTAAAAGTGGAGAGAAATCAGCCTGAAAATGTACATGAGTAACCAGGAGAGGAAAGAAAGTATAATATACCTAACTAATGTTCCCCACTTACCTAATAGAGGTATGAGGTCAAACAGTAGCCCTAGATGAAGAAGGAAGTCACAGAGAAACTAAGCAACTGAATAAGAAATCAAATAAGCCATGAATTCAGAGTTTCCAATGCGCATGTATTTGATTTCTGTCTGCTCAGATTGCTAGGGAATACTTGCAGTAAGGTAATACTGATGTCAGGCAATGTCAGTTGGTTACTGCTTTGCACACCTTAATTGCTAAGTTTATCATAAATGTGCCTAGAATTTAAGGCATGTGTAAAAATTTCCAATGTCCAATATTTAAAGGTAATATTGCTCATTTGCTCATTGCTGCAAACATTGTGCCATTTTTTATTGGAGGTCAATGATCATTTAATCAGACAGCTTAGTAATCATTTGAACATTAAAGTACAGTAACTTTGAAATTTGAAAAATGGTTTTCTCTGGTTTATTTAATGAAACTTGGCTGGGTCAAGCTTAAATGCACTGATTAGATTGTTTCCAAAGTTAAGCAATGAAGCCTGTTGACACCACTGCATAGATTTTCTGGCCATGTGAATAGTAACTTCTAGCCCTGAAAGTTTGTGAGGTGTATAATTCTTTTCTTCAGCTATGTGACAAAATGTATGTCCTTGTCAAACTTAGCTTCTTACTTGAAAAGGAGTTTAAAACCCCTTATATGTGGCAAGTATACACTAAACCACTGGAAGGATTGTAACTTTGCTTTTGTATGTATACATGTTGTTCCTCAATAACAGCACAGTATCAGAACCCACAGCACTTTGCATACTGTGTCATACCACAATTTCATTTTATGCAAAACAGAAAGTAGCATGGGATGGGGGGGGGGGGCAGTCCAAGAGAATTCAGCTTTTCAGATATGTACAAAGCACCCCAGCAAATAAATTACTCTATATCTATCACCACAAGGTGTCATAGAGTATGCAATTGCTCTATATCTATCACCACAAGGTGTCATAGAGTATGCAATTGCTCTATATCTATCACCAAAGGTGTCATAGAGTATGCAATTGCTCTATATCTATCACCACAAGGTGTCATAGAGTATGCAATTGCTCTATATCTATCACCACAAGGTGTCATAGAGTATGCAATTTCTCTATATCTATCACCACAAGGTGTCATAGAGTATGCAATTGCTCTATATCTATCACCACAAGGTGTCCTAGAGTGTGCAATTGCTCTTTATCTATCACCACAAGGTGTCATAGAGTGTGCAATTTCTCTATATCTATCACCACAAGGTGTCCTAGAGTGTGCAATTGCTCTATATCTATCACCACAAGGTGTCCTAGAGTATGCAATTGCTCTATATCTATCACCACAAGGTGTCACAGAGTATGCAATTTCTCTATATCTATCACCACAAGGTGTCATAGAGTATGTAATTGCTCTATATCTATCACCACAAGGTGTCATAGAGTATGCAATTGCTCTATATCTATCACCACAAGGTGTCATAGTGTATGTAATTGCTCTATATCTATCACCACAAGGTGTCATAGAGTATGTAATTGCTCTATATCTTTCACCACAAGGTGTCATAGAGTATGCAATTTCTCTATATCTATCACCACAAGGTGTCATAGAGTATGTAATTGCTCTATATCTATCACCACAAGGTGTCATAGAGTATGCAATTGCTCTATATCTATCACCACAAGGTGTCATAGTGTATGTAATTGCTCTATATCTATCACCACAAGGTGTCATAGAGTATGTAATTGCTCTATATCTTTCACCACAAGGTGTCATAGAGTATGCAATTTCTCTATATCTATCACCACAAGGTGTCATAGAGTATGTAATTGCTCTATATCTATCACCACAAGGTGTCATAGAGTATGCAATTGCTCTATATCTATCACCACAAGGTGTCATAGTGTATGTAATTGCTCTATATCTATCACCACAAGGTGTCATAGAGTATGTAATTGCTCTATATCTTTCACCACAAGGTGTCATAGAGTATGCAATTGCTCTATATCTATCACCACAAGGTGTCATAGAGTATGCAATTGCTCTATATCTATCACCACAAGGTGTCATAGAGTATGCAATTGCTCTATATCTATCACCACAAGGTGTCATAGAGTATGCAATTGCTCTATATCTTTCACCACAAGGTGTCATAGAGTATGCAATTGCTCTATATCTATCACCACAAGGTGTCATAGAGTATGCAATTGCTCTATATCTATCACCACAAGGTGTCACAGAGTATGCAATTGCTCTATATCTATCACCACAAGGTGTCATAGAGTATGCAATTGCTCTATATCTATCACCACAAGGTGTCATAGAGTTTGTTCATCACACTATGTTTCTTGCAATACTAATACAATATTTTGTAGAAAATGGCATCATACGAGCAAAGAGCCTAGAAATTTGCTTTTATCACTTTGATTTATCTGCACGCATTTCTTAAGCAAACCTCATAATTTTATATTACAGATATCACTTGTATATCTATGATCACATTTGTTTCACAAATTAGAATTTGCCACCCACCATACTTAATTTTTATTGGTTTTCTTTCTTGATGCATGTAGATTTGTTTGCAGCTGACATTAGAGGAAAATTCTGCAATCTGTATTCAGAGGTACTTCAGGGGCTACCAGGGAAGAAAAAGATACCTTCAGGCACTTATCCTTAAATTTGAAGAGGTGAGTTGGCGTAAAGGTCCCTCTCTTCAAAGGGAAGACTGTGAAACGTTTTAAGGAAATACTTGTGTCTTATGAAACCAAGCCAAAAGATATGTTCAGATAAAACAGGTATTCTCCCCATAGGCTGTTCCTTTCTTTTGTTGCCATGATCCACAGAGATTTTTGACACACTTCTTGGATCAGTTGTATATTCAGGAGTTTCACCAAAGAAGTTTAACACTTGAAATGGATTGTTAAATTTATTTGAAAACCATCATTTTGCAACAGTAGGTATAATTTAAGTACATGTGAATGAGCATGTTAATCAGTTGTGTCAGTATGTCCATGTATCGAAGCAACCAATGTAATTCACCAGAGGACTATTTTATGATGAAATTCTCAGAAAATATCATGCAAATTATCATATAAACATTATGCAGTGCAATAAAACACAATCAAGGAACATTTGTAGGATTGTAATTTCTGATTAAAATAGACTTAGATTACAAAATTGTATAAATCTTTAAGACAACTTCAATAACAAAATAATAAATGGATGGAAACTTTGCTTCCAGTTTGAGTGCAGCAATGTAAAAAGTAATGAGCTAATGCTGCACAACTTTCTTCTAGTTTGCATCCATTTGTTACTTTAACATATATAACAGGTAAATTTTGAAGTCCAGCTGTTGATAATGCCACCACCTATCAATCTCTTGTTTGTCATAGGTACAACAAATCTGAAACTAGAAATACTTAATGGACCTACTTGATAATCACAAAGCTGGACTTTTGCAGCTTTTTGACTATATTTTGTGACTATGTTTTGTGACTATGTTTTGTCACTATTCACCTTTGACCATTGCAACATTCCATCAAGTTGTGACTGAGTGCAATCACAAGATAAGGAGATTTCTAGTTACTCATACAGTATGATGCAACCATCATTATTGCCATATGAAAGGGAGTTTTGTGGAAGTGATATGAAAAACTGTTGCAAGTTGTTAACAGTAGTTCAACACAAACTGTCAACAGTCGAACCTTAATATTCTCAGAATTTACTTAAATGACTCAGATCTTTAACTTTCTTTATAAGGAAAATAGGCCAACTTTGTACTACTGTGTGTATGTATTGTATTGTTTGTTATATTTTATACACCTACTCATTTCCATTTACTTGATAACTTTAGAGCTGCCAATATTTCCTTTTTATTTCTATGTAGTCCCAAGTCACTGCTATTTGTAGCTTCCTTTCAGATGTAGGACTCAACGGCTATAGTTTTACTCAATACAATACATTGCAAGATATCCATTCTGTAGCAGTTTTAAAATAACTATTCCAAGTTGAAAATGTGTTTCCCTGAAGGAAGATGAATTCACACGTTGAATCAGAGGCGTTGCAGTCTTCCTAGATTAGATTTATGAGTTTAAAAAGTCATTCTTGTTTGCGCTGGCTTTTGTTTTCCAGGAAGAGAGACTTAGAAGTAAGAAGACCTTACAGCAATTAGAGGAAGGAGAGCTACTCCTTGAGAAGTAAGAACAGTTTTGATCCATTGCAGTTTTAATAATTAATAAATCTCATACATCTTTGAGGTTTCTCAATTTTTGTGAGTTCTTGTACTCTTTAAAGTACTTGGGTGTAATGATCTATACAGATAATAATATACTCAAATACCATACTCAAGCAACATTACATTTTTGGAGTACTTGTACTCTTTAAAGTACTTGGGTGTAATGATGTTCTTGTACTGATACAGATAATAATATACTCAAATACCATACTCAAGCAACATTACATATTTGGAGTACTTGTACTCTTTAAAGTACTTGGGTGTAATGATGTTCTTGTACTGATACAGATAATAATATACTCAATACCATACTCAAGCAACTTACATATTTGGAGTACTTGTACTCTTTAAAGTACTTGGGTGTAATGATGTTCTTGTACTGATACAGATAATAATATACTCAAATACCATACTCAAGCAACATTACATTTTTGGAGTACTTGTACTCTTTAAAGTACTTGGGTGTAATGATGTTCTTGTACTGATACAGATAATAATATACTCAAATACCATACTCAAGCAACATTACATTTTTGGAGTACTTGTACTCTTTAAAGTACTTGGGTGTAATGATGTTCTTGTACTGATACAGATAATAATATACTCAAATACCATACTCAAGCAACATTACATATTTGGAGTACTTGTACTCTTTAAAGTACTTGGGTGTAATGATGTTCTTGTACTGATACAGATAATAATATACTCAAATACCATACTCAAGCAACATTACATTTTTGGAGTACTTGTACTCTTTAAAGTACTTGGGTGTAATGATGTTCTTGTACTGATACAGATAATAATATACTCAAATACCATACTCAAGCAACATTACATTTTTGGAGTACTTGTACTCTTTAAAGTACTTGGGTGTAATGATGTTCTTGTACTGATACAGATAATAATATACTCAATACCATACTCAAGCAACTTACATATTTGGAGTACTTGTACTCTTTAAAGTACTTGGGTGTAATGATGTTCTTGTACTGATACAGATAATAATATACTCAAATACCATACTCAGGCAACATTACATATTTGGAGTACTTGTACTCTTTAAAGTACTTGGGTGTAATGATGTTCTTGTACTGATACAGATAATAATATACTCAAATACCATACTCAAGCAACATTACATTTTTGGAGTACTTGTACTCTTTAAAGTACTTGGGTGTAATGATGTTCTTGTACTGATACAGATAATAATATACTCAAATACCATACTCAAGCAACATTACATTTTTGGAGTACTTGTACTCTTTAAAGTACTTGGGTGTAATGATGTTCTTGTACTGATACAGATAATAATATACTCAATACCATACTCAAGCAACTTACATATTTGGAGTACTTGTACTCTTTAAAGTACTTGGGTGTAATGATGTTCTTGTACTGATACAGATAATAATATACTCAAATACCATACTCAAGCAACATTACATTTTTGGAGTACTTGTACTCTTTAAAGTACTTGGGTGTAATGATGTTCTTGTACTGATACAGATAATAATATACTCAATACCATACTCAAGCAACTTACATATTTGGAGTACTTGTACTCTTTAAAGTACTTGGGTGTAATGATGTTCTTGTACTGATACAGATAATAATATACTCAAATACCATACTCAAGCAACATTACATATTTGGAGTACTTGTACTCTTTAAAGTACAAGGGTGTAATGATGTTCTTGTACTGATACAGATAATAATATACTCAAATACCATACTCAAGCAACATTACATTTTTGGAGTACTTGTACTCTTTAAAGTACTTGGGTGTAATGATGTTCTTGTACTGATACAGATAATAATATACTCAAATACCATACTCAAGCAACATTACATTTTTGGAGTACTTGTACTCTTTAAAGTACTTGGGTGTAATGATGTTCTTGTACTGATACAGATAATAATATACTCAATACCATACTCAAGCAACTTACATATTTGGAGTACTTGTACTCTTTAAAGTACTTGGGTGTAATGATGTTCTTGTACTGATACAGATAATAATATACTCAAATACCATACTCAAGCAACATTACATATTTGGAGTACTTGTACTCTTTAAAGTACTTGGGTGTAATGATGTTCTTGTACTGATACAGATAATAATATACTCAAATACCATACTCAAGCAACATTACATTTTTGGAGTACTTGTACTCTTTAAAGTACTTGGGTGTAATGATGTTCTTGTACTGATACAGATAATAATATACTCAAATACCATACTCACTCAACATTACATATTTGGAGTACTTGTACTCTTTAAAGTACTTGGGTGTAATGATGTTCTTGTACTGATACAGATAATAATATACTCAAATACCATACTCAAGCAACATTACATTTTTGGAGTACTTGTACTCTTTAAAGTACTTGGGTGTAATGATGTTCTTGTACTGATACAGATAATAATATACTCAAATACCATACTCAAGCAACATTACATTTTTGGAGTACTTGTACTCTTTAAAGTACTTGGGTGTAATGATGTTCTTGTACTGATACAGATAATAATATACTCAATACCATACTCAAGCAACTTACATATTTGGAGTACTTGTACTCTTTAAAGTACTTGGGTGTAATGATGTTCTTGTACTGATACAGATAATAATATACTCAAATACCATACTCAAGCAACATTACATATTTGGAGTACTTGTACTCTTTAAAGTACTTGGGTGTAATGATGTTCTTGTACTGATACAGATAATAATATACTCAAATACCATACTCAAGCAACATTACATTTTTGGAGTACTTGTACTCTTTAAAGTACTTGGGTGTAATGATGTTCTTGTACTGATACAGATAATAATATACTCAAATACCATACTCAATCAACATTACATATTTGGAGTACTTGTACTCTTTAAAGTACTTGGGTGTAATGATGTTCTTGTACTGATACAGATAATAATATACTCAAATACCATACTCAAGCAACATTACATTTTTGGAGTACTTGTACTCTTTAAAGTACTTGGGTGTAATGATGTTCTTGTACTGATACAGATAATAATATACTCAAATACCATACTCAAGCAACATTACGTATTTGGAGTACTTGTACTCTTTAAAGTACTTGGGTGTAATGATGTTCTTGTACTGATACAGATAATAATATACTCAAATACCATACTCAAGCAACATTACATATTTGGAGTACTTGTACTCTTTAAAGTACTTGGGTGTAATGATGTTCTTGTACTCATACAGATAATAATATACTCAAATACCATACTGAGTAACTTACATTACTCAACTCGTGTAAGACAAGTAAGTACTTTACTAGTATATACTGATCAAGAACTGTTATGTAAAGTTGACGTTGCAACATGGTGGTGCATAATCTTTGGACTGATGACATTCTATATTATTACCTTGCAGAATATATTTCTAATCATGTATTTCCTGTAAGTTGTGTATCATACGTGTAGTGTATTACTCTTTATAGCCTGCTCCGTCGAAGATAAATGCAGTGACGATGTAACTTGCTAACAAACAGATGGAACAAGTAGTAGCATGGTTACAACACTGCTATACTGTTTCTCTAAACAACTTTGTACACATCAGGAAGTTGCTTTCTACCATCAGTTATCATTCCAATAATACTGAAAAGTTTTCAATTTGGCAAGCAATAAATCTATCTGAGAAATTTCTTTAACTTCAAATCTCATGATGAATACATTAAGAATATTACCTTTCATAATAAAAACCAAAAACCAAAACACCTTGACATGTAATATGATGTTTCAAAAGCAATACAGCAGACAGCTTTAACTTGTAGATATTTAGTTTTCATACAACTTCTAGTGTATATCTCTATGAAAAATACAACACCCACACAAGATGTATGGAGCAGGCATGCATCAGTATGCATGCAAACTGTGCGTGTTGCTTCAAGAGATGTTAATGCAATACTTGACCTATTGTACGGAGGAGACAGTATTTACGCACATTCCACTAGCACATCAGTAACTGTAATTAGTCTTCACTCTAGCCAGCAGGCATGTATCTTCAAGAGCAATGGATGGAACGTACCTTATTAGCAAATTCGCCTGATTCGCTTTTATCGCAATCTCTCTGAAAGGTTGATGGGTTATTTATGTGACATATACTGGTGTACAGTGGCATGTTAACTGGATCGCCTGTATATCACGGTTAGTTTTGGTTTACCATCAAATCATATGAGTTGCAAAAAGGATTTTGCATTTCCATGACCTGTGTGCTCTTTGAAAGAAGCATGTTTATTATGATTAGTAAGGAAAACTATGTCATGATCTTGTAAATCCAGGTTTTGTAAAGACTTACTTTCTGTGGTTTGAAATTATTCATTGCTCAAAATGACAAACTATTGGAAGTGAATAAACAAGTTTGTGGGTGTATAAAGAGCCTTAAAAAGCTATCTACAGTTTGATGACTATGTTTTATATTATTATACAGATCAGAACAGTTTGATTCCCAGCATTGGTGCTTTGATGTTTTAATACTGAATGGTAGAAATGATGTTGGTTTAGTGTTGATTGTTCTATTGTGAGGACAGCTGCTTCAGTAGCTCTTACATCAAGTATGTGTGGAATTGTTCAGTTATTAATGCATAAGTCAGTCTTATTGTATACCATGTCTCCATCACAAGTGCAATTTTAATTCCTTGCCAGAGGCAAAAGCAATCTTTGCAAAGGTGTTGGTGTGTCTGTGCTTGCACTTGTTGTGTATTCTGAATGAGGACTTTAATAAATGAATTCCAGTCCTCAGACTTCATTTGAAAAGAATCACCATGTCCTCATTCGATTGTAAAGGTGTATTGTAAAGGTTGGGGTATGTGGATTAGAACAATGGAAAAAGTTTATGGGGATTAATATCATGCTTGGTATGTGGATTCACCTAATTGATACAAGAACCCTATTGTTTTCTTTGAAGGTCAGAGATCATTTGAGGTTAACAGAAGTCAAATTCTGAAAACCTTAATTGTAAATGTATTAACTCAAAAATAACATCTTTGTTTAACTTCATTCTTGATATTTAGATCCCCCTTGGTGAGTCAAGATTCTTATTGAAAACAATGGAGGTCAAAAGTCATTTTATGTCAACATTATTAAAAGTCTGAAAATCTTGTAAACACGGTGACTCAAACATCTTTGTTGAAGTTCATACATGATATGTAGATCTCCTCAGTGAGCACACAGACTTTTGACTCAAAGAGTGCATATGTGGTGTGAAGACCCCCCCCCCCCTTGGTGAGTGCTAGGATCATATTGAATTTGTAGATGACAAAGGTCATTTGAGGTCAATGGAGGTCAAAACTTGAACAACATGAAGTTATAAAGTAAGAGTTCAATGAACATGATACTTGGTATGTAAGATCCACAGTATTGAGTACAAGAACGCTAGATTTCTGTGAAGGTCCAAGGTCAAAACAGGTCAAAGTCTTAAAATTCTGTTTGAAGTATAGGAATTACTGTTTAATGTTCTCATGCAAGATGTGGAACTGGCTTTCCAGTTTTATTCCTTGCCATATTAAAGCAAGAGTTAGAAGAATCCCTGTGATTGCCATAGTTTTTGTGTGTCTGCTTGCAAATCAAAATAACTGAAAAGTACATCTTAAGCCAAGTATCATAAATGGTAGGTAGACATCCCCCTCCCTCCCCCACCTTGATCAGTACAAGAACCTTGCTGAAACTGATGGGCAGTGGGGATTGAAGATCCTTGAGGTCAACATTTGAAAACCTCTTAATACATTCAGTTTTGGCATTCCTTCTGTGTAGTAAACTTTGTTCTAGATTAAATAGAAGTGCAAAGTATTCAAAGATCATCAGTGTATTGCTTGCAAACGTTAGCACACTAAGATTACTAACAGTTTCAGAAGTGCTATCTGGGATGTTCTGAAATTATTATTTGCAACAAAGGCAATTAGTGTTAAAACTGAATGTTTAAAGCTCCCACTGAATGAGTAAATGGATTGAGTGTGGCTGGGAAAAGTCTGTCCAAGTATGCTCCAGAGGAATGTGATGTCAGTGGCTAGGAGGACTCAGTAACTACTTGTGAAACAGGACTTGGGTCTCCCAGATAACTTCAAATCCTTAGTGTATCCATAACATACTTAACTTGATGCTTCTTGTTGATTGAGAGTAATTGAGTTTGCAGTAATATGTGTTCTACTGCAAATACCTGAAAGCATACTGAGTGCATAATTCTACTTTGAAGTACCGACAAGCTACATTTGGTATTGCCTTTTATCGGGTGTATCTCTTGCAAGGACACTTTACTTGAATCAGCTCTTCTGTTTCCATTAATGGGTACTCAAGTAGCCTTATTATGCATTCCATTATAAACACACAAACTGATGCCTGTCTTGGTGGCCTAACTTATCTCTTTCATCTCACATTATTATGATTGTTTATTTTTTTCCACACCAATTAGCACTTTTGCAGAGAATGAACGAATTAACGTTTCATTTACACATGCACTAACAGATGCAGGCTTGCGTTTGTAAACACTGTTAGATTTTTTAAAGTACAACTCAAATGGCATGTGCTTATATATGTGCCTTCACTTACCACTGCTTGTACAAGTCTGCATAGAACGTATTTACATGCAATATAGGCCTATATGATCATAACAATGTGTATTGGTCTTATTTGTGTAAACAGTACATAACCTCAATAATAAATGTACAGGACAGGCATACACAAACATGTGTTCCTATAGTAACATGAGTGGATCAAATCAAGCCTAAAGAAGTTAAAGAAGAACCTACAAAGAAACAAGATATACCTGCAATTTGGACGACTTACAATTGAATCCATATTCTGTCCAAAGCGTCACCAATTCTTTATTCCAAAGGGATTGATTTTCTGCCATAGTATCATCAAGTTGCATTCTTTGGTGCATGTATCATACCATGTCACGTGACTAAAATGTAGCCAAGACTGCCCAATAGCAGTTCAAATTAGCATTAACTCCCATATATGCATCCAGTTTATGTTTTGACCAATGTCATTGATTCTCTGCAGTAATAATCGGCAAGTTGCATTCTTTGGTGTATACAATGTATATGATATTAAGTACTCTAGAGGGCCTGTCAAGTAGTGGGTTAAAGCATGTACTGGCACCATTCCTCCAATTAATGTTTTGAATTTGAAAGGTCCGTAACCAAAGATGGGACGCGGGATATCTTTAGTCAAATTTGTAATTCGCTCGATCCTTGCAAATGGGCTAAAGTTTGCAAATTGTACATAGTGATGATTGTGTAATTATTGGTACACAATACTATAGTTCCAAATAAGATTGTTTAGATCACTGAAATGGAGAGCAAATGAGACTTGAGGTAATTGCATTCATTACCTAGGAGTAAAAGCTAAAGAAACATTCCACGTAATAAATATTTTACAAAATAATTGAAAATATGCAAAGGAATTACTAGGAAAGCATTACAATATGATACTTTATAATATTATAAAACTGACTGGTCAATTATAAACCAATTTGAAGGAGAAAAGAAATTTTTGGCTAAAGTAGGATTGAAATCAGTACAGACTTGCTGATGAACACAAAGTTTCTGAATTGGACTCAGTAAGTAATATTTTGCTAATTAAAAGGAGGCAACGTATTTCTCAGTTAGGGTGAGGGTATCAAATTACATGTGAAATTATGTAGCTTGAGTGATAAGACTTTTGAACATGTATACATTAATAGCAAGTTGGGACATTATTGCGAAAAGTTTAACAAATATTATTCCCTTAAAAGAATTGTCTGGTAGCCCTTAGAAGTTACCTTGAAAAACGATAAATAATTTTCCAAACATGTTTTTAAAATATGAGAACGCTAATTTTGCGTTTGACAGAGAAACAATTTTTTAATGGTTTAGGATGGATATTTCAACTATACTTTGAATAGTACAGAATGTGACATCACCTTCGCAAATGCAGATTGCGATATAATCCACGCTCCATACAGTTCCTACAGTAATCACAACATAAACTGCATTTGAATACAGATTAATCTTTTCCTTAATTTTCAGTGATATTTCTTATAAATGATATATGTTCCAAAAAAATTGTTAAGACGTCATTTAAGTAGTCCATCGGGGATTTTGTGATTTTTGTGTAACACAAGACAAATTTGAATATCAGACTCTTCGTTGTTTATACATTGGGCTGTCCAGCTCCAACGTGAAGAATGTTCGCATGTAGGCTACTCTAACGTTTACAATTGGACAGTTCTGCGAAGCTTAAGCGTCTCGGTACTACATTCTGCTCTGACATCGATTCCGCCAAGTTTCATCTTTCGGTGTTCCAAATACTTTTCAAGTTTCCTCTTTACTGTACAGTTTTGAGTGTGGGAGTGTATTATGTGCAAAGCTATGTATGTATACCAACTGGGCATGGTAGGCTGTGTACATTCGCGATGTGTACGTAATATATAATAGGCAATCACCTGTGTGTGTACATGTGAGAGGTTATTTGCTGCGGAAATGGGAGTGCTAACTTCAAGTCGCTCATTTTGCCTATTTGCCTGCACTACATCAATTACCAAAAATTGATGCATTCGAACAAACAGTGCTTTTGGTGAGAAACTGGTGAATTTGAAAACCAGATTTCTACAAGAAGAAAAACGTCAAATGGGGACATTTCACATGGGAAAGAGAAAAATAAGAACTACGAGGACAATGTATCAAAATCTTCCAGCAGACAATTCCTTTAAGTCTTAGATAGAGATATGCTTAGATTCATTACATTGTTAATACAGCTAGCTCCTTTAAACTACTATCGATCATTGGATGGGTGGTTGGGTATCATCACCAGCTAGAATGAAATCAGATTATAGAAACAACCATCTGGAAGTGGTGGTTATTTTGAAATGGAATTGAATGCTGTTTATCTGTCTCCTGTTTCAGTCACAGATTAGAAGTAGAACTTGAGGATAACCAATGCCTCAGGAGAAATAAAGAACAACGCCGCCTTTCCCAAATACTTACGTAAGTTCGTTACATGTCCTACATTTACTGCATGTGCAATAGATCAGTGATGAGGCTGGAATATATTTCACAGCCCAAAGTGCTCTCTTAAAAGTGAAGGGATGTATGGTCTAGTCAAAGATTTGACAAGCTGCTTAAAACTTTCCAGAGTTGCAAAATTAGATTTGGGAATGTGTAATTTACCCAAGAGCTAAAAGAACTTGAGAATGGTCTGTAAGAATGGAATGACGTTTGTAACAGCTGGATCCTGGATGGATGATTCAGTTCAAATGTTTTTGAAAACCGTAGGTAGAATTGTTGCTCAAGTTAGGAAGCAATCTGCATAATAATTTGTTGAGATCATAATGATGTGAAGTTAAGTTTAACTTAAATGAATGAAGACTTGCCTGTTGGACACCTGTACAATTTCCAAAGTAGTGTCAGGTTGAAAATGTGCCAGTGCCAGGTGGACAATAATGGTTGGAGGGATGGAAAAGACTGGAAGTAGATACAAATGGTGACAGCAGACTGGAAGTAGATACAAATGGTGACAGCAGACTGGAAGTAGATACAAATGGTGACAGCAGACTGGAAGTAGATACAAATGGTGACAGCAGACTGGAAGTAGATACAAATGGTAACAGCAGACTGGAAGTAGATACAAATGGTGACAGTATTCTGGAAGATACAAATGGTGACAGCAGACTGGAAGTAGATACAAATGGTGACAGCAGACTGGAAGTAGATACAAATGGTAACAGCAGACTGGAAGTAGATACAAATGGTGACAGTATTCTGGAAGTAGATACAATGGTGACAGTAGACTGGAAGTAGATACAAATGGTGACAGTAGACTGGCAGTAGATACAAATGGTGACAGTAGACTGGAAGTAGATACAAATGGTGACAGTAGACTGGAAGTAGATACAAATGGTGACAGTAGACTGGAAGTAGATACAAATGGTGACAGCAGACTGGAAGTAGATACAAATGGAGACAGCAGACTGGAAGTAGATACAAATGGTGACAGCAGACTGGAAGTAGATACAAATGGTGACAGTAGACTGGAAGTAGATACAAAAGGTGACAGTACACTGGAAGTAGATACAAATGGTGACAGCAGACTGGAAGTAGATACAAATGGTAACAGCAGACTGGAAGTAGATACAAATGGTGACAGTATTCTGGAAGTAGATACAATGGTGACAGTAGACTGGAAGTAGATACAAATGGTGACAGTAGACTGGCAGTAGATACAAATGGTGACAGTAGACTGGAAGTAGATACAAATGGTGACAGTAGACTGGAAGTAGATACAAATGGTGACAGTAGACTGGAAGTAGATACAAATGGTGACAGCAGACTGGAAGTAGATACAAATGGAGACAGCAGACTGGAAGTAGATACAAATGGTGACAGCAGACTGGAAGTAGATACAAATGGTGACAGTAGACTGGAAGTAGATACAAAAGGTGACAGTACACTGGAAGTAGATACAAATGGTGACAGTAGACTGGAAGTAGATACAAATGGTGACAGTAGACTGGAAGTAGATACAAATGGTGATAGTAGACTGGCTGGAGGGTGAGGTGCAAGGGGTGCTACTCAACAGTTTGTTATGGATCCATAAAGTGGTATAAAATTAATCATCTTCAGATTATTTAAGTTATACAATAATAGAAAGGTATTACCTATTTAGTGAACTATTTGTTTGTTTTCTTCTGTTTATTGACATTTAGAATTCAGAGGGCGTGGAAAAAGTACAAAAGGTCCACAGTCGGGATCAACTCTTCATCTAGTAACCATGGTAACCAACGTAAACAACTTAACTCTACTACTGATGCCTCAGCAGAAGATGTCAATGGAAATAATGTACAGGAAACCAGATGTACTATCACCATAGATACACAGAACAGCAGACAGCCAGTCAAAAGTAAGAGTTACGTATAAGACTTATTAAATTAAACGATTGTATCTCATGTGTAGATCCAGTAATAACACTACTACTACTGCTTTGCAAGAGCCTAACGGGAACTAGAATGATGCATCACTACTCTGTATTTTCATCATCCTTTAAAGGAACTGGTATGTGTGGTGTTTCATTGTGAAGATTTGGCCTAAAATATACTTTAAAGTCAATTACATCAATATAGTTAATTAATGTACAGAAAGTTGCACAACTTTCCAATAAAAAAGACTGTATGATAAAAACATGATTTCCTTTCACAATTCACAGAGTATTTTATTGTGTAAATGAAAGAGCCTGTTATATAAAAGCTTGCAAAACATGACATGCAGGTGTTTACTTGCTGACATTGAACTATTTTGCAATATTGTCATGTAAATGCAGTTAATAAACTTCAGTTACTTATATCCCACTCTTTGAGTAGCTGCTAGAGTTTCTTCTTATATTCCATTTTTCATTCTGTTTTTCTAAACTTAAGACTGCAGAATGACCTTGTAATAGTCATGTATGGGATGTCCTTTCTAAACAGCAACAACAAAATAAGAAATAAATGATGGGACTTAACCTTGCTTTCTCCCTTACCTGTCTCATCACACATTAGCAGGCTCACTCTACAATGTCTCTATAATGACTCTACAAAGTACCCTTACCTGTCTCATCACACATTAGCAGGCTCACTCTACAAATGTCTCTACAATGACTCTACAAAGCACCCTTACCTGTCTCATCACACATTAGCAGGCTCACTCTACAAATGTCTCTACAATGACTCTACAAAGTACCCTTACCTGTCTCATCAGACATTAGCAGGCTCAATCTACAATGTCTCTACAATGACTCTACAAAGTACCCTTTACCTGTCTCATCAGACATTAGCAGGCTCACTCTACAATGCCTCTACAATGACTCTACAAAGTTCCCTTACTTGTCTCATCACACATTAGCAGGCTCACTCTACAATGCCTCTACAATGACTCTACAAAGTACCCTTTACCTGTCTCATCAGACATTAGCAGGCTCACTCTACAATGCCTCTACAATGACTCTACAAAGTACCCTTACTTGTCTCATCACACATTAGCAGGCTCACTCTACAATGTCTCTATAATGACTTTACAAAGTACCCTTTACCTGTCTCATCAGACATTAGCAGGCTCACTCTACAATGCCTCTACAATGACTCTACAAAGTTCCCTTACTTGTCTCATCACACATTAGCAGGCTCACTCTACAATGTCTCTATAATGACTCTACAAAGTACCCTTACCTGTCTCATCACACATTAGCAGGCTCACTCTACAAATGTCTCTACAATGACTCTACAAAGTACCCTTACCTGTCTCATCACACATTAGCAGGCTCACTCTACAATGACTCTACAAAGTACCTTTACCTGTCTCATCACATTAGCAGGCTCACTCTACAATGACTCTACAAAGTTCCCTTACCTGTCTCATCACACATTAGCAGGCTCACTCTACAATGCCTCTACAATGACTCTACAATGTACCCTTATCTGTCTCATCACACATTAGCAGGCTCAATCTTCAATGCCTCTACAATGACTCTACAAAGTACCCTTACCTGTCTCATCACACATTAGCAGGCTCACTCTACAATGCCTCTACAATGACTCTACAATGTACCCTTATCTGTCTCATCACACATTAGCAGGCTCACTCTACAATGTCTCTACAATGACTCTACAAAGTACCCTTACCTGTCTCATCACACATTAGCAGGCTGGCAACTTACTTGACCACTATGCAATGTTGTGACAAGCCAATGAAGTCCATTACTTGTCTCATTATTTGTGCAAGATGTCAAATACAAAGCAATATCAGGGTACATGGTGAAATATGATGACAGTTGATACAGCTATCTCATCCTTT
The DNA here is from genome assembly GCF_037975245.1 of Apostichopus japonicus. Taxonomy (NCBI): domain Eukaryota; kingdom Metazoa; phylum Echinodermata; class Holothuroidea; order Aspidochirotida; family Stichopodidae; genus Apostichopus; species Apostichopus japonicus. The sequence continues at coordinate 11,914,943 of NC_092570.1, read as the reverse complement.
GTTAATGCCATTTGCACATTGAAAACATATTGAAAGGCAGGCTCATCAACAGACATGGCTTTAGGTCATCTGTTATGCTCCTTTTACCTAATTCATTAATATTAATTTGTTAATAAACAAATCCAATAATAAAGATATCATTAATATAAAAAATTCTTGTTGTATTAAGAAGTTATTTTGTTCGGAAAAAACAATACAAAACTTTGCACAGGAAGTTATGTTCCCTATGCATTCAAGCTGGTATAGCCTAACAATGGTTTTGGCTCACAAAACAGCTTAAGTCAGTTGTGTTGATATTTGGCATCATGATACCCTATGATGGTTTCAATGGTTTGAGGCCCCATACTTATTAATACATGAAAAATGATAACTGTGTATGTGTGGATTTATTTCAAATTCACACAAACATGTTGCAATACAATTGTCAATATTTGTGAATGGTACTTTTAATGAATAATTTCTTTGTGAGCCAAAACCTAACTGACAAACTGGCTCAGATTGCATTGCAAACCATTGGGACATACTATGGCCAATCAAATGGTCAATACTTAGATTTAAACCAGAGTTTCTGAGTCTGAAAAGCTTGTTAACTAGATAAAGTCAATTGGAAAACTTAGCTAACCCTTGTACTTGGTATGTTGATCAAACCAACCTACAGTAGTGGGTTGATGTATTAGAAGTAGACGGTTGTTTGAGGTCACCATATGTTACAGTGTGAAAACATTGTTACGACCATAACATCAAAACAAAGCTGGATGAGCTCCATATTGAAAATGTATATTAGTAAGTAGAACAATGATATAGTCATAGAGGTCAAAGGTCATTTGACACATGATGTGGCACAAGCCCTGGCTGTTTTAACTTGTGACCAAACCCCGTACGTTCCATATGAAATCATCAGGCTAAAATTATTACATACACACTCAGTGTTCGACTTATGGCCAAAAAATTGCATAGCAACAAATTTCGACAATTGCTATACAATATTTTTGTTGCATAGCAGTTCCCCAATATTGAATAGCAGTTTTGAAATTACCACAAAACGGACCAAATGTTGGCGATCAATGTATTAACTAGAAAATGTTTGTTTATTATTATTATTTATACTAGTGTTGCTACGATCATCGTTTTCAATATCGGTATCGGCCGATATTTGCAATATCGGTATCGGTAAAATTTTGCCTAATTGCCGATAACAGCAAACCGATATTGAACTTTTCTTTTTAACAGCAGAGCTACCTGTACTTATTTATACTTGCAATGATTTGTTAATCTGCCCAAGACGATCCATTTCTTTAGCGTCAGTTAAACTCAGATTCATTTTCAACACTGCCGATTTCCCGCCGGTGTTCGCCTGCCTAGCACGCGTAAGATGCGAGCATAAAGGCGTGGTGTCCAGGGGCCCGTCTTAGGGCTATGGTGGGGTCATGGGGTAGAACCCCTCGTGGGGATCCTGGGGGCGAAAGCCCCCGAAAATTGTTGTCATTTTTTGCGATGTCTGGCGATGAAAAAATTCGCAGTTGAGGATGCAAAATACTGACAACTTTTTTTATTTAAATTGTCACGAAACTGATGAAAATTTTAAAATGACAAGTTAAAGTAGCTATATTATGTTATAAAATGAAAAGAGATTTAATCTGTCTTTCAATCTTTAAAAAGTGCAACTTACAAAACTTCCGATATTATGAAGCAAACAACGTTCAGCAAAGCCCCGTTTCTAGACTGCCTAACAATGAATAGCGTGCACTATGCGTACATTTTTACAACTGCAGTGTTTAACCCTATACCCAACTACTGTACCACGGTACATGTGCTGCGAATTTGCCCAGGTACCTTCCCAACAACTATGAGCTCATCCCCTGTGTAACACCTGTTTGTTAACATTTTTTGCACGTTGCCAGGGAACCTTTTAGTTACGTGAGATCCGTAACCGCCGAGGTGGTTAGGCTATTTGCTTTACACTTAACTATTATTTTTTCAGGTTTTTTTTCGCTATACGGTCAAGTGAAGAAGTTGTACATTGAGTATAAACTCAATAAATTATAACTTCTACATTGTGATCGACAGTTCGTAAGTTAAGGTTTGAGTGTTTGCTCCCAAATCTGACTAGGAATTTGTATCGCACAAATCGGCACAATGTGCGATGCTGATTTGGAAACGTCTCGCAAGTTTGTCGTTTTGGATCGCATTTTGCGATGCGATACCGGAAAAATCGAACACTGTACACACTGAAACCCAACTATTACCATTACTAGATACAGTTTTTTTTTTCCCCGTCCCCTCTCGTCCCCTCTACCACATATACTTTTAAACTGCCTCCATCACCTTTCAAGCATTCAAACCTAATGAAAGTTTGGTCATCTTTAAATTAAAAAATTGACACCTTTCACTTGGTTTGAAAGGAACATCATTCTTGCTATGCCCAATTGCATGCACTATTTTACCGTACATTGGATAACCACACAGACAGACCTGCACTTGTATTTCCAAGTGTACTGGATGTGTACTACACAGAGAGAAATGTAGACTGTCTGTACTAGGAAACATTTCTTCCACAAGCCAAAGGTGATTTGATACTTTTAATTTAGGTTTCTATTAAGGTAGAAGGTAGGATGCATTTTGGAGCTGTTTGGGAGGAATAAAGGAGCCCTTTAAAGTACCTGCATCTTCGTTTCAGGATGAATGTCACTATGGCATATATCAGTAGTAGTAAGCTTAATTTTTGATTGGGTTGTGATGTCAAGCTCAAAGTTATCCCTTGCTCATGTTTAAACATCAGCCCTGAGAGAATTATCTCTAGGATAAGTGTACCCTTATTCCTTCATCTTCTCTGTTTACTCCACCCTAACCCTCCATGAGGAATAGTTCTCAGTCAAACCTAAGACTAAATTAAGCCCACTACTGTCATGAACAAGACTGCTCTGGCTATTTCAAATACTATAGGTACTCCTGTTTTGTTGTTTTTCCAATGACTTGGCAATTCCAATAATTGTTTCTGATGATATGATTAAGTTGGAAGTATTTCAGTGCTCTCTCCTAAGGGTTGACTTTTCTCTCTACTTGCATGTTATCCTGCAATATATACCTGCATTCTCTCAGGTTTCTGTTTGCATTGCCACTGTAAATTCATCAGTTTCCATAATTCATATCATCATGATTCATATTTTGGATGTTGTGGTGGTGATTTTAGAAGTGCAATGACAAGACTGCATGCTTATAGGGCTTTGTAATTAAGTGACATTGAGGGAATCTTCCCACCTTTTATTGATAGAGGCTTAAATCGGAAGTGAAGGGAAATTAGAACTTCCCGAGGGAGTGTAGTTGAGAGAGTTTGGAAACCTCCAGTTTGAAGAGATTTGGCAGTAGTTTGACTGCTTATATTAGGACAAGACAAGAACACTGAAGGGTGAAGTGAAAATTTAAATGTCTGCTATATCCTGCTGCTAGGGGTAAATTTCTACATTATATGGCGATCTGATGTCTCGCTAATATTACAGTATACCAAGGTTAGTGTCCATACAGCTATGTACTTGACCTATTACACATTCAGTTTACAATGTATACAAATTGATAGCAAGGGCAGGCAAATTGAAATATGTAGTATAATAAGTGAGGATAGACAGTGCTTGGAGATTCTATGAGGTAGGTCTGTTTCTGAACAGGTTCAAACAAGCATCTACAGTATAACAGTCAAACTGTGAGCTTAACAAGGAGTTTAATCCGGTGATCAGTATATGTTAAATATCGTATTAGGGTAGTTCTGATATCCGCAGTCATTAAAGTATACACAGCCATAGCAAAGCATGTGAAAACAAATATCATTTATGGTATGTATAATCATAGGCGTAGGAGCCTCATTTGATTTGGGGGGGCTGTAACGACTTGCCCGAAAAATATAACCAAAATTTTTCGCGCGCTCCGCGCGCGCTCCACATGTCAATGTGCATATCATATAGGCATTCATCGCTTATTACATCACATGCCAATAACATTAAACCTTTCGTGTTATTACCCTTCCATATTGGTAATAATTATTGGGGAAGTCGTTACAACAATAATGATAATAATATAAGTTTAACTATTGAAAAACACATTGTAAATTCTTCTTCTTTCAGTAGGTGCCAGTGGCGTAGCTAGGGGTATTGGTCAGGGGGGAGAGAATGCTCTGTAGGGGCGCTTTCGACACTATCTAAGCGGAGCGCCACCACCGGTTGGCGCGGAGCGTACAAAAATTTTTTGAGTAAAGATACTCCCTAGATCGCCGGAAATGACCCTTCCCAGGCCTAGCTAATTTGCAGATAAACGAAGAATAAATAGGTGTCATCGCCATTTGTCAGAAAATTGCACCAAACAAAATGTGACAAATGTCAATAGGTATTTGAGAGCGCAATAAAAAAAGTCAATAATCGCGAAATTAAGTAGAAAGTGGTAAAAAGCTGAAAAGGGCGCCAGCAGTCCATTTGAGTCCGTCGGGGGGGGGGGGTTCATCGGCCCCCTCTGACTGTATGGACGCTCCGCCACTGGTAGGTGCCCGAAAAATTCTCAGTATATTGCCCAAATTTTAACCAAAAAAATGAAAAACACATTGCAAATTCTTCTTCTTTCAGTAGGTGCTCGAAAAATTCTCAGCATATTGCCCAAATTTTCACCAAAAATTTGAAAAACACATTGCAAATTATTATTCTTTCAGTAGATGCCCGAAAAATTCTCTGCATATTGCCGAATTTTCACCAAAAAAGAAAAAAAAACACACTGCAAATTATTCTTCTTCCAGTAGGTGCCCGAAAAATTCTCAGCATATTGCCCGAATTTTCACAAAAATAATTGGTTGGGGGGGCTGCAGCCCCCCCAGCCCCCCCGCCTCCTACGCCTATGTGTATAATGCAATGACCCTAACTGGGAGGTCAAGTATGCTCAGAAACCTTTTTCAAATCTCCAGGAGATTATGATACCACGAAATATTCCTGTCATTCTGTTTCCTCTATAATGGAATTCCTGTCAATGAAACCACGTAAGCTAAAAACATAAGAATTAAGAGGTTTCTTACTGTAGGTTAAAAAACAAGGATGTAAGATTAAAAAGTCAGCTGATACGTGACGAGCACTACATACACACCAGCAATTAGTAATCATGTCTAAATTTAATCTTAATTTGAGCTGTGTGATGATATATTTCACAACCAAGCCTGTATTTTGTTTGGCCAATGAGGTGATCCTAACTGTACAGGTTAAACATGGCATAAGGGCTGGACAACCTTCAAACCATCCAAACCCTGTTTGTGGGGAAATTTGCGTTCCTCGCGGGAAATTGTTGTGCAAACACACAAAATAAACAAGTCCAAGAAAATAGTTGATAGCTATAACAAATAAAAGTGAAAAACATGAGCATAGTCTTCAACTTTTCTTCTGATTGTAAAGCACCCTTTCAGAGTCAAATTTTAACCTGTCTGACAGGTAATTTAGTTTCGGACGACCAAAGTTTCATTTCAGCATGTCGTTCAACTGACAAGTAACTTATCTAACATTATTGCTAGACAAACTTGATCAAGACTGCCAAAAGGTAAGGACCATTTGTGCACATTCAAATAAAGTATCTCCAATCACATGCATATTGTTCACTAATGATCAAGTATTTAAGCTTTGAGGAGTTTATATAATTAAAATTGATTAAACCAAAAATATGAACGTAAAATATCGGTAATAGTGCATCAGTGGTAATTGAAGTTGCACAGGGTTGAATACATCGCTAACTACACATTACAGAGATTTGTCTCTATGTTGTCAATCAAATTTTTCTGATGATTTAGTTGGCTGATTGTCCACAACAAGCTTTCTGTAATTATTTATGATACTCCATTATCATTGTAGGCAATGCTTTTGCAGTGCTGCAATTACTGTCCAAATTACTTTTATTATGCTGAGCCTATGTGATCAGCCTATTGCCTGGTTGTGCGCAAATTGTAACGTTAGGCTCACATTTTCCTCTAAAAGTACATGATGAAACTGACATAATATATTCACCAGCAACCATTATGATCTTTTAAGGAAAAGCTCGCACTTAACTCATCCCATTCCTGTGTATGCTATTAGTTTTCATAATGCTTTTGAGTTTTGTAATATTTCCTCTTAATTTGCTTTTGTCATACATCCTCTTAATTTGCGTGCTGTGGTTGCACTTGTTTTTCAATCAGTGATTTTCTCATGCCATTTCAGTGCATTAATGTGGTATAACATTCCGAATAGACACAGTTCATACACAGAGTGGTGGATGTAATATTGAAACGTCATCACTTAAAATAAACTTGGATATGTTGTGTCGGGACTGCAGAGATTTCTATTGGGTTGCCAGTGTAGGAAGGATATGAACAAAGTTGTATATGTTATCAGCAACTTTCTTGGAAGCATCTAAAGATTTTTGTCTCAGAGCCAAGCAATGTAGATTCTGTCTGCTGTATTTGCAGCCGACTTTTATACTGAAACTGTACTATGAGTAAATATGTACTGTAAAACCAAACTGTCAATCAACAAGTGCATAGCTTGTTAGTTGCACCTTAAGTACCTGCTAAACTTTCACCTGGGAAATTCAGGAAGATTTTCAGCCCTATGTGGCATAAATTAGTAGCCTTATTCTTTCACATAAAACATGAATGATGACTGTGGGCAGGGTTCACCAACATATATTAATTTCAGACAGTTGTACAAGTTTGGTCTATCCCAAACTGCAGTTTGTACAGTATAAGGAAAGTGCAATTTACTCAGGCTAAACCAGTCGCAGACTTATGAATTCCGCCCTGGGATGAAGGTTCTGTGTAAAACCTCCTGGAAGGCAGACAAGCTAGAGACTCATCAGATAATGATAACATTCATTTTCATTGTAGCCTAGTTATCTGATAGGGTGCTAGTGATTTGATCCTTCCAGAGACTCCTTCCAGATAACATAAATGGATGTTGACATAAAACATCATTGTCAACTGTTGATGAAGCATTGTGATTGATGAAAGTTCAACATTTTAAGACATAAAGTGCAAATTTATACTTAGAATACCACTTCTATATATCCAATGTCCCTACTTGGCTACTTAAGCTGCTGCAAAAATACATTCTTTTTGGGTACAGCCCTAAACCCCACAAGCGTCTGTCCCCCCCCCCCCCCTCCCTCCCTCTCAATTGTTGGAAACAAATGCATTACATTGATTCGATGACAGTGAACTTAGTAAAAATTTGGCTGTAATTTGTTATTTACAAAAAACTGTTAAGTTTGCCCAACCATGTTTGCTCCCCATCCCCTTCAAGAGTTTAGTAGTGTATGGTATATCACCCCTCCCAACCATCCCATCCCCTTTCAAGAGTTTAGTAGTGTATGGTATATCACTCCTCCCAACCATCCCATCCCCTTTCAAGAGTTTAGTAGTGTATGGTATATCACTCCTCCCAACCATCCATCCCCTTTCAAGAGTTTAGTAGTGTATGGTATATCACTCCCCCGAATCATCCCATCCCCTTTCAAGAGTTTAGTAGTGTATGGTATATCACTCCTCCCAACCATCCCATCCCCTTTCAAGAGTTTAGTAGTGTATGGTATATCACTCCTCCCAACCATCCCATCCCCTTTCAAGAGTTTAGTAGTGTATGGTATATCACTCCTCCCAACCATCCCATCCCCTTTCAAGAGTTTAGTAGTGTATGGCATATCAATCCTCCCAACCATCCCATCCTCTTCCCACTTAACCACAGTCATTTTGCACCACTTTCTGTCAGCACTGTTTGATTTGTCACAACCAAGCCAACCCACCTCTCACCTTCCTACTTTCAATCATGTGTGATTATTGCCAACCATCCCTGACACTATTTACAATCACTGTATGATTTTTCTCATCCCTATATCCCACCTGTCTCTACTGTTTATTACCACTGTTTCATGTATGATATATTTTAGTGAAATGTTCATGATGCTTAAGGCATATTCAGTGTGTTGATTTTATTTGTGTAAATTTTCAGGTTCCCAAACAGCTCAGAACACTATGAGTAAGAGGATGAATTCTAAAAGTCCTGTCTATGCTGTCAGTGACCTTGGAAGTGACCTTGAGATTGACCACTGCCAGCTATCAGCTGATGCCTCTCCAGAAACGCCTTCTAGGGGAAGGGGAAAACTAAACTGTAACAGACTTAGCTTAGCTGAAGAATTTGCCACCATGGAGGAACAAATTCTGGGTGAAAAAGCACTGGAGTCTGAAGAAGATGAAAGTGATTATTACGGTGGATCAAGTGAGGTTACAACCCCAGAGTGGGATAGCGATAAAATTGAACACCATGAGAGACCTGAAATCTCATTAAGAAGAGGAAAAAGTCCTCAGATGAACAGTCCAGATGGAGGTGATGGTAGCATGCTAATTGGGGGTAAAAGAACTACATTAGAGGACTCCAATAAATATGGAAGTGACTTGAATGCAAACTTGAAAAGCCTGCAGGATGGTAGAAATAACATTTCAAACTCATTGCAATATTATACAACATCAGACAGAGAAAATATGACAAACCCATTAGACAAGCGAAAAGTTGAGGAAATAAAGCCAGAAGTGAGGATTGGAAAGGTTTCATGTGGTGGTGTGGAATCAGACACAACAAACCATTCACAATTAATGAACCATAGTACTAGCAGCTCATCCAATTCTGCACAGTCAAACTTTCCAAAAGTTGAAGTTTCCAAAGTGAAGGATATGTGCCCCACCTGTGATGGGGTGCAAGGGACAAACCCCACCCAAAGTGATGGAGATGTGACTATGCCTGTCTTGGATTGGGAATCCTTAGAAAGACATTTAGCCAAAATGGAAATCGAAGAGAAAAACAAGAAACAAAATATTGAAGAGATGCCCTCTCAGCAAAGTCCCAGGCAGGTATGTACTTTTTGTTCCTTTTTGGTTTGGATGACAAGAGAAACCTATGCAATCATGATTGTGGTCAAACTGTGAAAAAAACTTGCAAACATGATATCTCAAGTTAGGAAGCATTGGAACTTTCATACTTGATATGTGGATGCATTATAGTGAGTAGAAGAACCCTATTGGTTATGGAGGAGGTCAAAGGTTAACTGATGTCACCAGACATCAAATGCTAAAAACTTTGCAAACACAATATCTCATGATAGGAAATATGAATTCATTTCATACTTGACATGTGTATGCATCATATTGAGTAGAAGAACCCTATAGTTTTTATTAGGTCAAAGGTCATATGAGGTCACCAGAGGTCAAATATTGAAAACATTGTAAACTCAATACTCAAGTTAGGAAGCATGGATACTTGCATACTTGGCATGTGGATGCATTATATTGAATAGAAGTATTTGATTGTTTTGGAGGTCAAAGGTCATCTGGGTCACCAGCAATCAAACATTGAAAACCTTTTAAACATGATATCTCATTGTAGAAATAATGGATATGTTTCATACATGGTATATGGATTTGCCATATTGAATACAAGAATCCTGTTGTTGTTTGTGTACCTGGTCAAAGGTTAGTTGAGGTCATCAGAGGTCAAGCCCTGCAAACCTTAAACATGATATCTCAATGTAGGAATCATAGATATTTCTCATTCTTTGGTGTGTGGATTCATCACATTGAGTGCAAGATCCCATTGCTTTGGTGGAGGTGTGTATTGCCACGTCTAGTAGACTGACCTGTGTTTATTATGCCATAGTGTAAAATAGTGGTTCAAACCATTTATATTATAAAACTATTACTGGAGAACAAGCAGAAGTCATAAAAACCTCAATGTATTTAGCATTCTGGTAACAATTGATGTTACCCTTATATGTGCTTAAAGAGAAAGTGTTCCAAGAGTGGTGACAGAGTCAATGAGAACACATCAGTACTGCAATACAGCTATGTCAATTGTGTAAATGTGTTAAGGTACATTAGTGAGTGGATCAGCTGATTAAGTGACACTGTGTTGTAAATTTTGCACTCTCTTGCATAATCTTCAACAAACATATAAAGGACTTGGAATGTTGCATAAATATCTTGTTTCCAGTTGTTGCTGCTGGATGCCAGTTTGATATGGAAAAATGGGATCCAAATATCATTGATTGTGTATCATGTATCATGTTGCTGTGAAAAAAAAGTTAATTTTACTTTACGTTTACAACTGTACCTAGCAACAGATGTGTGTGTGGCAGTTGAAATCAAAAACCTGTCAAAGGTGTCGTCCGGACTAATCAATACTTTTTAATGATACTAATTGGATTAAATGGATTTGATAACAATCTTGAACTTCATATTTTGTATTTAAATGCATTCTTATTGTGTACAAGAATCTCTTTCTTTTCTGTGAACGTCAAAGGTTATTTGAGGTCAGCATCTAGCCTTTTATTCTAGTCTGCTCTGTCAGTATTTAATGATTTGCTTATTGACAATTTAAAGTATTTCTTTCTCATACAGTTTGCTTTCATACTAAAGTTTTTGTAAGATAGTTTATCACTTACTTAGAAATCACCTCAAATTATGAGAGTTATTCTTGATGCCAGCACACAAGATCAAATTTTAATTCTGTGAAATGTCTGAGTACTACAATTTGTCAGCTAATAGTGTCTGAGTACTACAATTTGTCAGCTAATAATGTCTGAGTACTACAATTTTTCAGCTGATAATGCCTAAGTACTACAATTTGTCAGCTTATTATGTCTGAGTACTACAATTTGTCAGCTTATAATGTCTGAGTACTAGAATTTGTCAGCTAATAATGTCTGAGGACTAGAATTTGTCAGCTAATAATGTCTGAGTACTAGACTTTTTCAGCTAATAATGTCTGAGTACTAGAATTTGTCAGCTTATAATGTCTGAGTACTACAATTTGTCAGCTAATAATGTCTGAGTACTACAACTTGACAGCTAATAATGTATGAGTACTACAATTTGTCAGCTAATAGTGTCTGAGTACTAGAATTTGTCAGCTAATAATGTCTGAGTACTACAATTTTTCAGCTAATAATGTCTGAGTACTAGAATTTGTCAGCTAATAGTGTCTGAGTACTAGAATTTGTCAGCTAATAATGTCTGAGTACTAGAATTTGTCAGCTAATAATGTCTGAGTACTAGAATTTGTCAGCTAATAATGTCTGAGTACTAGAATTTGTCAGCTAATAATGTCTGAGTACTACAATTTGTCAGCTAATAATGTCTGAGTACTACAATTTTTCAGCTAATAATGTCTGAGTACTACAATTTGTCAGCTAATAATGTCTGAGTACTACAATTTGTCAGCTAATAATGTCTGAGTACTACAATTTGTCAGCTAATAATGTCTGAGTACTACAATTTGTCAGCTAATAATGTCTGAGTACTACAATTTGTCAGCTAATAATGCCTAAGTACTACAATTTGTCAGCTTATTATTTCTGAGTAAGTCAGCTAATAATGTCTGAGTACTACAACTTGTCAGCTAATAATGTCTGAGTACTACAATTTGTCAGCTAATAATGTCTGAGTACTACAATTTGTCAGCTAATAATGCCTAAGTACTACAATTTGACAGCTAATAATGTCTGAGTACTACAATTTGTCAGCTAATAATGTCTGAGTACTAGAATTTGTCAGCTAATAATGTCTGAGTACTACAATTTGTCAGCTAATAATGTCTGAGTACTACAATTTGTCAGCTAATAATGCCTAAGTACTACAATTTGTCAGCTTATTATTTCTGAGTAAGTCAGCTAATAATGTCTGAGTACTACAACTTGTCAGCTAATAATGTATGAGTACTACAATTTGTCAGCTAATAATGTCTGCGTACTACAATTTGTCAGCTAATAATGCCTAAGTACTACAATTTGACAGCTAATAATGTCTGAGTGCTACAATTTGTCAGCTAATAATGTCTGAGTACTATAATTTGTCAGCTAATAATGTCTGAGTACTACAATTTGTCAGCTAATAATGCCTAAGTACTACAATTTGTCAGCTTATTATGTCTGAGTAAGTCAGCTTATAATGTCTGAGTACTACAACTTGTCAGCTAATAATGTATGAGTACTACAATTTGTCAGCTAATAATGTCTGAGTACTACACTTTGTCAGCTAATAGTGTCTGAGTACTACACTTTGTCAGCTAATAATGTCTGAGTACTACAATTTGTCAGCTAATAATGCCTAAGTACTACAATTTGTCAGCTTATTATGTCTGAGTAAGTCAGCTAATAATGTCTGAGTACTACAATTTGTCAGCTAATAATGTCTGAGTACTACACTTTGTCAGCTAATAATGTACTACAATTTGTCAGCTTATTATGTCTGAGTACTACAATTTGTCAGCTTATAATGTCTGAATACTACAATTTGTCAGCTAATAATGTCTGAGTACTAGAATTTGTCAGCTTATAATGTATGAGTACTACAACTTGTCAGCTAATAATGTCTGAGTACTAGAATTTGTCAGCTAATAATGTCTGAGTACTAGAATTTGTCAGCTAATAATGTCTGAGTACTAGAATTTGTCAGCTAATAATGCCTAAGTACTACAATTTGTCAGCTTATTATGTCTGAGTACTAGAATTTGTCAGCTTATTATGTCTGAGTACTACAACTTGTCAGCTAATAATGTCTGAGTACTACAATTTGTCAGCTAATAATGTCTGAGTACTAGAATTTGTCAGCTTATAATGTATGAGTACTACAACTTGTCAGCTAATAATGTCTGAGTACTAGAATTTGTCAGCTAATAATGTCTGAGTACTACAATTTGTCAGCTAATAATGTCTGAGTACTAGAATTTGTCAGCTAATAATGCCTAAGTACTACAATTTGTCAGCTTATTATGTCTGAGTACTAGAATTTGTCAGCTTATAATGTATGAGTACTACAACTTGTCAGCTAATAATGTCTGAGTACTACAATTTGTCAGCTAATAATGTCTGAGTACTAGAATTTGTCAGCTAATAATGTCTGAGTACTACAATTTTTCAGCTAATAATGTCTGAGTACTACAATTTGTCAGCTTATAATGTATGAGTACTACAACTTGTCAGCTAATAATGTCTGAGTACTACAATTTGTCAGCTAATAATGTCTGAGTACTAGAATTTGTCAGCTAATAATGTCTGAGTACTAGAATTTGTCAGCTAATAATGTCTGAGTACTAGAATTTGTCAGCTAATAATGTCTGAATACTACAATTTGTCAGCTAATAATGTCTGAGTACTACAATTTGTCAGCTAATAATGTCTGAGTACTACACTTTGTCAGCTAATAGTGTCTGAGTACTACAATTTGTCAGCTAATAATGTCTGAGTACTAGAATTTGTCAGCTTATAGTGTCTGAGTACTACACTTTGTCAGCTAATAATGTCTGAGTACTACAATTTGTCAGCTAATAATATCTGAGTACTACAATTTGTCAGCTAATAATGTCTGAGTACTACAATTTGTCAGCTTATAATGTCTGAGTACTAGAATTTGTCAGCTAATAATGTCTGAGTACTACAATTTGTCAGCTAATAATGTCTGAGTACTAGAATTTGTCAGCTAATAATGTCTGAGTACTACAATTTGTCAGCTAATAATGTCTGAGTACTACAATTTGTCAGCTAATAATGTCTGAGTACTACACTTTGTCAGCTAATAATGTCTGAGTACTAGAATTTGTCAGCTAATAATGTCTGAGTACTACACTTTGTCAGCTTATTATGTCTGAGTAAGTCAGCTAATAATGTCTGAGTACTACAATTTGTCAGCTAATAATGTCTGAGTACTACACTTTGTCAGCTAATAATGTACTACAATTTGTCAGCTTATTATGTCTGAGTACTACAATTTGTCAGCTTATAATGTCTGAGTACTACAATTTGTCAGCTAATAATGTCTGAGTACTTGAAATTGTCAGCTTATAATGTATGAGTACTACAACTTGTCAGCTAATAATGTCTGAGTACTAGAATTTGTCAGCTAATAATGTCTGAGTACTAGAATTTGTCAGCTAAAAATGCCTAAGTACTACAATTTGTCAGCTTATTATGTCTGAGTACTAGAATTTGTCAGCTTATTATGTCTGAGTACTACAACTTGTCAGCTAATAATGTCTGAGTACTACAATTTGTCAGCTAATAATGTCTGAGTACTAGAATTTGTCAGCTTATAATGTATGAGTACTACAACTTGTCAGCTAATAATGTCTGAGTACTAGAATTTGTCAGCTAATAATGTCTGAGTACTAGAATTTGTCAGCTAATAATGTCTGAGTACTAGAATTTGTCAGCTAATAATGCCTAAGTACTACAATTTGTCAGCTTATTATGTCTGAGTACTAGAATTTGTCAGCTTATAATGTATGAGTACTACAACTTGTCAGCTAATAATGTCTGAGTACTACAATTTGTCAGCTAATAATGTCTGAGTACTAGAATTTGTCAGCTAATAATGTCTGAGTACTACAATTTTTCAGCTAATAATGTCTGAGTACTAGAATTTGTCAGCTTATAATGTATGAGTACTACAACTTGTCAGCTAATAATGTCTGAGTACTACAATTTGTCAGCTAATAATGTCTGAGTACTAGAATTTGTCAGCTAATAATGTCTGAGTACTAGAATTTGTCAGCTAAGAATGTCTGAGTACTAGAATTTGTCAGCTAATAATGTCTGAGTACTAGAATTTGTCAGCTAATAATGTCTGAGTACTAGAATTTGTCAGCTAATAATGTCTGAGTACTAGAATTTGTCAGCTAATAGTGTCTGAGTACTACAATTTGTCAGCTAATAATGTCTGAGTACTACACTTTGTCAGCTAATAGTGTCTGAGTACTACACTTTGTCAGCTAATAATGTCTGAGTACTACAATTTGTCAGCTAATAATGTCTGAGTACTAGAATTTGTCAGCTAATAATGTCTGAGTACTACAATTTGTCAGCTTATAATGTCTGAGTACTAGAATTTGTCAGCTAATAATGTCTGAGTACTACAATTTGTCAGCTAATAATGTCTGAGTACTAGAATTTTTCAGCTAATAATGTCTGAGTACTACAATTTTTCAGCTAATAATGTCTGAGTACTACAATTTGTCAGCTAATAATGTCTGAGTACTACAATTTGTCAGCTAATAATTTCTGAGTACTACAATTTGTCAGCTAATAATGTCTGAGTACTACAATTTGTCAGCTAATAATGCCTAAGTACTACAATTTGTCAGCTTATTATTTCTGAGTAAGTCAGCTAATAATGTCTGAGTACTACAACTTGTCAGCTAATAATGTCTGAGTACTACAATTTGTCAGCTAATAATGTCTGAGTACTACAATTTGTCAGCTAATAATGCCTAAGTACTACAATTTGACAGCTAATAATGTCTGAGTACTACAATTTGTCAGCTAATAATGTCTGAGTACTAGAATTTGTCAGCTAATAATGTCTGAGTACTACAATTTGTCAGCTAATAATGTCTGAGTACTACAATTTGTCAGCTAATAATGCCTAAGTACTACAATTTGTCAGCTTATTATTTCTGAGTAAGTCAGCTAATAATGTCTGAGTACTACAACTTGTCAGCTAATATTGTATGCGTACTAGAATTTGTCAGCTAATAATGTCTGCGTACTACAATTTGTCAGCTAATAATGCCTAAGTACTACAATTTGACAGCTAATAATGTCTGAGTGCTACAATTTGTCAGCTAATAATGTCTGAGTACTATAATTTGTCAGCTAATAATGTCTGAGTACTACAATTTGTCAGCTAATAATGCCTAAGTACTACAATTTGTCAGCTTATTATGTCTGAGTAAGTCAGCTTATAATGTCTGAGTACTACAACTTGTCAGCTAATAATGTATGAGTACTACAATTTGTCAGCTAATAATGTCTGAGTACTACACTTTGTCAGCTAATAGTGTCTGAGTACTACACTTTGTCAGCTAATAATGTCTGAGTACTACAATTTGTCAGCTAATAATGCCTAAGTACTACAATTTGTCAGCTTATTATGTCTGAGTAAGTCAGCTAATAATGTCTGAGTACTACAATTTGTCAGCTAATAATGTCTGAGTACTACACTTTGTCAGCTAAAAATGTACTACAATTTGTCAGCTTATTATGTCTGAGTACTACAATTTGTCAGCTTATAATGTCTGAGTACTACAATTTGTCAGCTAATAATGTCTGAGTACTAGAATTTGTCAGCTTATAATGTATGAGTACTACAACTTGTCAGCTAATAATGTCTGAGTACTAGAATTTGTCAGCTAATAATGTCTGAGTACTAGAATTTGTCAGCTAATAATGTCTGAGTACTAGAATTTGTCAGCTAATAATGCCTAAGTACTACAATTTGTCAGCTTATTATGTCTGAGTACTAGAATTTGTCAGCTTATTATGTCTGAGTACTACAACTTGTCAGCTAATAATGTCTGAGTACTACAATTTGTCAGCTAATAATGTCTGAGTACTAGAATTTGTCAGCTTATAATGTATGAGTACTACAACTTGTCAGCTAATAATGTCTGAGTACTAGAATTTGTCAGCTAATAATGTCTGAGTACTACAATTTGTCAGCTAATAATGTCTGAGTACTAGAATTTGTCAGCTAATAATGCCTAAGTACTACAATTTGTCAGCTTATTATGTCTGAGTACTAGAATTTGTCAGCTTATAATGTATGAGTACTACAACTTGTCAGCTAATAATGTCTGAGTACTACACTTTGTCAGCTAATAATGTACTACAATTTGTCAGCTTATTATGTCTGAGTACTACACTTTGTCAGCTAATAGTGTCTGAGTACTACAATTTTTCAGCTAATAATGTCTGAGTACTACACTTTGTCAGCTAATAGTGTCTGAGTACTACACTTTGTCAGCTAATAATGTCTGAGTACTACAATTTGTCAGCTAATAATGTCTGAGTACTTCAATTTGTCAGCTAATAATGTCTGAGTACTACAATTTGTCAGCTTATAATGTCTGAGTACTACAATTTGTCAGCTAATAATGTCTGAGTACTACAATTTGTCAGCTAATAATGTCTGAGTACTACAATTTGTCAGCTAATAATGTCTGAGTACTACAATTTGTCAGCTAATAATGTCTGAGTACTATAATTTGTCAGCTAATAATGTCTGAGTACTACAATTTGTCAGCTAATAATGTCTGAGTACTACAATTTGTCAGCTAATAATGTCTGAGTACTACAATTTGTCAGCTTATAATGTCTGAGTACTACAATTTGTCAGCTAATAATGTCTGAGTACTACAATTTGTCAGCTAATAATGTCTGAGTACTACAATTTGTCAGCTAATAATGTATGAGTACTACAATTTGTCAGCTTTTTATGTCTGAGTACTACAATTTGTCAGCTAATAATGTCTGAGTACTACAATTTGTCAGCTTATAATGTCTGAGTACTACAATTTGTCAGCTAATAATGTCTGAGTACTACAATTTGTCAGCTTATTATGTCTGAGTAAGTCAGCTAATAATGTCTGAGTACTACAACTTGTCAGCTAATAATGTCTGAGTACTAGAATTTGTCAGCTAATAATGTCTGAGTACTACAATTTGTCAGCTAATAATGTCTGAGTACTACAATTTGTCAGCTAGTCATCAGCTAGCTTAGTCCAGTATGTTAATCATGAGCTAATGTTTATAAACTGTGCACATTTAATTTTACTTGCACCATCTGTAATTTAATATATATACTGCCTTTGAACTCAGCTGTGATTAAAAAAACTGAAACCACAGTTGAGGTTGTGAGGCCAACAAAGAAAAGTCCTATGTGAGTGCTTGCCTTCCTATATGAGTGTATGTCCTATGTGAGTTTATGCCTCGGCGTGTATAGATGCCTTCACTAGTAAGTATGACTAAATCTTATGAAGATCAGTATACTTACAATAATGATGCATTTATGTAGCAATAACATCTCTGAGGAGTGACATGAGCTTACATGGAAAGAAAAAAACGTCATTACATAAGACTGTCATTTTGATGCTGTTTTCATGAGCAGGGGGAACCATCTACAGTAGCTGTGTTACAAGAGGAATGAACAATTACTATAGAATCTGTGTAAAGAATTTCATTGTTCAGATAGGTACAATTTATTGTTGGAGGCAATAGTTTCTCTCAGTTTTATGCCACCCTTGGTTAGTGCTGCTATTTTAACCTTTTTTGTTTATATTGAAACATTTTTATAATATCTTCTTGAGGTTACATCTCTAATCTTCCTTTTCATTTCAAATTAAGTATTTATTGCTGGATAGAATCAGACAGTTTTGCCATTTTGACGTGTAAACCCTGGGGTATTTTCAATATTTGGAAAATAATTCCATTCTAACTTCAGATTAAAACCCTAGCAAATCATGTAACTGAACATTTGTATTCTGATTGCTGCTTGTTCTGGAAAATGGAAGTTTCTATAAGATACCCAAGGGCTTCTTTGGGATATTTACTTTGTTGGTTTTCTTTTTTTAACTTAGGTAATCTCATCCCTGTTTTGATAGATAAAGTAACATCATCTTGATAGGAAGTGCTTCAAGAGTACCTGGAACCAAAGCAATCTTCAGATGCAATTAGTGTTCTTAAAGAACTGCCATGAATGTAAAGCAAACAATGAATATATATTAATATTTTTTAACATGCTCTTCTTTTGTTAAATTTTAAATGAAAAGTTTAGAACAGGCCTTTTAAGTGGTTATCAGTTATTGTCAAAACCTCACCTCAGATGGAGTATGGATTAGGTATTTTTATCAACCTGAGAAATATGTCAGAAGGTATTCAAGAGAGAGAAAAGCAAGTAATGTTCTGGTTATCACTATTGACCCTCATTATGCTGATCATAAAGATCACACACATTATGTATAAATGGATCCTATTGTAAGCTTTCAAGGTCGCAAGATTTCTTTGAATTTTAACATAATTCTGTTCAGCTGAATGTAATTTCCCACAGTTGTTGTTAACCAAACCCTCTTGAGAATGAGCGTGGTGGTTTCTTTAGCATCTTTTGCCACTAAAATAGCCCAATGAATTGACGATTTCTGAAACATTCCCACTGATGATCGAGTGTGCACTGCACATGGCAGTATCACTTGTGTTCATCTTATTTGCAAGACTGGACATGTTACCATCAGATGTTAAAGAAGACATGTGATAGAGAAGACTACTTGAAGTAATACTGGAGACTGTAACTCCTTGCTGGGAGTACTGGTACCCTCACTGGGAGGATCAAGTAACACCATCCTTCATCCATTCATTCCTCATCCTTACAGAAAAACTGTTAAGTCCATTTTGAATCCCAGACACTCTGTCGAGGAAGAGAGCAGTCTATCCTCAAATTGATCTCCACAGACATTTAATTTAACAGAGCAAAGTTTCTTTTTCTGAGCTTGTATGTGTTATTAACTTGCTGTCGTTTATTTTTTCTTACTTAACTTAACTGATTGTTTTCTTGTAAATTTAGTTATTGACTGAGGGAAGATGCAGGGTGTTAAATGAAATGCAATACAGTAAAATCTGGCTTGAAGCTGGTTTTCCTGTTGTATCTGGTAGATCTATGTATGTTATAATATAGATGTATGACTTAACTTTATATCTTTATACTTGGTCCTGTATCACTACATGATAGATAATACAGAAAACAGTGAGATATCGGTTAATGAATATGCATTTTGCAATTTCAGTAGAAAGGTTTGTGCTATTAAAAATAAAGAATGTACAATGTCCGAAATAATATATGAAAGGCAACTTAAAATTGATGAGCATTAAAGATACATTGGGTCCTATGTGTTTGGGGGAGGGGATGGGGGATTGAATGAAGCCATAGTCAATGTGAAATGGCCTGCAATCCCAAATAATTTAAACTTTTTATTTGAATTAACACCATAACCTACAAAGCCATTCAACTATTTCACATATGACTATGTGCATACAACCTCCTAGTATGTTTCAGTAGGTTTTATATCTAAGATTGACCTAACACCTCCTTACTCTTACTTTAGCCATTTCATGAGTTTACTTTGTATTCTTTTGCTCTCTCTCAAGTATAATGCCATAGACTATTAACCCAGCCTCAAGTTTACACAAAGTGCAAGTCAGCAGTGATTGACATTTGCTAAAGTGTATGTTCCTGCATGTTTCATTTTGTAAAGACGTTCTCATAACTCAGATGAAAAGCTACAATTTTTAATGTTCTTTGCTTTTCCCACATTAGTCTGAATGTGTAATTTTCTTATTAAACTGTTTCCATGTTGACTTTGTTTTTTGAGGTTTAGTACCAGTGTATGACATTAATTAATCTTACTGTCTGGTCTCTTTCCTCAGGTACAGAAAAATTCTCGAATTGAAATTTTGAGGAAACTTGCAATGGGGGAGGAGGATATTGAAGGAGATATCTATGGCAAAGGAAGGGATAAATTATCCAGTAGGTTACAGAGCGGCATGAATTTGCAGATTTGTTTTGTTAATGATTCTGTAGACGGATCTGACGCTGAAGAAGATTCTGGATCTAATGCAACCCCCAGGGTAGCCAACAGGGACAGTAGATTTCTCTTTAGTAGGGAGAGTAGTGTTGGAAGTCCAAGTAGTGGCACATCCCCCAAGGTAAGTCAGAAGGAGACTGGTGGGTTAGTTGGTGAAGGGGGGCAGGGAGGGGGAGAGATTGGGGATAAGTTGGATATGAATACCAAGATTCAGAATTTTACAGTTGAAAGCATGCCCTCGACAAGTAACTTTCAGGTGGAAGTTTTTAAATGTCTGTGAATACACATTGCATCATTATTATGTATCAATAGAACAGGGTGATTGTATGTTAGAAATTGTGATCTACATTACTATGTGTATGATCTTATCGTATGATGTTGTAATCTGGACTTACTATTTATTGTCATTGTAAATCAGTGAACTTTAAGGCAAAACCACAGAAAGTCTGTGATCAGATCAGTGTACAACTTTCATTTGCACTTAGCCCAATATCAGCTTAATGTTCATATGGTATAGCTGCAAGAATTGTAAACCTGATGTCAGTAGATTGTTTGAAGCACATGCCAATCAATGTATTATTTCCTGTTACAAAAATGCTTCTAGACGCCATCTGTAACATTTGAGGACCTGGAGGATTTTGAAAGCAAACAGGCGAGGTTACAAGCAGAGACAAGAATTGCCTTAGCACAAGTCAAGGAAGTTGTGAAACTTCAGAT
The DNA here is from genome assembly GCF_037975245.1 of Apostichopus japonicus. Lineage (NCBI taxonomy): Eukaryota > Metazoa > Echinodermata > Holothuroidea > Aspidochirotida > Stichopodidae > Apostichopus > Apostichopus japonicus. The sequence continues at coordinate 11,893,782 of NC_092570.1, read as the reverse complement.
GGAATTAGACAGGCAACAGAAGAAAAAATCACCAACTACAGAACTGGTAAGTTCAAAACTAAATCCTATGTGACAAGTCTGAATGGCAAGTCTGAATGGGCAGTCCATTACAATAACAGAATAACTGATACGATTCTTTTCAGTTCATCTTTACTTTCATATACTGTAATTATTAGGTATTTCATTGTCACAAGTGAATGATCAATTAATGAAATTTTTGAACCACATGATTACATTTTGTTCTGCAATTCTCAGCTGGCATTGTTTTGGTTCTGTGTTTAACATTGTTGCTTATTCTGCTATGGGCCATTGTTCTACTCTCATTTCATTCGGACAGTTCTGTGAAGCCCAAGCTTCCCGGTACTAGATTCTGCTCTGACATCGATTCCACCAAGTTTCATCTTTCAGTGCTCCAAATACTTTTCAAGCTTTTTAGTGTAAAGTTAATCTGTGAATTTCATTTCAGCGATTTCGAAGAACAGTTTATGAACTGTGGTTTGAGTGTGAGAATGTATTATGTGCAACGCAATGTACGTATTCCAACTGGGCATTGTATGCTGCATATGTTCGCGATGTGTACATAATATATAATAGGCAATCACCTGTGTGTGTACACGCGAGAGTTTATTTGCTGCAGAAATGGGAGTGCTAACTTCAAGTCGCTCGTTTTGCCTATTTGCCTGCACTACGTCAATCCCCAAATTGATGCGTTCGAACAAACGGTGCTTTTGGTGAGATACTGTTGAATTTGAAAACCAGATTCTACAAGAAGAAAACGTTGAATGGGGACAATTTTCACATGGGAAAGAGAAAAATAAGAAATATGAGGACAATGTATCAAAATCTTCCACCAGACAATTCCTTTAAGTGGAACCATCAACTTATATTTTTCTGTGGAGATCCAAGGTCACTTGAGGTCAGCAGTTGTCAAAGTCTGAAAACATTGTTAATACATTAACTCCAAAAGCAAAGATGAGATTAACACCATATATGGTGTGTGGATGCACCTTAGTAGGTACAAGCATTACATCATATTTGGTAGGCCAAATGTAGTTTCAGGTCAACTGGTGTCAAAGGCTGCAAATCTTGTAAACTCCAAAGTTAAAGCATAAATAATCTGATACTTTGTACATTGTGTTATGTAGCAGTCAAAGGTCATCTGAGGGTCTGTAGATGTGGAAGTCTGAAAACCTTCTCAACACAACAACTCCAATATTCCATTTCAATGATTGAACTTCATAACTGGTATAGAGATCCAGAAATGAGGGCAAGAATCTTATTGTTTCTTATGGAGGGCAAAGGTAGTTTGATTACAAGAACCTTAATGTTTTAGTGCAGGTCAAAGGTCATTTGGGGGCACCAAAGGTCAAATTGAAAAACGTGTGAACACCATATTGAAAATAGGCTGGGCAAAGGAGATGAAGCAGTGTTGGTAAACTGTGTAGAAAGATATAACTATGTGGGTTATATAGTATATTGGATGAATGGGGGAGAATGAAGAGGGAATAGGGAAGATGTAACTATTTGGGTTATTTAGTAAAGTAGATGAATGAGGGAGAGGATGAAGAGGGGATAGGAAAGATATAACTATGTGGGTCATTAAGTATAGTAGGTGAATGGGGAGAATGAAAAGGGATAGGGAAGATGTAACTATTTGGGTTATTTAGTATATATTGGATGCTTGGGGAGAATGAAGAGGGGATAGGAAAGATACATCTATGTGGGTCATTGAGTTTAGTAGGTGAATAGGATGAATGAAAAGGGATAGGGAAGATGTAACTATTTGGGTTATTTAGTATATATTGGATGCTTGGGGAGAATGAAGAGGGGATAGGAAAGATACATCTATGTGGGTCATTGAGTTTAGTAGGTGAATAGGATGAATGAAAAGGGATAGGGAAGATGAAACTATTTGGGTTATTTAGTTTATTGGATGCTTGGGGAGAATGAAGAGGGGATAGGAAAGGATATAACTATGTGGGTCATTAAGTATAGTAGGTGAACGGGGAGAATGAAAAGGGAATAGGGAAGATGAAACTATTTGGGTTATTTAGTTTATTGGATGCTTGGGGAGAATGAAGAGGGGATAGGAAAGGATATAACTATGTGGGTCATTAAGTATAGTAGGTGAACGGGGAGAATGAAAAGGGATAGGGAAGATGTAGCTATTTGGGTTATTTAGTGAAATCAGCTTTTCTCCATTAGTCCCACCTGGAAAGAGTGCATTTAGAATAAGAAACATTGAATCTACTTAGGATTTTGTTTTTGGAAATTCATCAGCAAACAGGTATTGAGACTTTAGAGTTGCTACCCACATATCATATCTTGTTTACAAGTTAAGACACTATGTCGACATTTTCCTGTATTTTGTGTTAATGCATGGAATATTTAATACCAATAAATTGTTGTCTTTTCACCATACTGCTGTTTAGCATGTTAAGTGTAATTCTGTTTGCAATATGCAGCTTTTCAGTGAATTTCAGTACCATTTTTTATATCATTCCTTAAAATGATGTTGCACCTACTATTAAAGACATAGATACACCAGCTGCTGCAGTGTTCTTTCTGCTATATTCTTATTTTTTATCCTTCAGAGATCGATAAATTGTAAACATTTTCCCTATACCTATTTCCAATATGTTAAGGGATGGACTGCTATCTTCATCCTATCACCTGGTTTTTATTTCTCTTCCACAGGCTGGTGTGTCTGGTTTATCAGATATATCTGAGGGACTCAGCAACAACCACTTCGATCAGAAACTCCTACAGAGAATGTCAATCAGCAAACTTCAGTTCATTGCAAATGAACTTCATTCCAAGATTGAAAGTAAGTCTGCTGTACCATCAAGTTAATACAGGTCTTTAGTTTTTCTTAAGTGTTCATTCCTCTTTCCTTTTGTCTTTCATCAACACGGCTAGTTTTTTTGTCAAAACCCTCTTTGGGTAGTGAGTAAGATGAGATAATGAGAGAAATGTTGAAAAAGGGTTAAAGAGGCCATGACATGTAAAATCCAACTAATCGAGAGTAATTTCCTCTGAATCTATGAGAAAATATATGTTCTAAACTATTCTCATCACCTTCAAATCCTCAAGGACTAATTAGAAATTAATGTTTTAACATTCGCATCCAAAAACAGACCCCTGAAATGCGATTTCAGAACAAGACAATGATGACGTCATATTAGGAACACAAGTGCCAAGCCCAGGCATGTACTGAATGCGCGGCGATCCTACCGTCACACATACACACACATTTACACTGAGAGAACAACCACTGTTTTACGCTGTATAGTTAGAAATTTCAAGTTTTTTTTTACATGTTGTAAAATATCTGAGAGAAATGCCGGTCCGTTGTGCTGCAGTAATGTCATTACTCATGCAATTAGCCTTCATCCATGGCCGAAGGACGGAAAAAACACGGCGATTATGACCAAGTTAGTGCAGAACACCAGCGCCGATTTCACTGGGCCTAGCCAGTGTACAGCTCCGTGTGGCGAACACTTCACGGAAGCAGACTACAATCCCTCCTTTCTTATGAAATAAATCAAATGGGCTTTGACGGGTCGACATAAACAAGTCGTTCTTCTGTCAAGTATTCCACATTAAATACTCTGTAGACTAGATCGGGGAACAGGAACCTCCAGTGGGACAAGTGGTGATCCTTTGGAGGAAGCGCGGCCGAGCACTAGTACTAGTAGCGTTACTACACTGAAGTCGCAGTAGACGAAGAGTTTTTGCTATATCATCTAAATTAACACCCCCTTCATTGCCCTTTTGTGTAGTAATAAGCTATGAGGACAGCTTCAAAAAGGATGGGTTACATCTTCTTGTGAAAAATCTCAGTGTCCAATTTATTTCTGGAATATGCTGGGTCAGTTAGTTATGGCAATAATATTTCTTTCCAGGAAAACCATTTTTTGTTGGGGAGGGAGTGGGGTGATAGGGATGGGTCAAAATAAGTAGTTAAAAGATTATATTCCAAAGGGTGTTTACATCTCACAGCGATTTATTGTAAACAGTCACAGAGCCAAAAATTCACACAATGTAGTTTAAGTCTTAAATCATTGAACAAAGTTTATTCAATATCAGTTCTAGACAGTCATTCTGGATAACCTGAACAAGCCTGTGACTAAACCAACATTAACAACAATCATTGTATTATATGACATAAAAAAAAGTGTACTTTCCATAGACAATATCATTCTTTAATTACACTGATGCAATTTGTGACATCAAAGGAGGTATATTAGGAAAAACAACTTACATGAAAATTTTGGCTTTAAGCCAACAAAACAGATGCATGTCCATCACCATCAATAGTTGTTGTGACAAATTAATTAGAATAAACCAGAAGCAAATAGAATAAAGGGTACTTTAAACCAAGAAACACTGCACGAAGCAACTCACATGCAACACTGTTACCCACGCATGACGACACGTACAACACTGACGTGCAAAGTGAAACACAGCTGTGAAACACAGCTTTAAGGGACAACAAGCAGATGCTGCAGATTTCTGGGTTTATACTTCAGAATGTTTGTGGTGTTGTAAGGACTCACCTTACAGATGGTAATCAGCAGGTATCAGGAGTCTAACTGCATATAGATAGAGGTATGGTAATGGGACATCCTAGAACTTGGCAGTTGTTGTACCACACTAACTAGCCACATGTGCATGTACAGTACAATCAACACGATTTCATTCTTGTCCTTTAAATAATATGTTCAGCATTCAAAAATAAACAATTATATAAGCTTTTGTTGGAAAGTCTTCTTTTAGGTCAACTGCAACTTTCCACCGAAAGAAGTGTTATTCAACAGTGAATATCAAGTTAACCTTGCCCTTGCAGGAAAGTTATTTTTTATTGTTTCATAACCATTTTCTTTCTGGAGAAATATTGGGTCATATTTTAGGTAATGAAATTGTGATTAATGTTGGTGAATGCATAATTTAGTACTGATTTCAGCTTGTTTCTTTAAAAAGAGATGGTCGGAGGAGGAGAATCTGAACTTGCTACTATTTTCAGTCCAGTACAAAACTACTGAATGATCCCTTGTCTGGAAAGCATTCACTTGCCACCATAATGTCAATATCACAAAGTTACAAGGAAGGGTGTTAAAGGTTTACTCAATGATTGAGTAATAAGACACAAGGTTTACTGGATACCAGTAGCCAAAACATCATCTCTTTATTGAACTGAATTTTCTTTCCATATGCCAATGATTCATTATGGTCTTCATTTGATACATTGTTGCCTTCATTTGATCCATTGTGGCCTTCATTTGATCCAATGTTGCCTTCATTTGATCCAATTTTGCCTTCATTTGATCCATTATGGCCTTCATTTAATCCATTATGGCCTTCATTTGATCCATTGTGGCCTTCATTTGATTCATTATGGCCTTCATTTAATCCATTATGGCCTTCATTTGATCCATTATGGCCTTCATTTGATCCATTGTGGCCTTCATTTGTTCCATTATGGCCTTCATTTGATCCATTAGGGCCTTCATGTGATCCATTATGGCCTTCATTTGATCCATTGTGGCCTTCATTTGATCCATTAGGGCCTTCATTTGATCCATTATGGCCATGCCTTGCAGAAAGTTATCTCCATTATTTGGGTCATTATGAATCATCAGATTCACACCACTTTTAATACAAAATAGTTACATTCAAGCATTCAATTGATTAGGAACTGTTAATTGCTTTGCTGAAATTTGCCCTAAATTTTTCACTTTTGTTGAATTGATACTATTTTATATCATTTCAACAGAGTTAAACGAAGAGTTGGTGCAGTTGTTGATGACGAGGGATGAGCTTCAACATGGACAAGACTCGCAGTTGGTAGATATTGAAGATTTAACAAGGTGGATAAGAATGAGTGAGTTCAGACAAGAACGAGGTTGCATCCATCCTTCACAGGACCAAGACTTTGAATCGAGTAATTCTACTATATGGTGTAGACTAGTATGGAGGCTTTGCCCTGTCTCTAGGACATCAGTAGTTCAGTAGAGAGTAACACAACAACTTTGCCTTTTAACTGCAAGCCATATCAAGCAAACCCTTCCCACCCACCCTTCCCACTTAGTAATCAAGGTTTGGAAAGAAACAACCAGGAATTGCTTGTGCATCCCCCACCCCCCTCCCTTGCCCACATCCCACACACTCACCCATGTAAAATAGGGTCCTGTCAGGCTCTCTCTACACCACTGTGATTAACTTGACCAAAACTTAATTAATGAACAAGATGTTGGTAGCTTAAAAGAAGTAATTAATATATCTTTTGCAAACATTCAAAGGTTCAGTGTCTGTAGAAGGTCAGGAGTAGGTTTGCTTACACAAAGAAGTTTATTTATGCAAGAATAAAATGGTAAATTTCCAGGTAGCCTATGATTGAAACATTATTAAGACAAACTAGTTACTTTGCTTCACAGTTTTAAGAACAGCTGGTTTGTGTACTGAGATAGGTTTTGAATATATTCATTAGGTTCTATCAAATTAAAGTAGAATCTGAAATTTGAATATTATTTTGTGTTGACTGAGTCATTTGCTTATTGAGTTTAATAGTCTTGAAGTGTTACTCTCATGATTTGTAAAGGCAAAGAGAGTACAATATTTGGATTAGGATGCAAACTAGTAATAGACTTTCCTCCTACATGCCTATCCTTTCTTTCTAGTCACTTGATTAGCACAATAAATAAACTCAGATACCATCCTGTTCAGAACTTGAGCTGGAAGAAAACCTTAGAAAAAGTAGCTACATTCGTTTGTGTGTGGGGTCTAGGCATTGTGACTAATGTATATAGAAACAGTGTAGTATGACAGGCCACTTCGGATTGCAAACATTGCTTGTTCATTGTACATTATGATAAGAGGAATCTGTGTGGTCAATTGACAGTGCCTCACTTATATATCATAGAGTCTGTCAAGGTAACATGTCACTAGAGACTATATTTTGCCTTGTTTATTAAAAAAAAAGTGCATTCTGGTCATACTGCCCAGTGCAACAATATGAAAGTAAAAATACGTGAAATTGATCCAAAATTAATCACTCAAATGCTGTAACATTCAAGGAAATCAATGTTAGACTTGCACACAGTATGTTTTGTACAGTAGAACACTTGGAGTTACTCAAATGACATCAATGCAGTTTTTTTTTTAAAGAAATCCTCAATGGAGCTGTTGTCCAACATAGAAATTCTCTTATGTTGCCATAAATGAACCGATTTTTGACAGGCAAAAGGCGTTTACTACCACAGAATTAGATGAATAAACCAATATCAGAATTAATGTCCCATATGATAATTTCTTGTTCTGTTGCATATTTAACCTCATGCATCATCAAACCTATCATGGGAATAGACTAGCAACATAAACAAACCACACATTGAATAAAAGACAGGAAGAACAAGGTCCCTTGCACAAAGTCTCGCAATGTCATCTTTGCTGTATTGATTTATTTATCCATTACTATCTGAAGGGAACACTTCCACTCCCACCCTTCCACTTGTGTGACTATGCCAATGTTATAAGGTTGAATTTTCTCCTTACTGATTAGCGCTGCAGTTAAAAGGCATTGTTTCACCATAAGCTATCTTTCTCTTTTACAGCACAATTTTTTCAGATTGTTTTCTCATTTTAGCATTTCACTTTCATTTACTCTTCACAGTATTTTATGTCATGCTTGCTTGTAACTCACCTCACTTCAATCAACTCACCATGTATCTTTCATGTTTGGTGTGTTTCTTGCTTGTGTTGTTTGGGTTTTTTGTTTTTGCTCTTGTTTTTCTTTGTTTTTTGTAGTTGCTAATGGGGTAGAGAGGATTGGGGAAGGTGTTCAGGAACCAAACAATAGCCTCTGCTGAGTTAATAGCAAATCAACATGTCTCTTTGTAAATACAAATTGGAAGTATTTGGCACTGGCTGGTCTCCTGAAGGATCATTAGGGTCTGAGTTATTACTCAAAGTTAATGTCTAAATATCAAACTCTTGCATCTTACCATAACTAAAACTCCTGAATATTGGAAATGTTGGTGATCTGACTAGTGATAAAATTGCACTTCTTGATGGGTGCTTGTAACAGTTTCTCTTATGTTCTGGAATGTTGTGAGAGGACCGGTTCTCATAACTTTGCTTTAGGGAGCATAAATTAGAAGGAAAGTAAGATATATTTGCTGATATAAATATTACCATCATTATTTGTCACCATTTTCTTTTTACAGTCCTCTGTGAAATTAGTATTGATGTTTGTCTATGCTTAATTCGATTCAGCTTATATCAAATCCCTTTATCTTCTTTACATGCACTCTAGTATGTCTGTACATTGCTAAGGTGTATACTTAGTTTATTGATTATGAGGGGTTTCATTGAGGGGTTGCATTTGGGAAAGAAAAAAACAGTTCTATTTTTTTGTTTTCAGTTTTACAATTTATATTGTTGTGATGAATGGTACTTTTCAGGCTTATGCATACTTTTCTGGTTAATGGTCTTTACTCACGTCATAAATAAGGAAGGTGTGTCCTAGATACCATTAAATTGATTTCTGCCAATTCAACTTAGGCTTCCACTAACATCAAGTATACTAAACACTTGTGATCAGTTTAAATACAAAATTCAATTATCTATAGTTGTGAGAACATCTCATAAAGCAGTAGTTTTCTTCAAATTTGTGGATATAGTCCGGATTGATAGTTAGTGTTTATCTAGTTTGTATTATCCACATCACATTGCATTATGCATGGGTAGTTTCATCCTTATCAGTCTCAGGCATCATCACAACATCATACTTTCCCTTTTCCCCCTTTTCTTCTAAAAGTGCTACATCAGGTTTCTGTCTAGCATGAGGAGCATAGGTACAAACATTTATCATTCTGATCATTTTCCATGGTTATAGTTAGATATCAGGCCTGTGCAACCAACCATGTGAGAGAATCAAAATCAGCTCTGACATCTAGTTCTCTTCAGAGAGGTTGTAATTGTTCATTTTGTAGTCAAATTTGGAACAAACTTATTTGTTTCTAACTTTCATTGGCATAAAATGGTGTTAAATTTGTAGTCATTAGTTTGACAAGTCAGAATCTGATATGTCACTTCCTTTGCTAGATTGAATGGAAATGTTGTTTCTAATTTTAGAGAAAGAAGTAAATCTTCCCATTCCACTTTAATGCCTAAATGTAGCTGGCAAAAACAGCTAAAAATACTTGTTCACCATAGTTTCCTGATATACGATTCATTCACAGTCAATTTCCATTAGTCATCCTCTTGTCAAATGAAACTGTTACTGTCTTTTGCTCCAACCTGTATTGAGTTATTTTATTTTCTTGGTGTGTCATAATTGATATGGATGCACCCTCGTTCTTGTTTGAGCAATTCACTCTTAAGTTTGTGCTTACATAAACGTATTTTCTTTTTCTGTTTTTACCCACCTTTCAAGCTGCAGGACAAATTTTCCTTTTTGACTTTTAGTTTTTGCAGTGTTGATGTTATATGTGCATTGATCAAACAAATTTCCATTTATTTAATGGAATATGTTTGATGTCTAATGCTTTTACTGATTATTGGGATAACAAATGCAGAAATATTCTTTGTGTATTTTCTGTGTCCCTTAACATTATGTAGTCACATTTCAGTGTTTCTGGTTAGATTTAAGACAACAGATTGAATATCCAATCAAATTACCACCTTTTCTTTTAGATTAATTGTTTCAGGTATATTTTGCCCCAAGAAAACACATTACTCTAAGATGTGAGTAACAGGAATGGTGTGGTAATTCTTGCCCCCTCCTCCTGTCCCACCCCCCCCCCATCACTTAACTTTCAACTCCATATGTAGTCCTTATCTTGCTATTAATTAGGAAGATTTGCTACATTCCCAAGTTAGTTATTTGCCTCCTTACCTCCTTCCAATGCTCCAATTACTAAAATGTTACAAAACTCCATCAACTTCATCTGAGGAAGTTTTTATGTACTTTGCTTTGCCTGATTTCCAATTTTAATGCCTCAGACCCATAGCTTTGATGTAACTGTATAGTTTAAGTACTGGAACATATCCTTGATCATCACTTTGCAATGCTTTTAGAGGTTTGCTATTCTCTGTATACAACCATTGCTATTTGTGATAATTTGATGGACCTCTCACTTTCATTCTGAGTTAAGATTCTCCCCTGCACTTAAAGTAAATGTTTAGGTAATTAGAGTTTTCCTAATGGCGAACTGTTGAGGTGAAGATGGTCGTGAATATAACTCGGTCATTGATTTATTCATTCAGTTAGGAGAGACTTACCAGGTGATCTCTTAATCAATCTGGGTCGTAGACACAATGGTGGCTGCTGTCTCTTCCTTCCTTAGATTGTAAGATGACTGTAATGAATATTCATGATCCTTGACAATTAGAGAAATTATGTGACAGCATCTTAACTTAAAATGTATGTTTCCTTTATCTGAGTTGAAATAGTTGAAGAAGGGAGACACAAGTTGGATAGGTGGACTTGCAATATACAAGCAATTCCAGTCACAGTATTTGCATAAGTATCCTTACTGTTGCAACAAAGTTTTGAGAGTTAAAGGCATTGAAGACTCGCCCCAAACCGCGTGCCGCCATCTGAGAAAGTTAACTTTCCGTTGCTTGCAAGTGACGTTTTGTTCGTGTGGCTACAAAATGCAGATAGTAATGAAACATGATACATTGTTATCTTTTATCTAGACCTGAGATGTCCATCGCTGCTTTTTACACTGTGTTGTGGGTATTGACCGTACTTGTATATGTATGGACTGTACACTAGTGTCTAATTATCGACGGTAGCAAGCTGTGTGTGTATTTTCTGGGATCCATGGTGGTGTAACACTTCTGTTACACCTCATTCGAAACTAGGTCAGATTACCGGCATCAGACGTTTCTTTGTGCGCAAGTCTTCAATGCCTTTAAGGTTGAACTTGGCTATGTATTTCAGCACTTTCAAAACATGGGAAAGATTTTATGCCAAATCTTTCTTAAAAATTAATGAAACTTATTTAGACAAAGGTTTAGTACATTAACAGTACAATTAATTCAGCACAAAGAATCTGGAAATGTCTTCTCTTCAATGGAAGATACTGCACAGTATCTTCCATGAATGATTAAAATAATAATGTGAATTGCTGCAGATAGTTTATTGCAAAATGAAATGAAATTTATTTTATTATCAAATCAGTCAAATTAAATGAACTAATGAAAGTCTTTTCTGTAAGTGTTCTGACGTTGTATGTAATATTCACTGTGGCTTTCATGTAAGATGTTTCCATCTATGAATATTTTGTGGTGGAATATACTACACTGCTGTTTGCATAATAGCTTTGTATTGGTACTTTTGTAGTCTGTGAATTTAATCTCATTCAAGTTTAGGCTTAGTGAGACAAAATCTCGATTCTGGAATAAGGTGGAGCAAATAGATGCATGTTACACTCCCATACACACATATATTTAGCCCCAAGCACTGTGTGAAGAAATTGGGTCATGATTGATGAACATATGTCATATTATATGTGAGAGGCCAGGTGTAGAAAGCCTCAAATTAGATCACTATTTTAGCAGTTAGTCTGTAAGAAATAACCTCAGAATCCATATCGTCCTCCAATTCAGGGAAATTGCATTTCTTATCAACCTGATTTCATATGATGATTGGTTCTCAAATTTAGATTTTTTTTAAATATATATATTCACATTTAATTCTTTTATCTTCACAGTGTGTTAATACTTACAGAACATAAAGAACTGTTTGTTACAATGCTCTATAGCTCAGGAACTTAGCAAAAATCATCTCAAATTAGACTATGGACACGTCCATAACCACATAAGTTGGAAAAATATTCCTTCCTTCTGTAAATTTTATATCTATGTTGAAATTATTTATTTTGTTTCCAGATTGATCATCCCTCCTTTCCCTGTACTGGATTTGGCAAAATATCAGATCTTACACTGATGTTGAAGTTTTGATAATTAACAATTTGTTTTCTCTGTTTCTTTTATCTGCTGCCCTCTATGGAGAACAGACATGCATCAGAACAACAACAACACCTTACTTGGTCACGAACCGATGACAAATAATCCAAGAAGAAAGCAAGCTGAGCAAACGTTATTAAAATTATTAGGACGCTCCCTTCCAGCTTCTGGTCGCAAATGTATTTGCGGGGTTAGTCGCAGCTCTTCTGTCGTTTCAAATCGTTCAGCATCCAGTCCAGAGCCAGATTCCATACAAAGAAATCCACTTAGTCCAACCAGTCCACAGAGCTGCAGATCAGAGTCTAGTGTAAGTGAAAGCCATGCATCTAGCCCAGAACTAACATGGGTTCGACAAGCCATAGTTAGATACTGGTATAATTAATGTGCTTATTCCTATATCTTACTGCTTACTGTGCAAAGTAAACATTCTTTTGGTTGCAAATGTCAAACGCAGCTGGTTGCATGTTAGTACTAAATCAAATGACCATGTCCTAATCCCCCCAAACCATACCATACCCCCAATCAAATAACCATGTCCTAATCCCCCCAAACCATACCCCCAGATTTATGCGAGTAACTACAGAACTGCAATGCTCTAATTTATATTGTCCTGCCCAAACTTACACAATGGAACAACCTTATAAAACTTGGATAAGTATAGATATTGTGTCTTTCTAGTACTAAGCTATGTGTTGATGCTTGTTTTCAAAGTAAAAAGCTGTAGGTTTTAAAGTTCTATGGACACCTAGCTATTTGACACATATTGGGTACATTTGTTGTGTATGATAATCTCATTCAAAAGCTGCTCTTGTTTCCAAGATATAAACATTTGAAGTGTGATCAACTTTGGGAAACTTATTAAATATGTGCAAACTATGACACAGAATGCTGCACTCATCAAAAGTTTTATCTTAGCACTTTAAGTTAACCCCTAGTTACAAGCCCACATATATCATTTGAAGTATGTGATGCTCCTCTTGTTGAAGACAAACTACTTCAAAAAATCACCTAAGGCCACGAACCTGTGTTCATTGTCCTTGAAACAAAGGTTTTAAAAACAAAGGAATAACATAACAAAAAAATTAGGCAGTCACTCCCTATATATCATCAATGTGCAAAATTAGCTAATGTTTATTCATAAGAAAACTAGAATTAAGAAAAAACTTGTAAACAATCTATGTTTGATTTTGATGAGAGCTATTTTCATGATTTCTAATGCCTAATAGAGTGAGTGGGACAATGTTATTCATAGGTGTGTGTAGACCTTTAAGGATCTGTAATTACTAAAGCAAACTGGCAAAGACATATGTAACAAGTTTAATCATGTGGTCAGAATACATCATTTGTTGCAAAAGAAACTAGCAGATTTAAAGCTAAATTTTCAAAATGGCTTTTGGCTAACAGGATTCATAACCAGCTGCAAACATTTTCTCATCGCAAGACAAAATCGTCTGTGTGTAAACTCTGCTGGCATGCATAAGTAACTTGTACAAAGAGGTTCAGGCGCATAGCCAGGAATTTGCCAAGGGAGGGGCGAAAATGTAGGCAAACTATCAGAGCCATAGATTCGGCATTGCAAACTATCTAAGCGTAGCGCCACCACGGTTGGCCCGAAGCGTACAAGAAAATTTTGGCCGAAAATGCCTCCCTGATCGCTGGAAATGGCACTTCCCAGGCCTTGTAAGTTGCATCTTAGCATTTTTTCTTTTGAAATTACTAGCAATATCATAAAAATCATTAAAAAAATTTTTTTTAAATATGCTCAAGGGGGGGCGGCTGCCCCCTTTGCCCCCCCCCCTTGGCTACGCGCCTGAAGAGGTTAGTAGGTAAGTGCAGAAAACTAAAATTAGTTATTATTGTAGTGCTCTTGATGGTTTCCACTCCAAACAGAATTTAGCTGGGAGAATTGATGGTGCTTTTAATGATAAAGACACTATAACCAGTCCATGGTCTTGTGTTGTATAAATTAATATAAATAATAATGCTTATTGGATCTACTTTGTCTATGATACATGGTTTGTCTATGATACATGGTTTGTTTATGATACATGGTTTGTCTATGATACATGGTTTGTCTATGATACATGGTTTGTCTATGATACATGGTTTGTCTATGATACATGGTTTGTCTATGATAAATGGTTTGTTTGGTATTCTGAAATAATCAATCAAGCATGAAAGTATCATGTCATTTGAAACAGTACACAGCAGTCTATTTTTAGTAAGATACAACCATCACATGCATAAAATTGTTTTGCCAGTAAAATTTTTTTTGAAGTTTGGGTGCTTTGATTTTTGTGGATATTTATATCAAACGTTTCCTTAAAGTTTAAACAAAGAAGTTGGAATCAGGAAATAAAGAGATGAATCATGATAGATGTACTAAAGATAATTTTACACTGTCCTCACCTGTTAGTGGTCAGAGGATGATCAAACTCTACCAAGTTTTCAGGAGGTGGGATATATATCATTTGCTTCAATGCAGTTGCTGCTTTGAGTGTGGTAACGTTTGATGTTACACAAATACTTAACTTTCATTAGACTGCAGTTCACCTGCTAAACTAGCCAAGTTTCATTTCAGTTAATAAGGAAGAAATGAAATATTCCTTATTTACTATTTATATATCATCAATACCACTTCATACCATCAATACTACTAATTAGCAACAAGGTATGGCAATAACATCTTAGTTAACATCTAAAATGTAGTAGGTTCCTGAGTAGTACTTGGCAGGATTGGGGAAGTTAGGGACCAAACACAAACAGCTGCTTTGGGAACATATTTAAAGCTATAATTTGGAAAACTATGTTTAAAACAGTTCTCTCTTAGTTTCTTTTGATATCTGCAAAGTATTGTTACTGACCATACCTAAAGATACACATACCCGCCATGTACAGTCACACATATTTGATATCGCTAATCATTTGAAATATTCATTGAATACAAAAAAACTGAAACTCAAAGATGGATACTCAAGAATATTGCTTGTCTTCCAATCTTCATTGATAATATGCTCTTTAAGTGGCAGTCATAATATGTAAAGCTTTGTATAGTTACTGTTACATGTTAGCATGAAATTCATCGGGTCAAATCAAGTATAAGCTTGACCAGAGACCTCCTAGAGTAACGTTGGGGGACATAGGAGTGAAACAGTTGCATAAATCGATATTCCCAAACCATCAACTTAAACAACAATGGTCTGCAAATTCTATCAAGCACTCTTATGTGCTAAGTGTTTACTGTACTTGATTTAGGGAAAATCCAGGGAATGGAGTTGTTTTGGGAACTGATAATAGCAGAGGTCTATTGAGATGGCAACATTAGCAACATTGGTATGAATTCAGTTAGTTTGCTGCTTAAACCCAGAGATATCAACTCTTTAGTACCTGTGTGGTCATTCCATCAATGCTGTTTATGAATTGTCTGTCCACACATTTCTAGTGTTGTCACCAAGTCATAGTTTGTCAAGTCACAAGTCAATTGTCTCAAGTCAAGGGTCATCTAATTTATTTCAAGTCAAGTTAGGATTCAAATATAACACAATATGTTAAGTCATACTATAGGTGTTGGCCTAAAGAAAATCAACGGCAATGGTTTAGCAAAGTATCTTTGTGAAGTGATGGGGTCAAGTGGATGACAATTCTTTGAGGCGAGTCAATGCTACAAGAGTATTTTACGGATTGGAAATCAACTGAAACATTATTGTAAAATAAACTCTTCTACTGCTTTCTCTCTCTCAATATGCAAAAATGACACAAACAGTCAAATCATGAAAGATGACATTGTAATAATCATGACTGACCACAGCTACTACATCTATACAGCCAAAAACAACTAATCTTGTACCATCACAGCAATGGGGGTGGGGTCACCTGAATAAACTTGGACACTACCATTACAGCCAGTGGCTTAGCCAAGGGGGGGTGTGGGGGGCGACAGTCCCCCATGAAAGCTTGTCGCGCCACCAGTCGCCCCCCAATGGGATTTTGGGTGTCGAAAAAAAAAATTACATGTGCGAAAAATATATCATTGGTCTCAATGGTTTCGAATCTCCATAATGACCACTCATGAACGACCCTTCGACCACGGACCGGCAGTAGGCTATAGTTGCTGAAAAACCGGACGTGACATTTTCACTTCTGGGACGTACCCTGATGCTCTTAAAACCGCTAAAAACCAAATTTTCAAGAAAGGAGACAATACTATCGCTGAGAATCAGTCTATCACCCTAATAATGTTTAAAATGCAATCTTTGATAATGTCAGTTTGACATATAGTTCGGTCATTCAGTATGTTACTTGGCTGAAAGCCCAGTCAATCTTGCCTTATTTTCCACGCGCAATTTGCAGATTTGTCGAAAAATGTCAATGCCGGTGTCAAACTCACAATTTTGTGGTATGACTCCGAGGACTTCAAGTCCAGAAACTCACATGCAGTTGCAGCGGATAGCTTCCTTCGCCTATAGTATGTCCGGGGACATTTTGGGGCATCGTTCCTATAGGCCTACATCTGAGGCCCTGGGGTCATTCCTTGACCGACTTGGTGCAATATCATGTGCCCATTTTGAAGTAAATGTATTCACAGATTGTTAGTTGCTATGGGTTTGAACAAATGAGGGGTATTTCTATCCTGAAACATAGGGCAAAATGGGGCTGGGGTTTCCAGTTTGCTGCATCATTTGTCAACTTGCACTGGGTTCTAATGTTGATATCAATTGGAATCACTAATAACAGAAATAATCCACCAAAACTTAAGGCCGCATGAACTTTATT
Source organism: Apostichopus japonicus (assembly GCF_037975245.1). Lineage (NCBI taxonomy): Eukaryota > Metazoa > Echinodermata > Holothuroidea > Aspidochirotida > Stichopodidae > Apostichopus > Apostichopus japonicus. The sequence continues at coordinate 11,877,030 of NC_092570.1, read as the reverse complement.
GCAGATTTCCTGAGTGACGAATTTGTAATTTTCTCCCGAAATCACGCAACTAGATGGCTGCTATCCAGCCTGGCAAGTGCCATCTCCAGCGATCTGGCAGATATTAAAATCTGAAATTTTCTTAGTACGCTGCACGCCAACCGATGGTGGCGCTCCGCTTAGATAGTACTTGTGGCCGGAATACTCGAATCGATTACGTCCCCCCCCCCCATGTTTCAAATCGGATTGACACCCCTGCTTACAAGGCTTGGGAAGTGCCATTTCCGACGATCTAGGAGGCCTTTTTAGCTAAAAATTTTGGTGCGCTGCGCGCCAACTCATGGTGGCGTTCTGCTTAGATAGTAACAAGAAGCCATCCCAGGAAATGGTCAATCCCCCCCAGCGCCCCCCCCACTGAAAAAATCCTGGCTACGCCACTGATTACAACAATCAACAAAATATACAGCATAGCTATATTATTCACCACACAAGTGAGCAAACACTCTGGTGTCATAAATTTAGTATTTGAATTTATGCAATATAAGTCAAAATTAATAACTTTACATCTCACAAGAGTAATTCCTTCATGATTTAGTGGGGTGAGGTGGATTTAAGTTCTTCCCAGTTTGCATGACATTTTGGTCTCTTTGAAAGTGATCAATAGCAATCACCTGTTCTCCCATCTGGAGGAGTTAGGATCTATGCCCAGGTGGGGTTCTATTGACCAACATGACAGGCACACATTAATTCTTCACTATTGAATCAAATTGACTTCTTTGTTTTGCACTGTCAAACAATATCTTATCACCAGATAAAACACTGTGTCTGTCAGTTCCATCACAGGAAAAAATAGATATCTAGTTACTAAAATAAAATCCTGGAGTAAGTTTATTAGAGAGAGTGACTTTCTGTTTAACATAACATACGTGGATTAAAGATATTTTTCAATCACAAGTATGCTAGAAATATTTAAAAATTTTTGTTTAATCACCATGTTCAATTACCATGTTGATCAAACATGAAGTGAAGAAAGGACAAACAATAAAATGTAGAAAAGTTGTGGAATTTTGATTTTGAATTGTATCTCATGTAATGTATGTAAAGTAATGTATCAAAGCAATTATCTAAGGGAACATTTGATCCCAGGTTTAATGTAGATATTTAAAAATGTTTTTACATTATATGTATGTCTGAGAAATTGCACATTTCTGGAAGAGATATAAGAAATGATTTTATTTGTAGTTGTGCACTTTATTTTTATATTGACAGCTGCTTGAGGGAACATTTAATATGGGTAATTACGTTGATCAACCGCGTTTGCAGCTAACTATTTTGATGTAATTTGTGATGGATAATTTTTTATTGTAATATCATCTGTGAGTAATTAGAGAGGTGGAGAAATAAAGACAAAGTATTTTGTTAAATTTGATTTGTATCTTTGATAGATCTTCCATTTAGGTTGAACAATTAACATAAAGATTATATTTGAATGAAGAGGTAAAGTGTCATTATATTTGAAATTTCAGCTGTGAGTCAAATCAGATCAGATGAAAGAAGATGGGAGAGCAGTTTAATAGGCTCAGATTTTGTAGAAACATGTTTGTTATCAATTCACAGTTTTTGGATCAGATGGTAACGTTTCTTTCTCATTTTGCTTATGAATTTGAACCTTGTTTGGAGTTGTTCATTAGTATACTTTCTGGAGTGAGCTCTTCAGATAGAGATGGTAACTGGTTAGGAACTAGGATCTAACTTTCATCCACCATGTACTGCATCAGAGCGTTTTGTTGCAGGTTAGTTTCACTTGAAAATTCATAAACTGAACTGTGTAGACTTTCTATTGTGAGTTGATCAGATGTGGATAAATTGTGCTATCACATTTATTTTATTTGTCGCATCACAGATATGCATGATGAATATTAATTAGTGATAGCTTTTACCCTCATAACCCGCCCTCCCATCCCCTATTTCTCCCCTTTTACATCCCCTGCAATAAATAAAGATTTTGAATTCCAATGAACCTCTAAAACCCAACATGTCTTTTGGCATTTTCAGACATGTTTGAGGCCTTTGTACCCCCTCTCCTACTTCTCCAGTGAAGAATAAAATTACTGTAAAAGGATGGTTGAATTTAGCATTTGGGACCAATAGCATCGACAAACTTGATTAAATTGTGAACACCTTGAGATCGTAATTTGTAAACAATTCTATACTATCTACAAATGTTCCACTAGAAGCACATATATTACTAATACCAATACAAGGACCATTATCTACAGCTTAAAAGGTTCAGCTACAGAGTTGAAATGCTCATTTGTAATTAATTGCTAAGACAAACAAAAACTAATTGTATCTTACAAAATTGGTACAAGAAAGCCTTGTTTTTGTTACATAAGATTACCATGTTCATGTTGCTTAATACCAGAAAAATAAGTTCTCTTAAACATATATTTTATTCAAGCAATTGGCATTTATGTGTGTAGGTTTAAGCAAAGACACTTTTGCTGTGGTTAGTTTCTCAAAATTGATGAAGATGTGGGGAGGCAGGTAAATCATTGTAGTACCACCACTGGTTCTATAATACGGTGACAGTTGTAAAGATAAGAATGACAGTATGTATGAAATGGTCAACATATTTTAATGTAAGATTATATTGATATGAACCATCTGTATGCTTATTATATTGATATGAACCATCTGTATGCTTATTATATTGATATGAACCATCTGTATGCTTATTATATTGATATGAACCATCTGTATGCTTATTTAATTTCCTATATATTTCAGTTCTTCCACACTTTTTAAGCAACTTGCTATTGTATTCACCAACACCCTTTACAGCTTTTCTTCTTTTTGTTACTTTTACGTGCCATATTTTCAAATTCAATGCATATTATTTACACTATCTTTTTGGTATCTTTTTAATTTTCCTGAAGAAATGTTGAATGTAGTGAGACCAAGACACTTTCATTCAATACTTGTTTATTATAACAACTGAGAAATACTCCATTTTGGTTACAATATTTAAGGCTCAGTAACCTTTGCATGCTGGCATGTGTGTATGTGACTGTTAGCTTGTAAACATGATATCTCCACATCCACAAGTTGAATCAATGTCTTATGTGGTAGGTGATGTGTTACATGATGTGTTACTATGCCCTATTCTTTTTGGTTCCCATCTCATGACTATTAATGAGTGGGCGGGGCTTAATTTCAATATCTCTTCAACCGTATGTTCGATTTTGTGCATACTTGGTATGGTGATGTAACTATATAGTAAGTATATGTTCTTTTCAACAACAATTCTTCCCCTCATTAGTATTCATGAGTGGGAGGGATTAATGGGAAATCGTCAAAACCAGCTTGTAAACACGATATCTCAACAACACAAGTTGACTTAATGACTTACATGGTAAGTAGATGCCCCATGATGGGTAGATTGTTTTGGTTCCAATACCATGGTTATTATTCAATGGGCGGGCTTAACGTGAAATTTGGTTTATACTGGTATGGCGATGTTAGTACATGTTCATAACATCTCCAACTTTATATCATAAATATTCATTAAATTGTAACAAATGGCTTGTAAGCATAAGACAAGAACCACATGTTCCATGGTGTTCATCCTTGGCATATTAGTTTTGTCACACTGCATTCATACAATCAACTGTGTTGTTTTTTGTATGCATATCATCAATATTAATCAGTGAATATAAAGTTCTTAATTTCTCAGATATCTCTGAATGTATGTCTAATTTGCTTTATACATATACTTGGATACTACTATGTAATACATGCTGACAAGATCATAAAATTTGACCTCATTAATATTCATGCATGTATTTGTTATTATACTATATCACTAAATAGACCTTGTCAACATGGTATCTGATTCCTGGTACATTCCTTTGTATTTTGCCACATTAGTCAATACATAATCCCTCTTCATGTTTGTGTGCACAAGTTCATGAATATTAACATTTATGGCTTACCACACTATGCATCTCTTGGGGATCAGAACCAATAAACATTTTCGTTTATGGTTGGTTCAAGCTCTGGTGAAGCTTGGCAGATGTGACTGGGAATAGGGTATTGTATTCTTGCTTTGGATTTCATTTATGTCACCACTTCAGCTGTGGTGTTTTCATCAAATACTTGTTTTGAGCAAAAGCATGGCTTGTTGAAAATAACCTAGAATAGTAACAAAATAATATTTAATGAGGTAGGTGAAAAAGTAAAAGTGGTTGAAGAGATTTGCTCAAAAAATTGAGAAACAAGAGGCATTTGATCAGAGGACAGAAAAATTGTTTTCATGATGATGTACAAGCTAGCACAAACCTCAAAGTTGATTTTGGCAGTTAATGCTATGTTGAATAATGTGGTTTTCAGTATTAATGAATACTCCCTAGTTGTATCATAAAATATTGCAAATTAATTTGATAACTTAATAAATATCCTGGAATATTTTAAATTGGAGCCATCAGGAGTATAAGGATGGGATGTTTTGAGGAGGGATTATTGGAGAGGAAGGCAGACCCTAGATAGACAGATGTGACTGATAAATATGGTAAATATATGTTTATTTTTTATTCTTATTCTTATAAAACTTTCTCTAAATCTCTCTAGAGATTACTTCTAACTTGAAAGTTTAGCCTTTCTTTGTGATATGTCTGATTCATGTGTATTTCAACAATTAATGGTGAAAGTAAAAATACTGTGGTTATAGTGAGAATAAGTGACCAACTTTAGTCTAGGATTGTCCTCATTTGCCACTTCCCTTGATTCATACAAAAAGCAGTAAAACATGGTTCACATTGTGGTCATCTACATCCATATTGATGTACACACACTAAAAATGTGGTATGGGGTAGGCAAGGTTGAATGAACCATTACTTCACTTAAGTCTATTATCTGGGGTCAGCTGAGCAGTATAGGGCAGACCTTGGATGGGTTGAAATAGGATCAGGGATAGACAATTTAATTGGTTTGTGATTTGTGGTTGGAATGAAGTAGAAAGAAAGAGTTGAAAGGGATAAGGCATCAACAAGTTGACTATGAAAGTGGGTGGGTTGCTTAGATACAGGAAGATGTTGACTGGGTGGGATGATTTAATGATGGGAGATAGGCCACAACTTAACAATGCTTACCATCCATTATGTTTTGCAATATCACTGCCTAATGTATATCTGCTTTATGAAGTTTCATTATACCTTGAATTTGATACCATTTCTTTCAGTTTTCCCATCAATATATGCTTTCTGTACAAAGTTGCTCTCTGCTTGCATAGTTTATGCAAGATGTAAGCTTTCTTGAAAATAACCGTGGAGAAATGCAAAGGGAGAAAATAAAAAGAAAGATGCAAATAATGAATGAATTTGTCTATGGTCTGTTTGTCGGTATAATAAAAGCATAGAAAATAGGGAGTGTTAAACCACATTGGTTACAACATTGCATGAGTTCCCAAGCAAAATCAACTGAAAGTGTTCTGCCAGGAATAGACACAAATACAGCTTCCCCTTGGACTGAAGAGATCCCATTGGTCATCCTATACACCCATGCTTATACAAACTAAAATTGACAAGATTACTGAACCATTTCTCATTGGAAATCATTTTTCCAGGAGGTTATTATATCAATCAATGATAAGGTAGATAAAAAAGTTTGCTATAGTTAGTAAAATATTGCTAACCAACAACAATAATGAGATATTAGCTCTTTGCAACACAGCACAGTACTGTTGGATCATCTCAATAGTAATGTTTTAGATTAATCTATGTATTGGTGTACAAACTTCATGCAGATGCATTATATTCTGTGTACATATCTAGTATTCTGTGAAGGTTGGGTCATTAAGGATCAACTGAAAACAAACATGAAAGCTCAAAACCCAGAGCTTAAATGAGTTTCTTACTTGATATGTGGCTGCACCATATTTCGCACAAGAACCCTTTTGTTGTCAGTGAAGGTCATTCAAGGTCAGATGTCAAGTCGGAAAACCTTGTAAACATGATAATGCAAAAAGGAATGCTTGGATGAACTTCATACTTGGTATTCAGCATGATGACCCTGCTGCATTTTGTGAAGGTTAATGGCTGGTTGAGGTCCATAGAGTTCAAAATCATAAAGGTTATCAGTATTGCTCAATAAAATATTCCAATTTTGATAGTGGTCAAATAATTCAAATTTCAACAAGTATTTTACTACCACTATCAATGTTATCCACTCTTGAGACATGTTATTGTCTAGTTTAACACTCCTGTGTGAGTTGAAATGTTAAAGAACCAGATACTGTGACGCTTGAAAGCATCTTCCAAAATAATTGATACATGAACTTCATACATTGTAAGTATCCAAAAGAAACCCATTGCATTTTGTGGAGGTCAAAGGTCACTTCAATTCAATAGTGACCAAAAGTCTTAAAACCTTATATACACAACAAGTGCCAAAGTATAGCTCACAAAATTTTTGGCAAGGAATCACTAAGACTTTGCCTTGCTTTCTGGTTAATTTTAACTTTGATTCCTACAAATTGCTTACAAAAGCCTTTCAGGTCATTTACAAATACGTTTAACTATGATGCCATGCATTGACTATACTTGAGAAAATCATCTAATGTTAGCTGTGCACACAAGGTGTGCTGTAGGAGTACTTATAGGATGACTAAGTAGGAGTACTGATAGGATTTCTGATACAGTGGATCCACATACAAAGTAGGATGTTCATCCAAGTGTTAGATTTGATGTTGTTTTGATATAAGGTTTTTATACTTCAACCTCTGTTGGCTTCAAATGAGCTTTCACTTTCAGAGGGAAAAAAAGGATTCTTGTACTTCAGTTGCCTATTAAGAAATACTTTAATTTTTCGTGAGTTAGGTCAAATTTACCTTTGACCTATATTGACCTTCACCCTTAAAAACCATGTTAGTACTATTTTAAAAACAATTCCCATTATTCTCTAAAAATCTTGTGGTTTAATGCATCTTTCCAACATGTTATCAAGCAGGTAATGCCCAAAAGTTATTTGACCTATGATGTCACCAATCACGCAGGTACAAGTTTTCAAGGTGAGGCACCTACCCACCAAGTTTGAACGTGATTGGACTTACAGTTTAGGAGTTTGCAACACTTTTTTTACACAATTTAAGCCAATTTGACCTTTGACCCCAACCCTAAATCTGTCCTATATTTAAGTTTGTCTCATCATTCTCTACATGTAGTGAGGTTTTAATGCCATTTTCCTTCATGTTGAAATGCAGAAAGTGGCTAAAAAACAATTTTTAGGCTTCTTGACCTCTGACCTCAATCACACAGGCACGAGTTTACATGGTCAGGCACCTACCCAGTACCCACTAAGTTTGATTGGACTTACGGTCTAGGAGAAGTTGGAGGCACTTTTTGCTCACTCACACCCACACCCACATACGCACACACACTCACATTTCTGATGTGGGGTTAAGTACAGTATCTCATCTCCCTATACATAACATGTAGGGAGATGAGATAACATAGTTCTCACGGGCCAATTTCAGAGTTAACATTTTCTTCCATTTAAATCTCGGTACTTAAAGATACACACACAACCATCATCATTGGTTTGTTGCAAAGACAACTGAGATGAATAACTTACCCTCTGTCCAAACAGCTGCAAAAATCCTGTTCCATTTGGAAGATATCACAAGTTAAATGTGCTTCACATGCAAGTCTGCAGACCTGAGTAAGTCTGAAAATGATAAAGCCCCATACGCAACAATTTTAAATGATTTCTTCTTCATTGCAATGTTTATTTTCCATAACGGAGGCTTTTCCCAAATTAATCTAAATTATTGTACATAACCTAATGACAACATTCGTTTCAGTGTCAATACTGTTAACATTCTACCTGGAAAATATGTAAAGGAAAGAAAGTAAAAGGTTTCAAATGCTAGAGGCACTATGACATGAAACATTTGCACAACTAGAGCAATAATGCTGCTGACTCTCAATACTCTCAAAACAGCATATTACTGCTGAACGTAGCAGACAGTGATACAGGGGTGTGGAGTGTACGGGTGCCCACCCTCTCCCTTTCAGCCATACAGGAAACATTGAAAGTAGTTATTTAAACAACCTTGAGTGTAGACCTAATTTATAGCCTTAAAGTGCCTCAGATAATGTTCTATTGCACATCTACAGTTTTAATGTTTTTTGGGGGGGGGTGGGGGAGGACCACTAACATGGGAGTCAGCTTCAACAACCTAAGGTCCACATCCCTTCCATTTTAAAGTTCCTGACATATTGATACATATATATTGTGCCTCTTGGGTCTAGAGGTAACATTACTATATATGATAACAGCCATAAAGATATGCACACAATCATTTCCTGTTACATGTTTGTAACGTTGAGGAAGCCTACAGTATGATGGACTGGAGTGAAGGCTAATCATTGTCTTTTACCTTGACAGATGGTCTAACGTCATGAAAGCCAGCTGACTTGAACATAGACCTAATGTTAGACATAAGGTTAATTATAACCTTGGTTCTAACAATATTTATACATATTAGACACAAAGATCGTTTCTTTGTTATATACACCAGCATGGAGTAAGACATAGCAATATGCATTGGCTGCAGTTGTCCAGGCCTAAATAAGTATGCATCTTTGATTTGATACAAATATTGGTGATATACTGAATATACATAGGATACGTCTTACAACTTAGCTAATTAAGTACATTCACATGTGTGTTTCAGACATGAAGAAATGCAATTCCACTGAGAAACACTCACATTGCATTAAAGGAGATGTACTGTAAATGAGCAACAATACAGTCTGAACTCTGAACTGCACATGCTTCTGAAGTGTTGTTCTGCAGTGCAAAGCAGCACCTTGAGTGAATATGTACAACAAGTACCTGGGAGCAAAATTTCATCAAATCTGCACAAAAAGGTCTTTTTTTTTGGTTGATACCTGCTCTCAAAGGTAACTTGTATTTGTGATAACGTATTGACTATTTGAATGAACTTTCTTAACATATTATAAACTATTTGAATGCTGCAAAGAAACATCAAAGACAAATGGCATCCCGTTAAGCACAACAACATCTCAATAGATAGTTTTCATATTGAGGTAATGACTACCTGGAGACATAACTAACCAATACCTCTTTAAACAGACAAAAAAAATTCTAAGCTGTTCAAAGAAATTTGTTAACACAAAGATTGTTATCACATGAGCTATGTCTTCGTTGTGGTTAGCAGTGTCATATTCATATGTCTACATACTAAAACATTGGTCAGAAGATGTTGCCAATTCCAAAGCATATCCTGTCACAGCACCTTGTATGTTGTAAGTCTCTTATCCTTTACTCATCCTTCACTGAAGTTTAAACTCCAGCTCAAAACTTGTCACTGTGCACTCTCTATTCACAAACGTTTCAGACTAGATAGCCAGGAGAAAAACAGGTCTTTTCAAGGTGTGCTGCCAGCTTACTCTCAAGTAAGGTAACACTAGCTTGGATTGTCATGATGAAGCCAGAAATGTTGCCACTGAGTAGCCTTCATGGGAATGTCCTTCTTTGTCTTTCTAAATTTTCAAGCTTTTCATTCCTCTAATCAGCATCTATGTCCTCTGCATCATCAAACTGGCCAGCTTCTAAATCCTGGGATGTACCAGCTGAAATGAAACCAGATAAACTGTATCATGAAGAGTATTAATTGCACAAACCCCATCATTCTAACTGAAGCACAAGCAAACACAATGAAAAATCTATCAATTACAAACTGTGATGAAACACCATTTGTACTAGCAATGAGATATTGAAATAAACATACTGTCAATGATGTTCATGCAACACTTTTGTTAACACACGAATATGTGCATTGCTACTCTCATCATTCATATGGGAATCTGATAACCTATACTCACAATTGTGACCACAAATGGCTTCCTAGAGAACTACTACTGAGAACTAGTGCTGTAATATGAAGTGTTGTACAATAGTACTTGATAAATTCTCAGTGATCGAGTAGTACTCAAATATCTTTTGGCAAGTACTCGATACTCGCACTTGATGAAAGGTACTCGTACTCGTCATTTAGTACTCGGACTCAGATGTACTCGTACTTGTTCTAGATTTAAATACTTGGTGCTCCCTCAGAATGAGTACTTACATATCAAACTAAATATGTAAAACTAATGTTAAAACAGGTAGCCACATACTTTTCGATCCTATTGGCATTATGTTGTATTGGTCATTAATATTACTATTAAAAGTTAAGAAGTTGAAAGTTTACAGTCTTGTTTGAGGCTAAGGCCTCCCCATACAACTTTACAATTTAACCCCTGGTCATTGGTAACTTGTCACACCCACACACCAAAGTGTGCACAATTCAACCAATTTCTCCTAGGGCACCACAGTGCACCACATCCATGTGTGCCCTGGGGGACTTAACATAGGATGTACCAACCAGCACACACAACTATATTTACAAGTTACCTCACAAGTCCCCATTTATAAACCTGAAGATAGGCATTGGAGATATGGTGCCTGCCCAAGGACACAACACAATGATCTGGCCAGGATTCAAACCTGCAATCCTTAGATCACAAGTCCATTGACTTAACCACTTGACGACGATGCAGTTCACACTACACTCATACAGAATCATACATGTATCCTTTTGTATTATTACTGTATATATACGTCAACTTGCTATCATACTAACAATTAGTAGCATGACTGCAATGATAGTACTTGTCTAACAATGCTGTGTACACGTCAGGAATATTAAAAGAGTTTTAATTTTGAGATGTAATGAATTGGCAATTAATAACAAGATCCAAATAATGTCATCACCTTCAACTGGTATATCATTTGCCTACAATGATCATCAGGGAGCAGTAATAAGCATAAGGTTCTTGTTTATTGAAGTGAAAAGAACTTGAAAAGTACTCAGATGTAACTACAGGATTGGGCACTGGTACTCGGAATTCAATTCACAGATGGTATTCGTACTATGGAACAAGATACTCAGAAGGTCTCGGTCTCAGATTACAACACTGGTAATATGTAACTGCTACTCCATTGTGCCTATTTGATAGTGGCCAGTTGGGTGGAAGCATAGATGTTGGGAGTAGCAAAATATGAAATTCACACAGTATTTCATGAACCCAAATTTGTTGAGTGAATAATACTATTATACTGCACAGGATTTGTCAAGATAAGCATTTGAAAGTCTCCAACTGTTGATATCTGACTAAAGACAGTTGCAACTTTGTCAATGAAACCCCCCCTCCCCCCGCCCCCTCTTCCTCACGTACACACATGCATACACACTCTCACACCTACAGTACACTTCATAAACTCACATTTAACAACACTCAAAGCAGAACTAAAAAAACCTGAACATGATGAATAGCTCAGAGTATAACTCGCAGTTGGTTCCCAAATTTCAAATGAGTTTCTCTGCAATGCTTAGCATGATGACCACTACTGAAGTCACATTTGAGATGAAAAGTATGCAAAAAACAACATAATTAGTTAATATAAGAAATTTGGAAATGTTAAGTTGCTATTTGTGATTAGCATTCATATGAAAACTGTTGTGGGCTTTGAATGATGAGGATCTAATAAAATTCATTTATTACACTTGCTCATCAATATTCATGTTGAAGAAACCTAGGGGGTGTGTTAGCCTGATCAACTGTAGTCTGAAATATATTTAGGTTTGTCAGGATTGTCAGCCAAATTCACAAGAGCTGCCTTAAGGTAAAGGCAAATTCTGCAAGTATCTTTTCTTAGTACATGTTGAACCTTCTTGCAACCAACCGTTTAAGTCAATCACAAGTATGTATTTGTTTTTAGTGAGAGCATTGCTTAATTTAAGTATCACAATGAACAGGTTCATTACATACATCTGCTTGTGTCTTCAGTATGATGACCATTACTGGTGGATTGAGATATTGATAATTGTTGCATGGAAGCTGTTCCATCTCCTCCTCCGCAAACCCCTACTGCTTCTTCTGCTTGATCCTCTTCAGCATCAACTGTGTAGAGAAAGACATACAGTATACTCTACTCAAAAGTATTCAAAAAATTTCTAAAGAGCTTTGGTATTTCCTGTGATCACACTTAGCTGTATTATGTGACAAACTTCCAGCAGGCTAATGTCCTCAAATTTGACAACAGAATTTGCTTCAGTTTAACAAATGAAAAGTTATGATCACACTCTAAACCATAACACACCTGTGTTACTTGATGCACAGTTCAATTTGTAAAACAATTCAAACTTGAATCAGGTGAATTACAGTGCTACAGTCACTGAGTCTACCTACATACAACTTAACATTCTAACATTTATGTAAGCTCACCAAAATGTGCAACTCAGGCATAATATACTTAAATACTAAACAAAAGGAACTGTAAACAAAGACATTGAGGGGTAACTACAAGAAGTACAGGTTTCATCATTTTAGCTTCAAGCTTCTAACAGCATACACTAGATCCAGAAATAATCGATATTAACTTTCTCATTCACAAGACAATATCAGAGAATTTTAACACTGTATCTAGTTTGCAAATGATATTGCAGAACACATTTTAACATATTGTATTTAATGCTGTTAAAGATAAATACACAGCAGAATTTTGAGGTTTGAATCTAATGTTGTAAGGGATACAGCACAACACAATTTTATAGCTTGGGTGCTGAGGGTAATTATCACACTGTGTGGGAGGGTATCTAATACAGTACTACCAAGAGACAATCACCAACAACCAAACAATGTCTGATGGTGTGTACCATAATCATCAGAAAGATCTTCGTCCGCTGGATCTGGATGTAACAGCTGACATTCTGAAAGAGCGTCAAAAAGTCTTCCCACTGAAAAATATAATCATGGAACCACCATTCAATGAACCAAGTTTTCTCAGATGGCCATTTACCCAGAAGGCTGAATTTTCTGCAGACCATATGGCTACTAAAAAATATGTTAACAAGGAAAACCCAATAGAAGCAGGACTAATATACCTTAATTTCTTGTGTTATGCAATCTTTCATGCCACAGATAAGATTGAAAATAAAGCATTTATAAGCAGCAGACATCACTTCTTATTTATGTTCCATGTCAAATGTGGGTCACTACTGATGGGTCTGCAGCATCCTGCACCAATAATATGAAAGACAAAATCTTTTGTGCTCTGCAGTTTCACAGAACAGACACTGCTGTATAATAATTGTTTGATCCAAACTGAGTAGGATTCTACAGCTGCTGCAGCTTTTCTTTTTATACAATATCTTATATCATTGCAGAATATATCATCGAAAAAGGTGGGCTAAATTGTCAGGCTGGTGAAGAAATTTGCTCAATCTTTAAACACTATGAATGCTACTGTTATGGATAAAAGTATTTGTAGACATATACGACTAGAAATACTGGTTAAAGAAGTCCAAAAGACAGAACCTCCAAGAACAATTTAATAAAATATTACTAAAGGTACATCATCTTTTTTGTGGACACTGGGAGCGAAACCATAACATTGTATTAGTTGATCTTTCCATTGAGAGGTAATCAGCACATATTCAAATTGCAAATTCCTGTGAAGGATTAAGAGATTGAATAACAAAATAAAACTTTGTACAAGAGAACTGTTTCCTCCAGGATACATTTCAAAAGGTTAAACCATCCACTTACAGGTTGAACCATTTTGTGGGACAAATCTTATCTCCACAATCTCTTCCTCATCACCTTCCATTTCTTCATGATTAATTCTTCCTAATCTATCAAAGAGAAACAAAACTTCAATGTCACTGGTACACAATTAAGAATTTTGTGTCACACAAATTTCTTTGTACTGGATGGTACTCACTGATTCAGAGAAACCATAAGGGTAGTATAAACCAAATGAATCTCTTAATTTGAATAAAGAAAGCAAGTTATATAACTTGACTGGGTCAGAATAATTCAAAGTTGTACCCATTACAAATCAGCTGATTTGTTGTTGGATTGATCCAATGACATGGTAGTTTTCTGCATTTAAGCATAAACAAATTCCCTTCAATTCTTGATTCTGCTCTTCAAAACAGAAACTTAATATCGAGAGCTATATGTTACAATACCATATGATATTGCTGGTACTGTTTATAGATTTTAACATAATCCTTACATTGAATCCTTTAAGCCATTGTACATATATGTTGTGTTTGTATTTTGCACAATACTGCCAGCAAATTATAATATGCATTGGTATTGTACTGGTCCTAATGACAACCAGCACAAGCACTGCAGTGTTGAGTCCAATGCCAAAAAACTTTATAGAATTTGTATACAACAGAAGTTCTTGCTGATGTTCATGGGAAAAATATGTACAAAGCTTTATGGTCTCAAAATTAGTGTGAAAGCTAAGTCTGCCAATTATTGAATCCATTAAAGGCAACCCAGTGTTTAAAACGATCAATTAGTGAATTCTTCCACACTGGTTGATGGGTGAAATATATTAGAAGAATTATCAATTATCACCTATTGTACAGTAGCCCAACTGACTTTTGCAAACCAACATGCACCACTTAACAGTTGTGTTTAGTTTAGTAGAAAAGAGGGATCAGGAGGGATCAGGAAGTCCCCATCAAGGACCCTATGGGAGAGAGAAAAACCCGAAGACACAAAAATCAGACTTTATTACAATGCTTCAAGTGCTTGTTTAAAGCATTCTTAAACCGATTCACACTACTTGCAAGTACAACTTTCTCAGGCAAACCATTCCACTCATTCACAACCCTATAAGAAAAAAGTTATGCCGAATATTAATCCTACTTTGTAACTTCTGGAGTTTAAGACAATGACCTCTGGTACAACTTGTATTAGCAAACATAAAAAAGTCAGTGAAGAGTAAATTGTCAAAATCATACACAATCTTGAAAACCTGAATCAAGTCACCACAAGCTCCAGTGTAGTGAGATTCAGCAGCAGTAAGCGTCTATAATAAGGAACACCCTTTAAGGAACTAATCATCCTGTAGCCCTCCTCTGGACCTTCCCATGTACTTCCTTATTATAAGCAACATATGTGTTCCAAGCCTGCACAGCATACTCCGGATGAGGCCTAACCAACTGCTCATACAGCCTAACAACTATGTCCTCTTTCAGAAAACTGAAGTTCCTCTTGATCATACCTAAAACCCTATTACCTCTTTAGCAGCTTCGAAACAATGTTTAGAAGGTTGCAGAGTTGAGTCAATGTATATAAGTTAACTAGGTATCTTTCAACAAGTCCTAGTGCCCTTCCTCACCCCACTTGATGTGTACTCCTCACCTCACTTTATGAGTACCCACTTTATATTGGGTACTCACCCAGTAGTACCTTGACCTCATTTCACCCAGTTATAATGTTCCAATCATGCCACAAGACAAAATTGCTCAATATCAAGTAAAACAAAAGTTGAAAGGATTTGTGATTCCTTACCATAAACTGTTCACTCAACTACCTCATGATGCAGAGTAAGTTGAAACTTGTCCAAGAATAAAGTGAGAACCATATGATCAGAAATGTCCAACTCCATATACCATTACATTCTACTACTCCCTTGTGGGCATCTTATTAAGTCACTTTGATTTGAATAAGCTTAGTTTGTTAAGTTTGTTTCTCATTTTAACTCAAATGACCTTCGAAATCTAGTAAAAAAGGCTGCAAGCCTAGTACTCAATACTGCAGATTTCAGTAAGCTTGTTTACAAAGTTTTCACAGTTTGGCCACTAGTGACCTTCAGTTGACCTTTGACCTCTTTCAATGAAAGAAAGCAGCTAAGAATTTACTAGGGGAATTAACACACTACAGTAGGTTTGAACCCCATGCAAGCTTGACTTGGTGAGTAATCGTGTTTAAGAGCTAGGACGTCACATAACTCACACACAGCAAACACAACATCCCCATTGCATAGATTCCATTGCCCTCGGTATGGAATATCAAAACTTTCCCTTGGTTCGACTGCTTTGAAATAAACATTGAATGTCTATAAGTATATAAGTTGTTTGAGGCATTTGCTGAAACGCTTGTCAAAATATGACAAAAACTCTGGCTGAAGTCCATTCTCTGTGTACAATAATTTTGAGCATCTGTCAACATAAATTGACTTTGAAAATCCTTTTGGGAAACAATTGACCTTTAAACTGAAACTAACAAAACTTGAGATGTAAGTAAGACATCTTTATTCCTTAACTTTTAGAGATATTTTAAAATTAAAACATGAAGACATACATATCATTTGGCAACTTCTCTGGATCAATCATAAGGTACAGGCACTCATGAGGAAAAGCATTCAAATCACGAGACACAGCATGAAGGGATATGGCTGGATAAGGTAATGATAACCCCTGACCGTCCATCTTCTGCCAACTCATAACACTGAAACATAAACAAATTCTGTTAGTTACAAGTTGGCCTATTACATTAGTGAACTATAAACATTCTGGCAAATTTTTGACTAAAAGGTAACTGCAGCAGGGTTTTTCCCACATCCACACCCCCTATTATATATAGTTCCGTAAATTTAGGCAATTGCCTTCTACTTCAATTGTTGTACATACAAATGTTGCAGCATAAGTAGATTTTAGAAAATAGCCCCAACCCCCACAATGGTGCCAGGTTCTTGGACCAACACTGAGACTAACACAGAATCTTCCCATAATGTAATGCTTTAATGTCTGTCATAACCTTTATGTGTTAACCGAATTCAATAAGAATGTTCATACTTTACCTTTCAGAAATGATTAGTTTTCCTGCCGCAACCTCATTGTTGTTAACAAAAGCTTTCACATTTTCCTCTGTAGCATGAACAATTGCACAATCTTCTGTTCTTACAGCAGTTAAAAAATTTGCCATTTGTAATCTGCAAAGAAATGGATAACATTGAAAAGACAACTAGTAATTATAGCACCAAACATTCCTTTCCATCCCTTGAAATGTTACTCCAGTTCAGGTCTGAGTTTCACCTTTGCTAATGATCCCTCTATTATGAAAAAAAAAATTCAACAATTTAATTGAAATGTAATGACTCATGGTAATAGCACAATTCTAACTGATAGGAGCGTCTGAAAGTTGTTATTTAATATTATGAATATTATTGCAACACAATTAGGCAATGAAAGATTAAAAGATCTATACCTAAAAAATTGTCCCAATCTATTTAAACAGCCTAGAGAAGTATATTTTGAATCAATAATTACATTCCAATGTGCAGTCTTTTAGAGGGCCTTGTCATTTTGCCATTGGTACATTCCACCATAGAAAATGTGCTCTATCCACCAAAGAAAATGTGCCATTCCGCCATGTTACCCTGATGGCGGAAAAGCACTTTTGTATGGATGAAAGAGCACATTATTGTATGTGCACTGAAGGCTTACAGTATATGCACTGTATATTGCTTCACGTTGCATTACCTAGGCCCGCAAAATCCATCACTTAATCGACAATCAGAATCGGTCTTCTTAACAAACAATCAACCTTAATTAATTTGATGTATTCAACCAACTGATATATATTTGAAGACCAGAGTATCGACACTTACGAACTTACAATTAAACCTATTCAATCAACATGTACATTTAAGACTGTGTATCCATTCCCCAATCTTGTCTTAACTACAATTAGTCTATCCAGCAAACTGTCACATTTGAAGATGGTGTACCTATCCTTCCACGCAATAGATTCCTGTGTAAAATCCATTCCCAAAATGTACCTTTCCGCAATAGGTTTCGAGCCTTTCTGCCATGGCGGAAAGGATGGAAACCCTAGTGCGGTATGTACTGTACCTATTGCGGAATGGCACTGGAATCGTTTTTTAGTACTGGGAGGTCAGATGTCCTTTCCTTGTTTTCAATTACAAACTTGTGCTTGTGATTACTTCTCTTGTCAACAGCCTCGCAGGTTGTAGGACCTTCTGAAATAGCTGAATAAACTGTTTGTAGACTTTATGAGTCGACAATTGCATCAACTTTGAAGTTTGAACTAAGTTGGCAAGGCACTTATGATCTATTTTCTAGAACTTGTAGGAAACAACAAGGAAATATCCAAGGTTAAGGAGGAAAGTCAATCTTGGCTACAACACAAGCATACCGCAGATGAATGGGATCAGCCAACAAAACAGTAGAGTAGCCTACTTATAGTAAATACTTCTACTACTAGTAATAGTATATATTACTACTAGTACTAGTAGTAGATCTAAGTTAGGCTAGCCTTAGGCCCTGTGGTAGGCAACGTCACTATACTGTACCATATCATTAGTCATATCCATCGTCACATCCTACTGTAGCCTAGGCCTAGGTCGTATTTCCCTTGCAAGTTGCTTATAAGTTATAGGATTAAGTCTAACTAGTAGAAGTAGTACTGCTGCTACACGTGTGCGTCGTGTGATTCCTGGTTACTCCGTGTAATTACTACATGAGTGAGTGAAAAGGGTCTTACAATATTAACCGTACGTTTCTTGGTGGAAGTTTGAAGGTGGCACGAGAATAGAAAGAGTCCGGAACGTGTTTAGCGCAAGTGGTACGTATAGTAAAATGTGTTTGCCATTAGGCTATGTGTTTCGTCGATAGAACAATTGAACTACATTTTTTGAAGGTAGCAGCCACTAAGAGCAGAAACTAACAGCAGCCACTAAGAAAAAAGGACAGTAAGACATGACACACAGTACTACAACTGCGGTCGTGTGTGTTTGTTATAACTGACGCTGCGGTCGAGTGTGTTGTTCAATTAATGCATAAATAAGAAAGGTTTTTTTTTTCTAAAATCGATTAATTTTAGTTAAAGAGCCTACTAGGATGTCCGGTTAGCACCACATTAAAGTAGAAAGGTTCTTCTTTCACGTGGTATGCCTCTACTATCGGTAACAAAAATGATTTCTTGACCAAAAGTGGCCTTAAAGTTTTAACCCCGATACAGACATCTCTAAACGCGCTGTATATACGTAATGTGTAATGATCCCCCAAATTTTTTTTTTTTCTTTTCAAAATCGATTAATTTTAGTTATGGAGCCTACTGGCATGTCCGGTTAGCACCACATTAAAGTAGAAAGGTTCTTCTTTCACGTGGTATACCTCTACTATCGGTAACAAAAATGATTTCTTGATTATATTTATTTATGGTTCAATTTTGTCCTTCTTGTCGGAACAAACTGAATATTTGTGCTCCATAGCTTCTCTTTGTAGCAAATCTTCTGTGCTCCACCTGTACCGAAATATCAGACTATATAGACAAAATATGTAAGCAAACAAGATTGATAACTTTTCGTCGTACTGTATTTTCTTTCAAAAGAAGTTAATCATTTACCAAGAAAATCTTCACATCGTACCATAAGACCACATAATTATAACCAACATGAAGTCTGTGTGGAATACATTGTACATTTAACATACGATCGGATACTTTAGTACAATTCATCTTGCATTCCTATGATCTTGAGGTTCTAAAGAATGACTGACGATATTAATCTCTCTTCTCATTACCTCTTTGTAAAAGTATAATTTGTAATATTATCACAACAATAAAACGTCTAATAAGTTACACAGACTCTCTATAACACATGACAAACCCTATATTCACACTTAGTTACATCCAGTAGCATATCTCCAATGGGGGTCGGTTGCCAAGGGCACCCACACCCCTCCAAACGACCCACACTATTGGAAATAATTATACTCCTTCCCTATTTAGAACACAAACACTTCATAATTTAGACTTTATAGTACCTATCTCAAAAGAACAGCTCACAAGTTGGCCCTCATAAAGAGTGTAGTTGGTAAAACTCACCCCCTCCCCCTCCCCCACCTGGTCCGTTTGCTGTGTTATTCGGGAAAATGATAATAAAACCAATTGCAATGGCAACCGCTTAATCTTCATATCACAAGATACAACGTTACAGAAAATGTCCTAACAAAAATTAAGACATAATAAAAATGGTCAGACAAGGGAAATGACAATATAAAACAATTTGGATGAAAATTAATTTTAAGGTTACTTATATTGATCGGTTGCTAAGTAGTGCTATATTATCCTTTCCCGTGTTATTCTCATCAACAGCATACATCATATATACAACTATATACGCAAGAAATTGCAGTCTATGTAAAGTTTTACATCGGTACTGCTAGCAAAATAATCCACATATAATATTTAAAGAATCACTCTATTCTCTTGTATTTCTTTATACATTAGTCTTCTCAGGTTTGTCATAGAAGTTTGGTTACTTTTAAAATTAAATGCGTTGTTGAAAAGTATGCATTTACTTGCGATACAGATATGAACTCCACAATTCCACCCATCTAGTTGAGTTGGATACTAAAAGCATTTATGCAGAAGAGTATATGATCTATCAAAATAATGTGGTCTTTTTAAACTCCTCGCAAAAAGGTGGCAGGCAATTATGACCATGAAACGACCAAGTGCACGTTTTGTATTCACTGGCAAAGCACAACCCATGGGGTCTAATACATCGACATGTAAAGTAGATGACACTTTGTAAATGAATAACACCCAATGTTGTTCGTCTGCACAATATGGAGATAAAATGATGTCGTAATGCTGATATAAATTTTTGGTCAGCAATCCGGTCGTTATACAAGCTCTAACGCAGTTATTCATTGTTAAATCTTCTTCAGACATTTGTTGGTGAATATCAGTGGGGAGAATAAGGGCTCTTGATTTGCAATTCATAGATAAAAGTGTAACGTATGAATTGATGATATAACAAGACAATCATGATGTAGGAGATAGCAGCAGTTCTTCCCCTTGTTTCAATAAACTTTCATTTATAAGCTGCTTTACTGTAAGCACACTAAAGTTAATATAATCACCTGCTAATTCAATGCATGTTGTTAAATATTCACGCAAATTAAATTTCTCAATATAACAAGGAATTTTTTCATTGCGTTCGTACCAACAGATTAATCGCTTACTAGTCACTACATTTCTACTAAAATTTTCATTAAATGAAACCTTTCGTGTCATCAAATCATAGCTTGCAACAAATATGATACGATATTGCACTCGTTGAAATGTTGTTTGTTTCTCCATCACATTTTCCTGCCGGAGGTAAAAGTTATCGGCCACTACCTTATAGTCTGCAGAAGAGTAAACTACTTGTATATAATCTGGGCAAAGTAGAAGATAACTCTTCTGAATATATTCCGGATGATTACATTTTTCCTTGTCTACAATCCGTGAAATATGTTCCTGAACCATTGACAAACCACAAAAGTTATCTACAACAATACACCATTTCAATTTCGTTAATAAACCTGTACACGTATTACAAATGCAACACCCAGTGTTAAAGAGAGAGTACACAGTAATATAATTTCGGAACTTATGAGAAAGCTCATTTGCAACATCCTCCAATGACATGTTTTCACCATTGCATGTTGCCGAATCAGTGATAGATCGAAAACAAATTTAAGCTTTGGAACGATGCTTTCGGTTTGAGATACTTCAGTAACATACATATTAACACATTCGTCATCTTCCATAGTAGGCCTAACGTTACGCGACTTGTTAGCAGTTTTGTGTAAACAAATATTTGAAACCTATTTTTCATCATTTTTTATAGGGCATGGTATACCAGTGGATCGTGATGGACAGGAATCTTTTGCATCTGAGTTACTCTCAATTCCCGTAGTTTGTTTGACACTTTGACTTGAATCACATAGTTCATAGAACATAATATATGCATCTGATGATGTCTCAAGTTCTGAATATATACGACAAACAGAATCATCTATTACAACATATACCTGCCGCCTTCTTTAACAACACAAGTGAAATGTCCTGATTTAGATGATTCCCCATGATGCTGAATCACTGAATGCAATTGATATTGGCCATTGTTTCCGCTTTTAATTGAATCCAGATTAATCAATTCTGGAATTTGAATCTATGTATTTTCTGGTTTGTCATACCTGTTTGTAATGATTACCAGCACCCCGGCGCTTCGTACAGAGAAAACTTACATTTGAAATTGTTTTCAGTTGGAAGGACCATGCAATGACGGTTATTACAAATCGAAGAAACATTTTCCTCCTTAAAATAACTCTGCAACAGATCCTCCACCGACAAAATATGTGATATTTCCATCTCTTCTGATACATTAACAAATAAACAGCTTTCTTGTGAAATGATTTACGTGACGAACCACAACTTTTACATTTTATTTCTTTCATACATACTGTGCTAACGGCATTGAGGCATTTCAGCACAGGTACCAATGCCAACTGGAAGAATTCTCCCGCATCATTTTCACTTCCTATATAGCTTAAATTTACTTTCAATACAAATCATTTCCAGAAGTGATTTGATCTGACCCATTTCAATGATTGCGTGTTTATTATTAATTAGAACTTTACAAAACTCGAGTAAAACGATGGACATCTCATTTGTAAACAATTGTTTTAAGAAAGACAAATTTGTATTCTTACTTAGCAAACGACATATACAAGACAGACGTGCAAAGGCATTGGATAGTTGAATTAAACCAGCAGTTATTTAATGCATTTTCAGTTGTACTTGCATTACAGTGTCCGTCAATAAACTGTTTTACATGGTTGTCTGATAACCTTTTTGTCGTTTTCCTTGCTTGTTTTGTTACATATCGAAACAGGGTTATATCGAGGGGCCTTTTGAAATACCCCTTCTTGTGTATGACGATGTTTCTTCTGCCATGACTCTTCGACTGTCTTTGTGTTATGTTTTCTCTTACTTTTGTATGAACTTGTCATCTGATCACTGTATCGTCTCTGTATTCCAATCAAGTTTTGGTTATAAACAGAAAGAAATTCATCAATTCTTTTCATGTTGCGATCACTCAGCTGATTAGATTTAAGAACTTTCATTCTCGATTCAGCATGACCAATTGTTCGTGGTACCGAAACTTTACGAACGTTTCTGATAATACTATTTATATCTACATCTATATTAGTATGTCGGTTCAAGTCACCGAGAAGTAACCCAGACCAAAAAGCAGCTGACGGTAATAAAACAGTCTCCAATTCTTTCATAAGTATAGGAGAGTAAAATGGATTAGGATCATACATTTGTTCTTGTATATCATTTACTGACGCATTATTAATAACATCACGAAAAAATGATGCAAAGGGTGATTTTGCTCTTGTTAAATAATGTTCCTTTGTGAAATCACCAAAATAGTCATTTTCAATCACATCCTCGTTGTACGAGGCCAAGAAATCAACCTGATCATCACTGAAATCATTATCGTTGCCAATCATAGAAATTTTATGTGAAAGGTAATTCGGAAGACATTTTAACCCTTGGCGACAAGTCTATATGTTGTAAAACAACGGCTAAATTGTATAAAATGAGGGCAAATTCAGCAATGGTATTCGCATTTAACAACATACTTATACAGTACATCCCAAATCTATATTTACCCTTGTAATGTTGTTTACATAAATCCTTAGCATTTTTCATGAAGTGACTACAGCATGCATGTGGTATGGTCATTTTCTTGTCTGCATTGGTTGCCTTTCCGCAAACAATTTTCCATGCTCTGATGTAAAAATCAGCAAGCGACTCTTGATTAAAAACATTAAGAGTTGCTAGTAAAAACACCCAGGCTCTGTCACTATTTATTTGTCGTGGACGTGCAATATTTGGATGGCCGTATGACTGTTTCTCGTGATGCCTGAAAACATTTAACAGTTAACATGGCCACTTTTGGTCAAGAAATCATTTTTGTTACCGATAGTAGAGGTATACTACGTGAAAGAAGAACCTTTCTACTTTAATGTGGTGCTAACCGGACATCCCAATAGGCTCCATAACTAAAATTAATCGATTTTGAAGGGTGAAAAAATTAAACAGTTTTCTGATCATTACGCATGACGTATATACAGCGCGTTTAGAGATGTCCGTATCGGGGTTAAAACTTTAAGGCCACTTTTGGTCAAGAAATCATTTTTGTTACCGATAGTAGTGGTTATACCATTTGAAAGAAGAACCTTTCTACTTTAATGTGGTGCTAACCGGACATCCTAGTAGGCTCCATAACTAAAATTAATTGATTTTGAAAAAAAATCAAAATCTTAAACAGTTTTCTGATCATTACACATTACGTATATACAGCGCGTTTAGAGATGTCTGTATCGGGGTTAAAATTTTAAGGCCACTTTTGGTCAAGAAATCATTTTTGTTACCTATAGTAGAGGTATACCACGTGAGAGAAGAACCTTTCTACTTTAATGTGGTGCTAACCGGACATCCTAGTAGGCTCCATAACTAAAATTAAACGATTTTGAAAAAATAAAAAATGTAAACAGTTTTCTGATCATTACACATGCCGTATATACAGTGCGTTTAGAGATGTCCGTATCGGGGTTAAAACTTTAAGGCCACCTTTGGTCAAGAAATCATATTTGTTACCGATAGTATAGGTATACCACGTGAAAGAGGAAGCTTTCCCCTTTAATGTGGTGCTAACCGGACATGCCAGTAGGCTCCATAACTAAAGTTAATCGATTTTGAAGAAAAAAAAATAAAAAATTAAACCGGTTTTCTGATCATTACACATTACGTATATACAGCGCGTTTAGAGATGTCCGTATCGGGGTTAAAACTTTAAGGCCACTTTTGGTCAAGAAATCAGTTTTGTTACCGATAGTATAGGTATACCACGTGAAAGAAGAACCTTTCTACTTTAATGTGGTGCTAACCGGACATGCCAGTAGGCTCCATAACTCAACTTAATCGATTTTGAAAGAATTTTTTTTTTTTTGATCATTACACATAACGTATACAGCGCGTTTAGAGATGTCCGTTTCGGGGTTAAAACTTTAAGGCCACTTTTGGTCAAGAAATCATTTTTGTTACCGATGGCAGAGGTATACCACGTGAAAGAGGAACCTTTCTACCTTATGTGGTGCTAACCGGACATGCCAGTATGCCCCATAACTAAAATTAAACGATTTTGAAAGAAAAAAAAACATTTTTTGGATCATTACACATAACGTTCAGCGCGTTTAGAGATGTCCGTATCGGGGTTAAAACTTTAAGGCCACTTTTGGTCAAGAAATCAGTTTTGTTACCGATAGTAGAGATATACCACGTGAAAGAAGAACCTTTCTACTTTAATGTGGTGCTAACCGGACATGCCAGTAGGCTCCATAACTAAAATTAATCGATTTTGAAAAAAAACAAATAAAAAATTAAACAGTTTTCTGATCATTACACATTGCGTATATACAGCGCGTTTAGAGATGTCCGTATCGGGGTTAAAACTTTAAGGCCACTTTTGGTCAAGAAATCAGTTTTGTTACCGATAGTATAGGTATACCACGTGAAAGAAGAACCTTTCTACTTTAATGTGGTGCTAACCGGACATGCCAGTAGGCTCCATAACTAAAGTTAATCGATTTTGAAGAAGAAAAAAATTAATCAATATTTTAAAAATTTTAGGCCACTTTTGGTCAAAAAAATCGGCTTTGTTACCGATAGTAGGTATAACACGTGAAAGAAGAAATTTTATTCTTTGATGTGATGCTAACCGGACCTCCTAACTAGGTCGATAACTCAAATTAATCGATTTTGAAATAATAATACGTTTGGATCATAACACATTACCGCGCGTTTCGAGCTAATTTTCCCATTTGCATCCCACTCCTGTTAGGATCGAACGGTTTGTAGCCATCGAATTTCAATAAATCATAGTGTTACTGACTGTTTTTTTCATACCACGTGTAAGAGGAATAACTTAACATCGCCATTGTACCTCTCTTGACTGTTGCATATTCTCATAAATTAATTGTTTATACATTTGAAGAAAAAAAAGAGAAAAAAATGGTATAAAAATTACCGCAATTTACGCCTTTCTCCACAAGATTTGGTAGGATCACAAGTTTCAGTTCAATATGGATGCAGAAATCGTCCACCATTAAATTCCAAAATTATATCACATGAAAGAGCAACATCTCATCTCTCATATGGTACAATTATTGGCATTTTACAGTATGCATAGCGTTAATTATTATCGCTTTAAAACAGATACGAAAAAGTAACAGTCTTGTTATTGTCCGCTAATTTAGGCTGCCCTTAGTGGCTGCTGGGGATCCACTTTTCCGCCACAGCGTACCCAGCGCTCGTCACAGTGTACAAACATCAGTGCCAACGGCGTGTAACGTTGATGTATACACTATTGGCTGCTGTTAGTGGCTGCTCTTAGTGGCTGCTACGTTCAAACAGGTTTTTTTCTAGGCAGGATTTGGTTGAAGCAGGGTTGCCAGTTTTCCGGAGACATTGTCGGCCAAATTGTGACGAAAAAACGCCAAATTTCTATTTAATGTATTTTTAGGTAATTGACACTTTGTGTACACATACATGGGATTCAATTCGTTACAATTAAGATACGTTAACATATCATTTGAGAATGTAAATTTAAATAAATATCTTATTTTTTATTCCCTCGTTTTAATTTCCTCAATGTTCATCACAGTCGCAGCGAGCTTTGTAAAAAATCAATTATCGTATTGTGAAATATGACCCATACCAGTGTTGTGAAATACTCGACCATGCCGCTCATTCATAACACCAGGCAAATCATTATAGCTTCTGCTTCTGCTTCTGTTCGATACTCGTTAAAAACCCCTCTCGGGTATCACAACGAGGATGTTGGTGCGCAGCGCAGCAGTGCTAATAACAATGCGTGGGCAATCTTGTCTTAAACACCTCAAGACTAAGGCTCTCTTTAACGGCCAAGGATTGTGTATTCCAGTCTTTTATAGTCCTAGGATAGAAACTATACTGAAAAGCACGATGATTATGTGGAATTTGTGTATAGCGGCCACGCCTCCCTGGTTTCAAGAAGGGATTAGTCTCGTTTGGGACTGCAATTAGGCCATTAATAATTTGGTAAAAGAGCATAAGTCTGGCCATTTTCCTTCTTTCTGTGAGGGGTTCCCACTTCAAAGTCTTCAAGATCTCAGTGACGCTGGATTGCCTACGGAAATCACGAGTTACAAGTGTGCTGCCTTCCTTTGATTTTTTTCTACTTTATCTTGGTCTGAGACCTTATAAGGGTCCCAAATCTGAGCTGCATATTCAAGAGTAGAACGACACATAGACATATAGGCCCATGGGCGGCGATCATGGGGGGGGCGGGGGTGGGGGATATAGTATCAAATACCCACCCCCCCCCCCAATATTTGGTGACATAGTTTTTTTTAGCATATTTTTTGTATTTTTTATGATATCGCTAGTAATTTCAAAATAGAAAATGCTTAGATGCAACTTACAAGGCCTGGGAAGTGCCATTTCCAGCGATCTGGGGGGGGGGGGGCATTTTCGGCCAAAATTCTTTTGCGCTTCGCGCCAACTTATGGTAGCGCTACGCTTAGATAGTTTGCCTACAAGCTTTGCCCCTCCCTTGGCAAATTCCTCGCAAGGCGCCTTTCTAACCGTGTCACATTTTGTTACTATATATGACCGAAAGTAGTTTTTACTTTTTTTCTCGAAATGAATAGCTAAACGGACTGCATCCGTAATGAAATTGGTTTGCCGATAAAAAAGGAAAATAGGGCGGTAGCAACCATATATATATATATATATATATATATCTTTCGAGATCCGGCTTTAGGAATCACAAATGATTTCGAGTTGGTTAGCATCATGTTTGATCTCTAGGGTAAGGCAAAATATGTCATCAAAAACAGAACTAGTATTGTTCGATACAGGTGACAAACGCCTACAGTGGAATTACGGCCTTCCTTACCGGTTTTGAACCTCTGGACATACAATCAGCGTCCATAGCCTAGTGGTTAGGGTGTCCGCGTACAGAGCGGAACGCCCGTGGTTCGAATCCCGGTGGAGGCTGAAAATTTTTTCACTGTTCTTGATTTTTCATCTCATTACGATTTTCATTATATATATATATATATATATATATATATATATATATATATATATATATATATATATATATATATATATATATATATATATATATATACAACATAGGCAGCGACCACAGTATGGCAATGGGGAAGTTTCAAATCAACACTAAGTTAGAGAGACAAAAGCTACTTAGACCAAAGTATAGCAACATTAACCTAGACAAACTCACAGAAAGAAACCATGAATTCCAACTGGAACTAGCAAACAAGTTTGGTACACTTAACGACGAGTGGAGAGAGCAAGATCTAGACACATGGAACCAAGAGACAATAGACATCATTCAAGAAACTGCACTCAATGTAGCAGGCAGGAAACCCAAAGACAGAGTTAGCAAACTATCAGACAGCACAAGGAAACTGATTGGAAAACGTAGACAGATGAAGATGGACAGTCAAGGTACTGACAACATAGAGTACAGGGAAACCTGCAAAACTATCAGGAAGAAGATACGTGAGGATGTCAGAAACTACAACACCAAAATGATACATGACACAATAGAAAACAACAGGAGTATTAAGAAAACCAACAAAGAAGCTTGGCCAGGGAACAAAGAAAATCAATAAACTTCTGGACTCAAATGGGCAGGAAATAACAGACCAGGATGATATTCTGCGGAGAATAGAGAAATTTTATGAAGAACTATACCAAAGCAATCAGCAAACCGGAGACATAGATGATTCCCAGGAGAAAGTACCCAAAGTTAAATGCTGGGAAGTAGAATATGCTTTAAGCCAAATGAAACGGGGCAAGGCCCCTGGACAGGACAACATAATAATGGACACACTAAAAGAAGCAGGGGATGCAGTTAATAAGGAACTGGCAAAGCTCTTCACAGCTTGTCTTCACCAAGAGAAGGTGCCTCAAAAGTGGAAAGATGCCAACATGATAATATTGCACAAAAAAGGAGACAAAAGGGACTTGAAGGACTACCGGCCCATTAGCCTTCTATCCAATATATACAAGCTTTTTACAAAGATTCTGACAAACAGACTTCTAGACGACAACCAACCAAGGGAGCAGGCGGGGATTCAGAAGAAATTTCTCAACAATAGATCACATTCACACCCTCAACCAACTGAAGGAAAAATGTCAGGAGTTCAATATACCTGTATGTGTCGCTTTCGTGGACTATGAGAAAGCTTTCGATTCCGTTGAAACCTGGGCAGTTCTCGAGGCACTGAAAGAGCAAGACATCAACCCTAACTACATCAAAGTAATCAAAGACATCTATACTGGCAGCACAACTACTGTTAAGTTACACAAAGAAAGCAACAAAATACCAATAAGGAAAGGAGTGAGGCAGGGAGATACCATATCTCCAAAGCTCTTTACAGCATGCTTAGAACACATCTTCAAAGACATCAATTGGGAAGATAAAGGTATCAATGTGAATGGGGAGAAGTTCAACCACCTCCGTTTTGCTGATGATATAGTCATCATAGCTAACAACTTCAACGAAATGGAGAGCATGCTACAGGACTTGGACATAGCAAGCAGGAAAAGAGGACTGAAAATGAACATGAAGAAGACCAAAGTAATGGCAGACCAATCAGTTAAACACAAACCAATCATCATTAATGGAACAGAATTGGAACATGTATCTGAATACATTTACCTGGGACAAAGGTTCACTCTCACCGAAAGGAATCAAGATAATGAAATAAGGAGGAGGATCAAAGCAGGGTGGCAAGCATTTGGCAGATACAGCCACATCATGAAGGGCAATCTACCGTTATGCTTAAAAAGGAAAGTGTATGACCAATGCATTCTCCCATCAATGACATATGCATCAGAAACATGGACACTAACAATTAAAATGGAAAGAAAGTTAGCAGCCGCACAACATAACATGGAGAGGAGTATGCTTAACATAACATACAAAGATCACAAAACCAATAAGTGGATAAGGGAACAGACAAAGGTACAGGATATAATGGAAGTAATCAAACATCGTAAATGGACATGGGCCGGCCATGTCACTAGAAGGGGAGATGGAAGATGGAGCACGCTAACCACTGTATGGACACCGCTTGACGGGAAAAGGAACAGAGGCAGGCAAAGAAAGAGATGGAGAGGTGAAATACAGAAATTCTGAAATGAAACCAATTGGTACACACATGCAAGGGAGAGAGAGAGTTGGAGATATCATGCTGAGGCCTTCATCCAGCAGTGGATCGACAACGGCTGAAGAAGAAGATGAAGAATATATATATATATATATATATATATATATATATATATATATATATATATATATATATATATATATATATATATACATGGGCGGCGATCATGGGGGGGGGGGACGGGTGGGGGACGTGGCCTCTCAATATTTTAGGTGGGGATATACGGTAGTATCTAATATCCCCCCCCCCCAATATTTGGTGGCATAATTTTTGTGTGTGGCTATAAATAGAAAATAATGCGTGAGATTGTTTATCCAAATCATATTTGGCGGTGGCTAAAACTTCATCCAACACATGCTGCATGAGGTAAATGACTCCCCGTGGTCGTTTCTGTGACCTGTGACCGTATAGCATGTTGTCACTCATGATTATTATCATAATGTCTGTACATCTGTATGACTGTAAGTACGTACAATTATATATATGATCTACATCGATATGGGTTCACCGGGTTTCCATTTGGCCTGTTTCCTACAAGATTTCTAACCGCAGGCGCGTAGCCAAGGGGGGGGGGGCGAAGGGTGGAGATCGCCCCCTCCCCCTCGAGCATATTTTTTGGGTATTTTTTGATGATATCGAAGTTTATAGTAGCCGTTATAAGAGGTTTTAATATTTTTACACCAATAAATTAACTGTGTCTGAATTTTCGAAAATTCCTTGACCAATATTCTTCATCATACTTCCCTCTACTCGTGCAATTTTGACCGGTCTGTTAGGGGTTGAAGGTTTTTTTTCTATATTGGTTGTCCATAGATGAAGTTTGTGCAACATTATGGGTATGTTTTGAAATGAATTATTGTTCAAATTCTGAACAAATAATGGGCTTAAAACCTTGAAAAGTGGGGCTGACGGGTATTGTGGGGCGTTACGTAGAATTACCTACAAAAGTAATGATCCACAGGAGATGCGATGAGGTCGAACATGATGTGTGACTGGTGACAATCTTGAAAAAGGTTATGAATGAAAAAAAACTATTGGGAAAAACTTGGCTCTCAGGCAAAATTGTACATCTGGTTGGTCATTTTCAAGCCGGAGAAGTGCCATTTCCGGTGATCTGGGGGCTATCAAACCAAAAATTTTCTTGTACGCTGGGCGCCAACCGATGGTGGCGCTCCACTTTGATAGTAATTCGCCTGCATCCAAGCAAATGTCCCCCCCCCCCCAATATTTGAAACAAATCGCCGCCCCTATATAGGCCAATTTACGTAATTCTGGTGGGCAAGAGCGTAAATTCCTATTAAGGAAGCCAAGGGTTCTGTTGGTCCTAGAGCAAATCTTATCAATATGTGAAATTGTCACTAAACAGGATACCAAGATAAGGTTGCGCAGTGACGCACTCCAATATTTGATTGTATATGGAGTAAAAGAACACAGATTTTGCCCCGCTACGCTTAGTAGACATCATGAAGCATTAAGAGGGATTGAATTTCATGTTCCAACGCGTAGCCCAGGATTCAAGGGCCTTCAGATCTTTCTGGAGGATGAGATGGTCGTCAAATGAGTGAATAGGCCGATACAGCATCATCCGCAAATAAACGAAGTTCCGATTTAATGTGATAAGTAATGTCGTTTATATAGCATAAGAACAGAACTGGGTCAAGACAGGTGCCTTGTGGAACACCTGAGAGAACAGGAGCGGATGTTGATGATATTCCATCGATAATCACACTTTGGGTCCTATGTGACAAGAAACTATTGATCCAACAGGAGAGATCTCCCCGAATTCCATAATGGCCGATCTTGGCCAGCAATTTACGATGAGAAACTACAACAAATGCCTTAGAAAAATCAAGAATATTTATATCAACCTGGATATTCTTTTCATAATAGTGATCTAAATCTGAAGTAGTCATGAGAAGCTGAGTAGTATACGAACGACTTCTTCTAAAACCATGTTGTAGGTCTGTTAAAATGGCAAATGATCCATAATGTGTTTCACCACTATATGTTCTAACAACTTCGAACAGACACACGTTAGAGAGACTGGACGGTAATTGGATGCAAGATGTTTATCATCACTTCTTAAAAATTGGGGCGATATTAGCATTAGTCCAATCAGATGGTACAGCACCATCAGACAATGACTGGTTAAACAATGAAGCAAGAATTGGAGCAAGTTCAATAGCTAGCTCTTTCAATAGACGGTTAGGAATATTGTCTGGCCCGGAAGCCTTAGACTCAACAATATTTAACAGCAGTTTTTGGACAACGGGTTCAGTGATTAGTAATGGTTGAATATCAGAGTAAGGTTCCCCGTGCATATAGGGGATGTTGTCCATGGTATCACGGGTAAACACAGAGCTAAACTGTCTACTCAAAATTTCCGCTTTATCCCTGCTAGAACTGTAGAGAGTCCCAGAAACCTTGAGAGGTGCTACCCCTCCCGCATCCTTTCTTTGCTGTTTAATATAATTCCAGAAGTGCGGTTATTACCTTCTTTAAAAGCATTAGTCATGGTATGTTTAATGTAATCGTGATGAGCTTTCTTAATTGCTTGTTGGGTAGATTTTTAAAGTCCTTATATTTCAACCAATTTTCAGCCCTGTCCCCCATTTTAGTAGTTCTCCTAGCCAGGTTGTAAAGTCGATGCTTACGCCTAGTCAGTTTACCCAGGCAGGGACACATCCAAGGAAGATTGTAACGTGTTGACTTAAGTTTTGAGGGAATATGCTTATCAAGCATCTCAAGCAGATGTTTCTTGAGTTCTAACCAATTTTCATTAACAGAGCGCTGGTCATCACTCATTGCTGTTTGGGCATACTGTTCAGCAAAACGTATGGGTTTCTCTTTAATAAGATTCCAGTTTGCATGATTGTAAGAATAAATTTCCTAGTAGCTGATGGCTTATACTTAGGCCTGATTTCAGAATCAAATGTCGTGGTCACTTATACCAGGGATCACTAATTGTGACTTCACCAAGGAAGGCCTGATTGTCAAATGTAAATCAAGTGTCTTCTCTTCCCTAGTGATGAAAAATTCACGTTCCGCCCACGATGTAATATACAAGTTTGGCTGTCACTCAGAGATGAACATCTCTGAATGGACGATTTCTGAATCACGACGATTTCTAAGTCTACATCTTCATCGGTACTCTGCAATAGACTGGTGTCCATCTCGCAAAGGATGATTAGTGACATCAAAAAGTCATGTGTTGCATATTAAATCTCTGCTAATTGTAACTAGATGTTTGCACTTTGAAATTGTCAGCACACGTTATTGAAAGACGGGTTCGCGTGAAGAAATCGGCGGCGCTATCACATTTCTAAAAGTTTACCGATATAGGCAAACAATGATAGCGCCATCTAAACAGCTTTGTTTGCAAAAGTTTTTTCATTACCTTTTGAACCTGTGGATTAAGGGCCCTTCTGATTCAATACTATTCAACCCATCGTTGTGCGACCGCTACGGCGTGTACAAGTGTCCTGTGCATGTATATGCGTACGTGTGCTCAATGTAATAAGACGCTACTGAAAATTACGCCGGGCGATTTGCTGACCCTCAAGATCATTTTATTTGCGGAACCCAGCTTGTCCTTACAATGTCAGCCGCGCGCCCACGCCATCAGAAACTGAATTATCGAGTGAGAGATTTACAACTACCACTGACCGGTAGTTGTCGGTCAACTTGTTCAAGGAAAAGG
Source organism: Apostichopus japonicus (assembly GCF_037975245.1). Taxonomy (NCBI): domain Eukaryota; kingdom Metazoa; phylum Echinodermata; class Holothuroidea; order Aspidochirotida; family Stichopodidae; genus Apostichopus; species Apostichopus japonicus. The sequence continues at coordinate 11,843,299 of NC_092570.1, read as the reverse complement.
GACGAGGGGCTTGTCCATGCAAAGTAGATGAGAAGTCCTGTAGCGGTAGTTGTAGATGTGGAAGCAATCGTAAGCCGTGCAGAAACCGTTATGAATCAGTGAGTATATCCAGGTGCGTATCCAGGGGGGGCGTTGGGGGCGCGCGCCCCCCGGGTAAGGAAAAGAGGAGAGAAAAAAAGAAAAGAAAAAAGGGAAAAGGAGGGGGGAAAAAGAAAAGGAGGAGAGGAAAAATGGGAAAAGAAAAAGAAAAAAAAAAGAGAAAAAGGAGAAAAGGGGGGGGGGGGAGTAGAAGATAGCCAAGACCTCGGGAAGAGAAAGAGGAACAGTCATAGTTAAAGCGCTGATCCCTACTATATACACAGGGTAGCCAGTGACAGATCAAGGATTACGGAGGGGGTGTGCGCCTTACCCCACCCCTTACACCGACAACTCCATTTTTGACGTTTCCATTTTTCCTCTCTCACTGATGTATCTATATAAATACTATATATGGTCTATCATAACGCGTGTGTGTGTATGGACGCCTTAAACAATTGTACAATTGTGCTATATGGAACCAACTGTGGCTGGTCTTGAACTCGACCGAGTCGTCGGGGAACATGACGCATTTCGGGAAGGGGCGACCGCCCCCCCCCCCGAGCAAATTTTCTTTATGACATCGCTAGTAATTTCAAAATAGACATGCTTAGATGCAACTTACAAGGCCTGGGAAGTGTCATTTCCAGCGATCTGGGAGGCGTTTTCGGCCAAAATTTTGTTTGTACGCTTCGCGCCAACTCATGGTGGCGCTTCGCTTAGATAGTTTGCCTACAGGCTTCGCCCCTCCCTTGGCAATTACTCGCTACACGCCTTTTCGAATTTGTAAAGCAAAGAGCAGATATAAATATAACATCATATCAGTGAGCATTGAAATGCATGTTCCAGGATGAACAGCCCCAAAAACTTTCTATGTGTGTAGTCAAATGCGTAGGAGCCAAATTGGATTTTGGGCTGTAATGACTTGCCCGAAAAAAAGCCAAATTTTTCGCGCGCCACGCGCGCGTTCAACATGTCGATGCCAAAACAATATAAGCAAGCATCGGTCATTACATTGCATGCCATCGTTTACCGTACGGTCCGTGAAAGTTGCACAGTTTATAAACTGTGCAACTTTCACGGACCGTACGGTAAACGATGGCATGCGATGTATACCGCCGGATTCTAATGTAAACAACGAAATGTCTTATGTAGATGGAGAAAAAGGATACAGATCCATTTATGTCACAACTCTCTTTTACAGTAGTAATATCGGCCAAGCTAAGAACTTTATTTTAATTACCAAGGAGATAATGTTTAAGCTCTTCATTGCTATTTATTTTTCTTTCAGTAGGTGCCAGAAAAAAATGGGGAAAATTTGGTTGCGGGGGGGGGGGGGGGCTGCAGCCCCGCCTCCTACGGGACCTACGCCTATGTGTGTAGTGTTCGGTTTCGATATACCTGATATCGGAAATATCTGCTATTTTTCATTTCCTTCAACGCAGTTTTATAATAGCCATAATAAGAGGTTTTAATATTTGTACACCAATAACTTAACATTATGGGAATTTTCGAAAATTTCCTGACCAACATTCTTCATCATGTACTTTCCTCTACTCGTGTAATTTTGACCTGTCTGTTAGGGGTTGAAGGAGGTTTTTCTATATTGGTTGTCCATAGATTAAATTTTGTGCAACATTATGGGTATGTTCTGATGTGATTTTATTCACGAGAAATGTGAATTTTCAAATTCTCAACAAATAATGGGCTTAAAACCTTGAAAAGTGGGGCTTTCGGATATTGTGGGCCGTGACGTAGAATCACCTACAAAAGCAATGATCCATAGGACATGCAATGAGGTCGAACATGATGTGTGACTGGTGATAATCTTCAAAAAGGTTATGGATGGAAAAAAACTTTTGGGAAACACTGCGGTTCTCAGGCAAAAGTTGGTCATTTTTGGTTGGTCAAAGTTGGTTGGTCATTTTCAAGCCTGAGAAGTGCCATTTCCGGTGATCTGGGGGGTATCAAAACCAGAAATTTTCTTGTACGCTCCGCGCCAACCGATGGTGGCGCTCCGCTTAGATAGTAAATCGCGCTCCCCGGATTAGAAAATCCTGGATACGCGCCTGATATCGTGTACTACTACTAGTGCTGCTATGAGGCCTATCTTTTCTGTAATATAAATATGAACAACGAAGTAAGTAAGCCTAAAGCAGCACTACAAGTTACAAGGGCTAAATAATAGAAGGTTACAATATTTAAATGGAGAAAGTAGCGGTAACTTCAACTTAACACTTAAGGGCCCAGGCCTAGCTTACAATGATCAATGATAGGATCAACAAACAAACAGCATAATTATTTTTTCACTTGCAACTAATGGATCAGAAGAGTGACCATGTACACATTTTATACAATGCAGTCATCTGGCAAAACATACTACATCTAAGCACTGTCTGACAGTATCTGTTACTTGACGTGTAATGTAAGTGATACTGATATAAAGTGCTTCCTTTCAATACAGAATGGATCTCGTAGTATAAATATGCTCCATAACACTGAAAACTGATTCCCATTGTTACGGAAGCGTAGAAGGGACATGGTGATGAAAGAGTAACAAACTCGTCAAAATGACAAAATTCAGAAAAATGACGTTTGCCGAGTTTAACAACTCGTCAAAACGACAAAATTATTAAATTTGCCGAGATGCAACAATTCGTCAAAATGACAAAATGACAACATTTCTGAAAATTGACGTTTTGCCGAGATACAACAAGTCGTCAAAATGACAAAATATTGAAAATTGACGTTTTGCCGAGATACGACAAGTCGTCAAAATGACAAAAATCTGAAAATTGACGTTTTGCCGAGATACAACAAGTCGTCAAAATGACAAATTCTGAAAATTGACGTTTTGCCGAGATACAATAACTCATCAAAATGACAAAAATCTGAAAGTTGTCGTTTTGACGACTTGTTATATTTCGACTAAACGTTAAAATTCAGATTTTTTTTCATTTTAACGCAGCGAGTGAAAAATTTCAGAAAGCGGTCAGTCACATGCTAACAGGATTACCCGGAGTAATAAACATTTCGGACGATATCATCGTGTATGGACAATCAAAGCAGGAACACAACGAAAACCTGCACAGAGTACTTCAGCGCTTGGCCGAGTGTGGGGCATGCCTGAATCGCGACAAATGCAAAATCGCGCAGCCAGAGGTTGTTTATTTCGGACACATATTTTCTGCTCAAGGAATCAGCCCTGAGCCAGCAAAAATTAACGACATGAAAACCACGGAAGTCCCAATAGACGCAAGCGCAGTGCGCTCGTTCCTCTGGTTAACGCAATACGTATCAAGGTTCATACCCAACTACGCGTCGATCACCGCTCCCTACGCGAGCTAACCAAGAAGGATTTTAAGTTTCAATGGTCCGATGAGTGCAATCAGGCATTTGAACAGTTGAAACGTACTTTGACAAATGAAACAACCGTAACATACTTCGACAGCTCCAAACCATCTGTGGTGATCGTTGACGCAAGCCCGTGTGGCGTTTCAGCTATGTTGTGTCAAGAAAACAAGGTTGTCGCTTACGCCAGTCGCGCAATGTCTGCAGCAGAGTCTCGCTACGCGCAGATAGAACGAGAAGCACTCCCGATCAAGTTCGGAGTGGAACGGTTCAGAGTTTACCTGTATGGCAGCCATTTCGAGGTACACACTGACCACAGGCTCTACTTCCCATTTTCAACAACCGTGGCGCTAAGAATAACGCGAGAATAAAACTGTGGCTGTTGAAACTTCAGCAGTATGACTTCGAAGTCAAGCACATACCGGGCAGAGATAATCCAGCTGACTATCTGTCGCGGTACCACTCGCATCCTGTAAGTCACAACGCCATGATAGAGGATTACGTGAACTACGTTTGCAGTAACGCTGTACCGAAAGTAAAGAAATTTGAGGTTGTTCAAAGCAAATCTAAGCAAGACGCGAAATCCAAGCACTCTGCAGTGCTCTCGAATTCAGACACATGAAAAATGAGTTCTCTGTAGTTAACGGTGTTGTCCTGAGAGACACGCGGATAGTCTTGCCAAAATCACTTCGCGAACAAGCCGTTGACTTAGCACACGCGTCGCACCAGGGAATCGTCAAACAAAGCAACTCCTACGAGAAAAAGTTTGGTTCCCTGGTATTGATAGATCCGTTGAACACAAAGTAAAAGGCTGTCTAACGTGCCAAATCGTGACCCTATCTCCAACCCCACCAGAGCCCTTGCGAATTACAGAACTCCCCAGCACCCCATGGGAGTCGGTCTCCATGGATTTCAAAGGGCCATTCGCGGGAGGAGAATACGTAATGGTAGTTATCGATGATTACAGCCGTTATCCAGAAGCTATAATAATACCATCACTACAAGCGAAAACTGTGATCCCGGAATTAGACAAAATATTTTCGCGACACGGAATTCCAAAGGTGGTACGTACCGACAATGGGCCACCTATGAACTCGGAGGACTTTGCCAAGTTTGCAAACTATCTTGGTTTCACTCATAGGAAGTGCACCCCGCTGTGGCCCCGTGCCAATGGTGAAGCCGAGCGTTTCATCCGCACGCTTGAAAAGTCTATTCGAGCGTCTGTATCGCAAAAGAAAAACTGGAAGCAAGAACTTTGTAAGTTTCTGCGCCAATACAGAGCTACACCACGCAGCACTACGATTGTATCCCCGTTCGAACTCCTGTATGGGAGAAAAATGTCCATCATGCTCCCAGACGCAAAACGCGAGCTACGCGACTTCGCCGGTCTGCGCGAACGTGATGCTCAGATGAATCGGAAAATGAAAGCGAATGCCGACAAATCTCTGCACGCACGCGAGTCCAACATAGCTATCGGTGATACAGTCCTTGTGAAACAGAAAAAGCGGAACATGTTGTCTACCCCCTATGATCCTAACCCGATGACAGTAACGAAACGCAAGGGAAATTGCGTAACCGCGGAGGGGGAAATGGTTCGGTAATCACACGGAATTCTTCATTCTTCAAACGCTTCGTAGGAGAACCTAGCGAACCTGAGCAACCACCGGAGGAGATTACAGAGGGGGGAAGTGCTGAAAACGACGAGTTAAGACGTTCTCAGCGAAGTACGAAACCGCCATAGCGATTAATATCGTCAATATAAACTGTGAACTTTCTAAACAAACAGCCACATTAAAGTATTGTATGTTTGTAAAATAAGTAAAGTCAGAGACATTTTGAGCATCATCTTTTCTTTTATTATCGCCTGCATCATTTTCATGTTTTACCATAATAGAAAAAAATGTTATTGTTTCCCATTCCTTATTTCACAAGACATGAAGTATCGATATTAACACTCTAAGAGGATTGTTCCATTTTAACTAAAAGGGGAGGGATGTAATGTTTTGATTAGTATACATCAATCTAAACGTAAATACTGCCCTCTGTAATATGAAGTAAATAAATGTCATGCATCACGTACAAGAAACAGATAGGTTGACAACAAAGAGTAACAGAATAAATCCATCGTTATCGTGGTTGCCGGACAAATACCCCCCGGACAAATACCCCCCGGACATATACCCCCCCCCGGACAAATACCCCCGAGACAAGTACCCCCCGGACAATCACCCCCCGGACAAAAACCCCCGAGGACGAATACCTCCGAGGACAACTACCCCCCGGACAAATACCCCCCGGACATACACCCCCGAGGACAAATACCCCCGAGGATAAGTACCCTCCAGACAACTACCCCCGGGACAACTACCCCGGACATACACCCACGAGGAAAAATACCCCCGAGGACAATTAACCCCACCCCCAGCAATTACCTCCGGGAAAGCTCTACCCGCACAAATACACCGGCACAGATACCTCACTCAGGTTAGAACCTGAACTAAACCAGAATACGCCACCCCCCCCCCCCACGAACCCGTTAACCAAGCGGACCTTTAGCTGGTGAACTCCGTAGTACGAAAGCCCATTAGGGCCATGAAAGAAAATTGTCTTAATCTGGTATATTAGATTATTATTCTGATATATCAGATTATTATTCTGATATGAAACGTTAAAGCATATGACAATCAAAATATGCATCTTGTAATTAGAAATTGACCGGCTGTTCCACGTCTTCTATATAACCAAATTTAAAAGCAAAATAACGTAGCTGATAAAAACTGCTAATCCACAAAATCACCAAGGTTAAAGAAAAAGATCTATGAAGTCGGCCTGACGTTTCGACTATTTTCTACAGTCGAAATGTCAGGCCGATTTCTTACACCTTATTTAAAAGTATCATAGTTAATAACCATAATACTACTGCTACTGCCACTGCTCATCATCATCATCGTCATCGTCATCGTCATCGTCATCGTCATCGTCATCATCATCATCATCATCATCATCATCATCATCATCATCATCATCATCATCATCATCATCATCATCATCATCATCATCATCATCATCATCATCATCATCATCATCATCATCATCATCATCATCATCATCATCATCATCATCATCATCATCATCATCATCATCATCATCATCATCATCATCATCATCATCATCATCATCATCATCATCATTAAATATATACACAAGAATTTTCTTTGATAGGTGTCAAAACGCGTGTATATGAAGGGACCGCGTCCGAGGGGCCCCGACGAAACGCGTCAAAACAAAAATGGCCGTGGCTATTCTTACGACCAGAGTAACAATTATTTATAAACTATTCTTACATTATCGGCGAATTTCCAGTTACGCATGCGCAGTAAATTAAATAAAGCAACTGCGCATGCGTAACCTGAAATTATTGTTACTCCTGGTTGTAAAATAGCCACTTTGAACAAAAATACGCTTAAAATTAAAACTCCCCAACGGATATGAACGTTTTGACAATGCGAGATGATATCCAATTGATTAAATCTATATGAGAATTGCCCTTGGTAGTTTTTGCAGCGGATAAAACAGAAAGTAGTGCAGATGAGTTGTAATATACAGTTGCATGTGTCTAGCAGAAAATTCTTGCTTCCAGGGTGAAGTCCTTCTACTAAAATGGCTGCACATGGTATGTATCCACAAAATTGAGTCATGTGTTTTTTCCAGACTGTCTCTTGATTGGCCAGTTGTTGCCATAAACAAAAAAATCTACTAGGGTACGGTAGGGAAGGTATTTCAACAACAGGTGAGCTTGCCTGATTAATTCTGTTGAGTCACAATGTTGAATAGGCTGACCAGCGGTGTTCAAAAGAGTGGCTAATGCTTTTGGTTTATATATGATCACAGGACTGTGGTTTCGATTCAAGCTCTCACCCCTTATGTTGTGTCCTTGGGCAAGGCACTTTTATCTCGACTGCCCCTCTCCATCCACGTGTATAAATGTGTACCTGTGAGATAAATAAGGTGTGTTCGCTCGATTCTCGGCAGCCAGCCTGATGACCAGTGATTCAAAATGCTTTGAGATAGCTGTGCCATATAAAGCGCTATACAAAAACTAACATAACATAACAAATCATCAATTAAAATTACTCAGAAGGAAACTTGAAAATGCTAAGTCGCAATAAGCCGGAATTGTTCGGAGATTAATAATACAGAATAGTGTCACTATAACAAATAGTAAATTATTCGTAACTACCATCAGTGAGCAATGCCCAAACCCACCCACCCCCCCCCCGGGCATCGGCCCATTGTCAAGCCCTATCCAGGAGTTTTGGGGGCTTATATATGAAACACTCGAATCTTTTTTAAAGTCGGGAGGAGGTTAAAAGGGCCACGCACACGACGACCCTATTGGTGCCAGTTTTACCGGCACCCTGACCCAATTGTAAGTATGCTCTCGGAGTTGCCCGGCGACCAGGGTATATGTTGAGGCCCGCGGGAAACTAACCTCGTAAAAAGACGGGCGTATCCGTCGCTGGCATATGTCAAGGGGCATATTCGTCCGGGGGTATTTATCCGGGGGGTAACTGTCTGGGGGGTATTTGTCCGAGGAGGTAGTTGTCCGGGTGGGTAGTTGTCCGGGGGGGGGGTTTATGTCCTCGAGGGTAATTGTCCGGGGGGTATCTGTCCGGGTGGTAGTTGTCCTGGGGGGTAGTTGTCCGGGATGGTATTTGTCCGGGGGGTATCTGTCCGGGGGGTAATCGTCCGAGGGGTTATTGTCTGGTGGGTTATCGTCCGGGGGGTATTTGTCTGGGGGGTATTTGTCCGGTCACGGTTATCGTAACCATCGCTTGTCTGTTTACTATCTTGAAACATCACAGCTTTGTGCCAGTAATTGTCAGTCGAGAAGTGTTGTTGGGTAACTGCATGACAGTTGTAATCTCTGCAACAATAATGTTCACACTAAATGATTAAAATATTAGGGACATGCTCACCAACTAATGATCGCTTCCTTAAAATAAGCTCCAGATTGATAATTGTTTTGAAAAATTTCATTTTGCCAGGATGACTCCACTGAAGAAGAAGAAATGGAGCAATCCCCAACTACAAATCAAGACGAAGAACCTTCCGAAAATCAAGACGAAGTTATTCTGGTAAATAAAAAGTCACAGGCCTATATCCTCCTTTGTCAGTGCCTGAAATAATAGTGTTCATACAGGTCTACATATTAGAGTTATCTGGTTGCCATTTCTATGTTACTCATGCTCTACAAATGGTATTGTGGATTTCTTACATTTGCCACACAAAAGATCGTCACCTGTTCTACACATCTATTAATTTAAAGTAATTTGAATCTGCTTCTGTCTGGAGCAGTGCCATATACAATTCATAATATAAAGGGGCTGGAGTTGCAAATAGTCTTGAAACCTGTGGGTTAATTTTTCTATTTTGTTTTTCATGAGGACCAAAAATTATTTGAGGTAAATATAGGTGGAAGTTTGATAACCTCCAAACCATTAAGTGAAAACAGGCAAAGATGTTGTCTTCAAACTAGGTATGTCAATACAACATTATCCTTATTTGCTTTACTTGCTTAACTGAGAGTTGCTAAAACTTTAAACTAGGTCTGTAATTAGCTATTGCTTTTCTAGGAGGACAAAAGTCATCTACCATCAACTATACATGAGTTTGGAAAGTATACAAATTTGCCTCTTATATTGCAAGGTATCACTTATTTTGACCTTCTGGTTCATTTTCTTTGCATTGTAGACATATCTCCAGGATCTGGACAGGTCCAGCCTAGAAGAGATAGCTGCACAGCTACTGAGAAGGAATCCTGGTGCATACCAAGATATTATAACGAGGCAGGCAAACGATGATGTGAGTGCCTCACTTCAAGTTGAAGAAGCTCCATCCTGGTGTGTTTGTTGGGAATTGTCATGACATGAACAGTGCTATTGAGCAGAGATGCTGTGGGAACAGAAATATATGCTTGGCAACAGGAGGAATATTTTCTGAAATCTGTCTAAATGGAAACATACTCGATGTTGCGATGAGGGCAAATGAGGACAATTTTGCCGACTCCCCAGATAGGTCACATGCCAACTTCAGATATTATGCGTATCGTCAATACATCTACTGGCAACATGGACGGCTAGGAGCACACAGACGATTGGTCATTCCTTCATGCTGTGTGTGGAAAATCAGGGAACGCTATCCTTCCGCTGATGGAAGGCATAAAGGCTTTCATATGGGGGGATGGGGGGTGGAGGAGGGAGTGGGTGGTGTCTCATGTGTTCTTTTTGACAGCAGCATACATTGTGGAATCTCATTAAGTTTTTCCAGAAAGCTGTTATCACAAGTTAAATATATCTTGAACCGTTTCATTAATTCAACCGCTATGTTCTTGTGAGCTTTTGTAAGATGAAATGTTGACTTATGGTGGCATAGGGATGGTGGGGGTAGGGTACATTTTGGAGATTCTTCTTGTCTATATTGTTGGGTTTTTTTTCCTACTATGTTGTTTCTTTTGTACTCCCAAGAGGCTTTTTAAGATCAAGTCCATTCACGTATTTGTTCTTTGACTTAATTGTACTGTTATGTTATATAACAAATAAATGCAACAAATGAAATGAAATTCTTTCTAAAAAATATATCGAAGAACTGTATTTTACTGACACGAAAATTAAAAGTTAAAATTCTCACTATGCTACAAATTGATCAACTTTACTACAATTTTTAAATTTTTTTAATACAATTTTTAAGAGCTGCATAAAGATGTCATTACAGTTTATAACTAAGCCTGATGATAACTAAACATTATAACAACTGACCATATTTCTCACCATTGTAAAAGTGATTCCTAGCAGCAGCTAAAAACAAAGTAGAAACAAAAACTAAATTTTACGTTTGCATCATTTCCACAAAATGAAAGTAGTAGACCTTACATGCCATTACATAATAGTTATTTCAACAACTAAGAACAAACTAAGACTAAATGCAGTTAACAATGTGAAATGGATTATTATAACCAATATTCTCTGAAACACCATCAAACAAGTGATGATGTTGTTCTTTTCTCATAAAACAACTTTACAAAGCTTTTTTTCCCATGAGGAAATTATCACAGTTCATGGCAATAAATTTAAAATACACATACAGTGAAATGGTTTACGCTAGAAAGTAAAGGGAACTCAATTGACTGAACCAGAGGAGAGGGGGATACTCCATTCTTATAGGCATACTGTATGCATGTGTTTGTGACACTTTCTTATGCGCCACAATATTACTCAACAGGGGAATGATTGAACATTACCATTCTAATGTATGGATGGATAGGGCATTAAGAAGAGATGACCCTAGTGATTTAGGCCCTCACATGATATATGTTTGTGAGGTCAGAGGATTTAACCATCATCAAAATTTCCAAAGGCAAAAGCCTGCAAACCACACCAAGTTTATTTCTTAAACAATAGTATAAACAAATATAAACAAAGTATATAAGGAAGCATATTCACACTTCCCACCTCTCGCTGGGTTACGACCAACTTACCACTATGTTGTATAGTGTAAGACAAGAGTAATATACATTTTGTTACATAACATTCCACAACTACCCATATTTGCCATAAAAAAAAAATATAAAAATACCTCATGTCATTGGAAAAAAGTAATGGGCAAGACTTGATATATTAACGCCCCTGTTCAAGTACAGATAAATGCAGCACTCCAGAAAATGAGTGAGTAGTGCAACTATATCAGTCCGATATGATAACTGATTACTAATGGTGATCTTGCCTTGCTCTTTCACACACACATACATCACTAACACAGGAGAAAGCCTCCATGGCAAAATACATCTGTCTACATAAGCTGCCAGCACAATTAAACAATAACAATTAAAAACCAGTTGAAATTACACATTTACAAGCAGAATATGAGAATGCAGTGTGGTTTTGATGTGTAATTTGTTATGAATCTGACATATTTTGCAACACAGGAGTGAAAATTTACTCGTTGAAGCTAATACAGTCGACAAAATTAAAGTGATATATGATATATTGGAAATGGCAAAAACTAAAATTACTACAAATACACCAATGAAACTACAAACATATCTATGGGTTTCATCACTCTGCATGGGGTTGTTCAGATATCTTCTGCTGGGATGAAAAGCGACTGAGATGATCCTTTACAAGCTCATCTAATGATGACCTTGGAAGCATTGACATCCTTGGATGGATCCTTCTTGGATCATCTTGCGGGAGGGAGACATGCTGAGAAAGATGGCCAGGTGTTATTAATCGCTTGGCAGCAATACTTCTCATTAGGTCTGCTATGTAGCCATAGCTTTTTGCCTCAGGTAATGGTTCCTCATGGAAGTTGCGGGTTCGCGTACTATACTTGCACCTGTATCGAAGATGTCCGTCCTTGGTGACAGCTTGCTCACGATCAGCATGGTAGTTGCTGTCAATCGCTGCAAGCTTACTCCGAGTAACAAACCCAACAAACCCGTAAGAGTGTCGCTTTTGTGCGTACATAAGTAAATAATTATGAAATGACTCCAGGTTGCCTGTATGCCTGAAGTTCCTGTAGTATACGCTAACTTCTTCATAAAGCGTGTCCAGGAAAATCATTGCGGGCATCACCAGAAACAACTACTTCTTTGTTCGTCAATGAAGTAAACAGGGTCTCCTGCATGTTTTCCCACATCTCTTCAACAGCTGGGCGACGTACAGGTGTCCTAGGAAATACCTTTCAAGTTCATGCTTTTGGCTAGCAAGTTAGGGAGTATTTTTGCTGAGACATGGCAAGTTCAAGCCCCCCCCCCCCCAAATGTGTCTGTCTGTGAGGAGGTCGACTTGATGTTTTATGTGATGTTTTATGTGATGAAGTATTATATATACGGCCCGTTGTAACCGAAACATGACCTTACTTTGGCAATATGAGTCCTCTTGTCTTATCTGGTGTTGTGTTGTAGTGGGATTTAAGTTCTGCGGTTAGTGCTTCTCTAAACTGTAAAACAAAAAAAACAAAAAATATATTTGTATATGCTATCTGTGAGGAGCTCGACTTGATGATTTATGTGATTAAGTATTATGTATATGGCATGTAGTGACCAACACATGATCTTACTTTGGCAATATGGGTCCTCTTGTCTTATCTGGTGCTGTGTTGTAGTGGGATCTAAGTTCTGCTGTTATAGTGCTTCTCTTAGCTGTAAAGCAGAAAGAAACAAATCAACTCTTTAGGCCATTGCACAGATTACATGATCTTGTGATGTCAGGAATGCATTAAATATATTATTTTATATGGTGTAAGCCATAAGCAATAAGATATTCGAGTGATAAATTTTCAGGCAAATTGTAATTATTCATAGTACATTCACGTGAATGTACTATTAATAATTTCAAGTTGGCCGGAAAATTTATGTTATGTGAAAACTATCTTGATGCATGTTCCATCTCAGGGACAGCTATTTCAAGCTTGTTGAAATTTCATGAATCTATCTGCAGGGCAACATCATCACAGCAATGAATTGAAAATAATAATAAATAACATTTATATAGCACTTTACACAACGTTTCAAAGCGCTTTACAACGTAAGAAAGAGACAAAGGAAACCAAGGGAGGAAAAGAAACTAGGAATCAAACAGAAATGTTTTAAGTTGTCTCTTGAAAACATGTGTTTTCTGGTCAAAAGGAGGCAGAGTCATGAACGTGAAATGGGAGTTCGTTTCAAAGAGAAGGCGCAGCAACAGAAAAGGAACGATCGCCATACTATTAAAAGATTCAGCAAGCTTACCTACAGAATATATTCCAATGAAATGTTATCAACCAAAGATGTTGCTCACCATTAAAGGTGTAGTCTGTATAGGCCTCAAATGATTGTGTGCTATAATTCTAGAAGTTTTCAAAAGTACTTTCCTGGAGGGGTTTACACTCCAAATTGTTCTCAGACATTCTAACTAAACACACACTATCACGGAATGTCCCAGTGAGGTAAATTCCCTCTGAAGTGGTAATAGAAATAGTTTACGAATTTTGACCAATTTTGGAGCCAATACAGCACACCTTAAGAGCAATATGTATGCACCCAACATGCCCAACACAGTAGTCCCAAACCGTCCAAAAACTACATATGTAGGTTTTCACAGTCTGCCTGCAGTATGCTAGTCAACTGAGAAGTAATATAAGTTCATCAGAAAATTGTAACCATTAAATTTTACAACAAACCTTTGCACTGCCCTGCACCAACAGGGTAAGCATACTTCAGCATATTTCCAGTTAGAAACACATCATGCCGCTGTGATCTGTCAAAGTCAAAACATAATATCTTTAACTATTAGGAAATTTGATTTAACACGTACTTCATGAATCTCTTGCTCACTCAAACACAACTAAATGTAGGACGTTCTTACATTATAATTCTATATCGGTTGGTTCATGTGCAATCCTGAAGATCACATTTCATATGCATGCTATCGACAAGTACCAAACCAATGAGACTTGTTTTCATGAGAATCCCAAGAATTAAGTCACATATAATAAGTTTGGTGAAGATTCCTTTTATATCATCTGCATGACAAGATTTGACAGAAAGCATAGAAAGTATAGTACATACAGCAAAGTTGGAAATGCTGAAACAATATTTTCCTAGACTGGAGTTGCACGGTGTGTATTTTGCCAGACATTGTCCCATTAGGTGTTGTACAATATCAGCCATCTAAAAAGGTAAAGCTGATTATGCCACGGCAGAAAGAAAGAAAGGAAAACGGATTGACACCCATACATATCTGTTAGAAAGGATGGTGAATGATTCTGTCGATTTAATACATCAATAACAAACATTATGTATCACTATAGTTGTACTTGATATGGGTGTTACTAAAACGAATGAAAATTGCGTTACACATAACGAATGACAATATGTTGTACACACTAAAAAAATGCGTTGACTAAAACGAATGACAGTGAATGAGTTGACCAATGAATGTTTAAATATTAGTAGCAATTTTAAGGTCAAGTTCTCCTCGTTATTTGTGAAATTATCGATTCTCTCATTCCACCGACTGAGGTTCTTTTCCCCGACTTATCATAAAGTCCCCCCCCCCCCCCCCGTTGCGCACGCCACTGCTCGAACGCCATGTATTCATTCCTAAGTTCCTTACATGAAATATATATATATATATATAGGGGCCTATATAAGTTGCCGGATGATTCATCTCATTGGATTTTTCGAACTGCAGCCGAACGTTCCTAGATAATTTTCGAGAAAACGGTCGTTGCTACTACAATTTTTATACTTCAATAGTACGATATCATAGCATTTTCCACCCAAATTAATCGTGGATATATCAGTTTCAAACATACCAATTAGCCAGCACCTAACAATTACTTCAGTTATCTTTCTATATAAATCTACAGAGGTAAATGTCAAAAGCACAGCACTCAAGCGCATTCTCACACAAAAACTTTCCCTGTGGTTTCTATCCGTAAATTACACCAAAACCCTGCAACCACGTAACATGCGATTTCCCTCAAATCATTTTTGCGCAGGAAACCAATAACCACATTTACTCCTGTCCGTGAATCATTCTATCTCTTCTCACCACCGTCCTTCGTTGTCATTCGTTGTCATTCGCTGTCATTCGCGAATGATAATTAACCCTGTACAAAGTCAATTGTCATTCGGTCATTCGCTGTCATTCGTTTTAGTTTGTCCTCTTGATATGACAAGATGGTTCCCAGCATAAGGTTGTGTGAAGTGTTATACTTACATAGTGAATCAACTTAAGATTTCTAGTATGAACTTGTACACCCTCCTCTTCGTCTTCCATGCAATCATTATCTGGTATTTTGGAAACAACACATAAACAATCAGAAAGTCAATTAATTCTGTGTCATTATGAGCAACTCTTAAAGGCATTAAAGACTTGCTCCAAACCGCATGCGGCCATCTGAAAAAGTTAACATTCCGTTGCTTGCAAGTGACGTTTTGTTCGTGTCGCTACAAAATGCAGACAGTAATGAAACGTGATACCTTTCTATCTAGACCTGAGATGTCCATTGCTGCTATTATATGTACACTGTGTTGTGTGTATTTGTGGGGACTCCGGCATGAGAGAACCACAAGAAAATACAATAACGCTGAGGTAGCCGGTTTAAGCACACGTCTATTCAATGGGATAACTGTAAGGCAAATGGTGAGATATATACAAGAATGAATGAAGCCTGGTGACGTATATCACCATAGCGTAGGCTGGGGGTTCAGCCGTTTGGTGTGATGAAAAACAATTAATATGAAACTATAATCTACTACAGTATTGACCGTAGCTGCATGTACTGACTGTGCACTATAGTGTCTAATTACCGACGGTAGCAAGCTGTGTGTGTATTTTCTGGGATCCATGGTGGTGTCTATACTTCTGTTACACCTCATTCGGAACTAGCTCAGATTACCGGCATGAGACGTGTCTTTGTGCGCGAGTCTTCACACCCTTTAATACAAGATTTACCAACATTACATATGGGAGGGTCTTAGCATTGATTCACATGTACATATACACATATAAGGCTTAAGTTCAATTTTCTCTTCTTCCGTGACCAGACTTATTCATCTCTTTATTTACCTCAAGTGAATTAAGTAAATTGACCTCAATGAGAAGCAACAGGTATCATCTACTCACCATGGCTACCTTCATACCGTTTCAAGTTCTAGCAAGTTTTCTTCTTGAGATATTGTTCCATACGTTTTCGGACTTTGACCTCTGTTGACTTCAAACAACCTTTGACCTTCATGAAAACAACTGGAATAATCTCCAATGGCGAATGCGTATACCTGCAAGTTTGATGTTCATGCAACTTTACTGCTTGCTATATCAATGATCATATGTTTACAAAGTTTTTAAGATTTTAAGCTCTGTTTCATTTTGACCTCCATAGAAAATTTAACAATCAGCAACTCACAAAGGGATATCCTAACAAGTTTGAAGATCAGGCAATGGTACATCTTAAGGTAAAAGTATTTTTGAAGTTTTCAGACTTCGTCAAAACTTTCAGGAGAAAATAACAATCTATAATTATACGTATGCTGATTTGTCCCCATATATACCAGATTTTCAAAATATGGTCACCTTTGGTCGAAATTTTTAACCTGTTATTACCACCCTGGAGGCACTTTATCCTCTTGCGTGTTCATTTGGAAAGTTGGCGAGTAAATATCTCCAGGAAAGTACTATTTACAAAATTCTAGCAAGTATTGTATGCTATAATTTGGGGCTATATATACAGACTGCCTCAAAGCATTTTAATTAGTGCAATGTAATTTTAACCAATGGTTGCAATTTGTCACAATTTCCATTAGTGTAATAATAGTACAAATTAAAGAAGGTTCAGAATAATAGCAGCACTGATAAGGAACACACTGGATTCTCAGTACTTGTCACTTTGTTAACTTTTTAATGAATTTTGACTCTCTGTGTCCAATGTATTTGTATCATAATTCAACTGTTTAAATTCTTTTGTCAGCAGAAGAATAGCAACAAAACTTACCCTATTTATAAAATGCACCACATACATTGCTACTGTCTATTGCTGATTTTGCAATTACTGTGTATGTGCCATCATTCATGTGGACCCAGCTATTGTCTTTCACCCTTTTGGCGCAAGAGTAGAGTCCACTGGTTGACGATGTCCCTTCGTGAATCTATACGAAAAGAGTAATACATTTTGAAATCCTTTTTTTTCTGGTACATCCTTCAATTCTCAACAAATTCATGAACAAGCTTGGTAAGCTGTTGTTTGGTATTAGTCTAAAATAGAAAACGGGAAGAATCTTCTCTGTGTTTCCATAGCTACTGTTGGGGGAGTATGATGGAGGGGGAGGAGGGGGGCCAAATTAAAAATTATATAGGCAAGTATCATAACCTTAATAAACAGGGGAAGTTCCATGGGTGGTCGGGGGTTCAGTCCCCCCCCCCCCCACATCACCATATCTCTCCCTTTGTAATGCATCAATTTAACATATTTTCATGGGAACCTATGTTTGCTCCATATCTAATCTTTGTTATGGTTGGAGTTCTCCACTTAAAATGTTAAACCTATTTGGGAAAACCTATATCAACATCTGCCATATTATAGACTATTTTATATTATTTACAAGGGAGACTATCAAGTGCCTAATATGTGGTGAAAACGTGCATTGAACTTGCCTCTATGTTAGTCATCTCAAGGGAAAGTAGGGAGAATCCCAGTAGCTATGACATGTAGCTTGGGGTTCTCCCTAAATGTTTAATTTAGAGGGCACCTACGGCCATTGGAGACTATTCTCCAGGACAAAATCTTGTGCTCACTAAGGTATACATTTTTTGGATGCAATAATGAACTTTAATTGAAAATGATCCATTGCAACATTTCATGATTATCATTGAATTTTCTATATCTTTATAAGAAATGTATTCAACTCGATACAAGGCACTTTCAAAGTGGCAACTTCACTAGATTTTACACGGCCTGAAATCCCCGGTGAAGGGTATGGTGTTTCTCTCCCAGCATGTTGTTTACAAAAGATGTCTTCTACAGCTATTCTGGACCATCTCTAAAGCAAACAATGCATCACGCAGAGCTGGCATTATATATTTTCTTCCTTATATCTTAACTTTGGAGGACCAGACAGGATTGAGAGTACGCAGTAACTCTCATTATTAGTTTGCAGGGGGAGCCCCACAGACTCCAAAGTTACTATTGGGGGCGTGGGGGCTTTTCCCCATATTTTTTTTAAATTTAAATTAGATGAATTTTATTGCAATTCTCTATAATCCCTTTTCAATAGCAGAACCTTGCATTACCCTAATTTTGATAACCCTTTGGGTAAGTTTTGGTAAGCACTAATTTTCCCCATTGTAAGAAATGCATTATAAACGTCGCTTAGGAATCATAATGTATCACTAAATCTTACAGCTGATCATCAGGGGATGTACAGTAATACTTTTTCTTCAAATAGTTATGAGTAGGCCTACCAAGTGAGATGACTGCATTTTGAGCCAGCATGAATTCATCGAGCAAAAATGTTGCCTGTTGTAGATCTACAAAGCTTAATCGAAAAAATAATGGAAATATAGTCACGTATGGTTATGATGTACCTATTTCCATGGTTACTGGAAGGGGTCCAATCATATCCACACCCACCTAAAACAGAAGGAAAAGTAGCATTCAGATCCATACACAATCATACCAATTGATGTTCTAGTGATTAATATCTGAGTTTTGTAGACAATATACTGCAATTAAGAATTTCCAGTCATGCTCATATTTACTCATTGAAAGTCAACGAAAGATAATTTGATGACTGAATGTGCTAAAGGCAGGTATTCTTATACTGCTACATACCAATAACAATTCTCGTACAGAACAGAATGCTGTATCAAATTTTGCAATACTTTTTATCCTGGACTGAAGCTTTTCATTTAATGGCATGCACTATAGCTCATTATACTGTTAACACATTTGTATAATCAATTTGTGATGTTAATGTTAATGAGACCATTTTTATTATTATTCTAGTTCCAACTGTAATTATGCCTGCTTACATTCATGATGTGTTTACAACTGGTATAAAGAACTACTGTACTATAGAATCTGTGGAAACTGTTAATCCCATGGCAGCTATACCTCAAGTGAATCATAATGTAATCAATATACACTAGCAAGTTATGCCAATTTAAATCACAATGATTTAAATTGCATGATTTTGGCTTTCCTTGATTTAAATGTATTACTTCTCCCACTTTTCAGCAAAAAGCTTGGTGGCTGTTTACAAGCAACATGATACCAACTACTACATCTACGTCAACCATGCATGGCCGCTTATCATGTTAGCACTGCAACAGCCATGTAACAAATTGAAGAAACAACAAGTTCTTCAGAATTCAACATATAGATATATTCATGGGTGGCGATCATGGGGGGGGGGGGACATGTCCCCCAATATTTTAGGTGGGGAATATAGTATATAATATCCCCCCCCCCCCCCCAATATTTGGTGGCATAGTTTTTTTTTGTGGCTATAAATAGAAAACAATGCGTGAGATTATTTATCCAAATCATACTAGGCGGCGGCTAAAACTTCATCCAACACATGCTGTATGAGGTAAATGACACTTCATGGTCGTTTTTGTGATCTGTGACCGTATTGCAAGTTGTCACTCATGATTATTATCATAAGGTCTGTACATCTCTTGTGTATGAGTCTAAGTACGTACAATCATATATATGATCCACATAGATATGGTTTCACTGGGTTTCCATTTGGCCTGTTTCCTACAAATTTCTAAATGCAGGCGCGTAGCCAAGGGGGTGGGGCGAATGGGACGAACCCCCCCCCCCTTAGCATATTTTTGTATGATATCGCTAGTAATTTCAAAATAGAAAATGCTTAGACGCAACTTACAAGGCCTGGGAAGTGCCATTTCCAGTGATCTGGGAGTCATTTTCGGCAAAAAATTCTTTTACGCTTCGCGCCAACTTATAGTGGCGCTACGCTTAGATTATGGAACGCAAAAAGGGATAACTTATTTCGTTGCGAAGTTTAACGTAAGTTTAGACAACGGCGTAAGTTTAGACAACGGAATTTTAGACATCAACGTGAGTTTGATGAACAGCATGGTTAACAGCAGCAACAACTTTAGACAACAACAAAATTAGTTAAGACAACGAAATCAGTTTGCCCTTTTCGCGCGTACCACACGCGACAAGGGCAAAATGATTTCGTTGTCTAAACTTATGTTGTGCGGTATCGATCAATCCAATGTTCGGTACCGATCAATCGAATGTTCGGTACCGATCAATCAAATGTTCGGTACCGATCAATCGAATGTGCGGTACCGATCAATCGAATGTGCGGTACCGATCAATCGAATGTTCGGTACCGATCAATCGAATGTGCGGTACCGATCAATCGAATGTTCGGTACCGATCAATCGAATTTGCGGTACCGAACAATCGAATGTTCGGTATCGATCAATCGAATTTGCGGTACCGATCAATCGAAGATTCGGTACCGATCAATCGAATGTACGGGACCCTTCAATCGAATGTGCGGTACCGATCAATCGAATGTGCGATACCGATCAATCGAATGTGCGGTACTGATCAATCAAATGTTCGGTACCGATCAATCGAATGTGCGTTACCAATCAATCGAATGTGCTGTACCGATCAATCAAATTTGCGGCACCGATTAATCGAATGTTCGATACCGATCAATCGAATGTGCGGTACCGATCAATCGAATGTTCGGTACCGATCAATCGAATGTGCTGTACCGATCAATCGAATGTTCACATTCGATCAATCGAAGAGGCGCTACCGATCAATCGAATGTGCAGTAACGATCAATCGAATGTGCGATACCAATCAATCGAATGTGCGGTACCGATCAATGGAATGTTCGGTACCGATAAATTGAATGTGCCGTACCGATCAATCGAATGTGCGGTAACGATCAATCGAATGTTCGGTACCGATCAATCGAACATGCGGTACCTATCAATCGAATGTGCGGTACCGATCAATCGAATGTGCGGCCGCGATCAATCGAATGTGCGGTCTCGATCAATGGAATGTGCGGTCTCGATCAATGGAATGTGCGGTACCGATCAATCGAATGTTCGGTACCGATCGAACGAATGTGCGGTATCGATCAATCGAATGTTCGGTACCGATCAATGGAATGTTCGATATCGATCGAACGAATACGCGGTAGCGATCGATCGAATGTGCGGTACCGATCAATGGAATGTGCGTTACCGATGAATCGAATATTCGGTACCGAACAATCGAATGTGTGGTACCGATCAATCGAATGTTCGGTACCGATCATTCGAAGATTCGGTACCTATCAATCGAATGTACGTTCCAGATCAATCGAATGTTCGATACCGATCAAACGAATTTGCGATACCGATCAATCGTATGTGCGGTACCGATCAAACGAATGTCCGATACCGATCAATCGAATGTGCGTTCCCGATCAATCGAATGTTCGATACCGATCAAACGAATGTGCGATACCGATCAATCGAATGTGCGGTACCAATCAATCGAATGTTCGGTACCGATCAATCGAATGTGCGGTACCGATCAATCGAATGTTCGGTACCGATCAATCGAATTTGCGGTACCGATCAATCGAATGTTCGGTACCGATCAATCGAATGTCCGGTACCCTTCAATCGAATGTTCGAAAACGATCAATCGAACGTTCGGTACCGATCAATCGAATGTGCGGTACCGATCAATCGAATGTGCAGTACCGACCAATCGAATGGGCGGTACCGATCAATGGAATGTGCGGCCCCGATCAATCGAATGTGCGGTCCCGATCAATCGAATGTGCAATACCGATCAATTGCATGTGCGGTACCGATCAATGGAATGTGCAATACCGATCAATCGAATGTGAGGTACCGATCAATCGAATGTGCGGTACCGATAAATGGAATGTGCGATACCGATCAATCGAATGTGCGGTACCGATCAATAGAATGTACGGTACCGATCAATCGAATGTTCGGTACCGATCAATCGAATGTGCGGTACCGATCAATGGAATGTGCGGTACCGATCAATCGAATATTCGGTACCGATCAATCGAATGTGCGGTACCGATCAATCGAATGTTCGGTACCGATCATTCGAAGATTCGGTACCTATCAATCGAATGTGCGTTCCCGATCAATCGAATGTTCGATACCGATCAAACGAATGTGCGATACCGATCAATCGAATATGCGGTACCGATCAAACGAATGTGCGATACCGATTAATCGACTGTGCGTTCCCGACCAATCGAATGTTCGATACCATTCAAACGAATGTGCGATACCGATCAACCGAATGTGCGTTCCCGATCAATCGAATGTTCGATACCGATCAATCGAATGTGCGATACCGATCAATCGAATATGCGGTACCGATCAAACGAATGTGCGATACCGATTAATCGACTGTGCGTTCCCGACCAATCGAATGTGCGATACCATTCAAACGAATGTGCGATACCGATCAATCGAATGTGCGGTACAGATCAATCGAATGTTCGGTACCGATCAATCGAATGTGCGGTACCGATCAATCGAATGAGCGATACCGATCAATCGAATGTTCGGTACAGATCATTCGAAGATTCGGTACCTACCAATCGAATGTGCGTTCCCGATCAATCGAATGTTCGATACCGATCAAACGAATGTGCGATACCGATCAATCGAATTTGCGGTACCGATCAATAAAATGTTCGGTACCGATCAATCGAATGTGCGGTACCGATCAATCGAATGTGTGGTACCGATCAATCAAATGTGAAATACCGATCAATCGAATGTGAAATACCGATCAATCGCATGTTCGATACCGATCAAACGAATATGCGATACCGATCAATCGTATGTGCGGTACCGATCAAACGAATGTGCGATACCGATCAATCGAATGTGCGTTCCCGATCAATCGAATGTTCGATACCGATCAAACGAATGTGCGGTACCGATCAATCGAATGTTCGGTACCGATCAATCGAATTTGCGGTACCGATCAATCGAATGTTCGGTACCGATCAATCGAATGTCCGGTACCCTTCAATCGAATGTTCGAAAACGATCAATCGAACGTTCGGTACCGATCAATCGAATGTGCGGTACCGATCAATCGAATGTGCAGTACCGACCAATCGAATGGGCGGTACCGATCAATGGAATGTGCGGCCCCGATCAATCGAATGTGCGGTCCCGATCAATCGAATGTGCAATACCGATCAATGGAATGTGCGGTACCGATCAATGGAATGTGCGGCCCAGATCAATCGAATGTGCGGTCCCGATCAATCGAATGTGCGGTACCGATCAATCGAATGTGCGGTACCGATAAATGGAATGTGCGATACCGATCAATCGAATGAGCGGTACCGATCAATAGAATGTACGGTACCGATCAATCGAATGTTCGGTACCGATCAATCGAATGTGCGGTATCGATCGAACGAAAGTGCGGTACCGATCAATCGAATGTTCGGTACCGATCAATAGAATGTACGGTACCGATCAATCGAATGTTCGGTACCGATCAATCGAATGTTCGGTATCGATCGAACGAAAGTGCGGTACCGATCAATCGAATGTTCGGTATCGATCGAACGAATGTGCGGTACCGATCAATCGAATGTGCGGTACCGATCAATGGAATGTGCGGTACCGATCAATCGAATATTCGGTACCGATCAATCGAATGTTCGGTACCGATCATTCGAAGATTCGGTACCTATCAATCGAATGTGCGTTCCCGATCAATCGAATGTTCGATACCGATCAAACGAATGTGCGATACCAATCAATCGAATATGCGGTACCGATCAAACGAATGTGCGATACCGATCAATCGACTGTGCGTTCCCGACCAATCGAATGGTCGATACCATTCAAACGAATGTGCGATACCGATCAATCGAATGTCCGATACCGATCAATCGAATGTTCGGTACCGATCATTCGAAGATTCGGTACCTATCAATCGAATGTGCGTTCCCGATCAATCGAATGTTCGATACCGATCAAACGAATGTGCGATACCGATCAATCGAATGTGCGGTACCGATCAATCGAATGTTCGGTACCGATCAATCGAATGTGCGGTACCCTTCAATCGAATGTTCGATACCGATCAATCGAACGTTCGGTACCGATCAATCGAATGTGCAGTACCGATCAATCGAATGTGTGGTATCGATCAATCGAATGTTCGATACCGATCAAACGAATGTGCGATACCGATCAATCGAATGAGCGGTACCGATCAATCGAATGTTCGGTACCGATCAATCGAATGTGCGGCACCCTTCAATCGAATGTTCGATACCGATCAATCGAACGTTCGGTACCGATCAATCGAATGTGCAGTACCGATCAATCGAATGTGTGGTACCGATCAATCGAATGTGAAATACCGATCAATCGAACGTACGGTACCGATCAATCGAATGTGCAGTACCGATCAATCGAATGTGTGGTACCGATCAATCGAATGTGAAATACCGATCAATCGAATGTGAAATACCGATCAATCGAATGTTCGGTACCGATCATTCGAAGATTCGGTACCTATCAATCGAATGTGCGTTCCCGATCAATCGAATGTTCGATACCGATCAATCGAATGTGCGATACCGATCAATCGAATGTGCGGTACCGATCAAACGAATGTGCGATACCGATTAATCGACTGTGCGTTCCCGACCAATCGAATGTTCGATACCATTCAAACGAATGTGCGATACCGATCAATCGAATGTGCGGTACCGATCAATCGAATGTTCGGTACCGATCAATCGAATGTGCGGTACCGATCAATCGAATGAGCGATACCGATCAATCGAATGTTCGGTACAGATCATTCGAAGATTCGGTACCTACCAATCGAATGTGCGTTCCCGATCAATCGAATGTTCGATACCGATCAAACGAATGTGCGATACCGATCAATCGAATTTGAGGTACCGATCAATCAAATGTTCGGTACCGATCAATCGAATGTGCGGTACCGATCAATCGAATGTGTGGTACCGATCAATCAAATGTGAAATACCGATCAATCGAATGTGAAATACCGATCAATCGAATGTTCGATACCGATCAAACGAATATGCGATACCGATCAATCGTATGTGCGGTACCGATCAAACGAATGTGCGATACCGATCAATCGAATGTGCGTTCCCGATCAATCGAATGTTCGGTACCGATCAAACGAATGTGCGATACCGATCAATCGAATGTGCGGTACCGATCAATCGAATGTTCGGTAACAATCAATCGAATGTGCGGTACCGATCAATCGAATGTTCGGTACCGATCAATCGAATTTGCGGTACCGATCAATCGAATGTTCGGTACCGATCAATCGAATGTCCGGTACCCTTCAATCGAATGTTCGAAAACGATCAATCGAACGTTCGGTACCGATCAATCGAATGTGCGGTACCGATCAATCGAATGTGCAGTACCGACCAATCGAATGTGCGGTACCGATCAATCGAATGTTCGGTACCGATCATTCGAAGATTCGGTACCTACCAATCGAATGTGCGTTCCCGATCAATCGAATGTTCGATACCGATCAAACGAATGTGCGATACCGATCAATCGAATTTGAGGTACCGATCAATCAAATGTTCGGTACCGATCAATCGAATGTGCGGTACCGATCAATCGAATGTGTGGTACCGATCAATCAAATGTGAAATACCGATCAATCGAATGTGAAATACCGATCAATCGAATGTTCGATACCGATCAAACGAATATGCGATACCGATCAATCGTATGTGCGGTACCGATCAAACGAATGTGCGATACCGATCAATCGAATGTGCGTTCCCGATCAATCGAATGTTCGGTACCGATCAAACGAATGTGCGATACCGATCAATCGAATGTGCGGTACCGATCAATCGAATGTTCGGTAACAATCAATCGAATGTGCGGTACCGATCAATCGAATGTTCGGTACCGATCAATCGAATTTGCGGTACCGATCAATCGAATGTTCGGTACCGATCAATCGAATGTCCGGTACCCTTCAATCGAATGTTCGAAAACGATCAATCGAACGTTCGGTACCGATCAATCGAATGTGCGGTACCGATCAATCGAATGTGCAGTACCGACCAATCGAATGTGCGGTACCGATCAATCGAATGTTCGGTACCGATCATTCGAAGATTCGGTACCTATCAATCGAATGTGCGTTCCCGATCAATCGAATGTTCGATACCGATCAAACGAATGTGCGATACTGATCAATCGAATATGCGGTACCGATCAAACGAATGTGCGATACCGATCAATCGACTGTGCGTTCCCGACCAATCGAATGGTCGATACCATTCAAACGAATGTGCGATACCGATCAACCGAATGTGCGGTACCGATCAATCGAATGTTCGGTACCGATCAATAGAATGTGCGGTAAAGATCAATCGAATGAGCGATACCGATCAATCGAATGTTCGGTACAGATCATTCGAAGATTCGGTACCTATCAATCGAATGTGCGTTCCCGATCAATCGAATGTTCGATACCGATCAAACGAATGTGCGATACCGATCAATCGAATGTGCGGTACCGATCAATCGAATGTTCGGTACCGATCAATCGAATGTGCGGTACCCTTCAATCGAATGTTCGATACCGATCAATCGAACGTACGGTACCGATCAATCGAATGTGCAGTACCGATCAATCGAATGCGTGGTACCGATCAATCGAATTTGAAATACCGATCAATCGAACGTACGGTACCGATCAATCGAATGTGCAGTACCGATCAATCGAATGTGTGGTACCGATCAATCGAATGTGAAATACCGATCAATCGAATGTGAAATACCGATCAATCGAATGTTCGGTACCGATCATTCGAAGATTCGGTACCTATCAATCGAATGTGCGTTCCCGATCAATCGAATGTTCGATACCGATCAAACGAATGTGCGATGACGATCAATCGAATTTGCGGTACCGATCAATCCAATGTTCGGTACCGATCAATCGAATGTGCGATACCGATCAATCGAATATGCGGTACCGATCAAACGAATGTGCGATACCGATTAATCGACTGTGCGTTCCCGACCAATCGAATGTTCGATACCATTCAAACGAATGTGCGATACCGATCAATCGAATGTGCGGTACCGATCAATCGAATGTTCGGTACCGATCAATAGAATGTGCGGTACCGATCAATCGAATGAGCGATACCGATCAATCGAATGTTCGGTACAGATCATTCGAAGATTCGGTACCTACCAATCGAATGTGCGTTCCCGATCAATCGAATGTTCGATACCGATCAAACGAATGTGCGATGACGATCAATCGAATTTGCGGTACCGATCAATCCAATGTTCGGTACCGATCAATCGAATGTGCGGTACCGATCAATCGAATGTGTGGTACCGATCAATCAAATGTGAAATACCGATCAATCGAATGTGAAATACCGATCAATCGAATGTTCGATACCGATCAAACGAATATGCGTTCCCGATCAATCGAATGTTCGATACCGATCAAACGAATGTGCGATACCGATCAATCGAATGTGCGGTACCGATCAATCGAATGTTCGGTAACGATCAATCGAATGTGCGGTACCGATCAATCGAATGTTCGGTACCGATCAATCGAATTTGCGGTACCGATCAATCGAATGTTCGGTACCGATCAATCGAATGTCCGGTACCCTTCAATCGAATGTTCGAAAACGATCAATCGAACGTTCGGTACCGATCAATCGAATGTGCGGTACCGATCAATCGAATGTGCAGTACCGACCAATCGAATGGGCGGTACCGATCAATGGAATGTGCGGCCCCGATCAATCGAATGTGCGGTCCCGATCAATCGAATGTGCAATACCGATCAATTGAATGTGCGGTACCGATGAATGGAATGTGCGGCCCCGATCAATCGAATGTGCGGTCCCGATCAATCGAATGTGCGGTACCGATCAATCGAATGTGCGGTACCGATAAATGGAATGTGCGATACCGATCAATCGAATGTGCGGTACCGATCAATAGAATGTACGGTACCGATCAATCGAATGTTCGGTACCGATCAATCGAATGTGCGGTATCGATCGAACGAAAGTGCGGTACCGATCAATCGAATGTTCGGTACCGATCAATCGAATGTACGGTACCGATCAATCGAATGTTCGGTACCGATCAATAGAATGTGCGGTATCGATCGAACGAAAGTGCAGTACCGATCAATCGAATGTTCGGTACCGATCAATAGAATGTACGGTACCGATCAATCGAATGTTCGGTACCGATCAATCGAATGTACGGTACCGATCAATCGAATGTTCGGTACCGATCAATCGAATGTTCGGTATCGATCGAACGAAAGTGCGGTACCGATCAATCGAATGTTCGGTATCGATCAAACGAATGTGCGGTACCGATCAATCGAATGTGCGGTACCGATCAATGGAATGTGCGGTACCGATCAATCGAATATTCGGTACCGATCAATCGAATGTGCGGTACCGATCAATCGAATGTTCGGTATCGATCATTCGAAGATTCGGTACCTATCAATCGAATGTGCGTTCCCGATCAATCGAATGTTCGATACCGATCAAACGAATGTGCGATACCGATCAATCGAATATGCGGTACCGATCAAACGAATGTGCGATACCGATCAATCGACTGTGCGTTCTCGACCAATCGAATGTTCGATACCATTCAAACGAATGTGCGATACCGATCAATCGAATGTGCGGTACCGATCAATCGAATGTTCGGTACCGATCAATCGAATGTGCCGTACCGATCAATCGAATGTTCACATTCGATCAATCGAATAGGCGCTACCGATCAATCGAATGTGCGATACCGATCAATCGAATGTGCGGTACCGATGAATCGAATGTTCGGTACCGATCAATCGAATCTGGGGTACCGAACAATCGAATGTTGGGTATCGATCAATCGAATTTGCGGTACCGATCAATCGAATGTTCGGTACCGATCAATCGAATGTACGGGACCCTTCAATCGAATGTGCGGTACCGATCAATCGAATGTGCGATACCGATCAATCGAATGTGCGGTACCGATGAATCAAATGTTCGGTACCGATCAATCGAATGTGCGTTACCAATCAATCGAATGTGCTGTACCGATCAATCAAATTTGCGGCACCGATTAATCGAATGTTCGATACCGATCAATCGAATGTGCGGTACCGATCAATCGAATGTTCGGTACCGATCAATCGAATGTGCTGTACCGATCAATCGAATGTTCACATTCGATCAATCGAAGAGGCGCTACCGATCAATCGAATGTGCAGTAACGATCAATCGAATGTGCGATACCAATCAATCGAATGTGCGGTACCGATCAATGGAATGTTCGGTACCGATAAATTGAATGTGCCGTACCGATCAATCGAATGTGCGGTAACGATCAATCGAATGTTCGGTACCGATCAATCGAACATGCGGTACCTATCAATCGAATGTGCGGTACCGATCAATCGAATGTGCGGCCGCGATCAATCGAATGTGCGGTCTCGATCAATGGAATGTGCGGTCTCGATCAATGGAATGTGCGGTACCGATCAATCGAATGTTCGGTACCGATCGAACGAATGTGCGGTATCGATCAATCGAATGTTCGGTACCGATCAATGGAATGTTCGATATCGATCGAACGAATACGCGGTAGCGATCGATCGAATTTGCGGTACCGATCAATGGAATGTGCGTTACCGATGAATCGAATATTCGGTACCGAACAATCGAATGTGTGGTACCGATCAATCGAATGTTCGGTACCGATCATTCGAAGATTCGGTACCTATCAATCGAATGTACGTTCCAGATCAATCGAATGTTCGATACCGATCAAACGAATTTGCGATACCGATCAATCGTATGTGCGGTACCGATCAAACGAATGTCCGATACCGATCAATCGAATGTGCGTTCCCGATCAATCGAATGTTCGATACCGATCAAACGAATGTGCGATACCGATCAATCGAATGTGCGGTACCGATCAATCGAATGTTCGGTAACGATCAATCGAATGTGCGGTACCGATCAATCGAATGTTCGGTACCGATCAATCGAATGTTCGGTACCGATCAATCGAATTTGCGGTACCGATCAATCGAATGTGCGGTACCGATCAATCGAATGTCCGGTACCCTTCAATCGAATGTTCGAAAACGATCAATCGAACGTTCGGTACCGATCAATCGAATGTGCAGTACCGATCAATCGAATGCGTGGTACCGATCAATCGAATTTGAAATACCGATCAATCGAACGTACGGTACCGATCAATCGAATGTGCAGTACCGATCAATCGAATGTGTGGTACCGATCAATCGAATGTGAAATACCGATCAATCGAATGTGAAATACCGATCAATCGAATGTTCGGTACCGATCATTCGAAGATTCGGTACCTATCAATCGAATGTGCGTTCCCGATCAATCGAATGTTCGATACCGATCAAACGAATGTGCGATACCGATCAATCGAATATGCGGTACCGATCAAACGAATGTGCGATACCGATTAATCGACTGTGCGTTCCCGACCAATCGAATGTTCGATACCATTCAAACGAATGTGCGATACCGATCAATCGAATGTGCGGTACCGATCAATCGAATGTTCGGTACCGATCAATAGAATGTGCGGTACCGATCAATCGAATGAGCGATACCGATCAATCGAATGTTCGGTACAGATCATTCGAAGATTCGGTACCTACCAATCGAATGTGCGTTCCCGATCAATCGAATGTTCGATACCGATCAAACGAATGTGCGATACCGATCAATCGAATTTGCGGTACCGATCAATCCAATGTTCGGTACCGATCAATCGAATGTGCGGTACCGATCAATCGAATGTGTGGTACCGATCAATCAAATGTGAAATACCGATCAATCGAATGTGAAATACCGATCAATCGAATGTTCGATACCGATCAAACGAATATGCGTTCCCGATCAATCGAATGTTCGATACCGATCAAACGAATGTGCGATACCGATCAATCGAATGTGCGGTACCGATCAATCGAATGTTCGGTAACGATCAATCGAATGTGCGGTACCGATCAATCGAATGTTCGGTACCGATCAATCGAATTTGCGGTACCGATCAATCGAATGTTCGGTACCGATCAATCGAATGTCCGGTACCCTTCAATCGAATGTTCGAAAACGATCAATCGAACGTTCGGTACCGATCAATCGAATGTGCGGTACCGATCAATCGAATGTGCAGTACCGACCAATCGAATGGGCGGTACCGATCAATGGAATGTGCGGCCCCGATCAATCGAATGTGCGGTCCCGATCAATCGAATGTGCAATACCGATCAATTGAATGTGCGGTACCGATGAATGGAATGTGCGGCCCCGATCAATCGAATGTGCGGTCCCGATCAATCGAATGTGCGGTACCGATCAATCGAATGTGCGGTACCGATAAATGGAATGTGCGATACCGATCAATCGAATGTGCGGTACCGATCAATAGAATGTACGGTACCGATCAATCGAATGTTCGGTACCGATCAATCGAATGTGCGGTATCGATCGAACGAAAGTGCGGTACCGATCAATCGAATGTTCGGTACCGATCAATCGAATGTACGGTACCGATCAATCGAATGTTCGGTACCGATCAATAGAATGTGCGGTATCGATCGAACGAAAGTGCAGTACCGATCAATCGAATGTTCGGTACCGATCAATAGAATGTACGGTACCGATCAATCGAATGTTCGGTACCGATCAATCGAATGTACGGTACCGATCAATCGAATGTTCGGTACCGATCAATCGAATGTTCGGTATCGATCGAACGAAAGTGCGGTACCGATCAATCGAATGTTCGGTATCGATCGAACGAATGTGCGGTACCGATCAATCGAATATGCGGTACCGATCGAACGAATGTGCGGTATCGATCAATCGAATGTTCGGTACCGATCAATGGAATGTTCGATATCGATCGAACGAATACGCGGTAGCGATCGATCGAATTTGCGGTACCGATCAATGGAATGTGCGTTACCGATGAATCGAATATTCGGTACCGAACAATCGAATGTGTGGTACCGATCAATCGAATGTTCGGTACCGATCATTCGAAGATTCGGTACCTATCAATCGAATGTACGTTCCAGATCAATCGAATGTTCGATACCGATCAAACGAATTTGCGATACCGATCAATCGTATGTGCGGTACCGATCAAACGAATGTCCGATACCGATCAATCGAATGTGCGTTCCCGATCAATCGAATGTTCGATACCGATCAAACGAATGTGCGATACCGATCAATCGAATGTGCGGTACCGATCAATCGAATGTTCGGTAACGATCAATCGAATGTGCGGTACCGATCAATCGAATGTTCGGTACCGATCAATCGAATTTGCGGTACCGATCAATCGAATGTGCGGTACCGATCAATCGAATGTCCGGTACCCTTCAATCGAATGTTCGAAAACGATCAATCGAACGTTCGGTACCGATCAATCGAATGTGCAGTACCGATCAATCGAATGCGTGGTACCGATCAATCGAATTTGAAATACCGATCAATCGAACGTACGGTACCGATCAATCGAATGTGCAGTACCGATCAATCGAATGTGTGGTACCGATCAATCGAATGTGAAATACCGATCAATCGAATGTGAAATACCGATCAATCGAATGTTCGGTACCGATCATTCGAAGATTCGGTACCTATCAATCGAATGTGCGTTCCCGATCAATCGAATGTTCGATACCGATCAAACGAATGTGCGATACCGATCAATCGAATATGCGGTACCGATCAAACGAATGTGCGATACCGATTAATCGACTGTGCGTTCCCGACCAATCGAATGTTCGATACCATTCAAACGAATGTGCGATACCGATCAATCGAATGTGCGGTACCGATCAATCGAATGTTCGGTACCGATCAATAGAATGTGCGGTACCGATCAATCGAATGAGCGATACCGATCAATCGAATGTTCGGTACAGATCATTCGAAGATTCGGTACCTACCAATCGAATGTGCGTTCCCGATCAATCGAATGTTCGATACCGATCAAACGAATGTGCGATACCGATCAATCGAATTTGCGGTACCGATCAATCCAATGTTCGGTACCGATCAATCGAATGTGCGGTACCGATCAATCGAATGTGTGGTACCGATCAATCAAATGTGAAATACCGATCAATCGAATGTGAAATACCGATCAATCGAATGTTCGATACCGATCAAACGAATATGCGTTCCCGATCAATCGAATGTTCGATACCGATCAAACGAATGTGCGATACCGATCAATCGAATGTGCGGTACCGATCAATCGAATGTTCGGTAACGATCAATCGAATGTGCGGTACCGATCAATCGAATGTTCGGTACCGATCAATCGAATTTGCGGTACCGATCAATCGAATGTTCGGTACCGATCAATCGAATGTCCGGTACCCTTCAATCGAATGTTCGAAAACGATCAATCGAACGTTCGGTACCGATCAATCGAATGTGCGGTACCGATCAATCGAATGTGCAGTACCGACCAATCGAATGGGCGGTACCGATCAATGGAATGTGCGGCCCCGATCAATCGAATGTGCGGTCCCGATCAATCGAATGTGCAATACCGATCAATTGAATGTGCGGTACCGATGAATGGAATGTGCGGCCCCGATCAATCGAATGTGCGGTCCCGATCAATCGAATGTGCGGTACCGATCAATCGAATGTGCGGTACCGATAAATGGAATGTGCGATACCGATCAATCGAATGTGCGGTACCGATCAATAGAATGTACGGTACCGATCAATCGAATGTTCGGTACCGATCAATCGAATGTGCGGTATCGATCGAACGAAAGTGCGGTACCGATCAATCGAATGTTCGGTACCGATCAATCGAATGTACGGTACCGATCAATCGAATGTTCGGTACCGATCAATAGAATGTGCGGTATCGATCGAACGAAAGTGCAGTACCGATCAATCGAATGTTCGGTACCGATCAATAGAATGTACGGTACCGATCAATCGAATGTTCGGTACCGATCAATCGAATGTACGGTACCGATCAATCGAATGTTCGGTACCGATCAATCGAATGTTCGGTATCGATCGAACGAAAGTGCGGTACCGATCAATCGAATGTTCGGTATCGATCGAACGAATGTGCGGTACCGATCAATCGAATGTACGGTACCGATCAATGGAATGTGCGGTACCGATCAATCGAATATTCGGTACCGATCAATCGAATGTGCGGTACCGATCAATCGAATGTTCGGTATCGATCATTCGAAGATTCGGTACCTATCAATCGAATGTGCGTTCCCGATCAATCGAATGTTCGATACCGATCAAACGAATGTGCGATACCGATCAATCGAATATGCGGTACCGATCAAACGAATGTGCGATACCGATCAATCGACTGTGCGTTCTCGACCAATCGAATGTTCGATACCATTCAAACGAATGTGCGATACCGATCAATCGAATGTGCGGTACCGATCAATCGAATGTTCGGTA
The DNA here is from genome assembly GCF_037975245.1 of Apostichopus japonicus. Classification (NCBI taxonomy): domain Eukaryota; kingdom Metazoa; phylum Echinodermata; class Holothuroidea; order Aspidochirotida; family Stichopodidae; genus Apostichopus; species Apostichopus japonicus. Next base: position 11,808,705 of record NC_092570.1, on the reverse strand, counting down.
CCGATCAATCGAATGTGCCGTACCGATCAATCGAATGTTCACATTCGATCAATCGAATAGGCGCTACCGATCAATCGAATGTGCGATACCGATCAATCGAATGTGCGGTACCGATGAATCGAATGTTCGGTACCGATCAATCGAATCTGGGGTACCGAACAATCGAATGTTGGGTATCGATCAATCGAATTTGCGGTACCGATCAATCGAATGTTCGGTACCGATCAATCGAATGTACGGGACCCTTCAATCGAATGTGCGGTACCGATCAATCGAATGTGCGATACCGATCAATCGAATGTGCGGTACCGATGAATCAAATGTTCGGTACCGATCAATCGAATGTGCGTTACCAATCAATCGAATGTGCTGTACCGATCAATCAAATTTGCGGCACCGATTAATCGAATGTTCGATACCGATCAATCGAATGTGCGGTACCGATCAATCGAATGTTCGGTACCGATCAATCGAATGTGCTGTACCGATCAATCGAATGTTCACATTCGATCAATCGAAGAGGCGCTACCGATCAATCGAATGTGCAGTAACGATCAATCGAATGTGCGATACCAATCAATCGAATGTGCGGTACCGATCAATGGAATGTTCGGTACCGATAAATTGAATGTGCCGTACCGATCAATCGAATGTGCGGTAACGATCAATCGAATGTTCGGTACCGATCAATCGAACATGCGGTACCTATCAATCGAATGTGCGGTACCGATCAATCGAATGTGCGGCCGCGATCAATCGAATGTGCGGTCTCGATCAATGGAATGTGCGGTCTCGATCAATGGAATGTGCGGTACCGATCAATCGAATGTTCGGTACCGATCGAACGAATGTGCGGTATCGATCAATCGAATGTTCGGTACCGATCAATGGAATGTTCGATATCGATCGAACGAATACGCGGTAGCGATCGATCGAATTTGCGGTACCGATCAATGGAATGTGCGTTACCGATGAATCGAATATTCGGTACCGAACAATCGAATGTGTGGTACCGATCAATCGAATGTTCGGTACCGATCATTCGAAGATTCGGTACCTATCAATCGAATGTACGTTCCAGATCAATCGAATGTTCGATACCGATCAAACGAATTTGCGATACCGATCAATCGTATGTGCGGTACCGATCAAACGAATGTCCGATACCGATCAATCGAATGTGCGTTCCCGATCAATCGAATGTTCGATACCGATCAAACGAATGTGCGATACCGATCAATCGAATGTGCGGTACCGATCAATCGAATGTTCGGTAACGATCAATCGAATGTGCGGTACCGATCAATCGAATGTTCGGTACCGATCAATCGAATTTGCGGTACCGATCAATCGAATGTGCGGTACCGATCAATCGAATGTCCGGTACCCTTCAATCGAATGTTCGAAAACGATCAATCGAACGTTCGGTACCGATCAATCGAATGTGCGGTACCGATCAATCGAATGTGCAGTACCGACCAATCGAATGGGCGGTACCGATCAATGGAATGTGCGGCCCCGATCAATCGAATGTGCGGTCCCGATCAATCGAATGTGCAATACCGATCAATTGAATGTGCGGTACCGATCAATGGAATGTGCGGCCCCGATCAATCGAATGTGCGGTCCCGATCAATCGAATGTGCGGTACCGATCAATCGAATGTGCGGTACCGATAAATGGAATGTGCGATACCGATCAATCGAATGTGCGGTACCGACCAATAGAATGTACGGTACCGATCAATCGAATGTTCGGTACCGATCAATCGAATGTGCGGTACCGATCAATCGTATGTGCGGTACCGATCAAACGAATGTGCGATACCGATCAATCGAATGTGCGTTCCCGATCAATCGAATGTTCGATACCGATCAAACGAATGTGCGATACCGATCAATCGAATGTGCGGTACCGATCAATCGAATGTTCGGTAACGATCAATCGAATGTGCGGTACCGATCAATCGAATGTTCGGTACCGATCAATCGAATGTTCGGTACCGATCAATCGAATGTTCGGTACCGATCAATCGAATGTCCGGTACCCTTCAATCGAATGTTCGAAAACGATCAATCGAACGTTCGGTACCGATCAATCGAATGTGCGGTACCGATCAATCGAATGTGCAGTACCGACCAATCGAATGGGCGGTACCGATCAATGGAATGTGCGGCCCCGATCAATCGAATGTGCGGTCCCGATCAATCGAATGTGCAATACCGATCAATTGAATGTGCGGTACCGATCAATGGAATGTGCGGCCCCGATCAATCGAATGTGCGGTCCCGATCAATAGAATGTGCGGTACCGATCAATCGAATGTGCGGTACCGATAAATGGAATGTGCGATACCGATCAATCGAATGTGCGGTACCGATCAATAGAATGTACGGTACCGATCAATCGAATGTTCGGTACCGATCAATCGAATGTGCGGTATCGATCGAACGAAAGTGCGGTACCGATCAATCGAATGTTCGGTACCGATCAATAGAATGTACGGTACCGATCAATCGAATGTTCGGTACCGATCAATAGAATGTGCGGTATCGATCGAACGAAAGTGCAGTACCGATCAATCGAATGTTCGGTACCGATCAATAGAATGTACGGTACCGATCAATCGAATGTTCGGTACCGATCAATCGAATGTACGGTACCGATCAATCGAATGTTCGGTACCGATCAATCGAATGTTCGGTATCGATCGAACGAAAGTGCGGTACCGATCAATCGAATGTTCGGTATCGATCGAACGAATGTTCGGTACCGATCAATCGAATGTCCGGTACCCTTCAATCGAATGTTCGAAAACGATCAATCGAACGTTCGGTACCGATCAATCGAATGTGCGGTACCGATCAATCGAATGTGCAGTACCGACCAATCGAATGGGCGGTACCGATCAATGGAATGTGCGGCCCCGATCAATCGAATGTGCGGTCCCGATCAATCGAATGTGCAATACCGATCAATTGAATGTGCGGTACCGATCAATGGAATGTGCGGCCCCGATCAATCGAATGTGCGGTCCCGATCAATCGAATGTGCGGTACCGATCAATCGAATGTGCGGTACCGATAAATGGAATGTGCGATACCGATCAATCGAATGTGCGGTACCGATCAATAGAATGTACGGTACCGATCAATCGAATGTTCGGTACCGATCAATCGAATGTGCGGTATCGATCGAACGAAAGTGCGATACCGATCAATCGAATGTTCGGTACCGATCAATAGAATGTACGGTACCGATCAATCGAATGTTCGGTACCGATCAATAGAATGTGCGGTATCGATCGAACGAAAGTGCAGTACCGATCAATCGAATGTTCGGTACCGATCAATAGAATGTACGGTACCGATCAATCGAATGTTCGGTACCGATCAATCGAATGTACGGTACCGATCAATCGAATGTTCGGTACCGATCAATCGAATGTTCGGTATCGATCGAACGAAAGTGCGGTACCGATCAATCGAATGTTCGGTATCGATCGAACGAATGTGCGGTCCCGATCAATCGAATGTGCGGTACCGATCAATGGAATGTGCGGTACCGATCAATCGAATATTCGGTACCGATCAATCGAATGTGCGGTACCGATCAATCGAATGTTCGGTATCGATCATTCGAAGATTCGGTACCTATCAATCGAATGTGCGTTCCCGATCAATCGAATGTTCGATACCGATCAAACGAATGTGCGATACCGATCAATCGAATATGCGGTACCGATCAATGGAATGTGCGGCCCCGATCAATCGAATGTGCGGTCCCGATCAATCGAATGTGCGGTACCGATCAATCGAATGTGCGGTACCGATAAATGGAATGTGCGATACCGATCAATCGAATGTGCGGTACCGATCAATAGAATGTACGGTACCGATCAATCGAATGTTCGGTACCGATCAATCGAATGTGCGGTATCGATCGAACGAAAGTGCGGTACCGATCAATCGAATGTTCGGTACCGATCAATAGAATGTACGGTACCGATCAATCGAATGTTCGGTACCGATCAATAGAATGTGCGGTATCGATCGAACGAAAGTGCAGTACCGATCAATCGAATGTTCGGTACCGATCAATAGAATGTACGGTACCGATCAATCGAATGTTCGGTACCGATCAATCGAATGTACGGTACCGATCAATCGAATGTTCGGTACCGATCAATCGAATGTTCGGTATCGATCGAACGAAAGTGCGGTACCGATCAATCGAATGTTCGGTATCGATCGAACGAATGTGCGGTCCCGATCAATCGAATGTGCGGTACCGATCAATGGAATGTGCGGTACCGATCAATCGAATATTCGGTACCGATCAATCGAATGTGCGGTACCGATCAATCGAATGTTCGGTATCGATCATTCGAAGATTCGGTACCTATCAATCGAATGTGCGTTCCCGATCAATCGAATGTTCGATACCGATCAAACGAATGTGCGATACCGATCAATCGAATATGCGGTACCGATCAAACGAATGTGCGATACCGATCAATCGACTGTGCGTTCTCGACCAATCGAATGTTCGATACCATTCAAACGAATGTGCGATACCGATCAATCGAATGTGCGGTACCGATCAATCGAATGTTCGGTACCGATCAATCGAATGTGCCGTACCGATAATTCGAATGTTCACATTCGATCAATCGAATAGGCGCTACCGATCAATCGAATGTGCGATACCGATCAATCGAATGTGCGGTACCGATGAATCGAATGTTCGGTACCGATCAATCGAATCTGGGGTACCGAACAATCGAATGTTCGGTATCGATCAATCGAATTTGCGGTACCGATCAATCGAATGTTCGGTACCGATCAATCGAATGTACGGGACCCTTCAATCGAATGTGCGGTACCGATCAATCGAATCTGCGATACCGATCAATCGAATGTGCGGTACCGATGAATCAAATGTTCGGTACCGATCCATCGAATGTGCGTTACCAATCAATCGAATGTGCTGTACCGATCAATCAAATTTGCGGCACCGATTAATCGAATGTTCGATACCGATCAATCGAATGTGCGGTACCGATCAATCGAATGTTCGGTACCGATCAATCGAATGTGCTGTACCGATCAATCGAATGTTCACATTCGATCAATCGAAGAGGCGCTACCGATCAATCGAATGTGCAGTATCGATCAATCGAATGTGCGATACCAATCAATCGAATGTGCGGTACCGATCAATGGAATGTTCGGTACCGATAAATTGAATGTGCCGTACCGATCAATCGAATGTGCGGTAACGATCAATCGAATGTTCGGTACCGATCAATCGAACATGCGGTACCTATCAATCGAATGTGCGGTACCGATCAATCGAATGTGCGGCAGCGATCAATCGAATGTGCGGTCTCGATCAATGGAATGTGCGGTCTCGATCAATAGAATGTGCGGTACCGATCAATCGAATGTTCGGTACCGATCGAACGAATGTGCGGTATCGATCAATCGAATGTTCGGTACCGATCAATGGAATGTTCGATATCGATCGAACGAATACGCGGTAGCGATCGATCGAATTTGCGGTACCGATCAATGGAATGTGCGTTACCGATGAATCGAATATTCGGTACCGAACAATCGAATGTGTGGTACCGATCAATCGAATGTTCGGTACCGATTATTCGAAGATTCGGTACCTATCAATCGAATGTACGTTCCAGATCAATCGAATGTTCGATACCGATCAAACGAATTTGCGATACCGATCAATCGTATGTGCGGTACCGATCAAACGAATGTCCGATACCGATCAATCGAATGTGCGTTCCCGATCAATCGAATGTTCGATACCGATCAAACGAATGTGCGATACCGATCAATCGAATGTGCGGTACCGATCAATCGAATGTTCGGTACCGATCAATCGAATGTGCGGTACCGATCAATCGAATGTTCGGTACCGATCAATCGAATTTGCGGTACCGATCAATCGAATGTGCGGTACCGATCAATCGAATGTCCGGTACCCTTCAATCGAATGTTCGAAAACGATCAATCGAACGTTCGGTACCGATCAATCGAATGTGCGGTACCGATCAATCGAATGTGCAGTACCGACCAATCGAATGTTCGGTACCGATCAATCGAATGTACGGTACCGATCAATCGAATGTTCGGTATCGATCGAACGAAAGTGCGGTACCGATCAATCGAATGTTCGGTATCCATCGAACGAATGTGCGGTCCCGATCAATCGAATGTGCGGTACCGATCAATGGAATGTGCGGTACCGATCAATCGAATATTCGGTACCGATCAATCGAATGTGCGGTACCGATCAATCGAATGTTCGGTATCGATCATTCGAAGATTCGGTACCTATCAATCGAATGTGCGTTCCCGATCAATCGAATGTTCGATACCGATCAAACGAATGTGCGATACCGATCAATCGAATATGCGGTACCGATCAATGGAATGTGCGGCCCCGATCAATCGAATGTGCGGTCCCGATCAATCGAATGTGCGGTACCGATCAATCGAATGTGCGGTACCGATAAATGGAATGTGCGATACCGATCAATCGAATGTGCGGTACCGATCAATAGAATGTACGGTACCGATCAATCGAATGTTCGGTACCGATCAATCGAATGTGCGGTATCGATCGAACGAAAGTGCGGTACCGATCAATCGAATGTTCGGTACCGATCAATAGAATGTACGGTACCGATCAATCGAATGTTCGGTACCGATCAATAGAATGTGCGGTATCGATCGAACGAAAGTGCAGTACCGATCAATCGAATGTTCGGTACCGATCAATAGAATGTACGGTACCGATCAATCGAATGTTCGGTACCGATCAATCGAATGTACGGTACCGATCAATCGAATGTTCGGTACCGATCAATCGAATGTTCGGTATCGATCGAACGAAAGTGCGGTACCGATCAATCGAATGTTCGGTATCGATCGAACGAATGTGCGGTACCGATCAATCGAATGTGCGGTACCGATCAATGGAATGTGCGGTACCGATCAATCGAATATTCGGTACCGATCAATCGAATGTGCGGTACCGATCAATCGAATGTTCGGTATCGATCATTCGAAGATTCGGTACCTATCAATCGAATGTGCGTTCCCGATCAATCGAATGTTCGATACCGATCAAACGAATGTGCGATACCGATCAATCGAATATGCGGTACCGATCAAACGAATGTGCGATACCGATCAATCGACTGTGCGTTCTCGACCAATCGAATGTTCGATACCATTCAAACGAATGTGCGATACCGATCAATCGAATGTGCGGTACCGATCAATCGAATGTTCGGTACCGATCAATCGAATGTGCCGTACCGATAATTCGAATGTTCACATTCGATCAATCGAATAGGCGCTACCGATCAATCGAATGTGCGATACCGATCAATCGAATGTGCGGTACCGATGAATCGAATGTTCGGTACCGATCAATCGAATCTGGGGTACCGAACAATCGAATGTTCGGTATCGATCAATCGAATTTGCGGTACCGATCAATCGAATGTTCGGTACCGATCAATCGAATGTACGGGACCCTTCAATCGAATGTGCGGTACCGATCAATCGAATCTGCGATACCGATCAATCGAATGTGCGGTACCGATGAATCAAATGTTCGGTACCGATCCATCGAATGTGCGTTACCAATCAATCGAATGTGCTGTACCGATCAATCAAATTTGCGGCACCGATTAATCGAATGTTCGATACCGATCAATCGAATGTGCGGTACCGATCAATCGAATGTTCGGTACCGATCAATCGAATGTGCTGTACCGATCAATCGAATGTTCACATTCGATCAATCGAAGAGGCGCTACCGATCAATCGAATGTGCAGTATCGATCAATCGAATGTGCGATACCAATCAATCGAATGTGCGGTACCGATCAATGGAATGTTCGGTACCGATAAATTGAATGTGCCGTACCGATCAATCGAATGTGCGGTAACGATCAATCGAATGTTCGGTACCGATCAATCGAACATGCGGTACCTATCAATCGAATGTGCGGTACCGATCAATCGAATGTGCGGCAGCGATCAATCGAATGTGCGGTCTCGATCAATGGAATGTGCGGTCTCGATCAATAGAATGTGCGGTACCGATCAATCGAATGTTCGGTACCGATCGAACGAATGTGCGGTATCGATCAATCGAATGTTCGGTACCGATCAATGGAATGTTCGATATCGATCGAACGAATACGCGGTAGCGATCGATCGAATTTGCGGTACCGATCAATGGAATGTGCGTTACCGATGAATCGAATATTCGGTACCGAACAATCGAATGTGTGGTACCGATCAATCGAATGTTCGGTACCGATTATTCGAAGATTCGGTACCTATCAATCGAATGTACGTTCCAGATCAATCGAATGTTCGATACCGATCAAACGAATTTGCGATACCGATCAATCGTATGTGCGGTACCGATCAAACGAATGTCCGATACCGATCAATCGAATGTGCGTTCCCGATCAATCGAATGTTCGATACCGATCAAACGAATGTGCGATACCGATCAATCGAATGTGCGGTACCGATCAATCGAATGTTCGGTACCGATCAATCGAATGTGCGGTACCGATCAATCGAATGTTCGGTACCGATCAATCGAATTTGCGGTACCGATCAATCGAATGTGCGGTACCGATCAATCGAATGTCCGGTACCCTTCAATCGAATGTTCGAAAACGATCAATCGAACGTTCGGTACCGATCAATCGAATGTGCGGTACCGATCAATCGAATGTGCAGTACCGACCAATCGAATGGGCGGTACCGATCAATGGAATGTGCGGCCCCGATCAATCGAATGTGCGGTCCCGATCAATCGAATGTGCAATACCGATCAATTGAATGTGCGGTACCGATCAATGGAATGTGCGGCCCCGATCAATCGAATGTGCGGTCCCGATCAATCGAATCTTCGGTACCTATCAATCGAATGTGCGGTACCGATCAATCAAATGTTCGGTACCGATCAATCGAATGTGCGGTACCGATCAATCGAATGTGTGGTACCGATCAATCAAATGTGAAATACCGATCAATCGAATGTGAAATACCGATCAATCGAATGTTCGATACCGATCAAACGAATATGCGATACCGATCAATCGTATGTGCGGTACCGATCAAACGAATGTGCGATACCGATCAATCGAATGTGCGTTCCCGATCAATCGAATGTTCGATACCGATCAAACGAATGTGCGATACCGATCAATCGAATGTGCGGTACCGATCAATCGAATGTTCGGTACCTATCAATCGAATGTGCGTTCCCGATCAATCGAATGTTCGATACCGATCAAACGAATGTGCGATACCGATCAATCGAATATGCGGTACCGATCAAACGAATGTGCGATACCGATCAATCGACTGTGCGTTCCCGACCAATCGAATGTTCGATACCATTCAAACGAATGTGCGATACCGATCAACCGAATGTGCGGTACCGATCAATCGAATGTTCGGTACCGATCAATAGAATGTGCGGTACCGATCAATCGAATGAGCGATACCGATCAATCGAATGTTCGGTACAGATCATTCGAAGATTCGGTACCTATCAATCGAATGTGCGTTCCCGATCAATCGAATGTTCGATACCGATCAAACGAATGTGCGATACCGATCAATCGAATGTGCAGTACCGATCAATCGAATGTGTGGTACCGATCAATCGAATGTGAAATACCGATCAATCGAACGTACGGTACCGATCAATCGAATGTGCAGTACCGATCAATCGAATGTGTGGTACCGATCAATCGAATGTGAAATACCGATCAATCGAATGTTAAATACCGATCAATCGAATGTTCGGTACCGATCATTCGAAGATTCGGTACCTATCAATCGAATGTGCGTTCCCGATCAATCGAATGTTCGATACCGATCAAACGAATGTGCGATACCGATCAATCGAATGTGCGGTACCGATCAATCGAATGTTCGGTAACGATCAATCGAATGTGCGGTACCGATCAATCGAATGTTCGGTACCGATCAATCGAATTTGCGGTACCGATCAATCGAATGTTCGGTACCGATCAATCGAATGTCCGGTACCCTTCAATCGAATGTTCGAAAACGATCAATCGAACGTTCGGTACCGATCAATCGAATGTGCGGTACCGATCAATCGAATGTGCGGTACCGATCAATCGAATGTGCAGTACCGACCAATCGAATGGGCGGTACCGATCAATGGAATGTGCGGCCCCGATCAATCGAATGCGCGGTCCCGATCATTCGAATGTGCAATACCGATCAATTGAATGTGCGGTACCGATAAATGGAATGTGCGATACCGATCAATCGAATGTGCGGTACCGATCAATAGAATGTACGGTACCGATCAATCGAATGTTCGGTACCGATCAATAGAATGTGCGGTATCGATCGAACGAAAGTGCGGTACCGATCAATCGAATGTTCGGTACCGATCAATAGAATGTACGGTACCGATCAATCGAATGTTCGGTACCGATCAATCGAATGTTCGGTATCGATCGAACGAAAGTGCGGTACCGATCAATCGAATGTTCGGTATCGATCGAACGAATGTGCGGTACCGATCAATCGAATGTGCGGTACCGATCAATGGAATGTGCGGTACCGATCAATCGAATATTCGGTACCGATCAATCGAATGTGCGGTACCGATCAATCGAATGTTCGGTACCGATCATTCGAAGATTCGGTACCTATCAATCGAATGTGCGTTCCCGATCAATCGAATGTTCGATACCGATCAAACGAATGTGCGATACCGATCAATCGAATATGCGGTACCGATCAAACGAATGTGCGGTACCGATCAATCGACTGTGCGTTCCCGACCAATCGAATGTTCGATACCATTCAAACGAATGTGCGATACCGATCAACCGAATGTGCGGTACCGATCAATCGAATGTTCGGTACCGATCAATAGAATGTGCGGTACCGATCAATCGAATGAGCGATACCGATCAATCGAATGTTCGGTACATATCATTCGAAGATTCGGTACCGATCAATCGAATGTGCGTTCCCGATCAATCGAATGTTCGATACCGATCAAACGAATGTGCGATACCGATCAATCGAATGTGCGGTACCGATCAATCGAATGTTCGGTACCGATCAATCGAATGTGCGGTACCCTTCAATCGAATGTTCGATACCGATCAATCGAACGTTCGGTACCGATCAATCGAATGTGCAGTACCGATCAATCGAATGTGTGGTACCGATCAATCGAAAGTGAAATACCGATCAATCGAACGTACGGTACCGATCAATCGAATGTGCAGTACCGATCAATCGAATGTGTGGTACCGATCAATCGAATGTGAAATACCGATCAATCGAATGTGAAATACCGATCAATCGAATGTTCGGTACCGATCATTCGAAGATTCGGTACCTATCAATCGAATGTGCGTTCCCGATCAATCGAATGTTCGATACCGATCAAACGAATGTGCGATACCGATCAATCGAATATGCGGTACCGATCAAACGAATGTGCGATACCGATTAATCGACTGTGCGTTCCCGACCAATCGAATGTTCGATACCATTCAAACGAATGTGCGATACCGATCAATCGAATGTGCGGTACCGATCAATCGAATGTTCGGTACCGATCAATAGAATGTGCGGTACCGATCAATCGAATGAGCGATACCGATCAATCGAATGTTCGGTACAGATCATTCGAAGACTGGTACCTACCAATCGAATGTGCGTTCCCGATCAATCGAATGTTCGATACCGATCAAACGAATGTGCGATACCGATCAATCGAATTTGCGGTACCGATCAATCCAATGTTCGGTACCGATCAATCGAATGTGCGGTACCGATCAATCGAATGTGTGGTACCGATCAATCAAATGTGAAATACCGATCAATCGAATGTGAAATACCGATCAATCGAATGTTCGATACCGATCAAACGAATATGCGATACCGATCAATCGTATGTGCGGTACCGATCAAACGAATGTGCGATACCGATCAATCGAATGTGCGTTTTCGATCAATCGAATGTTCGATACCGATCAAACGAATGTGCGATACCGATCAATCGAATGTGCGGTACCGATCAATCGAATGTTCGGTAACGATCAATCGAATGTGCGGTACCGATCAATCGAATGTTCGGTACCGATCAATCGAATTTGCGGTACCGATCAATCGAATGTTCGGTACCGATCAATCGAATGTCCGGTACCCTTCAATCGAATGTTCGAAAACGATCAATCGAACGTTCGGTACCGATCAATGGAATGTGCGGTACCGATCAATCGAATGTGCAGTACCGACCAATCGAATGGGCGGTACCGATCAATGGAATGTGCGGCCCCGATCAATCGAATGTGCGGTCCCGATCAATCGAATGTGCAATACCGATCAATTGAATGTGCGGTACCGATCAATGGAATGTGCGGCCCCGATCAATCGAATGTGCGGTCCCGATCAATCGAATGTGCGGTACCGATCAATCGAATGTACGGTACCGATCAAACGAATGTGCGATACCGATCAATCGAATGTGCGGTACCGATCAATAGAATGTACGGTACCGATCAATCGAATGTTCGGTACCGATCAATAGAATGTGCGGTATCGATCGAACGAAAGTGCAGTACCGATCAATCGAATGTTCGGTACCGATCAATAGAATGTACGGTACCGATCAATCGAATGTTCGGTACCGATCAATAGAATGTGCGGTATCGATCGAACGAAAGTGCGGTACCGATCAATCGAATGTTCGGTACCGATCAATAGAATGTACGGTACCGATCAATCGAATGTTCGGTACCGATCAATCGAATGTTCGGTATCGATCGAACGAAAGTGCGGTACCGATCAATCGAATGTTCGGTATCGATCGAACGAATGTGCGGTACCGATCAATCGAATGTGCGGTACCGATCAATGGAATGTGCGGTACCGATCAATCGAATATTCGGTACCGATCAATCGAATGTGCGGTACCGATCAATCGAATGTTCGGTACCGATCATTCGAAGATTCGGTACCTATCAATCGAATGTGCGTTACCGATCAATCGAATGTTCGATACCGATCAAACGAATGTGCGATACCGATCAATCGAATATGCGGTACCGATCAAACGAATGTGCGGTACCGATCAATCGACTGTGCGTTCCCGACCAATCGAATGTTCGATACCATTCAAACGAATGTGCGATACCGATCAACCGAATGTGCGGTACCGATCAATCGAATGTTCGGTACCGATCAATAGAATGTGCGGTACCGATCAATCGAATGAGCGATACCGATCAATCGAATGTTCGGTACATATCATTCGAAGATTCGGTACCGATCAATCGAATGTGCGTTCCCGATCAATCGAATGTTCGATACCGATCAAACGAATGTGCGATACCGATCAATCGAATGTGCGGTACCGATCAATCGAATGTTCGGTACCGATCAATCGAATGTGCGGTACCCTTCAATCGAATGTTCGATACCGATCAATCGAACGTTCGGTACCGATCAATCGAATGTGCAGTACCGATCAATCGAATGTGTGGTACCGATCAATCGAATGTGAAATACCGATCAATCGAACGTACGGTACCGATCAATCGAATGTGCAGTACCGATCAATCGAATGTGTGGTACCGATCAATCGAATGTGAAATACCGATCAATCGAATGTGAAATACCGATCAATCGAATGTTCGGTACCGATCATTCGAAGATTCGGTACCTATCAATCGAATGTGCGTTCCCGATCAATCGAATGTTCGATACCGATCAAACGAATGTGCGATACCGATCAATCGAATATGCGGTACCGATCAAACGAATGTGCGATACCGATTAATCGACTGTGCGTTCCCGACCAATCGAATGTTCGATACCATTCAAACGAATGTGCGATACCGATCAATCGAATGTGCGGTACCGATCAATCGAATGTTCGGTACCGATCAATAGAATGTGCGGTACCGATCAATCGAATGAGCGATACCGATCAATCGAATGTTCGGTACAGATCATTCGAAGACTGGTACCTACCAATCGAATGTGCGTTCCCGATCAATCGAATGTTCGATACCGATCAAACGAATGTGCGATACCGATCAATCGAATTTGCGGTACCGATCAATCCAATGTTCGGTACCGATCAATCGAATGTGCGGTACCGATCAATCGAATGTGTGGTACCGATCAATCAAATGTGAAATACCGATCAATCGAATGTGAAATACCGATCAATCGAATGTTCGATACCGATCAAACGAATATGCGATACCGATCAATCGTATGTGCGGTACCGATCAAACGAATGTGCGATACCGATCAATCGAATGTGCGTTTTCGATCAATCGAATGTTCGATACCGATCAAACGAATGTGCGATACCGATCAATCGAATGTGCGGTACCGATCAATCGAATGTTCGGTAACGATCAATCGAATGTGCGGTACCGATCAATCGAATGTTCGGTACCGATCAATCGAATTTGCGGTACCGATCAATCGAATGTTCGGTACCGATCAATCGAATGTCCGGTACCCTTCAATCGAATGTTCGAAAACGATCAATCGAACGTTCGGTACCGATCAATCGAATGTGCGGTACCGATCAATCGAATGTGCAGTACCGACCAATCGAATGGGCGGTACCGATCAATGGAATGTGCGGCCCCGATCAATCGAATGTGCGGTCCCGATCAATCGAATGTGCAATACCGATCAATTGAATGTGCGGTACCGATCAATGGAATGTGCGGCCCCGATCAATCGAATGTGCAGTCCCGATCAATCGAATGTGCGGTACCGATCAATCGAATGTACGGTACCGATCAAACGAATGTGCGATACCGATCAATCGAATGTGCGGTACCGATCAATAGAATGTACGGTACCGATCAATCGAATGTTCGGTACCGATCAATAGAATGTGCGGTATCGATCGAACGAAAGTGCAGTACCGATCAATCGAATGTTCGGTACCGATCAATAGAATGTACGGTACCGATCAATCGAATGTTCGGTACCGATCAATAGAATGTACGGTACCGATCAATCGAATGTTCGGTACCGATCAATCGAATGTTCGGTATCGATCGAACCAAAGTGCGGTACCGATCAATCGAATGTTCGGTATCGATCGAACGAATGTGCGGTACCGATCAATCGAATGTGCGGTACCGATCAATGGAATGTGCGGTACCGATCAATCGAATATTCGGTACCGATCAATCGAATGTGCGGTACCGATCAATCGAATGTTCGGTACCGATCATTCGAAGATTCGGTACCTATCAATCGAATGTGCGTTCCCGATCAATCGAATGTTCGATACCGATCAAACGAATGTGCGATACCGATCAATCGAATATGCGGTACCGATCAAACGAATGTGCGATACCGATCAATCGACTGTGCGTTCTCGACCAATCGAATGTTCGATACCATTCAAACGAATGTGCGATACCGATCAATCGAATGTGCGGTACCGATCAATCGAATGTTCGGTACCGATCAATAGAATGTGCGATACCGATCAATCGAATGAGCGATACCGATCAATCGAATGTTCGGTACCGATCAATCGAGTGTTCGGTACCGATCAATCGATTGTGCGGTACCCTTCAATCGAAAGTTCGATACCGATCAATCGAACGTTCGGTACCGATCAATCGAATGTGCAGTACCGATCAATTGAATGTGTGGTACCGATCAATCGAATGTTCGATACCGATCAATCGAATGTGCGGTACCGATCAATCGAATGTGCAGTACTGACCAATCGAATGGGCGGTACCGATCAATGGAATGTGCGGCCCCGATCAATCGAATGTGCGGTCCCGATCAATCGAATGTGCAATACCGATCAATTGAATGTGCCGTACCGATCAATGGAATGTGCGGCCCCGATCAATCGAATGTGCGGTCCCGATCAATCGAATGTGCGGTACCGATCAATCGAATGTGCGGTACCGATCAAACGAATGTGCGATACCGATCAATCGAATGTGCGGTACCGATCAATAGAATGTACGGTACCGATCAATCGAATGTTCGGTACCGATCAATCGAATGTGCGGTATCGATCGAACGAAAGTGCGGTACCGATCAATCGAATGTTCGGTACCGATCAATAGAATGTACGGTACCGATCAATCGAATGTTCGGTACCGATCAATAGAATGTGCGGTATCGATCGAACGAAAATGCAGTACCGATCAATCGAATGTTCGGTACCGATCAATAGAATGTACGGTACCGATCAATCGAATGTTCGGTACCGATCAATCGAATGTACGGTACCGATCAATCGAATGTTCGGTACCGATCAATCGAATGTTCGGTATCGATCGAACGAAAGTGCGGTACCGATCAATCGAATGTTCGGTATCGATCGAACGAATGTTCGGTACCGATCAATCGAATGTCCGGTACCCTTCAATCGAATGTTCGAAAACGATCAATCGAACGTTCGGTACCGATCAATCGAATGTGCGGTACCGATCAATCGAATGTGCAGTACCGACCAATCGAATGGGCGGTACCGATCAATGGAATGTGCGGCCCCGATCAATCGAATGTGCGGTCCCGATCAATCGAATGTGCAATACCGATCAATTTAATGTGCGGTACCGATCAATGGAATGTGCGGCCCCGATCAATCGAATGTGCGGTCCCGATCAATCGAATGTGCGGTACCGATCAATCGACTGTGCGTTCCCGACCAATCGAATGTTCGATACCATTCAAACGAATGTGCGATACCGATCAACCGAATGTGCGGTACCGATCAATCGAATGTTCGGTACCGATCAATAGAATGTGCGGTACCGATCAATCGAATGAGCGATACCGATCAATCGAATGTTCGGTACATATCATTCGAAGATTCGGTACCGATCAATCGAATGTGCGTTCCCGATCAATCGAATGTTCGATACCGATCAAACGAATGTGCGATACCGATCAATCGAATGTGCGGTACCGATCAATCGAATGTTCGGTACCGATCAATCGAATGTGCGGTACCCTTCAATCGAATGTTCGATACCGATCAATCGAACGTTCGGTACCGATCAATCGAATGTGCAGTACCGATCAATCGAATGTGTGGTACCGATCAATCGAATGTGAAATACCGATCAATCGAACGTACGGTACCGATCAATCGAATGTGCAGTACCGATCAATCGAATGTGTGGTACCGATCAATCGAATGTGAAATACCGATCAATCGAATGTGAAATACCGATCAATCGAATGTTCGGTACCGATCATTCGAAGATTCGGTACCTATCAATCGAATGTGCGTTCCCGATCAATCGAATGTTCGATACCGATCAAACGAATGTGCGATACCGATCAATCGAATATGCGGTACCGATCAAACGAATGTGCGATACCGATTAATCGACTGTGCGTTCCCGACCAATCGAATGTTCGATACCATTCAAACGAATGTGCGATACCGATCAATCGAATGTGCGGTACCGATCAATCGAATGTTCGGTACCGATCAATAGAATGTGCGGTACCGATCAATCGAATGAGCGATACCGATCAATCGAATGTTCGGTACAGATCATTCGAAGACTGGTACCTACCAATCGAATGTGCGTTCCCGATCAATCGAATGTTCGATACCGATCAAACGAATGTGCGATACCGATCAATCGAATTTGCGGTACCGATCAATCCAATGTTCGGTACCGATCAATCGAATGTGCGGTACCGATCAATCGAATGTGTGGTACCGATCAATCAAATGTGAAATACCGATCAATCGAATGTGAAATACCGATCAATCGAATGTTCGATACCGATCAAACGAATATGCGATACCGATCAATCGTATGTGCGGTACCGATCAAACGAATGTGCGATACCGATCAATCGAATGTGCGTTTTCGATCAATCGAATGTTCGATACCGATCAAACGAATGTGCGATACCGATCAATCGAATGTGCGGTACCGATCAATCGAATGTTCGGTAACGATCAATCGAATGTGCGGTACCGATCAATCGAATGTTCGGTACCGATCAATCGAATTTGCGGTACCGATCAATCGAATGTTCGGTACCGATCAATCGAATGTCCGGTACCATTCAATCGAATGTTCGAAAACGATCAATCGAACGTTCGGTACCGATCAATCGAATGTGCGGTACCGATCAATCGAATGTGCAGTACCGACCAATCGAATGGGCGGTACCGATCAATGGAATGTGCGGCCCCGATCAATCGAATGTGCGGTCCCGATCAATCGAATGTGCAATACCGATCAATTGAATGTGCGGTACCGATCAATGGAATGTGCGGCCCCGATCAATCGAATGTGCGGTCCCGATCAATCGAATGTGCGGTACCGATCAATCGAATGTACGGTACCGATCAAACGAATGTGCGATACCGATCAATCGAATGTGCGGTACCGATCAATAGAATGTACGGTACCGATCAATCGAATGTTCGGTACCGATCAATAGAATGTGCGGTATCGATCGAACGAAAGTGCAGTACCGATCAATCGAATGTTCGGTACCGATCAATAGAATGTACGGTACCGATCAATCGAATGTTCGGTACCGATCAATAGAATGTACGGTACCGATCAATCGAATGTTCGGTACCGATCAATCGAATGTTCGGTATCGATCGAACGAAAGTGCGGTACCGATCAATCGAATGTTCGGTATCGATCGAACGAATGTGCGGTACCGATCAATCGAATGTGCGGTACCGATCAATGGAATGTGCGGTACCGATCAATCGAATATTCGGTACCGATCAATCGAATGTGCGGTACCGATCAATCGAATGTTCGGTACCGATCATTCGAAGATTCGGTACCTATCAATCGAATGTGCGTTCCCGATCAATCGAATGTTCGATACCGATCAAACGAATGTGCGATACCGATCAATCGAATATGCGGTACCGATCAAACGAATGTGCGATACCGATCAATCGACTGTGCGTTCTCGACCAATCGAATGTTCGATACCATTCAAACGAATGTGCGATACCGATCAATCGAATGTGCGGTACCGATCAATCGAATGTTCGGTACCGATCAATAGAATGTGCGATACCGATCAATCGAATGAGCGATACCGATCAATCGAATGTTCGGTACCGATCAATCGAGTGTTCGGTACCGATCAATCGATTGTGCGGTACCCTTCAATCGAAAGTTCGATACCGATCAATCGAACGTTCGGTACCGATCAATCGAATGTGCAGTACCGATCAATTGAATGTGTGGTACCGATCAATCGAATGTTCGATACCGATCAATCGAATGTGCGGTACCGATCAATCGAATGTGCAGTACTGACCAATCGAATGGGCGGTACCGATCAATGGAATGTGCGGCCCCGATCAATCGAATGTGCGGTCCCGATCAATCGAATGTGCAATACCGATCAATTGAATGTGCCGTACCGATCAATGGAATGTGCGGCCCCGATCAATCGAATGTGCGGTCCCGATCAATCGAATGTGCGGTACCGATCAATCGAATGTGCGGTACCGATCAAACGAATGTGCGATACCGATCAATCGAATGTGCGGTACCGATCAATAGAATGTACGGTACCGATCAATCGAATGTTCGGTACCGATCAATCGAATGTGCGGTATCGATCGAACGAAAGTGCGGTACCGATCAATCGAATGTTCGGTACCGATCAATAGAATGTACGGTACCGATCAATCGAATGTTCGGTACCGATCAATAGAATGTGCGGTATCGATCGAACGAAAATGCAGTACCGATCAATCGAATGTTCGGTACCGATCAATAGAATGTACGGTACCGATCAATCGAATGTTCGGTACCGATCAATCGAATGTACGGTACCGATCAATCGAATGTTCGGTACCGATCAATCGAATGTTCGGTATCGATCGAACGAAAGTGCGGTACCGATCAATCGAATGTTCGGTATCGATCGAACGAATGTTCGGTACCGATCAATCGAATGTCCGGTACCCTTCAATCGAATGTTCGAAAACGATCAATCGAACGTTCGGTACCGATCAATCGAATGTGCGGTACCGATCAATCGAATGTGCAGTACCGACCAATCGAATGGGCGGTACCGATCAATGGAATGTGCGGCCCCGATCAATCGAATGTGCGGTCCCGATCAATCGAATGTGCAATACCGATCAATTTAATGTGCGGTACCGATCAATGGAATGTGCGGCCCCGATCAATCGAATGTGCGGTCCCGATCAATCGAATGTGCGGTACCGATCAATCGAATGTGCGGTACCGATAAATGGAATGTGCGATACCGATCAATCGAATGTGCGGTACCGATCAATAGAATGTACGGTACCGATCAATCGAATGTTCGGTACCGATCAATCGAATGTGCGGTATCGATCGAACGAAAGTGCGGTACCGATCAATCGAATGTTCGGTACCGATCAATAGAATGTACGGTACCGATCAATCGAATGTTCGGTACCGATCAATAGAATGTGCGGTATCGATCGAACGAAAGTGCAGTACCGATCAATCGAATGTTCGGTACCGATCAATAGAATGTACGGTACCGATCAATCGAATGTTCGGTACCGATCAATCGAATGTACGGTACCGATCAATCGAATGTTCGGTACCGATCAATCGAATGTTCGGTATCGATCGAACGAAAGTGCGGTACCGATCAATCGAATGTTCGGTATCGATCGAACGAATGTGCGGTCCCGATCAATCGAATGTGCGGTACCGATCAATGGAATGTGCGGTACCGATCAATCGAATATTCGGTACCGATCAATCGAATGTGCGGTACCGATCAATCGAATGTTCGGTATCGATCATTCGAAGATTCGGTACCTATCAATCGAATGTGCGTTCCCGATCAATCGAATGTTCGATACCGATCAAACGAATGTGCGATACCGATCAATCGAATATGCGGTACCGATCAATGGAATGTGCGGCCCCGATCAATCGAATGTGCGGTCCCGATCAATCGAATGTGCGGTACCGATCAATCGAATGTGCGGTACCGATAAATGGAATGTGCGATACCGATCAATCGAATGTGCGGTACCGATCAATAGAATGTACGGTACCG
This sequence comes from Apostichopus japonicus, assembly GCF_037975245.1. Classification (NCBI taxonomy): domain Eukaryota; kingdom Metazoa; phylum Echinodermata; class Holothuroidea; order Aspidochirotida; family Stichopodidae; genus Apostichopus; species Apostichopus japonicus. Next base: position 11,787,541 of record NC_092570.1, on the reverse strand, counting down.
ATCAATCGAATGTTCGGTACCGATCAATCGAATGTGCGGTATCGATCGAACGAAAGTGCGGTACCGATCAATCGAATGTTCGGTACCGATCAATAGAATGTACGGTACCGATCAATCGAATGTTCGGTACCGATCAATAGAATGTGCGGTATCGATCGAACGAAAGTGCAGTACCGATCAATCGAATGTTCGGTACCGATCAATAGAATGTACGGTACCGATCAATCGAATGTTCGGTACCGATCAATCGAATGTACGGTACCGATCAATCGAATGTTCGGTACCGATCAATCGAATGTTCGGTATCGATCGAACGAAAGTGCGGTACCGATCAATCGAATGTTCGGTATCGATCGAACGAATGTGCGGTACCGATCAATCGAATGTGCGGTACCGATCAATGGAATGTGCGGTACCGATCAATCGAATATTCGGTACCGATCAATCGAATGTGCGGTACCGATCAATCGAATGTTCGGTATCGATCATTCGAAGATTCGGTACCTATCAATCGAATGTGCGTTCCCGATCAATCGAATGTTCGATACCGATCAAACGAATGTGCGATACCGATCAATCGAATATGCGGTACCGATCAAACGAATGTGCGATACCGATCAATCGACTGTGCGTTCTCGACCAATCGAATGTTCGATACCATTCAAACGAATGTGCGATACCGATCAATCGAATGTGCGGTACCGATCAATCGAATGTTCGGTACCGATCAATCGAATGTGCCGTACCGATAATTCGAATGTTCACATTCGATCAATCGAATAGGCGCTACCGATCAATCGAATGTGCGATACCGATCAATCGAATGTGCGGTACCGATGAATCGAATGTTCGGTACCGATCAATCGAATCTGGGGTACCGAACAATCGAATGTTCGGTATCGATCAATCGAATTTGCGGTACCGATCAATCGAATGTTCGGTACCGATCAATCGAATGTACGGGACCCTTCAATCGAATGTGCGGTACCGATCAATCGAATCTGCGATACCGATCAATCGAATGTGCGGTACCGATGAATCAAATGTTCGGTACCGATCCATCGAATGTGCGTTACCAATCAATCGAATGTGCTGTACCGATCAATCAAATTTGCGGCACCGATTAATCGAATGTTCGATACCGATCAATCGAATGTGCGGTACCGATCAATCGAATGTTCGGTACCGATCAATCGAATGTGCTGTACCGATCAATCGAATGTTCACATTCGATCAATCGAAGAGGCGCTACCGATCAATCGAATGTGCAGTATCGATCAATCGAATGTGCGATACCAATCAATCGAATGTGCGGTACCGATCAATGGAATGTTCGGTACCGATAAATTGAATGTGCCGTACCGATCAATCGAATGTGCGGTAACGATCAATCGAATGTTCGGTACCGATCAATCGAACATGCGGTACCTATCAATCGAATGTGCGGTACCGATCAATCGAATGTGCGGCAGCGATCAATCGAATGTGCGGTCTCGATCAATGGAATGTGCGGTCTCGATCAATAGAATGTGCGGTACCGATCAATCGAATGTTCGGTACCGATCGAACGAATGTGCGGTATCGATCAATCGAATGTTCGGTACCGATCAATGGAATGTTCGATATCGATCGAACGAATACGCGGTAGCGATCGATCGAATTTGCGGTACCGATCAACGGAATGTGCGTTACCGATGAATCGAATATTCGGTACCGAACAATCGAATGTGTGGTACCGATCAATCGAATGTTCGGTACCGATCATTCGAAGATTCGGTACCTATCAATCGAATGTACGTTCCAGATCAATCGAATGTTCGATACCGATCAAACGAATTTGCGATACCGATCAATCGTATGTGCGGTACCGATCAAACGAATGTCCGATACCGATCAATCGAATGTGCGTTCCCGATCAATCGAATGTTCGATACCGATCAAACGAATGTGCGATACCGATCAATCGAATGTGCGGTACCGATCAATCGAATGTTCGGTACCGATCAATCGAATGTGCGGTACCGATCAATCGAATGTTCGGTACCGATCAATCGAATTTGCGGTACCGATCAATCGAATGTGCGGTACCGATCAATCGAATGTCCGGTACCCTTCAATCGAATGTTCGAAAACGATCAATCGAACGTTCGGTACCGATCAATCGAATGTGCGGTACCGATCAATCGAATGTGCAGTACCGACCAATCGAATGGGCGGTACCGATCAATGGAATGTGCGGCCCCGATCAATCGAATGTGCGGTCCCGATCAATCGAATGTGCAATACCGATCAATTGAATGTGCGGTACCGATCAATGGAATGTGCGGCCCCGATCAATCGAATGTGCGGTCCCGATCAATCGAATCTTCGGTACCTATCAATCGAATGTGCGGTACCGATCAATCAAATGTTCGGTACCGATCAATCGAATGTGCGGTACCGATCAATCGAATGTGTGGTACCGATCAATCAAATGTGAAATACCGATCAATCGAATGTGAAATACCGATCAATCGAATGTTCGATACCGATCAAACGAATATGCGATACCGATCAATCGTATGTGCGGTACCGATCAAACGAATGTGCGATACCGATCAATCGAATGTGCGTTCCCGATCAATCGAATGTTCGATACCGATCAAACGAATGTGCGATACCGATCAATCGAATGTGCGGTACCGATCAATCGAATGTTCGGTACCTATCAATCGAATGTGCGTTCCCGATCAATCGAATGTTCGATACCGATCAAACGAATGTGCGATACCGATCAATCGAATATGCGGTACCGATCAAACGAATGTGCGATACCGATCAATCGACTGTGCGTTCCCGACCAATCGAATGTTCGATACCATTCAAACGAATGTGCGATACCGATCAACCGAATGTGCGGTACCGATCAATCGAATGTTCGGTACCGATCAATAGAATGTGCGGTACCGATCAATCGAATGAGCGATACCGATCAATCGAATGTTCGGTACAGATCATTCGAAGATTCGGTACCTATCAATCGAATGTGCGTTCCCGATCAATCGAATGTTCGATACCGATCAAACGAATGTGCGATACCGATCAATCGAATGTGCAGTACCGATCAATCGAATGTGTGGTACCGATCAATCGAATGTGAAATACCGATCAATCGAACGTACGGTACCGATCAATCGAATGTGCAGTACCGATCAATCGAATGTGTGGTACCGATCAATCGAATGTGAAATACCGATCAATCGAATGTTAAATACCGATCAATCGAATGTTCGGTACCGATCATTCGAAGATTCGGTACCTATCAATCGAATGTGCGTTCCCGATCAATCGAATGTTCGATACCGATCAAACGAATGTGCGATACCGATCAATCGAATGTGCGGTACCGATCAATCGAATGTTCGGTAACGATCAATCGAATGTGCGGTACCGATCAATCGAATGTTCGGTACCGATCAATCGAATTTGCGGTACCGATCAATCGAATGTTCGGTACCGATCAATCGAATGTCCGGTACCCTTCAATCGAATGTTCGAAAACGATCAATCGAACGTTCGGTACCGATCAATCGAATGTGCGGTACCGATCAATCGAATGTGCGGTACCGATCAATCGAATGTGCAGTACCGACCAATCGAATGGGCGGTACCGATCAATGGAATGTGCGGCCCCGATCAATCGAATGCGCGGTCCCGATCATTCGAATGTGCAATACCGATCAATTGAATGTGCGGTACCGATAAATGGAATGTGCGATACCGATCAATCGAATGTGCGGTACCGATCAATAGAATGTACGGTACCGATCAATCGAATGTTCGGTACCGATCAATAGAATGTGCGGTATCGATCGAACGAAAGTGCGGTACCGATCAATCGAATGTTCGGTACCGATCAATAGAATGTACGGTACCGATCAATCGAATGTTCGATACCGATCAAACGAATGTGCGATACCGATCAATCGAATATGCGGTACCGATCAAACGAATGTGCGGTACCGATCAATCGACTGTGCGTTCCCGACCAATCGAATGTTCGATACCATTCAAACGAATGTGCGATACCGATCAACCGAATGTGCGGTACCGATCAATCGAATGTTCGGTACCGATCAATAGAATGTGCGGTACCGATCAATCGAATGAGCGATACCGATCAATCGAATGTTCGGTACATATCATTCGAAGATTCGGTACCGATCAATCGAATGTGCGTTCCCGATCAATCGAATGTTCGATACCGATCAAACGAATGTGCGATACCGATCAATCGAATGTGCGGTACCGATCAATCGAATGTTCGGTACCGATCAATCGAATGTGCGGTACCCTTCAATCGAATGTTCGATACCGATCAATCGAACGTTCGGTACCGATCAATCGAATGTGCAGTACCGATCAATCGAATGTGTGGTACCGATCAATCGAATGTGAAATACCGATCAATCGAACGTACGGTACCGATCAATCGAATGTGCAGTACCGATCAATCGAATGTGTGGTACCGATCAATCGAATGTGAAATACCGATCAATCGAATGTGAAATACCGATCAATCGAATGTTCGGTACCGATCATTCGAAGATTCGGTACCTATCAATCGAATGTGCGTTCCCGATCAATCGAATGTTCGATACCGATCAAACGAATGTGCGATACCGATCAATCGAATATGCGGTACCGATCAAACGAATGTGCGATACCGATTAATCGACTGTGCGTTCCCGACCAATCGAATGTTCGATACCATTCAAACGAATGTGCGATACCGATCAATCGAATGTGCGGTACCGATCAATCGAATGTTCGGTACCGATCAATAGAATGTGCGGTACCGATCAATCGAATGAGCGATACCGATCAATCGAATGTTCGGTACAGATCATTCGAAGACTGGTACCTACCAATCGAATGTGCGTTCCCGATCAATCGAATGTTCGATACCGATCAAACGAATGTGCGATACCGATCAATCGAATTTGCGGTACCGATCAATCCAATGTTCGGTACCGATCAATCGAATGTGCGGTACCGATCAATCGAATGTGTGGTACCGATCAATCAAATGTGAAATACCGATCAATCGAATGTGAAATACCGATCAATCGAATGTTCGATACCGATCAAACGAATATGCGATACCGATCAATCGTATGTGCGGTACCGATCAAACGAATGTGCGATACCGATCAATCGAATGTGCGTTTTCGATCAATCGAATGTTCGATACCGATCAAACGAATGTGCGATACCGATCAATCGAATGTGCGGTACCGATCAATCGAATGTTCGGTAACGATCAATCGAATGTGCGGTACCGATCAATCGAATGTTCGGTACCGATCAATCGAATTTGCGGCACCGATCAATCGAATGTTCGGTACCGATCAATCGAATGTCCGGTACCCTTCAATCGAATGTTCGAAAACGATCAATCGAACGTTCGGTACCGATCAATCGAATGTGCGGTACCGATCAATCGAATGTGCAGTACCGACCAATCGAATGGGCGGTACCGATCAATGGAATGTGCGGCCCCGATCAATCGAATGTGCGCTCCCGATCAATCGAATGTGCAATACCGATCAATTGAATGTGCGGTACCGATCAATGGAATGTGCGGCCCCGATCAATCGAATGTGAGGTCCCGATCAATCGAATGTGCGGTACCGATCAATCGAATGTTCGGTACCGATCAAACGAATGTGCGATACCGATCAATCGAATGTGCGGTACCGATCAATAGAATGTACGGTACCGATCAATCGAATGTTCGGTACCGATCAATAGAATGTGCGGTATCGATCGAACGAAAGTGCAGTACCGATCAATCGAATGTTCGGTACCGATCAATAGAATGTACGGTATCGATCAATCGAATGTTCGGTACCGATCAATAGAATGTGCGGTATCGATCCAACGAAAGTGCGGTACCGATCAATCGAATGTTCGGTACCGATCAATAGAATGTACGGTACCGATCAATCGAATGTTCGGTACCGATCAATCGAATGTTCGGTATCGATCGAACGAAAGTGCGGTACCGATCAATCGAATGTTCGGTATCGATCGAACGAATGTGCGGTACCGATCAATCGAATGTGCGGTACCGATCAATGGAATGTGCGGTACCGATCAATCGAATATTCGGTACCGATCAATCGAATGTGCGGTACCGATCAATCGAATGTTCGGTACCGATCATTCGAAGATTCGGTACCTATCAATCGAATGTGCGTTACCGATCAATCGAATGTTCGATACCGATCAAACGAATGTGCGATACCGATCAATCGAATATGCGGTACCGATCAAACGAATGTGCGGTACCGATCAATCGACTGTGCGTTCCCGACCAATCGAATGTTCGATACCATTCAAACGAATGTGCGATACCGATCAACCGAATGTGCGGTACCGATCAATCGAATGTTCGGTACCGATCAATAGAATGTGCGGTACCGATCAATCGAATGAGCGATACCGATCTGTCGAATGTTCGGTACATATCATTCGAAGATTCGGTACCGATCAATCGAATGTGCGTTCCCGATCAATCGAATGTTCGATACCGATCAAACGAATGTGCGATACCGATCAATCGAATGTGCGGTACCGATCAATCGAATGTTCGGTACCGATCAATCGAATGTGCGGTACCCTTCAATCGAATGTTCGATACCGATCAATCGAACGTTCGGTACCGATCAATCGAATGTGCAGTACCGATCAATCGAATGTGTGGTACCGATCAATCGAATGTGAAATACCGATCAATCGAACGTACGGTACCGATCAATCGAATGTGCAGTACCGATCAATCGAATGTGTGGTACCGATCAATCGAATGTGAAATACCGATCAATCGAATGTGAAATACCGATCAATCGAATGTTCGGTACCGATCATTCGAAGATTCGGTACCTATCAATCGAATGTGCGTTCCCGATCAATCGAATGTTCGATACCGATCAAACGAATGTGCGATACCGATCAATCGAATATGCGGTACCGATCAAACGAATGTGCGATACCGATTAATCGACTGTGCGTTCCCGACCAATCGAATGTTCGATACCATTCAAACGAATGTGCGATACCGATCAATCGAATGTGCGGTACCGATCAATGGAATGTGCGGCCCCGATCAATCGAATGTGCGGTCCCGATCAATCGAATGTGCGGTACCGATCAATCGAATGTACGGTACCGATCAAACGAATGTGCGATACCGATCAATCGAATGTGCGGTACCGATCAATAGAATGTACGGTACCGATCAATCGAATGTTCGGTACCGATCAATAGAATGTGCGGTATCGATCGAACGAAAGTGCAGTACCGATCAATCGAATGTTCGGTACCGATCAATAGAATGTACGGTACCGATCAATCGAATGTTCGGTACCGATCAATAGAATGTACGGTACCGATCAATCGAATGTTCGGTACCGATCAATCGAATGTTCGGTATCGATCGAACGAATGTGCGGTACCGATCAATCGAATGTTCGATACCGATCAAACGAATGTGCGATACCGATCAATCGAATATGCGGTACCGATCAAACGAATGTGCGATACCGATCAATCGACTGTGCGTTCTCGACCAATCGAATGTTCGATACCATTCAAACGAATGTGCGATACCGATCAATCGAATGTGCGGTACCGATCAATCGAATGTTCGGTACCGATCAATAGAATGTGCGGTACCGATCAATCGAATGAGCGATACCGATCAATCGAATGTTCGGTACCGATCAATCGAGTGTTCGGTACCGATCAATCGATTGTGCGGTACCCTTCAATCGAAAGTTCGATACCGATCAATCGAACGTTCGGTACCGATCAATCGAATGTGCAGTACCGATCAATCGAATGTGTGGTACCGATCAATCGAATGTTCGATACCGATCAATCGAATGTGCGGTACCGATCAATCGAATGTGCAGTACTGACCAATCGAATGGGCGGTACCGATCAATGGAATGTGCGGCCCCGATCAATCGAATGTGCGGTCCCGATCAATCGAATGTGCAATACCGATCAATTGAATGTGCCGTACCGATCAATGGAATGTGCGGCCCCGATCAATCGAATGTGCGGTCCCGATCAATCGAATGTGCGGTACCGATCAATCGAATGTGCGGTACCGATCAAACGAATGTGCGATACCGATCAATCGAATGTGCGGTACCGATCAATAGAATGTACGGTACCGATCAATAGAATGTACGGTACCGATCAATCGAATGTTCGATACCGATCAAACGAATGTGCGATACCGATCAATCGAATATGCGGTACCGATCAAACGAATGTGCGGTACCGATCAATCGACTGTGCGTTCCCGACCAATCGAATGTTCGATACCATTCAAACGAATGTGCGATACCGATCAACCGAATGTGCGGTACCGATCAATCGAATGTTCGGTACCGATCAATAGAATGTGCGGTACCGATCAATCGAATGAGCGATACCGATCAATCGAATGTTCGGTACATATCATTCGAAGATTCGGTACCGATCAATCGAATGTGCGTTCCCGATCAATCGAATGTTCGATACCGATCAAACGAATGTGCGATACCGATCAATCGAATGTGCGGTACCGATCAATCGAATGTTCGGTACCGATCAATCGAATGTGCGGTACCCTTCAATCGAATGTTCGATACCGATCAATCGAACGTTCGGTACCGATCAATCGAATGTGCAGTACCGATCAATCGAATGTGTGGTACCGATCAATCGAATGTGAAATACCGATCAATCGAACGTACGGTACCGATCAATCGAATGTGCAGTACCGATCAATCGAATGTGTGGTACCGATCAATCGAATGTGAAATACCGATCAATCGAATGTGAAATACCGATCAATCGAATGTTCGGTACCGATCATTCGAAGATTCGGTACCTATCAATCGAATGTGCGTTCCCGATCAATCGAATGTTCGATACCGATCAAACGAATGTGCGATACCGATCAATCGAATATGCGGTACCGATCAAACGAATGTGCGATACCGATTAATCGACTGTGCGTTCCCGACCAATCGAATGTTCGATACCATTCAAACGAATGTGCGATACCGATCAATCGAATGTGCGGTACCGATCAATCGAATGTTCGGTACCGATCAATAGAATGTGCGGTACCGATCAATCGAATGAGCGATACCGATCAATCGAATGTTCGGTACAGATCATTCGAAGACTGGTACCTACCAATCGAATGTGCGTTCCCGATCAATCGAATGTTCGATACCGATCAAACGAATGTGCGATACCGATCAATCGAATTTGCGGTACCGATCAATCCAATGTTCGGTACCGATCAATCGAATGTGCGGTACCGATCAATCGAATGTGTGGTACCGATCAATCAAATGTGAAATACCGATCAATCGAATGTGAAATACCGATCAATCGAATGTTCGATACCGATCAAACGAATATGCGATACCGATCAATCGTATGTGCGGTACCGATCAAACGAATGTGCGATACCGATCAATCGAATGTGCGTTTTCGATCAATCGAATGTTCGATACCGATCAAACGAATGTGCGATACCGATCAATCGAATGTGCGGTACCGATCAATCGAATGTTCGGTACCGATCAATCGAATTTGCGGCACCGATCAATCGAATGTTCGGTACCGATCAATCGAATGTCCGGTACCCTTCAATCGAATGTTCGAAAACGATCAATCGAACGTTCGGTACCGATCAATCGAATGTGCGGTACCGATCAATCGAATGTGCAGTACCGACCAATCGAATGGGCGGTACCGATCAATGGAATGTGCGGCCCCGATCAATCGAATGTGCGGTCCCGATCAATCGAATGTGCAATACCGATCAATTGAATGTGCGGTACCGATCAATGGAATGTGCGGCCCCGATCAATCGAATGTGCGGTCCCGATCAATCGAATGTGCGGTACCGATCAATCGAATGTTCGGTACCGATCAAACGAATGTGCGATACCGATCAATCGAATGTGCGGTACCGATCAATAGAATGTACGGTACCGATCAATCGAATGTTCGGTACCGATCAATAGAATGTGCGGTATCGATCGAACGAAAGTGCAGTACCGATCAATCGAATGTTCGGTACCGATCAATAGAATGTACGGTATCGATCAATCGAATGTTCGGTACCGATCAATAGAATGTGCGGTATCGATCCAACGAAAGTGCGGTACCGATCAATCGAATGTTCGGTACCGATCAATAGAATGTACGGTACCGATCAATCGAATGTTCGGTACCGATCAATCGAATGTTCGGTATCGATCGAACGAAAGTGCGGTACCGATCAATCGAATGTTCGGTATCGATCGAACGAATGTGCGGTACCGATCAATCGAATGTGCGGTACCGATCAATGGAATGTGCGGTACCGATCAATCGAATATTCGGTACCGATCAATCGAATGTGCGGTACCGATCAATCGAATGTTCGGTACCGATCATTCGAAGATTCGGTACCTATCAATCGAATGTGCGTTACCGATCAATCGAATGTTCGATACCGATCAAACGAATGTGCGATACCGATCAATCGAATATGCGGTACCGATCAAACGAATGTGCGGTACCGATCAATCGACTGTGCGTTCCCGACCAATCGAATGTTCGATACCATTCAAACGAATGTGCGATACCGATCAACCGAATGTGCGGTACCGATCAATCGAATGTTCGGTACCGATCAATAGAATGTGCGGTACCGATCAATCGAATGAGCGATACCGATCAATCGAATGTTCGGTACATATCATTCGAAGATTCGGTACCGATCAATCGAATGTGCGTTCCCGATCAATCGAATGTTCGATACCGATCAAACGAATGTGCGATACCGATCAATCGAATGTGCGGTACCGATCAATCGAATGTTCGGTACCGATCAATCGAATGTGCGGTACCCTTCAATCGAATGTTCGATACCGATCAATCGAACGTTCGGTACCGATCAATCGAATGTGCAGTACCGATCAATCGAATGTGTGGTACCGATCAATCGAATGTGAAATACCGATCAATCGAACGTACGGTACCGATCAATCGAATGTGCAGTACCGATCAATCGAATGTGTGGTACCGATCAATCGAATGTGAAATACCGATCAATCGAATGTGAAATACCGATCAATCGAATGTTCGGTACCGATCATTCGAAGATTCGGTACCTATCAATCGAATGTGCGTTCCCGATCAATCGAATGTTCGATACCGATCAAACGAATGTGCGATACCGATCAATCGAATATGCGGTACCGATCAAACGAATGTGCGATACCGATTAATCGACTGTGCGTTCCCGACCAATCGAATGTTCGATACCATTCAAACGAATGTGCGATACCGATCAATCGAATGTGCGGTACCGATCAATGGAATGTGCGGCCCCGATCAATCGAATGTGCGGTCCCGATCAATCGAATGTGCGGTACCGATCAATCGAATGTACGGTACCGATCAAACGAATGTGCGATACCGATCAATCGAATGTGCGGTACCGATCAATAGAATGTACGGTACCGATCAATCGAATGTTCGGTACCGATCAATAGAATGTGCGGTATCGATCGAACGAAAGTGCAGTACCGATCAATCGAATGTTCGGTACCGATCAATAGAATGTACGGTACCGATCAATCGAATGTTCGGTACCGATCAATAGAATGTACGGTACCGATCAATCGAATGTTCGGTACCGATCAATCGAATGTTCGGTATCGATCGAACGAATGTGCGGTACCGATCAATCGAATGTTCGGTATCGATCGAACGAATGTGCGGTACCGATCAATCGAATGTGCGGTACCGATCAATGGAATGTGCGGTACCGATCAATCGAATATTCGGTACCGATCAATCGAATGTGCGGTACCGATCAATCGAATGTTCGGTACCGATCATTCGAAGATTCGGTACCTATCAATCGAATGTGCGTTCCCGATCAATCGAATGTTCGATACCGATCAAACGAATGTGCGATACCGATCAATCGAATATGCGGTACCGATCAAACGAATGTGCGATACCGATCAATCGACTGTGCGTTCTCGACCAATCGAATGTTCGATACCATTCAAACGAATGTGCGATACCGATCAATCGAATGTGCGGTACCGATCAATCGAATGTTCGGTACCGATCAATAGAATGTGCGGTACCGATCAATCGAATGAGCGATACCGATCAATCGAATGTTCGGTACCGATCAATCGAGTGTTCGGTACCGATCAATCGATTGTGCGGTACCCTTCAATCGAAAGTTCGATACCGATCAATCGAACGTTCGGTACCGATCAATCGAATGTGCAGTACCGATCAATCGAATGTGTGGTACCGATCAATCGAATGTTCGATACCGATCAATCGAATGTGCGGTACCGATCAATCGAATGTGCAGTACTGACCAATCGAATGGGCGGTACCGATCAATGGAATGTGCGGCCCCGATCAATCGAATGTGCGGTCCCGATCAATCGAATGTGCAATACCGATCAATTGAATGTGCCGTACCGATCAATGGAATGTGCGGCCCCGATCAATCGAATGTGCGGTCCCGATCAATCGAATGTGCGGTACCGATCAATCGAATGTGCGGTACCGATCAAACGAATGTGCGATACCGATCAATCGAATGTGCGGTACCGATCAATAGAATGTACGGTACCGATCAATCGAATGTTCGGTACCGATCAATCGAATGTGCGGTATCGATCGAACGAAAGTGCGGTACCGATCAATCGAATGTTCGGTACCGATCAATAGAATGTACGGTACCGATCAATCGAATGTTCGGTACCGATCAATAGAATGTGCGGTATCGATCGAACGAAAATGCAGTACCGATCAATCGAATGTTCGGTACCGATCAATAGAATGTACGGTACCGATCAATCGAATGTTCGGTACCGATCAAACGAATGTACGGTACCGATCAATCGAATGTTCGGTACCGATCAATCGAATGTTCGGTATCGATCGAACGAAAGTGCGGTACCGATCAATCGAATGTTCGGTATCGATCGAACGAATGTGCGGTACCGATCAATCGAATGTGCGGTACCGATCAATGGAATGTGCGGTACCGATCAATCGAATATTCGGTACCGATCAATCGAATGTGCGGTACCGATCAATCGAATGTTCGGTACCGATCATTCGAAGATTCGGTACCTATCAATCGAATGTGCGTTCCCGATCAATCGAATGTTCGATACCGATCAAACGAATGTGCGATACCGATCAATCGAATATGCGGTACCGATCAAACGAATGTGCGATACCGATCAATCGACTGTGCGTTCTCGACCAATCGAATGTTCGATACCGATCAATAGAATGTGCGGTACCGATCAATCAAATGAGCGATACCGATCAATCGAATGTTCGGTACCGATCAATCGAATGTTCGGTACCGATCAATCGATTGTGCGGTACCCTTCAATCGAATGTTCGATACCGATCAATCGAACGTTCGGTACCGATCAATCGAATGTGCAGTACCGATCAATCGAATGTGTGGTACCGATCAATCGAATGTGAAATACCGATCAATCGAATGTGCGATACCGATCAATCGAATTTGCGGTACCGATCAATCGAATGTTCGGTACCGATCAATCGAATGTGCGGTACCGATCAATGGAATGTGCGGTACATATCAATCGAATGTGCGGTACCGATCAATGGAATGTGCGGTACCGATCAATCGAATGTTCGGTACAATTCAATCGAAAGTTCGATACCGATGTATCGAACGATCGGTACTGATCAATCGAATGTGCGGTACCGATCAATCGAATGTGCAGAACCGATCAATCGAATGTGCGGTACCGATCAATCGAATGTGCAATACCGATCAATTCAATGTGCGGTACCGATCAATGGAATGCGGCCCGATCAATAGAATGTTCGGTACCGATCATTCGATTGTGCGGTACCGATCAATGGAATGTGCGGCCCCGATCAATCGAATGTGCGGTACCGATCAATCGAATGTTCGGTACCGATCAATCGAATGTTCGGTACCCTTCAATCGAACGTTCGATACCTATGTATCGAACGTTCGGTACTGATCAATCGAATGTGCGGTACCGATCAATCGAATGTGCAGAACCGATCAATCGAATGTGCGGTACCGATCAATCGAATGTGCGGTAACGATCAATCGAATGTTCGGTACCGATCAATCGAATGTGCTGTACCGATCAATCGAATTTTCACATTCGATCAATCGAAGAGGCGCTACCGATCAATCGAATGTGCAGTAACGACCAAGCGAATGATCGGTACCGATCAATCGAATGTGCGATACCAATCAATCGAATGATCGGTACCGATCAATCGAATGTTCGGTACCGATCAATCGAATGTGCTGTAACGATCAATCGAATGTTCGGTACCGATCAATCGAATGTGCGGTACCGATCAATCGAACGTTCGATACCCGTGTATCGAATGTTCGATACCCGTGTATCGAACGTTCGGTATATACGTCCCAGGTGAAAATTCCAGTTAATACCTGTTGAACTGGTTTTAACAGGTACCTGTTGCAACTGGTATTTGGTGACAGGTAATAACAGGTATTAAATGGTATTAACGGGTGTTTACTGGTATTGACAGGTATTAACTGGTATTAACAGGTTTCAACTGTTTTCAACAGGCATAACAATTTTTAACTGGTATTAACAGGTATTAGCTGGTATTAACAGGTTTCAACTGTTTTCAACAGGTTTCAACAGGCACAACAGCTTTAGCTGGTATTAACAGGTATTAACTGGTAATAACAGGTTTCAACTGTTTTCAACAGGCATAACAGTTTTTAACTGGTATTAACCGGTTTCAACTGCTCTCAACAAGTTTCAACAGGCACAACAGCTTTTAACTGGCATGAACAGGTATTAACTGGTAGTAACAGGTTTCAACTGTTTTCAACAGGCGCAACAGCTATTAACTGGTAATAACATACTGTATGAACTGGTTTCAACTGTTTTCAACAGGGGTAACAGGTTTTAACTGGTTCTGTTTTCAACATGTCTTTACTGGTATTGAAAACGTTTGAACAGGTAAGAACATGTATGGAAGGTTTTAAGCTGGTTATAACAGTAGGATTTTCCACAGGTTCAATTGTTTTCAACAAGTTATCTGGTGAAAACAGGTGGCGATGAATTTCAACAGGTTAAAATTACTCTTTACAGTTGCACATGATGTAGGTCTAACACTTAACAAGCAAGTTAAGGCGAGGGAGAACTTCCAGCAGATGGAGTAAAATCACTGTTAACAAAAATCTGAAAATATCATTTTATTCCAACAAAGTTAAGACAAGTTAATGGATCAAACATGAATGGCAAAAGTATAGTACTGCACAATAATGCAAAGTTGAGGGCAATGAAAAAGAAAACATAAATTTGGAGTCTAACAAGAAAGCAAACTTCTGAAGTAAACGCTTTCATATTACACATTAAAAACTTATATATATTATGAAATACCAACTAAATATGTTCATTAAAACAATGATTTCATGTATTGCTGTGGCAATTAAGAAAGGAAACTCTATCTGTTAAAACAATATAAAGGTTAATTTTTTATCAATCATTATATCAAAATAAAAGTTACAGCTGAATAGATAAAAGTTATTCAAGAGTTAGCATTACCAAACTACAGTATGTAGTGTGCAATTCTGCATGCTAGGCAGACAATAATAATAGCTAGTCAGACAGTAACTTTTTGAAAAGAATTCATTCTTAAATTGGCTACCAATCAGATCTTAATAAACAATATTTACCTACAAAGCATGTATTTGTAATGCATATTTATACTGAACACATATGTGACGACAATGTACTGTCTGTTCTGGAGTTTGAATAAAAATCTGAATACTGTTTAATGGCATTTGTACATACTGATTATATACTAGAAATGTTAGTTCTTTAAAAAAAATAAGGCAAAAGTGGAAAGATGACTTTGCCAAGTAAAAGTCAACATCAGTCTATAATAGTCATGGTTAAACCACTTTCAAGAAAAAACTGTCCAGAAGATCTCCATTGAAAACTTAAGTTGTAATTGACAGCAACATACTTTCCATTTCCTGAATTTAATTAAAAAACTAAATACCATATAATGGCAAACAATAACTGTTTTAAACATAATAATAAATATGGGTTTAATCCTACTTTGAAAAAAGAACTGTCTAAAAAAAATTCCTCTGAAAAGTTAACTTGTCAGTGACAGCAATATGCTGTCAGTTTGAATAAAACTAAAGACTGTTTAATGGTAAGCTATAACCATTGAAAAAAATAATATGATACTAATGTTTTAAGGCCTTCTTTGTTTTACGATTGACGTCAGCTTCTCGGATATGTATTTGCTGAACCTTGCAGCTTCCTCAGTAAACTGCAGCTTTCTTTCAAACGTTCCACGAATTGTGCTGCAAGAAACAAAGCGTATGAACACTTAAGAATTGACTTATCATGATTAACAGTAACAGTTGTGGTCCTAAAACTTAACAAACTCTCTTGCATTGCTAGATGAGTGCTTTCATGGAAAGTTAAGGTCAAACTTTCCTATGGTTTAGAATGTCTCACGATATTTATCTCTGTTGGTATCCAACCTGAATGGACTAGCAATCACAGTCTAACCAAGAACATTCTTTTGGTTTAGAATTTGGGTTTGCTCAATGTAGTTTGATTGTAGGCTTCCTGTCAGAACTCAAAGGCAATTAAGAACCAACCAAAATGATATCAGTTGTTAACTCATGATACTCTAATGCATAATCCTACTGATAAATAGTTCTGTCAGTGTTAAAAAATTACTTACTCCTGAAAAACAGCTTATTCAGTAAATTATATTGTACACTTGTGTACTAAGTCATGAGCTTGTAATATAAATGGTAACTTGTTTGAAAGCTTTTCATAATGACTAACCTTCCATAGCATTAAGCTTCACGGGAGACAACAGCGGTTTTCCATCTCTGTCACTGTTGAATCGTGTGCAAGCATTCCCAACGACTTTCGTTTTCAAAGTGTTGGTACCCCAAATCAACACCAGTAAAGTCTCCACGAACATAGAGTGTTTCTCTTAACTACAAATGGCCTCCCACTTGTCTTCAGGAAGCCCAAAATCTGCACCAATATTGACCTGTGAACAGAAAATATGATATACCTGTAAGCATATATACAGATATAGCACATGATAACTCACATTATCATAAACATACATTAACATTAAAATTTTATATCAACATATTGGGAGGTAAACATTTAAATCAAGGTCCCTCAAGTTATAAGCCAGGAATAGCAGCTTTACCAAATAATTACTAGCTTTGCACTATAACACCAAGTTATTTTTCAAAGCTTAATAACCATGTTTATAATTATCCCAAATCAGTAAAAAATTGGCCAAACTTATGACGCTTGTACGTAAATGATGTACCAGACTGTTTTTTATATATTATATATAAACAGATTATGAAAAGTATCTAAATAATATCATTACACATTTGGGTACAATAGTTAAACTCACCCTTCCATCTTTTTTCTCTATGGCACTTGTTCCTTTGCTTTTTGGACTCTTGGATAAACTCTTAATATCATCTTACACCATTATGTCTTTAAGCCATATACGTTCTCCTCTTCTGTTGTTGCCTCCACACTGGTGTCGTACATCACAGGAAACCTCACCTGGATATTTGGTTTTTCAATTCTTCCTGGAAAAAGGAAATAGCAAAGCAGCAGTAGTCATGAATCATTTGAAAAAATGAAATAAAGTTGTCACCACAAAGTGATGTGAGATTTGCTTCCACAATAGTCTGAAAAAAGGATTCCCAAAGTCTGAAGCAGACTGTATAAAGCTGAACATTTGAACCAGAGTGTCATCATTGCAACCAGAATCAAATGCCCAGACTACAGAGATAATAAAACATGGGCTAAATCTTTGTTTGTTTTTAAGATCTAAAAATACAAGATTTTAGAAACACAAATGCACTGAGCCAACTTATTTATAGGCCTAATTGTTTTAAGTTGTTATTTTGCTTGCTCACTTAACAAGTCTTATTTAGACCTAGGCTAGAGAAGAAACAGTTCTTTGTCACACTAAGTCAGTTTGTCTTTCAGTCGTTTTTTTAGTCTTACTAGTAGTAGTACTTAAGTATATAATACCGGTGACTAGCCAACATAATTTGTTCAGCCTACTGTAACAGTAAGTTTGAAGGTCTAGCCTTGTTTTATTCAATATCACATAGCCTACCCATTTAGATTCACATGGGAAATTCAAGAAAACTTTACCAAATGAGTGTAGACCTAAGCTTCAAGTAAACTGCAGTATTGAAACTCAGTCCCAGCATTTGTTTGGAAATAAATTAGAAGATTATGTGCGACTGTTCAATCTAGCCCAATACACACATAACACATTGTTAATTGGTGTTTAGAATGCACAGTTTAGTGTTTAGAATGCACTGCAGTACTCAATAGAAAACCTAGGCTACTCACTGTCATTGCACTTGTGTATTGCGAAACGCTAGCCTAACAACGGTCACAAGTGCCAGTGGCCTAACAATTAACGTTAGTTTTACCTCCAAGTTTAAGGAACAACAGGTAGGCCGATGGTGGCGGTTAATACTTCCATTCTTCTATAGATCTTCTTGGGTGATTAACAGTTGAAAGTTGCTTAGAGTGATCGTATTAAACCATGCCAAGCAATGCTTACGCTGTGCAATGCAAGTTGCCGTTGCTCCTCGGTTTCGAAATTGAATATGGTGTTGAAGTCAAAGTTCAACCTCGTACAAAATGTGATTATCGAAAAAATTTAAAATATTGTCTTTGGCCCCAATTTGAGAGTTTCATGTCACTAAAAATTACAAATATCATTAATTAAAATCAAAAAATTAAAACAACAGTAAATAAGAAAGAATTAAATCATAATACAATTTAAACATTAATTATTTTTATCTTGATCTTGACTTGGCAATATGTGTCTTACTTTCTTAGACTATGAATCACTGATCTAAATATAGATGCGAGCTCGTCTCAATCTTTTGATGTATGTGTATGCTACGTATTTATATACTATCTGGAAGAACTCTCTCATAAATTTAATATGTGAATTTTTCATTTTACCTTAATGTACCAAATAGGATAAACAATTCAGTGATCAGACATATGTTATACCACATCTTTGCAGCCAGCGAGGGCGGGGAAGGGGGAGGGGCAGGGGAAAGAGTACCTCCACATAATTGCATTATTTTGCATATAAGCCCTTTATGAGAAACACAAATTTTCAAGCCCCCCTCCCCTCATAAACCTTCCCTGACAACGGTGATCCACCATTATGTGCCTTAAAGTGGAGACAGAAATTTGAACCAACTGGTACCTGTTGAATGCAACTGGTGTAACAGGTACCTGTTAAACCAGTTGTTTTCAACAGGTACCTGTTAAACCAGTTGTTTTCAACAGGTACCTGTTAAACCAGTTGTTTTCAACAGCTAGGTACCTGTTAAACCAGTTGTTTTCAACAGGTACCTGTTTAACCAGTTGTTTTCAACAGTTACCTGTTAAACCAGTTGTTTTCAACAGGTGCCTGTTAAACCAGTTGTTTTCAACAGGTATTTTACCTGTTGAAAGCAACTGGTTTAACAGGTACCTGTTAAAACCAATTGGTACCTGTTACAGCTTACAGGTAATTTACCTGTTGCAACAGGCAATTAACTGGTATAAACTGGTTTTGGTCACAATACCTGTTAAAACCAGTTGTCGTTAACAGGTACCTGTTAGTCCCTGTTGGTTCCGGTTAAAACCAATTGAAATTGTAACAGGTATTAACAGGAATTACTGATCAATCGAACGTTCGATACCCGTGTATCGAACGTTCGGTACTGATCAATCGAATGTGCGGTACCGATCAATCGAATGTACAATACCGATCAATTGAATGTGCGGTACCGATCAATCGAATGTGCAATACCGATCAATTGAATGTGCGGTACCGATCAATGGAATGTGCGGCCCCGATCAATCGAATGTGCGGTCCCGATCAATCGAATGTGCGGTACCGATCAATCGATTGTGCGGTACCGATCAATCGAATGTTCGGTACCGATCAATCGAATGTGCGGTACCGATCAATCGAATGTTCGGTACCGATCAATCGAAGGTTCGGTACCGATCAATCGAATGTTCGATACCCTTCAATCAAACGTTCGATACCTATGTATCGAACGTTCGGTACTGATCAATCGTATGTGCGGTACCGATCAATCGAATGTGCAGAACCGATCAATCGAATGTGCAATACCAATCAATAGAATGTTCGGAACCGATCGATCGAATGTGCGGTACCGATCAATCGAATATGCGATACCGATCAATCGAATGTTCGGTACCGATCAATCGAATGATCGGTACCGATCAATCGAATGTTCGGTACCGATCAATCGAATGTGCAGTACCGATCAATCGAATGTGCAGTACCGATCGAACGAATGTGCGGTACCGATGAATCGAATGTGAAATACCGATCAATCGAATGTGCGGTACCGATCAATGGAATGGGCGATACCGATCAATCGAATGCGCGATACCGATCAAACAAATGTGCGATACCGATAAATCGAATGTTCGATACCGATCAAAGGAATGTGCGATACCGATCAATCGAATGTGCGGTACCGATCAATCGAATGTGCGGTACCGATCAATCGAATGTTCGGTACCCTTCAATCGAACGTTCGATACCCGTGTATCGAACGTTCGGTACTGATCAATCGAACGTGCGGTACCGATCAAACGAATGTGCAGAACCGATCAATCGAATGTGCGGTACCGATCAATCGAATGTGCAATACCGATCAATTGAATGTGCGGTACCGATCAATGGAATGTGCGATACCGATCAATCGAATGTGCGGTCCCGATCAATCGAATGCGCGGTACCGATCAATAGAATGTTCGGTACCGATCAATCGATTGTGCGGTACCGATCAATCGAATGTTCGGTACCGATCAATGGAATGTGCGGTACCGATCAATCGAATGTGCGGTACAGATCAATCGAAGGTTCGGTACCGATCAATCGAATTTTCGGTACCCTTCAATCAAACGTTCGATACCTATGTATCGAACGTTCGGTACTGATCAATCGTATGTGCGGTACCGATCAATCGAATGTGCAGAACCGATCAATCGAATGTGCAATGCCGATCAATTGAATGTGCGGTACCGATCAATGGAATGTGCGGCCCCGATCAATCGAATGTGCTGTAGCGATCAATCGAATGTGCGTCCCCGATCAATCGAATGTGCTGTAGCGATCAATCGAATATTCGGTACCGATCAATCGAATGTGCGGTACCGATCAATCGAATGTTCGGTACCGATCATTCGAAGATTCGGTACCTATCAATCGAATGTGCGTTCCCGATCAATCGAATGTTCGATACCGATCAAACGAATGTGCGATACCGATCAATCGAATATGCGGTACAGATCAAACGAATGTGCGATACCGATCAATCGAATGTGCGTTCCCGATCAATCGAATGTTCGATACCATTCAAACGAATTTGCGATACCGATCAATCGAATGTGCGGTACCGATCAATCGAATGTTCGGTACCGATCAATCGAATGTGCGGTACCGATCAATCGAATGTTCGGTACCGATCAATAGAATGTGCGATACCGATCAATCGAATGTCCGATACCGATCAATCGAATGTTCGGTACCGATCATTCGAAGATTCGGTACCTATCAATCGAATGTGCGTTCCCAATGAATCGAATGTTCGATACCGATCAAACGAATTTGCGATACCGATCAATCGAATGTGCGGTACCGATCAAACGAATGTGCGATACTGGTCAATCGAATGTGCGTTCCCGATCAATCGAATGTTCGATACCGATCAAAGGAATGTGCGATACCGATCAATCGAATGTGCGGTACCGATCAATCGAATGTTCGGTACCCTTCAATCGAACGTTCGATACCTATGTATCGAACGTTCGGTACTGATCAATCGAATGTGCGGTACCGATCAATCGAATGTGCAGAACCGATCAATCGAATGTGCGGTACCGATCAATCGAATGTGCGGTACCGATCAATCGAATGTGCGGTACAGATCAATCGAATGTGCGGTACCGATCAATCGAATGTGCTGTACCGATCAATCGAATTTTCACATTCGATCAATCGAAGAGGCGCTACCGATCAATCGAATGTGCAGTAACGACCAATCGAATGTTCGGTACCGATCAATAGAATGTGCGATACCGATCAATCGAATGTGAAATTCCGATTAATCGAATGTGCGGTACCGATAAATGGAATGTGCGATACCGATCAATCGAATGTGCGATACCGATCAATCGAATGTGCGGTACCGATCAATCGAATGTGAAATTCCGATTAATCGAATGTGCGGTACCGATAAATGTAATGTGCGATACCAATCAATCGAATGTGCAGAACCGATCAATCGAATGTGCAATACCGATCAATTGAATGTGCGGTACCGATCAATGGAATGTGCGGCCCCGATCAATCGAATGTGCTGTAGCGATCAATCGAATGTGCGTCCCCGATCAATCGAATGTGCTGTAGCGATCAATCGAATATTCGGTACCGATCAATCGAATGTGCGGTACCGATCAATCGAATGTGCGGTACCGATCAATCGAATGTGCGGTACCGATCAATCGAATGTGCGGTACAGATCAATCGAATGTGCGGTACCGATCAATCGAATGTGCT
Source organism: Apostichopus japonicus (assembly GCF_037975245.1). Classification (NCBI taxonomy): domain Eukaryota; kingdom Metazoa; phylum Echinodermata; class Holothuroidea; order Aspidochirotida; family Stichopodidae; genus Apostichopus; species Apostichopus japonicus. The sequence continues at coordinate 11,764,750 of NC_092570.1, read as the reverse complement.
GTACCGATCAATCGAATTTTCACATTCGATCAATCGAAGAGGCGCTACCGATCAATCGAATGTGCAGTAACGACCAATCGAATGTTCGGTACCGATCAATAGAATGTGCGATACCGATCAATCGAATGTGAAATTCCGATTAATCGAATGTGCGGTACCGATAAATGGAATGTGCGATACCGATCAATCGAATGTGCGATACCGATCAATCGAATGTGCGGTACCGATCAATCGAATGTGAAATTCCGATTAATCGAATGTGCGGTACCGATAAATGTAATGTGCGATACCAATCAATCGAATGTGCAGAACCGATCAATCGAATGTGCAATACCGATCAATTGAATGTGCGGTACCGATCAATGGAATGTGCGGCCCCGATCAATCGAATGTGCTGTAGCGATCAATCGAATGTGCGTCCCCGATCAATCGAATGTGCTGTAGCGATCAATCGAACATTCGGTACCGATCAATCGAATGTGCGGTACCCTTCAATCGAATGTTCGATACCGATCATTCGAAGATTCGGTACCTATCAATCGAATGTGCGTTCCCTATCAATCGAATGTTCGATACCGATCAATCGAAAGTGCGGTACCGATCAATCGAATGTGCGGTACCGATCAATCGAATGTTCGGTACCGATCAATCGAATGTGCTGTACCGATCAATCGAATTTTCACATTCGCTCAATCGAAGAGGCGCTACCGATCAATCGAATGTGCAGTAACGACCAATCGAATGTTCGGTACCGATCAATCGAATGTTCGGTAACCTTCAATCGAACGTTCGATACCGATGTATCGAACGATCGGTACTGATCAATCGAATGTGCGGTACCGATCAATCGAATGTGCGGTACCGATCAATCGAATGTGCGGTACCGATTAATTGAATGTGCGGTACCGATCAATCGAATGTTCGGTACCGATCAATAGAATGTGCGGTACCGATCAATCGAATGTTCGGTACCGATCAATCGAATGTTCGGTATCGATCGAACGAAAGTGCGGTACCGATCAATCGAATGTTCGGTATCGATCGAACGAATGTGCGGTACCGATCAATCGAATGTGCGGTACCGATCAAACGAATGTGCGATACCGATCAATCGAATATGCGGTACCGATCAAACGATTGTGCGGTACCCTTCAATCGAATGTTCGATACCGATCAATCGAACGTTCGGTACCGATCAATCGAATGTGCAGTACCGATCAATCGAATGTGTGGTACCGATCAATCGAATGTGAAATACCAGTCAATCGAATGTGCGATACCGATCAATCGAATTTGCGGTACCGATCAATCGAATGTTCGGTACCGATCAATCGAATGTGCGGTACCGATCAGTCGAATGTGCGATACCGATCAATCGAATGTGCGGTACATATCAATCGAATGTGCGGTACCGATCAATGGAATGTGCGGTACCGATCAATCGAATGTTCGGTACAATTCAATCGAAAGTTCGATACCGATGTATCGAACGATCGGTACTGATCAATCGAATGTGCGGTACCGATCAATCGATTGTGCAGAACCGATCAATCGAATGTGCGGTACCGATCAATCGAATGTGCAATACCGATCAAGTCAATGTGCGGTACCGATCAATGGAATGCGGCCCGATCAATGGAATGTGCGGTCCCGATCAATCGAATGTGCGGTACCGATCAATAGAATGTTCGGTACCGATCATTCGATTGTGCGGTACCGATCAATGGAATTTGCGGCCCCGATCAATCGAATGTGCGGTACCGATCAATCGAATGTTCGGTACCGATCAATCGAATGTTCGGTACCCTTCAATCGAACGTTCGATACCTATGTATCGAAAGTTCGGTACTGATCAATCGAATGTGCGGTACCGATCAATCGAATGTGCAGAACCGATCAATCGAATGTGCGGTACCGATCAATCGAATGTGCGGTAACGATCAATCGAATGTTCGGTACCGATCAATCGAATGTGCTGTACCGATCAATCGAATTTTCACATTCGATCAATCGAAGAGGCGCTACCGATCAATCGAATGTGCAGTAACGACCAATCGAATGTTCGGTACCGATCAATAGAATGTGCGATACCAATCAATCGAATGATCGGTACCGATCAATCGAATGTGCGGTACCGATCAATCGAATGTGCTGTAACGATCAATCGAATGTTCGGTACCGATCAATCGAATGTGCGGTACCGATTAATCGAGTGTGCGGTACCGATCAATCGAATGTTCGGTACCCTTCAATCGAACGTTCGATACCCGTGTATCGAACGTTCGGTACTGATCAATCGAACGTGCGGTACCGATTAATCGAATGTGCAGAACCGATCAATCGAATGTGCGATACCGATCAATCGAATGTGCGGTACCGATCAATCGAATGTTCGGTACCGATCAATCGAAGGTTCGGTACCGATCAATCGAATGTTCGGTACCCTTCAATCAAACGTTCGATACCTATGTATCGAACGTTCGGTACTGATCAATCGTATGTGCGGTACCGATCAATCGAATGTGTAGAACCGATCAATCGAATGTGCAATACCGATCAATAGAATGTTCGGAACCGATCGATCGAATGTGCAGTACCGATCAATCGAATGTGCGGTACCGATCAATCGAATGTGCTGTACCGATCAATCGAATTTTCACATTCGATCAATCGAAGAGGCGCTACCGATCAATCGAATGTGCAGTAACGACCAAACGAATGTTCGGTACCGATCAATAGAATGTGCGATACCAATCAATCGAATGTGCGGTACCCTTCAATCGAATGTTCGATACCGATCATTCGAAGATTCGGTACCTATCAATCGAATGTGCGTTCCCGATCAATCGAATGTTCGATACCGATCAATCGAATGTGCGGTACCGATCAATCGAATGTGCGGTACCGATCAATCGAATGTTCGGTACCCTTCAATCGAATGTTCGATACCCGTGTATCGAACGTTCGGTAATGATCAATCTAATGTGCGGTACCGATCAATCGAATGTGCACAACCGATCAATCGAATGTGCGGTACCGATCAATCGAATGTGCGGTACCGATCAATCGAATGTTCGGTACCGATCAATCGAATGTGCTGTACCGATCAATCGAATTTTCACATTCGCTCAATCGAAGAGGCGCTACCGATCAATCGAATGTGCAGTAACGACCAATCGAATGTTCGGTACCGATCAATCGAATGTTCGGTAACCTTCAATCGAACGTTCGATACCGATGTATCGAACGATCGGTACTGATCAATCGAATGTGCGGTACCGATCAATCGAATGTGCGGTACCGATCAATCGAATGTGCGGTACCGATCAATTGAATGTGCGGTACCGATCAATCGAATGTTCGGTACCGATCAATAGAATGTGCGGTACCGATCAATCGAATGTTCGGTACCGATCAATCGAATGTTCGGTATCGATCGAACGAAAGTGCGGTACCGATCAATCGAATGTTCGGTATCGATCGAACGAATGTGCGGTACCGATCAATCGAATGTGCGGTACCGATCAAACGAATGTGCGATACCGATCAATCGAATATGCGGTACCGATCAAACGATTGTGCGGTACCCTTCAATCGAATGTTCGATACCGATCAATCGAACGTTCGGTACCGATCAATCGAATGTGCAGTACCGATCAATCGAATGTGTGGTACCGATCAATCGAATGTGAAATATCAGTCAATCGAATGTGCGATACCGATCAATCGAATTTGCGGTACCGATCAATCGAATGTTCGGTACCGATCAATCGAATGTGCGGTACCGATCAATCGAATGTGCGATACCGATCAATCGAATGTGCGGTACATATCAATCGAATGTGCGGTACCGATCAATGGAATGTGCGGTACCGATCAATCGAATGTTCGGTACAATTCAATCGAAAGTTCGATACCGATGTATCGAACGATCGGTACTGATCAATCGAATGTGCGGTACCGATCAATCGATTGTGCAGAACCGATCAATCGAATGTGCGGTACCGATCAATCGAATGTGCAATACCGATCAAGTCAATGTGCGGTACCGATCAATGGAATGCGGCCCGATCAATGGAATGTGCGGTCCCGATCAATCGAATGTGCGGTACCGATCAATAGAATGTTCGGTACCGATCATTCGATTGTGCGGTACCGATCAATGGAATTTGCGGCCCCGATCAATCGAATGTGCGGTACCGATCAATCGAATGTTCGGTACCGATCAATCGAATGTTCGGTACCCTTCAATCGAACGTTCGATACCTATGTATCGAACGTTCGGTACTGATCAATCGAATGTGCGGTACCGATCAATCGAATGTGCAGAACCGATCAATCGAATGTGCGGTACCGATCAATCGAATGTGCGGTAACGATCAATGGAATGTTCGGTACCGATCAATCGAATGTGCTGTACAGATCAATCGAATTTTCACATTCGATCAATCGAAGAGGCGCTACCGATCAATCGAATGTGCAGTAACGACCAATCGAATGTTCGGTACCGATCAATAGAATGTGCGATACCAATCAATCGAATGATCGGTACCGATCAATCGAATGTGCGGTACCGATTAATCGAGTGTGCGGTACCGATCAATCGAATGTTCGGTACCCTTTATCTAACGTTCGATACCCGTGTATCGAACGTTCGGTACTGATCAATCGAACGTGCGGTACCGATTAATCGAATGTGCAGAACCGATCAATCGAATGTGCGGTACCGATCAATCGAATGTGCGGCCCC